>NC_068942.1:1487627-2737627 GCF_026419915.1 Harpia harpyja | reverse complement strand
TCGCAATATTCAACGCAGGTACCTCGTCCCGGTGGTGCCTTGAGCTGGTGCGGCAGATGAGGCACCAGGCGCTTTCTGGCCGCGGGGCTGCTGAGCGCGTTCGCAGCACCCTGTCTCCTTCTCAAGCCCCTGCTCCTCCTGCTCTAGCCTGGCTCCTTGGTGTGCGGGAGCCGACAGCCCTGGGCAGAAGGACGGGTGTCAGTGGTGCTGGGGAGCCACGTCTGTGATATATGTGTGTGTTCTGTTCTTCCACATCGCTGCTGTGTTCGTACACCTCAGCACCCACCTCCCCCCAGATGACATCCTTTCACCGCACAAAGGATTACTTTTCAGAGGCTTGCCTTTCTTCTGCTAATCAACAGAGCTGGTGTTATATTCTCCCCTTTTTGCTTTTATCATCATCCACTTGGCTTATTTTCCTCTAGCATCAAACTCTCTCCAGCTTTAATTCATCTCTCACACAGATAAGTCAAAAGCTGCAATTATTTACAGTGTGTGAGGAGGAGGGAGGGAGTGCATTAGTTTATAAATCACTTTAAATTTACTATTCATAAAAAGTGGTGTATGGAGAGCTCTGGCCTTCATCCACTCAGCTTATCCAGAAAACAACAGACCCGTGTAGTCAGAAGTAGCGCCAACTCTTCCTCTCTCCTACAGCAGCCTTGTTCTACAGGGACCGCCTGAAAGATGAGAGGTCTGCCTTTCCCTGACCCAGCACGGTTCGTGGCTTTGCTGCTAGAAAAGTCAATATCCCTTCTTGTTCTCATGCTGAGACTTTTTCCCTGCTGGGGGACTGGGTCGTAACTGCTGGCTTGTTTTGCCTAGATCAGAGAACAGCGTCAGTGTTGCTTTCGGAGCGGTAGTGTGGGGAGTGGTGGCCAGGAGATAGACATTGGAATATTCTGTACAGGGTTATTATGGTTGTTGGAGGTCATTCAGTTGAAAGTGTGGGGAGGAAAAAAAAAAAAAAAGAAATTATCTCCGAACATGTTCTTAGACTGTATGCCATTAAATTACAGAAGACTAGATGAGTAATTTTCTGAGATAAGCAATACATAAAGAACATATGTGGAAGGAAGAATTTGTGAGTACTACCAAGGTTCTTCTCAAGATATGAAGCAAGCAGTACAGTGGTAGGAATGGCTACCAAAAATGCTTGTTAATGGTAGGTGAAAGAAATGCTTCAAAGTTACAAGCAGGCAAATATCCTTGTATTGAGTTTGCATGGCAAAGTTTTGGTAGCGGGGGGGGCTGCAGGGGTGGCTTCTGTGAGAAGCTGCTGGAAGCTTCCCCTATGTCCGACAGAGCCCATGCCAGCTGGCTCCAAGATGGACCCACTGCTGGCCAAGGCCAAGGCCAGCAGCGACGGTGGTAGCACCTCTGGGATAATATATTTAAGAAAGGAAAAAAAAAAAAAACCCTGCACAATGGCAACTGTAGCCAGAGATAGGAGTGAGAATATGTGAGAGGAACAACCCTGCAGACCCCCAGGTCAGTGAAGAAGGAGGGGGAGGAGGTGCTCAAGGTGCCAGAGCAGAGATTCCCCTGTAGACCATGGTGAGGCAGGCTGTCCCCCTGCAGCCCAGGAAGGATTCCATGCTGGAGGAGTTCATGGAGGACTGTCTCCTGTGGGAGGCACCCCATGCCGGAGCAGGGGGATGCCCCCCAAGATGGCCATGACTCCATGGGAAAGCCCGTGCTGGAGCAGTCTGCGCCTGAAGGACTGCAGCCCATGGAACGGACCCATGCTGGAGCAGTTTGTGAAGAACTGCAGCCTGTGGGAAGGACTCATGTTGGAGAAGTTTGTGGAGGACTGTCTCCCATGGGAAGGGACCCCACGGTGGAGCAGGGGAAGAGTAAGGAGTCCTCCTCCCCCTGAGGAGGAAGGAGCGGCAGAGACAACGTGTGATGAACTGACCCCAGCCCCTATTCCCGGTCCCCCTGCGCTACTGTGAGGGAGGAGGTGGAGAAAATTGGGAGTGGAGTTGAGCTGGGAAGGTGTTTTTAAGATCTAGGTTTTGTTTCTCATTATCCTACTCCAATTTGACTGGTAATAAATTAAATTAATTTCCCCACGTTGAGTCTGTTTTGCCTGTGACGGTAATTGATGAGTGATCTCTCCCTGTCCTTATCTCGACCCACGAGCCTTTTGTTATATTTTCTCTCCCCTGTCCTGATGAGGAGGGGAGTGACAGAGCGGCTTTGGTGGGCACCTGGGGTGCAGCCAGGGTCAACCCACTGCAGTCCTGTAACTTAGAGAAGAAAATTAAGAGTGTGTAGCTTAAAAAATATATCCCCTATCTAAGGAGCATAGGTGAATTGAGTTGGATAGCTGTTATCCAGCTGGGTTTCACAGAAACCCCAAAAGGCATCAACAAAAATACATCATAAATGTTCATCAGTCTTGGCATATACAGCATGTTTATATCTAGATACTTATGTGGGCTTGTGCAAAAGATCAATGATTCATACAACACATCCAGAGAAAATGCCAGGAACTGGGTGTTGATACCTGGTAAAGGCCTGTACCTTGTCAGCAGCTCTCTTAGACTGGATCCCAGTTCTGGCAGCAGTTGGTGGCAGGGAGCTGCCTGCCAGCCCCACATCCCTGCCTGAGCATGCACTGTGCAGTCAGATTGCAACCCTAAAACATGAAATGCATGACAACAGCTCTGGCATTACTCATGCTGGTGATGACTGTGACACTCTTGCTCCTCCTTCCCATCTCTAGGTCTGTGCTGGACCAAGTTTAAACTATTATATTTGCTTTGGGGTAGTCTCTTCAATGGCACAATGCCTGAATCTAGGCTGCCAACACCTACCCAGTTTTTAAAGGAGATTGTTCACTTCTTTAAATTCAGCCTTATTTTAAATAAGTGTTTTCTGTCCCAGCCTTTCATGTAGGTGATGGTGAGGGATGGCCAGGGCCATGCTCTGTAGCAGTTAGATCTAAATTTTAAATTACCTGGATTTGCCACATTTCATCTCTAAAGAGCATTTGAAATTAATACGGGGACAGGTGCAGTCTTCCAAATTCAGCTGAGTTCACTGCAGACAATACTACCCAACTGTCAGTTGATGCCGAACACATAACTTTTACCACCCTTGGAGCTCTACAGTTTAAAATTAGCTGAGCTGGTTCATCTGTGTCTGCTGATGAAGTAAATGAGGTGTGCCGGGGAGATTTCTCCTTGCAGAGTTCTGAGCTGCATAAAGGACCTCTAGACAGAAGATGACAAACGTGCATGAACACCTTCTCCAGCTGCAGTTCACGTGCACTTATGGTCTCCCACGCAGATGTCACCATATAAGCAGGGAATTCTCCTTGTTGCATAATTGAGGGATGATACACCTTTGTGCCATATGGTTCTCAAACTGGTTCTTATTGTACTGCCTGGAATGCATGTGGAAGCCCTTGGGAAAAGCAGTGTAAGACAGGGATCACAAACAAGCGATGCTGAGACTTACTGGTACCACTCTCACTGAATCGGTTCTGTGAAAACAAATTTGTGTGGTGTGTTCATTACAAGAACCTCCTTTGCAGCTGCGCTTTAATAACTCCTGTCCTCTCTTCCTATCAAGAAGAGCAGAATTTGTAAATAATGCTCTGTAATATGGAGCAGTGGATTCTGTGAGAGTTTTAAGCCTATATATCTGATGCAGAAAGGGAGCTTTGCAGCTTAAACAGTGCACCACGCTTTTGTAAATGGGTCCCTATAGTGTTATATTAGGAGACGAATGACCTGTAGTGGACAGCAGGGTTTTTGCATGAGGTTTAAGTACTGCAGCTTGTAACTAGCAGTATTTTTAGACTGCTGTTAACCTCAGTGAGAGCACTTGCATGCTTTAAGTGCAGCATACTCTTATATATTTTGCTAGAGTAAAGGGGTAGTATGCTCAGCATCTAGTATTTTCAAATATTGGATTAGCGCTAAAGTTATACAAATCCTTTGGTTTGAGTATTTTGGGTTCCAGATTATTTCTTTGCGAGGATATGCACAGGAAGTCATTTCAGAGCTGTGGTTTGGGAATTGTGCATTTGTTTTAATAATGTGAATGTTGAGGTGCAAAAGGACTCATTTGGAAATGAGTAAATAAATGATGGGGGAGTTAGAGTATTTTATTTTCTTAATTAAAGTGAGAGTTTATGGTGCAAATGTGTAGTTAGAAAACAGCTAATTCTCAGATGATAGGATTAGAATTTCCATAGAGGAATGTGCATTAGAGGGTGTATTAGACTGTACTATTGCAGCATCTTATTTTGTAAATTGAACTAAATTGCCATCGCTGGTCATCTTATAAATGCTGTTAGAGAATTGGTGTAGTAGTACTATTATTACTATTTTCTTTCTGTTAGATGGTAATCTTTGAATAGAACTAAATATCAGCCATAGTCCCCATCAGAGACAGTGGAAGAGCGGGAGGTTGGTCTTTTGATACACAGAAGGGGCTTAAAAAGTTACTGTACTACTTTTCATTTTAGCTAGTTCATCTAGATTGGGAAGTTATTTATGCCAACACACAATTGGTCTTAGAAGTATGTAGCGATGCTCACTGGCAGAAACCTCTGGAGCAAAGCTGGAACGCTCCTTTACATTGTAAAGGAATGGACTCCCTATGGTTTTATATAAAATTTCAAAATCTGAGATAATGATAAATGTAAATATGAAGGTCGTGTTTTATGACTAATTTTACTGAAAGCATCAGTTGTACCGAAGTGTAATGATGGAAACCTTAATTGTCTGTGCTGATAGAAAGCATACTATAAAACTTTAAAATCATGAAATTCAGAGCAAAAAGTTAATTGACGGCCAATAGTGGAAGCTTTGATTTTAAAATATTGGACCATAAATTCTGATGAAAAATTTATATATGCAGAAATCAAATTTCTTACTACAGGGAGAAATACAGAGAATGCATCTGACAAGTGTTGCCCATCAATGCAAGTTTCTTATCAGTTTTAAATTCAACTTCCACAAACTAACTATGAATAAGCACAAATAGTAAATTTTCACAATCCAAAACTAACCAAGTTTTAAAAGAAATTATTAGAAACTGCATTTTTAAAGGCCATATATTTAATCATATATGCAAGTCAAATGAATGTATGCTCTTTAAAGGTTTTGCTAAATCAGGACTTTAACTTATCATTTTGCTTATGTGAGCAGTTAAACCCAATGAATCTACTCCAGAGTGGATGTTACCCATTAAGACTGATTTACTCTAACAATTCAAAACTACTTAAAGGGTAGGTGATACTTCTCTGTCCCACTGTCTCAATCCTACACCTGGTGGTCTTTTCCCCTTGTTTGCTCTGGAACTCCTCATTGATTTCTCTGGGTCCAATACAGCTCATTAATTTTGTAGAAAATAACACACTTGAGTTTTCCAGATCACTATTATTACTTTTAATTTAGCAGCATGAATCACACTGGGACACAGAGTGGCACAGAATGATAAGACATGGAAGTATAAAAATGGTATGAGCAAGACCACTTCCTTTCACAAGCTCACGGTGGCTCAAAATAGGATGAGTAATGTCATCTTGAGCAGAACGGGTGCTCAAACTGTATGATACGGTCTTTAAACTCTAGATCCTCGCAATTTTCTTTTTCATTTTAGAAGCTAGTTAAAGAATATATAAAACTATATATAAATAGCCTTTCAATATATAACAGGGGGCTCATAAGGAAGTCAGAGAGAGACTTTTTACTAAGGTCTGTAGTGACAGGACAAGGGACAATGGTTTTAAACTGAACGGGGGTAGATTGAGATTGGACATAAGGAAGAAATTTTTTACAGTAAGGGTGGTGAGACACAGGAAAAGGTTTCTTAGAAAAGTTGTGGCTGCCCCATCATTGGAAGTGTTCAAGGTCAGGCTGCATGGGGCTTTGAGCAACCTGGTCTAGTGGAAGGTGTCCCTGCCCATGGCAGGGGGGTTGGAATTAGATAAAGTTCTCTACCAACCCAAAATTTTATGTGATTCTATGAAATTCTGAAAATTTAGAAGCTGGGTTTTTTGGGTTTGGTTTTTTTTTTTTAATTCCCTCTTGTGTTTTTGATTCTTCTACTCTTTCTCTGCTACTGCTGTGTAAGTGTACAACCGTAAGTGTTGCTGTCTGCAGTACAACTCCTTGGTGTTCTGAAGTACCCCTGAATTTGAGGTACCAACCTATATTCCCTGCATAGGCTTGACGAGCTATTGTTGCTGTGTTGTTCTTCCAGCTACTATGTTTTAATCTGTTGAGCATAAATAACATTTGGAAGAGTATCTCTGAGTTTTGAGGCTTGTTCCTGAGGAACATAAGCTCTGCATAATACCCCTTCTCATGGAAGGGTTTCATGAGACACTGATCTGGCACTAGCTCACACATTGCTCAGCTGAGCGAATGACTGGCTGCCACCAGAAAGGAGAAGTCTTTCTTCCCACTCCTGGGTGAGCTGTCCTACCCTGTGGGCTTTGCTGGTCCCAAAGGGAAAGCAGGAGATATTTACCCAAGGAAACATGGCAGATTTTGAGGGTGGATGGGTACATAGAGTTCGAGCACTTGAAATAAATAAATAAAGTCTCAGTAAACGACAAAATTTGTTGAGGTATAAGGAGGAGAGTGGGGACAAAAAGGCAGGTGGAAACCAGGCACAGTAGCTTTCTATGATGTAGAGCCATTACCTCAACTGCAACACACACTACAGCTGAAGAGATGGTCCAGTGGTCTTGCATCTCCAAAGCAGCACTTTGCTAAGTAGTGTGCTCACTATTCAGGAGGCAAAGAGAGGCTCAAAGATCCAAGAAATAGCAAAAAAAAAAAAAAAAAAATCCTGCAAGTTAAATCTTTCCTGCGTGTTTACCACTCGACGTTTGGAGTATTTTGTTGTCGTCATTTGCAGTTACTCAGACTCTCTGGTCTCCCTATTCATGCCTCACATGCTCCGTCTTTACAATGCTATCTGTGTAGATCTTGTACCTCAAGCTGTAAAAAACCATTCCCTTGCACTACTATCTTCTCTGAATATCACAGTAGCTATGAGGACTTATTTTGGTAAAAGTGTGAGGAAAGAACTGGGAATATTTGTGTGCTCATTTTCCATCCCTTTTTCCCTGTTTTTTTTTTTTTTTAAATGATGGTGATTATCTATTGTTTTAAGGTCACTCATGCAGCCAAGTTTTATATGGGTTGTGCTATCCCATTGTTATTTTTTTTTTTTCTTACTTGAAAGAGTGACCATTCTGGTGAATCATGTCCATTGTTCCATCTTGGGAGACAATGTAGCACAAGACCTTTTGAAATTTGGGGACTGAAGTATTGGCAGCAGAGTCCCTTGAAATTGAGATGATGTTCAGAAACAAAAATGGAGCTTGCAATTTAATATATGTGTGTATATATATGTTTGTGTGTGCATGTACATGTGTGTAAATATATGTACACAAATTTTTAAAAATATACATGTGAACACCATACATGTACACGCAGGGCTGCTAAATTGTAACACGTCTTAATGACCTGACATGGTCAGCAGCTCTAAATATAACCTCCAAATCACTACCACTTACTTTATGATCTTGCTCTTCAAGTAAAACAAAGAAAAGCACATTTGGAATAGAAGGCTACTGTTTTCACGGGAGCTCTGGATGAGCAGCACCTCTGAAGTTTAGAGTGGAAGAACTTATTCTTGTCTAATGATAGATTGAATTAGTTTAGTTTAGGTATTTGAATTGGAATATTTGTCTTAGTCTTCCTTTATCTCTCCAGGATATATACTTCAGCATAGTTTTCAATTAAAAAGAAAGACTCTTGGGCTGAGTTGCTAAATTTCAGCATAAATTTTTATTCTGAACTTATAAGCCCCTGAAAATAGCAAGGGGGAAGATTATAACTGTCTGACACTACCTTATCTATATAGCTGAGAACAGCATCACTACAATAAAAGAAGATAGCAGTGTCTCCCATTGATTGTTGTTTGATGAATGTAAAGCAATTTACTGGAATGCAATTAGCATTCGCAATCGCATTACCGTGGGGAATTTTTTTATGCTGGCTTTGAATTGAAAATCTATACATTTTCTGTCCATGAGTCACTTCTAAGGAAGCTTTCTTTCTTGTTTCCTTTTTTTATTTTTTTTTTTTTTTAGGTTTTAGAACTATAATTTGTGGAATGCTGAAAGGAAGTAAACCTAGAATTTTTGTTTAAAATGTGCTGAAGGACAAATTGTACAGTATATCTACCGCAGTATATGACTTGGATTTAAATTTGTAATGCTGTGTGTTTCTGGGAAATTAGTTTTTCAGGGTTTTTATAGAAAGAAATACATCTCTTGAAAAACATACGGCTTCTAGATGTGGATATCTTAGCAACCTTGAAATAATTTTATAAAGGTATGAATTAAGCAGCTTGAAGTACTCAGATTAAATAAGCAAAGCAATACGCTGAAACAATAAGGTCTGTGTACGATGGCAGGGTAACAATAGTGCAAGAAGTAACAATGCTCCCTTTTCACAACCATCCAGGTCACCAAAAAGAAACGTACGTGCGTGCAAGTGCTCAGCTGGACACACCATTCTGTCTATGGAAATAGGTGTAAACTTAGTTATATCCCAGTTGTGGTTGTTTCTGCATGACACAGAAATTATATAGAGATTTTAGAAAAAATACATACACAAGTGTTGATTCACCATTTGAATTTTCTGTGGATGTGTACGTGAATGATTGTCAGTGTTACTGGACAAATCTCAGCTGACATGCAGAGGGTATCAATGAGAAATGTGTGTGTGTTGTGGTGGGCTGTCAACGTCCTCCTGATGGTGATGCATGCATACAATAGCAAAAATAATCTGTATGGTGCTTTTTAATGGCTCTTGTATGTTATGGACCAAGTGCTGCTATCCTAACTCAAAGACGACCACAGAGAATTATTTCCATAGAGAACTAGCTGTGATGTTGGTTGTTTTCAAAATACAGTTATTTTTAACAGTCAATTGAAGTCATCTTGCTGTAATGGTATATAGTGTACCTTAACCACTTCAGGAGAAGCTTCTCTTTTATGTGTTTGACCTTAGAGGTTTTAAAAAGTCCCATTGTCTATTGTACCTTGCGTACCTTAATCTCTGTGAGGTCTAGAAAGAATTGCTACTGAATTCCTGGATACTATATTAATTTTCCCACTGGGATGTTATCTCCTGAGCTTTCAAAGGATTTTTATTTTTTTTGTAACTAAAACCTTTAAAGAAACCATAACAGACAGGAATAGGAACAAAGGAGTTTCTGTGTTTATAAATATAATACAGTGCAAGATCCTGTCGGTTCTTTTTTTCCACTAACAACTTCCTTCCATTTTAATGGTACCAATGGTATGGTAATGGTAACCTTTTTAACTGGGGTTGGCATTAATGTTTTAGTGGAGTTAGAATTGTCTGTGTGCCCCATCGCTGCCTTGCTTAGGGAAAAGAACGGTATCCCCAGTTATCCCCATTCACTGCTGTGATCAGGCTGTGCACTGGCATGTTTGCCATCTTAAGGAGAGGCTAAAGGCTTTGGGACACATCTTGTGTTGGTAATAAGCAAACGTCATTTAGGACGACTCACTAGGGTAGCAATGCAGTCCCTGCTTACTTCAGGACTAACTCTTTGCTGCATTTTCCTTTAATATCAATAATCAGTTAATTACTTCATATTTTCCATATTTTTTCCTTGAGGACAAAGGCTAGATACTTTTGCCACATTGATACAGCCTCAAATTTTCTGTCACTTAGCATCTATGAAGACCTAAATCAACCAATACAAAATGCAATATGCAAGGAATGAGGCAAAATTTTGACTGTATGAACAGAAACCTCAATCATTTTTCTAAAAATAAATTTAAAAAATAATAGATTTTCTATTTCCCTGGCTGAAATACCAGAGGCTTCTTATTGCTGAGTTTCAAGGCTGGATGTGTTCCAAATAGAATTATTGCAAACAGTTTTCTTGAGGAGGGAGATTTGTATTCTTTATATATAAAACTTTCAAAGTTAACCTCTTTATGCATCTCCTCTTCTGTATCACTGTCTTCCTCAGACCACAGATTGCATTGCTGTGCCCTTAGTTTCCTCACCAAGCGGTGCTAAGGCTAAAAGTAGATAGTGGCTTTCTCCTGTATGGGGCAAAATATTTTCTTTAAGTCTGTGCTGTCATTTTGTGTATGTAAGGCTGGTTCGGCACTTTCAAATATATTTATCCAAATTCTGTCTTAGCCTCTGCTCTTCTGGAACACAAGTATTTCCTGGGCTTCAGCGGAGTTCAGCGTTTCATCCAGAAACTGCTGAGGCTAAACTGGGTGTGTAATACTTGTAACTGAGTACTGGGTAGTATTTGCCCAGTGTCCAGACTGGGGAAGATGTTATGCCGCTGCTTTTTTCTATTCGATGACCAGTGACGTGTTGTGGCCGAGGGACAGGCTGGCTCAGGAGCCATCACCTGGCACAAAGGCAAGAGTGTGCCAGGCAGCCGTTCCAGTTACTCTGCTCCTGCGTGATCAATGACTCCTGGCTCCTGATAACTATAACTTAACAGGAACCGGCGCACAGCAGGGGATAGGAGCCACCGTTTGCTGTGTTATTGATTATCTGATTAGTGTTGTCTTGTGTCTGTGAAGGCAACTGCTCCTGTTTCGTGAAAGGATGGGACCTGCGGCTTCACGCGGAGCCTTCTCACGAGCAAAGGCTGGTCTCTTGCCCTGTGCAAGCTCGCTGCCATTGTGGGAGCCTCTGCCTGTCTTGAAGGAAGGCAGTACCAGTGGAAGCCCGGAGCCATCATTTTGCACGGAGGCAAGAATCTAAAGTTCATATGGGAGGGAATATGAGAGGCAATTGCTCCTGTATATGCAGGAAATAAGCAGGAAGCAAGAGATCCTTCATGGTGGAATTTGGATGACTCCAGGAGCTCATAAAATATCTTTCCACTTCCATGTGAGGCAGGCATCCTAACTTAGGAGGCTTAGCGCCACTTTCCCTCCACCCACCCCATGCCCTTCAAGCATTATGTACAAGAATCTTTATGACTTTTTTTGTTTTATCTTTTTAAGGACCTTCACCAGAGGTAAAGGGTGACAGCTGTTAAGCAGAAATTCTGCGGTGCCCTTGTAAGAAGGTTAGTCTGTGCTGAGCCTACGCAAGCTCTGTGCGGTGGTTCAATTTCATTTTGACCCTGGTTTTAAAATCATTGGAAATTACTTAGAGGAAAGAATGCATTTTGGAGATCTTAGGTCTCTCTACCAGCTATTTTATCCTGTGCAAGCCAGGGAAGGCTTTTGTACAAGTACAGTTACTGCAAGGGAGGTAGACCAGAGGTATTTCATGTGGAAGCTGAAGGACTTTCTTTCAGGCTAAGTGATGAGTGCTCAAGACATGCCAGTGAATCTGGGTGTTTTGAGAACAGATTGTAGCAAACAGAGTTGGCTTTGATTAAACATGCAAGCAAGCCACTTAAATAATCAACACTGGTAAAAGTTGGAAGGTCAGGAATTGCTTACCTTTTGGGGGTTAAAAGACCAAATTGTGTATGGTTTTTTTCACCAGTGCAAAGGGGAGTAGACAGGAGGAGTTATAATAGGTTGGAGCTACTTAAAAATGGTAAACTGAAAACATTTAAACCTGCTATTAATGCAGCTTCTGAAACAAAGGAGGTAGCCCAGCCCCTCTAAAAACATGTCATTATCACTGTGGAAAGTGGGATTCATCTATAAAAATAAACAAACAAACTGCTGCACAGATTGGCATTACCCATCAGGAGGACAGAGCAAACATTATCAGTTCAGCTCGTCAAATCAAATACGGGATTTGAAAAAGGTACGCTGAGGAAGAGATCATGGAAGCTTCAATCACAGCATTTTGCCCAGAACTGAGTCTTGGGAGTAACTTAGAAGAGAAAACTGAGCTCCATCTGCCAGAAGTGATGCATATCTTGAGGTCTCGCTTGCATCTTTTTCCTGATAATGAACTTTACAGGCAGCTATCAAGAACAGAACAAGAGCCAAAAGAACCACCTCAGGATTTATTAGTTAAAAGTCCTGAATGGGAACAGTAAGTGCAATTTGTTTCAGGAGTATATTCTCACCTCATGTGTGTTCCTCTATTTCTATCAACTATGTTTTGTTTGGTGTTGTTGGGATTACAAAAATATAGTATTAATTCATAGATGAAAAATAATTTTAGCAATTTTGTGTTAACATATTTGAAAGATATAAAACAGAATAATAACAGAAGATGGAGAACAAAGTGGAGGCAGGAAAGTGGTGTCTGTTGAAACTACTGTGTGCTGAAGTCATATTAGCAACTGAAATAGCGGGAGTTTTTCTCAAGGAGAAAAGTATCTCAAAATGGAATTTCTTTTATGAACAAGATAAATGAACTAAAGGCCACAGTTGATGAAATTAGGCCATAAATGCAGAAATTAACATATTAAAGTTAGTTGTCCAAACACATAAGAGGAGCACATCTAGGAAGAAGAGTCTGGTCAAGGATCATGGTATATATGTTTTATGGAAATGCTTATGAAACCCTTTCAGGGTGAGGAGAAAAAAGACACGGCCATCAGGTGCTGTGGAATGAGGACCTCCAAAGAACTGCTCTGAAGGGGAATGCCAGTGCCTCAGGATCTGAAAGGTTCAGTGCTTTGCAAAGAAATTTGCTAGGTAGAGGGACAAACCTGAGAATGCATTTAACTTATAAGGAGTAATATGTACTTGGTTGTTGAATAAGAAGTAAATTGCAGATAGGCAAGGTCTGAAGTGATTGATAAATGGTAATTTCCTGAGGATTTTTTGAGAATTCTTATTAGAGCACATATTCTTCATAAAGGGTGGACTGAAGTTATCTTTCATTTAGAAACAATGGCAGCATGACCATTTCTGTGGTACAGAGTACATGTGAAAAGAAGGTAGATGGTCAGATGTAGAAAGGTGCCTTAAGGACAGGGAAGGTAGAAGTGGGCCTCTGGGAAGGACTGGTCTTCCTAATCTGCTTTGTGTTCCCCAAATTCACATCTCCCTTGCATTGTTTTATATGCCATCTACAGAGCCTGGTGAAGTCTGAAGAAGAGCGAAACCAACTGCTCACTTGATATTAGTAACTGTTACAGTCTTCCTCTATTCTGGTGGATCTTCTGTGCCTCTTTTCTGTTACCTTTAGGAGGGTAGACCAAGAATATCTGACTATGTCAGAATGCTAACTGCAGCTAAAGAGTATTATGAACTTCATTTAAGAAAGCTGAAGTTTCTGCTTTTAAGCTAGGTTATAACAGACAAATGTCACCCCCACCTCCACAATTCTTTACACTTTAGAGCCATAACCACCTGCTGACCTATGTTTTCCCTTCTGCAAGGCTGAACGTTGTAGGACACTGGTGGGTAGAAGAATTACCTGACTGCAACTTTGAGAGTGTATTGGGTTTGTGTGGTAAGGTTTTGGTAGTGGGGAGGGCTGCAGGGGTGGCTTCTGTGAGAAGCTGCTTGAAGCTTCCCCCATGTCCGACAGAGCCAATGCCAGCCGGCTCCAAGTCGCACCCGCTGCTGGCCGAGGCTGAGCCCAGCAACGACGGTGGTAGAGCCTCTGGGACAATGTATTTAAAAACTGGGGGAAAAAAACCCACTTCAGCCTGAGAGAGGATTGAGGATATGTGAGAGAAACAGCCCTGCAGACCCCCAGGTCAGTCAAGAAGGAGGGGAGGAGATGCTCCAGGCGCCAGAGCAGAGATTCCCCTGCAGCCCGTGGGGAAGACCATGGTGAGGCAGGCTGTCCCCCTGCAGCCCAGGGAGGTCCACAGTGGAGCAGATCTCCACCTGCAGCCCAGGGAGGACCCCACACTGGAGCAAGGGGATGCCCAAAGGAGGCTGTGACCCCGTGGGAAGCCCGCACTGGAGCAGGCTCCTGGCAGGACCTGTGGATCTGTGGGGAGAGGAGCCCACACTGGAGCAGGTTTTCTGGCAGGACTTGTGACCCCATGGGGGACCCACGCTGGAGCAGTCTGTGCCTGAAGGACTGCAGCCTGTGGAAGGCACACATGCTGGAGCAGTTTGTGAAGAACTGCAGCCTGTGGGAAGGACTCATGTTGGAGAAGTTCGTGGAGGACTGTCTCCCGTGGGAGGGACCCCACACTGGAGCAGGGGAAGAGTAAGGAGTCCTCCTCCCCGTGAGGAGGAAGGAGCAGCAGAGACAAGGTGTGATGAACTGACCCCAACCCCTATTCCCTGTCCCCCTGCGCTACTGTGAGGGAGGAGGTGGAGAAAATCAGGTGTGGAGTTGTGCCCGGGAAAAAGGGAGGGGTGGGGGGAGGTGTTCTGCAATTTGGTTTTATTTCTCATTATCCTTGTTTTGATTTGATTGGTAGTAAATTAAATTAATTTTCCCCAAGTCGAGTCTGTTTTCCCTATGACAGTAATTGGTTGAGTGATCTCTCCCTGTCCTTATCTCGACCCACGAGCCTTTCATTATATTCTTTTCTCCCCTACCCTGATGAGGAGGGGAGTGACAGAGCGGCTTTGGTGGGCACCTGGTGTCCAGCCAGTGTCAACCCACCACGGAGAGCAAAGGGAAGGCTAATACTGTCCTTTATTCATTATTCTCCTCTTGATTACAAGAGAAATTATATATGAAAGAGAAATGAGTAACGGGTCTTTTAGTGTTGTGCAACATCCTTGTGCATACCATAAAGTGCCAAGATATCTTGGCTAATAGCTATTGCTACCAGCCATCAGCACTAAAAAGCCTCTCCATGGACAGTAAAGCTGCCATCAAGCCTATTTCACAAGCAGATATCTAAATAATACCAAAAAGAAAATCAACAAGTTGTAAAAATGTTTCACTGTAAATCACAGAAGACATTAGATAATTGTAGATACTTCTCTAGATAATCACAAGAACACATGAGACTGGTGAAATCTCCTAATGACACAGGAATGGCAAGGTCTGTGTTTGGGAAAGATCATCTACTTTTCTGTGACATCAAGAAATGAAATCAGCTGTTACTGACTAAAAGGTACAAATTGAGTCATGTCCTTCAAAATAAGTTACATGTCTAATTCAAGAGGAAATAATCATTGTGGAACTGGTTGTGACATCTCAGCTGCAAAGAAGAGACCAGAGGCTTGGACACATGCAAAGTGAAATAGCTTTACACAGCAACCAGAAGTAGTATATTTGCAATGATTTTGCTAGACATCTCTTTCTGTCTTACCCATTCATTAAGAGCTCTTAAAAAGCTGGAGGAATGAACAAATGCATACGCTTTCTAGAGAAAAATAACACTCATACAGTATTCAGGTAAAAAAAAGATCGTTTTGTTTCTCTCCTTTCAGAAAAGTGGGTTATTGAAATGGAAGTATCAAGCATATTTTGTTTCGGTCTTATTTTTTTTTCTCCCTTGAAATAAATAGAAACACCCTCCATAGACAAAGATAAAAAAGAAATTAAAAAAAAAAAAAAGAAAAAACCACAAAAACAGGGAAACTAGTAAAGAGAGCGATCCAGAACACAGAAGGGACTTCTGGCAAATAAAATATGTGGTAATATGGAAACCTCCCATAGCACAGAAACTGGGAATTGAGAGACAAAAGTATTTCATCTGCCCCTGGGAAATGAAACTGCAAGAGGTAGCTCAGAGGAAAAGTTCACAAAACGGGAAGTATGACAGTGCAAGTGGAGGGTCTTGTGACCACTGAAAAAAGAACCACCAAAATTCTGATGTTCGAATATTGGGACACGAAGCTATCAGCATTTTGGTGCTTTTGAGGACAGCAGATCATGGAATTGTATTTGTGTTTTGACACATTTGACGTTTTGTAGTTCCTCTTTTGTATCACCATGCATCTTATTCAAGACGGATTTGGTACTGATAAATGACGTGACACTGATTTGTTATAAATGTTTTTCTAAATCAAAGGACTGATAATTCTGAGTAATTTATCAGAATGATTTGGACAATGTTTTTTTTTAAGTAGTTTGCTCTATACCCATTAACTTTTAGAAAATATACCCAAAATGTAGTATGATTATATTGTTAATATATGGGAAGATTAAACCGTTCAGGACTGATTGTCCTTTTAAAAGTTGGAATTACGACTGCCGTCATGCTTAATATGGACTAAAATGAAGAAAGATGCACACACACACTCATATTTTGATTAGCAGAATTTATAAGGGCCAAAAGAGAAGGATGCACAACCGAACTGTCGTCTCTTAAGGGATTGTGGGACTTGTGGAAATCTCCTAATGAATGTTAATGTAAGTAGTAATGCTAGAACGATATTGTACGATGAGTGAAGGGGGAGGCAGTGGCATAGGAGAGTGCTGGGACTGTATTTAGCCTTCACACATTAGGTGCACCCATGTCTGCAGAGGATGTGGAAGGAGACTCAAGGTGTGCTCCTAGAAAATGAGGAATTTTTTAGGAAATGAGTTATAGCGAGGCTTCCCTGGATTCTTGTGTTTGGATATTAAAACAATGAAAACTCAGTAGTAACCACCCCTTCTCTGAAAAAAAGCTGCATGTTTGCTAGATTTTTATAAAGGAATATCTGTAAACATGGAAGGATGCACTAGTATGACCATAAACAAAGGAGCTTGAAAGGGATATAGGTTCAGAAATTTTAGGAAGGAGGATTGTGAAGAATTAAGGATGACTGAGATAATCTTTGATGCAGTACTGGTTTGCTCATGGTTCCTAGGGTAAGAGTTCAAAACATGCTTAATCCTCAGTTTGTGTTGGGTTTGTTTTCGGTTTTTTTGTTGTTGGTGGTGGTTTTTTAAGTATCAAAAGCTCTTCACAACTTCAAAAGTTTAGGGCTTCATTTTGATTATTATAAGGGTTACTGCTTTTTAAATCTAATTTGAACTGTATTTTATATAATGACTCAAAAAACATGTGCCTTAGTTGTTGTTTATCTGAGCAGTATGACCCACATAATATACATATCATTTTCCAATATTTAGTAAGATTAATCGCTGTATAACAACAACAAAAAAAGTTACTTTAAAGTCTGGGAACTTGTGCTTCTGCAGAGCTAAAAAAAGTAATTTCTATCTTGATTACAAACTAGAAAATTCTGATTCCTTTGGGTTTTTATACTTCATTCAATGTAATCTAGTTCTACAAGACTGTAAGATCACACCACTTTAACTGTGGTTTGTTTTGGTTTTTTTTGTTAATGTTAAAAAAAATCTTGGTGTGTTCCCAGGAGAAAGAGTATGTGTTTTTTATTTTGTGTACTTTCTTGAAGAAAACATTTAATGTGAAAACTTTTCTAGATGCAAAAGTTGCTATGAAGCTGTTCAGTGATTTGAAATGTTAAAACATCTCTCATGGGAATGGATGAATGAGAAGTTGATTTGATCAGGCAGGTACGAGACAAATATTGTACAGATGTGGTTAATTTGGTCTAAATGCATCCCTATCCTCAAGTGTCTACTACCTAGTTAGTGCTTCTTCTTGTGAATTTGCACTGTATTATGTGAGAATATCTACATATTTTACTGACAATTCCTTCTTTTGTAAGAGTAGTACGAGCTCTAAGAAGCATTCAGTCCACCAGTATACAGCAAACAGCTCTTCAGGACTCAAATTTAATTTTCTTCCTTTTGGAAAAAGAGTAGGAAGTGATCATATTTTTCAGCAAGCTGCTTTGTGTTAAACATCAAATTCAGTAGTTCCCATGGGTGCTATTAGATGCACTATCATAATGGCTGCTGTGCTATTTGGAATAGCAGTTGGTGAAGCTGTAGTGCGTACACAATATTACAAATGTTTCTGTTTGTGTGAGCTTGTGCACATTTATACCCATGTATGGACGTTTTTCAAATATCTTCGTTCTTTGATCATATTACTTTTGTGGGTACTTTATGAACCGTTATTAGGAGCTGGAAAGGTTTAGCTTGGGAAACACTCCCAAAAAACCTGAAACAAGTAAGCATTTATCTATTGAAGTAAACAATGATGTTTGCATGAATAGGTCATTGCTCTATTTATTAAACTGGTTGACAGAAGAAATGAAACTGATATGGTAGAGTTGCAGCATTCCCCCACCTCTAATGTCTTACAGTGCTTTGCCTTGTGTTAGGTCACGATAGCTTGTAGTGTCATCTCTGTAAACTCTGCGCTCTTTGCAAAGTTGCTCAAGTTGTTGTCATGACTTAATTAGACAAATTAGGATACAGAAAGTGAGAAACAACTGTGTAGCCCCACCTGCCTGTTTATTCGATCTAAAAAAAAATCCTGATGACTAGGCAAACAGCTCATGATAGCCTACATTCACAGCCATTATTATTTTTTTAAATGGAAACTTTCTTTATGCTAATTGTCTTCATATAAGAGAGGTCAAGCCTGTTGTCTGTTTTATTGTGGAACATGTTGTATCCTGTTGTATGAATTTACGTGCATGTTTTGTTTGACATTCATAATTGGACCATTGAATCAAGAAGAATATCCCACCGGTGATACTTTTGCTCAACATTTTTTCTGAGGTTTTAAACTAGCAAAAATAGCATGTACTTAAGATCTACAAAAACACTTCCTAAGCAGTATGTGTGGATACTTTCTGACATGGACAGAGATTAAATATTTACCTTCAGATTTTTCCTTGAATAAGGGAGATAATTGAGAAGAAAGTACAGGTGTAAACCATAGCTCCATTGGCCTGGGCTAAGGAGAGTTTTCCTTCCCGATTTCTACTGCATGTGTATTTTTTTGTGGTTGGGTAAATCCTTTCAATGAATGAAGAATGTATGACCTTTTAATGAGTAGATACTGACCAGCAGTGTATGAAGTGTATCATAAGGCTTGTATGGCAACTAAACGTGAATTTCCATACTTGTTTAGTATAAAATAGAAGGGCATCAATCCATTTACATCTGCAAGATGAGTGTTTAAGCATTCTGAATGTTTAGAAAGAAGTTGTTCCTAGACAACTTTATCACGTGTCACGTCAAAACAACTTTGCCTAGGTGTAAAGAATTCTTTTGGATCTTGCAAAGGAGTCCACAGCCTGGGAATGGAAGTGCCTGGCTTAGCTTCGCAGCCAGCCAAAAGATACCAAAAGGCTCCCAAGACTTCAAAACTGTTCCATAATAGAGAAAAAAACCCTTGTAGCTAGATAATAAGTCATTCAACCTCCTGGCTTCCCATCTGCCGATTGAGACCTTTTGAAAACAAAGCCTTCCAGTTCCTTTCTGCTTCCATCTCGTTTTCCAGTCGATCCGGGTCCCCTTCCTTTCAGCCTGTTCTCAGGGCCGGCTCGCTGCTGCAGAAAACCTCGTGCTCCTCGGAGCAACCTCCCAGCCGCCCCAACACAGCAGGTTACCTGCCTGCTTTCCCTTCTTCTCAACAGCCCCATCTGCTCTCCAGAAGTCTCTCCCAGTTGCCTTCAGAAAAGAGTTACTTTCTCTCTCCCATCAGGAATGTCAGCCTAACCAAGAGAGATGGGAACAAGGTAAAAAGATGGCTGCCACTGCCTTACTGCATTGTTTTAAACAATATGTACCTTACTGAACACTTGTAAATTGTGAACCGGAAATCAAACAAATTTACGTTACACCAAATTTTTGTTAGATGCGGTGAACGTGTTATTGTTTCCAACCTGGAGTTATAGACTTTGTACTTGGCCATCTTTATCATGCATCTACTGTTCTTGGTGGTGGTGTTCAAAAACTAGTGATGCCTGCCTTGGCCTCCTGTGCTCTGGGAAGAGGAGGTTTTACAGTGGTAATATGATCTTGTTGCCTTTTTCTACTTCATGCATATCTTCAAATATATTGCCCAATATGTTCATAGACTCCATCACAATCATTAGAGTCTACTATGTGGTACATGGTTTCTGGAAACAGTCAGTGGGTTTGGCCTTATTTCCTATTTAATGACCATTTAATATTTAATATGCCGCCAAATTTGTCATTTTAGTTTTCCCATCAGCAGTTGAACTTGTTTACCTTTGGATGCTTTACAAACACGTCGTTATCTTATTGTAATTACCTGAAAAGTTAACCTAGAATTGATTTGTTCTTCAAAGTATGTGAGGTTTTCATACTCATTTTCTCTAGATATAATTCATAATGTCCACAGCTGAAAAAGAAAATTAATGTATTTCTTAAAAAAGAAAATAAAAATGGTACTTCTTGTCTTAAACAATCTGTACCAGCTGCAGATGAGGTATGGTACCATTTCATCATCCACCCTCTCAGAGGTACCGATTTGGCATTATCTTGCATCATATTGGGATTGCACTAGCGGGGGCTATATTGAAGGCGTACAAGCAGCAGGCAAACCAAGTCTCTGTGCTGATAACTCCAATTCTAGCATACATATTCTGTGCTGCACCTCTTAGGCGCTCTCATGTTTTATTGGTATGGCAACTGTCTGATTAGGATAATTAGTGAGTTGAATTTGAAATGATAAACGCTGTATCATTTAGGGGACTTGGTTTTCTAGCTACAGGGTTACCTTTGAGGTGTTTCTGGCGGTGGAGATGGCTGTAACAGTCCCTGACAGCTTGCCTTGCTCGGTTCTTTCCCTGGAGCCGCAACTATGCTGCTGCTGTCATCTTCTATGAGGGGGCAGGTTTTTGTGCTGATTGAAGGCCTGTTTTTGCAAAGAAAATGCGCTAAAAATCTGAAAGCTGTTTGTCTCTCCTCTGCACCTGGTGTTTTAGGTTTCCACTGAGTAAATTGCAACCTTTTTTGCTACGCTTGTTTTTTTTCCCTTTTTCTTCCCCAAAGGCTTAGCCTTTTGAATTTAAATAATAAAAATCATAGATGCAATTTGCCAGTGTCAGAAAAAAATTGTAGAGTCTACAAAATATCTACGTTCACTATAAACCACCTGTAATTGCATAAATTAAAATTAATGTTACTACTAGTAGTTTTTCTAGTAAAACAGTCATTTTACTATAGTTAAATTATTATTCTGAATATTTGAGACTTGAGTTGTCTTTCACGTTAACTTTTTTGCAGACATTAATGCTTTAATATTAATCTATATTTAAAGAGTAACATCTATAAGTAATAACTGTAGATTTATATCCAGCTTCTCTGGGGCTTCAGAGATTAGGTTGGAGGAAGGTGTTACTGTACTTTAACAAGCTTCAATGAAAAATCCATGCTCCTTCTGTTTTGACAAGGAAAAAGAAAAACAATCTAAGGAACTCCCAACCTATACTTAATCTTTACATTATTCTTGAAGATTACAGTAAAAAGCTAATTTTCAGCTGGCGCACACAATTTTTCTCAGATGTCCTACATCCTTCCTAAGCTCCGCATGTACACTTCCCGAGTTCTGTGTAGGGTTGCTCCCTGCCTGTGATAATTGTACTTTGGTTTTGTTTTTTTCATAGCACAAACCTAGGATGAAGTAACTGAGATGCAGTGAAATCTGTGAACAAGTGGCAGTTTTGAGATCCTTTGTACCCTTCAGTAACTACTTTTACGACTAGACTGCTGCTTTTGTCACTTATTTAAGTTATGTTTCATAGCTTGCTTTGGGAAACTTCAGTGGTTTAGTGCTGAGAAAGCTTTTGCACCTGATCCAGAGATGGTACTGCGCTAATATGATTTCATGAAGCCTCCAACTGCATAAAGAAAATGCAATCATGTAATTACAGCAACAGAATTTCACTTCTGATGATGTTTTGAGAAAAGGGAGAAAAAGCCTCTCTGACCTAAAGCATCCAAGTGGCCTAAAATGGCAGCGTACATAACTGCCAGAGTATGAAAAGCATGATATAGTAGAGCCATCAAAGAATGGACATCTGAACAGATGAGGAGAAAGAGTAAATTGTCACTGAAATAGAACAGATAATGGCTTTTTGCTGCCACATAAATGCTGAGGCCACAAGGTGAAGCAGAAGACATTTCAGAACAGGCAGCATTGATCCTGTGATAACAGTCCCATTACCATGATTTTATTTCTGTGACACTGCTTGATTGATACTAGATGTAATAATTTCATTTCCCAGTTGCTGGTGCAATAGAAGGGTATTTCCTTCGTGGGTGCACGATACCCGTTTCCTTGCACAGTCAGAGCTCCGGCTCCTATCTATCTGTACCAATACTAACGTAGCAGGACACAGCCTGATGACAGAATACGTCTGTATTTTGCTTCAAGGCAAACATGTGTAATTGTGTGTGGTGTTTTTATTACATATTTTTGTGGATAATCTAGATGCTTCCTGAAGTTTCATAATCCTTAAGTTGCACTGTTAGTAAATTAGGGATGCGCATCTAGCAGTATGGTAAGTCATAAATACTGAAACTGCTAACAAATATAAAGCAGTCATTTTGTCAAAGCCAAAACCAAGAAGAAATGAAGGACCAGTTTTCAAATGTAGGAAGTTAAAACCAGAAAACTCACACCAAACTATATGAATTCTACTTACTCCAGATCAAGCCCTAAAAATTTTGTGATTGTGGGATATTTTCTTTTTATATTTTATCTTAAGAAGTCAAAAAATATTTTTTTTTTCTTTCTAAGAAATGTTATTGTTAATAAGGAAAGCGGTAATTAAACATCTAACAAACATTTAAAAGGAAAACGTGCATTGTGTGTGTGTGTTTAGATTTTTTTTATGGAGTGATTAATAAATGTATAGCTGTGATTGTTTAAGGACGTAAGTGGGGAAACGCCTGTAAGGAATATATCTTTTATTAGAGCAACTGATATAGTTGGAGGAGGGAGACAGACAAGATTCCTGGCACACAAACCCTATTTCCAGCATGTGTTTGTTCTGTCATTCAGGAGTGCGGTTCAGAGACTACAAAATATGCCATACATCTTTGCCTAAGTGTTTATAGTTTATGTCTTTGAAATTAATTTCTCTAACTTGTACAAACATATTTAAAGTTCTGAAGAAGTTCAAAGTATAAAAGACCTTTTCAGTCTTAAAACAATTTATTTCATAGTTTGCCTTCTCCAAACGACTAGTACCGCTGTTAGGAAAAAAAAAAAATTACACTTGTGCGATTATTCTGGAGCTCCTATTCCAGTGGTGCTATTTCTTTAATGTGCTGATATTCTAGCTGATACCTTCTCCTTGTCTGTTTGAACAGTAATAAAGATCAATGTGCACTGGAACAGGACTAGAAGAGAGATCTTCTGGTTTTCAATCTCATTTGCACCAGTGTAACTCAGATATAATTCTGGCCTCTTCAGATAGCATCTTAGTCCCAGTGAGGTCACTACCCTGGTGACTCCCAAGTAGCCTGATAGGTACAAAATCAGAATAAATAATGAAAGAATATGAGCTAACTTTTATAGGTGACATAAGTGTACCTAGTTTGTCCACACTTCCATTATTATAAAGACATTGGGCAATTAGACCTCTATATTTTTTTCTCTCTTTTTGCTGTGCAGTGGAGAAATGCTTAACTGCTGCATCCTAGGGTATTGTCAAGATTAATTAGATTGTGTTTGTTCAGCGCTATAAAGAGTATTATTGATATTAACCAAGCATGAGATGATGGAAGTTATTTAGCGCTGCTGTTCACTAGAACATTTACAGAGGGAATTTACTGTGAACATATATGTTCACTTAGGGTTAGTTCTCATTCATTCTGGACAAGCCAATCAATGAATTGAAGATTTAGCTGTTGGACATGTCAGAGATTTTGTTGACACTTTCGCACAAGAAAGCTGAAGTTAAATCACAGTCTGGATTTTGATGCCCATCTGTTCTGAATGTTTGGCATCTCAAGGACTATCTACATCTTAATTTATTACTGGAATTCCTGTAAGGAAAGAAAGATTATCAGAATAAAACAGCAAGAAAAATATTATCAGAAATAAAACTCTCGCTGTTCAGGAAATTCTTATGCCATGGTTTCCATTTCATATGAGAGCTCACTTGCTGTTGGCTTTTTGCATGTTCTTGCTGATAACTAAACTTGGATTCTTTTTCTATACAAATGCCAACCTGACCTCAAAAATAAATATGACATCTTCAAGAAATTCTGCATTATTTTGTCAAGGACTGGGTCATCTCTTTTTACTACATCCATCTGGCCATAAAATACCAACCAAACACTGAATTCAAACATTTTAGGATATAGCCCTTTGGGCTGGATACAGGCCACCCTCCCCACCCCCCCCATCCCCCTTTTTTTTGCCTCCTCTTCACTACATTTTCGTAGCTTACAAGAGAGCATTTCAGTGGATTCTATCTTCCAGACTAGATCTTTTTGTTCCTTGAATAAGACTCCTTCCATCACTACAGCCCCCATCATGAGGGGTCATGTCCAAGTGCCCCAATGCAAGAGCAACAATAAGTGCTTTTTTTTTTCCACAGGTTGTTCTGACTACCCTCCAATTCTTCCAACTATTATCTTTTCCCTGCATCTGTGTCCAGTGCCATAATCCCACTCAAGACTGTGTATAGTCAGAGAAATGTCACTCCCACAGTCTCATTAGTGATAGTGTGAGTGAGGGGGGACAAATCTTGCAGCTTTGCAGGTATGCCTATTGCTTATGGTCACTTGCGTGGAAGTGCCTTTCAGGTTTGGCTCTATTTGAGGTAGCTAAATTACCTAGACCTGCTGAAGTTTATCCGTTGTAAAATTTTTTTCTCCCTACTCAGTAACAGAAATTTTACTCAAATGCTGGTTAAGATTTGCCATATAATTACTGCATATTAAAGGAAGACACTAACAAGAAAATGAAATTAAAACAAAGCATCTATTTTTGCCTCCTATCATAATCAAAAAACTTTTATTCTTCTAGTCGAGCTAAAAATTATTATGGCCTTCTACAACAAGCATGCTACCTACAAAAAACCTGTTCCACATTCATTTTTCATTGGAACTGAATTGTTAGTGAACGGGTGCAGTTAAACCTACTGAATTCAATTCAGTAACAACCTCAAAACTAATTGACTGTAGACTGTGCAATGAGAGGGAATAATCTGAAAGACTTTAGCTGAATCTACCACAACAAATCAATTAAAAAGGCACGTGGCATCCATTTTTCTCCAACTTTCATCTTTTAAAAGGGGTTTACAATGTTTGATGTAGTCAAACATTAACTTAAGCTCAAATTCTTTATTTTTCTTCTGGCGGAATTCTGAATTTATCCTTCATCTAATTCAGATTTTAAACAGGTTCTGCAACTTGTTTCCTGAGACCACCGTGTCCTAAAATGCTCTTTGCTTCATTGTGGGCATGACATTTAAGGGGCTGACATTAACTCTTTTTGCAGAAGTAACTAGAGCACATTTTTTTTAAAGGGCTTTGTACAGTTACGAACAGTGTATGAAGTGTTGAATTGTGTATGTTCTTTCAAAACTATCATTCCTGTTTTGCAGAAATAACAACTAATATTACAGTTATGTGCAGCATTTTCGTAGGAGAACCACTGAATTTCCAGACACTGTTCTAGAGTATTCCTGTTACCATTTTCATAGAAACACAGAAATAGCCTGCCTGTTGTTTTGAGGCTTACCTAAAATGTGTGATCATTTTCACTAATATTAATGGGGATTACATAGAGCACACTTCTAAATTATTTGGAGATTAGCCTCTAAAAATAAAGCAGGACCTGCAGGCTTAGAAATAATGAAATATGGAAATCAGTATGTTGCATCACAGCCCCTGAATGTGAGTAAGAACTTGCTGAGGTTTCATCTAATCAATAGAAGAATTTTTGGAAGGAAGCAGAGCTTTGGACTAATATCAGGGTGTGTTCTGCATGGCTTTACCAAAGAGAGTTAAAAAAACACATGAAAAAAAAAAGTTAAAACATTTCTGAGGTATACCATATCAAAGATATTTCTGGGTTTAATATCTTTCAGGAAATTTTATGCCTGATTTTTAAGATGGTGGTTGGGTTTTAGAAGATGACAAGCAAAACAGATATTCTGCAGAGCATGGTTGCCTATATAGCAAAGAATGAAAAATATGTTGCCAGGACTGCTGTTGTTTGAGATTAAATCTCATAAGAGAGTTAATTTTCTCCTGACCCTGAGCTCCTATGCTGCTCAAATCAATAATAAATAGAATGAAGGAAAAGTTGCCAAATTCATGGTATCTCACCAGTAAAGCTGTTTCCACTTCTAGGCCATTGTTTTATGGGGGGGGGGAAGTGGGGAAATGAGCAAGAATTTTCCTATAGTTGAAATATTTGAGAGAACTGGTAATGCTTAATTTGTGTTGCTTGTTTATGACAAAGTCTGAGGACAAAGAGGTCACAGGCAAACCAGTAGAGCAAATCAGTACCAAGACTGTTGTAGTGGTGAGTCTGCACATGGATGGGTAGGGTGAAATTCATTGGAATAAAATCTGTATCTCCTTGAGCTCGCTGTGTTTTGGTTTTATTTGTAGTAGTCTCCGAGAAAGATGTGTAATGTTGTTTTGTAGTTTTATTAGTGTTAATAAATAATACTAATAACGAATGCATTTAAGTAATGGAGGAAATTTTTCAACATTGCAAGAATTTTTTTCTGCTAGTGATCATAGTACTGTATTTAATCAGAATATATTAAATAATTTTTATGCCAAATGTGTCATATAGGACCATGTTTAGTATATGATACAGGATCCCAGTTCTGTACTCTTCCTTTCATAATGTGGCCTATTGCACTGGTTAGATGCTCAGGTAGACAGGTTCCTTTTTTTGATGATACTAGGTTTTTAAGTTAGTATCCGTATGGGTTGTGCTAAATGGGTGTGTATGTAAATCCAAATAAGTAATGAAGCATGCATATGTTCTACTTTATACTCTGTATTTAAGACCTCCTTTACTTCATGAAGGCAGGTTGCTGGATTGCTATTTATAGTGGGGTTGAAAACTCATGAATATTCATGACATTTAATATGTCTTATATCTGATTATCGTGGAAGAAGTACAGTTCCCATAAATAAATATTGGAACATGCAAATGAACTGCAATAGAAGTATAATGTTATCCAAAGAGGAGTGAAGCAGGCACTTCTAGTGAAAGATAAATCTCTCAACAAAACAAATTTTTTTTTTTACGTATCTCTTATTTTCTGAATAGGAAAGGAATATATCATGTGGAGGTAAATATAACTTGTCTAATTAAAAGGTGAACATAGTAAAGTAGTCTAGAATCACATAAATAGAAAGAACCCAGATAATCCCTGAAAAGTCCTGCACGTGTTTTTTAAAAACCTATATTCACCATGATCTCTATTATGTTTCAAGCTGTGTCATAGTTTATAAAGTAAAGAAGAGTTGCATGAATTTTGCTTACCTTAATATGCCCTAAATGCAAGTATTCAAGACTGAGTGGGAGATGATCTCTGGAAGCATAAATTGAAAGTAGATGAATGTTTCAAAGTGTAGTCGCAAATAAAATTGCAAGGAACTAAATATATGGTTCTCCCATTCTAAAGTAGTATAGAAAGCCATTTAGGAACAATTTAAACAGTCAGTTTGTAATAGATTTTTCAAAACTTAAAAAAAAAAAATGGATCTGGAAAAGCTGAGGGAAGCACTTATGTTCTTGAAGGTGCTCCGACTACTTAGGGTTCTAGTAGTGCACTGCAAATTCAACTTAGATATAGTTCCTGTAAATGCTTTCAGATCAAACAAACTTGAACTAATGGGAACTGCAAGTTATTTTTATAATCCTTTCTGCACACCACACTTAAAAGATAAAATTTCTCTCCTTCTTGGTACTTAAAAGAGGTGTTTAGAAAAAAATTCATGGCTCAATTTTTGCTTCCAGTGAGCTAAACAGCATTATGTTTCTTTTTGCTATAATGACTGCAAAATGAAGCAGCTATGCCACCTTTGGAGGGTTTGGGGTTGGTCTGGGGTTTTTTTGGGGGGGGAGGCAGTTTTTTGCTTTGTTTCATGCCCATTATATCTTGTGAATTAGATTAGCACCAGGGATGCCTATGGCTGAATTCTCATCCTCCAAAATGGTTTACTGAGGAGGAACAACTTTATTGCTACTTGCATTGAGTTTGCGCTGTAGTACGCCTTAGCAATCTGGTGGACCTTTCTCCTGAAGGTGCTACCAACTGCAAAGAAGAAATTAGAGGGGCCGGGGGTAGGAACCCACCAAACAGCTGGCTTGGCAGCTCCTGGCTGTCCCGTTCTCAGGGAGGTGCTGACAGTGGAGCAATCCGAGACGTGGGCACTGCACCCTTTCAATATCCCTTTTCCTCTGGGAAGCCAAGTGCTCCCTTCTTGGCTAGGGAAGTTAGGGTGCTTGTAGGACACGTGGCTAGGTGTCCTCCCGTCTCTGTCTCATTTGACCCAGCGCTCTGCGGAGGTCAACCAGACACCATCTCCGAGGCAGTCTCTCTGGTATCCCTGGCACAGGTCGTAACTTCAAAGCCCCAGTCTAGTCTATCGTGCACATGTGCTAACAGCTGGGTTGCTCCAGACCGCGGCATTGCAAACAGAAGACTGCAGTTTAAACGTGCCCAAGTTATGCTATGGGTTAAAGTGCATATAGATGAATAAGACACACCAGGGACAGTGCAGTAAGACTCAGCATGGATTACTCATAATTAGGATGGGGAGAATGAGTGAACAGCATGCTAATTACAGGAGCCTGAAATACCAGCCTTAGCATCCCTTCGCAATAATTGGCAGCCACCAGTTCAGAGTGCTTAGTGGACAGCCTGAGCAAAAGCCATAGATATGTAAAAAAATAAACTTGATGCATTAGTTTTTGGAAAATCCTTACTACTGCTGGCCAGATCTGTTTGTGCTATTGCCTAATATGAAGTCTACTTGAATCTGCTTTTATCATTAGCTTAACGCAATTTACCTAGTATCAACTTAAATACTTTTGCCAAGTATAATAATCAGAAAATAAGGAACTAGTACAGTGGGTCTTATTTTAAGAAAGCAATAATTTCTTCTCCTTCAAAGTAGCAAAAGGACTTGTTTGTTAATATGGGAGAGAAATGACCCTTGAGAGAAAATAATTTTCCATACAAGTTTCAGGAAGATTTTATGAGGAAGTATTATGCAGTGGAAGAAGTGATCACTGAACTTCTGATGCCAGTAGAAGGATCAGTTTCTTAGTTCATATCTTCTGCTGTATTGCTGTTCTCTGCATCATATTGACTTCTTTTGCCTCTTCTGTTTAGTTAGCTCTAGGATTATGATAGTTTACAACGTCTTCTACAGATTATCCCTGCCCTATCATCTCTCATTTGATACTGAAATGTCAACTGACTCATCTGATGAGCCCTACTTCCAGTGTCCACTGTTTTCTAGATGATTGTCAAAGAAGTACCTCCATTTTTATTATTTTTTTTCCTTGCAGCCCTTCATATTAGCCCAAGGGGTTTGTATTTTAATATAGTTTATTTTAGTTTTATGAGGAAGGGAAGATACAATACAAAATTTGGAACTAATATGCAAAGCAATGCTTTTTAGCTTTTATACTTGGTTTTGTTTTGTTAACGTTCAAGTCTTGGACCTTGGTTCCTTCAAGGTGATTCAGCAAACAGGCCTATACGGAACTACAGTCACTGCCTTGGGTCTTGCCTGAGAAGCTTCCAGACAGGATTCACTCATCTGACACTGATTTTTACCAAGTAGCCCAACCTAGTCCTCTAGGCAGCAACTTCTTGTCAAGAAGACCAGGCTTCCAGAGGGCAATTCAACTCACATATTTTAGACATCAGGTTTTTGGATTGAATGAATGCCCCCGTAGAGGTCCCTGTTGCTTTCTCTTGGCTGTAGAGGGAGCCCAGAAGTCTAGATCAGAAGAGCTGCCTCTCTAGGAGAGCTGAATTTAAGATCAATCCGCTATTTTTCTTCATTGTTCTCTCTTTCCTGATGAATCTGTCTTTTAGCTTAAAATACTGACATGGGGGGTAAGGGCAGTTTATTTTTATTAATGGAGGTGCTTTTAGGAATCAGGCTCCTCTCCTATACTTGATCTCTCTTAGTAAGGCTATTGTTTGAAAAAGGTAAAAATGTTGCGTAGGGTGGCAGGGGCTGGTGTCAGTGCCGGCTCAGTGACCCCAGGGATGTCAGGGAGAGACTTACAGCACCCCATCCTTCCCTTTAGACTGTGTCTTTCACACTTACCTGTATTTTTATTGTTAATAGCAGAAATCTAACTGTTCTTTTAGCTACGGTCCCCAAGTATCACTACTGCTGTCACATCACTCCAGTTCCTTTTTAACATTTAGTTGTTAATGACTCATCTCTCTTATTTGTGAAAAGAGGCTCTCTTCTCATCACAACTCTCCTCTTCCATTTCCTCTTTGCTTCCATCTCTTTTAAAACATATTCACAGTGTTTCTCCTTTTCTTTGTTTTTCTTTTTTTAATGCATTTGCATATAATTTCCAGTAATATTAGTTTTAAACATGAATGTAAAAAAAAAAAAAAAAAAGTTGGAATATCTTCCTTCTCTTGCTTAGTTGTGTCTTTTTTTTTTTTTTTTTTTTTTACTTGAGCCTGTGGTTCTTTTAAGGTATTATTTTCTTCTTGCTGTTTAGAGCTAAATGCAGCTGTCTAATAGAGTATGTTGCCTTCTCTTAGTACTTTAATTGGTATTATATCTCCTTGACCTAGAAGAACAAGGGCACTTTTTCTAAAGCAAGCAAATTATATACTTCAGGTTGTATAGCAACATGGTGCTGATGAGCAACTCCTTTAAAGGAGTTCTGTAAAAGCACTTTCAAATTACAATATACTGAACTAATAACATCTACGTTTTTTAGTATGGTATTCTTATGCTGCTGTTAACAATGCAAATCTAATCCCGCTATTAAAGTCAATGTAGTACAATTTTCTATACCTAAATTTAGATCTAAAGCACTTAAAATTATTTCTAAAATATTGTAATAAGAGTAATTATTATTAATCTATTATTTTCATTAGTTAAAATCCAACTTTGGGTATATTAAGAAAGTGAGCAATAAAACAAAGTAAAAAATAGACTTAATTAAAAATAGGGACAAAGATAAGTCAAGCTACAGAGTACAGTTTCTAGAAATTATCAAGCAAAAGCTATCTTCTTGTGCAATTGGGAGTGGAAATACATGTAAACCTATGCTTCTTATTTAAGATCCTCAGCTATGTGTACGGAACAAAAGCATTGTTGGTTAATCTCAGAACTTTGATGTGGCTGAATGTCAGAATTATGCAGCAGTTGTTAGAGTTCAAACCATCTCTTAAACTCTGTGGGGACTGGGGTGGTAATTAAAGTCCCTTTTCATCCCCCCAAGGTCTAACCATTAATTCCTCTTTCTTTCCAGAGAGGGCTAAGATTCTCCTTCATGCTGCTCATTGCCACAGCTCAGCAGAGCTTATGGTTTCTGTAACCAGGGACTGGGTATAGGAAAACAAGGGCTTTGGCAACTGGAATAAATTGGCTGCCAGCATGGGACTGTAATTGAAGCACAAAGCTAGACAAAGCTCAGCTTCCCTCTGCCCAGCAGAGAGTCATTTGCAATGCTCTGTGTCACTAGCACAGGCACGGAGGAAGATGTCAGCCTCACCTTTTTTAATTAGGTGCTGAAGGCTAAAAATATTCTCCTTGTATGCGATAGAAAGACAAGATAAGGTACGCATACTGACTTGCACACGCTGCAAAACTGGTAAGGTTGCATTTGCTGAACGGCAATTGGGCTAAAACTGGGAAACTGTAACTTCAAGGCAAGCTTCAGAAGGGAAAGCCTGAAAGAACTGTACATTTTACTTGCATACAGAAAACTTCACCTCCCACACACTGAGCTCTAATAGCGACAGCGTGTCCCATTCCAAACCTGCAGACATGCACGGGGTCATACAGTTCTCTTGAGCTCTGTCCAACTGCAAACCATTGAGAGAGCTGAATAATACCACAAAGGAAAGAGAGCTATAGTTCTGTTAGCAAAGACATTCTGTCACTTTTTGAAACTGTATCTTCCTGTAGCAATTCAGAGACACTTTAAGCTGGGAAACGGTGTATGTATTTTGGCAGGAATTAAACTTTCTAAAGAAGATATAGAGTATTAGGCAGCTAGCAAAAAAAAAAAAAAGATATTTCAGACTTAAATAAAAAGACCAAAATAATTGTGCCATGAAAAGTCCCTTGGCAAAAAGCTGTTAGCACTTTCTATTCTTGCTGGGTTTGTCTAGTTTAAAACCATCTCAGCTACTCTGTATTGAAAAGTGCTACCATGCTTAAACTTGAATGTTGCTTTATTTGCATGCTACTCAAAGAGGACCTAAATCAAAAGCAGTGGGCAAAATATTGGACGGGGGAAACTATTTAAAAAAACAGGCCCCGTTCTCCTCAGATATATTGATTCCTGTGGGAGACTTAGGTAAAATTATGAAAAATTGAATGTGTTGATGGTGATCTTTTCCCTTTTCTGATACCGGCTGTCTGGTTACATCAGTGTAGCTGCTCTGTCTAAAGGATGCTGAAGTATGTGATGTTTCAGGTTAGCTTTCCAGCAAAGAAGTGATGACATTAGCTTCACAGGGTTCTTATCTTTAGTGCAACTTCTTTTATTTGCACACAAACATCAGTTTGACCAGAGGTGGCCCATTAGGATGCAAGGCAATAGTTTCCTCTACCAGACCCACATTATGTTACATAGTCATGGAGACTAAAGCTAAGAATAAATTCTTGTTTCAGTATATCTCTGCCATACAAGACAATGTACAACCCAGCCAAAACCCACCACGTGCTTTCCCTCTAAGGATGAAATCACTAAGCAATCAAGCAATTCTGATTATAGTTATCTTTATCTGGTGTCACCTCCCAGACCAAATGTTACAGCCCCGTGTCTACAGGTTGCCTTTCTCATGGGGATGGGTGGTATCTTCAATCCCTGAAATATTTTCTACCTTCAATACTGGGAAAAGAAAAATCTCCTGAGAGGAATATGTTATTCAAGTATAGGAGGAAAAGATTTATATTAAGCTGGATTTATGCTGATGCCGATCCTGTTGTTGGCTTTGTTTTTGAAGTTGTTGGGTTTTTTTTTTTGGAAGGGGTGGTAGTGTCCACAGTTGGGTGGATTGGCACAGGAAGACCCAGTCAAAGTTTACGGCTGAGTGGGAAATGAAAAGTAAATGTAATCAGATGTCAAAGGTTTCAGAGTAGAGGAGAATTCTTCTCTAAGGGTTCAGCATTGGTTTATTCGTGTGAATTGCTGTTTCTGTCTGTTTTCATAAAAATCTTTAGTGACCTCAAAAGAATCTCTATCTTGTCCATGTGCTTAACTAAACAGATTGGTTTTTTCCTACATCGCTGCAAGTGCAATCTGTAAGGTACCTGAATCCACCTATGTTGACAAGTTCTAAAGATGTTTTAAAACCTTCTTTTCCAGTATTGATAGTTCCACCTGCTCTTCAGAAAGGGAGCATAATCTTTTTCTTTTTTCTTTCTTTCTTTTTTTTTCTTTTTAAATTATCTGTAACAAAGCTGAATGAATTGAAAATCATCCACAGATATTCAATCTGCAAGGTAGAAGATCTGAATAAAAGATGGCATTTGAAAGCTCTGTATCTTTAGTTGATTTTTTAAAGTCAGTGATGGTCACCCATATATATGATGGTAGGATCAAGCCCTTCAAAGTGCCTGTACAAGGTTTTCTGATTGTTTATAACTCTCAGCATCCTTTAGAGTTATAACCAGTTGCACAGTCAACATTTTTTGCTACATCACCTATATGTCCTTGTGTCATGGAGTCCTTCATCCATAATAATCAAATCATTTTCTTTCTGGTAATCTAAATACTTGTTCTCCTTCCACTCAGTCCTTCTTTGACTAAGTGAATTTTTTTACAGCAAAAACAACAATGTGTTTAAAATTTTAAGACAGATCCGTAGATATAAGGAAAAAAGTAGCATTTTTCTGAAACAACCACTATGTTGTATTCAGGAGATTTCTTTCCATATAGATTAATAAAAGTACTTAGGGCTTAAAATGAGTCCTTCAAAAATCAGAAAAACATTAGTTTGCTTCCACTTTTTAGATGACTTACTGACTACAATCCCTTGGATAACATTAAAAGGGTAAAGTGAGGATGCACAATACCACCTCATTTATTCAACACAGAGATAGCAATGAGAAAGGTGGTGGGAGGATTTAGAGAAGATTTCAAGATGAACAGTAGATTTTCCAGTAATTTGATGATAAAAAATTCATTACTTCATAAGATGAATAATGAAAGATTGTAGTCAATGAGAAGGGGATGGATATCACAGGGAAATATAGATTTGCAGTTAATATCTAAGGCAAAGTAGGTAAAACTAGTAGGTAAAAAAGGAGCAAGAATGTTCTGATGGAGAGTGTTTTATTTAGGTTGAAATTTTGGTATATAGGCTTGGTTATTACCAAAGAAAGTAAAGAAAGCCCTGGCAAGTTTATCAAGGAGAGTTTGACTTTAATATAAAAATCTATCTTTTGGAGGCAGACTGCAACACCACCAAATTTTTTAAAAAATTTATTCTATTTTTTAAAAAGGCACTTGAACCTAGGTCTTACAGAAATTTGTGTAGAGTTGTATGACCAGTGAAGAAGTCTAATGGCTGGGTCAGTTTCATAAGGAGAATTGTGTGACAGAAAACCTTATCAACTAGAAATCGAGTCAGTAGATTGGGATTCGTGATGAGAGAGACAATCATTCAAGGATGCCTGGATGAAGGGGAGTACAAGTGCAAATGAAGAGGAGTGAATGAAACTGATCACCCATCACTCAGAAAGATTAGTGATAATTAAACTACTGTGGCAAGATCTGACTTATCACAGCACCAAATCTCAGAGCAGTTATGGTTAGTGAAGAAAATAATGGTTAACAGAAGTAATGTTTACCTTTAGGAAATCATTGATATAAATTATGTCATGTCTTTTTTTGCTAGCTGATGGAGCCCTGCACGCCCTATATCCTATCATGCTGATGTCTATAAGTTCTGCCTACAGTAGTGACTGGTGCAGCATAAAGAAAGAAGGACAACACATTGGTTTGTCATATTCTGTTACTATTCTAGGAGTATATATCTGCATTTTGTGTTTTCTGGCAATGAATTTGATGCTAGTTGCTAGTCTTGGGTACATAAGATGAATCTGTATCCCACAGACGACACAAAGTAGATTTCTGCACTGCCATCCCAGATGACTATCCCCATTGCACGTGCTGTTACTAATAGAAATTCATGCATACATAGCGAGTACACTGCTGGAGGACCTCCGAGAGGACGTGTTTTTCTCCTGAGGAAGGCAGCCTGTGTCCACATAGTATGGCACTCTAGCCTGGCATATTGATTCAGCCTTGGTTCCACTTGAGGAGAAAGCATTTCAAGTGCATTTCAAGGTGCAGTTGAGTTCATACCACATGACTCAAATACAGATGCAATGCAATGCATTTCTATCACTTTACAAGTGATCAGGACGGTGCCGGTGCACTAAGTGGGTTACGTAGATGCACCCTGTCCAGCATGCAGTCCTCCTGCGCTACCGCGTTCTTTGTCTTTTTGCCAGTCCTGCCAGATAGACAGTTAAGAACCACTCTGGTTAATTTCTGGCCTTAGAAAATATTATGATTGTCTACAGAATGGAAGTTTTCTTATTCTTCTGGCAGGCCAATTCCCAGTTTGACGTGGTTTATCTGTAATATGCTGTATTCAGTTTTTTCTGCATTTTACCATAAAAGTCTATTCAGTGAAGTGTCAACACAAGACGAAGGACGGATTTGTTCTTGGTATGCTGAACCAGAGTGTATCTACAGAGATAAGGGGTTGGTTCTCTTTGGCATATACAATATTTAGATCAGTATAGCTATGAATAGCAACTTGAGCATATAAGCATCTTATCTGCGATTGCTTCTGTCTATGGCATGACATAGTTTTCAAAAAAAGCAGTACAATATTACCAAAGATCTAAGTACGTAACTGTCCTCTTTCATTTTGTGGATGAACTCTTTTAAAGTATGTGTGTTTATGGCATCCGTTCCATAGAAACCTTTTCCGGGGTATAATTCATATTTTGAAAGTTGCATTGGGCAGAGGGAGAATCTCGCAGGCATATACATATTTAATCTGGGGAGCAAGTTCATTTGTATCAGGTTTATTTTTCCCCAGGGTGACTATCCACCATCAGTGATCTGTTTAATGAATGCATTTTAGCCATTGCTTCAAATCTCACAGGAATAGAGTTCTTAAATATTTTAATGTCATTAGCTACTACTGGAAATCTCAGTGTAATTCTGAATAAGATAGTTGTACCAAGGTGTTCAGTGTTCTTTTCAGTCACGTATATTTTTCCTGAATGTAAATTGTAAAGGGAGTTCTGCTTCTACGTACATATTAGAAGTTTGACAGCTTTCTCCTCAACACACAGTAACCTTCCTTAAGACAAAAGATAGTAAATTCTGGTTGCAATTACTCTGTATGGATTATGTTTAATTCATGTGTCCTTCCTATCAGAGTTTTGGGGGGGGGATTGGTGTGGATTGTTTAGAATTTATTCTTGATCTAATCTTTTATGTTTTTTAGTGGAGCTTCTTTTTTTTTGTATGTAGGCCTTAACAATACTTTTCTTGAACAGTACAGCATAACGCTGCCCATGACATTTCCTGCTGCTGGTTCCTCTGTTTGGCAGCACGCAGCATCACAAGATGACTTGTTTCATTGAAGGATTCCAGTCACTCACCGATGAAGCCTATGAAGGCAGTGTCTTTGAGGAGTCACCGTAAAGTAATATCCGCACCAAGGAGAAGTCTCTGACAGGAAGAGATACTTACATTGACATCTATGCAGGTTGATACTGTTGACCATCTTCCCAGAGCCATTGTTTTCAAATTCTACTAGGTTTGAAGATGTTAGTGGTCTTTCTTCAAATAAGTAGAATAAGAGGTTGAAAACAGCTGTAGTTGCAAGAAGCAGGAATAATGTCTCTCAATAAATCTTTAACCGTAGGGATAACATTCTTTATCTTTACTTGAGGGGCTGTATCTGTGCAGGGGATGATTTTTTGAGTTTTACAGATGCCCTGATGAGAATCATTGGGTTTTCTATCCTTTTTTTTTATTTTTCTTATTGGTTCAGCAGAGAATTTGTGGAGAACCTCGGTTTGCTTTCCTTGACCTCTGAATACCAGATAAGTTTATATGGAAAGCTGTGCTCCTTTGACTCAAGACACTAGATATCCTAGTGAAAGTATTCTTAATGTTCTTCTCTGTATCATAGTGTAAGTTCTTCAGAGATGTAAGACTAGCAATCCCTCTTAAAGCAAATGTTTTTGTTGTGGGAGGTATACTTTTCTGAGCTAGCACTGGAAAGCATTCATCTACAGGTGTGCAGGTAGATGCTTTCTTGTCTGCCGGATCCTACCTGTGACAAAGTACCTGAACTCTATACGAATGTTGAGTGATGCTCTAATTGAGGCAGCTTTTTTTTTTTTTTACACTGCTGCGCAGCTGTGATTTGGACGTACCTAATTATTCCAGTGTAAGTACACAACAGTTCTGTCTTCAGGTTCTGTCCACAAATTTCCTTTAGAATAGGTTTTCTTGATAGGGCATTCTCTTTTGTTATGGTAGACAGAGGCTCGTATAGCTCCCGCAAATTACAAAACCATGATGAGCTGAGGCAGTTCATGGGAGGAAGTAGAACAGGGAGAAAAAAAATCAGTATAATTCCAAAATATGTTAGCTACATACAAGTCTTTCAAAAGCGTTGGAAGGATGCCTGTAAACATAGTAGTACTTCACCATATTATTCTATCTATCAACTCCATTTATTACGTATATAATAAAAGTATGAGTCACTTTATTTTGACTTTTGTGAACATGATTGACCAGAACTGTATGCAATATTCAAGGTTGAGTCCAGCCAGTGTCTCGTAGATTGTCTTCAATATTTTCTTTACCAGAGCTACAGTAGGATTTCATTTCCATTTTTTGTGCCCATGTTACACTGATCAATTATATTTTGCTAATCCACCTAATTTTTATCATCTTCTATTCTTCTAAATTTTGAATTTGTGGCAGAAATACTATTATTCATTAGTTGATCTTACTCTCATTGCCATTTCTATTACTTCTGCTTTTTTGATCAAATAATTTTTCTTCTGTGATACTCTAATTCTCCTCTGAATGTTATTCTACTTGAGTAGAAGACATTGCCTGTTGTAATTTTTACCAAAATTGAGGTTCTGGGAGGACGAGGATAGAATAAGAAAATAAGTGACTCCAGATATTCTCAGTCTTGTCTTTTCTTTTCCAAGTTGCTGTCTATATTTTGGTTAAAAGGGATGGTGCATAATCTAATATGGGGTAGTTTCTTAAAGTAATAAATATTTTCATTGCCATAGGGCAAAAGCAAATTAAGATTGCACAGAAAATTCTGGTTTTAGTCTTCTGGATTCTAATTTTAAAATCTTAGTTGCAAACTGATCTGATTTTTGAAACTGATCATGTTGTTGATGAAAATGATTCAGCATCTGGCAAAGTCGATCCACTTGTATGCACTTAATGTTTCATTTATGGATTCATTTGTTTTATTTAATTAGCTGGGCTCTTGTACTCATTCCCCTGAAACACTGCAATGTAATGTTTATGGAAGTGCATGTGACCTTGGAGATATACTTCTAGCCATTCCCTTGTCTTCTGAGAATACAAAATCCATATGGTGTTCTCCAAAAAGGAAAGTGTTTATGCTGCCTTGATGCCAAATTAGTTGTCATTACATTTGAATAAAAGGTGAACAGTTTGAGGCAAAATCTAATTATCATCTGTTGCTGCTTATATTCTTTGTGCAAATTGAACATTTACATTTTTTAATAACAATGCAGAAGATCAAAGTACATCTTTGTCAATTTTGCTTATTATTGCCATCTACGCTGGTGTCATAAACTCTGGTACTGACAGACTGACTGACAGAATAGCTGGAGAGCTAATTACTTGAAATAGGTTTCACGAAAGCTATTAATAAAATGTTGTCACATTACCACATGTGAAAACATGAAAAGAGCACTGTATTGGAGCACTTTGTTTCTGTTGAAAAGTTTGTTTCTATTGAAGAATGAATACAACTTGACTGAAACTATTTAGAAACTTGTAATGAATTTTTCATTCAAAATAATTAAGTGGATAGCTTACCTTTAATGAAAGAAAAATTTCAACTTTTCAGCTCAAAACATTTCATTTCAAAATGCACTTTCAAAAAATGATCAACATTATTCACAAAATTCTACTCCTAAACTAAATAAAGTGTTTGATTTCTAAGTAGTCAAGTTTTGTTTGGTACGAACTGGTTGCTTGAACAAGCACAACTGTTTCGAATTGATGTAAAAAAAAAATTTCCTCCTCTTTTTAAGCCTACTAATCAAACCGATATCACTAAAATAGAATAGAATTTCAAAGGCTAAGGATGCTCTTGGAAGAAATGTTGACATTTAAGAATACATTTGATCAATAGTGATAAAATTAATATAAAAATCAGTAGGAACAGAAGGCCATAGGAGACCATTAAGTAGATCTTTAAGTTCAGTGCTCAAGAACAGCAGATAGACATCAAGCAATTACACAGTTCATGATGGTCCACAAAACACCTGCCCCATACGAAACAGGCCACAAAGCATTTTCCAGTATCTTACATCAATTCCAACACTTAAAGGATTGAAGATCAAAATAAATAAAAAATTAGAGTGCCACAGTGAGAGAGAAGAGATCAAAGGCATTGCCAGTATCCTAACTGCCTCCAGGTGTGCCCACAAGAGTACTGTCCTCACCATGCCATTGGAAGTTGGACCTTGGAGACAGCCCCTGACACGACTGAGGCTGCCATTCCATCCAGTCCTCAAATCTGGAGATCAAAGACCCTAACTGAATGGTCTATACATTGACCAGATAACAGTGAGAGCTGAAATTACGTGCTCTTTATTTTGTATATCTGGTTGACTGCCAGTTTCTGGAGTGTTTGATGCAACCAGCCGATCACAGAGTCTATGGATTGAAACAAAGAAATTCCCAGATTATAAGCATCCTTCCTGTTCATGCTGGTACTCTTAAATATTTGGGTGAAGAAAAAGGACACAGTGAAGTTCAATGCACTTCCGGAGTCAAACAAATATTTGTGGAAATATTTTCTGTTCTTGACTCGGCTCTGGCCAAAAGAAAAATATTTTCACTGGCATTTGAAATGATGCATTCAAAACAGTTCAGGGCCACATTTCTAAGCTCTCAGTATCCATTTGTGGTTCACAGAGCTTGAAAAAGTTAAGCTCCTGCTTTCATTTTATCAAAAGCATGTCCCATGGTGACACTGATGACCAAGTTTTTCAGAGGTCAGCAGCTGACATGCTGATTTTCTCTGGAAAATCCTCTCTTGACTGTAGGAGTCTGAAAATGCTGGTGACAGTGCATTCCCCGCAAGATGCACCTGCTGAAGCTTCCAAGCAGAATTCAGTTTGAGGGATTTTTACTTGTATATCTTTGTGACTAAGCTGCATTGAAAGAAGATTTCTAGAGTGTGTTGTGTTCACAGATGGTTTCATCAACAGCTACATTAGTGATGAGTAGACTTGATACCCTGTTTGAGTGTGCTTTCTCATTAGGACAACATATTTCTTGAGAGGAGTACGGCTGGACCCCTCTGTTCTCAAGTAGCTAAGAGAATTTTCAAGCTGAGCATATTTTATGTGAATGTCAAATAGTCAGCTGCCAAGTAATAACACTTCTGAAATTCTTCAAGCTTGTAACATATCAATAAGTTCACAGGTAAACCCAGAATTTTCTTGGTAATGTTAGATAAATACTATCTTGCTTGAGCTCCTGAAAGCCACATTAATATCTTTTACATGTAAAATATGTGATTGGATTCATTCTTAACATCTCAAATACAACCTTGTAATTGAAATGGATTTTTTAATGTGTATTAATTTTAATGAATGACTGGGAGGTTTATTGGAGGGAGGGAAGTAAAGCAGTGTCTCTGAAGCCTCACTGGCTAATCGAATTGCTATAAATAACTTTTAGTCTAAGCCCTTACCCCTAGATGATTTCTCTCATCATTATCTAAGATGTTAAAGAACTGATACCTGCAGAGATTTGCTTTCAGCTGTAGGGAATGGTCCTGAACATAAATCCTCCCCCCACAACAAATACCTTTCAGTAGAGGTTGTAAGTAGTGCGTAGTATGCCAAATCTTTGCTCTGTGTACATTTGGCAATGAAAACTCATGTTATTTAAACTGGCGTAGCCTGGCATTCATGCTCACACTGAGTATTGGTCATGGAAGGAAGACTGAGGGGAAAAAAGTGCGCGCCCTGGCTCAGAGGCCTGATTTGTGCTTGGTCCATGCAGTCCATACAGGAAAAACAGAGAAACTTTCATCCAACTATCACAGATTTCAAAGGGAATGCCACAAAAGGTGGGACAATGCAAAAGTAAATCAGAGGTATGTGGACTGGGAGACCTCTTTCTGCAACTGAATGTTGCTGAGAATGGCTATCAGTCACTCTATGTCAGCTCCAAACTCTTTTCTTCTTTAAAATAGATCTGTACTATAGTTTGGGTTTTCAGCAAAAACCTAGATAAATGTTAATGCAAACAACCGTAGTTATAGTTTCCATTTTGAAAGCGTGAGTTTGACACCAAGAAGTTGATTCAGTTGTCCAAAATAGTGACAAAAAAAACCAGTGTGAAAGCTGGCCAGGAGCAGGAATCGTTCGATCCTAGGTCCTACACATTTTAAACAACTAACTAACTAATTTCACTCCTAGTTTCTATATTCTTTATCTTCGATCATTCTAATGGACTCCAGTCTGGTCCAGTTTAGATTATGCATTTGTTCTTATTGTATTGAATTGTATTCTTATTATATTCTGTGATTGATTTACATCTACTTTTTGTTATGTACATGTTCATACTTTCTTGAAAATGTAACTAAGCTTATTAAATATGTGTGCATGTGTGTATATATGCATGCATGGGTGTACGATCACATTTCTGTGCAAATACAAAAAACTGGGATCTTCGGAGGGATCACAGCAGGTTACAAGTCATTCAAATTAGGTTAAATCTGTTGTATTGGTATGACATTAAGGTATTTGATCTTTGGAATTTAACTGGATTAGGCCCAGAGTCACAAAGCTCACTCTCTTTTCCTAGCTTTTTTGCTTTCTCAGCTGAGAAATTGGGTATTGAGTGGGCTACAGAACAGGAATCACCTGTGCCCACTGGAGATACCAATTTAAAATTAGAGATATTTTGTACTGGTGAACGAACACGAGCTGAGTGGCAGCAACAGGGCGTGTAAAGGCTGTTCTGCGGTTTAGACACCATCTTTAGTATAATTTGAGGGCTTAGTGGTCCAGACCTAAAGTCAGAAAACAGAGTCTTTGTATTCACGCAGTTATATCTGTCTGAATGAGAGAGGAAAGATGCGAACCTGTTTTGCAATTGTCTTTGTGACAGCCTTAGGGTTGAAACTTTGAAATGCACGGTTCCCTCTGGTCAATACGGACACTACATTTCCCAAGAAAGGTTTCAAGAGTAAGTTTTCCCTGGTGTACTTAGTTAAATACCTTCCTTCTCATCTTGCTTTGTTGTGCACTGGGCTGCACACCAAATTGGCTGTATTTCAGTGCCGCCAAATGTGTACAGTTTGATAAGCACATTGTAGCAAATCTTCAGGATGAAAGGCACCATATAAACGTCAAGTTATTTACCCATTTTAAAGCATTTCATCCTCCTGAGCCATAAATCCAGCACCATTTGCTAATATAAAATTAGCTTTTTAATGCTGTAGAACCCTCCAACACTAACGCATATAGCGACATCCACATCCTTGCTGGTGGGGAGGCCAAAGGTTGATGTGTCTAGGGGGTGAAACTTCAGCAATGCTAGTGCTTTATTCACACCGGATTTTGAATCATGTTAATAGGCCATACCAGGTCTCAGTTCAGCAGTTCTGTCACCCTGCCTTCTCTTACGAGCAGCGTGGACCGAATATGCGCACGTACATATAGTCTCCGCTTACAGAAATCATCAGGAGCACTAAGCATGCAGGCCAGGGCAGAGTAGGGCTCCCAAGTTTCTTACTGATAAAGTCAGCATAGGATAGCGCATCGTTTCTGTCTATTACTATATTTGCTTCATAGAAGATTTATGACTTCTTTTTCAGCAATTAGTTGTGGTCACCTGAAAACTTGGAAAAAAATGGCAGAAAGCCTCCTTGTTTATTTCCAGGCTGGTGATGTATTACACCCCTTGTGTTTTATCTTTGTTGATGTTCCATCGTGAATTACTTTTTTTTGTCAGACTATTTCCTTCAGCTTTCTGTTACCTAAATTTGTCTTCCTACTCTCACGTCCTTTTCTTAGAAGAAACAATCAATAGGAAGTGCTTTTAGCAATGGCACAGCACAGTGTAGGTGCTGGGTGGTGTCAATGCTGCTGACCTTCTATATATTGGGATTTTGGTTAAGCAGCAGGTATCATGCGGTGCTCCTTTAATATGTGTCTTTATGGTGCCTGGGCATGTCTGGAGCTGGGCTTTGTTAATACATGTTTGCTTTAGATTCTGAAAGAAAACCAAAGACAGAATCTTATTTACCGTTTTTCAAATGCTTCTTAGAGAATATTTGTTCACGTATAAAGCATTTCTATTAACAATACAATACTGAGAAAAGGGAACACAAAAATGTCAAGTCTGAAAATGCATTCTGTCTTCACTGGATTTTTACTGACAGTGTGGCAGGGCTTTACTGCTTTTTCCTCATTTTAGACCTGTAGATATACTTCATATGTTAAAAAGCTTTAGGATAAGGTCCATTTCCCATTCGAGCCAGTATGCATGAGATTTAAACTCCTGAGACCTAAGCTCCAGAGAGAATGTAGTATGAATTCAGAACTACCTACAACTCAGAGTCAAGAAATACTTCCTCGCTTGGCAATGGTCCTAGCGTTCGTACCCCCAAAGAAGTTCAGTTTGGCAGAGAACAGGAGCCACAGCCACATCCTGTGAGATAACGGAGGTTTCTGGCTCGGATGGAAGACCTCAGCTCTGGCCTTTGTTCGGCTCTCACGGGCTTGAATCCATAGCGTAACCAATTGCCCCAGCTCTCCCTGTGACCATGCAGTCACGGGTGGGAGCGTGGTCCTCCCTGGCTGGAATCAGGCACTGTGCAGCTGGGACTGTAGGAAGCAAAGGGTGAGGAAGAGAGGAGCGACAGGGAGCGCGGCTTCAGCTGTCTTCAAAGGATCTAGCACGAATGGGATCCTGGACCAGGTCCTGGAGGATAGCTGTACACTTTGCGTAGCACTTGCTTTGAATGAAGAAGCAAACTACTGTCTCCTCCACATCTTATAAGTTGCTTCTCCACAGCACAGTTAGGCAGATTCTTGGCTTTATTAGAGACATCCAAGAGGACTTCCAAGTTAGGAAAAAACCTGAACTAAGGTAACAATATAATATCTGATTTCAATCTGCTTTGTTTGATTAACTCTGATTTAGATCGTGGCTTTCATAACCTGCCTCAGGAAACATTTAGGCATGCAGGCAGCAGAAGGAAGGTGAGGGCTGTCTGTCACAGAACCTGCGCTGCTTACATGGGGTCTTCTCCAGGAATCGTTCAGTGTTGAAACTCAAGGAGTCAGGCTGGGTTCTCCTGTTGTGGTGAGAATCTCATCTTTCCTCTACTCAGTTCATCCTTCGCTGTTACATTACTTTTTTTTTTTTTTTTTGGTATAATTATAGCACCTAAATATCTTTTGTCTTCCTTTAGAATTGTAACGTGTGACTGAAATTAGGTGACATCAGTCTCCAGACGGTTTGAGATTTTCACAGGCCTAAGTTAAGTCGCAAGAGAGAAATTTTTAAAAATATTGTCTTAGAAACACAAAATGGGATGTAGTGTTACTACACCAGATAGAATTTTTGTTTTGTAAAGATGTAGCTCGTCACAAAGCTGTGAGATAAAGCCTTACAAATTCTAGAGCCTTCATGCTCAATCTTTTTCATTGCTGAAGTTGCCTAGGATTGATGTCTGCAAAGGCAAACAGGAGCAACGAAGAACCTGAATGGTAACTGGGGGACTTCAGGGAGGTTCCATGATGAAAGCTATAGTCTACTTCTGGAACAAAATAAATGATGGTAATGCAAATAAAAATTACTATCTGAAAGCATCTTTTAAATACCTTTGAGAATCAGTGTAAAGTCATTTGGGAGATTATTTTTTTTATAAATTACTTAACATTATCTTTTTGCCTTTTTACTTCCTGCCTAATGAAGATAGCTTGGCTTCAGAAATTTAGTAAGTGCATTCGGTACAGATATGTGGGAATACAAAGAATTTGAAGGTATAAGAAAAAGCTACACTAATGAAATGCCTAATATGGATAAACACAGGAAGTGCTGTTTTGCATTTTGCTTGCTTATTTATTGTTCACAGAGACAAGTAAAGGTCATCTTTTGCTAATGGCATTATAACCTTGGCCTCCTTGGTATCAAAATGTTAAATATTGTAAAAAAACGTTTCTGCAAGAGGAGGATTTTAATTATAATAAATCTTTATGTTTTCATTTTAGCACCAGTCCATTTTCTTTCCATACTGAAGTTCTCAGTAATTTATTCATGACCTTTAACTGCTTTTAAGAAATGTAGATTGGGAATTATTGCTTTCCTCGCCATTGGAAGTGCCAAGGCAGGAATGCCTTGAGAAGCTTCAAGGGATTTTATTAATGAGATCCACTTCTCACATTAGAATAAACCAGCTGAAGCTGCTGGTTTTGCTCATCCTGGTGTATTATGTGGGGAATCAATGTTTAAAATCACATGGAGATTTTTGATCTAAGATAAACAAGTGGTCAGACCGTATAAGGATATGCATTTTATGATGAATAATCTAGTTTGTTTAGGATTAATTTTCAGCCTTGTGATTCTGACGTCCTTCTCCCTAAAAGTTGAGATAGTAAAAAAAAAAAACAAACACCACAGTCGATTTTGAAGTCTGAGTAAGAAAAGAAAAAATTTCTCCATAAGTATGAATGTATGGGTAGGAGCACATAGTGTATCTACCCATGTATATGTAACGTATGTTCAGAAACACAGATGTAAAATGTGTTTCTTCCCAAAATACCTTCATTACAATGAACTAACACTGCAGACAAAAACTTCAAAGAAAGATTTAGAAAGTAGACACCTGAGAACCGTTGACATTTCTACATAGCTTGCTTTGTCACTAAGCAAAGCCTGACAACCTGGCAGGCTGACAAGAGTGGAAAGCTCAGGAGTCCTGTCTCCTTTATGTTTTATTGACTGACTTCCCATACCATGGTCTACTCTGGGTATCTCCTCCATCCTCTTATGGGAGTAGGCTTGGAGACAAGGGGAAAAAGGAGCAGGGAGAAAGAGATTGATGCCAACTGTCTATGTGAAGATAGAGGCCATGAGAGGAAGAAGGAAGACTGAGAAGCAGGTATTCGGTTTATGGCCCAAGACTAGAAGGGCAGGCAGTCAAGTCTTCAGAAATATGAATTTGCATATGGTAAATTCTTCAGCATTTTCATGGGTGTTGAGAGTGCCTCCAGCAAGGTCTGCAAGAGCTGTGCACTCCCTACAACTGCAGCTCTCACCACGTGTAGTAGGGACACAGGAACTAAAACATTAGGATTCATGTCCCTCAATGCTCTCTGCAAGCTTCCAGGCAGCATGCATCAGGAAACAACTTTAGTAAGGTATTAATGGATATACCAGATTGGGGTTATAAACCTTCTTCGAAATAATGAATTCAGATTAAGAATCTAAGACTGCATCTCTGCCTGCAGGAGTGGCAGTGGGAGCCTGACTGAAATTTGGAATTGATGGTCCCGGAGAAGGATGCTGGAACTCAAAAGAGAGAAAGAGATCAGGAAGTGCTAAGTGAAGCACATGCTATCACAGACCCTTTATGTTAGCAAATAATTGTGAAATATTGACAAAATGTGTGTTTTTCTCAGAAAGAATGACAGAAGATGACAACCTCTTGGTTTACTTGGTTCCAACAGGACATTCTGTCATGGTTCTGTACTATCTAACTGCTTTGATGACCTGTTCCTCATATGGACTATTTGAGTTTGTGAACTTAATATTTTTTCTTTGGAGATGAAAGGAATGATTTTAATTATTACCAAATACAAGTTCAGATCTCTAGTGTTTAACACATTCTAGAACTGGCAATCCTTTTTATTATACCTAATTTAACTATTAATGCTTTTTGACATAGTCTCTTCTGTACATTAGATTTTGTTTAGACAAATGTAGTTAACCTGCCTTTTTAACTTTATTTACCCTTATTCTCTACCTACTTACTACTCTGCAGTAAAGTAAAATAGCATGTTTCAGAAACCTCTTCTTCAACTCATTTCAAATTCTGGAGCAAAATTTACTTTGGTCCCAGATATAATTTACCACTGAAAGAATAATGCACTTTCAAGAAGGATTAATTTAGACTTATGATAAACTCAGTTGTAACCTTTTTTTAGGGGAATGACTGTTATTGGCATGTTTTGTTACAGGTCATGAGAAACTCATGTCCTATTTCTCTTCAAATGACGAAGTGATATGTTCCTTGCAAGCAGTAGAAATGTTTTTTCCAGTGTAGTGTCCTGTGGCTAAAGTAGAGTTTTATTATTTTATCAAAGGTGTGATACAGTGGAACTGAAGCATAAGGTTTTGATCTCAGCAGTATAAATTAACAAATGTACTGTAGAAAGACTTTTATTTTGATGTGCTTTATTCCCTAAATACGTGTATGGCTTCTCTCCATTTATGGATGCTTTTCACAACAGGATTACCTGTGCATCTTTGCTATCGGTAAGAAGTATTTCAGCTCTTCTGAGGAAATCCTTAATATTGTAACAAGTTCTTGAACAACATCAGGCCTATACAATACATCATATCACTAAATTTTAGATCTAGTTGCAAAATTTGGTGTGAACTTCCAAATGGTAGTACTTGCCAGGTGTGCTTAAATTCAAATGTACAACTCTGAATCATAGAATCATTTCGGTTGGAAAAGACCTTCAAGATCATTGAGTCCAACCATCAACCATGCCCACTAAACCATGTCCTGAAGTATCCTGTCCACTCGCTTTTTGAATACCTCCAGGGATGGTGACTCAACCACTTCCCTGGGCAGCCCATTCCAATGTTTGACAAAACCCTCTCAGTAAAAAAATTTTTCCTAATATCTGACCTAAATCTCCCTTGCCTCAACTTGAGGCCATTTCCTCTTGTCCTATCTCCAGCCACCTGACAGAAGAGACCAATCATTTTGGAATCATTTTTCCAAAATTGGTTTTTACTGCATTATATACATGACCAGTAAGCACTTACCATTAGATGCCTGGGATTTAGCATTAGAAGACCTGATGACTAGTTATTTGGCAAACATGTCCTATTTAGGTTTAAATTTTACATATCAGTGCCTCCCTAAAAGAAAATCTCATCATAAGTTAATCGTTTCATAATCAGTATCCACCGAGTGAATGGAGAGAGACAACACAAGGGAGTTTGCAGATGGGAAGGAGGAAACTGGGACAAAGGGTAAAAATGGAAATGAAGAAGGGGACTAAGACATTTCTAGGAGCAAGACAGGGAGCAAATGTGGAAAGGAGAAGCACAGAGCTGTCAGGGCAGGGCTAGTTCTGGCAAGGGATGGGTTTGAGTGGTTTGGATGATGAATTAGTAAGGGTAGTGACTGAAAGGTATCTGGGATCAGGAGGGAAAAATAGTGAAAATAAGGATGGGTAGAGTGGGAAGTATTCAATATGGGTCAGAGAAAATTAAGTGAGCTTAAATGTTAGTTTAGATATTAAAAATAACATCTCTGTGGTAAAAGGCTTCTCAGTAGGACCCCCCCCCCCCCCCCGCAGAGCACTCAGTATGCTTCCTCTATTAAAAGTTGGCTGCTTCAACTCGCTCTGTTCCTCAGTACATTATGTGGTATAGACAGCCTAGAATTCAGTGTCTGAAGGAGCATGCTAAGGTTGGTTGAGTAAAGAAACTTGAAGCTGAGTTGATAGGCTTGTACAGGTCCAGTTCAGTAAAAAAGCAGGACTGAGAAAATGAGCAAAGATTAGAAAGAAAGAGAAATGGGAGAACAACAGACTGGAAGAAGAAGAAGAAGAGAGGAAAGGTCAAGCCTGTGAAGATCAGGCACAAAAGTCTGTTCCCCAGATGGTCATTGCTGTGGGATGGCCTCCAGGGTTCCTGAACACAGTATTCTGCTAGCTGTAAATGTTTCTAAAAACCTCCAGCACATTCTGGACTGATGTTTTAACTGGTGGTGATCCCACAGTCACCTGCCTGCTACTGTTGCTACTTGCTCTGCTACCTCAAGTAGAAAAACTATGTGGTGGATCTAAAAGCTACCTAAATAGCTGATGTTGGAACACTGATATGAGTAAAACATCAAATAAAGGGGTTTGGTTTTTTGCTCTGCTTTTAAAATCAAACTAGATAACTAAGAAATAATTTGCAGAAATAGCTTAGAAGGACACGACTAAAGTGATGAAAGCAGAGCTTAACATTTGGAAATGACATTGCTCTGGATGGTTCTGCAACTTCAGCTCCTTTCCCTTCTAACACACTTGTAAGGTTTTTTCTTGTTTACATTTCAAACGAAGAGCAGGATGGGCCTACTCTGGGAATTCATCAATACTGAGTAATGAAAGGAAAGTGTTTTTTTAATCTGACTTCTGCCTCATTTGTTGCAAAAATTGGAAAGTGTACTCTCTGAGTAGACAAAGGACTGCAGAGGAAAAGGGAACATTTCAGGATACAAGTCATTGCTGCTTGCTTTGAGAAATTGTATTCTAAGCCTGCCACTGACATCAAGTTCCTATCTTTATGCTTGGCAGGTGATTAAAGCAGACTTTTCCTAGCTGTGATTGTATGTTCCCCATTTTTAAGATTCCTAACCTAAGATCCAGATTTGCAGATGTGAAGCTTGTCCTCTTTCTTGGAAAATGGGCTTCAGTGTATGAATTGCTGCATGTGCTCAGAACCTTGAGAACTGGGTCTTAAGTGTCTCATCCTGATCCACAGGAAATAATGGATGCCTTGACCTTAATCTCTCTGTGCTACAGTTTTGTAGCCAGTAGCGTAGAGGCTGTTGTGAAAATAAATTAGTGAACTTTTCAGAAAATCATATGAAGCATGGAAAGAAGCATCAACAAAGTAGCTCTAAGAAAATTAGTAACTCTGGGAAGAAATTAATAACACTGTCTGAAGAGCAGGATGTGAATAGTATGCTGTAGGTAGTGCACAGAGCCACATGTTGAACAACAAAGAGAAAACAAACTATTGAATTATTACCTAATTAAGTGGGTACTGTCCATCAGGAGCCCTGAATGAGGTGGAGATTATGCAGAAGAAACCAGCATGCAAAGGTATAATTATACTGTATGTGCAAAAGGGACTATGTAAAAGTTGCACAGTCGGCCTCTGGAATTGCCTTACATTTGAGTACTCAACCTTGCAACCATTTTAATGTTCTTTGATTAGAATTTTGTTTCATAAAAACTCATGTGCACATAAATCTGTGTATATTTCTGCACAAATGTTTATTACACAGATTCTAATTGGGTGATTACATTCTGTTTCTGTAACAAAGTAGATTTTTCCTATTCAAGCTTTAGTTTTAGTAGACCCTAGAGGCCTAATCCAGGCTTGAATTTTACTATTCAAGCATGATTATAACAGTCTTTTCACCACAAGTGTTAATACTGTTATAAATTATTTGGGGTTAGTGCCCGATATGTTTTGTACTAAGTTCCTTAATGAGTTAGTTTTCTTAGTGTTTTGACTGTTAAGGTCTTGTCCTGCAACTGGTGGTAATACTGTGTATACCAGATGACCTTTCCTGGACATTTGAAGTCTCTAGTTTATAGGTTATTATTTTCCCTTGCTCATCCCCGACTTGTACAGGTTAAAAAAATGAGCTGTGAGATGCCAAGGTAAACCTACATTCAGTACTACTGCCACGTTTGTCTGTGGATCCTGTCCAAAAAGTGATTCACACGAAGTACATGATGATTCTAAAAGCCACACTAAAAGCTCACACCGGATTTGAGTATAGATTGGCTTGCAGCAGAACAGCAGCTGTCTTCAGTTTGAAATAGTGTCAAACAAAAGAAAGGGAACGTTGTTCTTCTGCGTGTGTGTCTTGGGGCCGTTGGTCTTTCTTTTACTTTTCTCGGTGCAGTAGAAATAGGAAGAGCTTGATTTGTGCAGGTGATGGAGAAAAAAGCGTGGGCACCACTGTTACAAAAAGTAATTTAGAACCGGAAAAAAAGGAAATCTTTAAATGCTGCTGCTGGAGGAGGACTTAGCCAAAGAAAGGAGCATCCTGTCCTTATTTTGAAAACATCACAATCCCATCTTTTGCCAACTGGTCATAGCTGCCAGTTATTGCACAGCCTGCCAGAAATGCATGTAGGCTTTCGATCTAAGTCAGTGAAAGGTTAGCAATCAGTGTTTCCATACATTTTTATTCCCGTTGTAAGAGGACTCCTGACCAGTCCATCTTATAAAAATGTGTAATAGCAGTACAATGTTTTGATTTTTGGAAACCGACAAAATCCCTTGCGGTGACTGCAATCTCCTCTTGACGCAGGTTCTGAAGAACCTGGAAAGCTATTCTGTCTAGAATTGTAACAAACTGAAATGTCTGTTTTGCAGAGTATTCTGCAGAGTCTAAATTGGAAAGCTTCAAAGTCAGAAAATTGAAATTAAAATTGCAATAAAAATTTAAAACACATAATTAACCTTAAAAAAAAATGCTGTAACATAGAAATAAGCTCCTGAAACAAAAAGCTTATTCTGAAATTAAAAATAAGTGTTCCATTCCCAAAATGAAATTTGATGAAAAAGTGTACACTGCTGTAATAAGTTGCAATATTGACAACATGCCTTTCTGTGTAGTTTTTCCAAATCGAAGATACTTTCTGATGGAAAACAGTTCTGTCAAAAATTTTCTAATCTGTTCAAGTTGTACCACCCTTTTATCTAAGCCATAAGAATAAATGTATTTCTTTGATATGGAAATTCATTTCTAACTAGAAATAGGAAGCTGCTTTCTGAGCATATAATGCTTTCATTAAAAGTTATGTGACTTTAGCAGTTGTGCATGTTGATGTACTTGAGCACAGTTTTCTCAATCCTATCAAATTGTATGACAAGATTATAAGATAAAAATATATATTAAGTCCTGTTTTAGTAACAAATGTTCAATTTTGTTGTAAAATCAATGGACTGTAATGAAGTAGATATATACAGAAAGGATTCTTATGTTTTTTTAAGTTAGAGTTCATTCTGATTTGGAATGAAAGCTGGGGGGGAGGAAGGATATAAATTCTGGATGCCTAAGCACCATTCCCCAATTCAGATTCACAAGACAGGAAGAATCTGAAAGCGGTGGGCTCTACCCAGCCTTGAAGTCTTGAGTTTGTTTGAAAGCACATACTCCAGGGCTTCTGCATTCCCCAAATCTCCTCCTTGGCTTTTTAGCTAGGCTATAGGATAAGTGAGAGCTTTTCAGCTGGCTCTTAGCATCTCAGCTCTTGTCTTCTTTTCTGCCTACTGCAGTGTAAGGCTTGGACGCTGAAGATATTCAGATGAATATCTGAAGCTGGCAGGTGGAATTGGAAAACATGGGTTCTCCTGTAAAATGACAGAAACTGAATAATCTCCATGAAACACAGTTTCAGTGAACCAGTATTCTCCTACAGATAGATCATAGAACCTCCAGTGATATCTGTCTTCTGTAGCACAGCTGTTTTGGCAAAGTTGTCTGCTGAAGCCCTTTTTTACAGCAGCAGAACTACGACTGGCCAAATGTCTCAGTGCTCCAGCTTTATCTCCTTGGCTCTGTCAGATGTGGCCGAGTAGAAAAAATAGGACCATTTTCAGAATGCATAATCCTGAAAACCAACAGTGACTGGAAAAGACCTATGGAGAGCCACAGCAGTGCCGGATGAGTGATTAGCTCAGTGATTGACATACGTCATAGTTGAGAAGTGAAAGTTCGGGCTCATTAGGAGGCATAATTTGAGCTAACCATACACATTGTCGGGTTCTAACTGAGCAGTAAAGACCTGATGTTGTCAGAGATAGTTCAATGACTGCAGCAGGACTTGGAAAAGCAAACAGGGTGTTGGGATGTTTAAACAGACAGATAGAAAATAGTGCTATGTTACACATAAGTCAATTATAACCACTCAGCTGGAATACGACATTCAGTCTTGGTCAAAAAAGATAATTCAGAAAACAGAGCAGGCATATGAAGGGAGGCTGAGTAGAAAGACTTCCATATAAAGACTCAACATATTATTTTAGTTTAGAAAGGATTAAAGAGAACAAGGATAAAATGTGTAAGTAGATACACATGGGGAAGATAAAACACACTCTCATACTTGCATTTTGTTATTGTATAAGAAAAAATAGGTAACTGAAAGAAAATAAAGAACAAAAATATACTTTTGTAAAATACAAATTTTGTAAAGCACAGACTACGTGTGAATCTCATTTTCACAGACAGGATAGAATTGAGGCCAAGATCTTAATATAGTTTTTAAATGAATTAGACATTTGCATGCTTCTTTTGACTTTGTATTATATCAAATAAAAGTTTTGTAAGCAATATGCCTTTCAGGCTTAAGAGTTAAGAAGAAACATCCCCAATAGGCAGATTATTCCCTAACTGTTCATTACTTTCCCCAAGGCATCTTGTCATGCTCTCTGAGACAGGCGACTGGAATAAACCAATGTTACAACTCATTAATAGAAGTAACTGTGCAGTATTTTGAATGCAGTGTTTTTAATGACATTAGGCCTGGCTATGTTTAAGCACTTTTCAGACATTGTGACTTAAGCTTTGAGAAACATACAGGCATTCCTGTAAATTCTTGCCATGCCTCCTATCAAAGATGACTTTTTGCTCTAGCTCATTCTCTGTATCTCAGTGATACAGATAACAAAGAATACAGACAAGAAGCAATAGAGAAAACAAGAAAAAGATTTATCGGCCAAAGGAAATATAACTCAATATACAGTACAATGACTGGCTTGACTTTATAGGCCTTCCCATTTAGGAATTTTCTCCAACTCAAAATTAATTTTGAACTCTAACAAAGGCTCTTAAATGTTTTGTAAATTAAAAGGTCATTTTTAAAAGGTTGTTGGTTTAGCAGTTCTTTTTCTTTAAAATTAGGCTGAGAAAATAAAAATATTATTCACCTGAAACATCAAGGCAACCAAAACATTCAAAAACATCATGAAACATTTAAGATACTTATGATTAATTAGCCAATCTATTAATGAGAGAATGAGGAGCAGTCAGAAATATTTGAAGTGTGCTTAATTAATAGCTTTTATGATCCCTTGTTTTTTCAGTGTTGTTTGCCATTTCAGACTGTGAAATCAAAGATTTACAAGCTTGTTATGCTTTGTACATTGAATTCTGCAGTTGCTTGTGTGGACTGCTACACAAAAGCATAAACTGCTGTGGTCTGGGGCCCTTCACAGCAATAATCTCTCCTGTTACATGTCTGTACTCAGGAAAATAAGGTCTGTACCTTGTTCATACTTCAATACTAGATATAATAAATAAAACTTGGACTGAAGTCCTGGCCCTCCTGAAATCAGTTGAGTGACAATTTTGTTGGTCACTTCAGTGGGATCAAGATCAGAACAGAGGTACTCTAACCTATTAGACTCTTGTCTCTAGTGATAACTGACTGTAAATGGATATAAAGTCAGAATAAGTCTGTCATAACTGTTCTCCAGAATATTATCAGCCGCTAAGTTTAAGGTGTTACCTTTGTATTTACTAGGTCTGATAGTCCTTTCTCCTTGAACTTGTCCAGTCTCCCCTTATGTTCATCTACATTTTATCATCCACATATTCCTGATGAAGTATTTCCACAGCTTAACTACACATTGCATCAACATGTTCCTTGGCTTGCTACCTTCTAGGTTTCATAGAATCAAAGAATCATTTAGATTGGAAAAGACCTTTAAGATCGTCAAGTCCAACCATTAACCTAGCACTGCCAAGTCCACCGCTAAACTACATCCCTAAGTGCCACGTCTATACAACTTTTAAATATCTCCAGGGATGGTGACTCAACCCCTTCCCTATGCAGCCTGTTCTAATGCTTGACAGCCCTTTCACTGAAGAATTTTTTCCTAATATCCAATCTAAAACTCCCCTGGCACAACTTGAGGCCATTTCCTCTTGTCCTATTGCTCGTTAATTGGAAGAAGAGACCTCCTTTCAGGTAGTTGTCGAGAGCGATCAGGTCTCCCCTCAGCCTCCTTTTCTCCAGGCTAAACAACCCCAGTTCCCTCAGCCGCTCCTCATAAGACTCATGCTCCAGGCCCCTCACCAACTTGGTTGCCCTTCTCTGGACACGCTCCAGCACCTCCATGTCTTTCCTGCAGTGAGGGGCCCAAAACTGAACACAGGACTCGAGGTGCGGCCTCACCCGTGCCCAGTACAGGGGAACAACCACCTCCCTGCTCCTGCTGGCCACACTGTTCCTGATACAGGCCAGGATGCCGTTGGCCTTCTTGGCCACCCGGGCACACTGCTGGCTCATATTCAGCCGGCTGTCAACCAACACTCACAGCTCCTTTTCTGCCAGACCCCTTTCCAGCCGCTCTTCCCCAAGCCCGTAGCGCTGCCTGGGGTTGTTGTGGCCCAAGTGCAGGACCCGGCACTCGGCCTTGTTGAACCTCATACAATCGGCCTCGGCCCATCGATCCAGCCTGTCCAGATCCCGCTCTAGAGCCTTCCTACCCTCAAGCAGATCAACGCTCCTGCCCAACTTGGTGTTGCCTGCAGACTTACTGAGGGCACACTCGATCCCCTCATGCAGATCACTGATGAAGGTATTAAACAGAACTGGCCCCAATACTGAGCCCTGGGGAACACCACTCGTGACTGGCTACAACTGGATTTAACTCCATTCACCACCACTCTTTGGGCTCGGCCATCCAGCCAGTTTTTTACCCAGCAAAGAGTGCACCTGTCCAAGCCAGTTTCTCCAGGAGAATGCTGTGGGAAACAGCGTCAAAGACTTGACTAAAGTCTAGGTAGACAACATCCACACCCTTTCCCTCATCCACTAAGAGGGTCACCTTGTCACAGAAGGAGATCGGGTTAGTCAAGTAGGACCTGCCTTTCACAAACCCATGCTGACTGGGCCTGATCACCTGGTTGTCCTGTAGGTGCTGTGTGATGGCACTCAGGATGATCTGCTCCATAACCTTCCCCGGCACCGAGGTCAGACTGACAGGCCTGTAGTTCCCCAGATCCTCCTTCCAGCCCTCGTTGTAGATGGGCGTCACATTCGCTAACCTCCAGTCAACTGGGACTTCCCTGTTTAGCCAGGACTGATGATAAATGACTGAAAGCAGCTTGGTGAGCACTTCTGCCAGCTCCCTCAGTACCTTTGGGGGGATCCCATCCGGCCCTATAGATATATGTGTGTCTAAGTGGTGTAGCAGGTCGCTAATCATTTTCCCTTGGATAATGGGGGCTTCATTCTGCTCCCTGTCCCTGTCTTCCAGCTCAGGGAGCTGGGTATCCCGAGAACAACTGGTCTTACTATTAAAGACTAAGGCAAAGAAGGCGTTAAGTACCTCACGTTTCATTTGGTACCCTCTAGTTCTTGTATTTGAAAAGACGGTGAATGACATAATGCTTTCTACTATAGTACAACATAAAGGAAATTAAACATCTCACTCTTGCTTTTCTCTGAGAGGGACAGACCAATGTGTAGTTCTGAAAGGAAAGATACAAGCTGTCCTACTGAGTTTTAAGCTGAAATTGTCGCTGCAATAGAGAATTTTGCCCTACTACTGGTAATATGATAGGACCCTGTAAATTCCTTTTATTAAAAAGAAAAAGGTCTTAAAACCTCCAAAATACTTGTTTTAATTATAATGCAGAGCTTTTCTTTAGGGAGGAATGATAAAATGGAAAGTACATTTATTGAATTGCATTGAGCACGGGCAGGAGTTCTGCTGCACCCAGGCCCTTAGCACTTGTTACTGGTTTGCTGTGGGTAGCTCCTCTGTCAATATACTGGTTCTTGCTGATTGCTTACCTGGAGGCCCCTAATTTTCCTTAAGCTTTACAAAGGCCAAAGAGGCAGATAATGCTCTCTTTAATGTTTTATGTGGCCAAGAGAATACATTTAAGTGTTGAAACGGTTTAGATCAACGTCTTTAATATCAAAGTGGTTGTAGTCAGTTGGTACCTTGCACTAGCATAAGGGGATCACCAGCTGTGGGACCATGGCAGAGGGTGGTAGGACGGTGAAGAAGGCAAAAATAGGCTTGGGACAAAATGAAACTGCATTGCAGGTTCTCCAACGTGTGAGAAATAGCTAAAGGTGCCATGCGATGATATTATGGCAGACCAATATGAACTGGATACAGATATCCACCCATGCAGAATTCACAAGATGAGGTGGGGTTTAGGACTTGAGTCTTGTCTCTCAAAATTCAAGTGTGAGTCCTTCCACTGACTTCAATGAAAATTAAATGAGCCTGCTCTTCAGCAAGGTTGTTAAGAACAAGACTAGTTTTCAGGCACATGAGTAATTGACTTCAGAGGTACCTGGTACATGTATAAGTACCTTAGTGAATTGAGACTATATAGATACGCTGTCTGTTAGGACTAACTAGGAAGCGAAGACCATAAAATCTAATGGAAACAGCAATATGAAAGTAGCAGGTTTTAGTCTCATTAAATTTTTTGCTAAACATGCTGCATTTGATTTCTTCATTTCTATTCAGAAAAATCTTCCTTAAAACTCTATCTTCTAGTACTCAAAGGTATTGTGAAAAGGTTAATATTATTTTGATGGAATTAAATATGCTCTTAAAGGTCCAAAAGGAGGCATGTTTCAAAACCAAAACAGTTATGAATCATACAGAACCCAGTTCTTACTACCCTAGAAAGGTAAATCCTGGGGTTTGTGTCAGGTTGGTTTGAATTGGTAAGAAATGTCAGAAAAGATATACTTTGTAAAAAAGTTAGTGCGAGGGGGTGGGGTGTTATTTAGTGCCTGGTTTTATGCTGCCTGCCTTCATTTCTGTTGTAACTAAACAATGGAATACAGTATCTGTAATTATACAAATAGGCACATTTGCAGTTGTAATTCATTCTTTTACATGCAAAACTATTATTGAAAAATGAAATCGAAGAAATAAGCTCTTTATGGCTTTAAATTAAAAATGTTAATATGATAGAGCAATTTATAATTATCAAAAAAAAAAAAAAGAGTTTTTTCTTTTGATTTTGCTGGTCTTAACTTGATTTAAAAGTATCAGCCAACCAGTAGCAACTAAATTTAAGACAGTAAGGCTGATTCTGTTATTCTGTCCTTTTTTATTAAGATATTTTTTAATTGGAAATACTTATGCTAGCCGATTTAAAATGTTGAGATAAGAGGTCTTTCTCTTACCCTGTTCAACTCTCACTGGCCAGAGCTTTTAGGCATTTCACCATAGCTGGGAAGCCTTCAGCTAGCAGAAGCCAACAATTTCTATTCCATCTCTTTTTCTGTCTGTCAGGGCATGCTGGTGTATTAGTTTGAATGTTCTGGTTGTGCTTGTACCTGATTCTGTATTAGAGCAGCTCCGAAGCTGCTCCAAAATGTGTAATATCATTGTGTTTGTTACAGAAATTCAAATGCTAGAAGCTTAATAGCTTCTACTTTTACAACAGTGTAATTTTATGCAGTGATAACAGCATAAAACTTGAAGAACACAGCAATGATGTAAGCCTTTCTCATAAATACGTTTGTAAGAAATAGATGATGAGTAAAAGGGGGTTCATCCATCATTCATTCAGTTTAAAGTAAAAATTTCCATTGACTTTAACTTTCCATAGGTAGTTATTAACCATAGGTGGTGTCAATTTCTGAGAGTTATTTTACAAAAAGTCTGGAATTAACATGTTTATTGTTAGGTCCTGTTTAATAACCGGTATATATTGTTTACTAACCATCTAGACATCTGATTAGATACTATAGCAATCATTTGGTTTGAGCTGCTTTGCTTGCGCTAACTGCTAGTTATAAAAGATAATGACTTGGAAGTGAAAATATACAGCTCACACTGGTAGCACAAGCAATTGTTTTAGCTAGCCGTGCTATTCTTTGTATTCTGATGCTTTGTGTTCAGAAGAGGAATAAACCCTCAAAGTCTCGTACTCTACAAAGAACCCGATGTATGGTGTGTGAGGGTTTGCTCGGCTTTGTACGCTCTGCATGACCAAATCTGCAAGAGCAAAACAAAGATCAAAGCTTTTTTCTCCTGAGCATTTTGTGTTCATAGAGACTAATAGCCAATTAAGAAAAAAAGAAATATTTGATGGCTAAAATCCAGTAATATTATCTGTCACAGGTCAATTTGACATTTAATACACTGTTTCCTCTTCAGCAATTTTACTACAAGGGGTAATTTAAGCATTTAAAGAGAGGAACTGAACTGCTTTCGTCTTGCACAGTTGTTTTTTTTTACATAGGTAGTGTTTTATCATTACAGCAGTGACGTTTATTTATGTACCTATGTACCTATGCTCCGTAAAGGAGATTCATTTGTATAGTAAGGGCTTTATTAAGACTGATAATGGCCTCCTGAAGAATTATTATTATTTTAAATAATTTAAGGCTATCAATTTGTTGGCTGCTTCTTTCCAGAACTATGAGTAAAAAGGGGGGGAATCAGTTATACCTTTTTTTAGGTGCATGTATAGATTAATGCAGGTTTATTGAATAGCTTTGTAAATTAAATAAGAATACCTAAACTGTCAGAAACATATCTAAGTTGGCAGCAACAATAATGATGTAGACTTATGAACAATCAATAACTACTGAAAGTTTAGATTTTTAGTTAAATAGTTTCTCTGAATTGTTGCAAATCCTTGTGTGGCCAGTAGTCACAATAAGTATTTTTTCATGCACTTGTGTGCTGAAAGGGAAAAATAAGTGTCAGTAATTGATGATTTTTTGTAATGGTTAAATAATTACTTTAGACTATTCCTGAGTTTAATTTTTTTTTAAGTGTTATATATTTAATACAAGTTACTTTTCAAAGCAAAAGCAGCAAAAGGTAACCATTAGGTTAGAATTAATAGCTGTAATTGGTGACAATCAAAAACTGCTCATTTTGAAGTCCAGGCAGGCTTATTCACTTTATGTGGTATTACTGTTCCATACTATCTTTTATAGCTAATGACTGGCAAAGAGAAGCCATCTCTTTATTGACTCCCCCTCCCTTTCACCTGGTAAATACACAGTAAATATAAAATTAGGCGGAGCTATTTTATCATGAACTTTTGCTAGCTGAAACAGTGGATGTACCTATTTAAGTACCTCCATATAACACATCACTGTCATTTAAGGCATTCATTAGGTTGTGATAAATAACTGTTTTTATCTGTTAGGTATGGAAAATTACTGCTTTTAAAATCTTTTTTTATAGCTTGCCAAAAAATTGTTTGTCACATGTAGTCTTCCTTTGGTTGTGTAACAATCCAGAGAAGACCATAACAAGGCTTTTTTTTGCTAGCAGATTTTTCTGGCTTTCAAAAAGCAATTGCAAGTTATCATGGTGAAAAAGAATTAGAATCACTAACGGAATAAAAATACCAGCAGACACAAAACGCTTAGACCCTGACCTCTATTATTCTGGAAGCAGGAAGGGTATACGAGAGGAAGGGTCACTGCATGCTGCTCCTGTTCTTAGGCTGTTCTCTCAGCATCAGCTACAGACCACTGTCTAAAGAGGGATAACAAGATAGGCAGACCTTGGTCTAGATATATTATAATTGTGTCTAATTATGCCTTATTCAATATGGGCCTGAAAAAAATCTCGGTGAAATTATTGGAAATGTCATTGGGGAAAAAAAAATTATACCTTCTCCTCTTAATGTTGTACAGAGGTCATCATGATCTTTGGTAGATATTTGTTTTACAGGTGAATGCCTCTAAACAGGAGCCTTTCTTGAAGTCCCTCCCTGAAATATCCATCATCTCCGTTAGCTTTTGTGGATTCTGCAAATATTCTTCAGCTCCCATCTCCCTGTTAGACTATAATTACTAAGTAGAGATTACAAAAATTAAAATGTACCTTTTGCCCTGTGCATAGCTGGAAATGTTTTGGTTACTGTTTAGTTATGGTGCTAGAATTCCCTGGCCACCTTCTTCCCTACAGACAAAGACGTGACGTACCCTGTTCAGGCTTTCTTACACAGTCAAAATGGTTTTTAACTAGTTAAAATCCTCTTGGCTCCTGTGGTTTGCATTGCAAAAAATGTTGAGTGTGGAGTTCCCTGGTTTAGTAGTTCAGGTCTGGTTCACAAAGGCACGTCTGCAGTTTCCCATTACAGAGTGAAAAAGAAAATATACTCAGATAAATTCCTGTAAATATAATGATTAAGTAATTCATATATATAATCCATGAGTTGGAAATGCTGGCTTCCATCCTGCAAATACAGATGTCTTTTCAGATGCGTGCCTTTTGTTTGTTATGCTTCAATGATTGCATTCCTTTTGCAAAATATTACTTCATCCTGCGATGGTGAAAAAGACTTAGTGCTTCTGTCTAATTTTCTACCCAGTATAAATGAATTATTTTGATCATCTTCTTTTGATTCTATCACTTGTGCTTATTAATGCTGAGTTACAAGAGCAGAGCCTGCGAACAAGACATTTACAGCCTCCCTGTCTTGCCCTCCTCTTACAAAGGGATTTACACGTTCCTTTCTAAATCCCTTCACTTGATAAAGTGGGACTGACAAATATTTCGTTTCTCTTTGGATTTTGAAGGACAGATCCTTATGCACACTCAGCATTACTCGATGTCTTTGTGAGATACACAATGGCCATGGTACTGGTTGCCCCAGTAAATCCTTGTCCCAGGAGCAACGGAGAAAACACGTTCAGTTCTGCAGTAGAAAGGAAAGAGCGTTAACTCACTAATGGTTAAGTCCTCTGCAGTTTTTGTGGGCCTGCTGATAGTGAGTAGTGTAAGCCCTACCTGAAAAATATTCCTTTCTTCTACCCAGGTTTATACACAGGTTAACAAGAGCTTTACACCAAGCCCCCAGAGGACAGTGATATTTTACAGGCAGACTTGCTTTCATTTCCTCTGGGGTGCTGAATGTTTTGCTCTAATTAGGGAACAGAAGCCTAACTTGGAACAGCAACACTTTTATTTATATATGTTTTTATGGATGTTCAGTCGGTATTTGATCAAAACTTACATTCTCAGTCATGCATCAGAATCCTGTTGTACTAGGTAGTATATAAACATGGCATGAAAATATTGCCCTTGCTCGAAGAGGTTCTAAGACGAGAGATGACAGGTTGCTACAGCCAGATGGGGAAGTGGGTTGAAATGATGAGACAGAGCTGCTCCGCTGAAGAGGCAGCATCACCAGCCTACCAGCGACTTAATTACTGTCAGGCAGCAGGAAATTTCAAGGAGGGATTTAAAGGAGGTTAAAGAGGAGTCTTGATGGACCCTTACAGGGAACTCCTATTAGACATTAGAGGCAACTTTGAAGACTTCGTATGTTTGAAAATACAGCTAGTAGCAATGCAAGTTTCATAATTTGATCAGGGACAGAAACCGTGATGAATGAAAAAAATATGTAGGAAAGGAATAGTATATACAGTGCTTTGAAAATTGAATGAAGACAAGTCAATTAAAGTTTATGCTTAAATGGGTTGCATAGTGGTGGTATGATCAATGCAGTGCCCTGAGAAAGTGATCCTTGTAAAACCAATAGATAGCTGAAGGATGCAACTGCCTTTGTTAAAGCAAGACTTTAGTGCCTTGCTAGATAGCTCTTTATTGTTGTGAAAAGGGTCTCTGCTAAATCATGTGTGAAGTGTAGGAAAAAATCTGCATACAATTCTTTTTGTACAAGTGCAGTTCAGTTGTTCTTATTTCTATTTTCTTTCAAATCAAACATCAGTTATTTTCATGTGTTACTTAAAACCATCAAATTAATGTATTTAGGTTTTTCCCTCATGTTTGTTCTCCATTATGACTAAGGCTATAACAGACTTTATCATTCATCTATTCTGACAAGATCAGCGTGAATACCTTCATAGAGCTATTTTCCACATACTTTATAGGAGAAGTAGTTTTCTGGCACACCACTTTCCATTGAGGCATGACTCTCTGATTGAGGTAAACAATTTGTATTGAATTTAGCAAATTGTTTTGACTAAAAGTATTTGAAAAAGTGAAAATATCAAAATGAAAACTTCTCCAGATCTCTAGAACAGAGTATTCCCATTTCTCATCTCAAAATACTTTTTTCTGAAGCCAGTTTTTATTTCTCAAGTATTTAACAAAAAAATAAGTTTCAGATTAAATCAAATGAAATATTTTCTTGACCTGAAGCACCTTTGCTGTATTTTTTTTTTTTTTATTCTATCAAATTTAGCCTAGTTCGTTCATCAGGTCTAATAGTGAGGCCTTTTTTTATTTTCAAAATTTATTATAAAATAGAGTATTGATCTGTCAAACATTGTAGTGTGATGGTGGCTCAAATTTACATTGCATGCAGAATTGCTATGTGTATTGTCTGTATTCCTACTGTATCAAATATCTTTGGATACTACACATTAGGAAGACAAATGTAATAGCTCTCTAATTTTCATATGCTCCTTTAGCTTAAGCTTTATGTACATACTGGATTTTGGGTGACCTAGAAGTAGTATAAAGCAATGAAAAGCACTTGTAAATCAACTATTTATTTTTATCTTCCTGTCTGTCTATCATGGGAACTCTTATGCTACCCCCAACAATAAGAGCGCTTCATAGTTTTTAATCTTTAATTCACCACCATATGGGATATATATTAGACAAAACTGTCAATGGAAGAAGTGTAAATTTATTACAGGACTACTTTTGTAAGCGTGAAATGTATTTAAGAAAATCTGGCAAGGATCCACAAATCTATTTTTATAGAACTAAGGGATTTTGTAAGTGGTATGAAAAAATTGAAGCAGTATAGACCTGAGTACTATTTCTCATGTGTAGCCCACATGCTACTAATAACTCTGCAAAAAATGCTTCACTCATGATGCAAGTCCACCTCACAGCTCTGCAACAAGAAAACAAGCACTGCTCTCTTTCTTTGCTTTTAAAGCATCCACATTAATTCCAAATTGTTCTCTTGTGCTGAATGCTGAATTGCTGCAAAAGCTCTCTGGAATAGTGGCATCACCCTCTTTGCTATTTTTTGCTATCTGTGAAGGTGGTTCTGCTTCTTCTAAGCAGTGCACATGTGTGCAGTTGATGTAGTGGGAATAAGGAATGCCATGTCTGATTCATTAGTTGCAATTACTTATCATTATTCATTATTTATTTTGATTTATAATGGATAAAAAGAACCTACCCAGGGCCATTTTAGCATGAATGATAAATGGAGTCTCATAAAACGATTAAACTGGCAACTACTGCTTGTCTCTTAAGTGGACAATAATTAATGTAAGATTGAGAAAATTCCAACCAATGCTTGCCTCAGTCTTTTTTATGCAACTCTAATTACAAAATCTGGCCAATCTTCCCCAAAGCTAGGAAACCTCTGGAAAATTTTTAGCAAGTGATAAAGAAACAAATTAAGGCCTCATGTAAAATCGGGCACTTTTCTCATCACAGTCAACAAAACTTATTCTTCAATGTCAGCAGTTGATTCAGTCCAGAGTCTGCAAGGGACTAAAAACATGTCAGGGAAAGGTTTGAGTGACAAACGTTTTTGTTCTTGCTTAGGGTACCTTTCAGAAGATCTAGAACCTCTTCTACAAGCTTGAAATGGTCTTTCATGCAGTACAGCTACACTTTGAATAATTAAAATTCCCCACCAAGAACAGGAAAGGACATCAGCTGTTAGGATTTTAGGACATTGTTAAATACCGTAGTATAGTATACCAATCAATTCAATGTTTCCTAAAGCAACAACTTATATGAGAATTATACTGGAAAGGGAAAGTGCGTCTGTAGTTCACATACTTTGACTGATTCTATTGCTGTTGAGCATTTAGGTGCTATAGTATTTCAATTTCTGTCTGCCTAGTAACACTATTAACTTTGCTGTCCTTTGGAAAAGGAAATCTTGGTGCCTAGGAAAGCCTTGCAAATATAAACATAAGCAAACATAATTGGGCTTGTGGTCACCAAGAAAGCAATTCTAAGTATCTTTGATTCAAAGAGCAAAAGTTTAATTTACCTATCATTATGCAAGTATTCTTTCTCTCTTAGGAGCAAGAAGAATTTCTTGAAAAGGGCTGCCTGTCTGTCCTGTGGCGGGTATATCCTTATGATATGCTTAAAGGAAATTAGCTGTCTGTTGTTGGTTGCAGTGACTTGCAAGCACAGCAGTTCTCTGTATTGTGACTCTCAGTACATGTAAACGTGAAGCAGGATTTATCCTTGGCAGACAGTCTCCAGTGAAGCCAGGTCTCAGTATTTTGTGAAATTGGAAGAGCTGGAGGTCTTCATGTTTGTGCCTTGAAGAGAAATGGCATTTAGTGACTAGTCATCTGTGGGACATTCCTTTAGTAAGATCCACACCATGGAGTCAGTATAGTTGTAGGTAACAAGACTATGAGTATTTTTGCTCAGTAAATCTTGCAAGGGACAACCTAGCCCTCGTGCCTCCCTGAGTCTTTCTGTTGCCCAGTGTGGTCTTCAAATGAGAACTGTAGGAGCACCTCTCTGTTCCTGGGAACACCATGCATCCTTCTCTGGCAGCCACACAACAAAAAGTGATGCCTTGTTTATCAAGATTATCTGTCAATGTATACACGTCACCTATACGACAGGCCATCGAAAGGTTTCTACTCGGCCACCTAGGAAGGCGGTATGACTTAAGCGTGCTAGTGAATATATGTAAGTATAGTGCTAGTTGTTCAATCAGCTGTAGAGCTAATGAGAGTGCCTGGTCTCCTACAGACTTTTGTCCTTTAATCTCTCAGCTCTGTCTTCCATAGCAATAACATCTGTTCCTTCCTGGGTCTGTCTGTGACACCCCTGCAGATAAAGCGTTTTGTCATTAGTCTGCAACTAGATATGTGCAGATTGCCTGGCCCAGCTGCCTTCGGATGGGGTGCGTAGCTGTTATATTCTGCCTACCTTCCTCGCAGGAAATTGTATCTCAGGATGTAGCTGTGTCCACAGTTATCTGTTTACCTCCCCCTTTTCTAGTCTCCAATTTTATAACATCTTTTAGGAAGTCAAATTCCCCCTGAGTCTTCTCTATCCTGTTGTTAAATATACCTGAAATTGGCCCACTGGCTCAAAAGTTATTTGGGGGATGAAAGACAAGAAGATAGCATAAACCTTCTGTCTTGAGACATTTTAAAATTAAACGTGTTTCTTAAAAGTCTAACTTTAAATATATATCTGAAATATCTTAAATTTATTTGGTAAAATGTGGTAATGTTTATTTCTATAATGGATAATAGGAAAATAATCTGTATTCAGTACATTCACAAATATGTGTAGGACCCATTGTATACTATTTAGTCTGCAGTCTTCATCATATTATTCATAGAAGTAAATTTATGAAGCTTACTTTCCCAGCAGGAGTAGCACAGTATTTGAATGTTTTTTTTAAGCAGTGTCTTGGATGCTTTTATTACTGTTTATTGACCAACAAACAGGATTTTGATTTAACATACACAATGCCAGGATTTGCACAGCGTTTATATAAAAGTGAGAGCAAGTGTGGTGACTTGTGTCCTAGAATAATTTTAGAATAGACACTCAAACCTCTGCTTTTTTATAGCTTCTTGCAATGTTTTCACACTTTCTATATTCTAGGACTCCTCTGTGCAAAAGCTGATGTTGTAGACTTCTTCTCAGTCACAGATTTTGCTGTATAAAGAGTATAGATTGGAAAGCTGCTTGATTTCTATTACGCATACCTAAAAGCACAGATTGTAGAGGAGGTAAAGAAAACACTAATGCACATGAGAATAATTGGCTCTTTATTTAATATTAGATACATTTTTTCCCCCTTCTGAATTAAGAGTTAAATTATGCATAGACGACATAACAGATTACTCCCCTCTGTGCCCTGACACTTCATCACTTAATGGATAGATAGGTGGAACTTCAGAAATAAATTATTACCATTAAAAAAAAAAAAAAAATCAAGTGTAAGAACTTGATTACTACTGCAAGCCTTGTCCTAATATTAAGTCTGCTGCATGGGCTGCATATAAATGCCTGGTTTGTGTGGTAAAGGGCAAGGTGGACGGCTCTGCTACCATGTGCTTACTAATTAACCAGCATTGAAGATAGCCTTGTCATGAGAGAACAGTCATCTCCAGTACAACTAGGAAGCAAATGATTTTTCTGTTTAGACCAAAAGATGAATACAGAAGCAGGCTGCATGCCGCTGGAACAAAAGGAAAGCAGCTCACAGAAGACTGTTAGGTGCCAAAGACACTTTTTCATTCTGTATCAAGACTTTGGGCACTACAATGTTACTAGACTTACTTTTTATTTTTTTTACTAATAGCCCTAAACTGAATGGACAATGAAAAAGTGAAGCAGGAAGGAAGAGCTTAAGCAGACAGTGCTGCCAAGGTCCATTAGTTTTATTCTGTATAATCAATTTTCTGCTATTCTTCCAACATCATATTTAATGCTTCCAACACTTGCAGTAACTTTTGCCTCTGCCTTCTCTTAAAATGCAGATATTTATATGCAACAGTGAAAATAAGTTAGGGAATTGTTAGAAAATGAGTGGTTTATGATCAGTTGTGATAATTCTGTTTTATTTTATTAGAGCAGCCTTAGCTGAAAATCAGACAAATGTAATACAGTTCTCCCAGTCTTATTTTCCTTTCTGGAGCTAAGAGCATATTTGTGTGAACACCTGTTTTTAATAAATAATTGAAGCTGCTGATCCTATGCTTTTCAAAAGTGTCACACTAAGATAACTGATATTGGAACTGTACTGTGAAGCAAGGTTTAGATTTTAAGAAGCCAGCTATTATAATAACTTTTAATAGGAATCATAGCAGTTCAAGGAAATTAGCTAGCTATTGTTGGTGGCAGTAATTTAGGAATGCTGCAGTTCTCCATATTATGAGTCTCAGTACATATAACTCTATTTCCCACTGTTTCTATCCCAATCAGCTGATAAGGCTAAGTAATTGAAAATGAAATAATGCGATACATTTCTACTTGTGGGAAATATAAATAATTGTTCTGTTTTGAACATCATAAGGTATTAGAAAGGATAATATTTTAATCCTGTGAGGATGCAGATTGTAATGATAATTCCTAGAATAACTGTTGTTTTTCTTGTAAGGAGTATGGATCCCTCAAGCAAAGAAATATATAAACTTTTTTTTTTTTCATGAGGGAAAAAGAAGTCTTTTTAGCCCACAAATATTGTTCAGTTATTGACAATGTAATGCCTGGGCCACCCAGTCAACTGCTCCTTGCAGAGCAGTTATACCACATGAAGCTCTGCTCATGTCAGGGAAGATCTCGACTGACAACAGGGATGTCCTGCCAGGCAGCCCTTTCCAGCCTAGTGGGTTTTATTCAGTTGAATTTGCGCACAGTTCTCAATGAAGACCTAAAAAGAGTCTTTAGTAAATGTGTAATGTTTTGAACTTAATAGGGAAAGGATAAATGTCTTAGGTCCAAGATGCTGGTTGTTTTTAGTTGAGTGGCAGTATGGGGAAAATCTTTGGCAGTAGGAAAATTGCTAACTAACCCTGCCTAGAGTATAAAGGAGGGACATAAGTCTTCCTATGAACTCTCTGCCTTTGCTGTCACAACTAAATATCACAGTCTTTTTTCATTTACAATGGATTTTAATGCTTCTTGTATTGGTATTTACTCCTGAGTTATTCCTCTGTTTCACCCTGCCTTGGCTTTGTACAACTAATATAGGAGGTTAGTAAAGCCATGTGTCCCAGCCAAAGGGTCTCTGTATGTGTCCTTGCTGTATCTTGACTTCCAACCAAGGATCAACGTGGGTATCAGACAAGCATTTCCAAAGACAGAAAACTTGGATTCACCAGCCATAAAGGAGCCACGATGTAGTCTATCCAAATCCCCAGTTTCTCCAATTAGGGGATGAAAATAAGGGACTAGTACCAGAGTGTACAGCTGCATCTTAGTCTAGATAGAGCCTTGGAGAATTTTGGCTTAGCCCTGTTGTTGTTATTATTCATTACCTTTTAAAATACTTGTTCTGCTCAAACCAAACATGGTAGAATGGCTGTAGAAATTAATGTTAAACAGTGATCAAAACTCTCCAGCAATATTTATAGTGGAAGCATGATCACTCCATTATTATCTTTGACTAAAGTTTATAGTTGTTACGTGATTTCTAGATAGCTAAGCTATAAAATGGCAAGCACAGAAGTGCTGCAGGTGCAGGTTACACATCATATAAACATTGTTTAACTCCTGAGAAGCAGCCAAGAGAAGAAGGGAGAAAAATAACCACGTAAGAGCCATATGAGATAAATGAAGACAGACTTCCACTCCTGAAGACATGCCGTTCATGCAATTCAGGCAACAAGAAGAGACAGTCCAATCCTTCTTAAATCAGATATCTAGCTCACCGTTACAAGTATAGAGAGCCAGTAGTCAGTGTTTGGTGCATGTCTCCTTGAGCTTTATTGTGCATCACCTTCTACTGTGGATGTGCACCTAATGGGGTGCGGTTTGTACCCACACTTACTGCTTTACTACTGTTACTTCTGACCTCCTTCACTGTCTGGCAGAGAGAAGCCCCACGTGTGAGGAATGGCAGCCTGGGCTCTTGGCCCTATTAATTTCAAGAAAGATTGAACTCGTCATCTTATGTCCTAATCCCTATTCTGAGTGAGCGTGTGCTCCTATCTCTGTGATGGATAGCTCATTGGAGGGGAGCGAATCCCCTTACGTCCAGGGAACTTAGGATGGGCACTGCTGGGTTCCAGGTCAGGAATATATTCTACTTAGGACTGCTTTGGGCAGTGAAATAGCACCGCAGCAGCAGCCAGGAGCCAGCTCAGTGCCAAATGCTTTGCTAGAATTATGTTTCCTCATGCTCCTTCTGGTCTTCTGGCTCTTGACTGCTCCATGCCTGGCTGCCCACAGCCTAGCTGAAAGGGGGAGGGTGGAAAACACATTCACCCCGAGTTAGAAAGTGGACTATATTGGTGTGGACCTAGATGAATTTGAGGTACTTAAACAGCGATTTAGATAGGCGGATCTGGTTTGTTAAATGAGCATGGAATGATGACTTCTCTCCCACACCTGGAAATGCATCTACCTGAAGGGGATTACAGCAAGTAGCTGCTGCCCACACTCTCTCCCTTCTTTGTCAATGATAAGCAACTCTTGAGTCCTGAGCAGATGGTCTAATACCTTGATGGATTGCTGAATGAATATGTACCTGAACATTTAAGCTGCTTTTCTAACTTCACCAAAGATTTATTTAATGCCCTGTATTAGAAACAAAATAAACATATTGGCAGGTTAAGATTAGATTAGTATAATCTGTTATTAGTAAAAGGACTGTTTTATAGAAAACAATCAGGAATTTATAGTAGCTGTATGACGTGATAAATAGTTTTAGTCATAGGACTCTGGGGGAAAAAGAAAATAATGTTGATATGAAGGAAACCAGAAAACACAGTAGTTAGGGGTTATTTTAATGCAGGGAAACATTTTACATATTTTTTTTTAGTTATTTGTATACATGAAACAGCCTTTTGTATGTAATGAAACACACATAGTAAATCTTGTAAATCTCATGTAGACTTTAGTGTATGTTCCTCCATATCAGTGCATTCCAGACAACTGTTGCACAAGTTTTTGGTTCTTATTTCCTTATACACTTGCCAGGATAGCATACTAGGGAATCAAACATATGACTCCATTAGTAATACCGGTGAAGTAAAAAAAACCCAGAGAAACAGGTTTTTAAAGGTATTTAGGTACTCTTTGCTTTCAGTGTGTGCCAAAGTCATTAGTAGCTTAAACCTGCCCAGTTTCTTTAACATTGTTAAAGTTGCACCTGATAATATTGGCAGTAGACTTCCATCATTTTGCTGAAAAAGGCCAGTACAGATCAGTTTTGGCCTAGGCGTTAATCTTTATTATTGCAGTTGTTCCAAACCATTGTCTCTAGAAATCTGAAAATTGTGTTCCCTCAGTTTATGTCTGATGATTACAACTGAAAGGAAAATTTGGGGGACCTGACAACTCTGTAAGTATATCTGGGTATTGTAGGTGAAGTTTCACACCTATTGGAAGAGATTGGTTGCAAATCCATTTGTTGCATTATTCTGTGTGATTATCTTGAAAAGAAATACAGATGAACAACCTTCCCTTCAAATCAGTTGGTGGTTTTTGTTTGCAAATTGTACTAAATTCCTTTCCTTTAAGCTCATATGAGAGCTCCAGAAGATAAGCAAAATATACAGAACAATCCCATATAACACATAGGTCAAATTGCTTACTACACAGCTGTAAGTGATTAAAGGTGCTTACTAATTATGGTGAAAATGATTATAGAAGAACTATAAGATTAGTGCAAAATAGAACAGAGGCACCTGACAGAAATGAACACTGTACTCAGAAATGACAGCATGAGAAAAAGCCACTGTCTTGGATTCTTATTCGTAGGTTAGTCAGATAGTTACAGTAAATATTTTTCATATTTGCCAAACTAAAATGCTGTGGAGTTTATTTTTAGAGTATTCATGGTTTATTTAGAATTAAGACCTATAATTTCCATCAGCTGTCGTTCTCAGTATAAGGATGCCAGTGCTTGTGCCCAAGTGGCAGTCTCATTAACAAAAGCTCTGGTAATTTGCATATCAGCATAAATGTACTATAAATCGTCTTTTGCTGTAGTCTAGATAACATTTTTAAAAGACTGTTGCTATCTTGGGCGGGGGAGAAAATTCTTAAAGAATGGTCTGTTGGGACCTGTAACCATGGTAACTAGAAAGCCGACTTGCTATAATTTGTTGTAATTTAAAAAATCTAATACTGATTTACTTTTTACTTCACAAAATATAATGGAATCTTTAATAGAGAATCCATACTAAAAAGTGTTGTGCTTCTACCTAGTGTTGAAATTCACTAAAACTGTATTTTGGGAAAATAATGTGGTTTATCTGTAATATTTAAACAAGTTTTTGTTTTCATCTGTAAGTCAAAAGATTTTATCACGGTGATACTACCTATAAAGTTAAGTTAGATTATATAGGTCTTTGTCCCTCCTAGTGAGTATCTAGGAAATATTTGCATAGGGCACTTTTAATAATACTCTCATGGCAATTCTGGCTGTATGTGCTTGCATGTGCTCCTTCCACCATTGAAAATGCCGTATCCTTCCATGCTGTTGTTATATTTCCACTTTGGGCAGTTGTTTTGCACCAGTACCTAAAACCTACACCCAAGACAGCTAGAAAAGGTAAAAACTAAAAGCTAACACTCAGAGTAGCCCTGCCACCCCAAGCGCTGTTTGAGGAGCTGAATGGGAGGGAGGGATTCCTGCAAATCAAGGCTCTTTTGGAAACGGAAAGAAAGGAAACAGATATGTTAAGTCAACTCTTCCCAGATTGAAAGAAAGTGTTGCTCCCTTTAATTACATTTTAGAATTGGAGAACTTTGAAGTCAAGGATTAGCAACCTTCCTACTTTGGGATTTAAATAAAATAGCTAATTAGCCCCTAAGAGAGAAAAGGAGTCCCATGAAGTTGAGCTTTTGGCTTTGTTTTATGTTTCCATGACCTCTGAGGATTATGAAGGTTTCGTTTTGGAAGTAAAGGACCGTTTTGTGGGAAACTGTAACTCGAGGGGATTCTTGCACGAGCTGATTAGAACCTGTGGTGTCTTTGTGCAGAGACTGACCAAGTGCAGATTTCTAAGAATCAAGGCCCAGATACTGAAAGAAAATTATTTCTGTCAAATGCTTTGGCTCTCAGTGCTCACTGAACAAAACGCATATTCTCTATATACCTTTTAAATATAGTAATTGCCTTGTTCAAATAAAGATATTTTTATATTTTACTCATACTTCCCGGGCAAGGATGACATTTACTGTTAATTCTTGAGGAAAGACAAATTACAGTCTCTTCTTGTACTAGCCCTCTCTCTTCTACTGCAGTTGTGAAATACTAGCCTGATTCAGTATCTGAAGTTCACAGGTGGGTTCAGACAGCATATACACACCCTTTAATACTAATATTTGCAAATTGAGGGGAAAAAAAGCTTTTGAATAGGCTGAGTTAAAAAAAGGGTGAACTTACATATCACTATTTGTCACATCGTATCAGTAATTGATGGCAGTTTCAGAAACTGCCATTAACTTAGAATATCACAAATGAAATGGAGAGTTTTCAATATCAATCAAAATTTCAATATAGGAATAGATTAAATAGTTTCTATGTTGAAGCCTATCCATTTGAAGAATCACCCAAAAGGCAAGCTGTCTTTTTATAGAATTTATATGCTTTGAAGCATCTTTCTTTCTATCAAGAATGAATATATGATATAAACTCAGGAAGATCGGTTTCTATAAAATACATCTAGATTTTATGAAAGACTCATAATGGAAGAAAACAAAGTGATGCAATTAGTGCAAATCAATCAGCCTGAAGGTAGAAGAACTAAGAATATCTTCTACCCATATTTCTACTCTGCAAAATTTAGCACTTTCTCCAACACAATTTCCTTTGGGATCTCCTTACAAATGAACTTTGAAGTGTACTTCAAGCTCATATATGACATTTTGTCAATAAATATCTCTGAAAATCAGTATGTCTGTGAGAGAAAAATGTCAGCAGGATTTCTCCTGCAGGTGCATATCTGCCATTCTGCTAAGTTCTAGCTCTGCTTGGAGTTCCTCTTGGCTTTCCTGTTTTATTATGTTATTTCTAGGGAAAAGGCTTTCTTCTATGGAAATTATAATCTTGAGACAGCTCAAAATATTGAACTGGTTTAAAAATAACACTCCCTTAATAAAGAGAGACCTGAGTCAAAGGGTAGTATATCATTATGTAATTAAAAGGTACATTAAAAATTCATATGCACAAGATATAAGACTTCAAAAGTTCAAATTTAACTTTTGAATCTCTGATTTTTGATGAGGGAAAATTAATTTTGTATGAGTGTAGTATCTTGCATGGAGCTTAGCTTAAAAAGGAAGAAAAATAATCTCCATTGTCCTTTTTACAATAATAGCTGGAGTTCTGGGTTTGGGGTTTTGTTTTGGTTTATTTTTTTTAAAACACCCTAGTCTATTTTTATGCTATTCTTATTTCATCTCTGGTTGCATGGTTAATTTAAAGTGAAATTTTTCTAGTTTAAAGTCAAATTGCCCTTCTTTTCTCTATCATGATAAAGCTTCTCTGTCTCATATAACCTTTCTCCTGAAGAAAGCTTTTACATTATTGTGTTTCAATGGTGGGTCTGGCTTCATACAAACACATCGTTTGAAACCGCAACAACCAGAAGCTTCATAAACTACTGAAAGTATAGGTTTTTCTACAACTAGAGAGGGAAAAAACATATTTTCTATAAATAGTGTTCAAAGAATTTATTTCTTCTGCTGCTCTTAGCTGGAATATGTCTTGATCCTGACTGTATTGCACCTGAAACAAAATGCATTTGGATAATCTTCTATACTATGTTTTACCATAACTAGTTTCATGAATGATAATCAATTTAAAGTTCTGTCAACCAATTATCACTTTTACTCAAAGTCTGGGAGAGTACATCCTGTTTAAAAGAGCTACTAGTGTCTCCACAGGGTGCTGTCTTTGCTGCTATGTGTTTGGACCAAACCACCATCCTCCCTGCCTCCCTCTCAGTTTTCAGGTGCTAATACCCACTCAAAATCTATGATATGTTATCAGTAAGGTAAATGTCAGAAACCAAGTCAGGTGAGATAAATGTGGATAGTAAGAAAGGAAGGGTTTATGGCAGCACTGTTTTTTCTAGTGGGCAAGGTATATGGGATAGGAAAGGTCAGATAGAGTGGGGGAGAACAGTTGAACTGATGAGGGAAGGGCTGCCGTACAGAAGGACCTCAACAAATTAGAGGAATGGATTGACAAATCTCATTCAACTTCCACAAAACCAAATGCAAGACTTGCTTCTGTGATGGAATAACCCATGCAGCAGCGCAGTCTGGGGACTGATTGGATAGGAGCAGCTCTGCAGAAAAGGAGCTGGGGATCCTGCTGGACCAAATCGAGCATGATTCAGCAGTGTGACTTTGTGACAATGAAAGCTAACACCGTATTAGTAGCCCTATCTAATAATGGTCTGTATTAGCAAGAGTGGAGCCAGCAGGTCAAGGAAAGTGATTATTCTTTTCAACAAAGGACTGATGAAATTACGTCCCGAGTACTGGTTCCAGTTTTGGGACTCTCAGTACAGTACAAACATTGACAAACTTGAGAGAGTCCAAAGGAGGATCACTAAGACTGTTAGGCAACTGCAGCAAAGGACACAGAGGAAAGGCTGAAGGAGCTGTGCTTGTTTAGCCTGAAGAGGAGAAGAGATGGGGATGGGGAATATAGCTCCACTTTTCTACTCCCAAACGCAGGTTACAGACAGGAACAGGCTCTTTGTCACTGTGAAAGAACAGTTGCAGATGGCACCAATGGAAACTACAATGATTCATCAGGAAAATGGGTCTTACCGAGAGTGGTTTGACAGTGGAGCAAGTGTTCAGAGAAGGTGTGGAATCTCCACCCTTGGAGATCTTCAAAACTCCTCTGAAGACTGTTCTGTGCAACCTGATCTAACTTTGAAGCTAGCTCTACCTCGAGCAGGAATTTGGACTAGATGTCTTTCAGGGGTCCCTTACAAATTAATTTTTTCCTATGTTTCTATGATTCTGTCTTTCTACCTAAAAAAAAAAAAAAAAAAAATTTGTTTTTTTCTTTAAGTTTATCAATTGTGATTGCAAGCTGTAACTCCATACATATAAGATTTCCATATCTCTGTCAAGTCAGGGATGCAGAATTTAGTCTGAGTGCCTTTGTATTTTTGATGTGCTACAAAGCAGTAATGGGAACACGTGCTTCAGAAAAACTGAAATACCTCTGCATTTTTGTGACAGTACGTTTTAGTACTCCTTGCCTGAAGTGTTTAGCTATTGTAAGGAAATTATACTCTGCCGAGGGCATAATGACTGTATATGTAATAAATGTTTTGCTCGCCTGCTATTTGGCTGTAGTTGGCAATGTGGTATCCTGACACTGCACAGTGTCAGCTGCACAGCTGGCACTGCATTTCGGGGAGGTATATCATGGACATCTCAATTTTTTGACCTATCAGAAATTTTCTTTAAAAGGTATTAACTTATGTCTCTACTTTATAACCTACCACACAAAAGTATTTATAGAGATGAACTTTTACAAACTAAGTAAAGTATAAATGGGCATCTGATTCTCAGATTGCAGTAGGATACACACATTGCTGGCATTGGCAACTAGTCAAGCTGACATCAGTGAGTACGTGCACACTGTGGACTAATCTTCTGTAAAATTGTGACTATAATGAAAGCAAACTAGTTCACATTGGTTTTTTTTTTTTAATACCCACTAAATTGGTATTCATTTAGAACTGTACCAAGTACTTCTGACTCATTCACATCCTTAGTATGTACCATGTATGTACTCTTTACCAAACCAAGCCTTTATCTGATTTTGGGGGGAGATCATTAGTGGTTAGGAGTGTGTATCCTTCAGGGAAATGAATATGGTTCTTCCAGGGGAAAAAATGTTTTTGTAGTATCATAGACTAGTTTCTAGAGGACTGCTGTATGATAGTAACTTAGTGCTGTGTTTTGCTTCTGGTGAAATTCTACTGCTCCAAGCTCCATTCCTGCCCTGATTTGGTTGAAGTTTTCCCCAGTCTTCAGCAGTCTGTTGTCCTAAAATGATGCCGTTCAAATTGGAGCTATCAAGTTTTTATTATTCCTGGTGTAGGAGACCCGTGGCATGGCCTTGATACCTGTTGTGGTTTAACCCCAGCCAGCAACTAAGCACCACGCAGCTGGTCACTCACTCCCCCCCCACCCAGTGGGATGGGGGAGAAAATCGGGAAAAGAAGTAAAACTCGTGGGTTGAGATAAGAACAGTTTAATAGAACAGAAAAGAAGAAACTAATAATGATAATGATAACACTAATAAAATGACAACAGCAATAACAAAAGGATTGGAATATACAAATGATGTGCAGTGCAATTGCTCACCACCCGCCAATCGACACTCAGTTAGTCCCCGAGCGGCAATCCCCCCCACCCCCACTCCTCCCAGTTTATATACGAGATGTGACGTCCCATGGTATGGAATACCCCGTTGGCCAGTTTGGGTCAGGTGCCCTGGCTGTGTCCTGTGCCAACTTCTTGTGCCCCTCCAGCTTTCTCGCTGGCTGGGCATGAGAAGCTGAAAAATCCTTGACATTAGTCTAAACACTACTGAGCAACAACTGAAAACATCAGTGTTATCAACATTCTTCGCATACTGAACTCAAAACATAGCACTGTACCAGCTGCTAGGAAGACAATTAACTTTATCCCAGCTGAAACCAGGACAGTACCATATACTCTGAGACATTTAATGATGCAGCAACTTCATACCCTCAATTAGAATTCTACTTGCATATAGAGAGATCCCTTGCATTGTCATATCCTCAAATCGCATCTCCTCTGTTACGTAAATGAAGTGTAAAAATGGCTTACAGCTCCTGCAAGATGCACTGCTGTACAAAGAGCTGCTCATAAAATTACTGAATAGAATGAATGGATTAAGAACATTCACGCTGTTACTTTCAGTGGATTAAATCTCCATGCTTTTTATTTCAAGTTAATCAGCACTTTGTACTGCAGGACGAAAAACCAACAACCCTGTTCACTAAGCCTCAGTAGTAGGATTCATTATCATGCCAAAGAACTTTCATTGCCATGAATAAACTGCTGAACTTTTAGAGATGCCAAATTGCACTTCCTAAGTATGTACTATTTCTGTTCTTTTTAAAGTGAACATAGAGGTTTATTAAATGATATATTCAAAAGTTTAGAGTTAAAAAAGTTTCACAAATAATCTAAGCCATGTTATTCATTCTGTCTAAATTGTAGTATGCACTCTGTATAATACACCTTAATATACTCCCACACATGATATTAATTCTTGCTGAAGGTGGCTGGATGACGTACTGTGGGGTTTTTTTCAAATTGCATGTCTTTATTAAGAAAGAGATTTTGGTTTTGACTTACTGAATGCACAAAAATCCCATGCTACTTTGTGTTTTACCCTACAACACTTAAGCAAGTAAGGAATGTTTTTCATAAAGATAGAAGACGCACAAGTATAAAACCATAATAGAAGCCCTTATGCGACTCTAACTCTGACATGCTACACAAAGTGCCTCTCATAACTATATCTTATACATATTGTAACTTTTAAATTGTAATGCGTATTTACAAACTGTAGGCAGATTTTTGAAAAATATGTACCTGCTAGTTCTCCTAGCAGAAAGCAGTATAACATTGACTGTGCCCTTATTAAAAAAGCATAATAAACTTCAATTATTTTCTGTAATAAAGGCTCACAGATGTGCCACATCAGTATCAAAACCTGAAGAATGATGAATAGATGATTCTAAACAAGTATCATGTGTCTAATATTAGTTGTATCAAAGTTTGCCAGATCTTTTCAGGGTATTGCTTATTTTATCAGATTAATTTTTAAAAGAGGGCTGAGGGCTTTTACGAGTTTTAAGCCAAGGTATGTTTATGGCAACTAAGGTATTCTGGAAATACTATGGGAGTTGGCATCATTTCTACTTCACCCATGTGCTGAATCCTCCTTCTCAACCCCCTCTTCTAGAAGTAGATGTTTTCCTTGTCAAATACGTTGAGTCTAAATCCCTGTTTGTCCACCCAAACAGCTGATGTTTCTGCTGTCAGTCTGTACCTTAAGCCACAACATGAAGGGGGGCAGGGAAAATCTATACCTGTTTCTCCTCACCATGCATAAGCAATTATTGCAAATTACATTGGGTAATTTTGGGGGACATTCAACCATCCCAAAACTCTCATTCACCTATTACTCACTGTCCTCCCCAGGTGAGTCTTTCCCCCTTGTTCCCTAAAGTGAAATGTTGCTTGTAAGAATGACCAAAGTAACTGTCATAGCTTGTGTAGGGCCAAAACTAACTTTTTTTTTAATGGTTTCTAATTATATTATATTTTATTTAGAATATTTCCTTAGCTTGAAAACTAACCTAGGCTGTAAAAAAAAAAAAAAAAAAAAGTCTATAAATCTGAGCTATTTTATGTATAATCTGAAGAAAGCCCTAAATAGGTCCGTAATTTAAATGCTAGAATTGCAAATGTCTGTCAGTCAAACTAAGGGCTACTGTAGTCTCATAATAACAGTGTAACTCCTAGCTAGGTAAGAAATGTTAACAAATGGTCTGACTAGAAACCCCATACACTTCATACTTTTGCTGTATGAGGCACTGCAGGAGACTACTGAATGTTTGAGATCACATTCAGGAGAGTTGAGAACAGATATCTGGATTCTCCATTCAGATTGGGTAGTAGTTTGCTCATGCAACACAACTAGCTAGTACTAAAGTGGGGCAATGGTGATCGTTCTTTTAACCCCAGTTTATCCTCAACAAACCTAGGCATGGAAGTATAAACAGCTGCCAGGAAAGATAAGAACACATTCTTCTGGCTTACAGCTCAGTATACTTCCCCTAGGCTACAGGGAATTTATTTCCTGGAAACGTGTAGCTGAAGGATACTAATTTTGTCCTGACTGGCCAGACAACAGACAGTGGGATTTGATTGAAGACCTGATATGTCGAATCATGAAAGCCTTGATGTACCTTTTCCTCCTAATCATTAAGCACCTGTGTTGCACAATTAAGCTCTTGAGATTTTTGTCTTCATCTATGTTTGATGTAGTATTCTGCTAAACATTTCCATTTTGGATGGGAAATAGGGATCACAAGTGGGAGGACCTCATTTCTGTTTCTTCTGTCTTCCTAGGCAGTGGCAATGCTTACTTTGTTTCCCCCTTTTAATTTTACTTTATTCAAATTATTGTTCCTCTAATGTTCTTCCCCTACTGCATCTCAAAGGTTACAAATATAACAAATATTACAGGATGGATTTTATCTACTTGATTTTATCTTGTTTTTCTGAGTTTGTCATATCTCTGTACAGTTGAGGTTAAAGTCATGACAGAAGGGATCCATCATATTCCCAAACCTGCAGAAGGTCAAAACTGCCCTGGAATTCTTTATCACCCCATCACAAGTCATAGCGTCATTCTCACTGAAAGGTGTTAAGTCAAAAAGTCAGGCCTGTTTTCCCTGATTTTAGCAGCTGTATCTGGATGCAGGGTAATTCTTGACCCTACTTTTTAGATCTGCCAGCATAACAACATAGATCGTTGTTTTCTAACCCATTTCTGTCAAAATGAGACACCATTAACACTAAGGCTGCATTGAACCAGGCTGTGCTGGCCAATTTAAGAACGACAGCTTACGCACTTACATCCGCAGATCCATGCTGCAACTGTGTTTGTGATGAAAGGCAGTGGGGCCTGTACCCCTTTAACCCAGTTCAGCTCTAGGCAGCGTATAACATCCTATCAGAGCCTGAATGATCATAGCTTTTGCAACTTTCTGTTTGCATATGTGCTTAAAAAGGTACCCCTGGACTTATGGTATGGATTACAGTAGGTCAAGCAATGCTTATCTGTATCACTTCTGCATCAATTCTTCAGTCACTGCATAGATCTGATGGTTCTTTACCAAAACACCTAAGCACCTATGTATTTGAGAGCAGGAGCTCTGGGACACCATCCAAAAGCCGTTATTAGGTCCTGGAAGGGCCTGTTTACTTCAAGCTTGAATAGGTCCCTAATAGGACATGCCATTTTGGTGCCATGGTGTTGATGAGGCAGAGGAAGAAGCTGAGCTGTTGCAGATTAGTCAGGGCAGCTTATGGTCTTTATGCTTCAAAGCATGTATGCAGTTGCCAAAACAACAGAAGAGGTCAACTCTTTTTTTAATTTTTTTTGCTGAGGGACAAGCTGCTAGAAACAAATAGCCAGTAAAATTATGATGTAAGCTAAGTATGGGAAAGTTGTTACCACAAAAAATTTCTCAAAATCTCTATCCTTCAAAAATATTGCAAATACTTTGTGGAATAAGCTAATGTCCATCTTTCAAAAAAAATAATATTCTTAAAAGAACTCTTTTCTGATACTAAATGTCAAGAACAGAGCTTGGCTAGTGTTTGCAGTAAATCTTTCCTTTTTTAGTGCTATTTAGCTGAGTGACTACTTTAATAAATATTGAATGAATAGCAGCACAAGTAACTGCAAGCAGATACCATTTAAAGAGCAACATTATTTATCAGAGAGCGACAATACTTTCTTTTTGACCCAGGACCTTTCCATTTGGCTTGTAGATGCGTGGACAATTTATTTAAATTATTTGGTCAAAAATAGTTCCAAGATGATAAAGAAATGCCATGAAATATATTGTCTTGAACACAATTATTTTGTTTTAAAGTGTTCTTATACATGCCATCCAACAGAATTAAGCACCTTGCATTCATGCAGAGCGCTTCCCATGCTTTGCTGTTATAGTTGCTTGTGTGGTAAGAACTGATCAACCCATGTGCTCCTTCCCCACTGCTGAACTCAGCAAATGGTCTGTGCAGAACTCAGCAGATGGGCCTATTCTCTTCTGACAACACATGTTATCTTATGGACCATTTTACAGCTTGTGCTTGTTCAGTTTGTACCTTAGATACACTAATAAATAGACTATCCATGTAGTTCAGCTTTTCGCTTCGAAAAGGTGAAAGGTGTCATGAAAAATAACTAACTAAAAAGAAGGTGAGGCCAAATGCCTTGATTTCAGTGACACCATAGGAGATTTATACCTGCTGATGTATACCTTGTTTCTACAGCAACCCCAAATAAAGAATGGTATGTATTCTTTTAAAAATAAAGAATGCTTTTTCATATTTTATTAAAATATGTTATCTTGGTATGACTTACAGTGCTGAGCTGTAGTCAGATCCCTTTGCTGGATGTACTGACTTCCATTCTACCAGCCCTTTTTTGGGGAGTGTCTGAGATGTGGGTTAAGCTCACTGTGACACAAAAATCTTAATAATTTATGAAAGCAATTAAATGTTACTTAAAAACACTATGGATAAGACCTATTCAGGACAGGATTTAAACTGTAGTCAGCATGCTTGCTTCTGCGATCAAACGTAAGTGTACTTTGCAAGGAAAGGATAACAATGCTGGGGAAATTTGTACAGTAGATATAAAAGAAAGAGATTTGGAAGATAGTAGCAGCTAATAAAGGATAGAACAGCAATATAAGAGAAAACTGTGCAGGCATCAGTTTTAGAGAATCTCACCTCAGATACACCAAGCAAACAACAAGATTATTCAAATTTGCATGCATCTCTGTCACTCAGAATATTTTAAAGTATTTAAAGCAATCTTTTCCTGTTTGAAAACAGAACAAAACAATACGAATAAGTTCCTCCACATTCCAAACACTATTGTTTGAAATAATGTCTTCTAGAATACGGCAAAAATGGATTAGGCATCTCTTAATTAAAGCAAACTTTGAGTGAAATTATGTTTTGACTCTGGGTTTTGTGATAGCAGGGCTGTGGGCCAGGATAGAGGTTTGGGGGCTTAGTAGTTCTGACAGCTCTCTAGTAGCTACTGTAAGCTCTGATTCATTCTGCTTTGCTGGTAGGGATGTACTTCCATCACTTAATGTTAAAGAAATAGTCCTATAATTGGCAGCATCAATTGTCTGGGGACTGAGAGGGAGGAATTTTAAATAAATCTCTTCAGGCTAAAAGGATACTCAGTGTTTATTCTGTTTTAACAGAGATACGCTTACAGGAGCCTTTATTCTAATGTTGTGGAGGATTCACCTTTTTTTTAATATATTTATTTTTGAAGGTTTAGAATGCGTTCAGGGTATGAGCTAAAAGCCCAAAGCCTTAGTTGCTATCATGTTTTCTGCTTTTGTGGGGTGTGGCAAGTTCCTGGAAGGCTGGGGTGAACGCTCTTTAGATTGCTGTAGACCTCTTTAATAACTAATTCTTTAATGAAATATCAATCTATACACATATGTCTCTTAATAATTTTGTTCATCTCTAATCCCTAGACTCATCCAGTCCGGTGTCTTAAAGTCAGGGAGTACAAGGACACACACAGGGAAAAGTCTTTGGGTCTTTCAGCATTTGTTGTAAAACAGCTTCTTGGGTGCTCCTCGCCATGCTGTGTGGCTGTGGCAGGAGTAGGAGAGAGGAGCTGGCATCCTTTCCCCTTCTCCCAACTGTCAAAATCCTCCTACATCCTTGTGTTTTCACCAGAACTTTCTACCACATACTCACCCATCACTCGGCCTCTGCAGCATATGTCCTTCTGTGTGTTATGGAGTTTTCTTGGCTTACTAAGTCTTTTCATGTTTGAAGCAGAAGTACCAGCTTTTCTACCTTTCTAGAACAATTTTGACAGCTGTAAAATTCTATCGACTGCAAGAATACAAAATATAATCCGCCCTGAATCAGTGACAATCCCTGTGTGCATAGACAGAGAAAAAAATAGGCCTGTTTAAATACCAAAATCTTTGGTAAAATGATGTGAAGGGACAGTTTGAAGCAAAAAAGTCAAATAGTATAGAGTAGAAGGCTTTTCAGCCTTTAATCCTATAACTGTGTCTCTGTATTTCAGTTGACACACAGCAGTATATTGCTATGTAGCAGTGTAACTCAAGAATCAGGTGATTTAGTCAGAAAAGCAATAACTGATCTTTCATTTCTTTATTTCAATTTCTTCTTTTATGCTCTGAAGGAAAATAAAGAAATGAGAAAATTTGAAGAAAAAAGGTTTAAAATCAAGAAGGTTGCACATTTTATTGTTAGATTATTTTTTTCCTCTCACATGATGAATATATTTCTATATTTCTTCTAAACTAAGAGTTATATCTAGAAAAAGTTGAATAAAGTGCATGTACATATATCAGCTATGAAAAAGATTAGAAGTGATTAGGACACTATTCATATAGAGAAGGTTTTTAAGTCCTCCTTTTTGACAGGTCAAAAAGCTAGGGGCTCTGTTTTCTACTTTTCCTAGAGTTTGCAACTGACTTTACATTGCAACTCTGTATTGGTCAAACAGGGAGGTAAAGATAACAAGAGAAGAAGAAAAATCAGAAACAATGATTGTTAGATTACTAGACTCCCTTGTACACCCATGTGGGTAGGGATGCTGACATTATGCTCATCAGGCCACTACACCCAATAACCGGTAAGGAGTCTGACCTCTTACAATAGATTATTGACTAAGTTGCAGCACCCCCATAATAGAAATGACCCAAAGGCAGATAAGTTGACAGAATGACTCCGAAAATCTTCCCTGTGTTTCACTAGTCCTAGAAAATTATCTCTGTCCCTGAAACTGGTCAGTGTTAGTTTAAGACCATTTTTCTCTGATTTTGAACCAAGCGTAATTTGAATGGGTTATTTGGTGGTAAATACCAATCTTCCAGACCCAGTCTTGCCAGTTATTCTTCCGGGAGTTGCACAAGTATGTATGCTTTCAAGATACCCAATTTTGAGACATCTGCTACATTAAAACTTATCTTGCCTATCTGTCACTGGTTAGCTAAATGCATTATGCAAACCTTAAGTTTTTTATTACAGTGTGTTTAATGTGATAGCTGTATAATCAGTTTTACGAATAATTTCCTGTTGAAATTTGGCCTGTACATCTTGGATCATAGCAGTCAATGCCATGAAACTTAAAATTTGTCACATTTCATCAGGGTACAGAATTTTTTCCATTGTTTCACCTCAAACTTGCACACTCTAAGGGAAAACAGTGCTGTTCACAGAAATGCCGTGAAAAAACATTCTCAGTGAGAAGGTTCACATGGTGAGGGTAAAGTTTTTCTTGCTGGCAAATTATCTACAGAAGATTTCACTGTTTATCAGTTTGTGAGGGATTCCAAATTCAACTCGCCTGTTCTGGAGTTGTATTTTGCTGCCAATCATTCTGACACGTGTTATGTGCTACAGAATATCAGCCTGCAGATCACTTATGAGGTCTTCTCCTGTGAGCAGTGCCTCCAGTATTTGCTATTTGCAGTCTATGATTAGCATGCTAAGTCATATGATAATTTCCTGTGATTTAAATTTATATAAAAGCAAAAGATAGGACACAGTGTCTCTTCCCTGGAAAAATACATATAAATGCTTCTCATTGGCTTGGATAGGAATAAAATTAGGTTGATTAACTACTAGCTACATCACTGAAAAAAAATAATGCCAATAAAATGATTTGGGAAAGGCTCTTCTGTGAGGCCTACTTTTATCTGTAGTACTATAGAGAATTACTGTGCAGGTGCCTAATATAAAATCAGGATGAATGGAACTCTTAGGATTTCTATTTTGTTGTCTAGTTTTGCTGGTTTTATTCATTTATTGTTTTTAATATTCTGTAGAAGACTCAATCACAGCTTAGGATTCTCTGTGTGAATACCAAACAAAACGATGGTCCATGCCCTTAAAGTCTGACCACATGTCAGAAAGCTGCCCCACCAGGGATGAAAGAAGAGGCAAAGCTGATGAGTATGATAGGTAGCATGTTAACAATCTAACTGTTATCAGATTTGGTGATGGCTTTAGAACAAAGAAAAATTTTATGAAAGGACATGAAGAGAATAATAAGGTAGTTCTGCATGAGTTTACGAGGAAATCTTCCAAAATCTGAAAAGCAAAACAGGGAGAAAAGAAATAGATGTTTTTAAATGTAGTAAATGGATGGAGGCTTGGATCATGAGCTAATCAGTGGCAGCCTTTGCTGCTGCTGAGAGAGAAATGGTCTTGGTACTTGAGGCTGATATTTGAGTCAACAGTGAAGGAAAGGCAACAAGTGGGATGGAGTGAAATGGATGCCCCTGAGCAACTCACGGGAAACAAAGCTTCTTGCAAGGGTATTATGCACAAAGATAACAGAGCAAGATCACATGCATCCAGGCCAGAAAAAAGGGTGGTACTGTGACTGAGACTTCAGATGACAGAGACTTTTATAATTTTTATACATATGTGCAGGTGGAAAGGCAAAAAATACGTAAGATGCTATGCAGTGAGAATCTGCAAGGTTAAAGCTAAATAAGTACTTAGGTACTTGCAGGATACTCTTTGATTTAATATCTTAATTAATGATTTCAAAGAACTAAATGATATGTTAATGAAATTCATAGATAATGTAAGTTGACAGGAGACGCAAACATATTTAGGAGAGAGAAAGGTATCCAAAGACTGGAAGAACTGGTTAGTGAGAAAATACGTAAATGCAAATATAGTAAAGCAGGACTGTTTACAAAGTGCTGGGGTATTAGAAAAAAAGGCTGCTATCATTAAAAATTGAATATCTTTAGGTCAAGATATGTGACAGAAATGTGGAAAAGATTCAAAGGTCTAATTTGAGAGTTTGTTACAGATTGCAAGTGTTAGGCTATAAAAAGTTTGGAGTAATATTGTTAATATTACAGGAATAAATGTCCTTTGGAATATTTGAAGTTGCCTGATTAAAGAACAGCTGCTGTAAATTATAATAGGTTTTACATATTTTTACACCACATAATCAACCTAGCAATAAAAAGAGTACTTTATATTGTCCATTGGGAAGTCATTGTGTAAGACCTGTTGCTTAAAAACAGCCCTGCATATGAGTGTTCCTAGAACAGATCAGTTTGGTGGATTACGTAAAGAATACATAAAATCTATACAAGGTTCTTAATTTTAGAAGAGAAAATGTGAATAATTATGTAGACTGTCTAGTGAACCTAAGTGGACTAGAATTTCTAGAATTTAAAAATTAAGAAGACTTAGAATTTCCTTAAGCGTGAATACAAAAGATACTTGAGCTAAGGGAAAATATTTCATAAGGAACAGTTCAAGTTCACAACAGATAAATAAATAGCTCTTTTTTTTTTTTTCCAAAGAAATTGAGCGTAAGCAGATAACTTTTTTTTTTAATTTAACTAGTCAATATGAAAGCTACATATTAGAATTCAGCACACACTACGAGTTTGAGAATTGCCAAATATCATGCCAAGCTACATCATACAAAAAGTAATCAAAACAAGCGGTCTTTAGCCATGCAAAATTGAGAATGAAAAAGGAAGAAAAAGGCTTTTTAGTCTAGGAACAGGCAGATGCTAAAAATGGCTTATTTGCCCCCAATTCTAAACAAAAATCTTGTCAAAACTTGTAGTAAAGGCAATGGCATGGAATATGGAGAAAATGATGAAAATGAGGACATGGAAATGTGATTTACTGCTTCACAGGAGAAAAAAAGCTTAAAAAATTCTATGTGATCCAGATGGGGGAGATGAGATATTCTTCATTCCAAAATTTTGAAAGAACCATATTTGAAACCATAGGTCTATTTGATCAACCTATCTGTAGTCAACTTTTCCCAGCTGATACCATATACTCAGAGAACAATGGTAAAGCCTGCACTCAAAATTTAGAGGGAGACATTAAATGATTTGGGAGAGTGGGTTCATCTGGCCTTTCTAGCATGCAAAGTTTTAGAACAAATTTCAACTGAAATTGTAATAAAAAATATGAAGGCAATTAGAAATAGGACAAAACACAACATGTTTTTAACTGCAGTTTTTTCCTTGATAAATAATTTTCTAGGCAAATGACATGCAGTAAAGCTCATCTATTAGGACTTCAGTTAAATATTTGATTCAGTGCCAAAGAGTAAATTAAAAATAGGATTACTACACGAATTTTAATGTGCTGCAAGGAAATGACTAAAGGGGAGAAAACCATGTGTGATATTGAAACAGATAAGATACACTGCAGGGGAAGAGGGTTATTGCAGGAGATTTTTAACATTGGTTTGTAAGTGTTCTCATTTAATATTTTCCTTAATGACCTTAGTCCAAAAGGTAGGAGGATGTCATTGGTATTGTCTATAGTACATGCTTAGAAGGATTTTGTCAATTCAAAGAAAAACTGCCATAGGAAAAGAAAAGAATTAAAAAAATTTGAAGACTTAAATAATAAGAACAGGAACATGGAATTAAATTCATTACTGCAGTGGATAGTCATAGATTTAGGGACTGTTACGAATTTGTACAATAAACTGGGAGATATTCAGTAGGTGAAGAGGAAAAAGAGTTGGGTGTATTAGGTGACTGAATCATCAAAATCATTCAGATGTGAAGAAAGCAAACTCAGTTGAGGGGTTGGCTCTGAAAGTGAAAAAATGCTAATGTTGTTGTGTAAGGAAGTGTTAAGGCTTCCTCTGAAAAGCTTTGTAAAATTGAGGTTCCTAAGACTAAGAAAGAATTCACAGTGTAACTAGGGAATGAAAGCATCCCAAAAGAATCAAGTGGCAGAAAACCATAACATAGTAGAAGCTACCAAGAAGCTGAAAAAAACTAAAGCTGAGAACAGATATGATTGTTTCCTATAAATCCACCACAAGGATAAATATAGGAAGGGAGAAAATCACCAAGTTAGAAAGTAGTTATACCAAGAGAATTAATTGGATATAAGCTGTCAGTTAATTATTTTAAGCTGGAAATTAGAAGATTTCTAACCACAACAGCTTTGTGTTTAAAGCTTTCCATCAGAAATAGAAAAATAAGAAACTAACTGCTTTTAAGATAGTACATATTTACTTCACAAAATGAATTACCTGGAGTAGCACTATATTAAAGTCAGTGAGCCATAAATTCTTTTTCAATCCAATGTTCCTTTCATAACTAAAGGGAAACATGATACAAGTATCTGAAAGATATTTCATTTTTCTTTCCATTATTGTTTTTAATGTGGTGCATAGTGATAACATTACTGTAAGAGTGCTGGAATATAATATCAAAAAGGATAAAATTCCTCTCTTCCTTTGGCTTTGAAATAGCTCTTTAAGAAAAGTGATGGTAGCTTCATCTCTTGGGACTTCCAAAACCAATTTCAGCATGTTACTGAAGAAAAATACTGTAGGGAACAAACTGACAGTGAAAGGAAGAGGCTTAATAAGCAGTTTTTCCCGTCCCTGCTTCCTGGATTGCCAACCCTTCTACTGTTCTTTGCTCTGGTGTAGCATCTCCAGGTCTGCGCACACCACTACTGCCCTTCTGAATGCAGATTAGCAAAGTAGCTAGCGCAAATGTTCAGCAGCTATTTTCAGATTTAAGTCATTTTCTCTTTCACTTTTTTCTTTTAATTACAACAACTGCTCGCCTGTAAATTGTGCATACCCTTTGATTGTTAATGGGAGATTTAATTTTCTGGTTGAATATTCTGTTGAATATTCATTCTGATTGAATATTTGACTCAAAAAAAATAGCAGTTTCTGGAAACTAATACCATATTATCCAAGAACGATTGAGAAAAATAGAGAACTACGGAAGTCTTGTCTTTTCTTTCTTTTTTTACTATGAAACCAAAAAATGGACAAACTTGTCCGTGAAAATAAGTACATTCAACTTTCTGTGAGAAACTTTACTTACAAATAAAAGCAAAGCAACTTCTAAGACTTTTCTGAATGTAATCTCTGTTGCTTTGGGAGCGGAGCAGAAAAATCCTCAGACTGTCACATCAGATATATCTGCTTTTACTCTCACAGAGAAAACAGTATTTAAATGATGAAATATGCCAGGACTGTAGACTTCTGGAGTCATTGTCTTTTAGGTAAAGCTAAAGTTTCACAATGCAGATTTAAAGGTGTTTCAATAGAAGTGAATCTGCACTGGGATGGAAATGGAAGTAAATTGTAACCTTAGCAATATTTCTTATTATTAGCCCCTCTTCTTGAATTCGTACAAAACCTTTATCCTATTGGCTCACGATTTTACAATACATCTTTTTTTATACTTGAATAGAGTAACCAGGTTAACAATTTACACTAGTATGTTTGAATTCTCACTTTGAAGGTCCAATTTTGAAAGAAAATAAATTCATTGTGAACTTTATTTAACACTGCTGGGGGGAAGAAGAAAATTTCTCTTACTAGGTCCAGCACTGAACCACTGAAATTGTCCAGTTTAATTCTCCAAATGTCTTTATGAATTACTAATCTGGCATAAAACGAAAGCAAAACTTAACTCTTGCTTTTACTGCACCTGTTACAAAGGCAATATTCCTTCCTATCTTGAAGAGAGAGTTACAGTTTTAAGAAAGCGCTTATTCTGGCCTTGTGTTTAAAGTCTATGCTTTTCTTTAGAGATGTGTAATATCACAAAGCTAATTTTTATGTTCTTTATAGAGCACTAAGGAGTTCATTTAGGTCAACAGGAAATAGTAGAATTGCTATTATTTAATGGCACCATTTTCAGTAAGACCGAGTTGCTAGGCAAAGTATTGTTAGGTGTACTATAAATTTAACAATAACATATTATTACATGTGTAAATGGCCTAGAAATACACCATTTAATAAGTACATCTTGTTAGTTGACACACAATTATGTTAATGCAATAGAATTGGAGAGTAATTTAAATGTAATTATCATTTTAGGGCTTAAAAGATAAATCATACAGAACATGGAACTCGTTCTCATAGAGTATGTCTGAAATACTGTTTTACCTTTGAAATTCATTTTTTTTCAAATGGAATAGAATAAGAGTAATTTGTAAAAATACAATTGTGCTGCTCAGTGCTTCAGTCTGGTTCCAGGTTTAGACTTGCACAATTAAGACAATCAGAAAACATATCCATAACTGATGTTCAGAATAATCATACGTGTATCATGGCTTCAGTTTTTCTGTTTTACTAATGCATAACCTAATAATAAATAATAAATAATTTATTTGCATTTGTAACTCTATGTTAAATTTCTTATCAAGCTTACTTCAGTATCTATCTTGTCTATCTGTCTGTCTATCTATATATGTTCACGTTTTTTCATTTTTATAGAGAAAACTTAAGATTCCTTTGCTGCCATCAATATTGTGATAACCCAAGTTTTGGAAAAAAAAAATAATAATAATTGTGGATTACTTATTGATTTCACTAGGTCCTTATTGTTTAATGTTGGTATTTAGAAATTGGATTTTGTTATGGATTTAATTATTGTAAGCTATACCTTTATTTTTTACATTTCATGTCCTGTTTTGTATTTAAAACTCCTCTCTTCCCTTTTAGAATATCTTAATAATCTTTTTTTTTCCGCACGTGCATTTTTATCACGTACAGTGTGGCTAAATTTAATGTGCTGAAATGCTTAATATTATTATTTTTTTGATGAATGAGTGCTTAAATTCTAAACCTTAGCATCATATGATTATTTGTTCTTTTATCACAGAAATTGATAATTAATTATGGTCAGTCTTCAAGGACCACTTTTATTCACGTTGAACTTTTTGCTAATAGTTCACTAGTGAATAGTTTCACTAATTGTTTTTGAGTGTTTACAGTTTTTCATGCTTGTTTTCCTTGAGGAATCTTTTTCTTTTCCAAAGTACTTTTGTTATTGGGAATATGTTCTTTAATATTCTGCTTAAATTTTTCCTTACATACCCACAGGCTATTATCCTCCTTCCTGTGTTTATACATCCTTTTTCTTATGTTGTTAGCTTGAAAGTATTTATAGACTGCAGTCATGATTTTTCTTTTTGTGGATTATAAATTTAAGTTTTTCACCCTTGGCTCATTTTTCTTATTCTCCTCACTCAATAACTTTTTTTTTCTGCTCCTCTTCATATTTTCCTATGTTTTTCCGTGTCCTCCTTAAACTGAAGAGCCAAGAATGCAAAATTTATGAAAAAAGAGTGAACAGGGAAAAATACACATACAGTTATAGTTATGAAGACACACCCTCTGTCAGTGAGGACCTAAAAATTTAGTCTTTTTATGGCAGTCATATAATTATGTACCTGCTCTGCATTAGAAATAAAATCCCCTGCATGCCTGTGATAGAGACACATTCTCCTCCCATTTTCTGTCTCTTGGCCTCAGGTATCCCATTTCCTGGATTAGTGACTAATAATCACTAGGCTGTTATATAATGAGGTGAGGGATGCCACCAAATCCACAGTTACTTTATCCTTTCTCCATGTTTTTAACCAGAAGTGGATGAACTGCTGTAGCTTGTGCTGAACTCTTGGGTATTTACGCCCCAAACACTCCCACAGGACCAGGCACTTCATGGGATTTAGGCACCTGGTTTGCAAGTCTGAAATGGACTGGGCCAAGAGAGAGGCATGGATTCGCTCACCTCTGCAAAGATTACTGTAGTACTCAGTATATATCACAGTAGAAATTCAGCTGTCTGGGTAATTTTATTCAAGAAGGCGTAGGCACTTTCGGACTTACTTTTTTCTGTATCATGCTTTTAGACTTAGGGCAAAACCTAACCTAGTCTTTTAGATGCCTGATATTAACTTTCCCCACACATCAAAACTTTAGGGGTCTGTCTCAGGTGTCAGTATAGTCAAAAGTTGACTAGCATCTCTAGCTGCCCAAATGACTACCTAAATTCCTTACAAAGTAGGTGGCAACAGGCCGATGCCTCTGAAGGCCTGCAGTGTTGGTACAGATGCTTTAGCCTGCCTACTGTGAGTGTTTTCCGTGTTTTGGTCATACATCTGACTTAGCCAGCTGCAGAAGGCAGCATGGGTTGCTTAAGCTAATTGTCTGCCTCTTATGCATGGTATTTACGAAGTCAGTAAGAAATGTCAGTCGCTTCCCGGCTACCCTCCTTGCATTGCCGCCTCTTCTTTGCCATATAGCTTCAGCAAGAGACAGAGAGTTCTTAAGGTCAGGATCCCACTGAATGGCCCTGCTCCACGTAGCGTGCTTTTGGACATCACCAAAGGCTTTACGCAGCTTAGAATGAACATCGGCTCTTTTCTGGATCAGTGCTTAACCACTAAGCTGTTAAACAAGTGATAAGCTCCAAATCCAAGGTTTTTTTAATAGAATTTAAACAGAATTCACGTTTGTCTGCCTGATTCTGGATCATAATGGAGCCTTTGGTAAGAAATGTTATGTCCCCTGCCTTTTGAGGCAATTTTGAGCACGCACAGATGAGTAAACAGGGTACGACAACCTGGTTACTTTAACCACCTTCAGAATTAGTCTGCTGGAAAGCAGATTTTTTGGAACTCAGTTTGGGGACCACATTTGGTTTTAGGCAAAAAAATCTAGCCTTTGCTGCCAAGGCAGCAAAGTTGCATCCTAAGCATTTTTCCTGGAAACTCCTCAAACATCTCTGAATCCACAGATTTTACTTTCTCCCACTACACACTGACAGAGTAAAAGAGCAGTGCAAGGGCCCATCCCACAGTTTTGAGAAAACTGCATTGGCTTCTACAGTCTTCAGACAACTGACTATAAACACAGTGAAAGAATACCAATTTTATTATTCTGAAATCCTTAGAATACTAAGCAAGGTCTTCTTACTTCAGAAAAAAGAAAATTATTTACAATTGTGTGAAGCTGTACTATGACAAATGTTTCCAAAATCTAGAAACTTTGAGCAATATCCTCAGCCTGATGTTAAGGCTGCTCTGCTCTATTTTGTTTTAAAAAGTTGTTTGCAACACATCTTGCTTGGCAAATGGAGACTTTGTCTTGTGTGTGACATTCTTGTACACTTTTTTAAGCAGCAGGGATCTCTGGCTGTCAGAATGGTCTATAGGCATAAGTGTTTTTCATTAAGGGCACTGGCATTATTCCAGCCATCTGTTCTAGAAAAAATTCCATCCAGTATCGCTTTTAAAACTCGGTATGCTTTTTGCTGTTTTGGTTATGTTTGAGTATTTTATTTGAAAAGGGTCCATCACTAAGTTCTGGCAAATCAGTACAAGTTACCATTCTCCACAGGAAAGCCTGGTCTGATTCAGGTTTCCCACTGGAGTAGGTGTAAAATTGAAGTTTAATAATGAACTTTTACAGAATCGGAATTGTATTCAGAATGTATTGTTGTGGAGGAGGTAAGAATAAGGAAACTGCAAGACAAGCAATCCGAAACCAATTTAATAATCCCAATGGCTTAGTACAAGCTCATTCAAATGACAGAGTATCTTTTAAGGGATATAAATTAACATTGTACATGAAATTTTGAATTCTGTCTGAGATGTAAACCTTGTCTTGAGAAAGTATAGCTTTCTGAAACATAAAGCTGTCTCCATAAAGTGTCCTTGAAAAGTCAGTCAGAAGAATTTACCATCTTAACAACAGAACATACAGAAAAAAAAAATTTAACAAGAAAGAAAACAAAGAACTTCTCAATGGAAGCTAAGGCTGATAGAGGGGAATTAGTTTGACACAGGGATAGTTTATATTGAGTGGCAAGAGGAGGAGGAATGAAATTGGAATGATATAGCTTGGCAAGTGCTTGTCCCTCCAGGACTCTGAACAAGAGGTATTTGCCTCTAGAAGACAGGTTTAAAAAGCCTGCTGACATTCTTTAATATTTCTTAAAGCGTTATCATCCTCCCTCGCGCAACAGTTACAGTGTCAAAAACAGAAGAAAACTTGCACATAAGGTGCTTTCAGTTCTGTGATGGAAGTTCTGTAAGTAGCTTATATGTATACAAAATAATGTGACGTATTGGATTTGGCCAATGCTACCTAAAACTCACATTACTTCACACATGCATTTCCTGTATTTCTTAATTGCTTACGTTATTTTTCCTAATACACTATTTTCCCTAAAATAATACTGTGTGTTTTGCAAAGTGATGGCTAGGCGAAGAGGAAAGACACTGAATTAGTGGCATCATTGAGAGCAACTCTGCAAGACTGCAAGGAAATTTCATAGCTATTGTTTTTTCTCTGATCTCCTTGATGGCCGCGGCATGCACGCACCCCTCAGCACATATGTGACTCAGAACCTCCACAGCGTAACCAAGTCTTTTCCTTAGGTCATTGCTGGGATCCCTGGGAGAGGGGACTACAGGGTGTATATGAAGATTGAGGCTTATCATTAGTATCTGGACATATTGCTGGACAATCAGAAGGTCATAAAAGACAGAGGACAAGGAGCAAAGCTATCGTGGCAGTGGTGGTTTAAGGATAGTGGTTTAGGTGACCTGCCCATCACTACAGTTGGTCAGATTTAATGTCTACGTTTCAATCCTTTTGCTCCAGGTTGGAGAAGTCATATTGAAATGCTTGGGTTTCACTGGGACAGCAGTGTGTCACAGAGAAACCTGGGCTATAAGTGTCAATGCAGCAATGGGCTCAAAGATGTATCAATTCATCTTCTGTGCTTGCTAAAGCAGTGGGTTAGGGCTGCTTTAGAAAACTCCATGATAGGGATGTTTTGGTTACCTTTTTTCAAACCTATGCAGTGAAACAAAGTAGATCTTATGGATTAGGAGCCTATTCCTGAAATGCTTGGTTGAGGGCTTACCAAAGGTTCATTGACACGAAAGTGCAATTACACAATGACCTTATTTTGACAAAGATTATTAAAAAGTTGACATTTTTACTTTATGCAAAGTCTATACCAGAGAAAAAAACATAAACCTTCCCTTTTTTTTGTAAGTTGTATCTGTTGATCACAGGAAGAATTCAGAATTGAAAACTGGTTTCATGATGCGTCATTCCAAACCATTAATCATTTTTTTTCACTGTGAAGTATTTTCTTCATCACTGAAGGGAAAAAAAAAATTAAAATCTGTTCTCTTCACAAGAAGAGCAAGACAACAGGCTTTCTTCTGTTCCCTTTTCAGATGTTAGGTTAATTTTGTTGCTCCATTTTCAGGAAGAGCAGAGACAATAATATCCACAGTATGAGAATTACAATTATCCTCATTCTTGCAGTTCTGCAAGTTGTTAGAGCGATCTGTATCCAGAGAAATAAACTATAAAACCTATTCAGAAAATCTTTTTCCAAAGGAGCTATTTCAAATCCAGAAACTTCAGTCTGTAAAGAAAAGCACCACAAAACTATCTAATTGTTATGCCACAGATTTCTTCTTATCTCAGCTCTTCCATCAGTTTTTGAGTTTGCTTTTTTGTTTTGTTTTGTAACAGTACCATTTTCAATCTCTTCTTGTCTTTTCTCCTTGAAGAGTAATACTCATCTACAGTTTGACCTTTTGCCAAAGAGCTTTGTAGTCTATAAAACCTTTTCTCTCCCTCCTACTTTCTCCAGAGTGATAGCTCTCTGGGAAATGCATTGCTTCCTTCCCAAGCTATCAGGACTAATCCAGTCAGGGACCCCCACTCCTTACTAAGACATATGGAAGGTGCTGCAGGCATTTAAACTGGAATGTGCTTCACCCTATTGACAGTTTCTTGGTTTGGCATGTGGGAATGATCATTGATTTATCTCATTCTATGTTCTGCCTCTGGCAGCGGCTTATAACACACAATGCCAAAAAGGAGATCATACACATGGCACATGAACAATTGGGTTATTCTGAGTGAAGTAGGATGAAGTGATACTTTCAGCTTGAATATGAATATTTTTTTCAGTTATTTTCTTACCTGGTGCATCTGTAACTGCAGCATGCCTGAGAGTCCCCTGGCTGGAGTTCCTTTGTCTGACATAGAAAGGATGAAGAGCTGGCCCTGTGTGGTGACATAGGGTATTCTGGAGAAAGCCAGGTACGAGCTACAGGGTGAGATTCAAACAGAGCCCGTCCTCCATGCAAGGTGCAGGGAGTGGAGCGTCCTTGTCAGAGTCCTTTGTGATCACAGCATTGGTATGAAAAGCACTTTTGGCCAATTAGGTTGGAAAGATCACCAGTGCCTAGTATCATGTTGAAATTCATCACTGGTAGGAGAGATTAAAGAAAGGAAGTGTCCAGATCCCTCTTTCTATGGGATATGTTTAAAGATACAAGGGTTTATCTGTAATAAAATAACTGACTAGAACAAAAATGCCTTTAGCTGTTAGTGTGTCTGTATTTGAAAACATTTTGTGATTTCATACAGCTGCAGTTAAAAAGATATCCAAAACCAGACTAATAATTCGTGAGTATTGCACACAGTAATCACATATGGATTTTTCTGATTGCAAATTGAAGGTTGATTTATGTTTACATACAACTCAGATTTTGATTTTGGCTTTTTTCTGTTATTTAATCTTGTCATTTGGGGTCTTTAGGAGATAACATGGCACCATGTTTTCATTGTTAGAGCCAGAGGTATTTTTTTTAGCTGGAGGGGTTTTTTTTCGAGGGTAGGGAGAGATGGGCTTAGGACTTGACTAATTAAAAGTGATTTGTTTTCATGATCTGGATTAAGTATTTTTGCCAGATGCCTAAGACACCTCTGAGATTCAGGCAGAATTTTGTTGCATCATCCAGGAAATCCTTATCAAAACACAGCTTGGATCTCTGGCGGCACTGGGTGTATGGTTTGATAAGTGAGTCCTATTTTCTTGTCTGCACACCAGTCCTTTGTAGCAGAGGGCATTTATTAAGGAAACAGATGGGGAAACATCAGTTATCTTTTGTGCCTTCTGTTTTCTGTAAAGGCCAGCAAGACGAGGCAAGCTCAACCAAAATAATTGAAGGCTTCGTAGAATAAGTCAGGCAAGTCAGGGGAGAATAGATTCACTACAGGTCCAGTAGCAGTACAGTTCCTGATAAAACAAAGTGGTTTTCATGTAGGTTAGTAAAACAGCTCAAATTTTGAAAAGCCAGAGACCTTATTTTTCAAAGAAATTTTGATCAATGAAATTACTATATACTCATACAGGCTGTTGTGCTAAGTATACATGTAACTGGTATAAACCAATTCTGAACAAAGTTTATTTAAAAATTGAGGGCCTCAGAGGTGGTGAACCACCACCTGCGGTTTTTATGGACTTCTGCAGAAATGGTCAATAATTATAAAAATCCTAAGAAAGTTATCTTTAATCAGAATCATAATCATTAAGAGCAATATTTTTTGGTCCAATAAACAGCTTCTGTAATATTAACTCAGGTCTAATGTGTTTATGTTTCTCTTCATTTTGTGGCGGGTTGACCGTGGCTGGCTGCCAGACGCCTACCCTGCTGTTCTCACTCCCCTTCCTCAACAGGACAGGGGCAGAAAATAAGATGAAAAAGTTCATGGATCAGCATAAAGGCAGGGAGATCACTCACCAATTATTGTCACGGACCAGACTCAACCTGGGGAAAAATTAACGTAATTTATTGCCAGTTAAAATGGATTTGGATGGTGAGAAGCAAAAACTAAGCACTTCCCACACACACCCCCTCCTTCCCAGGCTCAACCTCACTCCTTCATTCCCAACTCCTCGACCTCCCCACCTCGAGTGGCACAGGGGGATGGGGAATGGGGGCTTGGAGTCAGTCCGTGACGACTCCTTTCCGCCGCTCCTTCCTCCTCATGCTGTTCCCCTGCTCCAGCCTGGCCTCTCCAGGGACTGCGAGGGAATCTCTGCTCAGGCACCCGGAGCTCCTCCTCTTCCCCTCCTTCTAGTCTCACCCTGGATCTCGCAGGGCTGTTTCTCACACTTTTTTCCCCTCACTCATTGCTCACAGGCAGTGTTTTGCCCTTCCTCACACACGCATTCCCCGAGGCGCCGCCATCTTGGCTGCGGGCCTCAGCCGTGCCCGGTGGTTGGAGCCGGCTGGAACCGGCCCTGTCCGGCACGGGGCAGCCCCGGCCTCTCCTCACAGAGGTTCCCCTCCAGCCCGCCGCTGCCAAAACCTTGGCACCTGCACCCAGCACAGGTTTACAAGTAAAATGTGAGTTAATTAACAATACCAGAATGGGAACGACATGGCTTGGAGACGATTTCTTTCATCCGAGCGTTGTTCATGTCTGGGCTTCGTGTTTCTAATGACTATGAGGTTTATGTATTTGCTCACTAAAGATAAATTTGTTAGTTTATAGTGTTGAATTAAATAAATAAAAAGGTAATCACCAAAATCTGAAGTGATTTCTTATAAAAATCCTCCTGAGAAAAATGTTGAGGAAAGTGGATAGTACAGGTTAATATGACCTCTATATTTTTTGAGACAGTCTCTGCTATATACATGCATGGAATTGCAATAGTTTAATTGGATTTAGTAATCAAATGCTGCCCTAGCAGATATTGTGCAATCACAGAAACTTGTGTTAGGCAATAGCCCATAAAACAGGCTCTGGAAGAACAACATGGGGTTCCTCAGCTGTACATACAGCCACTACTGAAGGACAGAATGAGGAGCACAGTGACATGGAGAAATGGCACAAGTTAAGAAACACAATGAGAATGAACAACATCGCATTAACATACACGATAACACCATAACTCTTTCTCTTTTTTTAAGAATTTCTTAACACTATCTCAAATGTTTGTGCAAAAAATTTAATGATATTTTTCTAGAGTGTGTATATTGGTTCGTATTATTTTGACTGTGTTGAGATATCTGATGATGTTATCCCTCAGACAATAGTACTAGGTTGCCTGCCACTGTAGTCATAATATCTAGATACAAGTAGAATTATTTTTCACGTTGCCTGCATTTATGACCCAAATGGTTAAAAAACACAGAAAAAAGAAGCTCAGATTTGTAAGTCTATATTAGACATGTACATAAGTAACCTTTTTTGCAAGTACTGTCAACCTAGTACAGCTTACATCCATGTTTGCTGGCTTTAAATAACAGGAAAAAAAGGTTGATTCCCTACCTTATTACTTTCTGTGTCCAGATCTCTGTCTTTTTTTAATCATTACCTGTTTGCCATTGGTAACACCGTTGCTTTCCAAGGCAATGAAATTATTGCATCATAGCTACAATAATGCAGTTTATCTATAGACTTCTGATACCAACTGGCTGCGTACTGCTTGCGTTTTCTGTTATCTCTAGTTATTTTCCTTTGTGGATTCAAAACAAGAAGAAAGTACTGTAATTGTGGTTTGGAGGTCTCTTAAAATTAGTCTTTTTTATTTTTTCTTCTAAGAAGATATGTCTTGTGTAGCATAATGTAATTGTAGAAGGTCAAGGAGCCTAGAACTCATAGCTACCTGCATCTCAAGGAAACTGTGCAAGGTCCTAGCTAGATGATACAGGGAGGAAACTCCTTTATCCAACCTGTTTGCCACCATCATTGTCATAAAAATAAACGACTCATTCATGTTCTGTCACCCACAGCAAACAGATAACTAGTTTAGGTATGGAAAGCTTCAAGTTGGAGGTTAGGTGTTTAGGAAGACTTACAAGGTCAGTTAGCAACCAAGTCTTGTGTGTCTTGCACACCACTCATTACTTCAGTTGCCTCTGCTATTTTCAAAGCAGAACTCAAATTTCTTATGCTTAGCGTAAACTATACATCATTACCTGAAATTGCTACACTTTCCCACTAGCGCCATCTTCACCTTCCATTTTATAACTTAATAAAGTGTAGCTTTTTTACTGGCCACCATTCAGTGGTTGGCAGGTGGCTGATGAAGCACTCACTGGAGTTTTCCATCTGCTGTTCCATTCTTCCTATCCAGGCTTTGTAGGGCATGTATTTTCTCCTCAAACATTACACTTTAGGCATGCAAAAGACTTTTTCAATCTTGTGCTCCAGCTTGCATGATGTAGCACTAATCTGCCATATCTGAGTGATATTTTTTCATTTGAAAATACATTTAGTGATTTGTTTTTATTACAGTGACAGTTTTGAGTGGGGGTGTATCCTGTAGCAGTTACCAGATGTGTCACCTTTTGGCTAGTGTTCATCCCATTAAAGGGCTAATTAAAATAAGGAAATGTTCATAATTTGGATGCCTTTAAAGCATCGGGAACACCATCACCTTATTATTAATGTACCTCACAGTCTTCCATTTTTTCATGGTATACATTTTTAGAGCTAGGTAATAATACAGGTAACAGATGTATTTTAGAAACAGATAGATGGCTCTTCTTCTGGTTCTTGATAATGAAAGGAAACTACTACCTAAAAGTTGTGTGCAGCCAAAGGCTGTGTACTGCACCGGTTAGGACTCTCAGCAGGACTGAGGACGTCAGCTATTCTCCATGCTGAAACATTCAGCTGTTGTTTGGGTGAATTTTGATAGGTCTCTATCCTTCTTGTTCTTCAGGTCCTTATTTTTAAAATTAAGATAGTGGCGTTTCATGTCCTTTTGCAAGAATCTTTGGATAAAAGACACAGCAACAGACTTCCAAATTTATTTATTTATTTATTTAGGCTTGCTAATGACCACAGAGGACCAGAACAATTGAAGAGGAATAGCTGAGTAGGATCAGCACATCAATACCTATTCCAGGGTAGACAAAAGTTACAAGTCCCAAAGGATGGATAAATCTAAACTGGGCCCAAGGTTTCTTGTCGTCTCATTTTATCCATAAATACTTGACTTGTGCCTCAGTTTTGCCCACTCCCTTTGCCTGCCCTATATCTTGACATGTAAGTAAGTGGAGCCTTTTACAGTATTTTTCAAAATTTTTGAACTCGTGTTGTTCAACATCAAAGTTATGTAACACATGCAATGAGATTAAAATGGAAACGGATAAGGAGTTGTAAATAAAGGAAGGGATTTCAAGTTATACTCGCCTAATTCTTGGTCTTTCCCATTAGCCACTAGAGAGCAGCTTTTTACAGGACCTGAGATTACTGTCCTGCACTGTTACTGAAATTTAAAGGGGGGATGTCTCTGAAATGATAGTGTTTAAAAGAAATTTTATAAACAAGTTTAGGCAATATGATTTTAGAACTTTTTTTTTTCCTGACCCAATTTAAATCTTAACACTTTTGAAAGTCTGAAGGCATAATATTCTGTGGTTTAAGCATAAGCGTACATATTCTTGTATGCTGTCAGTGGGCATATTTTTAATATGATTTGTAATTTTGCAGTAATTTCATTGCAATTTAAATTGGAAAAAAAAACCCTTGGAAGCTGCTGCAAATGGAAGATATAAAAAGCTGTATTAGATGAGAAGAAAAGACCACCCAAGCACAGAAACTTGCCTCAAGCAGCAGCCAGTAGCAGTTGCTTAGTGAACAGTGCAGGACCGTGTACAGCATGGCCATTCCTTCAGTTTACCCTCTCAGGTTTCAGCAATTAGTAATTATGAGACTTCTTAAACCAAAGGTTGTGGCCAGACCATTATTTTTAACTGTTCTCAATGGACTAATTTTCCATAAAATTCTCTAATTTTTTTCTGTCTAAAACACAAAAGCCTGTGACAATAGTTATCCCAGTTTCATTATTCACTCTGTGAAAAAATATTTCCTTTTTTTGTTTTCAGTTTTTCTCATATCATTGCAGATGGCTGCCTCTATGGCTAGTACTAGGAGAAATAATAAAACTTGTTCCCTGCTTATTTACTTTATATCATCCTTGACTTTGAAGACCTTTTCATATCCCCTTGCAGCTCTCTCTTTACTGACTTCAAGAGTCCTAATTGGTTTAGTCTGTCCTCAGTAGAAACACTCCATCATTCTGATCATCCTTGTTATATTTCTTTGGACTTTTCCAGTTTTACTGTGTCTGCTACTGCAAGGGTGGTACTCTCTCCAATGGTGCAGTTCTGTTTCATTGCCCACTCTTTCCTAATGATTTCTAAAATTTGGGGTTTGTTTATCATCAAGCTGACATTTTATGCTAACTATGTAGAATAATTTTATAATGTCCTGAGTAGTAATAGTTAACTTGGAACCATTTACTGTGTATGTTAAATATTCTTTCCCAGGGAGGTACATCATTTTGCATTTATCAGGAATTTATTTCATCTGCCATTTTGATGCCTAGTTATTCAGTGTTGTGATATCCTTTGCAACAATTTGCTATCAATTTTAATATTGTCTGCCTTGCAAATTTAGATAGTCAGAAAACTTCAGCATTTCTATATATAACCTCTTCCGATAGCATGCTTTCTTCAAGTGGTGAATATTGCGAAAGCTTTATGGAAGAACAGGTATACTGAGAAGGTTTGGTCACTCATTCTTAACATCCTTCAGGAAAAGTAGTGTTGATTCTCCCACAACAAATTATATTCATCAAAATGTTTTCCCAATCTGACCTAATTGTAGTCTGCAATACAGGAAGAGAAGAAACTGATTAAATAACATTTGACCAAATGTCTACTCCATCACACTGACTGTTGATAGGACATTAGCTGGTGTCACCTCTGGTTCCTGATCTCCTTTTACAAGGGCATAAGAGGAAGTCCAGTGTATAATATTGCTGAAAACTAATATTTACCTTTAAGGACTTTTCGCCTTACTGATTAAACTGATATACAAAATAAAATATACAGAAACATTTAAATAAGATAGGAACTTATTAATTGGAGAACATCAATGAAATCTACAGTTCCAAGTGACTTTGTCTTGAAATCGGGATTTAAATACTGCCTAGGTGTGTTACCCTGTGATTAAAAGATTTTGTCTGAATCCCATGGGGAATCTGCGGCAGTCCCTGCAACAATATACAGCCTGACAGTTCATTCAGGGACTATCAGCTGTATCAATTAATTTAGTAATAATTATAACTCTTTTAGATGAAACGGATGGATCAGATTCAGTTTGCCTCACTTGGGAACCTGTACTTAGATCAGATATCTCTTTGGAGGCCTTCAGAGACACATTCTTTCACTGAGTATATCAGAAATTTGGTGGAGGTTCAATACATAAAATGTAGACAGAAGTTAGGGTCCTAAATTAGGTAGATTGGGCCTCGCCTCTGCTCTCTAAATAGAAGTTATGACTGGGATGGGCCAGTGTCTTATTTCCTAGGAAAGTAGTGTCATTACATGGGGAAGGTTCATTTGCTCAGCTGTAAGGGTTTGACATCCACATACGTGGTGAAACCTACTTCTGGGCAGGGGAGGAAGGAAGAGACTTGATCGCAGTTTAGCGACATTTACCACAGCAGGGAAGGCAGTTTCACATAGGGGAGGGCAGCTATGAAGGAAGCAGTTGTTCCTACCTGAGCTTCTCACAAAGCAAGAACATGAATATCACTTCAAAAATATCATAGGCACTGACAACCATTGGCAGCTCTTGGCAGAAACCTGCTGGCACTTTGGTTAGTTGCCCAAAATACAACGCTGACTTTACCCTGGTACTTTACTTTTTGGCATGATTTTCTTTGTATAGTGAGACAAATTAAGGGAAAATTTGATGACTCCTGTTTTTTCTTCATATTTTCCCAGATGTGCACAAGCTTTATCTATTCCTTCTTCTCTCCAGTGTAGAACTACCTGTCAATAGCAGGGCATTTTGAATGGGCATTGATCCTTTCTTTCCTCAGCTGCAGTAATGGAGCAGCAGGGGTGAAAGAGGTTGACTCTGCTTTGCTTATTTTTTTACCACTCAGAAAGAAGGGAGTTCTCGTTAATGTAAGTTCCTTTTCCACCTAACTCTACTATTTGCCAGGGAGGTCAGTTGCCTGCATCTCCATTGTAAATGGAGTTCTAATCAGTATGTCATCGGGCTAGAGATAAACCACAGGGTAAACCATTACCCCAGTCAAAACAGTGCCATGCAACACAAAGCAGGAACCAGCAGGTGCAGCATTCATTGCATAAAGGTATGCTCTTGCTTTAGCAGAGAAGCGGCACACACGATATTATCAGATTATCTTTTCTTGAGTTAAAAGTACTGTCTCTAGAGAGGTCACCTATATCATTAACAAATGCACAGACGCTTGATGTTATGTAAATGTTATTTTTTCCTATTGTTTTATTAATAATAGCAGTCCACATTGAAAAAGACATTGTAGTTACCCTCTAAATAATTGTATTAAAAGCTACTGTCTAGCAAGGTTTAGAATGTCAGTAGACATACATCATTTAAAACATTGACTAAAATGATTATAAGAAAAAAGCTCCACTAGATTTTTTTCAATCTTGTGTAAGATAGCATATGGTATGAAATTAAATTGAACAGTGTTAGCCTTCCTCTCCTAGTCTAATCCACACTAAATTGGTCAAAAACAATTATAAACACCTCTTTTTTGACAGATCATGATTGGATAGATGATTGTTTTTTGTATAATTCAAGAGGTCATTTACTAACAAGACAAAGCATTTAAAATGGCTAGATTTAAGCAGCTAACCTAAAATTGTCAGCTATTTTTTCTCTTTTTTTTTTTTTTTTTTTTTTGCTAGGTACTGCAGAGGAGTCTGGCTCAGGCAATTTAATTTGTCTTTCATAGTCTATCACAAGGCTCATGATTATTTCTTACAACAAAATAGTCAGTGCAACAAATTAGTAGATTCTGCTATGTTGGTTGGGCTGCATTCCAATTCCTGCCTTAGTGATGCTGGCTGCCTTCAGCCCTGCCAGCACAATAATTATTGCTGAGTTTTCTAGACCTCATCAAACCAGCAAGGTGATCACCCCCTTGGAACTGCTGGGGATATGAGGTATGGAAAAGTGGAAAGAAATTGCTGCAACTCTGTGCTATCATGCCAGCAAGTGCCACTTGAATGATGGCAGCTATTGGCAGGGGTAGGGCTCTGCTGGAGGAGAGCTTGCAGCAGTTCTAGATTATAGCTTTTGCTGCTTCCAGGGAGAATTGCTGTGAGCACTGAATTAAAGAAAGCAAATTGGAAGGTGGGGAAAACGAAGATTTAGAGGCAAATGTAGAAGGGGAGATGATGATTTGTGACAATAAAGCAATTTTTGTTTTACTGTATGTGATTGGCTCTTTTATGAAGCAAAAAACTTCCACAAACACCGTAATGTCAGCTATGCGGGTTAGTTAGGCAGCCCTGGTGTCAGCAAACTGATGTCATTCTTCTTCCAATACAAAGAAGTATACCACTATTTACCATATGAAGTACAGAAGCAAATTAAAAAAAAAAAAAATCTTATTTTAGATATTTAACAATGTTGTCATCATCAAAATACCTGCTGAGAGACTGCTACTGTGCTCGAGTGCATATTTTGGACAAACAAATGGGTTTAATCCAGGACACTCAACACTAACCTTTACACAAAATAAACACCCAGTAAAAATCAGAGTTTAGGCTCAAATTAGTTGATGTAAATTATCTCTGTGTAAATCAGAGAAACATTATTGACTGCAGTAAACATTTATGCAAATAAGAAGGCCCATTATATCCCTCTCTAGTATCTCTGTTTCCTTTCTTGTTTCTCCCTTTTGTTTGAACATTTTAATTTTGATCCAACTATATTTTGTTTTCTGGACAATCTACTCATACAGAAGTGGAATATTTTGACACCATTCTCATCACTGGGATACAGCGGCACCTATTAGCACTGTCGAATATAGCGAGCATTCATCATGTGTGTTTAGTCTTTTGTCAGAGCTTTGCATCTATCCTTTTCCTTGAACCTCACATTTTTAACTTTGCAGTCTTAACAGACTGGGAGTAGAGCTCTGTGATTCACTGTCTCTTAAGCCAGAACTTTATTATAGTACTCCATTTTTCACTATTTGTTACCTTGTAGGTTGATAAGATTTGGCTGCAAACAGATAATATTTCAGAAACAATGTACTTAAGGAGATATTTGTATGCATACATGAACTGGTATACTAAAAAGAGGTCAACATACAGTATTAGTACATTAGTCATTACAGACTAGCTTTTTATTCATTACATTTGTCATCAGGGCTAGGGAAAAGGAATGGCCAGTCTGCCTTTTAATTTTATTATAGCTTTATGTTGGAAGAGGTAAGAGAATGAGACTGTAATCTGTACTGCTTACTTATATTACAGAGGCTGTGCTTTCTGGGGGCAGGTGATTGGTTTTGTATTTATTTAAAACAGAAAGCTTAGAGTTCTACTCATTTAAACATATTGTTTCATAAAACCAGAAAAAAACCCTTCCTGTTTTCCTTGAAATTTTTAATGGGATCTTTTTGAGGACAATGACTGACTGATTCACTCTAGCTGTCCGCAGGGCTTGGAACGGAGACCCCTATCCCAATTGCCCAATGACCTAGGGTTTTCCTGTAATGACTATGACAGAACAGAGTGTTTCATATGCTGCCTTTTTTTCTTACAATCATGTTCCAAAGCCGATTGAATACAAAAGGTGAAATATTGAAAATTGCTGCAAATTGGCTGGCTCTAATCAACGATTCTTGAGTTGAATCAACAATCTTTAACTAGCCTGTGAGAATATTCCATTTTCTTTACAAAAAAAACCCTTCACCCTTAGGATAGAAATTTCTGTTTGTGGAACTGGGTAGTAGACAGCAATCGGAGTTCCCTAGCTGTGGTTGAATTTAAAGGTGCTGGGTCTGGGTCACTGGGCATCTGGGAGATGAGATCTGAGACCTTGTGCTTGTCCCTGGAACTCTGGTGCAGAAAGCAGATGACAAGTCTGACTTAAGGTAGCCATGTTGCAGAGAAGATGCATTGCTGCCTTCAGCACTACTTGGAGTTCCTTAAGGACTAATGGTTTTATACACAGGTAATAGGCAAAGTTTAGCAGCTAGAAACTTTTCTGACTCTAACTGATGTCAATCATCTCTCTTCCATAAAGTGGTCTGCATAGTTTAAATGCCAGTTTTCAGGCTATGACAAGGCACAAAAAAGTAATAGGTGCTTCATATATTCTGTGTAAGAATAATGACTATTCCAGCAGGAGCATCTTAAGAGAGAGATTTCTGTAAGGTCAGAAAAAGTCAGCATCCTGCTTATCCAGGTTTAGTTGTGGAATGAGTGACTACAAAGCAAGGAGCCCTCTGTGCCTTACAGTTCTGACATGCATTAGTTGCCGTTCTCCCTCTTGCTTTGTGGACACTCTTACATGTCTGAATACAAGTAAAACCACCATAGTGACTCTAGACTGGCTATTTTCACTTGATATATTCCTCTGATACTGAATGCCCGGTTCTTATTATCACAAGACTCAGTCCTGATGAGATAGTGAGTGATCCCTGCCAATACCACTCAAAATTCTTTAGCTAATGAGGTTTCTTACAGGTGTGCCTTTCCTGCTGAGGAGTAGAGACTAATTTTTTGTTGTTGTTAGAAGGTAATTTTTTTTCAGATGTTAGGCCACATTCTATTTTTGGCTGAAGAAACATATACAGAAGATAGTTTCACTATCTCAAATTAAGATACCCTAGATACATCGTCTTGTCAACTCCATAATAGCATTACTTCATCTTTGTTGAGTTTACAGATGTAATATACTGTAATTTGAATCACTGTGTAGAAACTAGTTGTATCTTTGTGAACGAAAGCGAGACCTGTTTTATTGTCAAATATTTCCATAAAGACAGAAACAATTTGAAAGTATTAGATAAGGCTAATCTTTCTGAATGCTCTCTGAATGTTTGATTTTGCTTCCAGGCTTTACTGCAGGCAAATTCAGATTGTGCAATTATAAAATATTATTAAGGTTTAATTCAAAAGTATTTTTATGTTCAGAGCCGGCTCAAGGCTTCTCAGTAGCATCAGTAAAATTTAATTTTGTCACCTTAAAGATGAGGTGTGAGAGCCGGGGCTTCTATGGTCTTGCTAGAAGAAGGATGCAAAGGATTGAGAGAGAGAGAGAGAGGAATAGGAGTAGGGCAGGGAAGTGGAAGGGGACCCCTGAGAGATTGGTTTTGATCTTCCCGTTGTCAATGGCATAATGGGGGAAGATGTGGCTGAGCATGTTGGCAGTGCTTAAACTTATTCCCACCAGTGGTCACTAACCCATCTATCATGATCCCTCCTTTGGCCACAGTCACAGCTAACCTGCCTCTGCAGAGCTTTGACATAAGCAAAGTAGGTATCAAGCCCTAGACCATGCTAATGACCTACCTGACTTTGTACCAGGTAGTCATATGAAGCTAGCAATGCAGAGCACTGCCTCCAGTAAATGCTAGGTTCCCCTTATATTTAAGTGGTTTTGTTAATCCTTGATCCTTTTTTAAGCTTGCACCAGTAAACTGGCACAGCTTTTGTAGCAGCATCCTGTAGCTGGGGCAGGAACTATGTTGCTATACTGCTTCCAGGCCTGAGCTGCCAACCACGTCTGCCCTGCACTCTCTAGTTTCAGAAGCACTGTGGGAAGAGGCAGCCCTCACATCTCCGCCTCTGTGATACGGGCCTGCACTCTGTAAATCTGGCCTTTTAAAAGTAAAAATCACATCTAAGCAAGTATATGAAACTGTTCTTATATAATTCTATCTTCTGTGACTAATGCTTTGTTAATATTTTTTATTTTTCTTTTTTTGCGTGTGTGTGCAGCTCATCTGATTTTGAATGTTCCTAAAAAACACACGGGCAGGTTTTACTAAATGCTTATTGTACTCCTAGCTGGGACCTGATAGCTGAGCGTTTTGTGTTATAACATTATCTTGGTTTTAACGTAAAAATGAACCTCAACTTGACCCAATTTATCAGTTTGAGTCTGAACCACTTTTGTGCACATTCAATCCTTATCTTCCTGGTTTTGGTGGAGTGTTCATGGAGTGTTACAAGTGTTCATGAACAGGAAATAAAATACTTTACAGGGATTAAAACCCTTAGCACCTCTAAGTTATTATTACTTAAGTTGATCCTTTAGCTGTAATACTAACTTCATAATATTTAGCCTCATGGGTAGAACGGTGATTGATATTTCAAATTTTCCATCAGGCATGTGAAAAGATGTGGTTTTGATACATACCTAAGTCTTGTTAGTGTTGGCCAGCCAGAAACAAGAAAGTCTACAGTCTTAAAAAACACACACAAAAATTTTGGTATAACATGATGTTAATGTTTGCGATCTAAATTGTAGCACGAACTTAAGAACCCAACCAATTTAAGCTAGTCATTGGGATCAAGTGTGCAGTTGTACATAACACTTTGCTCTGAAGACAAATGAATGAACTGAAATACTCTTCTGGCTTCAAGAATATTGAAATCTACTATACCTCACAAATTCTGAATTTTTGTTGGTTTTTTTGAGTTATTAGCAGAGGTGAATTTGGTCTTGTACAGTAAAAAAACTATAGACATCTGAGACAGTTATCTCTACAGCTCTGTGTAGCTATGTAAAATGTTGCCATGAATTCAAGTATTTGCTCCAGGTTTGAAAATTTAACATGTCTTAAGTGCAACACTTATTTAATTAGTTTTTTTATCATAATTCTAGCAAAATGGTTCCTATAAGGTTATTCTAAAAATCATTTTAGGAAGCAGTATTAAAAATACCAAATCATTCAGTGTAAAATTAGGGACCTCCCCCATTTTTTTCCCATCATTTCTCTCTTTCATGGATATTGGTGTTTCATAACTTGTGTGGAGAAAGTATTTTGCAAAAACAGAACTTGTCGACCAAGCATTTTGCCAGCAATTTCCTCTTTTTTTCTGCCTCCTCACACAGGAGGTGATTCTTTCAGGGAGGTACTTGGAAGACAGGGTTCTGATTTTGTTATTGTTTGAGTCACTGGGTCTCCTTGTATGTATGGTGGAGTCTAAATGTTTATAAATTGTGAATATAATACCCTGAAGCTATGTTCAGTGCACAGTAAATCATTTTTATTTAAACCAACTGTCAGCTTCACCAGCTCAGCTTTGGCTAGAATCTTTCTTATTTTCATGTCATGAGTAATAATAACTGAAGTGTTATTTAGATAATAGTTCTGCTTCTCATTACTACATAACAGAAAACCTACTGTAGAAAGCTTGTATTTACCAGGTTTTTATTATTACTATGTTCAGTTAGAGAAGGTGGCAGCTGAGACTTAGAATACACTCTGTACCTGTGGAGAGCCCTGTTGTCCTCAGTAGGTCACAGCAGAAATCCACTTGTACACAATAAGATGCAGGGATGTGGTCCTACACAGGATTTTTTAAAAACTATGATTACCTTCTTATCAAGTGTGGTGAAGGCCTATTCCTTCTCTCAGCAGCATCAAACGGATTAAGGACAGGGGCTTAGTATTATATATGGGATTCCTTCAAGGAACCAATGGACAAGTGGAAACTAATTCCTTCTTGATTTTAACTTGAATTACCTGCGCTTGTGATGGTTTTTATTAGATGTGCTGAGAACACCATTGTGTCCACAGTTCTTCACAGAACTTCATTTTAGTTTTGCCTTTCTTCTTACAAAGAAAAATCCAAATCTTTTTTTCTTTCCCTGCTGTCTTGCAGTAAAGGACTTGACTCACGTGCACACTTGCAGATGTGTAGGTGTATTTTGTATGTATTTGACTTTCAAAATACTGTTCTGTTTTTCTGCTGGGTAACTGCGGAGAATTCATTGAGTAACTGGGCCCTCTATCTCAGGGTACTATCTGCAATTTTGATGAAAAATTAAATGAACCTCTCTAAGGAATGGCACAAATATATGCATTCTGCCTCAAAATGATGAAACCTCTGGAGGAGGGTTAGCTGGGTATGTTGTATGTGATGCAGGTAGGCTTTAGCATTACAATTCTTTCGTAAGCCACAGGCCCCAAATACTTGCGTTTATTGAGTTCTTTTTAACTTTCTGTGCCGTAGAACCAAGAACTGAAAGTCATTAAAAAACTATACATCTAACTTAAAAACACAAGCAAATGATTAGAAGCTGTGGGCATCTGATGCAACAAAATTGAGCTGAGGGGACTTAATGAGTTACTGATTAGAGCTTAATTTCTGTAGCTCATTTTTAGCCTGCACCAGTCATGATATAAACCACAGTTGCTTAATTCTCCTTCACTGTGATTTAAGCTGATATTCTCTTCTCCTTTGGAGTGGACTGAGAGCCTGTAACCATGACTGAGCTGGTGAGTCCATCAGTTGAGTGTGGTCCTGCCCCGGACCCCAGCGTACTGGATGCCTCTGTGCTGTCCGAGGGCTCTGGCTGGCAGGGGCTGTACGTACCTGCTTGTGTGTATGTGCCTGTGTGCACTTTAATTTATATCAATGCAAAGTTTTGATTCTGTATCATTGTGAAGAAGTCGTGGTTGAGTTTCTTCTCAAGGAGCTTTCCGAGGAAAGGCACTTTGTCATTTTCCATTTTGGAGTTTGTGTTATAAATCATCTTTTGACTGGTTTCTCCTTTGTGGTTCCTGTCTGAAATTTTAGTCCAATCATATACTTTAAGAATCATGTCAAAATGGTTTTCTTTATCCTCTGGAAATTCAATTCTTAGATCCCCCAAGGTCAGTAACACTGTTAACCTATTAACAACCAGCCTCTGACAAGAATCTGGAAATAGTTTGAGCTATTCCAACTTGACGGTATACAGGCTGGTTTTGTTTTGTATTTATATTTAAAGCAGTTAGCAGAAGTCTGGAAAAAAAATAATGCATTGGTAAAAATGGTTCTGCAATTACCCTTAACTCTTCTATAATTTTATCAGTGCTTACATAAGATAATCTGTCTATGATACTTTATTTATTTGGAAGCCTAAGAAGACAATGTGGTGGATGTTTATTTTCTAACATTAGGAACTGACTCTCCATAACCCTAAATTTTGGGTTCACTGCATTAGTAAAATGGAGCTGAATTAAAACATTTTTTTCTTTTGTTACCATAGTGTACTTTTTCATCCAAAGCATCCATTTTTCCTCTTTCCTGTTCTCATTTTAAACTCTGTTCCCAGAAGAAGAAGAGAGAAAATGGACAATTCTTTATCTATTCCTAGACTTTAAAGATTAATATTTCCTTGTCAGTCCTTTCCTTTCTCTCTCTAATGTCCTTGAAACATCATTAAGCATCTGAAGCTGGTGGATATAATTTGGAGAAAGAAGTACAGTTTTTTAACCAAAAATTTTAAGTTTTTGAATTAAAGGAAAAAAAAATATCAAAATCAGGTCTATATTTTCTCTTGATATGTAAGGAAATCCCTTGTGATTCTGGCATCTGTGGAAGAGGAGGAAGCTACATAATACCGTTTTTAATAGATTTGGTCCGTACTTTGTCCTACTTTTCATTTTTCCCCTTTTAGAAACACAGACCCAATGAGATTTTTTTTAAGTAACTGCATGTAGAAAGTCCATATTATTTTTCTCTTTGTTTGTCGGTTGTTTTTATTTTCTCTCCACCTTCATCTCTTCAGGAAGTGGGAATAAAGATCTCATTCTGTCCTATATTTTCCATTTGATAAGTCTGCAATGCATGTTGCTGCAGTCTTCTGATCTTCTAAGAAACTGCAGCTGCATTTCCGCAGCATTTTATCTCTGCACAGTCTACCAGAATGCTGCCATTTCACATATCCAGCATGCCCCACACACAGCTGATTTCTTGGAGTGACAGAAGAAAGTCTAATAGCAAGTCTGCCTATGGCAAATGTGAGGTAGATACACAGGGACAGAGGTTGTGCAGACTTGTCTCCTTGTTCTGCACAGCCGACGTTTACCCACTGCCTTGCATGCCATGCTTTCTGGTAGGTCCCCCCACCATAAATGTCAACATGGCCACAAAATCTGAGGCAGTGGTTGCTTGATACTGAAGAAATTGCTAGTCATCAAAAAAAAAAAAAAAAATAGTAGTACATTGGCATGTAGGAAGTGAAGATCCGCACAGAATATCCATTTATTTAGCACAGCCCCATAAACAAGTTTTGGTGGAACTGCTGCATGATAGTGGAGTTTTAACTTAAAGTTGCAGCAGGAATATTAGGTTTTCTACTTTTTTGTATAATTAGCTACCATCCTGCAATTTCCCTCTATAATTGGCATACTTAACTGTATGATTTCCTACTGGTTGAATGATTTGCATCTTCCCATGTATTTTTTTGCTTGCTGAATCCTTGCTATTACTATACTAGAAGCTTGTACAGTCTAGACTCTTTTTGCTACTGCTTTGTTATTCTCATTTACTCTTTCTTTAGCTGATGAAAATAAGAGCTCTGTGCTGAGAGTGAGCATTTTCCCATTGTTACCTGTTTAACAGCACTAAGGTGTAGCAGGTCTTTTGCTGATACCCCAACAGACTTCACACAGACATTCATAACTCTGCTTTATGCCACATGTTGGTCTTTTTTATATAACTGACTACGTCAGTAGTCAAGGAAATATTTGTTAATGATAAACTTAGAAAAACAGGCAGTCTGAGATTTCATGAAGTTCCAAATACTGCTTGGCCTTCCTTTTCTTTCTTTATCACATTGTCACCATTAGAATATTATGTCTTGGGATTCTGGGAACTCTTCTCTGATGTTGCTTTGCTAGGGAGAATGGTAGGGTAGCACAAATCCGCTCATTAAGATCTTGGATGATGTAGGACAAGAATCTCTTTCTGTCAATAAATCTGTAAAATAAAATGGTAGGCAAAATACCAAGACTGGGTTTAAGTGGGATGCATTGTGTGAAAGGAATCTTTGTTGTAGAGAGGAATTCAGTGGTTGACATGAAACCCTGAACTTTCAAATTCAAAATGATATGGCTGATAAACTTCCCCAGGGTTATTTTGACAATCCCTATCTTAAAGTTCAACATATGCCAATAAGTACTATATAATTAACACTCTTTACATTTGCAATGCTGGTGTGAGTGTAGGCTGTCTTTTTAATGGCAAGTTTTCTTACTAAATTTCAAAAAGAAAACGGTGTGGCAGTGGGCTGCGGCATGAAAATTGAAAAACTCTCCCATAGCTATGTCATGCAAGAACAGTGGTGAACAGTAGTTAATTATTCATTTAGTACTTCCTCATAAAAGGTGTTAATTTTTGAATGAAAGGAGTGTGTGCCGGATACACCTAATTCAATTAATCCACAGCATAATATAAACTGAGTAAATAGTCACCTGTCATTTAATGAAACTTTATGAAGTAATAGACTGCTTTTTATTTCTTTCTTTTGTGTGTGTGATGTTGGCATTGTTGTTGTCATTATTATTATTATTATCATCATTATTTTTTTATTTTTATTATTAAAATTTTCATGAAACTCATCTGTTCACAATTCCAGTTAGTGAAATTGTTGGAATGGTGTCACAGAAAATCTCTACCCTTTCTGTATAAATTCACTTCACCATTACATTGCCTTCTAATATTCACATCAATATTATTTTTGTCAAAACATGCCATTCTGCCTATGGATTGGGGCGCAGAGCTGTATTCTGACATAATCCGAACACCAGTTAAGACACCTACTATTTCTGAAATTCTGAAATTATTTCTACTGATACTGTTAGAAATGCATTTTTTCTACTTTCTGATTTATCTGCTTGGTATCCTATTGCTTGAAAACTGTCATCAACAGCCCAAGATTGTCCCTTAATTCACTTTTTAAAATTAAGTATCTAGAGTCTTGGGTAACAGCTTATGCTTCAGCTGATGTTTGTGACAGTGGGAGGAGGTAAACTAGAGTCATTATGAGTAGAACCAGGTCAAAAAGTCATTTGGTTACAGGTAAAAGCCCACTGATAGGACAGCTGGGGATAGAGGGAAGAGAAAAAATCAAAAGGTAGGGAAATAATGGAAGTAAAGAGATAGGACTAGGCTGAAGGATGGTGTTTCTGAGTGGAAGCAAAGTAGCTGAGATGTCATAAGCATGCCACTTATTTTCAGCACAGATATCCTAGAACATTATAGCATTTGCTGGTGTATATAACAAAATGATTTGTGTTTCTCCTCCTGCAAACATACCATCCTAGTGAACAGTTTAGTATCTCAGTAGAATTGCCCACATGAATATTTCAGCTAACTGAATATAACTCAGTAAACTGTCGGTGAGAAATGCAGCTTTCATTAAAACAAGAAGATGAAACATTGCAAACTTATTTCATTTTACTGCTGACAGAAGTATTTTTTTAACTCAGGGCAATTATCTTGGTTATGGGAAGGGGAAATGCCCTAATAGATGTTTTCTGGTCTGTTCTAATCTCTTTATGCTTTTTCTTTTTAATCATAGGTTTCTGTGCTCGAGAGGCAGATATTTGACTTCCTTGGTTATCAGTGGGCACCCATCCTGGCAAATTTTATACACATTATTATAGTCATACTTGGCTTATTTGGAACTATCCAGTACAGACCTCGTTACATAACAGGAGTGAGTATTTAATTTTATTTACTTATTTTGATGTGTGTGTAAAAACAAACAACAACAAAAAAGCATTCCAAACTCTATTGCTTATAAATCAAATAGAAATCTTATCTTGGTTTAACTTTTTTCTGCAATATTTTACATTTACTTATTATACTTTTGAGACACCTGCAATAATTAAGTGGTAACAACCTACAAAAGTTGAAGTCAATATGATCACAAACTACTTCACAATATGAACTTTCAAGAAGTGAAGTCAGTTTAAAGAATTACAGCATCCTTAGAATTACAGGGATTTAGAGCTAGAATAAATGCTAGCCATAACTTTCCTAGATGCACTGGACCTCCCCAACAGATCTATGATTTATTATAGTTACTTGTTATTGTTATGAACCATTGTTGCTGGAGTGCCTATCTGTTATGTATATCCCTCCTAGAAGTTATAGTCAAAGTTGAAAATGAAGTATAAGAATATGGTAAGAAATGCAGGTTTGATGGTAACGGACTGAGAGCTCCAGAAAAAAAGTAAGGATTTGGACCTTTATATTTTTAATCCATTTCTTTTCCTTAGTCAGCTACCCCTCATACACAGACTCACATACAGTATTGCTGTACTCTCTGGTACAATACAGTATTAATGAAATCCTCATTTCATACTCTGGGTTTGGTTTTTTCCCCATTTGTAGGTCCATAAAGGCAGAATAACAAATCTGAAAGTCATCGTTCAGAACACCTTTTGTTAGAAAGAGTTTTGCATAACAATATTTCTATCAAAATTGACTGCCAATTCAGTTAAAGCTTGTATACTTTTCAGAGACAGACAGCAGTCAAAAAGATTTGCCTGTACACAACCATATTTTCATGGCAAATGAAAATAACTCCACTGAAACTACACCTGCTTCTGCAAAGTCTGTTTCCTCTTACACTGTTCCCTCATATACCAGTAATCACTCAGGAGATCGAAAGGTTTTGCTTGTACGCCTGTGCTACAATCTGTATTTCAGTAGTGTGGTGCTAACAGTAATACATTAACATTTGTGTCTGTGTTTCTATCTCTGTGATTTCCTGTATGCAGAAAATGTGTGTCCACATTTATAATGTCTTTTGCATGCACACAATTTAATATATTCCAACACATATATTATCAACATTGAAAAATATATTGCAAGCCGTAAATATTTAGAGTGTTTCCTTCAGGTCACAACTCTGGGAGTCATGTGAATGTGAACTGGAGCTTTCTTCTTCCGTTTCTAGTTCTTTGACCAGTACAAAATGCTTGAAAATAAAAACCCAAAATTCAAGCAAGTGTCAGTTAAATAAAAAGGGTAAAAAGTTCCATCCCAAGATTATTCCAAGGCATAAAAACGAGCATGAGCATAAAATGCTTCGCTGAGCTAAACAAAAAAGCTAGATTTAAATGGCCTTTTCAACAGGAGTACAGAAAATTACCTGCTACAATGATGAGTGCATCGTGAATGGGAAGGAATACCAGCCTTATAAATGGGTACCATCCACATGAGTTTCTGGATGGTACGGTTTATGCCACACCATCCTACTAATTTTCACACATATCTTTTCTTAGAGCTCCCCCTCACTGTGTAGCCCATCTGGCTTTGTGAGTTTGCCTCCCTGCATCCTCTCGTTGAATTGGATAGAACCAATCTAAGATCAAATTGTTTGCCTTGCTCAGATTTTATAATAGACACCTGTATCTGCCATTTATCACAGACTGCTTAGATAAGGAAACAGTGACAAAACTTTCATTTAGTTGGATCAACAGAGGAGTGCTGTGATTTTTTTCATTTCTACTGCTGTTCTCTTTGGAGAGTATCTAAAGTCAGGATGAGGGAAATGGTACTGGTCACTGGAGGGACAGATAAGGGAGCTGCATCCTTTTATTCAGTTCCACTGGGCCCAGAATACACACCTTGTTGAAGCTGGGCAAAACTCAATGGTGTTGTCTGACATCAGGAGTAAAGTTGAGTTCAAAGGCAAGAAGAAAGACAACAGCCTATAAGCCTGCAAGGGTGTAGCTATGAGGTTTTAGGTGAGTGGATGTAAATACTCAGACTTCAATAGATGCTGCAAGGGTCAATCTATCTTGAGTGGACTCTACAGAACCCTTAATCCACAGTCACATTAGTACTTCAAGTATAGCTTGCTTCAGCAGAACTACAATAAATTTCCTTTTTACTGTGCATGCTTCATAAAGGATATCACAAAAATGTTTTCCAGAGGTTGTGAATCATAGGTTAAAGGGAGCAGGGAGGTTTTAAGGTGAGATTTAAAGAAATGATTCAGTGGCTTAGGGAGAAGAGGAGATAAGTTTTAGACAGATGGGACACCACAAGTGAAAGTGTGTCCTTGAACTTCCAAGAGTCACAGGGAAGTTTAGAAGTGGGTGAGGGGAAAAGGTGACTGTGTGGTTTTAGGCCTTGGAAAATAGTTCAAATGACATGGGATGCAGCAGTTGTGGTGGACAAAGAGGACAGGAAATTGAAGTTTAATATCATCAGAGGGGTTAATCTTAATATAGGTTCAGAAAGAACACATTCATTTTTGCATGTAAACCTAAACCATTAACCAATAAATGAGCAATTGACGCAGGAGGTGAAACATCTGTTCTGAGAGTGGGAATGAGTGCCTTTTCAAAGATGTCTCTTCAAAAGATAATAAGTAAGCCATTTTTTTGTAAAAACAGTAGTGATAAAAGGACTGCTTAACAGCACTATGCTGAAAGAGAGAATAAGGATTTCAGTAGGAAGAAAGGTTAGCCAGTGTAATGCCTGAGATATAAATGTTGGTTTTAGTAGTGCTATCATAGGATCCATCAATGCAAATGCCTGAGAGGCAATACCAATGCAAATTGTTAAGGGTTCTAGAAAGAAGCAATGCTCTTCAGCTGGGTAGGGCTATGCCTGGAGGCTCAGTGTCTCCCCATTCCTTCTATAGAGGGATTCCAGCTGTGCTGATATGCTCAGTGCATATTCCTCACTCTGCTATGGATTATTAATCGCCTGACTAATCTAGTGACCTACTACAATGGAGTAACTGCATCAGTAGACAAGGGAAAAGCTATGGATATAATCTATCTAGACTTCTGTAAGGCTTTTGATACGGCCCCCCAACATTCTGGCTGCTAAATTGAAGAGATATATGGGTTTGACAGATGGACTCTTAGATGGATAAGGAAGTGGCTGGATGGCCACATCCAAAGTGTTTTACTCAATGGCTCAATGTCCAAATGGAAACCAGTAATGAGTGGTGTCCCTCAGGGGTTCATACTGGGACCAATAGTATTTAATAACTTCATCAACAACATAGACAGTGGGATTCAGTGCACCCTCAGCAAGTTTGCAGACAATACCAACCTGAGTGGTGCAGTTGATTTGCTGGAGGGAAGGGATGTCACCCAGAGGGACCTTGACAGCCTTGAGGAGTGGGCCCATGTGAACCTCGGGAAGTTCAATAAGACCAAGTGCAAGGTCCTGCACGTGGGTCAGGGCAATCCCTGATATCAGCACAGACTGAGAGATGAATGGCTTGAGAGCAGTCCTGTGGAGAAGGACTTCAGGGTACTGTTGGATGAAAAATTAGACATGAGATATCAATGTGCTCTTGCAGCCCAAAAAGCCAACCGTATCCTGGCCTGCATAAAAAGAAGTGTGACCAGCAGATTGAGGGAGGTGATTCTCCCCCTCTATTCAACTATCCTGAGATCCCACGTGGAGTACTGTGTCCAGCTCTGGGGTCCACAGTACGAGAAGGACACGGACCTGTTAGAGCAGGTCCAGAGGAAGGCCACAAAAACAGTCAGAGGGATGGAACACCTCTCCTATGAAGAAAGGCTGAGAGAGTTGGGGTTGTTCAGCCTGGAGAAGAGAAGGCTCTGGGGAAACCTTATTGCAGCCTTTCAATATATAAAGGGGACTTAAAAGAAAGATGGAGAAAGACTTTTTACCAGGGCCTGTAGTGACAAGGCAAGGGACAATAGGTTTAAACTGAAAGAGGGTAGGTTTAGACTGAATGTGAGGAAGAAAATTTTTGCAATGAGGATGGCAAGACACAGGAACAGGTTGCCCAGAGAAGTTGTGGATGCCCCATCCTTGGAAGTATTCAAGGTCAGGTTGGATGGGGCTTTGAGAAACCTGATCTAGTGAAAGATATCCCTGCCCATGGCAGGAGTAGATGATCTTTAAACGTCCCTTCTGACCAAACTGTTCTGTGATTCTATGAAAGAAAAAGAGTAAGGAAACGGCACTATATTGTCATGGTTTAATCCCAGTCAGCAACTAAGCACCACGCAGCCACTCATTCATTTCCCCTCCACCCAGTGGGATGGGGGAGAAAATCGGGAAAAGAAGTAAAACTTGTGGGTTGAGATAAGAATGGTTTAATAGAACAGAAAAGAAGAAACTAATAATGATAATGATAACACTAATAAAATGACAATAGTAATAATAAAAGGATTAGAATATACATGCGATGCACAATGCAATTGCTCACCACCTGCCGATTGACGCCCAGTTAGTTCCCGAGCGGTGATCCCCCCGCCCCCACTACCCCCAGTTTATATACGAGATGTGACGTCACATGGTATGGAATACCCCGTTGGCCAGTTTGGGTCAGGTGCCCTGGCTGTGTCCTGTGCCACCTTCTTGTGCCCCTCCAGCTTTTCTCGCTGGCTGGGCATGAGAAGCTGAAAAATCCTTGACATTAGTCTAAACACTACTGAGCAACAACTGAAAACATCAGTGTTATCAACATTCTTCGCATACTGAACTCAAAACATAGCACTGTACCAGCTACTAGGAGGACAATTAACTCCATTCCAGCTGAAACAAGGACATATATGAATTGATGTTTTCTGGTTCCTGCGTTATGAGAAACCTTTGCAATCTCATTTTACAGTTTTCTTAACATTTCTAGAAGGCAGTCTCAGAATATGCAAGAAGGACAATAAGTCCCATTTGTACTGAATGTCATTCTCTCCTCCAAACAGAGGAATACACCTGACAGGTGAAGCCCACCTTATGGCTCTCCAGTGCTACAGAGGTAGCACTGTAAAATTAAGTAGTCTGTTTCTTCACTGCTATGGGAAGAAGATAAAGGAATGTCTAGTGGATCTTGACAGTGACATAAACAGATAGAGAAAAACTTTGAAGTGTATTATGAAATATAAGAACTTGAGGAAAATCATGTCTGGGAGGTGGATTCCACTTTAATTTTTACAGTTTATTTGTACCTTCTAGACTTGTTATATTTACTTTCTCTAGAATTACTTCCAGCAAAGAGAGAATTTTTGTACAATTCTGTAGGTTTTGCTGAGCAGTCTTATAGACAAAACAAGAGTGATAAGGAAGTGAAAAAGCATTTGCACTGAACAATAAATTCTCCTGCATTAGGCATATAGTGAAGACCCAATACCAATAAGAGAGAAAACTTTTAATCCAGAAGGAATTACATTGTTTCAAACCTGTGATAGTAGGAGATTGTACAAATTGTTTTCTTGTAATGACTTATTCATTGCACAGTCCAAGTGGACTTTGGTTGTATGTGAAGCAAAATTATGCGGTGGACAATAACGTTACTAACATTTTCCCAGGGATTAATTTATTCTGTTCTAGTATTTTGTCCTCTTAAACATGATAGTAACACCCCCTAATAATAGTGAACTTAATAGGCACTCCTACAGACCATGATATACTAGCAGAAGAGAACAAGGATCTCAGTTTCACACAGAGCAAATTTGCAACCTTTAAGAGCAAAAAGAATCTTGTACAGGATAATACCTGGTCACATTAAGTCTGGGAGAAAAGGATAGATTATTACTGGTACATTACTTAACACGTAATTGCTGATATATATTAAAAAAGAGAAAGAGGCAATTACCTTATGTCTGAGCTTCTTGCAGCATCCTCAGTCTGCCAAACCATTAGGCCCCAGAGAGTATAACTAAGTTAATCTATGTCTTTTTAAAGACTAGACATTGTCAATCGCTTCAGCACCCCTAGTGGGATCTTCTTAATGCCTTATATGACAAGTAGCCCTGAGTCTACCACATCTGGTATTTCAGCTGTATATTGCAATTTGGTATCTTCCATGGTTTTTAAATATTTAAAGTAGTACATGAAAGTGTGCAGCAGTTCATCTGTCATGTGTACATGCCAGGATACTAACAAACAACATTAACCATGCCATAGAAAACTCTAAAGCCAAGAACAGTAGAGAATCTGCAGTTCTAGAGCCACGCTCTCTGAGCTAATTTTTTTAATTTTAAGGACAGACTCCGTATAGTTAATGATTTGGCCAGAATTTTTGGTGAGAAGACATTTCAGGAGACCATTTTGCTAAAACTTGTAAGAGAACCAGTTTTCAGTTCTTTTTCCTGATGAAAGAGTTATTTATATTAAAAGAAAGGATTCCTATGCTTAGCGTTTTTTAATAACTGAGTTCTGAGTTTAATTTACCTTATTGACCTAATCCGATTTATTTTCCAGATTCTTGTTTTATTTAAAATAAGAAAGTGTGTGTACTCAAGCTCAATACAGGAATTATTAAAAAATGTATTTTACTTCTGCTTTCTTTATAGCTGTTGGGAAAAAAACAGAGAGAGAGACCCATTTAATAAAGAGGAGAATGAAATGAAATGGAATGGTCATTGTACATTCTGGTCAGCCTGCAAGGCACAAAGTTCTTGAAGTCTATGAAATCAGATTCCTGCCTGAGACTGCTCTCTATAAAGGGGTTTCTCATGAAGTACTTTGTCTCCATTCTGAGACAAATGATTCATTGCTTCACCTTAATTGTACTTATTGGATGATTTATTGTGTTGCAACTAAAATGTAGACATTTAGTTATAGAAGGAGGTACATAGTCACAAAAAATACTTCTATGCTCTACACAACTTTTCAGAGCAAATGATAATTTGGGGACATAAGCAATAATCTTCCGCATAATTGTTTTGAGCTAATGCCCAATAATACTGTAAGTACTACTAAGTAAATAAAGACCTTGAACATTTTAGTAGCAGCTCTGTCTGTTGGCTGTCACAGGAGACTGTGAATCAGGATACTGATTCTGTTTCAAAATGTGCCATTGGCAAGATGTTTTGTTTGCTAACATGTCGTTCAAGCACACATAATCATATTCTTCAGTTTGTTCCTTGATTCAGTAGTTTGCCATGGATAATAATGAATGTGAATATTTATTCTGTTGTTTGTATCTATGCTCTTTCAATGTATTCAGTTACTGAATACAATATTGCTAATACTCAGCCTAGATTTCTGGTAATTTTAATTGTAAATTAAGCAATAAAATAGCTGTATAAATAAATAGATATTATATCTACTTATCTTTCAAAGAAGACCAGCCTCTTAAACTCACGTTTCTAGCACAAATGTGTTTGAAAAAACAGAATTTCTTTTCTGCAAGTATCACTAATACCAGCAACAGAATGATTATTTTTTTAGGATATTCTGTCACTATATTTACTAAAATCTTTGCTGAATGTCAACCAGAAAGTAAGCTGAACAAGACTGAAGTAAATCCACTTAAAATTGGAAATGGTACTTGTAGGAAACATTTTTCATTATCCATGCTGTTCTTGGTGTAAAATTTCCAGGATTTATTGGTTCCAGTCAGGCTGAAAATATCATGACGCAAGCTGATTTGTATTTTAGTAGTTACCGGCCAGATCAAAACCAGGAAGTGTGTGACCACAGAGGTTGTATTTCCATATTAGTAGGAAAATCTGTGTCAGTAAAAACTTAAGTAATGGCTAAAAAGTCAGAGATAATCCAAATGTATATATATCCACTGGAAAAGTTAGAACAAAAAAAGAAAGGTGTCCCAATGACAAGCAATAAAAGAGAATGTTGACAGAATAGTAGTTTCCTCAAATAGTAGAATTCCAGAAATTAAGCACTATATAGTGAGCGTGTACCTTAAACAGGGAGGACAGAATAGCTATTTTATTTGGGAAATGCATGTGTATAAAGTTCTTACACTTGGTAAGGAGTAACTGGAGGTACTCATCCAGTAGTTTCAAGTCACAGTAATATAAGCACACTACCATTACACTTTCAATCAGAAAGATCAAAAGGATTCAGAAAATACAAACTACACAAGATCAAGGAGATAATAGCATCCCACAAAGTGTTCATTATGGAAAGCTCTGTCTACACCCAAATAGAACAAATGCTCAGTCAGGCCAAACTTTAACAAAATAGTTCCTCAGTTCTTACTCATTTTATTCTTGGGGCCGTTGATTAAAAATTAGTCACATAGAAAGTTTGCCTTCAGTTGAAAGTAAATCAGATGAGTTTGTTAAAAAATAATTATATCTGAGTCATCAAATAATAGTGACTAAAATAGTAGTGGTCACTGTGCCTCAGAAAATATCAAGAAAGAAACATTTATTACTAATCCTCATCATGGTGAAAAATGGGAAATAAAATCTTGATCATAGTTTAGGATCCCCAGAGACTCCCAAATTAAAAAGGAGACAAAGCAAAGAAGAAACAGCACACTCATATGGCTACTTAGTAAAGATGGTTAACTAAAATTAATGTCACTGTGTGAGTTCATGTCTGATGAAGTAAATTAAAAAAGAAAATTGCTAAAATTATAATACAGCATAGGATTGTACAGAAGTAAGAAAAAGCTTTGAAGAGCAAAGTGCATGACCAAGAGTATGAGGACAAACAAAAAAAGTACAGAATAAAACCAGAAAACTTAAAAGAGCACTACTAAACCATGAAAATGAGTATTGCAGAATCATTTTTGGGACACTCCGGTAAAGCTCCAAATCATAACATGAATTAAGACTGTTACAGTGCTGGAGAATCCACCTCGACCTGAATTAACTCCAAGTTTCATTCATGGTTTCATTTTCATTATGCCAGATTAATCGATACTAAATGAAGCACTGGCATTTTATGGTATAGTAATTACTGCATAGGGGCACTTTCATGAAATGCTTTCCATGCCATGAAATGAGAATTCTGCTTAGCACTTCCCACGATAAGTATTCGATATCACCAACGTTATTTTCATTACAGAATTTATACTAAATAGTTTGATTAAGGGATGCTTGCTGTTTGTTGAAGATCATGTTCCTAAAAAGATCCTTTGTCCTAGTCAACTTTTCAGTAATCCTCTTTCAGATCTCATCAGTGTTTTCTGAAATATCTCTGTATTCAGAAACACCTGGAGCAAGAGCATGTTATTACAACTTTTTCTCTTAAAAATTCTTATAAAAGATTACTGATAACAATTTGGATGTCACAGAAGAGTAGAGTTTGGGATTCTTTTTATAGTCTGTCCTTTAACTACTGGATGCTACCTCCATGAGAATGACCTTTTTAAACTTTGCTAACTGGTGCTTTATTGGAGAGTTTTGCTCACTTCTGGTAGATGCTGTGAAAAAACAGTAGGGATGTAAGTAGAAGACTGCCCTTTGGACTTTAAACAACATTTGCTGAAAGGGATTTCAATTCACAGGGAGGTATGCTGTTTAATAGAGTGCTTTTGCTGCTGTTGTGTTAAAAGATTAGATTTTAGTATGTTGTGGATTTAAATGTGCTTTCATTTATATTTAAAAAGACAGGCTCAGCAGTTTACTTTTGAAACTGAATCTAGGCTACTTTATGGTAGAGGTGGGAATGTGAAGGGAGTAGAAGTTAGTGAATAGCTAGCTGGTCAATGTCATAGCTGTAGGGGTTTGACTAATCCAAATTTTGAGTCTAACGCCTTGCATGCATACAGAATTTGAACAAAGAAAAGCGTAAGTATTCCAATGGTCAAAAAGTCATTCTTTCTTTATGCTTATTGCTTAGTTTATTGATGGAATATTAAATATCAGTTAAAACAGATGGTCTGCTTTTGTACCTGATAATCAGTCCAGAAAGCTAGTCTAGGCTTTGATTACACTGGGGTTTTGATTTTGACTTTTAGAAATATTTTGATAACTTGCAAGAGATCTCAACAGATCTCAAATTCTCCAGCCCTTGAGATTCAGCTGGGCCTTGGGCAAATATGTTGGAGAATCACTTCCAGTATAATATTATGCAGAGTGCACCTGTCTTGACTATATGGAAGTAGATGAAAGAAGGTAGCCTACAGTAAATTTCTCCTGCATTTTCTGCCTTTTTTTGGCTCTTGACTTTAAAATCTTCATAGTATTTAGAATAAAGACCACACAAAGTAATTATTTTTTTTTTTCATAGAAATTGTCTGAGTAAAGTTTGACTACTTTCATCTGCTCTCTTCATTGGAACATATTTAGGTGTGAGGCATTGAGGTACAAAAGGATTAATCTAAAGGAAATTATGAAAAGGAAATTTCTTCTGTGTTCAGAAAACCTGACCCAACTTCTTCTTAAGAAAGTGTAAAATATTCTTTCAAGATTAAAGAGTACCCAGACAGTTAGTCTACCAGCTCTAGGGAAGCACAATGGAAAAGAAAAAAAAAAAAAACAAAACCCAAAAAACTGTTGATCAGAGAACTAGTCAAGACATAAAAAAGAAATGATCCCAGCTAAGTCATCCTAAGTCTCTGATTCCTCTAAGTTGTGTATAAGACATTACTTTTTCAATAGTCCCCTACTGTCAGAAAACAGAGTTCTAAAGCGAAAAAGTGTACCAGCCCTCTGGAGTTTCATTGCAGATAATTGAGTGAGAAGCTGTCAGACTCCAAGAGGCCTTTTAAATAGTAAACATTTTGAAAACAATATAAACTCTTCTCATTTATTTGAGCATGAAATCTAGTAGGTTCTTAGAGCCGCTGAATCTTGAAAACTAATTTGGGATGTTTTCAGAAAATATGGTGAAAGGCACCCTGGACAAGACTCCAGGACAGAGTTTACTTCAACAACAGTTCTGCTTGGAGTTTTGTTTTCTTTTAGATTGAGATGGATTTTCATTAATTTTCAGACTGTTTTGTAAGTTTTCCATTATAACAAATCCTTTTAAAGATACTTAGCTAATAATGTTTTTTAAAGTGGTATATATGTTGAGTATTAGAAGATGAAAGATTATAATTTGCATCATTTAATGAAGTACAGCATTGATTTCCAGGAAATTTTATGCAGAACCTGTTCAGTGCATGAAGCTGTCTGATAATTTTAATTTAAATCCTTAATTATTAGTTTCATAGCAGGTTTAACTAGTGTAGAATTCAGCTACATTCATCCTTTCCTAATGCTTTTATCCCCTTTCAATGAATTGTATTCACATTTAAAAAGTAGCCATTCAAAATGTCTCTCCCTCATCCATTCCACAGAAAAGGAAGGTGGTTTTCCAGGGAGTCTTCACTGAGGAGTACTGTGTAGAACTGCAAATAACATATAACAAATATGGTATTTTCTTTTCATTCAAACCAGAGAGCTCACTAACAGAATCCCTGGAAATGTGCCAAAACATGAAGTTCCTACATTTCATTTTCTCTTTCTTTAGAATAGATCCTCTGGTTTGTCACTATAATGACAAGCAGGGTTTATTCTACAGGTTTTTTGTGGGGTTTTTTTGTGGTTTTTTTTTAAGAACTAGCAACCCTGTCTGTTAAAATAATGTCTAATTGGCACTTTGTAGTTGGAATACTATAAAAGGCATGGCGAATGAATGACTTAGCTGATGATGTCTTTAACAGATACTCAGAGGAACAGATTAGAGAGAAAATCCATGGGTTTTGCTATGGCTACCTAAACTGCAGTTGAAAGCATTAAAATTCTCTCAAACACCCAATAGCTCTGGCCAGCTAGAGATAATTAAAAATCAAGCGAGGGTAAGGTAATGTTTCCACTGCTCTGAGATGACCTCTGTAGTTCAGTGCCAAATATTTCTCTTTATCTAGAGTAATCAGATTTCCTTGTATTTCCCACAGTTGCTGCTATACCTGTTACTGTGGATTTCCACACTGTTTATTTAGTATTTTTCTGTCTGGCATATATCAATTACTGCTGACATTTGCTTGTCTAAGAGGTTAGAGCTCTATCTTTTTATCTTGTACTTGTTTATAGCATGCATTCATGGAGTATCTGTCCACCTCAGAGCTTTTGATGCCTCTGTCCTTGTGTCACACTACTGAAGTAGGGAAGTACTCCCCCCACTGCTTTACAAAGTGGGAACTGAAACACTAAAAGACTGAGACTTTTTCTCGGTACCAGAGGAAAGGCTGTGACAGATCAACACGTGAATCAATTTTTCTCAAGTTACAAGCCAGTGCTTTATCCACTGCATAATGCAAACATAGAGATACCCCAGACTCTCTATAAAGTCTAGGAATAAAGATTGGGATCACAGCTACTTTACAGCGTGGATTACTTCTGTAAGAAAAAAAGAATAATAAAGCAGTCTTTGGACAGTATCTTTCTCACCAAGGGAAGAGTCTGCCAATGCCTCAAGCTGTCTTTACGATAACTCTTTTGTCAGACTCAGTGGCTGTTACGATGGTGACTGGGACCCGTAGTTGCACTCCTTCCAGGAAAAGATTAATATATTTTAATTAACAGCTTACACCACAATGAGATAAGCATTAGAAAAGAACAGGAAACATTGCCTCTAGTCCAAACTACCTACCCAAGACTCACATTCCTCTGCTCCATTGCCTCTCCTCGCAACAGGCTGCAGGTTCAGAGCTTGTTCTCGAGTAAAGTCACGTAACAACGGCTCTGCTGCTACTCCTCTTTTGATTCCAGCAATTTCTGTACTTCTATGTCTTTCTCTAGTCTCTTCACCTTGATTCAGCCACTGATCTCCACACATATATTTAAAACGGCATTGTGCTGCATGTAGCTAAAACAAAGCTGTCTGTTTTAAATTAAATTAAGTCTGTCTAACAGTACTTACCAATACATTGCACTGAAACCTAGTTCTTGTTTTGGTCAACTGATTTGAGATTTAGGCAATCTCAGTCATTCACATGAAGCTGACTTTGGTCATAGTTGTTTTACATCTCTGCACAGGATGACCTGCCAGTACATGGAGTCCGTCCTTATCATTATTTCCAAGAGTTTTTTCTAGACAATGTGACTGATTCTCTTCTTTTGTGAGTTTCGTTGTCACCCTGAGGTTATGCTTCAGGAAAGGCGCATTGAGAATCACACAGAGCTGTACTAGTCTATTCATTTACAAATCACCATTTCCAATTTTGAGAGAAGATAGAGATGATTTTCTTCAGTCATTCCAAATGTGGCTTTTTCTTTTGCCTTCTGAACAAGAACCTACATAAAAATAATTCTGTAAATCTCCTTGTCACAAATCTCCATTTCAGAACTTCAGACGTGTTTCTCTCTTCTCGTCTGTACTTACCTTTTTCAGTTTTTAATGTTTTCATTATGATTTTCAACTCCCAAAGCTCCACAAGACAAGGGACGCACTACTTTTTTCAAGCTTTGCCTGTTGCTATGAATACCATTACCAATGAAGATACATTTTCTGAATGACACTAAAAGGCAAGATAAACAATGAGTCCAGCTGCAAAATACACTATTAAACATGTTCCAAAATTTCCATTGCTCCCTATTTCTATAATTTAGCTGTCAAGGGCACTATTTATTTGCAGTTTGTTTTTATGGGTTATTGTGTATATTTGGGCATAGATGTTAATGCTACATACATTCATGTTGGATAAACTTAAGTATAAATAATAAATAAATTTAAAATACTAAAGATGATAGTGAAGCAGCATTTTATGTGCTGTGAACTCAGCAGGTGTGATTTGAATTATAAATACCTCTTAGGACAGAATTTTGCATATTAATATAAATTTTACTTTTAAACAAGTCTAGTAAAGTAACATTGTAGTTTTACAAGTAAACACTATGATTCCCTCTATACCAGTTTGAGCTACCAATGGTGCTGCTGCTCAGTTTGGTTCCTAGCTGCAGTTTCTTAGCCATTTCCAATCATACTGTTCATTAGATTTTTTATTATTTATTTATTTATTTATTTATTTATTCTATGAAGCTCTACTGCTGTTTTCATTGATTTCAGTATCAATTTTGGGTGAGTACAGACATAACCAATTTTGATTTTCATGCTACTTTATTCACCAATAAGCCACTTCAAGATTCTGTGGTGCTTCTGCTCTGAGACAAATGTGTGGTTTTGCTTTTCTTTACCTTATGGCTTAAAAAAATTTAACATTTAGCAGTGGTGGGTTTACTGTCCAGCCAGAAAAATACATCACTTATTAGAAATAGCTACAGAGGTTTCCAGGTTAATTAAATCACCAGCTTTAGGAAGAGCCTAGGTGTTGGTCCTTGGGTAAAAATTTTTGTTAAAGGATAGCATTCTGTAACTAATGCATAAACAAGCACAATTATTTCAGCCATGTTTTTGTTCTTGTACGTTTTGAATTGGTGATAAACCTGAAAATAAAATCATTAATTTTAAGGTGGGACGTTTTATTTTAACTGTTTTCTATTAAGCAGTTTGGCATTTCTAGTCTAGATCTAAAGTAATCTTCTTCAAAACTTTTCTATCATGAATAAAACCCAAAAAGTTACTCATAGCCTGTGGCACTGGGCACTCTGCATATTTCACCTTAATTATGCATCTGCCTGAAGAGCAAGTTCCTGTTTGAAATTTAACGTTGAAACAAGTGTGTCTCTGGTTTTAGTTATGAGTTTGGTTTTACCTAATTTCTGTGAAGGAAGAAGAGCAATCTTCTGTCTTTAGTCTTGTTGACATACCTATTCATAGATTTGAAATGGTTTTGGTGATATAACTGGTACAAAGGTTCTGGGTTCTACACTGCTTACTCTTGTTAGTTAAGCCAATTTTGGATTTTGCCTTGATGTGCTGTATTCTGTAAAAAAATTAGATAAAATTTCTGTCTTGAGAGACTTACCCTGGTAATAAATTTAATTATTAGCAATATTAGTGGTTTTGCCTGCACGTCTTAGGTTGATTGACAGTGCTTTGCCCTCATAAAGATGTCATTGTTAAAGTCACATAACTATAGACACAGTGAATAAGCAGCCTTTTTGATACGTGTCTGTTTCTAAGATACGTTGCTGTTTCTGTGTCAGAAGTCTCTTTGAGATGACTTTATTGACACTGATTTTTTACCACTCAGTAATTGAATTCTAGCATAACTGATTGTAAAAATGTACAGTTTTACTTATGGCCACAAAAATTCTGAAAATGGGTGTTATGTGTTTGTGTGGCGCAGGTTTTTTTCTGGTAGCGGGGTAGGGGCCGCAGGGCCGGCTCCTGTGAGAAGCTGCTCGAAGCTTCCCCGGCTCCAGCCGGACCCGACTCTGGCCCAGGCTGAGTCCGTCAGCGATGGTGGTAGCGCCTCTGGGAGAGCAGATTTAAGAGTGGAAACCTGCAGTGAGTCGGGGGGAGTGGGATGTGAGAGGGACCCCTGTGCAGATACCGAGGTCAGGGAAGGAGGGTCGCCGGAGGAGGGGATGCCCCCGCAGCCCATCGTGGGACGGCAGGCTGTCCTTCCCCAGCCCATGGAGGGGAGCGGGGGAGCATAGGCCCCCCAAAATGGCCACGACTCCATGGGAAAGCCTCTGCTGGAGGCTTCAGTGTGTGACTGAAGATCAGCCCACAGAAGGGACCCGCGCTGGAGCAGTTGGTGAGGAACTGCAGCCCGCGGAAAGGACCCACGCTGGAGCAGTTGGTGAAGGACTGTCTCCCGCGGGAGGGACGGACCCCATGGCGGAGCAGGGGCCGAGCGCGGAGTCCTCCTCCCCCTGAGGAGGAAGGAGCGGCAGAGACAAGGGGTGAGGAACCGACCCCAGCCCCCATTCCCCGCTGCCAGGGGTAGGACGTGGAGAATCTGGGAGTGGAGTTGAGCTGGGAAGGAGGGAGGGCTGGGGGAAAGGTGTTCTCAGGTTTGGTTTTACTTCCTAATATCCTTGTTTCGATTTGACTTATAGTAAATTAAATTGATTTTGTTTCTTCCCCAAGTTGAACCCGTCTTTTGCCCGTGACCATAAGCAGGGAGTGATCCCTCCCTGTCCTTGTCTTGACCCACGAGCCTGCCTTTATATTTTCTCCTCATCCCACCGGGGCCGGGGTGGGGGGTGAGTGAGTGAGCGGTTGCGTGGTGCTTTGTTTCTGGCTGGGCTAAAACCACGACAATGGGTACTGGTCAACAGTCTACATTTCAGCTCAGATGCAGATAAGACTATGAATAAACAAAACTGCATATATTTTTCAGAGACCTAAAACTGATATTTAGGTCTATTCAAGGTGCTGCACAGGAGTTAGATTTACAACAGAAATTCAGGAATTAATGTTCTAGTTTAGTAGGTGCAATCTCTAATCAAAGTGTAGAAATGTATAATGTCAAACAAAATGCAAAATGGAAACAAAATCCAGTCCACTCTCAACTTACAGAGTGTCACAGGATAAAAAAAAGAACTCACATGTTGTTGACTAAAAAGCCTCAAAAGGGCTGACCTAAGAAAAGGCATACACTGTACACAACTGTAAATAAACAATTCCACTCTGGAGACTTGACCATTAAAATGCAGTAGCCACACTAGTGGTTAAGACAAATTGTTGATATATAAACATTAAATACACATATTTATTTTTGTGTCTTAATCCGGATGTGAAAAATAGTAATTAATGTAAGATTGAAGTTATAATAAGTTACATAATATGACTGCAACGTCTGAAGCACAGCCACTGACATCCTTTTTGGACTTGAAGGTAAAGTCTGTACGTCAGATGACATAAAAGCTAGCAAAATGCTCATGAAATGAGGTGAAGAAGTCTTAATCCTTATATGCTGTTATTTGGACTCGATTGCACTTTAAAAGATGTGACTGCATGGTAGGAGGATTTGTGTACAAACCATATTGCTGAGAGTCTGTAGGAGCGACAGAGGTGTGATTAAGTCAGGGTAGTATTGTGTATGTTCATGCATGACAATGACTGGAGATTTTATATACAATGTTGCCTTCCCCATAAGACTGGTCTTCATTCCACTGGTGGGAGCTCAGATTTATCCCTTTCTGCCATCTGGGAAAGAGAGGTGCCAAGTGTGTGCTGGCAACACTGAAATCAATGAGGGTTTTTTTATTGTCTTCAGAGGAGTTGGGTTTTTCTCTCTGTGTGTCAGCAGAGTGATCCTGAGCTCTAGCTGATGCTGACACCCGTACTCTGCTGGGGCCAGGTATCCACATTCTCCTGGCCATTGCTCAGGGGCTGCGTAGACCTCCTGGCAATCCAGTCACTGTTCTGCACGCTCAGACGAGCGTACCTGGAATAGCACCTTTCAAAAGAAGAAAAATCCTTTTGTAAAGCACATAGGCTTTCAGGCAAGAAGCATGCTTAAAAACAATGTGAACTTGCTATGGAGTTACTCATGGAGAACCTGGGCTTTTCTTAAAATTTTCAGTTGTACTAGCATGCCTTGTGAAAATGTCATGTGGACAGGATATTGTTTAAATTCTCTGAATGTTGAATGAACCTGTATAGTTAAGTTAACCAACCTGACAAGGATAGTTTGAAAAACTAGAAATGTCCTGTCTTCAAAATTATTCATTTTCAGAAGTTACCCATTGGAAATCTATTTATCTAAGTGTTTTAAAAATTAATTCTTATCCTACTTAATTGGTTTATACTGAGTGGTTGTGGCTCTCTTCAAAGAGATAGGTTGGCTAAAATAATCAGTGTCATGGGTTTTTCCAATATTCCTGCTTCATCTGGATACAAAGGGATGGCTATTCTATACATGATTTTATTGTCAATAAAAAGGGACAGGCAAAACATTACAGTAACATAAAGCACAAACCAGCCAACTGAAAAATGGTCGTGAAGACAATAATTGTGGGATCACTGAACAGTTCATAAGTTCTTAAAAAGTATTCAAATTATCTTTCAGAAAAAGAAACTAAACTCATAAGATATTTACACTGTAGGCAAATTAAAATGCTAAAAAAATATTAGTAGGACTAACAGAATTTGCAACAGGTTTTCTATTTAAGCAGTACCTTGTCAAGTAGGAGAGAAAAGAACAAAATCATAAAGATCAAATTAAAAAAATCTTGTTATTTACTGTGAAGTATATGAATGTTTTCCTAAATTATTTAATGTTATCAGCAGTTATTTCTTTCTCTGTAGGAAGTCTATCCATACTTGTGCCTCATGATTTCAAAATAGGAACTGTTCCTAAAAGAAAAAGAGACTTACAGAAATGTTAGAGTAAAATTTTCTTGTCTTCAAAACAAACAAAATAGTATATGGACTTAATCACACTGTATTATTCTTGACCTTGCTTCTTTATAGAAAACCTTCATTTAGTACTTGCAAACCTTGCTGAATGCTCTCTCCTTGCCATTCATATAACTTAGGTCCCTATATTAGATCTTGTGTTCCTTAACATATTCTGTGTCTGGGCAATAATTAGATACTCTGCCACCTCTGGACTCCTGGACTTAGCTGTGGTGCAAATTCTGTGCTCAGTTCCCCTTCTCAAAAATGGAGTCTGCACAGTTCTGCTGCTTATGGACCCATGCTCTAGTTAACCTATCTGTAAAAATTATCCTTCAAGGTTCAACTCTGAGAGCTTTTTGTGCCTTTTCAGTTTTTCTAAGTTCCTTTTAATGCTCTTATTAGCCTTTGTATCTCAGTCTGACTTTCTTACTACATCTATCGGGCAAAACAAGTCCCTAGCTAAAAGGAAAGCAGGTTTTCAACATTTTTCCACATCTTCTTCTGTTGTTGTGTTTTGGAAATTCAAGTTTTTATTCCTATCTCTACAAACAAAACTGGATAGCCAATTTATTTTTTTTTATTTTTGTTTTGACTTGGCTGTCTCCTTGGCATAATTACTACTTCCTAAGGCCAGGTTATTCCCTCCTAATTTGCTTCGAGCCCTGTTTAGATAGGGTGGTGTGCATGTTGAATTGACTGATTCCAGTTCCACATCTGAATGTAGTCTTATACATATATATTCCAGACAAATCACTAGACTCCCTAAGTTTCACATATGCATATTCCTCAGACCATTAAAACTATGGTGATGATATGAGCTGCAAAATATTGGCTTAGTGATGAGAGCTCTGCAGTGCTCCAGTCACAGACTCCCAGGGAGTTAAGGGTACATTAAAGAACAGTATGTTGGAGTGACACTATTTTTTAATGTGTTGCTTAATAGTACGTAAGTATTTTCCCATTATTTGAATGACAAAATATTTCAGTATGTTTCTGTGCTTGCAAAACACTAACTCAGAAGTCCAATATCAACTTTAATATCTATCCAGGTTTAGCCCAATCAGTCTGACAGTTTGCTTTCTCTACCAGTAATGTACATTTTCACAGAAACTGGCATTTATTAACATTAGTGATTAGCATTTGCTTACAGTAGCCTCTCTGTGAAATCCAAGTAGAGATAAGAATGCTTCAAGCTGCAGTTGACTTTACTAAGTCAATCATGAGTTTACCTCATGATAAAAACAAAGTAGCTCACATTCACTAGCATTTTTCAATTGGTTTGTTGCTATTGCTAGAAGCCTAATTTTATTACAATTTAAATTTGACATGGAAATATATTTGCTTTGACAATTACTTTCTGCCAAGATATTTCAAATCTAGCTATGTGGGGAGGGTGGTAGGTGAAAGAAGAATAACTTGATACATTAGTGACTGCTCATCTGACATATGAGGGAAGAGGATTTAAGGTTCCATAGGCTCTGAATTGCTCCTACACATCCTGTGCTGGTGCTGTATTATAAGGCTATTGTCTGTTCTCGACGACTTCTGTTTAGTTGATAACTTTTTAAGTGTTTTGTATTTTTTTCTCTCCAATACACTTTGAAAACAAATTTGAAATGTCAAATCTCATTTTGCATAATGGGAGAGGGTTTTTTGGGCCAGCTTTGTTAAGTATCCTGGAAGGCATTTTGTGCTGGTTTGCATTTGTTTTTTTCCAGTGAGGTCTTACACTAGGTAACTATAACATTTAATGCTTCCCATCTCATTTAAATCTATCAAAGTAGTCACAGTCAGACCCTGCTATTACTTGAATGGGAGGACAGTTTGCATTTCTTTAGACTGTAACCTTTATCATGAGGGAGTGCAAAAATCAGAGAAATGTAAGCCCTCTCCCTGTAGGGGTTGACTCTCAATGAATAATCTATCATCTGTCTCTCCAACTATTTTATGTAATCTATTTGAACCTCCTTGGTGAGTGATGAGTGCCGAATGTCAATGACAGCTGTGTTAAGCCAGCTAGGAATATTCATGAATATGGTTGTGCGTAGTTTTCTGTTTAATTTCTCTGATATTTGGAACTACTTCTGCTCACTTATTAGGAAACATTTACACTTACTAACGTTTACTTGGGAAGTTACGTATGAAAAGCAAAGGGATTTTCAAGAATTAGTGTTTTAGTAGAATACTATTTGTTTATGCCAGTCTTCAAAGATCCAGTGCCCATTAGGACTAGTTAGCTTTTCAGTCTAGCATAGATGAGGCATGCTATTTTCTTAGCCAACAGCACATAAAGTAGTAATGCAATATGATCATTGTATCTCTGTTTTAATTTCTCTGGGCCAAATGAGCAAATGTTTCCTTAAAATTGGGTGAACTCAGAAGGTCCTTCAATGCAATTTAGGAGTGAGGCATGGTTTTACCCCTTTTTTTTTTTGGTTAGCAGAATGCCTTTAATTGCTGTATTTTTATGGCTCAAGGCCCAGTAAAATTTTGAAAACAAACAAAATGGAAAGGTACAATTTCATGCTTAATACCAATTTAGCAGGTGGGTGCCACTTTAAACAGAGTTACAGAATTAGTTCACAGTCAACACTTCCAAATTCTTTTAGGACAGTCATTTAGAGGCTTCCTACAGCTCAATAGATGTGTGTTAAGGCTTTTGTTTTATGGGGGAGAAAGAAATGAGAGAAGACTGTGACCGCTTTCTGTAGAAAATATATACAACAGCAAACAGCCTGTAGAAGGAAATAGGAACATAGGCACGTAAACTGCAACATAGAGTTGGCAGCATGATGCCATAATAAGGCCAGTATAGTACAGAACTATACAGACATTATGGTTGGAAGGGACCTCAGGAGGTTTCTAGTCCAACCTCCTGCTCAAAGCATGGTCAACACTGAATTTATATCAGGTTGCTCCAGTTGGGTCTTTAAAACTTCCAAGGATTCACATTACTTGTTTTTGATCTTTTATACCAAAAAGTAAAAACCTTTTTCAAACTATTCTAGCTGGCTGAGATTTGCACCAACTCTTGTGAAAAGAGGGTTACTCCCATAGCTTTAAGGACAGGATTGTAGCAGGATGGGTAAAGATCTGGATAATACAGCCATGCTGAATCCATCTTAATATGCCTTTGAAGCTAGACTGCACTGCTTTCAGTTGTACTTCTAATTACATGCACCAAGAACAAGATGACCAGATGACAAGGGGACATTTCTAAATGTGCTATACCACAGTGAAAACTGATTTCCACCCTTGTAAGGCTTTCCTGCTGTAAAACTTCTGGGAGGAGTAGTGTGGTAGGAGAATGGAGAACGACACTGTTAACCATTTAACTGTTTGAAGTTTTCCAGAGCTATAGATGAAATATTTATATCTACCAGAGGGAGAAATGCTACTAATCCATTCCTCATGAAAGGCTTCTAGTCAATAGTTGTGCGCATGCTGTGGTTGTCACCAGTGAAAATGGAAAGCTTTTAATATACATAACTGATAACAATTGTAATTTAAATTCTCTTTCTTTCCTTTCACTAATCCAGGGAATAAACTGTATCTCTAAACAATAAATAGCTGCTTTTTGGCTAGCTACTTATTTTAAAATGCTTCTCCAATTGTAAGTTTTCTCTCACCACTTACGTAGTTCTGTATGTCCTTCCAGAATAAACACCTGTCCAAAAATTTGCCTCAGCTTTTACCAAATGAGGAGAGTTTTGCTGTAACTAAATTATATATGACCCCAATTTGATTCTAATAAAAATTGAAGCCCATAAAATGCAAGGCATAACTGAATATTCATTGCTAACTTTTTCTTTAGAAGTTTAAGGACCCTTTTGAAAGCAAAAACAGGTACAGACTATCACTACTTCATTACTTTGTAAAGTCTTTAGCAAGTATCGCAAATATTGTGAAAAGGTACTACGAATGTTAAGGGTAAAAAAGGTTAATGTTGATGCTAATGCAAGATCTAATTAGAAGTTTTTCATTTCACTCATTAAAGTAGTTGAACTACTTATTCTTTGATTTTCTGTGAATAGACAGCTGTGTGGACTCATGAGAGGCTTGCTGAAGTGAACAAAAATATTCAGACAACTAAGGAACCAATCCTACATAAACCTATGTGCATGCTGTAACTTTTTACATAGCAGTAAAACACTGAACTCGGCAGGACTACTTAGACATAAAGATAAGTATGAACACGTTTGGGGAATTGTGGCTATAAATTCTGATCCACAATATGATTGACTGAAAAGAGGATTTCCACTGGAATTTGATATAGACCTAAAACAGGACAGCAAAAACAACTTTTCTTTTTAAATTAAATCAAATTTAAATGCAAATCTACAATGTGAAAGGATTTTTGCCTATTGTGACCTTTCTAACCCTCATAAACAGAAAGATGATTTTGCATTTCAGATATGTGGAGGGTGTGTATTTGCAAGAGGAATTTTGAAGACATCTTACCAAATAAATATATATGGCCAACCTTGCAAAAGCACTTGGAAAATATTTATACAACATATCAAATGAATTTACATTGCTCCTTATGTCTTCTCTTCCTGGCAGTATTCTCATAAATGACCTTCAGAAGCATGAAACTTCAAGGCTGAGAGACAAAAAACCCCCATGATTATAATCAAGTATATTTGAATATTGGTTGAAGTTCAATGGAAATCCTACATTCATGTATAATATTCTTAGTTTACTGTATTGATTATTCAGGTAAGTAAAACAGCCATGCACATATATAATTTCATATGATTTATGAAACAACCTAAACAACATGTACTATCTTCACCAAAACTAAACAGAAGATCAGAGTATTACTGTTGAGCTTGGTATCTAGTAGCCAATGCGTCAAGAAGGTGTCTTGTATGATGTTGGAGTCAAACTTTTGAGTACTAATGTATTTACATAAATATCTTTTGATTAATTGTGAAGTAAAAAGGTCCAGTTTACAAAATTTATTTCTATGCATTTGCAATTTTGAAAATGCATTTATGAGCATTATCACCTGCTTATGCAAGTAATAAATTATACGTTCTCTGGAAAATTGCAGACTAATTTCACACCTTTTAGTTTAACTAAGCTTTCTTGGCAGAATGCTGGGATTTGAATTATCACCCAGTAAAATGCATGGTCTGAAAGGTTGCTGCTGTTAGTATCATTATTAATCACTTTTGTTACAGTAATTTCTAAGAGCCAACCAAGAATGTGCTCTATTATGCTAAATAGTGTACAAATACAGCAATAGTGGGATAAGATAGTAACTTGGAGAGAAAAGTTAAAAAGTAAGGAGATGTGGTAAGTTGACACTGGCTGGACGCCAGGTGCCCACCAAAACCATTCTATCACTCCCCCTCCCTCCCCCCCAAGCTGGACAGGGGAGAGAAAATATAACAAAAGGCTCGTGGGTTGAGATAAGGACAGGAGAGATCACTCACCAAAACAGACTCAGCTTGGGGTAAATTAACTCAATTTATTACCAATCAACCAGAGTAGGGTAATGAGAAATAAAACCAAACCTCAGAACACCTTCCCTCCATCCATCCCTTCTTCCCAGGCACAACTTCACTCCTGGATTCTCTACCTACCCCCCCAGTGGCGCAGGGGGACGGGGAATAGGGTTTATGGTCCGTTCATCACACATTGTCTCTGCTGCTTCATCCTCTTCAGGGGCAGGACTTATCACACTCTTCCCCTGCTCCAGCGTGAGGTCCCTCCCACGGGAAACAGTCCTTCACAAACTTCTCCAATGTGGGTCCTTCCCACAGGCTGCAGTTCTTTACGAACGCTCCAGCATGTGTCCCTTCCATGGGCTGCAGTCCTTCAGGCACAGACTGCTCCAGCGTGGGTCCCCCACGGGGTCACAAGTCCTGCCAGAAATCCTGCTCTGTGGGCTCCTCTCTCCACAGATCCGCAGGTCCTACCAGGAGCCTGCTCCAGCACGGACTTCCCACGGGGTCACAGCCTCCTTCGGGAGCCCACCTGCTCCGGCGTGGGGTCCCTCCCACGGGCTGCAGGTGGATATCTGCTCCACCGGGGACCTCCCTGGGCTGCAGGGGGACAGCCTGCCTCACCATGGTCTTCACCACGGGCTGCAGGGGAATCTCTGCTCGGGTGCCTGGAGCATCTCCTCCCCTCCTTCTGCACTGAGCTGGGGGTCTGCAGGACTGTTTTTCTTACATGTTCTTACTCCTCTTTCCGGATGCCATTTCTGTGCCCCCTGCAACTTTTTTTCCTTCTTAAAATCTGTTCTCCCAGAGGCAGTACCACTATTGCTCGTGGGCTCGGCCTTGGCCGGCGGCGGGTCCGTCTTAGAGCCAGCTGGTATTGGTTCTGTCAGACATAGGGGAAGCTTCCAGCAGCTTCTCACAAAAGCCACCCCTGTAACCCCCCCCCCCGCTACCAAAATTTTGCCACACAAACCCAATACAGGAAAGAAGAACGTAGCAATCACAGTGACAAAGGTGAGAGTAAAGCTGAACTGAGGAGACGCTTCTTGTGCCCAGGACGTACAGTGGCCATACACCAGGCTCCCATTTTGAAAGGGATCCCCCATTTAGATCCTAGCACCTAATGACCATGCACTAAATCAGACTGGACTTTTGTTATGGTTCCCTGGGGGTGTCAAACTCCTTGGAGGGGCTGCGAATGGGAGCATCACCCCCTGCACACCCTCAGCATGCTGAAAGATGCTGCTGGAACAGAAGAGAAAATGATGGCCATGCCGAGGTCTAGTCATAGCTGCAGAAAGGTCTCAGAGGCTGATGCTTCCAGTCTGGCTTCCTTCTGTGATTGTTCAGGCAGGAGAGTCCCTCTGAAGTTTTACCTCATTTGCCTGGGGAACAGGGAACACTGCAGCTCTGTTTGTCCAGTGTCTGCTGTTTGAGTGCTCCCAGGATACAATTATTATGGAAGAGTTTATTGATTATCTTAAAATAAGAGCTTGCAGATAAATGTCTTTTCATCTTTGTCTCCTTTTCTAACAAGATGACACATTAGATACCATACAAGTTATTAAATGTCTAGCCCGTATCAGATACAGGACATCACAAAAAGATCACACAGTTATCACAGGCCAGCAGACGTGAGGATTTAAAATCCTTGTCTGGATTATAGCCCTGGTGTAAATACGGGGGGAAGATATTGCTTTCAGTGGAACTTCTCTGAATGTACCAGCTAAGAATTTGGTGTTAAGGGCTGAAAGTAGCACTGATAGGATGTTTTTTCCCCATGGTAAATGAAAAGAAATAACAGCAACAAATCCACAGCATAACTGTAAGAGTAATTGTATTACAGCCTGAAAATTATCAGTATCTTATATTGTGAATACTTTCCTCCCTTTCAAAAATCTCATGATATTGCAGATGCAGAACTTAGTTGAGGTCTTGCTTTTTGTTTTTATTACATGGATTTAATTCTCATGGAAAGACGCAATTTGATAGCATTAGAAAATTAAGTCATGTTTTTAATTCACTGAACAGACACAAGCATACTGTAGTCAACATCTGTGTTAGTATCTGCATTATAACTTGCTGGGTACCTCATCCTAGGCCAATAGGTGAAAGAGTAGTTTCGTTCCAATATTAATGCATGTAAATTTTCCATGACCAAATATTTCAATCTTTGGCCTATCTGCCACATATAATCTAATCAAAATAGGTATTTTTACACCACTCACTACTGTAGTTTCCGAGTGCCTTACAAATATTTTACATTATTAGCATTTTTAAACTGAGAAAATTAGGTTATATTTTTATAAAGAAATATATAGATATAAAGATAATATCTTTCTTCCAACAAAATCTGCTGCTTTAGGAAGTTTTTTTAACCTCTTTATTTAACCTTTTTTTTTTCTTTATTTTTCTTTTTTCTTTTTCTTCTTCTTAGTCTTTTGTTTTTATAGAGGAGATTTCATAACATCATTGCAAGGACTGGTAAGGGAATTCAGTTTTGATGCGTACTGTCTGTTAGGTACCCACTACTTTTAAGGAAACCAAAACCGAAAGTTCATTTTTCAATAGGATTACATTTAACATTGCATTTTGTTCAGCCAGGTATCTCACGCTTAATGAGTACTTAAGTTCTACTGACTCCAGTGGACTTTGCTTGAAGTTAATCATATATGTTTACATGTATCTTCAAATGAAGATTAAATTAATCATGGTAGATTACAGCATTAGATCTCAAAGAAATGTAGAAGATTTCTGCCCATGCAATAGCTATTACCTGATGACAACCGCAGGATTCCTTCATTTATTGCTATTAATTGAAGTTAAGTTGATTGATCCTGTCACAGAAGAGAAATGGTTAAGGAATCTTCGATTTATCTTCCTGAAATCTTATCATAGAATCATAGAATCATAGAATCATTGCGGTTGGAAAAGACCTTCAAGATCATCAAGTCCAACCATTAACCATGCCCCCTAAACCATGCCCTGGAGTACCCTGTCCACTCGCTTTTTGAATACCTCCAGGGATGGTGACTCAACCACTTCCCTGGGCAGCCCATTCCAATGTTTGACAACCCTCTCAGTAAAAAAATTTTTCCTAATATCCAACCTAAATCTCCCTTGCCTCAACTTGAGGCCATTTCTTCTTGTCCTATCGCTTGTTACTTGGGAGGAGAGACCAACACCCACCTCACTACAACCCCCTTTCAGGTAGTTATAGAGAGCGATAAGGTCTCCCCTCAGCCTCCTCTTTTCTAGACTGAACAACCCCAGATCCCTCAGCCGCTCCTCATAAGACTTGTGCTCCAGGCCCCTCACCAACTTGGTTGCCCAAGGTTTGGACCTTGATTTAGAATCCAGTGTGAAATTCCTCAGTGTGTTGGGTAAATGTTTTCAGCACCAGCTTAGTATTTTTCCACTATACTTATCACATAGCAAAAGTATTGTCAAATTTCGCACTGTGTGGAGCTTACTAAAGGGGAAACACAAATGGACATGCAGGGGTAACGTATGGCACGCACATAGAGAGAGTGTAAATATTAGTAAACAGGTTCTGCAGCAACTCCAGTATAGGTCATTAAAGAAATGAGAACTTTGCAGGGAAGTCATGCTAAATTGTAGCATTGTGTCTCTAATTTTTAGCCCTTGAAACCAGTGAAATGTGAGTCAGGTTTAATTATTAACACATTTGGGTGGCAAAGGGGAAAATACTGAGGGATAAGTAATTAAACAAAACAAGTGACTGCTTGTGTGGGTGGTGAGAAACGGCAATGTTTCTGTTATGAAAGTAGAAACAGTCATCATAGATACAGAGAGAGCTGGTTCCAGGGCCAGTTAAAATGTCCATGGAAAGTCAGCCAATATGTGACAATATTGCTAAAAGTGAAAGGAAATGGATAAATGTGGGGGAAAAAAACCCAACATGGTGGAGTTCACAGTCTACAGCTATCCAGTATTACTTTCAAGGGCAAATATAGCAGAATTATGGCATCTCTGATTCCCAAGAATTCCTAAACTCATGATTTTACTTAGATCTGTGTACTCTAGGAACAGAATAGACACCATGAACTGAAGTTCTTGGGTCCTGAGCTAACAGTAGAGCAATAAGTGTTGCAGTTGAAATAACTGCAAACATTTTAATGCTCTTCAAAAATTCTTTCAGATCAATAACCTCTGCTGGCTTCAGAAAAGGTTTAAAAAATTTCTGCCAGGAAGTATGATAAGATGATGCTGAGGTTGTTTCTTTGTTTGTTTGTTTGTTTAATTTGTGGAATCTGTTGGAAAATATGACGACATTTTTTCTGATTCTTCTGCTTGCAAATGAGTCAATAAAGCCATCAAAGCTGCTCAGACACTTGGCCACAAAACAACAGGGGTTTAAAGATAAGACTATAGATTTTTTTGTAAGTAATTTACAAAAAGAAAATAAATAGGTATCATTTAAAAAAAAAAAAAAAAAGAGGAAAAAACCCCAAAGAAGATACGGTGCCAGGTAAAACATTGAAGACTTCTTACCTGATCTTTCTTAGGATAGCAACACAAGGCAGGAAATCTCATACTACTGGGAAATCTCTAAATATGCCAGAAGCAACTGACAAGTGTAAAGCTATTCTTGGAGTACAGTAAAGCTACAAACAAGTTAAAAAAATATTTTAACAGTATGTCTGACAAGAGAATCAAAAAATTAAAGACATGAGTTCAGTCGTAATGTCAACCTTGGGCAGAAATGGTGTTAGGCTGATAACTTGAATTTTACTGCCTGCTCAGGTGATGTTTGGATTACTTGCTGGGTATATTTGCACAGTTTTCATCACATCATTCAAAAAAAATCTGATCTAAACCAAAAATATCCTTATAAATAACATTGGAATACGAACTTTGTAGTGGTATCTATAATTCTTTTTTTTTTAATCACATTAACTGGAAAGGAGGATAACATAGTAATGAAGTAGCGTTTATACTGATGATCTAACAGCAGTCATGTAAATGTAGTTATACATACTTTCCCCTTCTGGGTCTCAAACACTTCCATTAAGAACAAAAATGAAACCTTATTTGAACAGTGGAGCTAAAATCCTTCTTTGTTATTATTAGAAAGAACTCTGTTGTCCTTTTATTCTTGTAGTGCCATATGCACATTTAGAATTTATTAACATTTTGAAGTTTCTTCTTCTGGCTAGAAAACACTGATCACAGCTTAAAATGTCATCACAGGAGGGCTCTTTGAGTAAAACAGCAACCCTTTTTCTCTGGAGGCATCTAAATTTGTTGTGCAGCTCTCCCACTTGAGGATAATATGGAACAAGCAGGAATAGAAATGTACTTTTTTACACTGGCATCAAATCTCCAACATGTTCTTTTGTGTTATTCAGTATTTTTCTTCCTGAAATATATTTTTTTATTTGTTTTACCTTAGACTTTTAAACCCTGATTTGAAGTCTTCAGAATTACAGAGACTACTGCATAAGACTCTTGTCCATCCATAAATTACCTTCATTAGCATTTAACCTGTAATAAGAATGATCTTATCCAGATAGTGGGTAGTTAACCTTAAACAAGTCCTTTTTAAATACTTCGACAACTGATCTTTTACATGTGTCTTTCACAACTGATCTTCAGTTCAAGAATCAGAAAGAAGTGTTATTTATATCACACAATAGGTTCCTGTTAAGTATCTGTTACTGAAACGGTTAGAGCAGGTCTACTCTGCATTGTCTGGGAAAGTTTTACTTAATCCTGAACAATCTTCTTCTTGATAAACTACTGTTTAGAAGTACAAAGGATGTCATAGCTATTTCCAAATCAAGACTGGATTTCATGGAACTGTTCTTTAATAAACATTTGTCTGTGGAGATACCACAAGCCTTGCGATGTATCTTTAAAAAATATAGCTATGTGGATAATAGTCTCGGTATCTTCCAGTTGTGAAACTAAATTAACCCAAGTCTTCTTTTGTGCTTTCTAATGCCTAAGAATTCATACAAAATGAGAAAATTAGCCATAATGCCAACTCTTAGAGCATTCTGTTAATTACATCTCTGTGTCCCAGACATGCTATACTTTACGTATCCAGTATAGCGTCCATTCATTTCTTACTTGCTTTCTAACATGTAGAGAGTGAAGGAAGCAAACTGATCATACAAAAGGCTTTGAATTTGCTGGACAACACATTGTCTCTTTCTGTTGCCTTCATGTGATTTCTTTATTGCTATGCTAAATCCACAAGGTTTGGAATAGGTTGGGTATCAAAACGCATATGGGAAGGAGCTGCAGACTTGCCACGCCGAACAGATATTCTCACCCAATCTGTCAGAGCAGTGATTTATACATGCTGGCTACAGATCATTTTGAGGAAGGATTCTGAACAGTGCAATTCATGCCAGAGTCAAGAATTTAGGGGACTAACATGTTTCTTAAGACAAAGATTCAGGACGTTCCTGTACTTAGGCAGATGTTCCCTTATCATTCTTTCATCAATAAAAATGTTGCACTGTACGCTTTTTAAGGCTTAATTTCTGCAAGTTTATATGTAAAGGTCTTTCAGTTTCCACAACAAAGTAAAGTATTAAGACGGAAATCCCTGCTGAATAAAAACAATTGTACAGACCAGCCTCTGGCTTCTTTCCGGTGAGAGTTAGGGGATCACATCTGCAATCTGCACTTGAGACCTTCTATGAGACCTGCCATTTATTAGTTTGAACATTCTGCAAGAATATTCCATGGGACAACTAAAAAAAGATGCACTTCACTGCTTCCTAAAACACCTTCAGCAGGCAAAAGCATCAGCACACGTAGAAGAACAGCTCTGGGGTAAATAGGGAATATGAGTTACATATCCCAGCCACACAGCAGCCTCTTATGATGCTTCGCCTGCTTTCTGCAGCATTTTGTTCCAAAATGAGTGCCACGGGTATGTCATCATGGGAATAAGTTCTCACTTAAACTGGGAGCAGACAAGGTTGCCACAGAATTAATTCAGCCAAAGACACCGCAAATGTTGAAGTTGGGCAGAGAACCAGGCAAATGTGGTCTCAGGTAGGGTGAGACAAGTGAGTATTCAGTAATGGGAAAGGACAGAGATTTCTAAGGATTCCCCTCTTCCTAGGTCTGCCTTCTGCTACGTAGCCCAGTTAACGCAATGAGCATTTGCATAAGCCCTGAGATGAGTCCATGGTGATACTGCTAAGCCAAGACTTTCTGATACCTTTGGATCAATTCTGCCTGGTGGGGGAGAGTTGGTTTCCTAATTTTATTGCTAGATCTATGTGACAAGTCTATGGGTGTTCTAGAGTTCCATCTTTTCATTTTAATGCCAAACTGCTTTGCAGTTACTTCCATTGCTTTTCTGTGAAAGTGTGGTCCTGCAGCTAAGAGATTGCAAACATAAGCTAATTGTTCTTTTATCTTTCGTGCCATTTCATTAGTGTTCTGGGACAGAATCCAACTGTCATGGAAGTTTTCTTAATCCTCCAACTCTAATTCTTTGCTGACCACTACTGACCTGATAATGATAGTCTGACATTTTTCTTCTTTTTTTTTTTTTCCCCTTCCCTTGGAGTTTTATACTTATCTTTCTGGCTCTTGTTCCCAAGTGCTTATGTGAGACACAGATCCTGTCTACATTTTAGAATCATCTTTTTCTTCTGTCAGTGAAATTACCCTTTTTATGCCTTAAAGATGTGACCATATTCTCCAATGACCTCTTGTAGCTTATTTATTTGAACGTTATCTTATTTACTTAACCTTTCACTCGGTCCTTTCTGTTTTGAGACTTTTTCTCTAACTCTCTTTGCAGTTTTAATATTCCTATCTTCCTTACCCTCCTTGCTTTGGAAATTGTCTTGTTTGTTCTCTGTATTACTACTGCTATGGGATGTCTGTAAACAAAGGAACAAAGGCAAAAGAATTTCTAACAATGAGGAGAGATGACCAGCAAAAAGCAGCAAGATTTGGGTAATCCTCTGAAATTTTTTGTAGATGAAAGGACAGGAGAGCTTTTCTATGGGACTCTGTTTCTTTTGAAACATCATCAAGGAATGGAGACATTTCTGCTGAATATTACTGAAGTCCTAGCAGTGTTTTTACTAAACATCTGAAGTTCTAAAGGAGGATGGGGAAAAAGAAATTACTGGATCTATTTAATGATGTACATAATGATAATCGGGTTTGGCAGTAAGTGTTTACACATAAAATTGTCCAGTATTTTCCATTACAGGACCTTGATATTTAAGCACTTTTATGAGTGGGCTACTGTTAAGGCCTTCAAATTAAAGTTTTGCCTAAGTCTATTTATTATTTTACAGTTAAAGCAACTCAGCCTTTCTGATCATCTAGATCAATGGAATTAAAACCAAAAAAGTCAATGGATTTTTGGGGGGTTTTAATAGCCATTACACTAATGACTTCTAATAATTCTTTCTTGCAATGTCAATGTGACATTTGACATGGAAAGAAAAAGGGAAGAGATGCCACAGGGCATCGTTTCAGGCTGTCGTTTGTCCCCATTGCAAATTCATCAAGCTTTGTTTGAATGAGCAGTGATTTCAAATTAGGGGATGGCAGCAAACTCTAGGCGAGAGAGCCAGCGTGCAGCCGTCCGTCCCGCAACTGAGCCGCGGTGCTGAGGGAGCAGGCTCTGCTCCTGCTGAACAGACGGATGAACCCTGGGGGCTGCGTGGGCCCTCGCTCTGCCCCCGCGTCTCCTGGCTCGGGCAACTGGCACCTGTGCGAGATGGAGAGCAAAAGAGACCGTCCGTTCTTTGCACGGGCTGTGGGGAGGAGAGGAAGGAAAGGGAGGAGGGCAGAGCGCAGAAGCCTCTAGCCCATATAATTGTGGCTGGTGGGGTGTTGCCTTCTGCGATTTTGTTGCCTTGATTGGTACAGCTCTGTTCTGAGAGGCTGAGGGTCTCTAATGGCTCACGTGTAGATCAACATCTCTCTGTAACAGTGTTTCATGGTTTCTTTTTGTTTTCAGTGTTTCATTTAAACAAGATAGAGTATTTATACCTACGTATTAACAGAAGACTTATCTGGAAGCTAAAAGAGCATTATCCTCCTTCTGTCATCAACTCGTGGAGGACACTGCTCATCACACGTTATTAACTGTGGCTACCTGACTGCGTAACACCCACTATCCACAGTATAAGCACAGTTGTGAAAATACCTACACACACACGCTTTTACATGCAGTGGAACAAGAGTCCATTAAAGCTGCAAATACAGCACCCGAGACTGAGAAAGTTCCAGAATTGAAGCTGCCTCTGTGAACTTTATTTAGCCACCTGTGTTTTTGAATTATGCTACAGTCTTTAATTGCAAGATCAAAGTGAGCATCTCCTTATTAGTGCACAACATAGGTTTCTCTCACTGGTAATGAATAATGTGGTTGCCTTCAGCGGCCCAGACACATTTGCGGCAGAAATTTCTCATCTCTAACATGGGACTAATAACTATTACCCTGCCCAGCCAGAGTCTTAGGAAGGTAATCCGTGCTTAAAATGTACTCAGAAGCTGCAGTAAGTCAGGTAGCCTAAGAAAATCCGACAAACAACTGAATGTGGATGATACTCAGTACATAAAGCATGAGGCTGGACTGGGAGATGAAGGTAAAAAGAAATATTGAACAGCAGCATCCAGTGAACCTCTGCCGTGATACATGAAAAAGAATTGGATGTTGATGTAAATTAATATGGGTAAATTCTCTTAATTTTCCAGTATTTTACTTAAATTTCCTTTGGGTGCTTGGAAGCATCTTTTTTTTCTTTGCATGAGATACATTATTGTGCTTGGACAGGAAATTATTTTTGAAACATCCAAGCAATCAGGCCAGCAGCATATTCTAATTTAATTTAAGCATGAAATATAAGCATGAACTTTAGCTTGCATAGTTATGAATTTTTTCAATGGTCACAAAGTTATCCTGTTGATCTTAAGGCAACAGCAACTAAAAAATGGTGGTATTTTCCTACTGGGTGTTTCAGAACTTGTTTCCACATACTGGGAGGAGTATGCACTTGATCTGGCACTCTGAAATGGAATTGGAGAGTGGGAGAAACCTGTTCAATTTTCATTATACCTTACAGAATTTGGAATAATTTAGTCCGGTCTTTTCAAAAACCCATTGCTTTTCCAAGCAAAGTTATCAGTCTGTCATGCTGTTGTCTCCTGTCATAAAACTGTCATCACAGTCTCTCTGATGTGGCAACACTGGGGGCACTGGCAAAGCTTCTTGGCTCAGTGGTGCTCAGATTTTGCATGGCAAGCTATGTTGCTGCAACGAAAGTCACGTGGCTCTTCTGCCACAATGTGGGAGCTACCATGCCTTTCATTACTAATGTCATCAAATACCATCTTGACTTCTGGATCTATTCCCACCCCATCTAAAGTATCAGCTGTTTATTCCCTCACTGTTGACCTTTCTTACCTCCTTATAATTTGTTGAGCTATCATCCTTTCAACAACCTGCTATTTTATTTTTTCTCTGAAAAGTCCTGGGAAAGGGTCTGTATAACACTGAGTGTTTATCAAAATAATGGGTATGCTTTTCCATCTGAGCTGTGCATAGGATCATAATGCCAGGAAGATCTGTAAGAATCAAAGAATTGGAGGAAAAGCTGGGTTGGAATGAACCTCTGAAAATAATCTCACCCAACACTCCTCTCAAAGCAAAGCAAATTTGTGTTATCTTATGTTTCAAGGCAGCTTTTGGATCCTATAGTCATACTGTTGGGTTTCTTGACTGTGTTTGCTAGATCTCCTAATGTTGTTATATCAGAAATTATTCTGTAATTTATTGTATTAATGGTATATGACAAATTCATATGCATCTTGTAGCTTGCAAGTCATTTTATTTCCCTCATCATGTAATTCTCAAGAATATTTTTAAAGACTTGTTTAATTTAAAGGTTAAATAATCTCCTTAGATTCCAATTTGCTGAGTTAGGACTGCTATAAGAAGAATATGTAGTCTAGCTCTAGCTTGAAATAATATCTACACTGAATAATGGTTGTTTTCAGGTGGTACATCCAAACAGAACTGTAGCTATATTTTAGTTTGGTTTTCCACACTATCCACAAGTTTTAATGATGGATTTACAAGAACTCTAGAACACTATACTCCAGAGGGGTTTTTTTTTCTTAAATCTTTTCCAACAAGTCCCCAGCCTTTGGGTCTTTCATTAATCACCAATTTTTTGTAGAAAATAATCTTCTGAAGTTGTAAATGTTTCTTGCCAGAACTATTTTAACTAGCTGCTTTCACCTCGTAATCAGTACTTTGTACAATTTTTTGTTTTTTTCATCACAGGCAATAAGTAATGTTTCCATGAACCATTTTCCATTAAAGTCCTCTTGAGAATGTGAAAATGACAGACTTTTTTTATGCCTAAAGAAATAATGTGATGTTTTTATTAAGGACTACTCTGTGATTAAAGTTTCACATTCCAAATAGCTGCAACTTCTTCTTTTACCTTTATATGTAGATCCAATTTTACTCTATTGTAGTTGTTAGTTCTGCTGCAGTTATGGTCTCCATGAAAGTTTGTGACTCTGACTCATGCAATAAGGGGAAAAACATTTTTAAAATAATATGTTTCTTAATTAAAAGATTGACTAGACTACTGATACAAACCGGAAAAAAAAAATGTTCATTAATTTCTGTGGGAATGGTGTGTCATCTCTGTAGGACAAACTAGGGCTATTTAGAACATCTGAGCTATATATTCCCATATAATAATCTGTTTGAATTCCTCTCAGTGTCATCCAATTCCTGCATTTGCAAAGCTTTCCTTGTTTCAAAATGTGTAAAATGAGGTGGGGTTGTATTTTTGCATTTTTTTTTTTAATTAGTGCCGTATAGTGCACAATACTTAAACTATCCTCCTAACCTGCCATACTCTCTGAATTTTATCTCGTAATGGCTTTGTTCATCAGTGTCTTATCTGCAGATACTGCTTTCTTTCCCTTTGACTACCAATACCATATCTTTCTTTGTAAAAGAGATATAAAAATGGTTTTGGCAAACCCCATCTTCAGTGAGTGCAAAAAAAAAAATGCACAAAGGCGTAGTCTATTAGTATCTCAGCACTAGCATTTCTTCCTACAAAAGAAATGGCACTTTCAGGGTTATACAGGCTACCCATGTAAAACCTTTATTTGGCAACTCTATGTACTGAAGCTGTCCAACTCGCTGATAAGCGGGCACAATGCCACTGAAGCAGATGGGCATAGCTGTAGAGAGCCAAAAGACAATGTATGTGCATCAAGTGTGGATGTTGGTGGCAGGCTTCCCAGTCAGTGATGTCTTAACGATTAAATGTCCCAAGTTTTTTGCATCTGTAGTTACAGAGATGCCAGCCTTACTCCTGGATGGTGTTTGAAAATCTCTTCTGTTTTATTCATAAATTATAAAGAACTTTTTGAGAATGCTTGATGTAGAAGGTACTTGAGACAAGAAGGTTAACAGTAAAGAAAATAGTAATGATAACATTTCCCAGTCCAAAACAGGCACATGCTCTCACCCAAAACTGAGACGCAAACTGGAGTTCCAGAGTAAGGAGAGCGAAAGCATTATTTAGGGTATTTGAGCTATGCAGTGGAGAGAAGCAACAGGTACTTTCAGAGAAAGAAAATCAGATACATAGAAATGCAACTACCATAATTTTGCCAAAAAAGAAGGATTTGGACGTGACATCATTAATGAAACAGACTCAAAGGCATGAATAAGGAACATAATACTATTCTTTGATTGTATCACATTTAGGGAAATAGAATTTGGTGAGTCTGTGTATATTAAGAGGGCTGTACCACAAAATTACCTGATTACATCACCAGTTTATTCTCAGAACTGGAAGAATCTATTGCATGCAATATTTTTAGCTAATGTTTTTAGATACAAGTTGAAAGTGAAGGAAAAGACAGTTGTCCTAAGGTACTCTAAGAGAAGGGTTTTCTTTGTTTCCTGAATAATAGAGAGCCAAACATGCACACAGACCCAGATATAAACCTTCCTGAGGAAGGCCATAATTCATCCAATAAACAAAGTGTGATGTGATCTGGTGATTTAAGTCAGTTATTGATTGATTGATTGATAAATGAGGAAGATATTTTTAGTATAGTACTTCCTTTGAATATCAGTCTCGTTTCAGTATGAAATTAATGTTTTTTAGACACACACAGTCTCAAATTTCCCTGGAGAAATTAGAAAATGAAGTCCATTTTGCATTTTATGTTCTTTTAGAAAGAGTGATGTTTGAGTATCAACTTTTATTTTATTGTTATAGCTTCCGATTTCTTTTTTATCTCATTGAATACATTCAAGATGGAAAAAGACTGAAAAAAAGCCATGTTGTATTAAAACATACTGATCTTGCCAAATCAGGCAGTCTTGCCAAATGACACAGTCTTGCCAATCAGATGTACCAGAAGGGAATAAGGGAAGGGGAAGTGTGTTCTTTGTCTTCCTCTCTCCCTTCCCTGTGGCTCATTAGCATCACACAGTGAGTCAGTCACACTCATGTGGGCACGGTGACAATCTCCCAGGTATGCACCCCCTACACAAGGAAGTTGCATCTAACCCTGTGCTCACCATACAGTTTCATGAAGCTAGTTTTTGTGCCTCTAGAATTTGGTTCTATCCACTCCAGCTGTCTTAGCCTCCTAAAAAAATTCAGTCTGGCTCCATAGTACTGTTGGCTATAAACAGCTGTGCTAGTTGGGGTCCCTTTAAAGGCAGACACTCTGCAGATCCAATTTACGTATTTTCGTTATCTCCAAAGAATGGGAAGTGACCTTTGCAGTTGACTGGTACTTTCAAAACAGCCATCAACCTCCCAAAACAGAGCTGCCAGCCAGTGACTTTCAAAGTCTGTGTGCTTTGTTCCCCAACCTTGAAACACAAACTCTCTTAGTATCTTAGCCTCTTCCCAATTTTTTTCCAAAACTTTGGAGTGGTCTTAGGAATTTTTGAAAATTTGTACTTTAGAAAACAGTTCAGAGAGAGGTAAGAAAGCACCTGATGGTCCTCACTTATTTCTCCTATGACAAGAATATCTTTAGCTTCAATTAAATCTCCTTTGGAATACGAATACCAAGGAACAAACTCAAAGCGCTGTGAACTCAATGTCCAGGCTCCTCATGGCTTTGACTGCTAAGGCGTTAAGTCAAAGAAAATGGAAGGGAGAAAATGATACCTGGGAAGCTGAATACAAACCTCTCAATTTATCAAAAAGATCTTATTGTAAATGGCTTAGTTTTAGCAAGAATTTTGATGTATTCACTGAGGGAGATGGATTCCTTTTATAAATAGTTGCAGTTGGCACTCAAATACTGAGGCATCAATAAAAGAATCTAGATAAATGTCAGTAGAGTCTTGTTCCTAGCAACAGTATCTATTGATTTCATTTTTTGCATTCTGTTAAAAATGAACACTGAAAGAATCCTGAGTGTCCTGATTTGTATTTTTAATAGGGAATTTAAATGGGCACAGCTTAAAATAAAATAAAATCAAAATGAACTGTCCAGTGACTGAATTATAATCAAGCTTTTTCTTTTGGGGTGTTTTTGAAAAGGCCAGAGACACCAAGGAAACAGTCAATATCTCCACCCATATGGTGATATCTGAAGCAAATTATGGCTTCCCACCTTTCCAGTGAGAAACCCTTCTCGTTAGATTACAACCAGAATATATTTCTTATGTTTATTTTGCCTGGACAAAAGCACCTCGCCTTCCTGGCTGCACATTGTCCAGTTCAAGCAGGAGGGAGAGACAATGTTCCCACCCAGGTCTGGTCATGCAGCAGAATGGGTAGGTTTTTCCTAGGGCTGCCTGAGGTTGAAAAGGACCCAGAGAAGTGCTCCTTAGCTGGTAAAGCTGGTTTACCCTGGATGAAATGCAAGCATATGGCAGGGTAAGCATGGCACAGAGTCCACGTGGAGAAGCGCTGCTACCCTGCAGAAGGGTTAGGCAGTCAGTGAGGCTTGTTGGACCACTTTTAAGAACTGGTACCATCAATGGAGCCTCTCAGTAGGGTGGTGGTCCCCAGGCTGGGCAACGGTGGTGGGGAACAACACCACTTCTTGCTAAGGGGCTATTCACATATTCTGCAGAAAAGCAATTACACAATCTATTCTTGGGCATTTTTCCAAATATTTCTTAACAATTGAGGCAGACTTGTACATACAAAACTGTTTTTCCGCATATCGCTTTTGCACTAAATGTGTGGGATTTTTTTGCAGAGGGTTCATTCCATAGTAAGAGTCATTTTCAGGTGAAGCCTTGGATAAAGCAATAGCAGTTTCTAGTAGCCAGTGATCTTGTTCATGTTTCTTTTTCATTGGTAATTCATTGGTAAAATGTTCTGTGGTGCTACAAGTTACAATGAAATTTTACGGCAAAAATTCCTGCAGTTTTCCCCTAAGATTTAATAATAAAAAATATCTATAGAAGACATCTTGAATTCTTGTGACTGCAATTTCTACACTAATCACTATGTACAAACTCTGAGGAAATCCAGGGCTTGAAATGCTTGGTGTCTTAAGAATGGTCTAGAAGGCAGGGTTTGGAAAAATTCTTTCAGAATATTTCTAGCCCTGGCATTGAAGAACCAAATGACCTCCAAAATCACATCATTTTGATTTCTATCTTTCTTTCTTTTTATGCCAACTATAATATGAATTTAACAGCTGATAAGAACTGCTCAAAAATAATGCCATTTCAAAGCCATGATTTCAAGTTTTTAAATCTTGACTAAAATATCTTTAGCATTGACTTCTAGTGCTAGTATCTCTTGAGGTAGAACCTGGTAGATTCATGTTGGAATTGAAACAGAGGGGTAGAAGAGGATCAAAACAGCACTATTATAAGGTTTGCTGTTGCCTGACCAGCTCAAGTTATGTCTTGAAGAATAGAGATATTCCTAGAATTCTGATATGAAGAAAGTATTATAAGCTCTATTTAAGTGAAAATTATCTGTGTATCATTTTCCTGTTACTTACATTTAATTAGTCATTTCTATTTTGAAAGACTTTATAATCTCTTCCACGAACAAAAGAAAGAATGCTGAAAAAACTAGGAAAGTAAAATAAGATGAAAAATACTAATCCATCTCTGAATATGTGCATGTATATGTATGTGTCTGCAGCTGGGTGGATATGTACTGTATTGCAGTAAACTGAGTATTCAGATATTTGAAGTTGCTTCCTGCTGGTAAACGTTTCACAACAAAGATGTGATCAAAAGAAATACAGGAACTGAATGATGAGTGAAGCCAAACCAATTAAATCTCTACTGCTAAGTCAAAAAGGTAAAATAACTATGTCCTGTTAAAATTTCTGCCTTACCTTACTTTCTTTCTTACATAAAATGCACTTATTGTTAAAAAGGTCATGAGCTTTAACATATGGATGCAGAAGAAACCTAAAACAAAACAATCCCAAAAAACCCAAGAGGAAATGAATTTGAAATGACAAAAACCAAAATTTCTCTGCTCCCCATTTGTAAGAAGAATGGCAGAAATATTGTCTTTTTAAAGAAAACTCTTTTTAAAGTAACTCCTTAGTTACAGATTACTTTTATTTGGCAATCTAGAATATTTGTAACACCCTAGTGTAACATAGTAGATTGACTGAACAATGCTAAAATGTAAGTTATGTATTTCTGTGTGCTTACTTTTACATTCTGGCCATTCGCCCTTATAGCATCATATGAATAGAAATCATTATTTATTAAGAATAGAGTGACTACACTGAGAAAATGTTGTGTGACTTTCTTAGGAAGGCTGTATGAATGGGCCCATATGTCTCCTGAGTTGTTTATGGGTTCTTGGAATGAAGGTTTGTCATTTAGTGTTTAAGGTAAAATTTTAAGATGGTACAGTTGGACACTGAAACAGAAGCTGAAAACCAAAGTGTTGCAGTACCCAAAAGCAGCTGCCATGTTAGCACTTCTCCCAATCTTTTCCACTAAAACCTGAAAAGCTGTGAATCCGAGAAACAGAAAATGAACAAATGAATGATTCAGGCTTAAGCATTAATGGACCATCAGTGTGTGCAGGATACAGGAGACAATAGTTCTCAGAAGATGTCTCTTCAGCAGTATTTTGGGGATGTTTTACACTGGCAAAGTTTATTTTGTTTTGTTCTTTTTGTTTTTGTGGAAAAAAGGGAATGCATATCTGCATACCGCAGTGTTACTATCTCATTTTTTATGTCACCAGTGCAAGATTTTTAATAGGCTCTGTGACATAGGGAATTTTGCCTTGGAGGAATTTAGCTTTCCAAACAGCAAGGGTGGAGTGATCAGTGTCAGATACTGAGAAATGAACCAAGTCCTGGAAGTGCCTTTTCCTCTCAATCGACCGTAATGGGAATGTAGACACTGCTCAGAGGAGGACATCTGCATTGCAGACATCTAAATGTGGGCAGATGGATATCACTCCAGCAGTAATGTGCTCTGTAGAAATCCAGCTTCTCTTATGCAGAAGGACTTGGAGCTATGTCTTCAGAAAAAAATTAAATCTCTGCTGTGCATTCTGGGCCCAGCATAATTCTGGCACACAAGAAAATGGAAACAAAACAGAAGCAGCCAAAAGAAAAAAGGAACCCAGTGAGTCCCACCCAAACTAAAACTCCTTGGCTATGAGTAGACTGAGGGGTGACTGCACATCACAGCAATGTGCTGGGCTCTGGGCTGTCCCTTCATCCATATGTGACCTGACCAGAATGTGCCTCAGCTTTCTTCCTGCTTTTTATGCTTATGAATCCTTCCCACACAAATCAAGGGGAAAATAGATTTGATACACTCCTATATAAAATCAGGGCTTATAACTGAGCCCAAGGAGCTTGAAAGTTTATACATAGCCACTAGGTGTATAGAAGCCTCTGGGAAGAAATTTTAAGCAGCACTTGCTCTATATCTGCAAGCAGTGATTGCTCAGGAGTAAAAAACCAATCCAACAGTAACTTTCTCTTTGGTAGTGACCAGTTCTGATGCACTTGACAGTGCTGCAGCTTTCAGTCAGTTTTGGCAGAGGATGCTAATTATTAAAGTGTAATGTAAAGGAAGTAAAATACCAGAGAGATTTTTTTACCTGAAGGGAGCAAAGGGAAGGAGAAAATATATATACATTTGTGACTGATGAAAGGCTGAAGAGCCAAGGACTCACAATGCCAAAGGGTTAAAAAATTCCCTAATAAACACAAGCAGACAACCTAGACTGTCACTGCAATTTGGGACAGAAAAGTCCAACTCAAAAATGGATTGTACAAAATCAATTTGCATTCGCTTAGAAACAGAAACTCACAAAGATGGGCAGTACTCTGATGCTATGGCCATGATTGACAAAAAATAAAATAAAACAGCAAGAAAAGGTCTAAGTCCTAACAATATGAAGAATTCAGCCAAGCAAAACTAGTGCAAGCTGCATGCTGTGACAACCAACAAGCAATGAAAAATATCCAGAGGATTATGGCATTCTGCAAGAGCTTCCCAATACATTCAAGAAAGTGAATGAACATTTGTTGAAGTTGAACTGGTTACACAAAGCCCTCTGCTGCCAGGAACATTATTATTTGTTGTCAAGGCTACTGGTTTGGCCCTGAGCCCTATCCCATTGAGGCCTGTAGGTAACTGCTGGGCAGAGAAGACTTTCATCTGGATCATTAAAAGCAGGGCACGGTTGCTCTTTGTGTTAGGTTGCTGAGAGCAGCAGTTCTGCTTGAAACAGCTGGTCCTCACGCATTCAATAACTGAATCTCTCTTCGGCATGAATTTGGCTCCTGATTCCTCCTTGGAGTTAGGCTGTGGTTTCTGATCCTGCCCTGCACTGGAGCCTTCCTGCTGAGGTGTGGTTTCTGCTGGGTAGGTTCAGAGCTGGACTCTCCACCATGCTGTGCTGCCCACACCCTCATCAGCTCTCCAGGGAAAGCCTCAGGCAATGGGAATGGGAAGGAAATAGCAAAATGTGCAAACCAGATTATATTAGAGAATGATGCCTACTAAGTGGCCGCATGAAGTCGCCCTGTAGACTCCTGTCTGTCCCTGCAAATGGACTTCTCCCAGGGGAGTCTAGGTGAGGTCTTTTACTAGTTCCAGGAAGGTGAAAACCAGAGGCAGAACTTCTGCTGTTCGGTGCTGAAAAGGTTCGAACAGGCAACACTACAGAAGTTTATGACAACTAAACCATGGACTTTGCTGTTCAGGAACAGCTGACTCCACCAAATAGTTATTTCTATTTTAGAGGGGCTTTTCAAAGGTAAGCAGAGCTGTAGGCAGCTCAAAGATTAGCTGAATGTTATTAGTAAGTTTAGATGGTATTTTGGTGCCAAGTATTCAGAATACCACTTGTTATCAGATTTGATGAGGAAAAGATAAGTTTGAAAATCATATTTCTAAGTGAAGCATCTTCATAGACAGAGGAAATGAGGGGAAAATAACTCTAGAAGAAAAGATAGTGATAATTGTGGACAGTTGTTCTTTCCAGACATGCTGGGCTCAAGGTGACCCTTGAACAACTCAAGTGCTCTTGCCCAGGTAGCATAAAAAATCACATTTTGAATTACTATGGCAAATGTAGTAATTATCATTTTCAGAAATGCATTTAGTTCCTTTTTCCTGAATGGAGCATGGACAGGTCTGGGGGCCTAATATTTTCAGGTTTGGAAGAATCTGAAACTAAAATTGTGTACATTTTTAAAAAGAAAATAAGTAGCTAATCACTAATTACAACAATTCAATAGCTTTGAATTGCACAAGGTAGTATCTTGTAGGTCTGGAGCCCTTGTATCCCTCAGTCAAATGTGATTGTAATTGACTCACATATCCAAAAAGAATTTGGGAGCAAGAGAAATGCCATGTAAAGTTCTGTGAAAAAAATGCTTATATGTAAAATGCTCATAGCTGTCAGAGTTGCTCACTATTTATACTCAAAAGGTATGTGACATATTTCTCCTTCAGGCAAAGCAACAAAAGTAATAGGTGTGAGTTCTGGTGACCAGGTTTATATCAAAGGCAGTAGTGGGCTACCTGGACCTTTGGTTCTTGTGCCCTTGTGATCATTTTTCTGTTTCCCTGTTAGTAAAATGGAGATAATGCGACTTAGCCAACTTTGAGAGAAGTGTGAAGAAGGATGTATGGATTCTTCGTTCTTTTACAAGAATTTTAATATTTCAGTTTCCCATTCCCCAAGAAAAAAGACATCCTATATTAATTTGTGGTGATTCATAGCAAATTTTCAAACCTGTAACTAAACAGTATCAATAAATCATAAAGTAGGTAATTCTTCTCATAATTCTTTGTAGACAGTTATAAATTCATGTTTACTTGAAGAAGGGTGAGTGTGTATTCTACCATATAAGAGCTGTATTTATATAAATTATTCTACAAACCCCCCCTAGCTTTTACTGATTGGCTACAACTTTGCAAAACAGTAAGGATTTAAATTTTCAGTCTTAGCCTTCCAGTTCTACTGCTTTCCAGTGTGGATTTCCATAAAAATAATAAGCTGTGTTGTCATTGCTATGCCTCCTGTCAGTATCTTCTGCTTGGTCAAGTGTGTGTTCATCAAGGTTCTTGTCTTGTTGATATGTGACTGCTGTAGCATTGTGGTGGCTTCTGTCAGATAATGCAGCTGTCTTGAACTCCCACATATGACAAAAAAATACAGCTATAGCCCTTTGAAGAACTCTTATAAAATGTGTTTCTAATTAGATACATATAATAGAGAGTACCAGAGGGATTTGTTCATTGTCACAGACCTTCAGAGCTGAATTTCCGCAACAATTTGCTGAAGCACGTAGACAACAAGAGGCATTTATGACTGCATGTGATCCAGAGATAAGAGATGTGCTAGATCTGAAGCATCTGAAATAAGAAGCAGTGGGAAGCAGGAGCATCCTTGTATTTCAAGACAATTATACTCAGTGTTTATCCACAGAATTCAGGCAGCAAACACTTAATACAACATTTCAAAAGGAAGCAGTTTAACACATACTTTTAAAAGACATTTTTAAACCTTATCTGTAGTCCAGTAACAGCAGATGTTTGTTAAAAGAGTGCAGCTAAAAGTCAGATAAATTTGTCTTTTTTTTGGTGATAGACTACACAGTGGAAAAGAAGTTTCACTTCTTCATGTAAGCTCTCCGCTGGGACAAGCAGCTCCAAAGTGCCTTGGAGCATTCTGCTGGATGTGCTGGGCACAGGGAGCTTTTTAATCAGCTGTTGCTTATGTGCAGTGTGACACATTGTGCCATGAACAGCCGACCTAACAAAACCTAGTTTCCAGTGGCTCTCTCCCACATTTTTTCCCCTTCGTGTTGACTGATAAAAGATGAGTAAGTCTTTCTCTGTATGAGGACTTAATAGAGTATCTCTTCCCATTTGTAGGACTATTTTCCTGAAACTTTTGTGAAAAAATATCTTTGAATCTTCTAGTCTTTTGTCCAGTTTGCTTAAAATTGTTTGGGAGCACAGAAGTTATTTCAAGGGAACAGATATCACATGTGGATATTACTGCTTAAGTCTCATTTCTTTGGGAAATCAGTCTAAATGCAGTATTTAGAATTTTCACTGCAAGAAAACCAATTATCTTTTTGTGTCAGAAGGAATACTTGTATTAACTCTATCAGAGTATATGTATACTTGTATGTAACATTAAAGTCTTAAAATAATTGGTGAAAACCAGCAAGTTAAGATGCTGCAAAGTTAGGAAAAAATGCCAGATTAAGGTTATTGAATCTAAATTAATGTTTCCTTCTCTTTTTCTGGTAGTTATAATGCTCCATGTCACGTGTGAAGCCAGGTGTACCATGAGCAAGCTACAGGAAAATTAAATGCTCAATATTCTTAATGTCTCAGAGTTGGATTTAAAAAAAAATATGAGTGTGTTAAGACCATGCATCTGAATTAAGTTCCTATGTTGCAGTTTTATGAGCAGCGTACGCTCAAAGAGAAGATGTGCATTAGAGAGGCCATGAAATCTCCATCCCTGGAGATATACAGACCTCAACTGGACAAATCCCTGCACAGCTTGATTTATGCTGGTTGTGCTTTGAGCAGAGATTGGACCAGGTGACCTCCAGAGGGTCCCTCCTGACCTAAATAAATCTATGATCTGTGACCAGATCTATGGACCAGAAAGAGCTGTCCTACAAAGTATATGTAATCTGTATGCTTTAAATTACTTAAAAGTACTTCTGTCTAAAGCAATTCGAACCTTTAAAACTGTGTTAGCTTTCATTAGATCAATATTTATCATAATTCTTTAAAATCTGTACGTGGTCTACCTAATAGCTAGGCTGGCTGGCAATTATTTGGTTATCTATAAAAACAAGAAATAGGAATAGGCCTAAATTTTACTTATGTTGGATGTAGTCTCACTTTAGATCTCCTGAGAAAGGACAGAATTGTAGTATTTTCACAGTATCTAGAAAGTTAAGTAGAAAATGGCATGTTGAATGATAGATAATCTGATGCAAAACAGCACTTCCAAGAGAAATGCAGGAAGAATCCTGCATAGTTTGTTACTGAATTTACAGAATGAGATTTTCATTCATGACAAACAATGGTTTGTCATATATTTTTTGTAAGGGCTAGATAGTGTCTGGTCTAAAATATTGTCTGCTTATTCGGAAGGTGATTTAATAGAGAGGTGTGCAGAAAGCAGGGTTTCCTGATTTGGAAAAGTAGTTTAACAAAATTTAATCAGTATAGTTTGGAGAAAAGACAACAAAACAAGAAGAGTAAGTCTGTAAATACTTGAGAGAAATGGGTTGGTGATATAAAAGGAGGAAATAGCCCTCAGCTATAACAGGTAGGGAATAGTGTTGTGTCTCTGCCATATTTCACACATATGCAGTGCCATAGGTCTGTGGAATGAAATTAGCAAACGTGCAGAATTGAGTTGTGAACAACTAGAGGATAGCTACGACAGCCATTAGAAAAACATTGTAGATCCTAAGGTTTATTAGATGATGGAATAATTTGTCAAGGGAAGTTCTCAAGCACAAACTTTTAGATAAGAGTAGCAACAGCAGGTCAAACTTTATTACACAAGATCCTCCAGCATTAGGGCAGGGAAATGCAGTTTCCAGTCCAAGCACATAAGGTCTTATAAATACAAAAAAAAAAGCAAAGTAGTGGCCAGGAGAGAAAACAGGTACTCCATTACTCACATCAGATACGTGAATAAGAAGCTTGGCAACTACCAGTGAACAGTTATTGCTTAAGCATGAGTACTCCTCCTATACACTGTAAAACAAAATGAAACAAAACCAAAAACAAAACCCAAAGAAATTGCCAATTTAAACACAGTCTGCCCCTGAGGGTGTTGAATAATTATGAACCATACTCTGGAATGTCACAAAATATATTGATAGAGGCAGCTGTCATGACCAAATCCATCTATAATTTGTAGAAATGCTGCAAAATAACATATATATATATATGTTTATTTTCTTGAGGTTATATATATAGGTTTAATTTCTTGAGACTAAATCCGAACTGTTGCAGAAGCCAGTGCCTACTTCAATTAGACTTTGTTATTTAGTAAGTTATACTTGAATAACCATTTGAAAAATCAGCTCTTCACTTCTCACATATAATTGATATTGCATACCTGTCTTGATATTGCAATATTCCCCATTAGAACAACAATAAGAGATCCAGATTAGTTTCAAATTCAGATGTCAGACCTATCAACTGTTTTCTCAGATACAGATTTTCTGGTGTGACTGAGTACTCACTAGGTCACTCTAGATTGTGTCTGTGAAAGGGAAGAATTTATTCTTGATTCTTTTTTATATGCAACATTTTTATTCATATGCACCATATTTATAGTCTGGTTTTGTCTTGGATTGAACTAATTGTCTAATGAACTAAGTTAACTCAGTTGATAGTGAAATTATTAATGCACTGTTTCTCTCTTCCTCCCTCCAGTATGCTGCCTGGCTGGTCCTTTGGGTTACATGGAATGTGTTTGTTATCTGCTTCTATTTGGAGGCTGGGGACCTTTCAAAGGTAATTTATCATTGGATACATTTAAGCCATCAGCACTTTGTTAACATGCCCCAGTTGAAAGGTTGTGTTCTGTTTTACTCATTGTCTTAGTGTTATTAGAATCAGGGTAGTATGATGGAAATTTGGAGTATGCTGGGTATGTTAGAAACTTTTAATCTAGACAGTAATGAGCATATACCTTCTGATGCCCACAACAATAATGGTATATATCTGTTTTAAAAGAGAATTACCTCTTTTTGCCCCCTCAGTAATTCTGCAATGCAATTTCACCTCTATGAGAGACATTAATTAGTGATTTCATGAATACAAAAGATTACCATCTCAAGGGTAAACAAATATTTTTTGTTCCATTTAGCTCACTGTTACTTAGCTGGATTCCTTTCAGGGTTCTTATACCACAGCATAATAATTGTAAAACAAAGTGTCTTTCATTAAATTAAAGTGCAAACTGAGGTGCCAGAATAGATTGCCGTTTGGCTACAGCAGTGCTTTTTAACTTTGTGCTTCTGGTAGGAATGTTATGATTGAACACTTATACACAGTCAAAATCAATAGGAAAAATATATTTTCCTAAGATTGACATATTTATAGGGTTTTAGTGACACTGTGAGTGTAACACATAAAGTGGCAGTTGGTAATGGGCTCAAATCAACATCTCAACCCCAAACTCCTACTTTCTAAGGCATTCCCAGAAGGCTGCCAATTTGTGGGATAAAAGATTAGCAGCGGTAACAAAATATTTTGTTAGAGTAATAAGTATCAACTGAGTCTGAATATTGCTGTCCATGCTGAGTTATGCTCACAGTGGTGTGAACTGACCATCAAGGAGAATCTCGTGTGTGAAAGAGATCACATTTTCTTCTTGACTCAGATATTTAATTGCCGTTCCTGGTTAAAGGGAGTTTAGCCCAACTGTAAATTACAGATGTAATTCTCTGATCCTTTGTGAGTTACTGATATGTTATGATGCAGAAAGTTACACACAATTATAGGAAGAATAAATGAGGCAAAGATACTCCTTTACCTGTATTTTCTTTCAAATCACCCCCAAAGTACAAAAAATACTAGAGACTGGGATATTTCATCCCCATGTAATCTGTTTCTTCAAAAGATGCTGACTTCAAAAGGATCAGAATTTCATTTCCTGAGGGTGTAAAGTAATTTTCTGCAGGTAAAATGTTACACTTTGTGGGTTTTATACCTTCAGACAGGCCCAATCTCATTAAAAGCTTGGCAAAAACATAGTAAATGAAAGAACTTGCATATATTATCTTTTATTTGGTTAAAATTCTTTCTGTATTGCTAAGTGAACTAATGTATATAACAAACCCAGCACCTGTTGTACAATTATACTCAACCCAATCCACCCTCTTTCCACCTGCTTGTTTCAGCCACCTGCATTCCTAAACTTGTAAACATTGGGGCGCTTATCGTGTCTGGGGAAGTGAAAGGGAGTAGGAAGGAAGGGGGAAAGGAGGAGCAGCTGTTTGAGCACTGTTTTAGTGGATATAAAAGCTTAAGAACACTAGTGAGTGCTAGCTGGAATAAAGATGGGCCAAAAACAGTATCTAAACCTGGAACTGATTTTTTTCTGAAGTCTAGGGCTGTGTGATCCAGAGTGTTTCCCAACCAACCATATGGTTCAGGCTTATATTTGGATGCAGTTAAAATTTTTATTTGGTCTTTAGAGGTATTATTTGTTCCGGTGATATGATCTGCCTTGAAATACCCAGTAGAGTATACTCCTTCCACTTCATCTGGTTTTCAGCCCAACAGCATCGGTAAAGAGGGGGAGAAAAGGAAAGTTCCTAGATAATGGATTTAAGAAATAGGTGCAGATCGACTCATTGTCTACAAAAGGTCTAATTCACACATGGGACATCACTCTCCTCTCCCTTTCAACTGCGAATGGTACATCAAAACTTTCCCACATGATCAAATCTTCTGCAAGATCTAGGGCCTAGAAATAAACGTCTAAGGGAAAGATACCCAGCTTTTTGGATGGATAAAACTTATCCTCCTGTTCTAGATCCTTTAGAGGCTCCAACTGTTTTACAGATGTAGATATCTTACAAAATGGATCATTTTAAGTTTTAAGTCTCTCAGTCACATTCATACGTCTTGCACTGAATCTTCTTTATTATTTATATTTTCATCTGGGAATAACTGCAACTTCAAATCTGTAATGATACTCCTGTGTATTTTTTTGTGTTTGGAATGGCACGTAGAACCTTGAAAAAAGCTCTGGGTTTGAATCGGTTCTAAACAGAGAATAAAAAATAACCTTTAAGCAAGTACCAGAGGGATGCCTCTGAGGTTGTAAACCATGAGAGAGGATTCCTGCACAGCATGGCTTAGGAATTGATAGGTTAAAATTACAGCCTAATAATAGTTCAGCTGGGTATAGTTTATTTTTATATGTATAATTTAAAGCTTTCTACCAAATAAAATAAAAGAAAGGCTTTTTTTTTAAATTTTGAGGACAGCTTTTATTCTATGTGTATGTACGTCAATTTTTCCATCATCACCTGCTGATACAACGGAGAGGACATATTTCAATTGTTAATATATCTTATTACAAAATGCTTGCCAGCTTCATCCTTTTCTATTTTCGTTGTGGGGGCAGAGGTCATGACATTTACACAGCTTCTCCTTATTGCACTGAAACAGGCCTACAAAGACTCAGAAATTTTTAGAACAATGAGGTAATCATCTCTGAAGAGACTGAAGATGCTCAAGGATTATTAGTGAACAGCCATGCAAATCTATTTGCATTATATACCATTACAATCGTATATATCTTGTGGAAAATGGCATTGCACTAAGTATTTTCTGTCCTTGAGGCACGGTTGTCTTTGCTGAAACTGTTTCACAGCAAGCTGGAATATTTATGGCTTTGTAACAAAGGTTTGTAACAAATAGGAAGTGCAATCACTTGTTCTTAACCTTGATTGTTATCTAGCTCTGTGAATGAATGCCTAGAAAACCTACTTCTCAGATTTACTTTTCAGTATTACTCTTCAATAATATTTAATTAGTCTGTGTGTTGTTTTGCTTGCTGGTGAGTGCCATACTCAGTATAAGTAGGACTTTAAGGTTTCAGGAGTGGTAATATTTATTTTGGCCTGTGGCTAAGCAAATGTAGCATCCAAAAAGCATAACCTCTTATGTTGAATGAGGCACATCTGAAGTACACTAGTGAAACAAAAAAGAAAACATAATAGAAATCATCACTGAGAAAATGTAATATTTCAATGATTTATTTAAATATCTCAAAAAAGGACATAAGGAACTAGATTTAGCTATCTCAGAAAAACAACAACAACAAAAAAAGTCCCCAAACCCTAACATAAGTTAACAGTCTGTTTAGCATTTTTTACTTTCTTCTTCAGACAAAACTCCCATTTACTTCTATGGGATTCAGCAACAAGCTCTGAATAAAGACCCTCAGTAGAAAGAGTGCTGCAAATGCTCATGTAATGAAGAAACAGCACTCTTCAAGGCATTTAAAAGCTTCCCCTAATGATGTCTAAGGATCCCACAAGCAGAATAGAAGCAGAATAAGAACTATCGAACTCACATTTTTAGTTTAAAAATGAGTAGACATTTTTTCACTGCAAAAAAATGCATGGCTGAGGTTGCACTGGTCCCATCACAAGTGCGGGAGCGTAGAGATGCTGCTGCTGTGAGTTACTGGAAGTCAAGGCGGAGGCTGGACTTGGGGTGGTGGATGAGGAGGACCAGCTGAAGTTCAGGGTCCAAAGCAGCTCTTGCTGCACATGGTTCCAGCCTTGTGCCAGTACTTTTGGTTCTCCTTGCATGCAACCCTACTTTTGTGTGACCAGACACAAGAGCTTTCCTCTCACTGCCACCTGGCTGAGCTCCACTATCACTTTGCTGTAGTCCCTAGAAGTACTATGTGAATGTGACCAAGAATACACTTTTAAAAAACTCATTTTAACTGACAAAATTTACTTAGTTTCTATTTGTGTGGCACTCTTGACATCTTCCTTATTCATACCTAATAACATACAAAGGTTACATATAACATATAAAATCATAAGGTTGTACTTATATGTCTTTTGACACAAAAATAGGTGTTTGAAAGTCAAACACTCCAATATCAAGAAATGCCAGAATCAAGGTTCCTTGTATAAGCATAATTTAGCTCTCTCTGTACATTCATTTTTATATAGCTTTTAATTATGCAGTCACAACTGTATTTTTTTTCTTTTTCACAATCCTTTCCTTCATCTCTGTACAGCATGGCCTATTTTAGAGATGAATCAGGTTTGGGAACTGAGTGAGGCTGTCATACTGGATCATGCATCATACATGTACTGCAGCAGTCAGAAAAAGCTTAATAAAGGGGCAAGGAAAAAAAAAAGCAAACCACTTTTCTTACCATATGTGACCATTACATATTTTGTTTTCTTCTCATTGGCCATTATGTAATTAATTTCCATACTTCATACAAGTACATCCTGTACTTCATTCAACTCTTCTCTGAAAACATGTAGAATAATACTATGAAAGCTTATTTACAGAACTGTGGCACCTAAGAACCCTGAGCACAGTGGTGATAGTATGTACATAGCTCACCATGTGTACTTAAGGTGCAGTTCCTCATGATTTTAGTGCTCATTCTACAGATATGAGTTGCAAGCTACTGTTCTTTAAAAAAAAAGTTGCTATTTGCATTCAAATTAGGTTACTTCCTTTCCTATATTGTCCTGAGGTGCAACAGGGGGAACATGAAAGAATAGGAAAGATTAAAAAAAACACTTATTTGAAATTATTAAATATCATACAAAGAACTGAATGTATTATAGCTATTAAAATGTAAACTAACAAAAAATATGTAATCACATTGCTTTCTGCCAGAAGTTTTAAGGGAAAGAAAATGTTTCTGAAACATTTTCTCCTACCCACCCCAAATATCTGCAAATATAAGATAACTTGGACCCACAGAATCACAGACTAATTCATGTTGGAAGAGACCTCTCAAGGTCACTTAATCCAGTCTCCTGCTCAGAGCAGCACCAACTTCAAAGTTAGAGCAGGTTGCTCACAGTTTTAGTCAGTCAAGTTTTAAAAGTCTCCAAGGATGGAAATTTCACAACCTCTCTAGTTCTTAACCATTCTCATTGTGAAAAGTTTTCTCCTGATATGCAGTTGAAATTTCCATTGCTGAAATCTGTGACATAGCCTCTTGTCCTTTCACTGTGTACCTCTGAGAAGAGTCATGCTCCATCTTTTCTAACACCCCCTTTAGGCTTTTAACTGAAGTTGAGTACTTCAGCTTTTGTTTTGTCCTTTCTGTAGTCAAATTCCTATTTCCAACCGCACAGCCTGTTGCACCTCACAAGAAAAATAGTTAATTATCATGTAATAAATAATCAGTTCACTTTTCACAATTTTACGTGCTTTACTATGGAAGAATAATGAAGGGTCTTCACATATATGTAAAGCTATAAAGTATCTTAAGTAAAATGTGGAAAGATGAAGGTTATCCTTGTTATCTGGAAGAAGTACTAATACATTAAAAAAGAATTAGAATACTTTAGTTCAAAGACAATTCCATTTATATCAATTTATATTTAAGTTGCCTGATATTGTATTTGGGGAAATACTGAAAACATGACACATAAACCTTGCAGTCAAATAGAATGCTGAAAATGTGTAACTCTTCCCCTTTCCTGCTAGGTAAGTATGAATCAGGAAGATTAACCAAAACTTGGTGAAGGCTCCCCAGTAACTGATAGGGAGCAGGAGGAAGGCAATATAAGGGCATTGCTGGGAAATACCCCTGGGGAGAGAGGCAGCTCTGGGAGTGCAGAGGAACTACTGGAGAAAGGAAAGTTTAGGGAGAGTTTGCTGCTGTTTTATTATCTGCAAGTATTACCCACTCTGTAGCTGAACAGCAAGTTTGACTGTTCTGCACATTGTGAAAGCAGAGTAATAAAGACAAATGTAAGAAATCATGTAAATGGGATTCCCCAACTGCCAATGTGCACTGTGATTAAAATCAGTGTTTTCATACATAGTCATAGTTCATAGTAACGTAAGGCCAGAAGGGACTTCAGGATATGGCTAGCCCATTTTCCTGCCTCCAGCCAGGCTCAGCAACCAACCTGGACGATGGGAGAGCATCTCACGCAAAAGGTCTTAAGGAGGAAATGAGCAGTTTAGGAATCCACCCACAGCTGATGTTCACGCATTAACAACTTTTCACTGCTGACGAGTCCACCTTTCCCTTGTTGACCTGAGATGTTAGTCCAGGATTAGCCAGATATGGCTGACTTTTAGTGGCTGTAGTGCAGTCCATCCCTTCTCTTTTCCTTTTCCATTGGATGACACTAATGGGAAGAAGCAGCAATGGTTGTAGCACTTCCTGCCAACAGACAAATTAACATCAGCCCTGCATTGCTGCTAGGAATAAATGGGAGGGTTGGGAGGAGATACGGACCCCATGTTTCCTCTTATCGTTCTCATTTGTCCCCACCATCTTATCCAGCAAAGTTATAAGGACCAACCAGAAATAGGCACCTTGTAGTATTTTTCCACTTCAAAATCCCAACATTTTCAAGCAGACATCCACCTATGCGTCTGACATTCACATACCACTGCTTGGATTGATACCTAGCTGCTCTGAAATGCAGTTTATATCCATATGCAAATTAAGTGCAATAATGCAAATTAGTTCAGGATATAATTTGCATAGCTTGTCACTCATGATGCTCAAAAAACACGCTGGCTATAAGCACTGAACACTTTATGCAACTAATATACTCTGATTTTAAAGGGACAGTTTGATACCTAGGTAAAGCTGATGAAAGAAGGAAACAAATGAAATTGTTCATTCATCTTCAGTGTAACTCAGTTGTAACAAAGCAATGAACTTGGCAACAAGATGGAACATACACCAGTTACACGTTCATTCTGCATTACTTCGTGTCCATTAGTATAATCATTATACTGCTTTGATTCCACATATCCTAATTATTTTTGTAAGGCAGTGGTCATTAACAGTTAAATGTCAATGTTGCACATACTCTAATAAAACAACCTGCAGGATGTTTAATTTTGAACATATTACCTTCTTTGGATGTTGTTTTAACAGATGTCCTGTTAAGATAACAGAGAAATTAAATTAGTTTTCAACTCAAAGCATCTGGTTAACTTTGTAGGTAAATGCCTTTGAGCAGTAAATCTGACCAGGATTTTCAGATAAATAGCTATCAGAATGTTTTAAGTAAATGACTTTATTTTTTCACTTCTATTACTCAGGGCAGATTTGACATGCTTGATCATATATCTAACAGATGAAAATTGAAAATAGTGCTGGCAACCAGCAGTGTTAGGTTATTCTGAGGGTTGTTTCATGGGTAGATACTATTAAGCATGCTTATGGTTTCAGATAATTTAGTTTTGCAGCAATTTTTAAACCTCAAGATCTTTACCAGCTAGAAGATAACTGATTATAAAATTTAAACTGTTTATTACTGTAGACATAGCATATGGTGGAAAACATTTAGATAAAAGTGGAATTTTTCATCTCTTTAATGGTGAAGCAAAGTGTGATAGGAAATCATTCAAAGTATAGAAAAATATGAAATATGGTTGTAGAGATTTTGCTTATTGTACAAAGTTTATCTTTTAAAATTCTGAGTTCATGAATAAACATACATCTGCATATTGATTTATATACGCACACTTTTTCCCATAATCTAATAGTTATGCACCGAATACAGGAACACATGAAAATGAGTAAGTGTAGTGACTGATCAGATGATAATTCCATATGATGATTTACATATGTGTATATGTATTGTATAAATATCATATATGTGTGTACCCATGTATTAAGTACCTTAGTTATACTGTTAAGATCAGTAGGCACGTATTTTAACATATACCTTACAGCTGCATATATTATAGTTACATGGAGTTTTTAGTATAGCTCTAAAGGCAGTGCCATGGATATTTCTGCAAATCTTTCATATGCTACAGCCAAGACATTACAGAAAAAAACAAATATATATTTATGAGATTACATTTTAATATTTATTAATTATATTGCAGTACCATCTAGTGGCCCCAATTTGATATCAGGGTGCCATTATAATATGACACCTAGACACACATAATATAAATAGAGCCTGTCCTAAATGGTGTGTAGTCTTAGTATGTGATGAAACAGAATAAGTGGGAACCAACAAATAGGAGACAGCAAGGAGAATGCAAACCAATGTTATATCTGAAATTCTTCACGAAGTCTAGATTTTCTCAACTTTCTCATCAAGTTTTCCCCATGTTTCTCATCCCTGTGAGGATGGATAGGCAAGTGACACAAAGACCTACTTTTGATTGGGCAGCATTTCCTTGTCCCCCTCTGTAAGGAAATCACTTCTGAATGCTGTAGGGTACCATTGCTAGCATTTCACCAATTGTTTAAAGGTACTGGAGGAAAAACTGTTGATTTTGCTTAAAATGAAAAATCAGAAGATAAACATATTGCCAGTGAAGCAGATGCTCAGAAGATCACAGCTACAGAATGTACGCTTGCTATGACAGCTCTTCTGGGGAGTTGTCTGTGTCTCTCATAGACAGGACCTTTCCTATGGGTATATAAATCAGGCTCTGGAATCAGCTATGGACAAGGACTGAAGGGTTATTTGCCATAGTTGAAAGCCGAGGAGTCTGCCAGAGCACCCACTCATCTTTTGTGAAAGTATGAAAGCATACAAAAATATGTTCTACTTTTTAAAACCAAGTTAAATTTCACTGTCTCATGGTGTCAGCTTTTTCTTTCATTATTTATTCTTTTTGAGAACATATGCAATACTTGAAGATAGTCCTTAACGATTTGTTGTTTTAAGTGTAGGTGCAATGGCTGTAATATGCTTTCTCCACATTTTCTTTTCCTCTAAATATAAATAAATAATTGACCTTCTAATTATAATCTATCTGATAAGCTCCGTCTTGTGAACCAGGGGTCTACCAGAAATTTCAAGGCAACATTAAGCCCATACAGTTTCCAAGGAGCTTTGTATTACTTGGAATTTCTGAAGGAAACCATTCTGATCCTTATGTGACTGCAAATTGTGCCAGTGTTAATCCAATAGGAAATAAAAATTCTGTATTGCCTTCAGCATCTTTTCATGCATGAATAAGCATTTATTGAACCTGGGACAGCAACGTGAGCTGTGAAGCTCTCTCCTTTTTTGATCCTGTTTAATATTGTCCCCATCCCACAGAACAGCATGAGTGCAGGCTCATTTTTACCCTACTTCTTTCTCCCCACTGCGATGGTAGCAGCGAGCTCACAGACCGCAAGGCCATGCACTGAAAATGGCTGCGGTGACTGGTCATCTCTTATAGTGGTTCATCATCTTGTAACGCTCCAGATTTGCAGTTGCCCTTCTGCTGGAAGGTCCCACTCCCATGACCCTTGCAGAGCACTGAAGCACTTGAATATTCATGACCTATGTCTGGGCTAAAATCCACAGGTACATTTTAAGCCACTCCTAGCAGCCGCAGAAAATATGTTCTTACACACCCCCCCAACTTTGCGCTGAAGCAGGCGAGTAGCTCCTAGAGAGGACACTAATAAAAGCCAAGGAGGCAGTAATATGTTTAAACTGTCACAAATATTTCAAAGTGAACGTCTGCCCTCGTCACAGAGCCAAGCTATGCTTTCTGCACCCCAAGAGAATTTACACTCACTAGATAAGTCTCCTTAAACATTTAAACAGGTATTTCCAGAAACGTGGTGCAATGTAACTATTCAGGATAAAAAAATAAATTAATTTTGCCTCCTGTAAAATTGCTACCTCAAAACTGTGTAATTAATTTTAAATATTAGTCATTCTTTTCTTGTCATTTTTTCCTTTCTTGTTCCAATGAAAGAAATGTTTCCAAAACTGCTACTGAAAGGCAGCGATCTGTGGTATATGGATAAGTGAATTAACTAATGTCAACTTTGATAAGTCTGTAGGATTTGATGATGAATTTTTATTAATTGCCCATAATAAACCAGAAAAATTATTCTCTGGCAAAATTGCATTGACTTCAGTGCTGTCACACTGCAGCTGACAGCACACTCTCAGCTTGTTTTGTTGATTCCATATGCTCAGATTGAAGGACTAGCTGTGAAAAATATTTGGTCTCCTTTTCTAATAACCCACTAAACTCGATGATTACCTTTGTGAATTTATCCCCAGAGTATGAGTTCACTCTAGTGTTGATGTTTTCAAAACTTGCTGCTGCTATTTCAATGACATTAATTTTAAGGGGCATCCTATCTATTCAGGAGTAGACTGCTATACTATGGCATTATATCCCACTTAACAGAATAGCACAAACACTTATTTGAGTAGAAATTGGATTCTGTATTTTGAGGGTAGGATTTGATTGATTAAATAACCTTACAAATTGAACAAAAGTGTGGTTTAGTGTGGGTTTCATTCTAAAAGCTTGTTCTTCAGCAGGCCACAGTGTAACTCAGGCTATTTTTCTTCCACCCAACAATAGTTGGCTAATTCAGCATTAATGAGGTGATCAGTAACGTGCTGTGTCTGAGTATCTCACCGGTATCTTTAAACTGCCAATGAACCCTTTTATAGAAAAACTGCTGTTTGCAACGTAGAGGGAGAGTATGAGCAGAGTGCTCAAAACTATGTGAAAAAAAATAGTTCCTCCTCTACAGGTATTTGATACACACCTCACCACTCAGATGAAAAAAAAAAAAAAAGATGTTGGATTTGTCAGGCTTTTGACCATATCTCAAAAGTGAAGGGCTCTCCCTTTCTATATAAGGGTCCCGTCTATGACTTCCAATTAGGTGCGCAAAGCAATCTCTGTCTTCCTCTTTCTCTCCTTTCTTGGCAATTTTATATTTGTCACTCCTTTCTTTTCCTCCCTCAGCTTAGTAAAGCTGAACACTTTTTTTAATCTTGGCTTTGCTCACCACTGGCCCATTCCTCTGAGGCTTAGGACATCCAAATGTATTCTAGCTCATTTGGGCTAAACTGGCAAGTTTTATCTTGCTTTGGAAGTATGGGGAAACACTGTATTAGAATGGAGTTTCATTTGGGTATTTCTCTTTAACTGCCACTTACAGAATACACTAAATGTTGTAATTCTGTACTTCACTGCCCATTGTAACCACATGAACCTGATTCATAGTGTTCCCACAGATGTTCCTAAAACCTGAGTACAAGACATCTCTCCTGCAGCTGTGATGACGGGGATTGATTTGTATTAGGTGGAGAAGTTAAGCAGTTGGAACATATTTTTTTATCTTAAAGTCTGAGTTAAGGAAATTTTTTAAACTTTTTTTCCTCATTAGAATATTCAATACGTTTATGTAGGTGTGTTTCTTCTTTCATACCTTGCATTTGACATCATAATATAAATTTATATGAAACATTGTTAAATATATTGCAGATATAATCTAGATAATATACAGTATAAAAACGATTTGCATAAGTATTCACATAAGAATAATGTAAAAATTGATACCATGGGTTGTGCAAAAGTTATCCATGAACTTTAGTGTCTACCCAACTGCGGTTAATCCTAGGTGTTCCAATGGCCATGTAAGAAATACTGCTATGTACAATACTGAAAGAAATTCCTCCATTGGAAAAGCTTCTCCTTAAGCCTAGGGAACTAACCATTCACTTTTATTGAGAAACAAACATATGCATACATACATACATACACATATATATATTTGATCAGTGTTTTCCATTTAATTTGACAGCACATATATGCTGTTCTGTGTCTGATTCTATTTCTTTAACTTATTTTTTTTAATCTCTTTATTCTTATAGGCATGAATTCTACAAAAAAAAAGCAAATGCTGTTCTTAGCTTTTGTTTATTTGACTTTTTTATTCGTTTCATCGGATGTTTTCTTGTGTTATGGGTGCCCTGGTTTACATTGTGCAAAAATATCCCATCTTATTTTAGTTATTCTGTCTTGAGTAGTTCCTATCCTACTTGCCAAATACTATCAGTGCCTTTGTGAATGGTTTAAAGTACTTCAATCACATAAGTAGTTTCAACTCAGCACAAGGATATACAATATAGCATATTTTGTGTAGAATCAGAAAGCTTTTGAGCTTCTAACTGTGCATTTTTCATGGTTGACAAACAATGATGGGGTTCAAAGCACGAGATGTTTCCTAAAACTACAACTTCTGGCTGTTGTGTTTGCCTTCCTGAATTCTCTGGGTTTAATTTTTAATAAAGGAAAAAGTTATGAGCTCAGGCAGCTGTTTGGAAGAAGAGGTTACAGGAGTGCCTAGTAACAACAGACTATGATACTATGTAATTAGTTTTTTTCTCTTCATTAGCATATACAACCTGCTACAGGAATGAGAATATAATGATAATTGCCAGACTCTTGGGTTTTGACTCTTGGAAATAGTGTAAAGTACGAATCTGAAGTAATTTAGATTCTTTCAAGAAACGTCTCTCTCCGCATAGGGAAAGCAGGAGCTTGTAACAGACTATGGAGACTTAATTTTGATGTTACATTTCTGGCAAAGCATCTCCAGGAGATAATAGTACTTATCCTGATTCAGGTCTCAAAGTGAAGATGAGTGTAGCAATCTTTAACTTATTATTAAAAGATGTTTGTCTGTGTCACAGTATGTAGCGTTAATGATAGGTTCTGTAGAGGAGAGTGGCCTTTATGTGAAAAGTCACTGAAGACTAAAGTTTACTGAGAGAGTTTACATGGGAAATTTGTTTGATTCCTGTACCCATTCTGTTTAGCTTTAGGCAATGTTTTCAGGTGTTTTTCACAAGCACAAAAATGTGTCCATTAAAAAGAATATATGAAAAGTAGTATAATTTTTTTTACACTGGTATCATTGTGTACTGTGTAAGACAGTGATCCCTTGTTTCCTATCATAAAGAAGCATGCTTTCAAAGTTGGTAAGTATCAAGTACCAGGTCTTCCATGTCTCATACAGAGGCAGTGCAAAATGTTGCAAGCATAAGTGGCAAACTACATGTAAGTGGAATGTTATTTCACATATAACTTCGGTCTTCAATAACCCAAACTCTAAAAATTATTTAAAAATAATATTCAAATAATCTGCTATTTATTTAAGATGGTGGGGTTTAGGCATGAAAACACGGACTCAAGGAAACCAGCAAGCCACTGTGAGTCCAGAGGCTGGTGATGTGTCTTTGGCTCCTTCTCAGCAGAACATACCACTGAGTGCTGCCACCTTCCCATGCCCATTGACATGGCCCTTCCCATGTGTAATTCCTCAGCCCCTCTCATTCTTCCTTTTACACTTCCCCTGTTTTTCTAGACACCTGCCTGATGCAGGTGGAAATGGGCTGAAACACTCTTTGGAGATCCCTGCTTCTCTGCCTAGACTGCCAATGTAGCTCAGAGTAGGTACCTGAGTTCTAGACAGCTAAAGTTAAATGAGCTGAATCCGAAACTAAGTGCTTATCACCCATTGAATTCATGGTAGTTAAGCACAATGGGATGCCTTTCTTTAACACCAAGTTCCAAATATATTTAAAAATCTGGTGCCATGGAGCCTAAATTGCATTTAAATTGGAATTTGAATGTTTAGTCTGTTAGTAATTTCTGAAAATGGGGTTTGAGTTCTAGCAAAAAATTCCTTATGCTTTTTTGAAAATCCTACATTTACTGATCTGCCTTCAAGAAAAGGAGAAAGAATGGCAATGGTAGAGTTTTCATTTATAAACATACTGAAAAACTGCTTCATGTTTTCAGTTGGAGTTGCATAGTTTATTTGATTCTCCTCCTTCATTGATTATCATTTTGTTTCAGAGTAAGCCAGTGATGCTGCACGTGAAATAAATTGAAAACCTACCTACCATGTCCATGAAACAATGGGAGTCAGTTTTGAAAACCTTATACGAAAAGTCATACCAACATGCAATTGAATAATAAGCATTTGGGTTTTCAGTTCAGAGCATAGAATAGTTGAATTTTGAAAAGTGAGATCCTTAAAAAGGCAAATGAAGTAAGTGCATGCTTCAAAGCAAAGAGCAATGTCAAGAATTTGTGGCTTTATATTGATTGGTACTATAGAAGACACTCATAACAAGAAAAATGGAAAGACTGCATGAAAAATTCAAAGCAAAAGATCTGATCTGAAGATTTCTGATACTAAGCAAGGGATATATATTCAACCTACTTAAAAATTTAAGGATATATTTTTATTAATGGCTGTTTCTTTTCTGTAGTATTTTCTTTGTGATGGGCTTCATGGTACATGTTAGATAAGGTAAAAAGGGGAAAAAGGCTAACTGCTGAATATGTAAGTCCTTGACCAAATAAATATTTTATTTTACTCTTTTTGAATTAAATATTAAACTGTAGAAATATGGAACTCCTGTATTTTATACATAGAAAGTCATGTGGCACTATGTTAAGTGTAAAGTCCTTTGGGATGATGATTTACTTTATCGTTAGAATGAAAAAAAAAAAAAAAGGCAGCAAATTACATATTCATATGTTGCTGATTTATTTAGAAAGATATATCCATGAGTCCAGAAAGTCCTGTCTCTTTTGCTCCTCTACTTAGGTGATGCTAAATTACCTATAGTAGAATTATAGAAACATAAAAATAGAAGAGATCTCCTTATAATATTTCTTGCACATAGTAATTAATAATAATATTTAATCTGTCTTTAACACTTGGTTAGCTAAATGATTCTTTATAAACTAATAAAATGGATTGTGTATCATTACTAAGTAGCCTGGTTTTGCATGCAGGAAGTTTTTTTAACCAAAATTATTTTACTGAATATCTTTGACCTTTCCTGAACAGGCAGGACAAACATTCTCTTTATTATACCATCTACGTGTTGAAAGACATGAAATCATGCTGATTATTCTTTTTTTTTGTTTCTCTTCTCTAGGCAAAGTGGGTACATTTCTTTCATGTTTCCTTATTGCTCATATTTTCTAGGTCTCTTATTCTTATTGTTCTCCTCTCGATTCTTCATATATTCACTGTAGCTTTTTTAGCATGAAGTATAAGAAAAAAAAAAAAAAAGGATATTCCAGCTGAGACCTCACCAGCACCAAATAAAGCAGACCTATAGGACCTCTAGTATTTTATCTATAAAGCTGCCATTAAAGCTTTACTGAATCAGATTTTCTGGGTTTTGCACAGTGCTACAGTGTTGATTCTCATTTCTGAGTCACTATTACAATCTCCTGCAGTTCTCTTTGCCATGTTTTGCTACCTTGACAAATGTTACTTACTTTCAATCTGTCTGATTTCTCCTGCCTACAGGAAGTACTTTGACTTTTCTTTATTTAATTCACCTTGTTGTTCTTGGGTCATCTCTTCAATTTGCTGAGATCATTTGGATTGCAGTCCTGCCCTTTGCAGTGTTTGCTATCCTTCTTCTGCATGATGCAAACAGTGTTCAATTCTATCACCCAAATCATTCAGGAAAATACTGAGTTGAATCTGGAGTGGATACCCACCTTCCACTTCAAACACTTTCTCAGCTTAACAGCCAAACACTGATAAATGCTGTTTGTGAACATGTTTTAAACCAGCTGTGCAACTGGTGATTTACATCTGTTATGCACTTTCTTAATTTGCATGTAAGTGACATCACACAACCCGGTGTCAGAAGCCAGAATAAAGTCAATTATGTCCTGTCTACTGTCCCACCTCCCCAAAACTGCCATAGCCAACTCACCTATCATAGCTGAAGAAGGAAAGTTATTTTAGTATCAACTGCTCTGGAAAGCTCATCTAAGCATCCTTTTCATCTTACAGTTTCATAAGAACACAGGGATTGATGGATTAGCAATTTTGTTACAGACACTCAGGATTGAATACAGACTCACTATTCTAAAACCATAAAAAAAATCTATCTGTCTTTCTGATTCTCTGTGGTTGCTTCTTCAGCTTTTTAATTAGTTCTGCTTTTTTTTTTTTTTTAGGCAGAAACTTCAGGTGAAATTGTGTCCTTATTGAAGTCAAGGGGGGGTGGGGGTGGGGTGTTATTCCATTGACTAAAATGAGGCCAGGAACTGACATAGACTCTTCAAGGGCTTCTCAAAGTGTCAAGTCTTATCCCTAAAAACATGATGATGTCTTGAGAATTCTGCACATCAAAAACAATTTCATAATAGAAGAGAAGATTTTAGTTTCATTGATATGGAAATCATGTTATGGAGCGTGCATCGTGCAAGCATTCAGTGTCTAAACCGACACTGTGTAAGGCATGCATAGATAATTTCCATCCTTGCCAAAATGTTGTTAAATTAGATTTAGTAAAAAAGACATACTGGTGTTTATCATTACAAAACACAGATAAACATACGAGTAATGGTATGAGTTCTGTTTTGGGTTTTGGCTTTCATATTTCGGTGAACTTGGAATACAAAAGATGTGCAAATGTTAGAGGATCTGAATCTGTACATGAAGAAGAAAACATTTATTAATCTATTAAATATCATCTGCTCCCTGAATGAGCCAGTTATTTAACTGTAGAAAAGGAACATGACTTTATAGTTCAAATTACTTGACTGAACCTTGGGAGATTTGAGTCCAGTTTTCAGCTCCGACCCAGATTTCCTGTAAATCACAGCTTCTGCCTCAACTTCTGCTCTCAGTTCTTGCCACTGTAAACCAAAGATGATTACAGCTGCCTACACGAAAAGGACAGCACCACAGTGAGATTATACTCAGTATTCCTCCAGTGCCTCACAGTACTCGTGGAGACACCGTACCCTGATGGTTCACCATGTGTAGTCCTGTTCACACTGTGGAATTACTAGAAGCCTTGCTAAAAGAAATGGGTCCCATTAAGTTCTCTCATGTATGAATTGTTCTCTTCCTCTGTGAAATTAGAGCCTATTGCTAACGAGACAACTAATCATCAATATACTTAACCTTTCTTCTACTAAATTTTGTGATGACTATGGTTATCATACTTGTATATTCAAATTATTAATAGAATTATATGGGAAAAAAAAATCTTATTAGAAACTGTTCACTTCACCACCTAATGACTGACAGTCAGCTTGGTCCAAAGATATTTTTCTCTTTGCTGATTTGATGAGTATAATTGGACTAAATGAGTCTATTTGGCATATTGAGTTTCCAAGCTATGGGTTATTTGCTTTCTTTAAGAAACTGGTAAAAGTAATCTGAAAGATAAGGAAAATCAAAAGCAAGATTAGCCACTTTTACTTCTTCTTTCTGTATCATTTAAAAAAAAAAGTGCTATCCTGAAAAATCATGGGTAAAAACCTAAAGAATTTCAGGGTTCCTGAAAGTTACATATTTACATTTCTTAAAATGAAATTTTCTTGGTTTTGCTTACTAATTCACAACAGCCAGTGAAAAAATATTGGTAGGAAATGTGTGGCAGAATCCTTGTAATAATTTCTTTTGTCTGGGTTTTAGGTAAACAGATCTGGAAAACAGACCTGGAGAACAGATCAACAGTTCGATCTTATTGCTCTATATTAACTAAACACAGTTGTAACTGTACCTTCCTTTACTAGTTATCCTTGGATTTGATCTTATAGAAACCATATGAACCATATTTTTCTGGAAACAGTATAGTCACCCACTTAATTAAAAATAAAAACTGGTCACAATGCACATTGCCAGTTTAATTGAATCCTTGCATCTATGTTTCATTTTTTGTGGCATGGAGGAAATGGGGAAAAAGAGGATGATAAACTGATCAAGTTTCTTTTAGAATTTCAGCAACAATTGCTTAAAGGTTATTCATATATCTCTTAAATTATATTTACTTTGGGGATTATGCAGGCTAAACCTTTGTACAGTATTCTAGGTTCCTAAAACAAATATTCTAGCTTAAATCATAAAGATTAACTACAATGCATTTAAATGAATACTGATGCACTGAAACTTCTGTTTGTCATAATTTAAGGTGTCATACTTTGCTATAGAAAAGGTGATTTTCCCTGACAAAAACTATGGGAAATCACTTTGAGTAAAGAAAATTTAACAGTCGTTCCTATGGCATGAAAAGAAGGACAGCTGACTTTTTTTTATAAGAATCTCAGCAAAAAAAATGTCTGATTTATGTTTAGGCATCACTTTACATTTCAAAGTATCCAAAATAAATTTGTAAACAATAGATATAGCAATCACATCATCCATAGCTGAACCATAGCAATAACTGAAGGTGGAGCAACCGTTTTTAGAGCAGAGAAGAAGAGGGATTTCCTACCCAAAAAAAAAGAATTTAGATATGCAGAATGTGATTAAATCCTTCTGGTCATCTACCTTAACACAGAGGCCAACACCTCTCTACTTTAATAAAAATATGATGGGACATTTAGCATTAGACAGTTCCTCAGAACTATTAGTAAAGGGAAGTCTCTCAGAAGAATGATTATTTTTCAGCCCAGTGTGACCTTCACCTACAGCTACCCCTCCAGGAGACCCGAAGGCTTTCTGTGGGAAAGAACAACATACTGAGAGTAATGTCATTTCCAGTGGTGCAAATGTAATCAAATAGAAAGCCAGGGATTTTGCTATAATGTTCTGTCAGTAAAATGCTGCTATTTTCCCTTTTTTCTTCTTCTTTTTTTTTAGTAGTAATATACTACCTGATAATCAACAAGCATATAGGAAACAAAAGATAGAAAACAGAGATAATTTCCACAAGGGAAGAACCAGCCAATGGATCCTAGCAGGATTTGTGCTAGAACCTTTGCTCCAGCAGAATATTCAGCATTGGTGAAGCAAAAGCGATGAATAAGTGAGGTGACGGAAATAGCTGAGTATTACAGAGAGCTTCAGGTTAGTCAAAGTTAAGAGGCTGAGTAGAATTGCAGAACGATCTCACAGTCTTTGTATTTTACAAAGTAGGGCTGATAGGACAATGTGGCCCTGATGATAATATACAGTGAGAGGCTCTAAATTAGCTGTTACCACTTAGGGAAAAGATCTATCATGTGACTAGTTCTCTGAAAACATCAGCTCAAAGCTGAAAAAACAATGTTAAGACCTGCTACGAAAGGAGCAGATCACCAGGCAAGGAATATCATGTTACTCTCAAAAACCATGGTGAACCCCAGTACTAACTACTGTGTTCAGTTCTGTTCATTTGTATCAAAAATAATGACTGAAATTGTTCAATAAGAAGGAACAGGGATGCCGGAGTGGTTGTATGAGGGATGAATGACTGTCACAGCTTCTTGGAGTAAAGAATGTTTTCCTCCAGTACCCGTTTTATAATTACAGTGTCAGGGCTGTAGTTTCAGCTATGGTTCCCCTGCTTTTTTGTTTTCAGGAAATACGACATGTTTTGATTTGTTGCTGGTAAATATTGCCCTCTTAAAAACAGCAATGAAAAAAAAAATCCACAATAAAAAACTGAGGGACAAAGACAACTGGCCAAAATTATTTAGGAATTTTCTTGTAATTACTTGGTTTTGCTTTTGTAGCTGGTGAATCACCCTGCCTACCTTCCCTCCCTCTCCTCTTCCGCTCTAGTAGAGCAGAGAGGAAGACAACAGTGATAATCCTCTTGGACTGAAATATTTTACACTTGTTTGGTAGGTGATAAATGCTGCATTCCAAGGGGATTAGCACAGTGAAACTTTACTAAAAGAGTGAGAGTTTCTGCATGCACACTAAACAGTTCAGAGCCTTGTTGGATCAACAGTAATATCCGTACTTTTTCTGTAGGAGAAGCTAATACAGGAACAACAGCCACAAGAAGTTAACCAGAAACCATTTTTTTAATAAATTATATTATTCTACTGCAGCTACTGTGCTGTGGACACATTTAATTGGTGTAGGGTGGGATTTTTTTTCACTAGTTTACACTAATTTGTGAACTTCAGTTAAATCTGAACTGAGTTAGTAATACGTGTTGTATCTTCTTGGGAAAGGAAGGCAATTTTAGGCAACTTAATGTTCTAACCCAAGTGAAACATTTGTAACGATCAGCATTACAACCACCATAAAATCTTAACAAACATATATCCTAATAAATGCAAAGGGTATAATATTGCAAGTGAAATTTCTACTTTTAGTGGATTCCTATAATTTCTTTAAACATTTCAATTTCATTAAAACAAGTCCTTGAAAACACATGCTGAATTTTGAAGAAAGGCAACTGAAAGAGCATTTTGCATTTCATCCTCAAATCTATAAGCATTTAAAAATACTGTTGAGAGCATTCAGATTTGTTTCTTACCTTACAAAAAAATAATGTAATAAGTACAGCATGCTTAAAATGAGAAATCAGTTTGATGTTTACAAGCTGTTTTAACTCCCTTCTTCCAGATATGTCAAATCTATGGTTTAAAAGATGCTGTTGCTTGGAATATCTTCTGTCTACATAAAATAACAAGGCAAATAACCTATTCTAACATTGAATCCAAACAATATGAGATTTAAAGGACCATATGGAAAGAGGAAAGTGAAATTGTTTTCTGGTTTCTTGATGCTGAAACACAGAATGTAATCAAAAGTCTTATGGAAAATGTTAACTTATGGACATTTTATACCTTACCACATTTTTCCTATTCTGTCATGTCCTATCCCTAGTCATGTCCTAATGCCCAGGCAGAAGGCTGCAGTGGAACACCAAGAAAAAAAAGCCCACTAGCCCATCTAATACTAGATATTGCTACTACCAGATGGTATCATATGGATGATTTTAAATTGCAAACTTTATGGTAGAGCTGAGTGCTCCATCTGTGACAGACCTCTAGCTACCCAAGATGGAAATGCTGCTTTTCATCGATTTCCCTGATAGAGATTGAATGCATCCTTTTTAAAAGAAGCCATGCTTTGAACACAATTATATTTACTTTGAAAGACCATTGCAAGATAATGTCCGGTGAATTGATGCCAACAGATTGAGGCGTGCTTGCTCCCACTTGAAGATGGCTTGTCTTTGTAGTCATTATACAGGTTATTGCTGTACCTGATTTCAATATTGAAACGGTTGAGGGGAGGGGGCATTTGCATAATTATATTTTATTTCCCTTTTAAAATGTAGTTTATGCAGTTCTTCCTTCAACAACATAGGATTACAGGCTAAGTAAATGCAGCCACATTGCATGAGCCTGTTGATACGTGATGCAGTGGGGTAGATGAAGCAATGATAGGTCAGAGTGATAGAGGGCATTCAGCCTGGATGTGAAACGATTGCTGCCAATATTGACATACCTTCCCTTGAATATTGAGATACCTTCCCTTCACCAGTCCCTTTTGCAGGTTTTGGCACTAATGACTTACAATGTGCAAAGTGCTCCGACTATGCGTACTACAGGCTGTTTCAGGAGAAATCTCTTTTTTTATATAATTTCATTGAAACGTTAAAAAAAGAAGTAGTGAAGGCAAAATTCAAAAAACACTGAATGTAAGAGTATTTTTCTGTCTTCAGTGCCTTGACATGAATTGCACAGCTTAAATGGTAGGCAATGCATTTAAAATAAATATTAAGCTAGGAGAGGAAAATCCTAATAAGACACACTACTGGTTTTTTTCTAAAGAAAATGTCATTTTTACTATTTGAAAAAAGGTACCAGTGATGACTAATTAGACCTTGAATTTAATGCTAAAATATTGTAAATTTTTTTAATCCATCATACATAAAAAGCCATCAAAAACCTGCATTTACAGTGCTTAGCATAGAATAGGTTATTTCATGGCTTTGTTCAGGCTTTCCAATATGAATTGCACTTATGATGGCAGAAGATAAAATGATGCTCCCTCTGCTGATTTAGGCTATAACATTTAAATGCTGCAGTATCTGGAAAAAGTGTCTGCATCTTAGTGGTAATTCTTAGTAATTTTTTGGAATGCTAGAAATCCTCTGCACCCATGCAAAATAGAAGAATAAAATATTTCTATGCTAATGCTGCAACACTAAAAATATCTAAATATTGTCAGAGGACTGACTTGATGGTTAACACCAAAATTTTTCCTTTTCATGGAATGTAAGTTTTTAGCATGTTAGACAAAAATAATACTTGTGACAATAAAAACACACAGTATTGGAGAGTCCCTTGAATATATTTCCATGTATATGAAATATTATGTGACTTTTTACTTTCAGATTTGTGCTCTTAAAAGTTCAACAAAATTTTTTAACATAGCATGATACCTCATAGCCAAAGTTACACCTTAATCACCAACCTCAAAAGCTGGGGAATGTTCAGGGAAATTAGTCAAAATTTTCTTAAACAAGTCCTCTAATAAAGACATGTTTCATCTCTTTGCTTAAGACACGTTTCTAAGTAATTCAAATAATGGATATAGGATTTTGGAGGTAGGGGTTTTTTTGTTTTTCAGGGCTGACTATAAAATTCTCTGGAGATTGCATAAAGACTGTATCTGTGGGTGAGAATGCTGAGGGGTTGTATGTGGGGTGACTTTTGTGTGGTACACACACCAGCACAAGCAGTATGTAGGTGGCAGGCTCAAGATAATAAAAACTGGTGTAAAGATGATTCTGTGCTGAAAAGCATAAATGTAAAATATAGTTTTCCTCAACAGATATGATATTTTGGGGCATTCCTGTTTTATTGCCCAAATCAGTGTTTGTTCCTTTTTATTGCCTCACTACAGTGTTGGTACAAATATGAACAGGTAGAGAGGTTTTTAAGTCTTTCCCTTGTCAAATGTCAAAAGACATTTGCAATGTCTTTTAATATATACAAAAAGTGCAACAATACTGTGAGCATTCACCTCCCTGTGAAAATTTTAGTATGTGAAAAGGAAGGAAGGAAAAGAGGGAGTTGGAAGTGTTACAAGAGAGGTTAGATGCTGTACAATAAGAGGTATAAAATATTTTTAAATGAGAAGGATGTGGGGTTTTATTGTTACTGTAAAGATAACATATTTACCTAGCTCAGTTTAAAAATAATGTGATTTGTCTTACCAGAAATATGATATTCATGAATTTCTGGTGCTTTTTAATGGTAAAATCTTTTCATTCAGTCCAACTTTGCATCATCCAATACATCGTCTGCTGGAGAAAGTCATTAAAATGGTAACTCCTGCTGAGGGAGAAAATAGACCCATATTTTGTTGGGGGATACTAAAAAGGTCAAAGGTGTTTCTTGAAATGTTATGGCAATTTCTCCTTTATACTTGCTATGTACTCTTCTGTTGAAAATTCCATACTTGTGATCTGAGATGTAAGTAATCTGTTTTAAGACTGTGAGAGCCCATTATGATCCTCTAGTTTGATCTTTTGAATAACACAGTCCCTTGAATTTTACTGAGTAATTTTTCAGATTCTGATGGAGCTTCTTCTTATCTTATAGAAGGAAACTCATTCTAGTCTAAAAGATTTAAAGTGATGGAAAATCCATTGTTCTAGATAAGTTGTTCTAATGAGTAGGTATCATTAGTGTTAAAAAATTGCTCCTATCTCATCTGAATTTATTTAGCTTCTGCTTCCAGCCTGTACATCTTGTTATACCTTTGTCTGGTAAATTTAGCATCTTCCGTCATCAGAAATTTTCTGTTCATATTTATATTGTGTTCCTTCTTGCACCACTTGTACTGTATCATCTTTACCAAGCTTAAACTGTAAAGATTAATACTATTAAACTACTAGGTTAAATGAAAAAGATTGCAAGTCTTAAATCTCTCACTGTAATTCAGGCTTCCCAGATCCAGAATAACTTTTTGAGCTGTTCCCGGAACTCTTTTCGCTTTTTCAGTATCCATTTGAAAGTGAGACATGAGACCTGTTTCCCAGTAATGGTCTCAACAGTGTCAAGAACAGGGTAAATAAAAAGTCCTGTGTAAACACACCCATCCTACATACATGTTCAGGGATTGCATCTATTCTCTTCTCCATGATTTTACTCTGGGTATTCTAGTTCATTAACAGCTGTAAATCTCAAAGTCCCATCTGAGAATGATTTTCCAAAATATGGGCATTCATCAGAAAATCTGTGACCTGCATTCCTAGTTCCTCATTGTAAGGTATTAAAATGCATTATTTTGAAAAGTCTGCCTTACTCTGTAATTCAGGTATACGTGTAACACTGCCTGCTCCTTATTAATGTCCATTGTTCCACCATTTTTATATTAACTGCATGTTTTTGTTAACATGAATGTGCAATTTCTTCTGGATAAATGAATATTGGCTAGTAATTGGTCAAGATCTTTGCACTAGCCCACTAGAAATTCCTCTTCGCACAATTGTTCCCAATTAACAGCTCTTTTCTGAGATTTGCCAGTGAACTAGTTTTTCAGATTATTAGTATGTGCTACAAGGAATTTTGTATAGTGCCAATTTTTAATCTGAATGTTGTGCAGACAACTGCCCTTACAGAAGTTGTATTATGTCAACACACTTTCCTCTGTGAACTGAACTTGTCACCTCATCAGAGGTTTTGACAAGATCTGTTTTTCATAAAACTGTGCTGATTGGTACTAATTATGCTACCATCCTTTAATTCTTTAGTACTTTTATGTTGCATCAGCTTTTCTGTGACTTTGCCCAGAATGGAAATTCAGCTAACCAGACTATAATTATTTGGGTCATCATGTCTACCCTTTATAAAATATGCTACAATAGATAATTACAGGATTTTTTCCTTTATGTTTTATAAACATAGCCTTAGATCTCCACGCAGAATGGCAAGCACAGTTTTGTGTAGTATGTCCTTGAAAAGGACTCGGATTTGCAGGCCACAGAACAGACTGTCCCACACAGGACAGTGTACCTGCAATACACGTGGAGAGGCTGAATAGCGCTTACTTTTCACATGACATAGAGTGCATACTGATGATGCTACCAGAAAGGTTACAGCCTCCTTAAACCTTTCTCTGCTCCATTAAGTCACCCCGTATCTCAGATAATCTCTTTCAGTGGGATGTTTTTAAAGCCTCTCTTATAGTTTAGTATTGTTATCCCTGTCCTGTCTATTATGGCAGGACATCACAGAATATATGCCCTAGAAAGACCATGAAGATGGATGAAGATCAACAGAATGTGTTGCTTTCAATGACAAAGGATCAGACAGACTTAAATGTATTTAGAAAAGTCACCATAGAATATTTATTGATTCTGGATCTATAGTTCTCAATGACCTGACACTTATGCAGTTATAATCTCAGGGCCAGATCCTCAACCAGGGTGAAGCAGTGTCAGCAGGCAATGCTCTGTCGAATGCCGTGGTGCCACTGTGATTTCTACAGCAGCTGAGCAGCCATCTTCATTCTGAATTGGCATTAACACAGTATTTTGCTTTTACTCCTGCAGAACAGTTACATTAGCAAAAACATTTCTGATGTCTTTAAGTATTTACTATGCATTTGGAGTGTTTCCATTTTTTTTCTGACTAATACATCAAGAGGTGCCCTGTGTAGTCGTACTGAAGAACAAAAACCAGAAAAGTGGCACAATCAGAAAAAAACACTTCAGAAAAAATATCTGATATTTTCATGCCTGCTCTTGCCCTTTCAGTGGTGCGCTTTTAGGAGAAAAAGCTTAATTTCTCCACTTTACAAACCCAGCCTTCTCTTGTGGAATAAACGAGGCTGGCATATATAAAGGGAGTAGCTATGATTTGTAATGTTATTTTGCCAACTAATCAGACATACATTTTGTTGCCATCTTGATCTTAGAAAATAATTGGAAGACAAAGTGTTCTTGAAATGTGCCAGCAAAAATATTATATTGGAAGTCCTTTTATTTTGAGGTTGCACTGCAATCCATTGAAAATCAGCAAAACTCTGTATACACAGGGATTGAAAATACAGTACAATAACCCTGGTTTCTGCATGGAAGAAGAAAAGTGTAAACAAAATCTATTCGATTATCCAGATTTATAAAAAGTGTATTAAAATGTATAAGAGGCATAAATAAATTTGGGAGAAGGTAAAATGTGATCTGCATATTATGCCACGGTCGAGGATTCATAGCAGGTGTCACCTTGAGCAACTGCTAACCCATGTTCATGCACATGTACACGTACAAAGCTTAATCACGTTATTTTTAGAGATAAAAATAATGCCAGTTAAAACTTTTTATTGGAATTACATGTAACAACACAGAATTGCTTATATTTTGTATGTAGTTTGCATTGCACTGCAAGGAATCTATGAATTACCTCTGGTCCAGAATTCTCCTAAGGAGATTTTGTCTTGGGAAATTTCTAATGCTTATTGCTATGAGGAATTGAACAGGCCACTTTCATCAGATGTTTCTGTAAGTTTGTTAAAATCAAGAAGAAAAAAACATTATAATAACTCCCACCTATTCTGGAGGCAATATATTTGTGTTTGATTCCACGTCCTGGGAAAGGCTCAGATGTTGTGCTTTTCAAAATGTTATTGTAATTGGTTTGCAAATTCCTTGAAATAGGTTTGAGGTGTTTTCTTTTTAAGTGAATCCAGTAAATACTAATTTAGTAATTTTCTATTTATCTGTCATATCTGTTGGTGTAAGTAATCTTCTGGTGTTGAATAGCATTGAAGTGTCTGTGATCTGGGAACACAATATGTATTATCTGTGTATTATATTATTATCTGTGAACAGCATATGTATTATCTGTGATCTAGGCCAAAGTAACTTGAAGTTGAATTGAGATTGATAAGTTTGAAGCATAATGATTCCCCTCCCAAGCTATGGAAATTCGTCATTATCAGCTGAAGAATCCAGTTCAGCTCTCTGAATCTCATACACAATTTTTCTTCAGCCTATTCATTATAAAACACCATAACACGTGTTGAAGAAATTCAATTTCTAAATAATAAAATTTCTCAAGTCCTTGAATTTCAGGTTTTTAAAATAAGCATATCATACTGGTCAGTCATTAGAGAGGTTCTAATTAATTCACACTTTTAGCTGAGACCTACTTGCCAGTTTCTCTGTCTATAGGTTATGTTTGCCTTCCATCCAGAATTAGTCTGCATTTAGTAGTGCTTATCTGTGGCCAGACTCTGTTGTGAATCCTTAGCAGTAGATCTCAATGTGATGTCTGACTTTGTGTAAGTGTGCTTTGTACTTCAATGGATGGTTTCATGTTTTGAAGGCAACTATTTAACTTGGAAAGCCAAACACAGTCTCATCCTGGGCAACACCGTAGAGCTTGATCTGGTTTCTGTCGCCTGAAACTGTACCTCTCTGTTCTCCATGGAAACTGTCTGACTAAATATTATTACTGTATGCCATAACAATCTCCTTTTTATATAAGTACTGTTAATGTATTATCCTTCCATTGTGATGTAATGAAGATGACAAAGTTTTGTCTGCGAACAGCATCAGAGCGCCAAGTGTTCATATGTTGATGAGGTGATATATGAATATTGGGAGGCTTTTATTTTTGTTCTTTAGTTTTACTCAGCTTCCTTTTACTATTTTGTCATTTGATTGTGCTGCAAACTTCAGGGTTATGTAATTAGAAAAGCTGTCCTGGTTTAAATAGAGTTCTAGTTACGATTATAGTTTATAAAGCCACCTCACTATATAAAACTAGGTTCCCAAAATTAGAGGTAACTCTTGGAAAATTGCTAATGTATCACTTGTGTTTGGAATAGCTTTTATTTCCAGTATTCTTGATGATAGCTTTGAAAGCGTCAGCTACAGTTTTGGACTCTGTTGGTACAGAGCCAGCTAGTCTCTGTAAATTAAGGATGGGGAAATAGGACACAAAAATAAAAAGGGTTGTAACAGTCCCCAGTACATTGCTGATGAAACTGTGAGGAAGGAAGAGGAACTAAGAGCCTACAATATTTTGCTTACTGAATAACTAGATCTAGTATTTGAGAAATCTTCTCCTCTGTTTATATAATGCAAAAATGCTAATCTGTAGTTCAATAAATAAAGGATCTTTTAAAAATTTCTTTTTAATGACAAGCATTTTCTGATCCTGACAATATATTAAATTTAATCCAGATAGATACCCCACAGGATCTCAGACCTCTACAATGCATATTTAAAAGCATTTTCTCAGGGACTGACAGAGAATATAAGCTATTTGGTTTTTAGCTATTGATATCATCCTGGTTTTGAAGAAACTTGAATTCCTTGAGAGCTCTTTTGATCAGTCTAGTTACAGTTATCATGTTAGAGTTATCATATTCATGTACAGCTATTTAGTAAATATTCATCTGGAGGTAGATTAAGCAATGACACTGCATATACTTGTGTTTAAAATTGCTCACAATATCTATGTTTCAGGCAGACAGCTATAGTGGAAAACAGATACGTATTTCTTTATTTAAATTTGCTTTTTAGACTGACTAACTAAGGAAAGAGGTTTTATGTCACAGTGCTGTCTCTCAGTCCTCTTTCTGTCCTTTATTTTAATTGTTTCTCTATTCCAAATGAAGGTGAAAACAAAGCATTATCAATACTTTTATTCCCCATCCCTTTTTATCTCCAAAAGTTAAACAAACAGAAATTTTAGCAATGTAGCATAAATAAACAACACATATTGAGATTCTAACTTTAAAGGTTTTGGTACTATAATAAAAAGTAGTTGAAAGTGGGGACTTAGAGCTAGTGTAAGCAACAGAAAATTCACCATGGATAAAGTATTGTGTGTCAATGCAGAAAAGAGACACAGTATTCTTGGATGGTTTAGATTCTTGTATGTGAGACTAGTTTCTCTTAAGTTGACTAGTTTTTCTTTAAGCTATTTTCCTTAGCGGTGGTTGGAAAAACTGATGAAAAGCTGCATTAACAAAATTAATACTATAAAAATTGCCCACAAAGGGTTAAACAGAAGGCCTATAAGTGGAGTAATTTCCATAAGCTACTGTGCTAATATATTTTAAAATAATTAGTGTAGTTTATATAGTTAGACTTGTATTATTCTTTAAAGACCTGAAGGGAAAAGAGTCTTGTACCATGTTTGCTTTTTTATAGGTAAAAATTGGGAGTGCTTTCCCTCCCTATTTTCCTTTCTGTAGAGATTCAGTGTTTAGAAGATATTTCAGAGACTTGACAGCATTATGACATAATAGGTGTGAAGGAATTGAAACATATTTAATTAAGATAGCATGTTTTTTATTACTCTGATTTCAGTAATATGTTTCACCACTTCAGAGGAAAGGTGAAGGCTAATCGTGTCCCTTGGCTCCATATTTAAGGATAGGAAAACATATCAGACAGTTTTGAGGGAAGAAGAGAGTAAAAGCACCAACAAAAAAAACCCAAACAAAGGTCAGATTGCAAATAGTTGGGAAAAATTGGTCTATCAACAGGCATTTTTTTCACTGGTACAAAGTTAAGGAATTTTTTCCTTACGTTTATTCCTTTCCACATTTTTATGTGTTTGGGATCAGTTTCTAGTTGTTGGAATGAGTTTTACCATATTTTGCTATATTTTTTTTTATCATAGACTGAATTATATTTCACTTTTGGGAGGTGGAAATAGGAAGTACAAGGAAAACAGGAGAAAGTGATACACCCTCAGTGCCCATTTTGAGTGAGAGGTCTTTATTCCTGAGTTTATCTGCTATCCAATTCCTGAAGACAATTTACAGGGGTGGAGACTTGTTTCATTTACTGAGTCTTGGGCAGAATAGAGGGAAGGAATTCAGCTGCCTTTAATTTCATTTTTTATGTTCAATGGAAAGGAAGGGCAAAGAGAAAGAACAGCCATGCCAGGGCAGGGCTCCTTTTTTACAGGGTGACTTCCCATTTTTCAGATTTTGAGATGCAGTTGCTCAAATATGAAATTCCATGATGCATATGCAACTTAATGACTTGAAAATGTTACAGTTCCAGACAGTTTTGGTACCAAGGAAAGTAATTTTTCTCTTCCATTTTTTATTAATAGGATGACAAACCTGTTTAATTGCAACCTCTTTTTCTGAGAGCGCCAAGAATATTGCTTTTTTTAACAGAAAGGAGAAAATGGAAGACATTAGAAGGAAATTTTTGAGGAACTATCACGAGCCTCAGCAACTCTTTCTACAAAGATGGTACATCTTTGACTTTGTTCTTTCTTAGTATAAATACAGAGCAACATGTATTTTGAGGAAATGTACATACAACAATCCTTTCCAAATATAACAGCAGTAATACTGCCAAAACATGATACTCCACTGCACATTTATCTCTCATTCCCTACTTCCTTAGGTCAAGGTGATGAAGGAAACACATGGAGTAGCTGTTAGTTACATTGCTTAGAGTATATTCAACATAAGAGTCAAAAAGTACGGAAAGGCTAAAATTATGTTTAATTTGCTTCTCCCTGAAGAATTATTTCTATAATATATACACGTAATTTTCTCTTTAGAAAGTGAAATCTATAGAACTGCTGGATTCATGAGGCTAATGATAATTCATGTCTTAAATACCCATCTTTATCTAATTGTGTGTTACCTTTTCATACAGATAACTTCTTCTAGTACATGTACATAGAAAGCACATGTACTCTCTATGCTTCCCTTTCAGTCTGTCCTTAAGATTTGTGCTCACTGTGATGCTATCAGATAAATGGTCTACTAAATGTTAAATACAGGATACATTATAACCAGTGCTTATGTTCAAAATTTTCATTTCCGTATGGATTTACATATATCTCCAGAAACAAACACGGCCAACCCTACCATATTTGAATGGATGCTATTGAATTTTAAAGACTAGCATTCAGGCATTTGGAAAGGGAAGTCCCAATTTATTGTCCTTTTGTGAAGGCAGTATTACACAGGATGTGAATAGATGGTCATACACAAATTTTACATCAGGCCCACTGCCACATTAAGTGCACAGAGTGCTGATTACAGTCTAGCACAGTATTTCTGTTTGTGACATAACTGGTTTGTTACACATTATCCAGTCTCTGTGTAGAGTAAGAGCAGTGTTCTCTTGAAGGCTGCCTTTATAAGTATAAATTTTCCTTCAGAACAGTCACCCCTTTGATAAAAAAGTATGTATAGTGCTTAGCCTTAATAATAGGACACTTTTTTTTTCCCTCCCTGATGAACTTTCATTTGCAAGCAATATAGTAATTATGAATTAAAACTCATTATATATCAGAAATTAATGCATGCTAAGGTACTCTGCTGAAACATCACATGAATAGATTAGAAATAGTTGTGCAAACTGCATCCTGATAAGGCAGTCCGGTTTTCTTTGCAAATGGCTTGCCACAGGCACAGTATTAACAGAACAGGAAGACAAATCAGGCATTTCAACTCCCTGGTTATTCCTTGGTCTGATGGGAGCTGTTCCTTTTATCTAAATTACATATTTTAAGGGTGCCTAATAATCCAATTACACTGCATCTAAAAACTCTGGCCTATCTTTCTAGGAAGAATGCCAACAGTAGTAACTAGGAAGTAATGCCAACAATAGTCCAGAGTAGTTTTCAAGAATTGTCCCAAAACACTTCACGTAAGCTTGTGTGCTTGTGTTGTTCATTCACTGCTCAAAAATAGTCTTTACAATAGCATGCACCAAATCCTCCCAGCCAGCTCAGCCGTTTACTGCACAAGCAAAATCTTGGGTTTATATCCCAAAATGCTATTTTGCCTTGTCACATTGCAAGAAGTTCCCCAGATATTTCATAACTGCAAGTCTTGTCTGCACTGATTGTCTTTTCCCTGGAAGCTGGCACACTGAGTTACCAAATGGTTTCTCAATATTATGTTGAGACATTGGTCTGCTACTGAACAGAGGGAAGAGTGCCAAATACTGAATCACCAGTGCTACTTTCCTTAGCACCTGGGATTTTCTTTGGAAAGTTCCCAACCAATTATTATGCAGGCCAGAATCTGCTTACCTGATGAGATCTGACAAGATCACAACCTGAAGAGACACAGATGGTAAGGCACTCCCATCATCACCAGCATCCACAGGCAAATGAACTGTTTTCTGTTCAGATCTACTTCCAAGAAGACTTAATATTTGATGGATATAATTATGTTAAGTGAGCCTGAATCCAGGACTAGATATGGAACTATATCTGCAGTGCATAGACAATATATCTCAGTTATGAATATATGACAATGCTAATAAAATACGTGTACACAGCAAAGGGGTCCCAAAGGAAGATGTATGAGAACTCTGTAATTCATTATTTTCTTGGCCATCAATGATAGGAAAAAAACCCCAAACCCAAACAGTCTTACCAGAAGAAAATAAAACAAACAACTTTGTTTGCAGGGGATTTCTGTACCTTTCAGAGAATCTGGAAAGAGGCCTGTGTGTATGTGTATGTATATATATATATATATGGGGCAGATAAAGGTCTCACTATCAGAAAAAACCTTTAACTCAAATCTGCCCTCTGAGAGAGCTGAAGTAACAGTAGCGGCCATGGGAGTGGTTGCACTTAGAAGAAAGAGGAGAGATGAGAAGAAACACTTTGTGATAATATGGGAAGCCTAATTACAGGGTCATGGAAGTCATTCCCACTTTCATTTCTGACTCAGTGAATACCTTATAATTTTACAAATTAGAATAGCTTCCAAGTATGGACTTACAAGGTGGTACTGCTACAAGATCTACCTGAAATTTCAGCAGGCAAGGCTGAGACTTGTGTTTCAAAACACTTTATAGCTGACAAAAGATATTTATCTGAGTGATGGGAGAGTCTAAATCAGGCCAAGGGGATTTAAACCTCTCACATTCATTTAAATTGTCTAATCACTATAGTATCAAATACAGAAGAAGAGGCAAAAAAAGAATCTCTTCAATTTTACAAGTGATGTATCATAAGAGAACATTTTGTTAGGAAATGCTGGAATCAGTTTTTAAACATGCCTCTCATTGGGTGTTCTGCAAAGACTGATTCTGCAGCAAAGATAAAATGCAACAGATGAAAGGAATTAACAAGACCAAAGAAATAAAATATGCAACAAGTGAAACGTTACTGTCCAGATTACATATACATAAAGGTACAAGGATTTGTACCATCTGCCTCCTCTGTTTTTGAACTCCAGATATTTTTGAATCCCATCTTTTCCAACAGTTGTTGCTTTGCAGTTTGTTAATCTTTCCAAAATCTTTCTGGATTTTCCTTTTTTTAAAAGATCTATTTTCTCTTTCACAGAAGTCATTTTGCAATTCTTCTCTCCCTCCCTCCATAATTACATGCCTTTCTCATATAGTTGAATCGCAGTGCTTTGGCTCAGAAATTTTACAGTCCCTTTCATTGATCACAACCCGTGACCCTCATGGAGCACCTACAGTTCATCTACAGCAACAAAGATGAGTCTGCTGTAATATCATTTACCTGACTCTTTTTTCTGGTAGCTTTGTTGTCCCTCAGGGCTATCATTTCACCAGCAGTGAAACTGTGCTTATAATATACATATTTCTATCTGGAATGTAGATGAAAGGAAAATCAGTCTGATTAATATGCTAAGAAATGTTATTCTTCTGACTCACTTGACAGTGGGAGCAGAGGAGTATCTGAAGAAAGATGCTTTTTGTTTCTCTTGTGTGTTCTCCAATCCATAAATAAATACAGTGAAGAATATCAGCTACCCAAAGAAAGAAAACCCTCCCATAAAATGCTAAGTCAGACTTGCTTGCATACCATTGTGTGATAGCCATCATCTCAGTCCTCTCTGCAATTATACCATTTTGCTTTAGAAAACTGCTGCAATTAGCATCTTTAAACATAGCCCTTTCAAAGTATGCTGTTTAGCTCAAATTTATCAGCATTTTCATTGTATAAAATTCCATCTAAATAATCCATGAAGGTCAAGCTATTAGCAAGGCACACATAAGCTCCCAAAAAGCATGCCTGAAGCACAGTGGAAAATTCATGACACTTAAGTGACTTGGCTATAATTCCTTTTCATCTCAACAGCCCTTAAAACTCTCCACATGAAAACAGCAATAACCTTATGACAGTTACAGGGCAGTGTGTTTTCTGGACATTTGCTCACTTGACTTTTTTTTAACCTAAGGGTAATGTACATTGTCAGCATATTTGACAAAAGTTAAAGGCAGAAACAGACTTCAAAACTGTACTATTTTTTCATAAGAGCCTTACAATATTTTCAAAAAATAGACAACTATGTAGATGCACTAAATATGCATGTGTGTAGTATTTTCTGTGGATAGCCTGGAATTTATGAACATTTCAGTTTGTATGTCCTTTTTTATGCCCCACAATATTATTTCTTACAAATATTTGTTCAGCTGTCTTTCTGAAGTCTGCATGAGGCTGTGAACATTATAAGTTAATTTATCTGAGAGGACAAATTCCATCAGGATTATTTTAACAATTTGTGTTTCAGTAGTAAGATCTGAAAATTAAAGCATTTGACCATAAGCGCTCCCTGTGTTTTAATTTTTATAACATAAAACAAGCAAACAAAGAAAAAAAAACCCTCGACACTTTTATAAACACTCTTCTCCTCCTCCTCCTGCAAATACCACCATTACTGATCCAAATGCATTCAAATTTAATCCACTCTTGGTTTAGGTTCATGTCATGGATGTAAATTGCCTTCTCAATGCCTTTAGCATTGTATTTAATGTGAAATTTTTTGAAACACTTCAGGAAGTGCTTTTTATGGCCATAATCTTGATCTCCCAGGGATCTTCATATTTTATTTTTAGTTTACATTTAATTCAGATTTGTCTCAGATTTTTTTCTGCATACTGTGTGCACATTCTTCTAGCTTACCTATCCGTCAGCTGTGCAAAATTCCATGTCATTACTAGACTTAATGCTGCAAGCCAGTGTCCATTGTCTAATGATACATGCACCCTGATACAAAAGCAGATGAAATAACATTTAATGGAGTTTAATAAGGAAGGGTGGGCAGGTTTCTGCTGCCCAGGTCAGTGTTAAGAATGACAGTAGTCAGTGCTAAGGGAGTAGAAAACAGTCAGCTGATGTCAGTATTCAACCATTTAAGATAATTAAGTAAGACACATGCTCATTACCTGCTGTGTTACAAGTATCATATTTGAACACGCTTTCACCTGCATCTTACTGGTACTCACATGCCTTCTAAGGTGAACAGGTTGGTGGCTTGTCACATGAAGTTTTTGCTCTTGGAGAACCACTTTTAAGCTAGGCTTAGGCATGCATTACCTTGTGGCCTAAATGCTAATGACTAAATGATTTCAGTTTTGAGCCATGTTATCGACTGAGGTGGCTTTATTATTTGTTATAACATGTTTTCTACTGTGAATTTTGCCATGGTCAGTGTGGCTGGTAAGTAGGGAGATCTGTGTGGTCCACCTCCATAGAACTGCACCTTGCCAAAATGAATGCAGCGAACAGGGAACATGTTAGATCACACTGCTTTGTTATGTTGTCTACCTACAGAAATGGTTACCTCCTGTCCTGTCACCTAAATAGAAGGGTTTACATGCTTGACTACCTACCCACAGGGATCAAGAAAATAAAATTTTATATAATAACTTCAAGAGCTAAAAATAATTGGTTGGAGAAATTAATTCATCCTGGAGTACAAAAGAAATGAAAATCCAATCATTTCAGCTTAGGTCATCTCCTGTGCTCCACTTCCAGGGGCCCAAGGAGACACGTTTCAGTTCAATGTAATCAAACAAGAAAACCTGACTCCTAATTGTGATTTGTATTCCAAGACAATGGTCATCAAATCCCTAAGTGTCCTTGGAGTTATAATGAGTAAAGTCAGAAGTATAAGTCATTTTATTTTACATGTTTACATATGTTTCTAAGTGTCTTTATCCTCTGTTGCTTCATATAGAGCCTTCGTGGGCCTAGCTTGATATTTTTTACATTTTTAATAGAGATGGCTATTTGCTTAAGGACAGCAAGTTCTTTAGTGCTGGAATTAATGAATAATATTTACGTAGCACGTATCAACTCATAGGCGATTTTGATAGAAGACGAATCAGTAACTTAACTGGCTGCCCTGTACTAAGTAGCTTTGACATTATATAATTCTGATTGTTGGTAATGGTTTTTCATTTTTCTAAGTAACAAATTCATAAAACAGTTTCAAGATTAGAGCAACAATCTACATAAATACTTCTAGTATCCCCACCCTATTTTTCTATTTTGCACTTTATTAAGAATGGAAACAAAGGAGAGCAAAGGGTTTCTTGTCCACTGAAGTAGTATTGTTTAGTGAAGGATTTTATTATTTTATTGGTCAGGGAATGTGTTAGGAGACTTAAAACCCAAAATGAGAAATTAACTTATCAAGAACTGAAAGTAATCGTAAACTGTAAGTTCACGGGAGTCATAAGCTTTGATTATTTGCCCAGTAGAAGGGTGCCTGTTTAGCTTTCCCTCTCTGTCACCATGTCAAGTGTGTGTGTGTGTGTATGTGTACGCACATGTCTGGTTAGTGGAAGTCAAATTGCAATTTTTTATGGGAATGTTAAACCTTGCAAGATGCAGTGCTCTCCAACAACAAGATCGACTGTGAGTCTTATTTCTACCACCAGCCTCTATGACTTCATATAAAATTCCAGAATTCTGATAAACTGTCATGGGGAAAAATGATAAAGTGATTTATACTCAATTTTGCTGGAAGGGAGAAATGCAGAGGCTGTCAGTCTGGGTCTTCAGAACAAATGAGTTACAGTTCATGAGGCAGCTCAATAAGGCTATCATTTCCCATCAGCTCCTACCACTGACAGCCACAGATTTACTGGATGGGGAAAGGGAAAATGGCTGAGTTTTGGTGCCAGGTGAGTCGACACTATTACTCCATCAACCAGACTTGTGTAGACAAGAGGCTACCATGAATATTTGATAGAAGCTTCTTCCCAGAAGTGCCTGTGGAAAGCAGTAAAGCTGTTCTTTCATTTGTGTAAAAAAACCCTCTTTTTCTCTCTGTTTGGATCCCGTTGAAAATGTCCATTTGTAAACCACTAAGGTTTCTCTGATTTATTTTGTGTGTGTGCATTTGTTTCATTCAGCAGTCTTTTTTTGTGCCACATGGCTTATTTATAGCCCTCGCAGAATGAAACAAAAGAATCCTCAGTCTGCTGGGATTTCATATACAATGCATTTGTCACTATCCGTCTCACAAAATGGCAATACGAACACAGCCTCGGAGCCACCTGTGCATGCCCAGAGGAAAGAGGCCTTTGATCTGCCACAATTACAAGTTGTTAGAAATATGTATGTTCCACTTCCAGGCAGAAAAAGATTCAGGTCAAAGCTGAAGAACTTACTCCGTATGTATGCATGTTGAAATAGTTCAACATAAATGACTTCTATATTATCCCAGCTTTCTGTTGCACAAAACTTTCCTGGCAATTGTTGGCGTCTGTTCAAAGAGCTACTGGTTATGCTACCTGCATTATTTTGAGGATAGTTGCACAGCAGGATTTCTTAACAGAAATCCAGATTTGCCTCACAGATACTCAGGTGTTAAAATATTTAGCTTTTTTTTAATCTTAATGATCAGCAATGGATTTGGTCCCTAGAGGTCAGCATTAAACATTCTCTTAGGCTAGATTGTTGTGTTACAAGGGTGGGATAATACCTGCAGGTGTTATTGCCTGTTTGCTTTTTAAGACAGAGACATATACTTCCAAAGGGGAATTTAATATGACAGTTAGAAACAAGGCTATGATGTTCTCACTCACACTGTTATACCTAATTCTCTGTGCAAGTCCAAGTTGTGAGTCAAACACCACTATACCTGAATCAGTCATCAGAACTGTCTCTCTATCCCATAATTACCTACAGAAATGAGGTATTTTCCAAGACTTTGCTTGTGTCTGTAGCTTAGACAAAATATTTTTTAAATATCTGTTCCATTACAGAAAGTCCTTCCATCATCCACCCACTCAGAAAAAAAAGAGTGGAAGAGTTCACAAAACCAGAATTCAAATTATTATCAAAAATGGCTTCCATTAAAAAAAAAGGCAAAAGCAAAATCAAAACCAAACATCCCCAACATGAAATATAATTTGCAGAGTTTCTCAGAATCCTCTAGGCCATCTATTTGAGAGAATCTTTATTCCTAGATCTGCAGTACTTTTCCTAGATAATAAATAAATAAATATATAAATAAAAGTATTATATCCCCAGAATAACCATGAACTGTCTTCATTTGTGATTGTGTTCCTGAGTTTCCACAGGAAACTTAAATTTTTATTTTCATTTTAGAATCTGAGAAGGCTGTGGCAAGGATATCCAGGCATTGCAGCTATGACTAACCTAGCACCAAAAGTGTTAATGATGTCAGATTTGATTTGAGACAGAAGATGTTTATCTTGCTATGAAGATTTAGAATAACCTTAAACTTTTCTACAGTCATGGAAATGTAGAGCTAACATATATTGCTAATGTTAAAATGATGGTTTCTTACCTGAATTTTTAAACCAGTGCTAACTGTTTTGTTTTGTTTGGTTTGCTTTGCCTAGAAACCAAATATGTTTCCAAAATATTCTTTGGGTGTTTTTTTTTTCCCATGTGCTTGAGCCTTTCCCATCATTGCTAATAGGTACCTTTTCTTTTTTCAAATACTGCTCTGCTTTCATGTGCTTTAATGATTGAAATCTGTGTACCAGCTCTATCTTTAATCTTTTTCTCTTAAGCTTCAAGAATCTCAGTAAATACACTTTCTAAAATAGAAAAAAAAAAAAAAACCTCAAAGTCAGATCAGATTAACAGGTTTGTCATTTCATGGACCATTTTTCATCTAGGAATAATAAATACAAAGTATTTTCTGATTGGTATTTCTATCTCCTGGAGCTAGAGATGCAGACTGATGAAAACCAAAAGTGTGTTATAAATGGATCAAACTCTGTGCAGACAGAGTAAGGAAAGTGTGGGATGACTGCAGTCGTAGAGTCCTCATGTTGTCATATTTGTTATCTGTCATGTTAAACTCTCAGAATACATAGCAAAATACACAATAATCCAGTCTGAGAAATCCTAATATATTTTGCCACATGTTCTTCCACTCCCTTTTTCCTTGATTTACCTAAATGCAAGAGATAGTGATGTTATGACAGAGCCTCAAAATTCTCGATGTAGGGAGCAGGAACTCATAGGAATCCCTGCATCACTTCAGTTTTTGTCTTCTTGATGTTCACATAGCTGACCATAAAAAGGGATAGCAAACTAGGATACCAGGGCTTCATGATCCTTATCACTGTAACAGTTCCCTGCTCTCTCCAGTGATGGAAGCATCGAGTATGAACTGGAAGAACTGCCTTTTTTCAGAATGTCAGATGATTTTTCACAACCTGGAGCATCCTGTATCTCTGTGAGTGAATATTATGGCAGAAAGGCAAGGCAAGGAATGGAAAGGAAATGGAGAAGGGGATAAGGAAAAGAAAGGGAAAAGGGAAAAAGCAGGAGGAAAGGGGAGGAAGGGGAAAGGGGGAAATGGAAATGGAAAGGGAAACAGAAATGGAAACAGAAACAGAAAGGGAAAACCATACATGGCAGAAGGTTTCTCAATTAGCAGACAGTCCTGGAAGAATCTTGCATTTTCTGACCCTTTAATTCTAACTTGAGTTGGGGTTTTTGGTCAGGAGTGAGTTCTCCTTGAATTTCATTTTAAATTGACTTTTGTTTCTTGTAGCCTCAGCTATGAAGCATGAGCTACCAATCATAGATTTATGAAGTTTTACAAAATTTGGGGTGACTTAAATTTCTCATTTGAGTCAAGATCTCGCCTAATTTTATCCTGTTTTCCACTTCCCTAAAAGGATGCCCACCTCGGCTGAGAGTGCTAGCAAAGTATTTTTCTCACAGTTTCCCCTCTCATCTTGCATAACTATAATTGGCTGTCAGACAAATCAGAAGTTAGAGATACCTATCCTTTCTGAAACATTCTTCAAAAAGCTCGGGTGACACCTGGTACACCTTCAATTTGTCATATTTCCTAAATGAACTGTATCCTTTCTGGGCTTCTGGTTTCAAAGACAGACCTGCAATGCAAAAGCAAATGAATTTTCAGTTTTAGTCCATAGTTCACATTTGAAATCTGTTTGTTTCACAAACCCACTATGAAAGCTGGCAAGGGTAACAGTAGAAGAAAACCAGAACAGAGGTAATCAGGCATGATGAATGTATACCTGAAGAGTATTACATGGGCAGTTTCCACATTGCCTGCCTGTCTGCCTTCCCACAATTGCTGCCACCGGTTCTTATATTTCTTTGAACATCCTGTTGTATGACAGTCTTATTCTCTGGCTCTCATTTTGCTCTCCTAAGGACAAAACAACTAAATATGTGGGGGTTTAACCCAAGTCAGTGGAGAACCAAAGGATTTGGAGTCAGTGCAACAGTACCCTGTCTTCTCTACTTGCAGCAATCCTTCTGTACAAATATTGCACATTAAAGTTATCTTCAGGAAGAAGAAAGTGTCTTGTGAATCCCTCAGTTACAGTTTTGCAGGTGAATATGTGCATGATTATATGACATGATCTCTATTTATTTTCTAGTAAAATTATAAGAGCTGTTAAAGTAGAGAGCCTGTAGAAAAAGATAAGAACTTACTAGAAGGTATTAATTGCTGTCACAGTTATTCATGGATGAATTATATAAATTCTGCTGTAAAACTGGGCTTGTAAGAATGCAGCTGCTGAGCTGTTTTCAAACTATATGCAGTTATATAGCTAGTGATAGGCAAATCTGGCTATTTGCCAAATTGCATCACTCTACCTTTCTCACATAGGTTAACACGGATGCTAGTTTTTTACAGGATGAGAAAGTGTACATCTTGCTTAGGGATCAAATAATTTACTTTCTAGTAGTTGAATCACCCCTCAGACTTCTTTATTATATTGTCTATTTTCCAGTCATAGTGTGCTGTTTCTCTATGGCAATTCAAGGTGTAACACGTCAACTTTTCCATTTCTTGAAGTAAAATCATAATGGATAGTGTATAAAGACAAAAAGATGGACCTATTCCACAGTCCAGCTAAGTGAGAACCACAGTAGGCATGATGTTGCTTTATTTCTTTGAGCCTTAATATTCTGAATTTTCCAGTCCTGTTAAAAAATGAGAATAAAATCAACAGTGAGGAAAGACTTAAGTGTTAATAAAGTTAATTCAGGAAGTCCTTAGGTCATACTAAATTATCACTGGTGACAGCAGAAACCTTGAATGTTAAGTGTCTAATGATACTATATTTAATCTGATAACTCAGGAGGACTCTATGAAAGTTACTTTCTTTTAAACCATAAGAAAAAAATAAAATTAGGCAACAACTAACAACTGACAGACATTAAAGGCAAAGACACATCTTGACATGGTTGATTTTTGTAAGGCCGCCTTCATCCTTATGGCAGAGAAAATTCCAGAGAAAGGATAATTTTTGTTCTGTCTTTTCCCCACCATCAGATAAACAAACCATAAGGAAATTACACAGGACTACATTTATTGAATTTATATTATATGAAATCTAGCTATACGTATACACCACTCCTCAGACACAGGTATGGCAATAATTAGGAGGCTGCAAAGCTTTACGAAATACCTGTTTGGGAGGAGTAATTCACTTGAACATTGCAATGCCATACATACTACCTCTAATGAATAAGAGTCAGGGTTCAAAGTGGAGTCCATATCCCTCAGTTACAGTTGCTGCTTAGGCTAACATACTTCTGAAGATAAAATAAAGGATGCTGATCACCACCAGGAAGCAAGGGACAATTCCCTCTGTGTGTTTCTTTTAGCTAGTTTCAAAGGTGCAGATGTAAGAGGTGCAGATGTAACAGCTATGCCTCCATCCCCTCCTGTCTCCAAACTCCTTGTATCCCACAACACCCAGCCTCCACTGCCCCAAACTGGTTGCAAGGCCCAGTCAATGTCCCCTACGTGTAATGACCTCAGTCCTCAGCGTCTCTGTTTTCTGGAGGCCCTAATCCACCCCAACCCTTCCCTCTCCGTGCTCACCCATCACTCCCTCACTTGTACAGCCCCTGTCCTCATACCTATTCAAGTATCCCCAAACTACCCAGGCCTTTTCCTCTTCCACCTCAGTTCCCTGCATGTCCCAGCAAGTGTTGCCCATCAGTCATACCCTGTGGCTGCCTCAGGGCTAACTCCCTGCTACATTTCTGCTGCCCATCAGCTCTGCGGATGCCTTCCAGGTAGCTGCTGGAGTTGGCCCATCCTCCCCATTGCGTGTCTCCGCCATGTCTCCTGCTTTCTTGTCCGCAAGAACTTCTGCTCATTCAAACATTTGGGCTGACTCAATGCACATCGATAGACAGCTCGGAGGAAAAATGTGGAATGTCTGGCAGTCCTATACAATGCCTGGCAGTAGATTCCTTAGAGCATGATTCAGGCACCATCAAGGGCAGAAGCGAGGAGGGTGACTGCTGTAATATTGATAATGGGCTAGAGGGGAGGGCACACGTCACTACTGCCTTGCTGTCACCTGCTGATGTGAAGCTTGTGCCACCCTGGGCAGTTCTCACAGGGTCAGGGAGAGAGCCAGCCCACAGGAACACTGACTATTCATTTTGCACAGTAGCACTGGGGTTGCATGGGTGACACGGCAGTCACCTGCCATGGGGGAGATTTCAAGTTTTCTTTCTGCCCTGGGAAAGTCAACCCTAAACCTCCAACCATATTAGAAAGTGATTTGGCAGCAATATCTTCTTTAGAAGTAGTAATACCCTTGATCCTTCAAGCACAACCTGTTGTACACCATAGAATTCAAGATTATTTAGACTTGAGAGAGTGGAGGTATGGACCTGTAATTCAGAATGCAGGAGCCAAGAGTCTCAGATGCCCACAGGAAGATCAGGGGATCTGAGGCACTTTGTCTCCCTCCTTATCTTCAAAAGCCTGGGTGGAAATTGGCAGGTTTGTATGAAATATCTTGATTTCTTCAAATTGATGTTTGCCAGTGGCAAACATTTCATTTGGTGAATTTGCAACCATCTTCCGTTCTCTGCGAAATGTTGAGAAAAATCTGACAAGAGATCAAATTCATGTCAAATTTCTTTTGTAAATGGAAATCTGTCAGTTCTGTTGGCAACAAGGACTAATGATTTGATTGTCACATAGAATTTGCAACAATCCAGTTCCAACAAGCTGGAAAAATTGCTAACATGCAACACTTCTTCATCTGCCTAAACATACAGATATATAAAGAAAGCATTGATGTACACCAAATTCCATTATTTTGTTTTCTCTAAAATACGCATTTAAAAATAGAGATTGAAGGTCTCCCTTTTTCCACCGACAGTCACCACATCTTCTAGTTCTTCACTGACTTATTGGTATTTAACATGACTTATTTCCTTCCCACTTGTATGTAGAAATAGTTCTTTAACCCTAATCAAACTATTCTTTTGAGAATCAGTTTTAGGCTGTCTTAACCAAATTGATTTCAACAGTAGCATAGTTCCTCTGCACATGCTTGGCCATATTAATATACACTATCAAACATACTGAAGATCTTATCTGAAACACTTATAACTGTTCTTGCTTGTAGCTCTTAACTATTTAAAAAAAGCTTTTCCTCCTTATCAATGGAGTCATGGGTTCTTTAGAAGTTTTGTCTGTTCTTTCTTAGAACGCTTGCTATGCATCATGTATATCCCCAGAGCTGTGAAGGACATGGAATTTCAATGCTTTCATAAATACTATATTATTAATAGTTTGTTTCACTGGAAATAGAATAAGAACATTTAAAATTATTTGGTTTTCACCTGAACATTTTGCTTCCCCTTTCAACTTTTTAATTTTTTGTTAATGATTTACAATATAAAACTTCAACTGCATTTCAAAACAAATAAAAATATTTTTATTTGTGTCTAAAGCAAGCTTTCCTGAAGCTGCTGATGTTCTCATGGAACATTTTTGTTATAGTAAATGAGTATTTTGCAACAGAAAATGTTTCAAAACTCTTGGTATGTTTTTAATTGCCTTTGTGCATTTCTGTCTGTGTTACGGCATTTTGTGAAATTCCTCCATCTTACTCTGAGCTTTTGATGTTCCCTTCATGTTCTGTTTAGACTTTGTTATCCTACACTTTGAAAAAATGAGTAAGGTAGAATAACACTCTTATTTCCACTGAGTTAATTCTGTGCAATTTCTACTGATATTTTCCAGCTGTCTTTGCAGCTGATGATGGAGGTCTTTATCCTAAACCTATGTAGTTTCTTTATGATGTCTTTTGCTTTTCTATTTGCATTTTCATACTGGCTTTACTATGCTTTACTACCTTTACTGCTTTCTTCTTCTTTAGCTTTGCTTTTCTATCTTGTATTATCACACTTTTAAAAAAATTGTACATATCTCTTACTCTAAGTCATTAATTCATTTTCTTTAACTTGATGATTATTATTCTAGACATTTCACTTTTCTTAATTCATGACACTTTCCTGAGTAAAGGATAAAACTTGACTACTAATACTTGACAGGGCAATTAATGCAGTGCTTTTGGGGAAGATAAACTGTGCTTGTTTAATATGCTTGGCTTGTAGTAGTTGGAATTTTATTTTTCTGATTACATTGGCAGTGGAAAAAAATCAGTATTAAATCTTCAGTGTAATGTCAGATTTTACTTCTTTTTTTTATGACCTCTATCTTGCCCTGTCCCTTATAGAAGAAAAAGACCAAACCAACCTAAGTGTATGTTATTGGACTATGTTAAAGCTTGAAGGTTTGGGGTTTTTCCTTTTAGTGTGATTTAAGCTATCAAAGTAGGTGGCCTAGTTGCTCAGCATACTATTCTCTGACTCATAGCAGCTGATTGAGTGAAATGATATGAATTTTCTTCCCAGTACTATCAGACTGTTTCAAAAGTGGTATAAAATAGGCATGTCTGCTCAGAGGAGCCCCAGGAGTTAATTTTTTCCGCATAGGAATCAAACAGAAGCTCAAATAAAGCTTGTCCTTTTTTCTTTCCTTAATTCATGTTACTTTCTTCCCAGTGGGATGGAATCATTTTGTTCAGTTCTTTAAGGGAGAAAATGGTTTTGTTTTCCTCATTGGAAATGAGGGTCTCCACAAATGCCTAAGCTTGTATGGGGCTGTGAATCATGCTCTGAGAAACCTCTTGCCCTATTTTGGTCTGACTTCAGGGAAAGGCAAGCAGACTTCCAAGATTTACTTCAGTGCCCTTGAAATCAGAATCTGGATCATCCTGATTTTTAGAGTTGGGGGACCTCAACTCATAGAATCACAGAATCACAGAGTGGGTGAGGTTGGAAGGGACCTGTGGAAATCGTCCAGTGCACCCCCCCCGCTCGAGCAGGGTCAGCTGTAGCAGGATGTCCAGGACCAAGTCCAGTGGAGTTTTGAGTATCTCCAAGAATGGAGATTCTTAAGCCTCTCTGGGCAACCTGCGCCAGGGTTTGACCACCCTCCCCACAGTGAAAAAGTGTTTCTTGTGTTCAGATGGAATTTCATGCATTTTAATCCATGTCCATTGTCTCTCGTTCTTTCACTGGGCCCTACAGAAAACAGTCTGGCGCTCTCACCTTCATTCCTTTCCGTCAGGTAAATTCCTTTCCTTGCTTGGTCGATGAGGAGTCTCTCCCTCCCCTGTCATTTCTCAGGACTGCTGTGGGGAAGAAGGATCTCCACAAACACCTAAGTTCCTCTGGCCCTGTGAATCAGACTTTAGACAATGGTTAACGCACCGTGGGCAACTAAGAAGCACCAGTCTCATAAAACAGGCGGTGCCTTTTGGAAAAAAAAGGAGACTGGAATGAAAAAAATAACACGTGAATCCTTTTATCTGAAATTTGAGCAGGTTATAAATATTCTCTGTGTGTCATTGGTCTGTAACTCAGAAATGATAAACATTAATAGAAAGTAGATTTAAAGAAGCTGTGATAGCGTCTGCTTGTGCTTGACTCATTCTAAACCACCTGTAGTAAGTTCCTGTTCTTTAAATTTGGTTTCAAATTGCAAGCTCAAAAAAATGCCCTGAACTTAAGAGAGTGGAATTTCTCTTAAAATTAGGTCACAGGAAAAGGGATCTGAATCATTAAACGATGCTATGCATAACAGAAGAGGAAAATCAGAATGTCAGAATGTTATTATGTACCGTTCCAGGCTTTTCAGAGCTGAAAACTGAATATTAGTTAACTGAAAATATCTTTTGAATTTGGAGTAAAGCAAAAAACAACTGTCAGCACAAATGTATGAACCTTTGGTAAACTCACCTCTCAGTCCCTATCATATCCTGTGCTCAGTGCACACAGAGACTTCTAGGACTTTCACACAAATGTCAAGGGAGTATTCATTCCAAAGACTGCATAGATATATCAATTTATTACACATCACTGAGTCCAATAGTTCAAATGCTGAAAATTCTGATGTACATTTAGGATAAAACATACCATCAGAAAATATCCATCTAGATGGTGAAATCAACTGATAGAAATATTATTACTGATAGAACATGGGGGGTTGTGATGCAAAATGCTTTGGAGAAAACATTGAGGTTTGTTAACAGAAATAAAAAGGGGATGGGGAAAGCATAGCAAGATGAAGACATAATTGTTCAAAGATGTTAAAAGTTATTTTTATAGGACAGATTGTTAGACAAAATAAAATATTTATGCTATTTATTTGGCGATCTGCTATTTCCCAGAGTTCAGTTCATCCTTTTGCAAAATGTAAAGGTATTTACAGCAAAAATATTTTTAATTTAATCTGCCTGTGCTTTTTATCAAAATCACTGTACTTCTTAAATGGCCTTATGGTGTTCGAGAACTTAAGGTGTATATATTTCAAATTGCTTAAGGGTTGGAAATCTGCCGCCTAGGAGCACAATGTAGGAGTTTGTAGTGATGCATGAAAAATACATGTAGCCCAGCTGTGAAGCAATATAGGAGACAGCTAAGATACATGTCAGTGAAACTGGAAATTGAAAAGCTAGTTAAAATCATTATATCCCTCAATGTAACCTCAATTTCTCTGTGTAGTAGTTTTATTGGGATTTTACAAGTTCCCTCCACATGTGTATATTCATTGAAATAGGATCCAGTTATGTTCAAAAGTAAAACTCTTATGTTTAGAGTTTTCCACAAATTATAATGTGTATCTTTATTTATGCTAACATATCCTTTTCATTAATGCATATGCAACCTAAAGATGTTGGGAAACAAAGCTGTTTATTCTTTTTACCACTTTGCTGCTGCTTGACTTTGGGAAAGTCATTTAATACTTTGGATGAAAATTTTGAAGAAAGGGTCTCTGAAGTTTGGCTCCTACATATTTCAGTACTGGTGACACAGTTTTAGAGCTATCGAGTACAGCTCGTTGTTATTTTATCATTTTATCTCTATCGAAAATTTTGACATAATCTTTTGCTAAAATTCGCAGAGGAGTGTTTTGTCTTCCCAGTGAAGGACTGGAAATATGACACTTAGAAACACTGGTTTTGGTTGAAAATTTGGAGAGATTTCCTAGGGATACATTTATGGATACATTTAATGAATATGTTTGCCTAATGGAAATTATTTTTCCAATTAAAAGGGTTTGGGGGATTTTTTACCATGTCTGTGCTATGATCAGTCCAACAGCAACGATTGCTCCCTCTCGGCTGGCTTTTTCTCTCATACAGAAGGAAGTATGCAAATAATATCAATATTATGACTGTGTACTTTATACTTGGATGATTTCAAAACTCTTGCATATTTCAGAATGCTGTCTGCTACAGGGGCTTGTTGAAGGCAAGCAAAGGAGGACATAATGCAAAAATGCAAAAGCATTCCCTGCCTCTCTGTCTTTCTTAACACGGATTCAGAAGAGTTATAATCCGATGAAAACTAACAATGCAATAGAAAGTCTAGTTAGCCATACCTATGCAAATAATGTTTTACACTGTGCCAAAATTAATTGTGTATGTAAATGTGAATACTGTAATAATGGTACAGTAGATGGAGCACTGGCATGAAACATCTACGGTGATTTAAATCTAACCTGAGGTTTTAACCACAATTAGAAGAGTGTTTTAGGGTTATTACCTGTTAAACAGTAGTCCCCCGTTATCTTTAATAAAGAGAACCTAATTTATCACAATTAGGCTTAATTGGCAATTCTCAGTCTGTGTTCAGCAGAATATCAGGACTGAAACAGCATGGACAATCACTGTATTCCTTCCATCCCCGAAGGTGATTTTCCTCAGGTCATTTCCAAACTCAGTGATAAACAGTATGAGGATCTCATTTCAAAAAATCACAATTATGAATTCTGCATCAGTAGCTATCACACATTTAATTCTTCCCCAAGTTAGGCATTCTAGGCAGTTCAGTTAGCAGACAGGACACTTCAGTCAGAAGATATCTCAAAGTGTATGACATTAGATACGCAGAAACTGAAAGAATATGCTTTATAATACTTACATTCATGAATAAGATTATATTGGTGAGTGCTGTTGAATACTATGATGGCAAATCTTTGTATGTTTAGAGAGAATAAATAAAAGCTTACACTGTCTTCAATTTTGCGACCTAGTCTGTCCATCACTCGGACTGTATTTCTGGAAAAGCTGTAACCCCATTCAAGCTTTTTCCTCTGTTCTGGAATGATTGAAATTCTATTCCACCACTGCTGAAAGTGTTACAAAACTGCAGCTTATGCACAAATGGCTCAACTGACTTCGGTGCATTTGTTTGTCTCAGAGGACATCCTTCCTTATCAGCTGCATTTAACTTTCACTGATTATCTGCTATAGCAAATTTTTTTTTTTTTTTTTTCAGCAATCTCTGTGACCCAGCACTGACAAATGCAAAATGTTCACAGGCAAAGAAAAATCTCTGGCATAGGTCTGCCTGTCATTTGTGCAGTTGCTTCATGGGAACAAGGGAAAATGTAGGAAAATGAACAAATCTCGTTTTTATTCCTTTCAGTATGTAATTTCTGTGTTTCAAATCCTGCCAAATGTTGTTCTAGATCAAGGTGAAGCATGAAACGTGGCTCTCTTTCAGAAATACAAAGAAAGGTAAACTCCTGGCCTAACCTATGATATGTTCAGATTGGACTAGTCTAAAGGACAATCATATTCCTGAGAATATGACACTAGATGTAGACAAATAATTACCTTTGTATTACTTGAAATATAGTAATTTTTCTATTCTGGAAAAATTAACGTGAAGTGATTTCACGTATACAAGACTGGCTTACTGAATTTGATATTAAAGATACCTATGGATAGTGATAACATGGTAGGAGGACCAATAAAGTCTGCCACCCTTTCCTCATAGTGAATACTTAAGCAAGAGCAGTATTACACCTCAGGATAAGTTTTGTGTTCAAATTATACAATTTTTAAATTTTCTTCCAAATACAATGAGTGACCAGAACAGAAATGAAGTATTTGTGTTTGTGGGCCTTTTTGTTCTTAAAGGAAACATTGAGAAGTTATAACTTCTTCTTGGGATTTAAACACAGTATTCACTTCCAGATGCTGTTCTCTCTAAAAATCCATTTCCATTACACCAGCATCACCCCTTTCAGCCTCTGTTAGCACACTTGTTCAGCGTCAGAAACATACACTCGAACTTAAAGAAAAGTAAAAATAGATGCAGATGCGGGGAATGCCACCACATATTTTGATAAGAATAAAATATTATATTCCAGAATTTATTGTTCTGTAAACTGGTGGAATGAGAAGCCTCAAAGCACATGAATGCAAAGTAGTCAGTATCTGAAGAAATTTATATAATGAAGAATCAATATTTTATTCTTTCACTTGAGATATAAGAGCTGTGTCTTGAAATGTGCTGGGTTTGACCTATGAGCAATGGAGAATTTAAACAGTCTCTTCAGTGCAGTAGCAACACAATACATTTATATAGCATCTTCCCTAAAAGAGTCACAAGGGGCCTATCTGTGATCTTTCAGCATGTCAAGCATACTGGCTCTGACTAATTTCTAGTGTGGTGAAAGGAAAAATGAATGTTGTTTAGGTCTCCTAGACAACAGTCCATGCTTCAAAAGTAAACTATGCAATAGGTATATATTTGATTCAAATCCAGGATTCAATTTGGGAGTGAAAGAACATGAGTATTTGGCATTGTTTGCCTGGGCTGCTTCAGATGGACAAATAAAATTCAGCCAGGCTTCAGAATTATTCAGTTCTGATAATATAACATTTTTTTATAAATATCTGGACAGAAAAATTTCTCCTCTGGTTTTCTTATAGAAAAATTAATTCCATTAATTTTAATGTATTGATCTTTCTTATAACATAACAATGATGTTTGCTATGCATAAATTCTATTTTCCAAATGGGCAAATGCGTACTATAAACCAACAACTAGTAATGCATTTCTTTGTTGCTCTCTAGATATTATTTTTAACAAAACATTATTTTCCATCTTTTTAGACCTATATTTCTCCTTATGCGTAATTTAACTTACCTGATAGTTGTCTGTTAGCCTCAGTTTCCAACCCGGGTACCATAGTAATATGAATTAGACTGAAATTTTTGTAACAGGCTACAGAAAGGGGAATATTCTCCACAGAAAGTAATAAAGAAGTAATTAAATCAACAGTGCTTTCCTATATACTGATGATGACATCTTTAAAACCACATTTATGAAATAACCTCAGTGTGACTTCTAGCATATATTTTATCATATATAAACATTGTTTTGCAGGGTTGATTTGAACAACACTGCATGGATTAACTAACTAAATGAACTGATTTTCAGCTGCATCAGATTTCAGGTGAAATTCCAATTAGCTGAGCCAAATTTAGCTAAATGTTTTTTCCAGGACTATTCCTTGGGGAAAGAGGGAAGAAATCAGCCAAAATACTCTAAATGATAAAAAATAAAGACAATTCTTCAATGGCATTTTATCCTGAAGAAATAAACTTTCTACATGAATTGTTGAATTTCGGCAGTGGAAATTGAATCAAAGGCTCCACTCTGTCTATTAAATAATGCTAAAGTAACATCAAAGAAAAAATTGTTTTCTATGAAAATTAATGTTTGACGTCCCCCAAATTAAGAAAAGCATTTCATGATAATTTGCCTCCAAACTAATATTGCTTTTCTCTAGCAGGCAAAATAATTAAGTCTGCTTCTTTATCATTTTCTCTTTTAAAAATTTGTCATAGCCACAACCACTAAAGTTTAAAAATATTAATTCAAGAATCCATAAAATTTAAATTACACCTGTATAAAACTAGATGGTCTTGCCAAGTTATTTTTCATTTTAAATACTGTATGTGAATATGTAAGTAGATATGCTGGTTTGTAAATTAAAATGTGACACAGACATTTTAGCAAGTAGTCTGAGTAGAAAACATACCTCTTTTAGTTGCCAGTCCGTATTCTCTCATTTCCTTTCGGAAGCAAACACTTGCCATATTTACATGTCTGTGACAATTCTGATGCAAAATAATTAGATAATTGTAAATAACAGGTATCTTTTTCTCTAATTAAAAGACTTGATATATCTTTCTAGAGCAGCTTATTGGCTGTCAAAATTGGCCAAGTAGCCTTTTCCTGTTGAGGAATGTCTGCAGGAACCATTCTACTGCTGAAAATAGTTTCAAAGTTCTTTCAGCTGTTTCATCTCAATGTTAAGTGCAGCATAGTTATCCATAGGAAATAAATTTAAATTATTTGGTTTATGGCATTTTAACTGGAACGTATGTCCACCTTAAGATGAGAAATGAAAAGGTAAAGTCAGAATAAGAGATGAGATTTAAGCCAAGTAAAGGAGTTGATAGTAAATTACTAGTACTTTTTAGATGAGATCGCTTTAAAACGTATGTATAAAAATTGACTCTTTTCTTCCGTCATACCAGCTTTCATAGTAGTGTAATTCTAGGGTATTTGGAGGATTTTTATAAAATCACATCTCAAGCCTCTGTGCCATAAATCCCTGACGTGAAGAAAAGAAAACCCTTGTAACTTCAGTGGGAATCTCTCCTGGTATTCTGATATTGGACATTTGCATGGGGAAGGGGTGGGGAAGGGTAGGATGCGGGATCGGTGCCTACATAAGAAGAGCATCTAGCTCAGTGAATTAGGGAATACAAAGCATGACAGACTGTCAAGTCCCTGACAGTTTTCTTGTTGCCCCCACCCCATGGGAGAGCTGTTGCCTGACCTGGAGCGTACAAATGCCGTACACTCTTCTACAGTTTCCAAGTTTCACAGCAGCGTGTCAGAGGCTGGTGCACAAGAGCAGATCAGTCTGTAGGCTGCTAACTGCTGAAAGCTGGAAGAATACACCAGTGAAGAATGACTGGATACTTGCGTGCACATGTTCTCCTCTGAAGCTTCCAAACCTGCTCTTTGTTGTAAAAAAAAGCAGCGGATGCTCTTACAGTTGAGTGTTGTAAGGATGGAGAGGGTTTGTTTGCACTCTCTGGGAGCTGAAAGCTCAAAGCAATACTGCATTTTCAGCCACCAAAATGCTATTCAAGGCTTTTTTTAAGGTAGAAGGCTTTGCAGTAGCACAGTCTTCATGTCATATTGGCAGGACTTAACTTGTGTCTGGTTATATTTAATGACAGACTGTTAGAAGAACTTCAGAGTACACGTGGTTTAAGCACTGACATTTGGCCACAGATGCCACTGTGAGATCCCAAATAGCCATTGCAAATAGCTAGAGTATTAATGGGGAATTAAATCTCTTCCCAGTAAAAGATGGAGAGAGCATCTTCTTTTATGCTTCCCTGCCCTGTCTGAACTACTTCCCTTTTATAATGGCTGCATTTCTGCCAACTGCCTCATCTTTCCAGCCAGGAACTATAAAAGCAAAGCATCCTTGCCATTTGGGAAAGATGTTGACAGGAGGTAGATGCAATGATCCCCTGCATACTTATGGCATCAATTCTTTCCCAGCAGCATCACATATGAATAAGTGACTAACTGCCAAATGCCATTTTCTGGAATGGAGACATTTAGACAGTACTGGAGAGTCCAGTCTGGATCCCTAAACCAACAAAACTCAAGTTCTCATCTCTGCATAAGAATGAGCTTAATTAGTATTAAAGCCGAGTTTATTACTAAAAGTAAGTGGACTTAAATTAGGCATTGAAATGAATGTTCACACTTTACAGATAAACTTCTATGATACGTATGGTGCATAGGAATGACGCAAGTTAAAGTGTTATATTCAGCACTGAGTTGACCATTGAATTTAATGAGAATACATTTTCTGAGCCTAAGAGGACAGCATGGATCAATCTTTGGTCCTGAAAGTTAAGCAATGCATTTCAGTTTCAAGTTGACTGCAGGATTTCTATTAAAATTTGGGTAAGACTTCCAAGCCTTCCTGTGCCTAAGTAAAATATCGTAATATCAGACTATCCCCTATCCTAATAGGGAGTGAGGATAAATGCACTGAAGTGATTTGGCTTTTCAAACGTTACACAGTAGACCTGCTAAGTACCATCTACAAAGTGAAAGCTGTGTTTTCTCAATGCTCAATTTGGGCATGCAATGTGTGTGTCACTGTAATGCCTGGCACACCAAGCAGATGGTAAAACAGCTCTGCAGGTGTCAGTATACAGAATATACAAGGATGGTTGAGCTAAACAGATGAGAGCTCCCACAACATACAAGCGGTGAAGCAGCACATGAGTTCGGGTCGTTGTACTTTAAAAACTGTAGTACGTCTTTATATTAGTAATAACCTAATGGTTATTATCCTGCATGGATAAGAGTAATGCAAATGATAACATTTGGAAAGTTATATTGTACTGTAGGTACAGTTGCCATGGAAGTCCTTGAAGCTAGCGTATTAGACAGCACATGCCAAACAGTGCCTACTAGCTGTTAGGCAATTGCAATGTCACTGCAGAGGCAGCTATTTGAGAAAATCAAAATTATGGTATCCTTAGGCCCCTCAAACTCAAATATTGGTTGTCCATTGGAAGCAAGTTCACTCTCCTGGCAGGAATTTGTGTAGCTTCTCTTTCTACATAGAGTGTCACAAGGTGTCAGACCTAAAACTCCTCCCTGTTCTCGCCTTCTATGCAGCCTGTGTTGCCTCCTGAACAGCTGTAACTTTTCAGTGAAGAAAGAAACACATCCTTAGAAGATAGGGTTTAGAAATAAAAATGGCAAACATTTCACACTGTGTAGAGGTGTGATATGTTACAAGTAATCTTGGAAGAAATGCAGTAGTGGGCAGAGTGCAGGTGGAGTGTTCAGAGCTGCATGTATAATTCACACTTAGTGTGGTGGGTGCTACAAGAAAAAAGTCAATACATAAACTCAAAGGCAGATGGAACTTATCACATATCTCTGCTGTTTGTCACCTGAATACCACTGGTATGTATAGATGCATCTGTATAATGTAATCTTATTTTCCTTCTAAAAACACATAGTAAATGCATATTAATTCCTGTACACAGAACTCAAAATGTTTAGTGTAAAATATGACTAGGATGTTGTGAGGTTTTAGCTGGAGATAACTTGCATAGTGCCAGAACAAAATGCACCTTTTCTGAATATCATGTTTACTCCTCAATGAGAGATCTGTCACATCAGGCCTTCATTTTGGATAGCTCATTCTGTTGAAATACAATAATTACTTAAGCCATAATGAAAAATGACAAGACAACAAAACCTATTGTCGTGGTTTAACCCCAGTCAGAACTAAGCACGACGCAACTGCTCACTCACTTCCCCTCCACCCAGTGGGATGGGGGAGACAATCGGGAAAAAAAAAGTAAAACTCGTGGGTTGAGATAAGAACAGTTTAATAGGACAGAAAGGAAGAAAATAATAATGATAATAACAATAATAAAATTACAATAATAATAAAAGAACTGGAATATACAAAACAAGTGATGCACAATGCAATTGCTCACCCCTCGCTGACTAATGCTCAGCCAGTTCCCGAGCAGCAATCCGCCTCTCCCAGGCAACTCCCCCCAGTTTATATACTGGACATGACATCACATGGTATGGAATATCCCTTTGGCCAGTTTGGGTCAGCTGTCCTGGCTGTGTCCCCTCCCAACTTGCGCCCCTCCAGCCTTCTTGCTGGCTGGGCATGAGAAGCTGAAAAATCCTTGACTTTAGACAAAACACTGCTTAGCAACAACTGAAAACATGAGTGTGGTATCAACATTCTTCTCATCCTAAATCCAAAACATAACACTATACCAGCTACTAGAAAGAAAATTAACTCTATCCCAGCCAAAACCAGAACAACTGTAATAAAAAAATGACAAGACAACAAAACCTATTAAGTGTAGCGATCCTTATAGCACCCTAATTAAATATATTATGCTTCATTTCCATAGCTAGGCCAAATGCCAATTTCTGAAAAGTAGAGCATTCTGGTTTTGCCATTCGATTGAGATCTGCAGAGTAATCCTAAAAGAATGAGGAATGATTGAGATATCCATGTATGTTCTTGCTATGGTAAATAAAAAATGGCCTTCAGGGCTTTGATATGATATTGAAAAATGACATATTAAAGGGGAACAGTAGGAATTTGAATTACAATATAGAATTTTCAGTTTTCTGAAAGGGACCTTCCTGCTAGTTTAAATTGTAAACACCTGAAAATCCAGTGTAAATTGATGTTGTATTTACTGTGTAGCAGTCACTTTAATATGCTTGCCTTGAAGCCTCAAAAGCAAAATCCTGTGTATTAATACTATGACTTCAGAAAAGCAGGGAGAAAAATAACCATTGATGCTTATAAATATGAAGCCTGCAGAGTATAAGCAAAAGAAATTTATAGAGAAAACCTTGAACAATTCCTACAGCAACATCAGCCTAGCTTCATTCTGAACTGTTGAGCCAGAAATGTGAGAAAATGAAGTGACTGAAGCCTGTCAGAAAAGAAAAACAGCTAGTGGAGTGATGATATGAATCCGCAGACGGCAGCATTGAATCCACTATCTTCACCACATTGATTAAAGACTGTTACTATACAGGTGAATTGAAACCTTCACTGAAGCCATGGTGGAGATGAGCACAATAAAAAGTTGTTTGTCATTTGTAACTCAGTAGGACTCTGAAGTAAGGAAATGATTTCTTCTTTTTTTGCTTCAGCTGAGTTATATTAGGTGGCTCACTGTGTATGTTTCTCCCTATAAATACCTTGGTTTACAGTACATGCTAGCAATCAGATTAGGTAAGATCTACAACAAGGCTAAACTTTCCAAATATAGCACTATCCTATTGCTATAGCTTATAGCTTCACTTCATCCAGTTTGCATAAAACAGTGCATCACATTTAGCCTCATTTGAAGATGAATCTGAACCTTGCAGACACCCCAGGTTTCAACACGCTCTGCTCTCTCCTGATCCAAGCTGATGTCGGTATTTCATGCCAATTGCGATAGAAAACAGTTAGACCTTTCTCTTGACAGAAAAGATTTCAAAATCTTTTCAGTAGTTTAAACTTAAGGGTGTTTGGGTTTTTTTGTGAGAAGACAGCAATTTTTATTAAACCTTCATCTTTTTAGCATTTCGCAGCTTGAGGATAGATTAACTGATCAAAGTCAGAGACATCAGCCCCGGGATATTCCTGTAGCCCAGATGACTGCCAGGGAGGAGGCATTTACATGGAGCTTTTTTCCTGACTCAGAACTGAGTACCTAAGCTGGGTCTCCCACATTTCAGTCACACCTCCTACGTATACAGCCGCTTGGTGCTATGAGTAGATCTTCCCAACAACTTGTGTATGAACTGTTCTGTTTGGAATAGATAGTTCAGGGAAGATATTTCAAAAGTTAAGTTTGACTTGGTCTGCCTTCAATTCAATGAAGATAGTCTTCTTGCCATAACAAATCTTACTTTAATACCATTATTAAATATATGATTCATGACAGGCCGGACCTGTAAACGTGAGGTATGTGGAAAATGCCCAAACAGCATGCCAAAAAAAGCCCAAAAGAGTAATCCAATATTGGAGGTTTGTCAAGAGTTTGACATTTGTTTGAGATTCAGCAAAATGCTATAATAAATCTTTGTACCGCCTTAACATGAAATAAGACCTGTAGTTTACAGCATACCACAAAGAATGACTTGGCTATACTGTCAGGAACACACCAGAGCAAACCTCTGCTCTGTCACTCATGTATGCATAGTAGCAGAAGTCAGATAAAGAGCATTCACTAAAGTTTAAGGGTAAAATAATGATTTCTTCCAACAGTTCCTAAATTAAGTTGGCACTATTTTAAATCCATGAAGTTAAATTAATTCAGAATCCTTTTTGTCTCTCAGTCAGTTATAAAACAGAATATAGATTTTGTTCCTTATCCCTCCAAAAAAAAATGAAAGTGAACCAAAACCCCTTCTAATTTCTGTGAAACTGCTTTGAAATATGACTTATAATAGTAGTATTTGACAAAGCATCCTCAGCCTGACAAAATCAACAAACCCAAAATAATCTGCTATGTTGCTGTCTTGCTTCTACCGAAGAGCTTTCAAAAATCAGTGGAGAAATCCCTAGTGATTTTACAAGATAACCTCCTTTAAGCAGTTGAAAACTCATCTTTTTCTTTATGCTTTATCCTCTCTCAGTACTTTTTTGGCATCACGGCAGAAGAGACCTGAAATTTTCAGGTGGTATTTGGTGATCTGTTAGAATATGAAGGCTGTGTTTTGCGTTTGCAATGTGAAGTTATAAAAGCCAATAACTGTTCAGGGCATTGGATGGAAGGAGTTTTTGTCTCAAATGACATCAGCTAACAGTACCATATGATTTCAGTAAGTTCTCACTCTTCATGGAATAAAATTGTGAGTAACTCAGCGTTCTCTGATGTAAGTTTATTTAATTAAATATAATTATTTAGAATTTATTAAGTTATGATAACAAATCTCTCTCTAGTATTTTGTAGGTCGTTGAGAAATTTTTCTCTTTTATTGTTTAAAATTGTTTGTATCATTCCAGTTGACTTTATCCATCCTTACACAAAGCTTTTTAACTATAGCAGAAAAATGTCAATCCTACTAATGCAAATTCACATAACTGGCATAAAGCCAAAGCAAACTGGCAATTGCATATTCCTAGTTTATATCTGGTGCACCTGAATGTAGTTAAATGCAAATTGTTAGTTAAAAACAAAATACTGATGAAAGAATATCCCTTCAAAGTAGTTTCCCTAGTCACAAAATTTTGCAGGTTTCTGCAAGATCTTGAAGATGAAAAATGTCCAAAAAGAAAGCCTGATCAGGCACTCAGGTCCTCTTCATTCCTTCCACATGAGCTGACCTTGCTTTGTCAATTTAAGAAACTCATTACCTCAATGAGTTATTCACATGGTAGCAACAGATAACATAAACTAGATCGCTAGCCTTCTCAGTCAGCTAGAATGTCAAGCATATATTTCAGTGGTGCCGTGTATTTTCCAACAACTACCAATTAACCTTAAGGTGAAATTCAAGATGTTGGTACATAACCCTAGCTGTTTAACATCCCATTTCCTGCAAGACAGCTTTTCAGTCCCTGCATAGCTGTGTTTCCAGTGTTTAGTTACCCATCCCATGGGTAGTGAGGTTAGAAGTCACATGCTATTCGTAGTGCTGGGCTCGTATTTCTGGAATTGATCCTTGCTGGATAAGTGTAAGCGTAACTATTTTTAGAACATGACATAAGCTGTGAGCCATAGTTAAGTTTTCTACTTTCCATCCCTTGCCATTTAGATTCCTGACAATTTCTTTTCAATTCCTTGATCGTTCCAGGGAGTAAGTTCACTTGCTGCAAGGGATCACATGGTAAAGTATTCACTATCATAGACAAAAGTGCTCCTCATGATTTTCTTCATGTTTAAATCCTATCAGGATCCCAGATCATGGAATGGGAGTTTTACAAATGTGCTTCTTAATAATTACAAATAAAATTCTTTAGGACCTGTGCTACTGTGTAATTTTAGGAGGAAAATTCCCTGTGCATCTTAAGCAAGGAGAAGGAACAATGAGTCAGTCACAATACAGGTAGTGAGGAAAAATAGAACTTCTTTCACAGAAACGTGAATATTTGATATGTTCTGAAGCAGTTAGTACCGGTCTTTGAGAGAAATGCTTATTAATAAGCCCACCCAACTGCTCATACCAGTGTGTGTGATACCTTGCAATAGCTTAAGTGGAAGAGAATTGAGAATGAGACTGTTCTGTATCTGCCAAATTTGAGCTTCTTATCACCTATAATAAATTTGGTGAGATATTCATTTTTACCTCTTCACTTTCATTTACCTTGTATAAGATATAAGAATGAACAAAAAATCTCAGCAAATGTACATTTTGTCTGTTACTGTGTCTGTGGTTAGGCAATGAATATTACAGCAGAAGAAGTACACTTATTTCTCCTTGTGTATCCTCCCAGCTTCACTTAATCAATATTTTAAGGAGTTTCTGAACAATTTGCATCAGTTAATTTTGTTCAGTAGCCTATAATGAACCTTTCTTCCATAAATTTCTGTGGTAACTTTTCTAGTCCATTTAAAATTCTGGCATTCAAAGAACCTGATAGCAATGAATTCCACAACTGAAATGTGTGGAGTGTAAAGTCCTTCCATTTTTTTAGTTCTCAATTTCATTTAGCATCCCTAGTAGGAGAAATAATGAAGAAAAATTTTCTATTCACTCTTTCATCATATCTGTCATTGCATATAAGTTTATAGCCCTGTCTTCTCCAGGCTGTAGAGTCACAGGCTGTCAACTTCTCCCCTCCACAGTTATAGCTTCTTCTCTTATGGAAGCCATTCCACTTGTTTGATCAGCCTTATCCCATTTTCTGCATCTTTTCAAGCTCTTCTTTCAGCTTCGTATATTTGAAGATCAGGTAAGTAGAACTGCACATATTATCCATAGTAAGGCTGCACCACGGCTTTGAAGTGGCATAGTGACATTTTGGTTTGTTCTCTATTTCCTCCTAATATTTTCTAGCATTTTATTTGTCTTTTAAGTATCTCTGAGTATTGAGCTGAGATTTTCAAAACTATCCCCCAAGTGCTCTTTCTAGACTAGAAGGACTAGAAATACCCAGATTAGAAGCTACCTTCAGGTTTTATCATCACTGAATTTCATCTGTTATTTCGTTGTTCAGTTATTCAGCATTGCCATATCTTGCAAGTCTGTTGCACATCTCTGTTCCAGTTCTGATTATCCTGAAATTTTTTTTTATTGTAGAAATTAGGAAAAGTTTTGAAGTGTGAGACATTTGCACATACTGCATGTATTCATTCTTTGGTGAATGTAACTCAGTTCAGGTGATTTGTTTCTATTCAGTTTATCATGTATTCATTTACTTTATCACTTCATTCTAAAACCTATTATACTGACTTGCCAGTCTATGACATTTTAGAATCATGCTCAAAAGAAAAAAAAAAGAAAAAGAAAAAAAAATTCCTTGTAGCGAGCACCTTTAGAAAGAAAGAATTAGTGTAGTTTTTCTGCTGTGATCTTGTCTTCTTTGAGTGCTCATACAACACACTGATCATCTATAGGCCCTGAAAACTTTTTGGCTGATTGAACTCTTCTAATGAGTCTAGAAGAAAAAGGTTCTTTTCTGAGTTTAATGCATTTACAAAGTACTTTCTCACACTCTCTTTTTGGCCTGTGTTGTCATGCTTTTGCATTTAACCTTCCAGATACTATATTCTTTCTGTTCTTCTAGTTTGGACACAAATTACAATTTCCGAAGGATATCTTTTGCTGCTAATAGCTTCTTTTACTTTTTTTGGTCTGCTTGAAATCTTACTGAAGAGTGTTTGTTGTTCTGACTAGCATACTTTTTGGGGGGGCACACAAACTCACGAGAATTTATGTAGAGTTGGACAACAGACAGCAAGCCAAGAGTAAGTCACACCGAGCGCCTGGGTCGATGCACCACATCACTAGCTAATGTAGGCACACCCGTTGTTTACTCTGAATCTCCTTGCTGTGTTTTGAACTACCCATGATAACAGCAAGCATTTTATCTTTTAAGCTTTTCCTTTTCATTTGTTTTTAACAAACATCCTTGCTTTCTCTTTTAGAAATTAAGTATTGCTCTGTGGATTTTATTTTTTGAGTGTGTTTTTACTATGACTATTACAAAATGGGTCTTATAGCCATTATGCCTTAAATCAGATTCTGAACAGCTATACCATTTAACACAAAATGCTATATAATTTTTGTATATATATGAATATATACATAACCTGAATACAAATAATTGGAAAAATTAATTTACCTAGCAATGGAATATATCAAAGACAGGATTCTGCACTAAAAATTAGTTATAAAGTCTGCTAAGATGATAGAACATCCTCAAAGAAAAGCATTTTTAATAAAAGCAGTTACACATTCATCTACTACAGGCAAAATCCTAAATCCATCATAAATATAGCTGCTATTATTATATGACAGAACATTGAAAAGCAGATGGACCTCATTTGCAATAATGTAGCTGGGCTGAAGGTATTTTTCTGCCTCTCTTCCTGCATTAATAATGACAGGTGGTGTTGGAGATAGTTTTAACCAGATTATGACGAGCTGTAGTTCAGATTCAAAGACTTTTTTTCCAGCTTCTCATGCTTGGTATATGACTGAACATACTTTTAAATGCAGTTCTTCAAAAACAGCATTTGAAGATTTGTGTGCGTGAGAGCTGATGAGGTGCTTGCCTTTTCTGAAAAGAGTTCTTTGAAAAACTTAAAAAGGACATATTTCAAAAAAAAAGATTCTTCTGACTTTCATATGAAGATACCTATTTTGATATGAAAATGCTCATAAACGGAATTTCCAAATAGCAGATTCCCCCCTTCTGAAAAAGGATCACAAACTAGATGAAGAACAAAAAAGAATCCTGTGCTTACTTTAGACCTTGCAAGCTAACAAGGTAGTGTATTAATTGCAAACTGATTGCAAGGTAGTGTTTCTTCTTTTTAAGAAGCAGATAAGTATATACATTTATGTGGTACTCGGTTTACCTCACAGCTCAGTGAACTCCCTTCAAAGGTAGCTCAGCCCTTGAAGAGAATTTCAGTTTCTTAACTCACATTCTTTTAGTTTCACCTTCTGTGCTATGTGTGTTTATGCATATGAATGTATGCAGATATGTGCAAATGGCTGCATATGTTCAAACTTTCTATAGTTGTTTAACTGTATGTAGTGGGAAAGTAAAGTAAAATAGTGCTTAGACTATAGTTTATAACCTCAGTGGGGGAAGAAATTATTTGTGAAAGGGTTAATACCCATAACAGCCCTATTCAGCTGAATGAAGATACATATTAATGAAATATTAAATAGAGAACTTGTGCTGTCATTTGTTTGTGCTGAAAAGTTTTATTTTATGCAAAGCAAAGTCTGTTTTCAAACATGTGAAGATACATGTTTGAAGATACAAACAAAACAAAAAATGCATTGAGTCCAGCCACAAATTTATTTTGAATGACATCTGAATTACGGGGCTGTGCTAGTTGAAAAATGGTAGCTACAGGTATTTGATAATTTCAAAAGACTTCATTTGCTTGGGAAAAACATTATAAAGAACAGTGGTAATTGAGCATGTACCCACTCAGTGGGTCTGAATAATTACAACTTCTGTGAATGTTTGTTTATTCCGCCTGTTGAGGCTAAAATTTGATGCACTTTGATTCTGCCATCTCTCTGCAAAAGTTTATATCATTGCAAATACATTAGAGTAATAATATGGTGCTGTCTGAGTATGTGTTTGAATTCATTTTTGTCATCAAGCAACTACTTCTGTCCTGAGGGAGAGCAGACTCCTGGGAGCCCAGGGCTGAGGCTATGGTCCAGGGCTCCTCCTTTCTTCTCTTTGTACATCAAATGATTTTCTTTGCTAACTGTTTTGCCCAGCGGAATCCTCACCCATACTTGCAGCAAGATTACAATCTGCTTAAAAATGCAGTTTAAGCAAGAACGGGTCACATGAGTAGTGAACTCTTTTCACCTGGGCTAGGGTTATACATAGCCATGACTTTAGAGAATCCTTAGAGGAGTCATAGTTATGTTTGCCCTTCTCAGTATTAGCTCACTGAGAACACAGGAAAATGATTCAGAAAACAAAGGCGTTTCTCCCAAACCAATTCCCTGTCATAAAGATGACCTGCATAAGGCTCAGTTTTCCTTTAAAACACCTTGATGCATTTGAAGATTGCTCCAGTCCAGTATTTTAACTTGTTCTTGGTACGAAGTGTTTGGTAGATGCTTGTAAGATGCTGTTAAGTCTCATTCAACGTGCACGGTGCAGTTGCTCTGCACGGTAAGACATGGCCTTTATTAGTTACTGCCCAAAGTAACAAGATAATTAGCAATACCAGCAGATATCTGCTGCTAAAATTGATAAACATGCCAGGCTACACGTTAGATTAAAATTTCAGCCTTGAATCTGTGATACTGTTATCTTGGTTCAACCAAATGTAATAAATCTAACTAATTTAACTAAACCAGTAAATGAAGTTGTGCAGCTACTTTTATTGCGGTTTCAATGAGGCATTTTTCAATTTAACATAAATTGGAATCTGTTTAAGCTAAACTGAAGTAAACTGTTTAAACTGAATTATACATCCACAACGGATTTTAACTAATTCACTTTCCAAAAAAGCTTAAGTTAATAAACCACAAATCTCTTGTGTGAACAGAATTTTATCCTTCCTGTACAAAACTGATAAAAGACTGTGAAATAAGGTTTCCTTACCTTAATAGAAAAGTGTAAAAGGAGTCATATTTGACACATGGTAATCAGATCGCATCTGTACTTTGCTGAAATATGCTTAGATAGAAAGTAACGGTATGAAATAAAAATTTGGCTTGGTTAGAATACAACAATTAGTGTGAACACTAAAAAAATGTGTGAGAAAATATAAATAAATGAATCACAACTCTAAAAAGCAAGTGCTTGTATCATTAGGGAGAGGTAAGAACAAAATGAACAAAATGTCTTGGTTCAGGGGCTGGAATCCTTGCTGTAATGAAGACAGTGGAACTGTGATGATTTATTTATGTTATCTAAGGATCTACCTTCTTCCAATATACTACTAAAATGTGATTCTTTCACATGCAAACCTGAATACAGGCCAACAAAGTTTTTAAGAAAAACATTTAAGATAAACCATTATTAATCTTCAAGCATGTATTTCAGTTCTATCAAACTCCTGAGTAAAGAGAGACTTAAGCACATACTTATGGACTTCTTCCATCTGGGACTCTGCACCATTATTAGGTCTAACTATGTAAGTACAGGTTCTCTGTGTTATAGTGGAGTATAAATGAAAAGACAAATTGCTTTGGACGAGTACCTCAGAAATATTTTTATTATAGCAGCCTGAGGCCTCTCAGCGGACAAGAGGGGTCTGGAGTAGTATAGCTCTGCTGCAAAAAAAGAGCACGTTCTACATTGTGTAGATACTATGGATCATATCTATAGGGAAATTGTATTGAAGATCACTTTCATCAGGGTTTGATATTTTTTCTGGATCTGACTTCACTGAACTCTTTTCCAGCAAAAAGCAGCCACATTTATGCTAAGCTGCTCAACAGCACTCTCGCACGTGCCAAACGCAGCGAGGTGGATCTCCTCACTGTGACACCAGAAAAAGAAAAAGGAACAAGAGACTCTTCGCAAAAAATCACAAACACTTCATGTCTGGAACCATGGAGTGGCTCAGGCAAAATTTATTCACGACTTAGGTTTAATTGAATCCTTCACTTGAGCAGCCCTGCCCTTGATATTGTCTTGCTGAGCTCTCCAGATCTTCTGGAGATAAAGCACACTGTTTGCACAAGGAAAGTGTGGAGGAGAACGTGATGGACAGCTTCTCACCAAGAGGAGAGTCTCCCCTTTAAGAGAGGAGCCTGCCCTTGAAGAGTCATGGAGCTGGAGATTGCACCAGGACAATTAAAGGGAGGACTGTGGCTGTATGTTACGATTGTCCTATAAGACTGTATCAGACAACAGGGAGGAAGAAGTCTGAGGCCATAGGTAACATCACAAAGAAATTTTGGTTGATTAGTCATGAGGAAAAAGAAAAAAGGTCAAGATCCATCTTAAGTAGGTACTGTGTTTCCATAGCAGAAGGCTGACATGGAACGTCTAACTCTTTTTAAACTGTGTGTTTCATTCAGGATAAAATGTTGCCAGAATTCAGTTATTTAAAAATAAATAAGCAGCAGCTTGAATGCAGATAAAGGTGCCCAACTCAATTAGGAAGGATTTTTTTTTTTCCAAATCTGAAAGCAAGCATTATCCTCCTTCGATAGAAAAACACAGCTGTGCAGTGCTGAGATACTAATGCATTCTGCATTCAGCAGATTGTGGAGAAAACAGACATTCTTATTTTGGATACAATTCAAACTTTTGGCAGTGTCTTCCAGCTTCTGAGGTCATTTACATCACTTCATTACAATGCACACACATTGTTCATACCTTGTTATATGCTGATTGACTATAAGTAAGTATTTGCATATTATTGCTCCATAGCTTATTGAGAAGCATTTCATTTCAGAATTTTAAATATTTAGTGACCAGGTGTTTAACTGCCAAATACAAATTATCACGTCTGTTTCTTATGAGGAAAAAATCCAACCAATCCAGTAAGACATTCTCAGTACCCAGCCAGTGAAGTGTGTAAAAAATGTAGTGAGCTAAATTCTGTTCTCATTTAAACCAGCATAAATGTGCAATTATTCCTCTGAAGCAAAAAATACACCACCAGATATATTTGATTTTAATTAAAATCAGAATGTGGACTCTAGTGTATCAGTATGGTAGTGATATTTTACGTTAAAACACAAATACAATGGATGGAATCACTAGTCATGGGAGGAATAACGAAAACATAAGAGAAAACACACTGTAAGCTTTTTGTCCATTGTTGTTTTCATCTTTTTTCCAATTATTCACATTTCATATTTGTGCTGCTTTGTTTTCAGTGGTTTTGGTTTTTTGTTTAACTGATGGCTGACTGTTAGACTCTTTAACATGTACCTAAATGGAAATAGCTTGATTTTCAAAGTCATAAAGCATCTTCTGCTCTCCTGGATTCAGTAGCTTTCATTATTTGACCATGGAATTACTATTAAGATGAATGTAATGGGATCATAAAAAAGACAGATGCAGCCCTGTGTTATGTCAGGTAACATATTTCCACTAGAAACAGGGAGGTATTGAAGCTATTTTAGAAGGCACGGCTGAATCTTCATACAAAATACAGGGTATAGTCCCACTGTTTGAATCAAGAAAACAAGTATTCAAAAGCAACAGATGTAAACAGAAGCTATTGGGATGATCAGAGGTTTGGAGAGCTTGCAAGAACTGAATAAAAGAGATCGGCTTATTCAGTTGAATAAAGAAAAAAATGTAAGAAAGAGGGCAAGAGGAGGGTGTTCTTCTCCTGATATCTCTTCCTGCCTCTGTGAATTACTGTATTAGATACTTCCTGAGCTGTAGAAAGCTGTTCCATGCTACCAGCCATCCTTGTCACTTTACGTGTACTGTGAATAGTATCATAACCTTGTGTCTGAGATAAGTGGCCTGAAGTGTGTACACAGTATTCGAGATTTCCATGCATTATGAATTCATTTAGTGGCATAATAATGTTTTCCATTTTGTCCTCTTTTGTTTAGTTTCCTACTTTGTTTATTAGAAAATAATTCAAATTTTCTATTTGTCTTTTTGTTGTTATTGATGTTTTCAGATCTGTAATAATTTCAAAGTCTCTTTCCGGACTGGTAATATCTAATTCAGAATCCGTCAATGAATTTATAGAATTAGAGATTTTTTCCTTTAGTGCTTTACTTTGCAGTAGTTGGCACTGAGTTTCATTCACATATCATTTATCCAGAGACCTAACTGGTCCTGGTCCTGGTATGCAGGCTATGTCTATATTATTAGACCTGAAAAGGTTCAGGCAGGGACTGGATCACTGGATCAAGTCCATATCCTTGCATTGTTTAGCCAGGTCCCTAACATATTTTTTGTCCTCTGCCAACCAATCGTTGCCGAGACAATTGAGAAGCACCGTTTGGAAAAGAGGGCTGTCAAGAGGCTTTTTAAATGCAGCTATAGGGTAGGAAATATGTAGTAAGCAAGTTTAGCAACATGTGTACAAGCTACACAATTTCAGCTGTCCTCTGGGCCAGAGAGCAGGCCCTGATCTTTTTTATTTACTACTATACACATTGTCCTAGCAAACAGGACTGGAAGGGACCCAGAAAATCAAGATTAATTTTACACCTGAAATTCCTGATAGATACTTGTGTAGCCTAGTCTTAAATGTCCAATGTTTTTACAGTCATTTGAATGGAGCTTCCAGATCATGACTGCATAGCTTAGCTTTACTATTCAGAGAGTTTTTATGATATTGAAGGAATATCTTCTTCTACTTAAACCTGCTGCTTTCATCCTGTTCTCGTATAGAGGTAATAGACAGGTTGCTCAGCAGCAATTGTTACCATGTTCCCCCTCAGATTTGCCTTTATGTTGCTGAAAATCTTGTTTCCTCAGATTTTCATGCCTGCAGCTCTTCACCTCTGCTCTGCTATGGGCATGTCTGCCAGCCCACAACTTTTCTGGGGACTGGTGCCCAGAACAACTGTTTGAAATGCTCCAGTTGAGTCATTGCCAGTGCTGGAATGAGAAAAAGATTGCCTCGCATGTTTTACAGAAGATAATGCTCTTTTGCTTCTTAATATGGTATTTGCTACTCCTACAGCTGTGTGAGAAAAAACTTGTTTCTATTGGCCTCATGGTTCTGAGACCTCCAGCAAATGTAACATCTGTTTTCTTTGCTTCCTTTAAATCGCCCGGCCATTTTAAAGAGAAGCATCTTGCTAAATTCTGGATGTCAAAACAGCTGTTAGACATAATTAACATACAAGTCAATGCTTCCTCTAGTTCTGTTTATCTGTCCTTCCTGAGTTAGCTATAACTGCTGGCATTAGTTATTCTAGTCAGTGCCCTGCTGATTCTCAGTTATCATACATTTGACCATATAAGAGGATTTCCAGTTCACCTGCATGTTTCCTGTACCTCTGACCTCACTGTAGAGATATCCATCAGTAAATTCCTCACTGCTCAAGGCTGTGAATAATGCAATCTCATCACCACCACAACCACCACATGACTTTAGCCTTCTGACCAATAGCCAGTGTTTATACTTACCTGTAGGCTTTTGTCACCGGCCGCCACTACTGGTTTTCATTAAAAGCTGCAAGGTGGTGTGATCTTCTCAAGGTGAAGATATTCTTCCTCTTTTTCATGACGTGACCTCTGTCCCTCCTTACCACTTCATTGAACTGTATCCCAGCATCGGAGCAGCCAAAGTGTTCTTGTCAACATCATTGCACAATTAGGTACTCATCTCCACATTTCACGCGCTCCTCACTGTGTGTGTCTTCTCTTCTTGTTCTTTCCTAGCAAGTAAGGATAGACCAAAATCTCAGAAAATGCAGCCTGTGATGTGAATTAAATCATCAGATCTTCAGGTCCCCATTCATTAATCTTGGTATAGCCATTTGTAAAACATAATATACAGAGAATAAATGTAACCTGTGTGAAGTCAAGTAAATGCACAGGGCTGACGGGAAGCCCACCAAGCCCTCTCCTCCCCCAGATGAGAGAGATTGTACTAGTGGTACTTACTTAGGAAATTGATGTACTTTCCCTAACCTGAAACTGTTTTTCCTCAGGGATATTCCATTACAAAAGCCCTTCAGAAGATGTGCAGAGACAAAACACTTTTATCCACTGTATTTCTTAAGTTTGCAGTATAGCTGATTCCTACTAATCATCTCCAAGATTTCTGGGTGCCAAGACTATCATTTATTTTAAGCAATCTGGACTATCTTAATCAGGTGCCTATATTTCATTACAGTGCATAGGTATGCCTTCTTTATTCACAGACTTTGAAAGAGAATGATTGATGAATGGAGTTTCTTAATCAGAGGTAATGATTAAAACTTCAGCTTTTAAAACTTACTCTAGATTATGGACTAATTTCTTTTACTATTTTAACTTAAAGCACTGCAGTCATAAATGTTTCACCAGACAAGTTTAAAGAGTCTTCAAACTAGCAAAGTCTTCTGTTAGGTCAGATAACAGCTAAAAGTTTGAAGGATCTCTGGTTGAAGTGCTGAGGGCTGGTTTATGTTCCTTTTGCATCACAATGCCTTATCGTGGGCCCATTTTTCAGCTAAATAAAAAGCACATTTTAATCTGGAAGGCTTCTCAACATTTTCTTTCCTTTTGTCTGAAGCACTGAGGTAAAGTAGAGAGGAGAGTGTGTGCATATAGGAGGAATGAGTTCTTTGTAAAATAAGCAATCCCTCTATGAATTGGTAGCCTAATAACTATGACCACTAATTCTCTCCTATGTCTTCTAAATATAAGTGAGTAGATATTTTGTTATTATGAAAATAATTTTTCTACAGTGTTTTAATCTTTCTTTTATTCATGTGATGTTCCACTGCTTGAAAAAATACATATGTTTAAATCTTCATCTGCTGACAAGCAGTGATCTAGTTTGATATACAGGTTCTAGCAAAGACCATTTCTTTAAGATAGGAATGGCAGTTGTTTCTTGTTGGGTTTTTTTATTATCAGTATTGCATTTAGAAGTTTAGGTGTTCTGTTTTTACATACCTGCAGTGCCAAAACAGAGGATTTTAATACATTAAATATTTTTTTTAATTTAAAACAAATCTTAAGGGCTTACATCTTATGCTTTGTTTAACAGTAAAACAAATCTAAAACAGTGAAGCTATAAGCAATTAAAAAATAGTTTTTAAGATGAGTTTGATACAGGATCCATAAGAAAGGCTATAAAGCCATTGAGCACTAAGCTGATATAACTTAGTATATACTGAGAATTATTTTCAACATTTTTCCTGAGTTTCCTGTAGAAAACAATTCCTTTTATAAATTTTACTTGTCTAATTTTCTTTACTTTTCAAATGCACAGTAATACAATCTAAAAATAGATGTTGCTGAATTCATCTTCATGCCTCCTGCTTTCCATACATTTAGAAATTTGTCATGTGTGTATTGTCACACACACCATGCAGAGAGAGAGCGAGCAACTATACCTCACTGGCCGAAGGCAGTTTACTTGAGCTTCCATAAAGTTTTCTGCCTCTTCCATGACAAATCATTCAGAATGGTCTTTGCTAAAAAGCTGCTTCTTCGTGAGAAAGCTTAAAGTAAGTCCTGTACATAGTTTCACTAAAGCTTACATCTCACCTTTTAAACTTTAAACCCCAGGGTCCTGACATTCATTAGCCTCACAGGGGAAAAGGAGGTGCCCTTCTTTGAAATTGAAACTATTAGGATGCAGTATTGTAAATATTGGACTGTCAAAAACATGATTCTTTCCCCGCTAAGCCTTTAATGGATCTTGATTAAAATAATAACTGTTTCTGAAGCCTGACATATCTTAAATACTGTAAAGGATCCCATGAAACCATCTCCAAGCAGAGTTAAGACAGATGGGCTCAGAAAGTTGTCCTATGGCAACAGAGATTGTTCTTGCATGTTGTGCTTACAAGAGTCCTGCTTTGAAATGTCTTAAGTTTTGAATGTCAGCAACCACCCATGTGCACAGAATATTAGAATATTGATTTGAAAAACAAAAATAGATGTTCACATTAGCCGTTTTTCTACTTCTCTCTCTCTCCAAGGCTTATAAATATGTCAGCAGGTATGCCTGGGTCTCACTTTAGCTTCTGGTAATTCATTTGCCTTGTTGTGCTATTATTTATGTCTACTTGATTGCCAAAATAAAGAGGATGCCCAAGTTAGGTTATGTTTTATTTTTATTTTATTAACTCCAGCCTTGGTCTCTTGTTCCCTTTTTCTTGCTTAGTGCCATTACAGACATTTCATTTATGAGTACTATCAGCAGTTATGAAAGAGCAATAAAAATGATTGAGGGTCTGGAAGGGACTGATTTATGAGGAAAAGGAGAAGAACTAAATATGGAGTGCCTGTCTAAATAATGATTCATGAATGACGTGCTAAATATCTGTAAGTGTTTTAAAAGGGTAAATGAGAGAGGAATCAGGTAGGGTGGTTCAAAGAGAAGTAATCAGGAGTGACTGAATGGGAGTAAGTAAAGGAAGGGTTTAGGCATATTTTTCTTTATAGCCATATTTTTCTTACAGTAAAACCACGTGCAATAAGAAACCATCTCCCAGGGGTGCTTTAAGCAGTGCTGCAACTTGACTGGATCAAACACCCCATCAAGATGCTTTAAGAAACCACTCTTCTCTGAATCAGTAATAGCTGTAAGAGTTGCTTTTGTGTATGTATCTCAAAGTGCTCTGCAGCCAGTACTTAACACCTTATGACACCTTTTGTGTCAGGTGAGGAAAGAGTGTTAGTGAGCAAAATCAGCCTAGACACAGATATTTACAAATTTTGACATAAATCACTCACGACTTTCATGTTAAATGTTTTAGTTTGAATCACAAAATAGAGAGGAAAGAAGTGCTTTGCCTAGCAGCCTAGTTACAGTGCTCAGAAAATCTCAGTCCCTGGTTCCGTCCTCTCCTTTATTTATAGATATTTGACACTATGTCTGTCATCTCCTAGAGGAAGGCCCAGTCACCCATGTATAGAGCTAACGACTATGAAGTTTTTGAGGTGCGTTATTCCTATTTTCAGCTAGTTAAGCTATCCTGCTTCCTAGAAAATTCTTCTGCATGAACTGCAGAAAGGCACTGCGAGTGAATCTGTAACATGACAACCCTGGCAGTCCTCTGGAAGTTGGACAATATGTGTCAAGGTTTCCCGAGCAGAGGAGGGAGGGTAACTTCCAAAACACAGTGAGTATTCTGATACTGGTCATTCTGGTCGTATCACATGGATATTCTGAGATTGTGTAAAAGCATCCTAGAGAACTAAAATGTTTCATTCATCCCCAGCAACATTTTATTTTCTGTTTTACACATAATATTGTATTCACGTTGATGTGCATTTTTTTTTTTTCAGTTTGTCGGTTCAGCTTCCAAACCAAAAAAAAAAATCTGACAGCTGCGAATCATATGCAAAAATGCTGCCATTCCCTTATAAGTCCCAAACATCCTTCTACCTGCAACACTGGATGACCTAGAAACATTGGCAGCACTAAGATTAGTGAGAGAAAGCCAGCTGCCAAATATCTCACAAGAATACCAGTGAGACAAGCAGGAGAGGGCAACTTTGAGTCCTGGGAAGTTGCTCTCCTCTTTTGAGAAGAACCAGCATGCTCTTATTTTTGCAGTGTGGAATTAGAAAGACAAGGAGTAGTGGCTGTGTTTCCCCTACTCTGACATATTATAACCTTATTTCCCTATTAGAACATCCTGCTGGGTTGGTAATGTTCAAAAAATGTAGTTCCATTTCAGACCCTTCATAAGATGCACTTCTCAGGAGGTGAGGAAACAGTGTAAGATGTCATCTGTAAAAGGACATGGAACAGAATTGCAGAATCACAGAGTGGCTTATGTTGAAAGGGATCTCTGGAGGTCGTCTGATCCACGCCCCCCCCCCCCCCGCTCAAGCAAGTCCACCTACAGCCAGTTGCCCAGGACCATGTCTAGACAGCTTCAGAATATCTCCTGGGATGGAGACTCCACAAGCTCTTTGGGCAACTTATGCCAGTGCTTGGTCACCCTCGCAGTGAAAAAGTGTTTCCCGATGTTCAGAGGGAACCTCCTGTGTTTCAGTGTGTGCCCATCGCCTCTGGTCCTGTCACTGGCCACCGCTGAAAAGAGCCTGGCACCATCCTCTTTGCACCCTCCCTTCAAGTATTTATATACATTGATAAGATCCCCGAGCCTTCTCTTCTCCAGGCTGACCAGTCCCAACTCTCTCAGCCTCTCCTCACGTAACAGATGCTCCAGCCCCTTCATCATCTTTGTGGCCCTTTGCTGGACTCTCTCCAGTATGTCCATGTCTCTCCTGTACTGGGGAGCCCAGGACTGGACCCAGAACTCCAGGTGCGGCCTCACCAGTGCTGAGCAGAGGGGAAGGATCACCTCCCTTGACCTGCTGGCCGTGCTTTTCCTAATGCAGCCCAGGATGCCATTAGCCGCCTTTGCCATAAGGGTGTACTGCTAGCTTATATTCAGCTTGATGTCCACCATGATCCCAAGGTCCTTTTCTGCAAAGTTGCATTCCAGATGGTCATCCTCCAACATCTATACTGGTGCCTGGATTATCCTTCCCCAGGTGCAGGACTTCACACTTACTTTGTTGAACCATGAAGAGGTCAGGGTAATGATGCTCAATTTTTAAGGGAAAGATTTTTTTTTTTTCTATCATTCCTTTTTACAGACATCCTCTTCTCAATTTGCACTTTAATTTTGGTCCTGCACCATTAACAAGGAAGTTCTCTTCTCACAACTGGCCTTCCAACATATACTCATTCAAACTTTGCCATGGATCCTGGCAACTTGAACCAGACAAGACCCAGTCAAGATCTGTGAGCTGGTCAGGAATCAGCATGTTTGGTGTGATTTTTAGTTTCTTCAGGGAAAGCTGATATCTGAAGGTCTTTTGATTCTTAGCATATAAGGACTATTAACTTTCCCTATGGCTGCTAATTTCATGTCTTGCAGAAAAGACTCTCCATCAGCTTTCATATTTTTCTTCTTTTACATCGTACTTCTTGCAAGAACTAGAGGAATTGTTATTACAATAATAAATTATCTCTAACAGTATCAATGAAACAACTTGGAGGAGAAAAATGTGGGGGTTTTTTTCATCCAATCCCGAATCCTAAAAGCTATTTTGGACTTGCATTGGTTTATATACCAGTGTTAATTACAGAACCAAGTAATATATTAATATTTTCTTTCTAGAATACAGCAGTAGGTGTAGAGGTTGCACCATATATCATCTGTGTTCATAGATAAGTATGACTAATGCAGTGTACATCAAAAAGAAATCTATCCTGAGGTACTATGTATGAGTCACAGAAGCCTTAGTATTATACTTAGAATAATAATCAGGCAAAAAATATCAGAGTCCTAAAATTTAATGAGGTCATTTAGTTAAAAAGTGTATTCCCAGTTTGTGTCAAACTACAGGCCAGTGTTATATGTGCTTCGTTCTTTTTCTGTTAAGGTTCCATTCTTTTAAGGAACCATGTGCAATGGAGCTATAAATTACCATAATATTAGTCCATAACCTTAACAAGGTAATATAAGGTGTCTGCAGTTTTGTTTCATAATCATATTGCCTGCATATTATAGGAATCATTGTGGTGAAAATAAACATCTCTAATATAGACTGCCTTATAGGTGAGTAATCCTGATTGTATCACTGTAGGTGATAGAGGCAAACTAAAAAAAAAAAAAAAATGCTTCAAAGATGGCCAATCCCAGATACTCAAATCCAAACGGGTAAGAGATTTACCTTTTGAAAAGGTCAGGAGTCAGCAAAGGTGCATTGTTTCTTCCTTCTGCTTGGAAGAGAAGTAATAGTGGGTTAAATACCACAGGAACCGCTGTCATGGATTCCTCTCAAATGACAGTCTTGTCCAATTTCTGTGCTATTCCTGGGAAAGGGGATACAGGTTCTAGTAACTTAAGTGAAAGAGCAGGTTACAAATATAAGTCCTATTCTTTGGGGGTTTAGCGTGCATTTTTTTTCCTTTTCCTTCTGGAGTAGTGTGGCTTCTGAAAAAAGGGTGTTTTGAATTTGTTGTTTCTCCTGTCCCTTATATATATCTGAAAAGAATACCTCTCTTTTTTTTTTTTTTTTTTTCCAAAATGTACAAGAGAAAAATGGTGGACTGCCAAGAAATGAATATAATTTTTTACTATAAGCTGCAGTGACATGTTCGTTCAGCTTGGTTTGTGCCTATCTCTAATATGCAGGAAAAGCAAATACTGCAAAATCCTGGTATTTTGAACTACTAGTGAAATTTTATATGGAGAGGAGATCTAGGTTTATTCAAGAACATGCTTGCTGAACCACAAATAATCCACTATAAAAGAAAAGGCTCTCTAAATGTTAATATCATCATTCTTTTCTACATTCCATAAACTCGAGGACTGTCAGGCTACAGGGCACCATGTAGGATTACTCAAGAGAGTGTCTCTTGCCATAGAAAGATACAGATATTTCAGCACAGGGTTTAAAATAATAATGGGCAATCTTTTTGCACTTGTCCGCATTTGTTTGCTTTCTGTTGTTCTGAGATCTCTTTCATCTGTTAATAGCTTAACCATACACACAGAGAAACATAAATTAATTATCCTAATATTTTAGTTGCAAATTATATTCTTTACTACTCCAGTCCTGGAGCTAGCTGCTAGTCCTGAGTTAGTTGACATTGTTGGCGATTATCTAACACTGCAGAACTGGACAAATTGCTTTAAAAACAAACAAGCAAGCTAAGCAAAACAATCAAACAACCCACAGGAAAAAGGAGGAAGAGGGTTTTTTTAGAAAGATTTTCTATTTAGGCCATTAATTACTTCCTAAAATAAATGCTAAAAAGTCACCTTCACAATGTGGTGTTTGCTATCTTTGACGTTGGACATGCATAAACAGGAGGTTAATTTGAAGATTTTTGTTTAGGATGCTCTGCACTTTGCACAGTATACTAGATACACAGAATCTGATTTTATCATGTAACAGAAAATGAAATGCGTTAGCATTAAGCAAAGTACTTTGTTGATACTTATCTTATTGAAGAAGAGGACTTCAGACTGATGCCAGCATGCTTGGTAATTGATAGTGGTGGTCAAAACCCATGATGCTGTCAAAGACTCTCAACTTCCATATAATGCTGGTGTGTTTTCATCCCCCACAGAGATAACGATTGGGTTGCTAGGAAACTTACTTGAGTTTAACAAAGAGTAATGTAGGCACCTCATCTATGGAAATGATGCATGAGCCAAAAGCTGTGTTACTTAAGGAGCTACTTGCCCTAAAATGCCTTCATTTTTGGTTTACAATGGGTGGACAGGTGCGCCTGTCTCTTCACAGAAATATTTTAATGTATTCTGATTTGTTAGTGTGTATAAATGTACCTTAATCTAACTCCGAAGCGCAGACTTCCCTGAGACTTGATGGGACCATTTCATTACCAAAAAACCCACAGTGTTCAAACTGTGTCAGTGAAAGAACAAGGGGACCCTACCTGTCTTGCCTGTGTCCGTCTCTAACAAAATAATTCTGCAAATCTAACACCATGTAAGCAGAAAGGGGGAGGGAGAGAGAGTTATTCTTTGGGTTTGGCTTTTAAGAAAGAGAGCCCTAGTTCCGACTGTCTTTGCCGTAGCCCTGAAGAGGAAGCTGGCTGTGTGTGTTCTTGGGTGCCGTCCCTTCACCTACGCGGTCTTTCCCTTACGGCTAAAGAAGAGGCAGCCTCAGAAATATTCTTGTGCCTTCCCCACTCTGCAATACAGTAATTCCCAGGATCGTTCAGACAACCCCGGGGGCAGGAGCCTCACCCGGATGGTGGGGGTCTCTTAGATGCTGCCCCCGTGTCAGCAGCACCCTTTTGCAGGGTTTAGACAAGGTTTCTATTCAAGGATGAACCCATATGAAGGCAGTGAAGACACTGATATACCTCTCTTCTTACTCTAGGGACATTTCCCACCAGGCCACAGCTTTACTCTCATTCATTCCGGTTACCCGTTATCTGACTTGGTAAATTTTTTTGTAAAAAAATCTATAGAAAAATTCTGTGTCTTGGCTGAATGCTATTGGTTTTATCCTTTTTGAATTATATTAAAATTTTCTGTGAGCTTTCTCTTCTTGGAGTAACCATGGCAACATAATTACCTTACCTGCTATTTCCTTCTTTCCCCTGTTATCAATATTTTTTCTAAGGGGTTGTAAGTATATATAAAAATAAAACCCTGCTTTAAAATAACATTAGGATGCTTTGCTGACATTTCTACCCTCCCAGTTTTATGATCACTGAGAACAGATTTGCTTTTGGCAATGGGAGTATGACAGCTATCACTTGCACTGTGCAGGCCACTTTAGCATTGTTGAGATCATAGAAACAGCATCAAAACCTGATGTCTGATGCTTTTCAGTAGAACAATTTATTTCTATTTCTTGCTGTCAAAATAATAATGATATAAGTTTAAAATAACAAGTCAAAGAGAAAATGAAAACAGACCTTATGGGTTTCAGCCTATTTACCAGATTCCTCACAGTCAGCATCTGAAATCATAGATATTCAGGGTTTTGAATATGGGTTCCAAGTGTGCTGGTGAATATAATTTTTTAGTTTTAAGTATCATTTCAGAGGGAAAATTATTTCTCTAAACTTCAGTCAAAAGTATTCACTTTACTTATCAAACTGATTTTCCTAGAGACTTTGGAAATGCCTCTGTGGAACTCGAATCACAAGCTTCTTTCTGTGTGTTTGAGTGTGTCCTGGCATTAAACGTGTGTTTTGGTCAGGAATAGCTCCTTATAGAAAAAGTATTTAGATAGCCAACAAGATTAATCTGAAACAGAGTGGTAGGGGAGAAGTATCCCAGTCCTCAGGCATCCCAGATGAGATATATAAGAATTAAAGAGACTGCAATCTATATAAAAAAAATTTCAGAAAATAAAACTGTGAAAGTAATGAGAACAGCATTTTTATTTTTATGAAAGCAATTGCAGAACTGAGATCTTATTAAGAAAATGAATGTAGCTATCCTGATTATAAAAGAAGCATCTGAAAAGATGAGAAAGGGGAGACTTGTGAAATACTGGGGGATTAAATCTGGTATAATAAGAAAGGTCCTCTGAAAGGTAAGCAGTTTATATCACACCACCTGTCTGTACATAAGGTAGGCTATGCTATTGTTCAGATTTGACGGTGTAGGAATGTAACTGTTCTAATTTTAAAAGCAATAATCAATATTTTAAATATGATTATTGTTCACTGATTGTCATAAAAAAGAATTTGTGAATTTGTCCAATTCTGCATGACTGAGTTTGAAAGAAGTGTAAAGAATCAAGGGATTCTTGTTTTGAGGAGATCTGCACTAAGAAACACTGGTCCTTCATGAGACTGAAAGAATTTCTGTTGAACTCAAAAAGCCAAGAAAATTGGTTTGTTCAGATTCTTCAAGATCAAATGTGCCACTGACTGAAATTTTGCCTAATGATGAGCAGAAAATTGATGAGTCTGATGATCCTGCAAAAGAGACATTTTTATTTCATCGTCTTCATTGAAACATAGTCACAGTGTTAATTGATGTTTCTTCTCCAGAGCTTTCAGCAACATTTTAACATCTGCTATATTCTGGAGTAGTTTTCATCCATTTCCGGCATCCAAAACACTGCAGGCATCAATCTGTGCTGTATGACATGAAAGCAACTGAAAGGCAAAAGCTTTGACTTGATGAAAAAGTTAGTTTCCTTTTATATTAATAAAATTGCCTTCAACTGAACAAAATCAGCATTAAAAATAGTGAATGGAAGGCTTACATTCACAGGTTTGCTAACAAATTTGGTAAGCAGGAAAAATATGTGGTGATAAAGGAAGAGCTAAGGGTTAGGTCTTGTGAAGGTTGTGACCACCTAACATGCATATTGAGCAACAGAAGTACAAACTGTGACTTAAAACAAATAATAATTATTCAGGTTCATCTGACCACAAAGGCATCATCAGATGCATCACTGACTTAAAAATTCTTTAGTGCCCAGTGACCCTGCACATGTCCAGAACTGCCATCATTTGAGGACCGTGTTTCCCACCTAAAATCTATAAATTGTATGCCACTGTTCTCTAAAGGGACTAATTTCTAACCTAATTTAAACTGAATTTTTGTGTCAGTCTAGCGGCTAGATTTCTGGTATAGGAAGCAGGTCATCTGGATTCAGTTCTTTCCTTCCCAGAACAGCATTCAAAACCAAAAAAAAGTCTCCCAACTCCTAGAAAGATGCTTTAGTCAACAAGCTATGCAGAAATACTTCAGAGTAAAAATCTCTCCGCCATTTCGTAGCAGCAATTCTGCAGTGAAGAACTCGAGGGGGAGTGTATAGAGGAGGGAGCATGAGTCTAGCCTTGTGATCAACGCCTTCATTTTATGAGAAAAAATATACTAGTTTTGTTCTCTTTGTCCATTTTGTGTTTCAAAGTCACTGGCTAAAATATTGAACAACATCTCTTAGAGAACAGATCCAAACCCTGATCTCTTCTCTCCTGATGAGCATCTTACGACTGTACTTCCTAAAGCCCGGTGGATCTGAATTCTTCCCTGCAGTGATACAACTTCAGAAAGATAGCATTAATGTATCTCTAGCCTGAATAGCAAATAGCCTAACACCTGGTGCTTTTTCTGGAAATGCAAAATTTAGGTTGGACTCCCTCTCACTTTTACGTTCCGGACCTGACGGAGGGGGTTGCATACCAAATAGAAAGAAATTACTTAACATAGGAGTGAATGCGAGATTGATATAAGGCGGTTTTTATGTAAGGGTTTTTTTTATATGGCCTAACATTTCATGTTAGCTTGTTCACTGTGTGAGATTTTTAGGTTACAGTTCTAGTACTTAGCCCAGTAAGTCCAATTTTCATTGGGGATCAACATGCTTAAAATTTAAACACCCCAACACCCAACTTGTAGTCACCTAAGTTGTTCATTACAGCTATCGCTACATAACTCAACATCTATAGTAATGCCAGATGGTTAATCAGAGGTCTAAAAATCCATACTGTCATCCATACAGTTAATGTTCTCACTACTGAAATACTCCGTGCAGAACGCTGTGTCCAGGTTACTAAGGATGCAGTTTGTAAACCCAGGGGTTGCAAAACAAGCTCAGTGCTAATTTGGCACTACCACTCTATTAGCCACAAGTGCAGCCCTGTAGGAGAGATTTCCAGAGCAATGCTGTCGGTGCTGAGGACCTGACTTGCACACTATGGAGGTTTCAGGGTCAGAGCCCATGGATTTGATGTCTGCAGCAGTGGAAAGTCATTGGGGGGCTCCTAAAGTACATCTGGTTTATTTTGCCCAGAAGGGCTCCCATGCAGGATTTCTGGGACTGTTCCGCCGTGTGAACTGAAGCACAGCAAGTGAGGTGATCTGCAGTCCTGTCCCAAACTGAACCACTAAATTAGTCTCGCCCTTGTGATGCGAAAAACCTGGAAAACTGGGGGATTTCAAATCAAAGTCTAAAAGCATTCTTGGCTCTTGAGCTGGCTACATGAAGCCACGTGGCCTTAGAAATGCCCTGGGGTGTCTGGTTACCCCGGCAGACCAGGCAGCTCTGGCACGGGCCATGAGCGGAGCACTCATCTCTGCAGCAGCAGTTGCACAACCCAGGCTGGATCAGCTCCTCCATTAGGGAAAGCCTACCATCCCCTTGGCAAGTCCTTTAGGTCAATACGAAGGCACCATAATTTAGGCACCTTTTATACATAGGTGTCTCGTGTGCCGTGCTATGCAACTATGCTGTCAGTATTGTGAATGAAGACAGAACGCTGTGGAGCACACAACGGAGTTGGAGCCAGTCTTTTCATCCGAAAGTAGATACCTGTCATCTGGTCATCTCCAGACTCCACTCTCTAATCATTGCTTAGGCTCCATTGACTGTATCTCCATTGACTGCAGCAGAGCATTATAGACCCATACAATGGGAATGTAGAACTTCCCACACAAGCAGACACCTATGAGAGACACAAAGTTAGGTGTCTTAATGTTGCACTGGATTTGTTTCTTGAACTCAGAACTTGGCCATGCTGAAGTTCCTGAAGAGCGTTATAAGCATCGGCAGAGTATTCTTGTTCAAATCTTTCACATTAGGATCATTCAGATCAATATGAACCTTTATAAATCTTGAGCCCTTATGAAGCAGTAGATTTTGAAAGGGCAAATAACTTTAGCAAGAGAATATCAGCATCTCAAAATAGACTCAAAAAGCTGGTTTCCCTTCACAGTGAAACTAGATTACTTAATGCTGTGTGTTAATTGCAGAATGGTGAGTTTTTAATTTATAACATGAATTTATTTTTGATTTAGGAATAAATATGCTTATGGAGTAAATTTAGGATTTTCAGTTCTACAGGATTTCAGTACGATAGTAATTTTTAGAAATGATCGATTTACAGGGAAATCTTGCAGCCAGTGAAAAATTCTCCTTCTGTTTGACTGCCATTATTCATTCCTCTCTTGCAGAAGAGCAGTAACTCATTTCTCCATGCGCTGAGGGACAGATTGTTCCTCTTCACATGCAACAGACACAGACAGTGCCTCACAGCTAAGGGGCTGGGGTCATTGCGCCGTACTTAAATTGCTTCTGTTAGCTTTACAGCTTTTGTTTTACTCCATCTGCTTCCTTTTACTTCCTTCTCCTACATCACTCATCCTGGAAAGTGGAGGACAAGATCTCCCTGCTTTACAGAGGCAAGAGTCCCTCTGTAAGAGGCAAAGAAAAAATTTTAGAGCCATAGATGGGAAAGGTGGGAAAGGCTGGAAGATGGTAAGCAGGGACATCTGTGTTTTAAGAATGAGCTTAACTGTGGGAGAATCGAACTTCAACACGATATTATTGGAAGGCTAACTGCAGAATGAAGGTGTTTCTTAAAATGTAGCTGATATGGAAGTGTAGCATTTGAAAAGAAAATCTGTTTCAGAAACAGAAAAAGGAAATGCTTTGGAGGAGATGAAAGTGATAAAGAGGGTAAAATGCTGAAAGTTTTTTGGAAAGGAGGTAGACAAGTCAAAATACAGATAGTGGTATCTGAATAGGAGAAAATCAAATCCACAACACCCTTACATCTTTTTCGAGGAAAAATGCGTCGGTAACTCCCTGGCAGTAACATTCATAAAGGGTGGGACGTGTATTCATGAGGGAGGGGAGAAAGAAGAGAAAGTGATTTTGTGTGTGTGTGTGTGTGTAAGTGCGCGCATGTGCCTGTATTTGAGGTTTTTTCACATGGCTAAAAGTACCTTTTCTTTCTTCTCCAAGTTTGTCCTTTATACTGAAAAAAAAAAAAAAAAAAGCTTTTAGTAATTAAAAGACCTAAACCAGGAAATAGCAAATTGTGAAGGATGTATTCTACCTGAACTACTACATTAACACTTGAAGAAAGGCTGAATGTCTTTCAAAAGCTTTGGTTGCCCTCAAGCCTTGGTATAGTACTGTGGTCTGACGTTCAGAAATCACTCATAATTTTTATGGAAAATTTGTATTGCCAGAATGAGAAGCACCCATTGCAGTCCCATCAGGTGTTTGCATTTTTAACACAGAGTAATGTTGTAAGTGAAAAGTGAACTCATTATTTTTGTCTCTGCTGTTTTTTATATATTATGCAAACCATAACCTACGGGAGATCACTGCACAGGATTTAGAGAGAAAGGGCCTTCCCTGTTTTCTATTCCTGATGATCCAGGCTTTGATTTCTAACAAGTTAAGAGCTAGAAATATTTGAGATAACTTTATGTTAAAATTGTTTTCAAAACTAAATTAAACTAACCTTAATATGAGATTATAGCTGAGCAATTCGGTTTTTCTCATTAATTCTTATAAATTTGTTGAAACCTGCATTTTCATGGTCCAGATATATTCAAAGAGTTGGGTCAAAATTAGCAAATAGTTTTCATCAAGAAAAGGGAAAATGTCATTTTGTAGTAACATTGTTTAGGTAGTTGTTTTGACTTATTCTCTTTGAAAAAAAAGAGGTTTTTTTCTTTAAGCAATTCTAGAGTATCTTTTCAGAAGTTTTAATCAAGCTTTCAATATGAAACAAATGCTTTTGATTTAAAGCATAGTAAAAAGTATAATAATAATTAAGGTTTGATTGTTAATTCCATTTTTGGTGACAAAAATCAAAGAAATTACTTTTGTACAAGTTGAACCACATTTGCACACTTTGTTGATGTTACTGTTTGGCCATGGATTGGAAAAGTACTTTTCAATTTATTTTTGCAACTGAAATCCATGTACAAAATACACTTCTTTATTTTTATTATTTCTGTGACCAAATAATAGATAGAATTGTTTCGCTGAAAAAAATGTTTCTTCTTCAGCGTGCAATTACTTCAAGGTATCATTTTTGCACTTTGCATATATAATAGGAATGACTAATACCATTCCTTGCTTTCAAACACTTCATCTGTGCTTGACATGGAGAAAATGTCATTCATTACATGGCTGCTAACACAGTTTCTGTTCATTGACCCCAATTATACAAGCTATCACTGCTCAGGCTTAAGAAAGCACTTAGGCACACACTTGAGTTCCATTAATGGGACTTGTTGAATGGGGAAAAGCAGACACAGGCTTGAGTGCTTTGCTGAATAGGGCCCGTCTTAGGCACTAACCCCTCCAGCGTTAACATCTCATGGTACAAGAGTAATCTCATGGATCCCAGCAGGGCAGCTCACACAAATAAAAGGTCAAAATTAAGCACGCATCTGAATATTGGAAGAATCAGAAGCTTAATATCTGTCTGTGCAGTTAACTGCAAGCTAGCCTCACCCATCAATGCAAAGTGGCCGCGTACAGGCTAGTTCGAGTCCTATAACTGTTGTAGTAAGTCTGGGAGGATACTGCTAGACTATTTCTTGAGCAGCTGCTGTGTCTGCTGCTTTGGGCCATCATACACCATTGCACGACAGCGATGCACATCACGGGTTCAGTTCTGGGATATAGGAGAGGGAGAAGCCCTGGCAAGACAGTTGTCCGTGCTTCTGCATTAAGCACCTATATCTCTGTCACCGTCTATGAAGAAAAGAGAGTGGCTAAAACCATCATTCACAGTTGCACAGTTCACATAGAGCGGTCAGAGGTAGAACATTGAAAACACCTCCCCAGCTCTCACATTGGACAGCATTTCCCCGGTAAGGGATTCCTCATGAACCACTCATTGACATTAAGGGCCAGGGCCAGATAGGTGCTTTCTCATGAAAAGGGGAAATGGTGATGTCGGCCAGGGGAAAACAAGGAAATTAAACTAATTTTATTGAAAATTTATTTTTTCTCCAATATACAGACATTCCAGAGAAGAAAGGAAGCTAAGAGTAAGCATTTATGGTTAAAAAAATTCCCTTGTGTCTGCACAGAGCACAGAGTTTTCAAGTGGGCAAGGAATTTGTAGGGAGACGGTATCTGTAATTCTGCACCAAACCATAAGCCAAATTTACAGTTTGTCATTCACTTTGATTATTTTATGTTCTTATTGCTGAAGCGGTTTTTACTTTCACATGGCAGTCCACTGAATTTAACACAAACACCTAACTCCTGTCGTTCTTGACAGACTCACCCATCCTTATAGATGGCATTATGCAAAACAGCCTTCCTCTCTCTTATGTCGCTATGAAAGCAATGCATTGATACTTCAGGTGCAGAACTTGTTGCTAAAAATATAACCTGCCAACAAGGAAACAAATGTATAAATTGCCTTTGGCCAGCCTTCATATTTAATTGTTTTCCTAAACTGTATTACCTCCTAGGCACATGCTGCAACACTCTTGTATCAGAGCAAATAATACAGAATCATGATTTTTCAGGGAGAAGAAAGGGATTTTAATGAAAATGCCACGTTTAATAAGAAAACTCAATAATATTCAGTCTTGGTTGTTCCAGCTGAGATATTAATGCCTTGCACTTCTTTCTGGAATTCAATAACTGAGAGGTAAAAAGGTAGAGATGGAGAGTTAAAACATACTTGCCTGTGCTAAGCGTATAAGGTCACTGGAAATGTTGGTGGAACTGAACTATCTAACAGCACTTGCTCTTTAAAGATTTCTTGCACTATGTTTCAAGTTAGCTAGAAGGGAACTCCTCATCTGCCCAAAGGCTAAAAAAAGATAACACAGTTTTACCGCAAGGCAGAAGCTGTATCACATGGAGACCAAGAAAATTCTGAAACAATTTGGAGTGCAATGTCTTTGTACTACCACCACCTTGTACGCAGGGACAATGACTGAAGGCAACGGCTCTTCAAAGCCATGGGCTGGAATTGGGGAAGACCTAGTAGTCAGATATTGAAACAAGCAGGTTTTGCATTCACCAGATTTTTCTGCTTTAAGATGCTCTACTTGACCTAAAACTCCCTGGATAGAGACCTGTTGACTGGGAACCCGTTCTGTGGAGTTATGTGCTTAAGGTAACAAACACAAGCAGACCCATTCACTTTCATGAGACTGTCCTATGTGCAAAATTCAGAATGAGTGCTTTTAGACTCCAGGAGATGAAGTCCATTATTGCCATATATAATTGTGATCAATAGAGGTATTTAAATTAGAGATTCAGGTGTGAATTGGAAGAGCCTCTGCTGAGGAGGTATTTGAGAGGAACTGACTCCTTTTCACTGCTTGCCCCTCACCCCATAATTGCTGAAGTAAGGTCCCTGCATATGCAGCAAATCCCCAAACATCAGAAAGAAACTGTGGGCAGGAGCTGGAAGATCATAGAATAGAAATTCCGGCATGCAGGACTTCCTAAATTTCCTTATTTTTCCACTGAAGTCATGCTGGTTTTGGTGTCTGCATTTTTTTAAATGACAGTTTCATAATACTTGCAAAGCCCAATGTTTTGCTTATTTTTTCTTTCCCCTTTTAACTTATTGTGGGATATATTTTAATGCTCAAATGAATAAAAGAAAAAAGCATAAAGAAAAAAGAAATGTTGACTGGAACTGAGTAAATCCTTTCATCTCAACACTTTCTTCTTTTTGAGCAAAAGACAAAATTTACAACACTACTATTTTTCATATATCACTGTTTACAAAAATGTGTCAGTTTAAAATGAACTACTCTGAACATTTTACAGTGGCCAGTTTTATAGATTCAAAAGGAAAATCTCCAGCTTTTTCTTTTGAAATATTTTTTCATATTATATCCTTCAATTCTAGAATTAAAAATTAAACAAACAATATAAAAATATTTTATATTTTAAGTTATTTTATAATCAAATTAATGTGTTTCTTCTAACCTGGGCAAAAAAAAGCTTTTAAAAAACAACTTAGTACCAAGTAAAAAAAAATTTCTGTGGGAATGTAGGTTCAGGGCTGAACATTAAGCATCACAGTTTATTCAAGCTGAAGTGTACAGAATTTAGGTAAATGCCCAATGGACCATGCTTCATTCATTTTAAAAAGTCAGCTGCTGGAAAAGTGTATTTGGGTAATGATGATAGTCCTTTAAAGCATTTTCCCAGTTGACGTAAAATCTGAGTTATAGGTCTCTACATCAGATTTCAGCGTTTCAAATCCTGATCCGCTGCTTCCATGGAAAATTTCTCTAGTAAATGGGGCACAGAACAGCTGGGAAAAAAATGGGAAAACCAAAGCTGTGCCACAGTGCAGTGAAGTATACAAGATTTATGAGTCCAAAAAGAGAACACGAAAGCATCTAACTCCTTAGTCAGAAGGTTAGCTTACTCCCCTTGAGGGGAGAAGACCCAGTTCAAGTCTTTGTCCCCAGGCTGTTTTATGTATTATTCACTAGAGAATTATTGCATGGAAAGCAAAAATAAGATACCTAAATCACTGCAAGATAAATAAGCTACTTTGAAACTTTTTTTTTTTTTTAAGGAAGACAGAATATCTGACTGTTTGTTAGATTGGCATTGCAGGATGGTATGACATCAATGTTGATGTTGCACTTGGTCTCCACTCATACTGTATTTCAAAGATAGTTGTCCTTTGGATAAGCACACTTTTGAGTTTTATATAAAAGGTACATAAGTAGAAATAGTTTGAATGACCTAATCACAGAATAACTCAATTTGGTAGTGATCTCTGGAGGTCACCTAGTCCACCCCCCCAACTCAAAGTAGGACCAGCTATAGCAGGTTGCCCAGGCACATGTCTAGAGGGCTTTAGAATATCTCCAAGGATGGAGACTCTACAAACTCTCTGGACAACGTGTGCCAGTGCTCGGTAACCCTGACAGTAAAAAGTGTTTCCTGATGTTCAGAGGGAACCTCCTGTGTTTCAGTTTGTGCCCATTGCCTCTGGTTCTGTAACTGAGCACCACTGAAAAAGCCTGGCTCCATCCCCTTTGCACCTTCCCTTCAGGTATTTGTGCACACTGATATGTTTCCTCTGAGCCTTCTCTTCTCCAGGTTGACCAGTCCCAACTCTCAGTCTCTCCTCATATAACAGACGCTCCAGTCCTTTCATCATCTTAGTGGCCTTTTGCTGGACTCTCTCCAGTATGTCCATATTGTCTTGTACAGGGAAGCCCAGAACTGGACCCAGCACCCCAGGTGTGGTTCCACCAGTGCTGAGTAGATAGGAAGGATCAACTCCCTCGACCTGCTGGCAGCATTCTGCCTAACACAGCCCAGGGTACCACTGGCCTTCTTTGCCATGAAAGTGCATTGATGGCAGTGCTCCAGGTCCTTTTCTGCAAAGATGCCTTCCAGATCGTCATCCTCCAGCCTGTACTGGTGCTTCGGGTTGTTCTTCCCCAGGTGCAGGACTTTGCCTTTCCCCTGGTTGAACTTCATCTGATTTCTGTTCATCCCTTTTCTTAACCATCTATACAAATTATAATTATCCTCACATTACAGCACTTAATCTCATGTGATTGCAACTTTCCAAGTGTTTGAAGTAACGAGTCCTCAGGTAGCAATGAACCCCTGCTGCAAAGTAACAACTGATGTTTATTTTCTCATCCAGATCTCAGTTGTCTCAAAATAGAGCCACTGAAAGGTTTCGAGCTTTTCAAGTATAGTGTAGTGTTAAGGATGTCTCCTGTTGGCTGATTTAGAAATCATATAAGCAGAGAATATCTGCTTCTTTTTCTGATGTAACTGTCTGTTGTATCAAATGCAATAAATTGACTTGTCTGTGGCAGTGAAAATCAAGGATCAAACTGGAGTTCTTGTAACGATGACAAGCAGAGTAGTCATTGAAGCAGAAAGGCTCCCCTGCCCCTATTGAATTTTTTGTACCCAAGTAGCGCTGTCACCCTCCTCGGGATTTCATATTCTAGTGCAAGTAGTGATTCAGCTATTCGAGCCCATCTTGACATCAGTCTAGTTTTATGAGCTTCAATAAATATATTTCAAAAACAGATGTAAGAGTCCCCATCTTGTTATTCCCAACATCTAGGCCAGTGTCCGAAGTGTATGCACAAGCATCTTGTTAATGTTGGACACGAGCAGCAAGCTTGAAATTTGGGTGAAGAAACACCAATTGCAAGAAAGAAAGAGGTTTAGAAGAAGAGACAAGACACCAGTCTGCATGCGCAGGGCTAGAATTCTTCCTGTAATTCTACCACTTTTGTAAATAGCTCTTATAAATAAAGAAACAATTCAGACTTACAAAGCACAAGTCCTCTAATGTAATTAGGTAGTGTACAATGCATGAAACAAGGTAGAAGGGATCTGTCTACTAGCACTCACAGCAAGGAAGAGAGGGTGATTAATAGGAAAAGAAAGCAACATATTGGAACAGAGCAGCAGGAAGCATGGAAAGACTCAGACTATCTGTAACGTTTATTTCCAGGAAAACAAAGCAATCTTGCATAAACAGGAAAGTGGTGGTAACAAGAATTAAATCTGTGTTTGTAGCCGGTTTGAGGGATGAGGGTGTAAAAATGAGAATATGAAGGTAAAGTTCATTACTACCCCTTTTAAAGGACAGATTAGGAAGTCAGTGAGACAGTGTGGCTAGACATAACTTTCTAAATATCAAATGGCTGCAAACACTTGAGTGCTGCCACACAGGAGAGAATAGATTGGATATGACCTGTCTTTTAGGGAAAATTGATCTGCATCCAACATCAGGTGGCCAGTCTAAACATAAATCACTCCCTCTGTAGTGAATAGAGAGAAACAAACCTTCCCTCCAGAAGTAATTCATCTCATCCTAAAAAAAAAGCCAGAGATTATTTATCTCTACTTTTCTTATAGAAATCTTCAGTTAGTTCAGATTTAAATGTGAACTAAAAGGTTGGGTGAAATAGATTTCATCAAAGGCTAGAGTGATACCATTTTAAAAAATTTTTGGTTTACTTTGAACCAGAAATGGGTCTCAGCAAATTATTTATCCCTACAGCTGCCACAAGGCTGTACCTAGAAAATTTCTAACGTTTGCCAAATCTGTTCGAGTTTTTCAGCGCTTGTCAAATCTGTTTGTTAGGTTTACAAGCACCACCACAACCCTAGATAATTTCTCCCAATTTTCATTACCTTTAACATGAAAAGATTGTTATCATGGAAAAGAAATTCTGTAAGGATTATTGAACACATATAATCCACTGTGCTGCAACAGTGTTTCAGGAATTAAAGGCAATATGTTTGCCCCTTCTTATCTGCCTCCCAAGGCACCTGCTGCTGGCCATTGACAGAGGCAGGACACAAGGCAGGATGTATTTTTGGCCTGACTCATTACAGCCATTCTATCTTTCTAATGTTGCTCCTTATTTTTCTCTTCTTAGTAAGGCTACACAGCACCAGTCACTTCAGGAGAATACAAAGTTAGTTTTCAAGAAGTACCAGAGCCAAGACCAGTTGTGAGATTTGTAACACCAATTTCCAGGAGGGATTATTGCAAAGAAATAAATTTAACCACACTGAAGTGACTCCACAAGAAGGGTGACCAAGCTACCCAGGGTAAAAGTTAAAAGGTGGCAATACCTGCTGGAGAACAAGAGCACCTGGCTAAGCTTCAAGAGCTCAAGCAGCAGGACAGAAACACTAAGTAGTTAGGCATGCAGCGTCTAGTACAGATATCATTAAGATCAGCATGATTATCTGGTGGTGGAAAGAGGGTGAGAAATAATACTAGCCATCCCTTCAAGGCTTTTTGTATTCTGATTATCCTGGCAGGCCTGTGTGAGCCCAGCATTAACAACTGTGCTCCTTCTCAGGCAGTGTCAAAGTTGCCCAGGGAGGGCCAGGCTTTTAGAGCACTGTACAGTTTGTCCAGAATAAAAGAAGAGAGGAAATAGATCACAGAGCAATAAGCAGCTTACAGCCACGCCTTGCTTTCCTAATGCTGCCTATTGCACCTCTATGAACTAATTCTCTTTAGGCTGGGATTTTTTTTTTGTTCTGGCTTGATGTTGCCTATCCTATGAAAGCAACATATATTATGTTAATCTCTATCGGAGTTATGGATAAATTATAGGAACAGGTAACACCCATGTACTGTAACACATGTATATGCACAGAAACACATATAACACTTGTAGCACACCGATGCAATAGTTTTTGAATATTTCATGTACCCATAGCATCTGTTATGTGTCAATAGAATATTAATTATCACATACTTCCAAAACATCTCATCTGTTACAAAAGGTGACACCCATTCTACTGCCGCATTTTGCAGCTATGCTATTAGATTGGTGAAAAATTTTATTCCAGCCGATTTGTGGAGGGAGGCAGCTGCAATGTAACCCCTGCCACACTGAAAAGCAGAAGTATTGTACTGAAGGAGTATGACCAAGTGCTAGTGTTTTAGAAGAAGAAAACATTCTGAGGCCATTGGCCAAATGCAGTAAGTTGATAAGAAATTCCTGAGAAAGAAGGTTTATAGATGTTTGCAAACATCAGTGGCACCAAGTGCTAGGGAGCTGGAGAGAGAAATCCATATATTTAATTTCAATGCAGCACCAGAATATTCTCAAACTGAAAGAGAAGAATTGTAAGGGTTTTGTACAGCTTGCTAATAGATAGCAAAGGCATAGTGCTACGAAATAACCACTAAGATAGTAAGAAAAATATGAAGTAGGTCCTGAAGTGCAACACAAGACACTAGAGTATGCAGCACTTTATTAGTTTTTATGAAGCTCAGAAGGAAGAAAATGGCAAATCTGTAAAGAAAAGGCAACACTGGCCATGCTGAAACAGTGAGAAACCCACATGAAGTGAGGTTCTGCTCTGCACCTAAATGATTTCTCAATACCTGTAGAAGATGTCATCGTGGGTCCAGTGATCGTGTTCACACCTGCCAGTCCATCCAGGGAAATGTGGTCTCTGTTTGCGAACAAACAAGGTTAGCTGGGTAGGTAGGGTGCTCCAAGAGGGAGGAGAATGCCTCATAAACACAGAAGAAGATCTATTGGAAAAGCTCAACAAAGTCTGTCAGGAATGACCAAAAGGGCAAAACATTTTCTCATGCCAAAGAGTATGGTGAAATGTTCATGAGACGAATCACAGTCAGTACAGGGAAGCTGTTAAGATAATGTCAGGCTAAGCAGGCACTCTTTAATAGCAAAGGAGCTGAGGGTCTGAGACTGAGGAATCCTGTTTGATTCAGGCACACTTCAGAAAAAACAAGTGAAAGGCATCAGGCTGAGCCTCAAGGGCTTCTGCTTCTGTGACACCACCACACATTAAAGGATTAAAATAGGGAAAATTGTCCTAGATTGGGAGCAGTCCCTCCTCACTGGCAATAGCACAACAGACAAGAAAAGGGACATTGTTTTGATCAGCATAGCTGAAGAATGATCTCAATTATTAATTAAAAAAAGGTTGAGTGAAGACCATTTTGCTAAATTAGCTGGGTGCTTGTATATCTGGTCCCAGCGAGTTAGCTAAGAAATTTCAGAGCAGAACACACTTTCAGGAGTGAAGAGAAGCAGTGGGTAGGAAAAGGGGTTGAAGGACGTGCCTGCAAAACAACCTACATGTTGTAAACATCTGTAATGGTAGGCAATCGCAGTATCCCTGTAAACAGGTTCTGTTGCATGAAACTTGTACTTCATTCTTACACATTCTTGTATGTACGATGCAAGCAACAGACATCGAGGCAAAGCTGAATACCTTCAAAACATGAGACTAGAAAACATTTGGGTCTTCTGTCAACCCCTTGCTTTCCCATAGACAAGCTGTGCCTGTCCAAACCATCATCTGGTACAGGCTGGATGGAGGAGAAGCAAAAGTAGGGCTGCTCTGGTGCGGGGGGATGAGCCGAGGGGATGAGGGTGACCCCGTTACAGGCAGTGCCCCCAAGGACCTGGGCATAGTCCCGCAGCTCCAAGCAGGGTCCACATAGTGGCTGTGCCAGGGCTTGTAGACAAGAAGACGTCATGGGTCAGGTCCAGGGTCCATCCAGGTGAACAGCAGAACGTGGCCGGAGTCAGGGCTGGAGACTATCCACTTCATAATCCAGCATGCCCAAGGTTTAGATGTGGGCTGCCCTGCTCCTGATGTGGATTCCGTCTCTTGCAACTTAAGGTGTTTTGCAGTAGGACTACGTTCATTACTCCAGAAATGTTTAATTCAATGCTAGCAGTGCTCTGTTTTCTTAATGTACAGGACCACATGCTTAGGATTCGAACTAGTGGCAGATGGTCCTGCCATGCTTTACTGAATTTTTTGAACTGATGAGGATACATTATTTAAAAAAATGTAGTCAATAATTTATCACAAGTCATATGGTATTAAAAGACCAATGTTGCAATAGTGCATCAGAAAGCTTTGCTTTCCCTGGGTTAAAGTAGGAGAAAAGTGTGTTTTATTAATATTTAAGGACTGTTCTGTAACTGGCCAGACCAGTTTTTTATTGATAAAGTGTAACAGTATCAGTCATATGTGGTAAGAGTCCTCAATGTATTCTATAGTTTGTAATGTTAAAACCATGGGTTTTCAGTTGTGTGAGCTTTTAGTACAATGGAGTGACCGTAAATCCTTCGAAAACTGTGGAAAAGCACAAATTTTATAGTTTTGCGTAGTTTTATGGTTGGTAGAGATTAGTGAAGTGAAAATCAGAAAGGTTCGACTTCATTAATGCATTCATTTGTATAGGCAGAAAACGCAGCCAAAGACCTCTTGGGGCGTGTGGAGCTTGTGTTGAGTCAGTAGAAGCCTCTGACCTTCCCAGAAAAGGGAAGGATTATGGCATGGGGTGGTACAGTTATCATTCCTGGAACAAGTGAATGGGAATCTGAGTGTTATGCAAAGATGGATTCAAGGATTTGCCTCCATAAAGCTCCACGTTTATCACATAAAAAGTTATTTCTGTCTTGTCGTATAGCAGCCCTGCAAGTGGCCCTTTACATTTGGCTATAAAAATAGTCAGTCTCAAAATAAGCATTTTTCTCATGCTGCACGCTGGAGCAGCATGCTTCCTTACCACAGTTTACACAGAAGTTGATAATATCTTAATAAGTTTTCTCTTTCTTGTTTCTAAAGCACACTCTGAATTGTACGTGAAGGCTGGATTAAACACCTTGTTAGAAATTAAGACCACCTAGCAGCAATTTCTTACTTTGAAAGGACGATTCTCTGTCTAGACTAAATTCTTTCCAATAGGAATTACCATCGATTGTATAAATGACTCTAGATGAAGCATACTTGCAGATACTAATAGTAACAACAGGTTCCACTAATGCATCTTAGCGCTGAATCCCAAAAAGCACGCCAGCGGGACTTAAACAAAGGAGTACAAAATTAGCTGAAAAGCCAAGCTGGTCATTTGTTAGAGAATCATTTGCTTTCTTGTCTGACTGAGCCTCACCTACCCTCCTTTCACCACTAGGCTTGTTCGCTATCTTTCTCTTACTTCCCCTCCCAGCTGAAATAAGAATTATACTTATGTGCTTAGAAGCTGAGACCACAGTGTGCTGCAGCACTAGGGAAAACATCTATGATGTTGTTAAAATATTTATACAGCTGGGTTCAGTGAGATGCAGCATCTCCTTTTAAGTTAACAAGCTTCTGTCAACTTTTAGTTAGAAAAAAAATAAAAGACACCTTTAGAGCCAAACCCCCTCAGATAATTTTTGTGGTAATCTTATGAACCACGTAATTCACAATGTCATTTAAAACACTGTGCAGTTGCCACATTCCAAACACAGACCAGAATATCCACATAAGTGCATGTAGAATGCACATATATTATTATTAAGTCTCTATGTTTGGAAAGATTTTGCTTTAGTTCTAACTCTGGGAAGAGAAAACATTTCCAAGAGAACAGGAAAATAATTTGGTCATTGTCAAGGTGAAGCCAAAGTCACCCATTTGCTTCTCTGTATATACATTCTAGCTGGTAAGATTGGAGAAAACATTTTCCTCATAATAGCAGTCAGAGCTGGATTGCTTTTATGTGTCTTAGATAATGCTATTATGCTGGGAGAAAATTAAAGGTTAATATACAGTATTTATTCCAGTCAGTCATATCATTATTTTTGCACTGACATCTGAAATTACTGATTTGAAATCACTAATTTAGAAATCAGAAAAAATTCTATATGCACGACCACAAGACCTCGTTACTGCGTAATATTGCGGGCATATTTCAGCACACCCAGACCGGCTGCTCACACAGAAAACCTAGGAAACAGGAGCAGTGGAGGCTAGCAAGCCGCAGGCTGAATCAAAACCCCTTACGCTGTGCGCTTGTCTCTCAGACGTATATCTCATGGTTTGGGAAACCTAATTTTCTGTGTAAGCAGTTGGGAGAAGACTACCTTTCCAGACAGACGCCAGAGAAGCCGCTGTCCTGCTCTGGTCCAAAATCTGGCAGCGTTCGCTGGTTTCTTCCCTCTCCTCTCTCCCTAAGGCAGAGTCTGACCATCACGGGCTGTGCCTGAGCGCTCCTGCAAGCCCCTGGAAACACCGCGTCCCCCCAAGGCAGTTTCCTAACAACCTCTCAAGATTAGCTTTTCATTTTTAACTCCGTTGTGTGGCAATGGGGTCTGGACAGTGTTAGAGCCCAGCGCTGCCCATGAATGGGTTTGCAGGGAAGTTCCCCTGTTCCACAGAAGTGGTGGGACAGAAAGCCAAAGGCAAGGATTTGTGCAAGCTTTCTTCTCTTTGGCTTTGGGCGATCCTTCCTATTTTAGATGCTGAAAGGTTGTACAAATTTTGACTTTGGGATTTAGATATGATTTCATAAAAATGTAATAGTGTTAGCCCCTCCCTGAAGTTAATAAAGAAACTACATCTATTTTTCACGATTGTAAGGATAACAAATAGGTGGACGCTCAAGAAAATGATACTCCTGGCAGTTTTATTGCAAACAGCGGTGTGACAAAAATGTCAGTTTTATTTAAAAGCCATAAAGGGTCATTTGTGTGGTCAGTGCCCTGGGGCAGACCTGCCAGTTCCTTGTCTAATTTGGACATGAGTTGGGATCTGATTAGGACTGAAACTAAATTATAAGCAAACAAATAAAATTCCCAGCAACTGAAAAAATGGGTTTTGGCTAGCTCGACTGATAAATAATGACAGGGTCAAGTCAGCTTTATGGATTAACCTGGATTGCTTGGTGAAGCAGGTTCATTTGAAAAATGCAAACAATACAAAATCCAAGGTCACACATCTAGGGAAAAAAAGTTGTAGATTATTCCTGTGAGACGAGAGAACATCTTGGATTGCATTGATGCTGGAAAGAATTTGGGGGCACGAGAGATTAAGGAAAGTCTCAGTTAGGCAATGTTCCTCTGAGGATAAACATGACCTACGAATATAGAATATTGCATTTGTAAATGGCTGTTAGTCTCCTGAATGCTGTTTTGCTGTTGACGTTTTTAAAAGGATAACTAACAACAAGAGAAGAGTAGGAAAAGAGTGATTAGTAAAACACAGCAACAAATATAGGAAACTCAATCTATTCAGTTTGTTCACAGAAAATAAAAACAATCTGGATAATGACCAGAGAATTTCTTGCGGATTTTTTTTTTTAATCTAGGAGAAAACAAAGTTGCAGTAAAAACTAATGACAGAAAATTCTAGGTAGATAAATTCAAAGTTCTTATTTATAAAACAGAAGTAAATAACCTTCCCTAAAGAACTGGAGGAGCCCTCATCACTCGAAGTAGTTAAGGCAAGATTGTATACTATTTTGAATTCTGTACGCAATGCCATTGGACAGTACCTTTGTACTTGGTGAAACTGCATGAAATTCTCTGTCCTGTTCTACAGAAAGTGAAATATCACATTAACACTCCCCTCTGACAATAAAAACTACATTTCTGGTAATCTTGAGCTTTTTCTCCAAGGAGCTCAACACTCTGCAACTTCCCGAAACCCTGGTGGCATTTAGCATCTCCTACTTCCCCTTGTATTCTGTGGGCTAGTCAATAAAATAGTAACCCAGTTCCACAGCAGAAGCCTTGATTGTATGCACATTTGTAGGGAAATTTTTCTATGGATGTATATGACAAATTAGGATATACAGCTGCTCTGAAATCTTACCTAAACCCCTGAATTATTGTTCACTCTGCATATTGAGGTCTGGTCTGCAGCTACCTGCATTTAGACAGGAAATAATTACATTTACATATGCAAACGAAATCATCTCCAGTAACCTAGGTCTTGGAAGCAAGGTCATTGTATTAAACTGATTACTTTTATCAAACTATCTGGGGGGGGTGGGGGGTGTAGAAGAGAGAGAACAGACTTATCTGGGCTTCCATAGCCCTTCAATCAGTGCTATATTTAGAAGCAGACATCACAAAGTTTGGGTGCATTTTACGTGGCTCATTGTGGAGTCTGATTCTAATTGCTTCTACTATCTTTGAGGATGCTTTTCCTGAAGAGAGGCATCACTCATCACAAGCAATAGTTCCACAATTATGCCTTTCAGCAGCAGAGTCAGTAAGGTGAATTACCTATAGCTCACAGTGAATAAAACTTTGGTTTTTTTAGACAACTATATTGACAAAAAACTGAATTTGAGGCAAGAATCTGGATCATAAAAGGGGGGGGGGGTGTGCCAGATTTTACCATGACTTCAGGAGCTGCAAGAAAAAGAACAAAAGAAACTCAGTTTTAAAATACTCCACAGATTAGCAAGATTTGTTTATTTATTTTTATTAATAAAAAAAAAATAAACAGGCTGGCTTTGATATTCTTGAGCACAGAGACCCTTGACTTTGCATCCTTAACTAAGACATTGAGCACAGCAGTGTTCTAAGGCATGTGACATTTAACTTGTGTTCATTTGATAAAAGTACCAGACTTCAAAAATGTATTTCTTCAGAAATGTTAGTAAATGATTTAATGTTAATGAAATGTTACAGTTTTCATGTTATCTTTATAAAGTTATAACATCCTGTCATGCTGTCCTTTATGCATTAGAATTTCAGAACTGAAAGCCACCCATACATTAAGCAGTCTGGCTCACAGCAAGGTGTTCAACTTGACATTTTGAAGAACATGGATATTTCTATCCCTTGTTTTTTCAGCTTAATGCATGATAATTATGCATTTTAAAGCATTTTTACTCTAATTTATTGCTCTCTTTCCAAGCAGTATTGCTCTTGAGTCTCACAGAGCATATATTTCATGACAAGTATAATTAATATTTTTTTCAAAGCAACTCCTTTGTGTGTATACTCTGTTGCATCCAGTGTTATTTCTTAGAATTTTATATAGGTAAATTTGGGGGAAAAAAAATACCCATCAAGTTCTTGTTTATCTCTTGCTCTATACATACAACAGGAACAGAAATATCTGTGCTTCTGTGAAAATTAGTATCATACATAGAGTACATTTTTCAAATGCACTGTGTACTATAAGGTATTCACACTATGTGCTTGTGAACAATGCAGGCCTGGGCTTCCTGGGCAACTTAGGCTGTGAAAAATTCTGATTCTCTCTCTTCTTGACTGTATAGGGGGTCTGTCTTCCTAATTTGAGGAACCTGAGTTAGTCTAAAATAGTCAGCAGAATTAAACTCCCACTCTATTTGAATTGGAGGTTAACAAAGAAACAAGGTATTTGCCTGTGTTCTGTGACTATATCTGCTGATTTATTTCGGTCACACTCACAGTGATTTTATTCACAAACGTTTGTACAAGGAAGACTTTATTCATCAGAATAGTCAAGGAAAGGGAATGAATCATGAATAGTAGAAAGAATAGATTTATAGAGTATTCACAGCTAGTAGAAGGCATCATGGCCCTTTATTAAAGCCTCTTTTTTGTCTTTATCACAAGAGGCATCAAAAACTGTGGATATTCATGTATAATTCATTAACAGACAAGGCATTTTTCCTGTTTATAATACATAGGTCATCCATTCTTGGAGCAGAAATAATACCATCTGATTTTGGTGATTAATCAAAGTGCACAGAGTAAATAGGAAATAATCATACTGACCAGTTATGAATAAATTCTGCAGGAGGTTAAAAACTGTGCATACAAACTACTACAAATAAATAAATACAAAGATTTAATTAACAGCTTGCTCAGGGATAATTTGCAGAATGACTATTAATCAAAAAAGTTGTTCTTCATAGTTAGTAAAAGCAATAAATGTTCATTTTTTAATGTTTTATTGTAGTGCTTGGACAAGCAAAATATGTTCATATACTCAGCCCTCCATGAAGTTGGGAAGGTTTTGGTTTATATTGTTACTTAAAAAGGGGGGGTGGGTAGTTCCACTATTTAAGACATAATCTTATACAACAAAAAACAATGTGTGAACTACAGAACCCAAAAAGGGTGGAATATAAATAAGCAAATACAAAACAAGTTGTTGCATGGGCAGATTAACTCATAAGACCTGATTTCCTATGACTTTTGCGTTCTTTACAGTCACACTGTGGCTGCCCTCTGCCCAACAAACTTATTTTTCCACAATACTCTCCTTTTCCCCCCCAATGGCCTCCATAAATAACCCTCAAGGTTTTCCCCAAATCACCCCTACCCTCACTTCCCATCTGTGATAATACCCGAGTTTGCCAACAAAAAAAACCCAAACAAAAGCACTTACACAACATTTAGCACCTTGTCACCCTGTTTGCTACCCACCTGCTTGGGCAAGAAATGCCGGCTGTGCTGAGTTGCAAGCTACGTTTGTGCTGGTCGCCTGGTCCAGGTACATGTGCTGCCCGGTAAGCCACCAAGCCAGCCCGCAGAAAAAATCATAGATACATTTTAAGCTTTCCCCCAGTGGATGTAGTAATAGGGTATCTGTCCTCTTCCCTGTTTCCTCTCTTCATGAAATTTGTATGATTTTAATGTCTAGATGTTTCTGTCAGATTTGGTTAAAATCTGTCAGCAGGCTCAAAAATTACATAGGAGAAGGAAAGAAGGAGTTATACAGAAAGAGAGAAAAATAACAGACAGGCAGTAGGATGCTGGCAGCTTTTTTTTTTTCCTTAGAAAACTAAAGAAGTTCCTGTAATACACAGTTAAGTACAGAGCTTTAAATATTTATTTACTGGCTAATTAATACACAAGATGTGGGATTCAGGACACACACACGGTTTATGTGAAACACTAGCTGTAATTGAAAATAACAGTTTTCCAAAGACAGATGATGTTGTGTAGGATCTGTGGCAGGTCTCAGCAGGCAGGTGGTTAGTATGAAGTATGAAAAGCCTGCAGAAATGTTAGTAGTAGTCGACTAAGAAACTCTCATTTAATCTTCGGACTGGTGGGAACTCAAAGTGGATGGCACATTTAGCTTTGGTGGTTTTTCACTGCTTGGCAGCCAGGAAGCCCAAGAGAGATATGAGCAACCCTGATTATTGAGAGCAAACATGGACACAATAGATCTGTCAGGTTCTCCAGCTCTGTGCTGAGGCATCCTTTGATGCAGTCAGTGAGGTGCCTGCCTGTCTCTCCATTATAAATGTCTGGGCATTTCCTGAAGGAAAAAAAAATACCAAAACCAAAAAAACCCCAATATATTCTATTACTGGAAATGTAAGTAAATGTTTATGCTTCTTATAAGAAACCACCTTCTGACTGATGGAAATGCCTACCAGCGTTCACATATAGCAGGCAGAGAACAGAGAGGTTTTTGCATCTGTGATAATACTTTTCAAGTTTCTTCCAGTTAGAAGAATAAAAATACAAAACAGAATAAGCTCCTTTTCTGTTCCCCCCCAAAAATACCCAAGAACTCCACCTCTTATGAATAATGAGTTAGCCAAATGCTTTTTCATTAATGGCACCTCTTCTTTGTGTAAGCATATTGCCTAGGAGTACCAGTCCTTGACCAAGACTTGCTCTGCCAAGTGCTGTACAAACACAGGACAAAAAAATAGTCCCATGCAAAAGTGCTCACTATTTAAAGTATAAGACGAAAATCACCCCAAAGACAAGGGAATGTAAGATAACGTAAAAGTTAGAGGTGGGTAGAGTTAACTTTATTTAGGATACTTTAACTCTGCAACTCTGTGCTTTCCTGTTTTTCCCATATTTCACTTTGGCTTTGGTTATCTGGTTGCTTTTGTCTAGTTTCTCCAGTATTTGTGGGTTTAAGACTGCAGTGTTCTTGTATTTGTTTCCATTTGTTTTACAGATATGTATTTACAATTGCACTCAATTTTAACAAAGAGTTAGGAGACCGATGTTGTCCAAAAATAGTATTTCCTTGTGGCTTGTGACTTGTAATTCTTATCCATTCCCAGCCAAGGACCATTTTCTCCTCAGGCAACAAGCCTTAATATCGTCCATGCAAAAATACTGCACACTTGCAAGAGAACAGCATATCTAGGAATTAATTTCCTGCACGCAGGAATTCTGTCTCGAAAGTACAGAAGCCCATTAACTTCAGTGTGGTTCTATTGCACGACCTGCCTCCTTTGTTCTTGCAAGGACTACAGTAAACACAGCACTAATGAAGGTTGGAGATTGTTTTTATTCACCCCATCTTTAGGTTTCCATACTTGTGGCTTTTAAACTAGTTTCTCTCCAACCTACAAGGTGTTAATAATTCTTTGGGTGTTCCAGTTTTTTCACAGAGCTGGATGAAAGGAAGGATGCGGTGTGGGTATCATACAGTATATTCCAGTGTTGGTTCCCAGTGCAAGCAGTTACATTTGCTGATAACAAAATGCATTTATCTTCAGTGGCATTTTAGATAGCTCCACAACCTGCTGCGTACTCTAATGAAACCTGTATCACTACCAATTAGACACCTGCAGAAGAAGTGGGCTATGCAAATGCCTTGCCCCCCAAATGCTATTTTCCCTCTCTCATTAAGCTTTCAAACTAAATTATATCACAGTTAATGGCTAAAGACTTTCCCCTCAAATTTCAGCGTTGCATGGAATTTAGCCAAACGTCTCCCACTGGCTTTAAGGAGTTGTGTGACTGCAAGTCTTTGAAAATGGATTTGCATTGCTTCCCACATGCCTAACCTAACCCTGCACCTGACCACCTTCCTTCCCTTGCACACGCGCACGAACAGAAATGCACTCCCTCCTTCCCTCCCTCCATCCATCCCTCCTCCCACCTTCCATCACTGTGACAAAGTGTTCCGGTGGGCTTGGCACACTGCAGATTATTGTTCTACTTTTCATCTCTGAAGGTCCTTGAGTTCAAGTGTGACTAGATGTAAGTCATCCTTGCTGTAAACAAATATTTGTTGGTTATATACAAAAGGTAGAGAATAAATAGCAGGTATCTGGCTTATGAGGTTATATTTCCATCAAGTGTTTCCAATGATATCATAAACCATGAGAGAAAAGCAAACACGATTTATGAAGTTGCCACAAGTCCCAAGACAGAACTATATCTTGGTAAATCACACTTACCAGTTTGTTTCATGCGCATCTCAGGACCTGTTCTAAGCCCTGCCTGGCACACAGTCCCCATCTCGCTCTCACGAATGTTGCATTAACCTTTTATCTGCTCCTGGCTCCTGCTGTTGCTGCCCCGTATTCCAATTTGTCTGGCTTCTGCTCTGGCTGCTTTCATCTCCTTCTCCAGGGTGCTCTCTGCTGAATGCCTTGGCAGGAGCTGTAAGCATTACCCCATATCTTTTAATTACACATGCAAGCATATTTCTGAAAGCAAGCTGTGCATTCGTAAGTCAAAACGGGATTATGAGATGCCTAAACAGTTTGTGCTCACAAGTGAGTATAAATACGTGATCATCTCTGAAAATGTGGGCAGCACATATTTGGTAGTAGGCTTTAGATTCCTCTTTTGCAGTTTTGGCCATGTCGTTTTAAGCATTTCTTGAAGAAAAATGGCTCAAGAACAGCTAAAAAGCAACTTAAAATCTGATTTACAAAGCTAGAAGGAGGGTAGTGATCAAGTATTTTACTGAACCTTGCCATACTATCACTTAAACAAGATCCTTTTCACACGTCAGTTAACAGTAACACGCCGCAGAAAAGCCATCAGTGCTCTGCAGAACGAAAACGTGCGTCTTTCCAAGTTAGACTATCCCAGCCACAAAAGCGAGGGTTACTTCATTCTTGTCTGTCCGCAGTTATCATAAAGTTTGAACATGCCTATGACTTACACGTTGTTATTGGACAATTTCAGTGAGACCAGTTGTAAGAATACCCTTGGTTTGTGTAAATGACAATGCAAATTCATGTCATTCTATCTTCATGCACATTCTTGTATTCTAAAACCAGAAAGTGGAGAACAGGCTGAATCCAGTATTGACCTTCACTTCCTATGCATAACTTTACATTTTAAGTCATAGCCAAAGCTAGAATGAATTTAAGGCATTATACCACCCTAACCCCAGTATGTATGTTGTGGGGTAAGCCTGGTGGGGTTACTCCATCCCAGCCAAAGCCAGTACAAACATGGATCTAAAATGTAAGTGGACTATATATCTCTCTCTATATATATATCTATCAGGATTACTTTTACAGCAAGTTATGTAACCTCTTGACAGTATGCATTACACATGCATGTAATTATAAAACATATAATCTATTAAAACAGGTCTCTCAGTTATTATTTTTCTAGAAAAGAGAAACAAATACTTTTTAGCTTTGCATTCAAGTTCTTGTTTGAGTTTTTGCCTTTTTATTCTCACTACGGTATTATCTCACAAAAAATTTTCCAGTTCTAGTAGCTTTGAAAAATAGGGGCAGAAGATTGGACAGAAGTATTACTCTCATGATAGAAACATCAGCAGTGTAGTCTTTCTAGCTATCTCAAAAACGGCAAGAAATTTGCACAGTAATGTTAACTACAAATATTGCCTTTAGCACAGTTCACTGTAGCTGGCTATAAAGTAAGCATTTACAATGTGAGCTTATCTTTATCACAGAGACCCTTGCTCAAGGGGCAAACTCTGTGAAAAGGTATGTCAAATGACTATTTAGTGAGCAAGGCTTGCGTTTATTCTCTGGATGGGGTTTTTTTGGTACTTCTTTTGTTAGCTTGCAGTAACACCTGTCTAGGTGACAGAAAACATTTGAGTTTGCTTTATTTGCTATTGCTCACAAAACCACAGAGAATAGAAGTGTGCAATTATTCTGGGACTTAAGAAAATGAAAATTTCAGATACTGCAAGAAACCTTATTGCTAACCTGCTTACCTGGAATATTTTCCTGACAGCACACAAGATTTTCCTGAATCACAAACAGGCACTGTTGTCTGTCTCAGAATGAAATATTAATAGTTATTGATTAAAACATGCTTCTGTTGTTAATTCAGTGTTGAGGAAGATATATTTCTTTTAAGTTTGTTTTCTGTGTACCCTGCATAAGAAAATGAGAGAAGTTTAGGACATTAGTCTGGGTGGACTGGTTTTTCTGTCACAGCCCTTGCCAAAACCTCAGGGCAGCGAATAGAAAGATTCCCTGGGTGAGTGTAAGGGAGTTCAGCACCCAGAACCCACTGAAACAAGTAAACTGGGGCTGCTTCATAGCAACAGCTTCAGCCTCTTTCAGCTATCAGTGTATTTCTAAAAACCGTACAAAGTTGCAGTTTTAGCAGTTATCTCTGTAATATTTGGTGTTTTGCTTGAATTCCTGTTTCCGGAGTCAAGATTCATCATGCAGATACCCTTCTATCATATGAATATCCTAATGAAGGATCTCAAAAATATTAATTAAAAATGTTTTAATTACAACCCTCACATTTGGTAAGAAACCCTTGAAGATGTGACACATCTGTACCCAAAAAGGTTCAGAAACCAACAAAGGGAAACAATTCTTTTTTTAAACAAGTCCTAATGTTTTTAAACTTAATCTCAGGATTCTGAGAGGCAGGTTCAAGATTTTTATATATTTGAGGTTGAAAGCCTACCCAGATATATGGGGAGAAAATTGGGTTGGACCCTTTCTCTCACAATTATTCTATGTCTTTCTTAAGCCAATACATGTTTCCCCCTGAGAATGTTTAAAGTGCATCGGTGGAAGGGGAGAGCGATATGAGAAAGAAGATCATCCTACAACAAGCACTTGTCAGCAAACAAATTTTTTTGTCTCCCTAAGAAGTCTTTCCAACCTTCTCCCCAATATACTTTGTTGTACACAGGTTAATAGTTCTGTCAGGTTCCTTTGGGGCTATCTGGGCTACTATGATGTGCTAGCAACCATCAAAACACTGACTTCTCTAGTCAGTGAAGAGAGATCGGTATCTTCAGAAGGTTATTCATTTCATCTGCCTTGGAAGCCTCTGCATTACGCTCTGTAGGCCAGCTGGCTAAGAAGGGAGCTTAGATGATAGACTGAAATCTGTCCTTCGGCTGACTAAAATTAGGTGGGCTACACCCCAATCTTTGTAGGTAGGGTTACATAATGATTGCATATTAAGAAGCATTTGGTGCTGTTCCTGTACAGCCAAAACTACTTTATCAATTTTTGTTTTGTTTTGTTTTGTTTTACGGAACAACTGAAGGATTGTTTTGACAATATGCTATTGATCTGGAAGAATCACAATCAATAAGTATTATAGCTACTCAGTGACTAGATTATTAGAAAAATAAATTAGGAACTATCCTGCTTGCAAATAACCATTATTTCACATGATGGGTAGAAAAAAATTGTATACATGTCATGGCATATTGTTCATTTCCAAACACAGAGAGACCTTTTCTAATGTTATAAATTTCATTTATTGATCAGAGATCATGATAAAGTGGTCTCTTTTGGAGTGCTCTTTGCCTAAGCCCTCTCTTTTAAATTAAGAATCTATTTTACATTACCACAACCCAACATAAAAACTATGTGCCTGTATGTGTACAAGCAAGTCACTTCTCTCTCTTCTGTTTCAACACTACTGACTTGGCAGCCCTTCTTATTAAGAAAAAAAAGTCTGTTTTCGTCTTTCTGATCTTTGTGTTCAGGTATAGCAAACATACTGTTTCCTATTGTGGCTTATGCTACAGGCGATTCTGACATTTGCATTTGTACATCATGTGCACTTTGAAATAAAGAAGTGACAGCTTAACTCCATGTTGAAAGCAAGCTTTTGTATTGGCATTGCTCTATAGTTTGTTGTTTTGCTTTGTTTTGCTTTGTTTTGTTTCCTCTGGACAATCTCACAATCTGCTGCGAAGAATTTTTGTGTTAAAGAAGGAAAAAAGAAGTATAAATCACAGAGAGAGAAAGTAGTCGGTGCAGAGCAAAATTGTCACAAAGCACCAGACACTGATAGAGATTCAAGCCTTTGGGTCGGCAATGATAAAAATACACCGAGGTAGCCATAGGGGAATTTGCCCTTTCCAAGCACACCTCACACGTTGTGTTGATCGAGGAATGACAAGGTCTGACAATACAACTGCTCATCCTTAAACAAAGTAGAAAGAGGTTATGATGGAGAAATACACAGAATTCAGTATACAGAAAGAGGTTTCCAAACTGTGACATGCACGGCTCTGGTCTCCCTTGCAAACAGCAGGAATCAAAAGCATCTGGCTGCCTGTGTATATGCGTTTGCCTTACTCGGTACTAGGCAAATGCCAACACACAGATAATCGTATGCAAACAGCTGACGGAATTAAAAGTAAGTGGATAGAGGCAGAGGGATGAGGATGGGTTTGTGGGAAGTGGAGAGAGTACAGGGGCTGACACTGTGGTACAAAGGAGAGAGATGTTAGGAAAAAGGCTTTAAGGACAAAATAATCCATATGCTGTTATTTTCATTAGGTTATTTTTAATGCAAAGCTGTCTAAAAATTCAATATCTACAATGTAAAAGTTCGGAAGCCAAATCAATACAAATCATCACTGCTGAGGTCTGTCTCAGATTCTCGCTGAATGACAAGAGTTGAATACTGAACCTGAAGCAGGGCATGTCAACTGCTTTAGCATAGTTACAGGGAAATACCAGGGCAGAGAATTAATTAACAAATGACCACAAGGTTTAAGAGAAAAAGGGTGAAAAATATTAGGCTAGCCAAGTCCAAATCTTATGATAACGCAGCCTTAAGAGTAAAATCATGCATCTGCGGTAGAGAAGGGGGTTGAGAACAAAACCGAGGAACAGGGAAGCACAGTGCCTGTCCTGTGTCAGCCTGTGTGGCTCAAGCCCTTCACCCTGTGTCAAGCACGGGAGTACGGTGCTGGCAGCATGTCCAGCATTGACCAGTCCTTCCAGTAAGTGGAGCAGATGGATCACAAGTGCTGAAATGTGCTGAGAGGAGACCCTTCTATTTCCATTCACTCGCAGTGAGTGCAGCTGGCCCCTGAAATTATAAGTCCCACCAGTTAAAAAGCATGACATCTCAAAATCTGAGCTGGAAATGTTGCCTTCATCCTGTTCTCCCACCCCTTCCACATCTGGGAGTAGAAGAGCTTTGTCAGAGCAGGCATGCTCGTGACCTTCTTGAGTGAATAAGACAAACCTTTAGCCTTGAAAGATGCCCTAGACTTTTATTTCCCCTTTTCAGCATGTTCATGTCTAGCCAGATGTGTGCATAGCTAGCCCACTGGTTCCTGCACTCCTAGTAGGAAAACTGGGGAGAAAAGAGGAATTATTCTGCCTCCAGCAGCAAATGTTCCCCAGTCCACCTTTAATATATGCTCTCCCACTTTATGGCTTGTTGCCACTGTTATGCTAATCACTCTTTGGCGACATGGGAGAAATTTTCTTCTCACTTCCAAATAAGCCTGCATTTCTTTTCTCTCAGAACCCAGTGACCTGATAGGCAGGTTCAGTTACACACCCTTTTTTTTTTTTTTTTCTTCCAGTTAAAGTGTCACGTACCAGTGCCTGGAGAGAGTTTATGAAGCACTAGATTCATTATTGCCTTCTACAGACATTTGCAGACACCCTTTGAAGTAACAGAGATGAGCTTGAGGCACTAAGCAAACCACACCTTTGCCGTGCTCTCAGTGATCACCCAAGGGTGAGCTGGGGACCCCCGTTATCAGAGGGCCTGAGGACAGCACTCATACGGACCGAGAGCAAGCCTGTTGCAGTGGTTAAGTTATAGCCAAAGAGTGCTCATAACACCGTGCTCACAAAAACGTCACAGTGTATATACGCCACCAAAGGTTTTCTCTTTCTTTAGGTGGTTTTCATTGCATAAATGCAGGGGTTTCCATTTTTCTCTCCTTGTTAGCTTAAACCTTATTATATTAGTCAGTGGCACCAACATATGCTGTAAAATATGCAATATGGCTGATTTAATACTGCCAAGCCTTAGCTTTTGATAGATGATTTTTGAGTCTTTAACTTCAGAAATTTAACACTACATTAGTTCTAGTTTTTGCATTTAAAAGATAAGACCTTGTTATGCAATATTTTGCTTGAAAATAATTGAATGTTTGGCTCGTTCAGTGGAATCAATGCCACTTTGTAATTTTGGGGGGGATTTGCTTATTATATCATTCTTTTTGAATTCAAGTGAGTGTAGCACTCAGAAAATGTTCCATGTTTCTAATCTGCAGAATAATGTAGGTAGTGTTTACTCTCCAGTCTACAAATTTCCTCCTCCAGGTTTTATGAAGGTACAGGTTCTGGAGAACAGGGGAGTAATTAATTCTCTGTACTGATCCAGTCCCTGGCTTTGCGTCAAATGTTAAAAGCAACTTTCACAAAATATTTCCTCCTTCCTCTTTTCTCTGATAGTTTCCACAAAATAAGTCTGTGGGTACTGGTAGAAAACATCCATAAGGGACTGAAGAAAAAAAAATCATCTTATTTTCTGTGCTGTAACAAATGTAAGCAAGGAGTGAAGCAGCATAATAGGAAAACATAAAGACACTTTGAGAAATGCTAATCTCTACTGCAGAAAAGTCTATGGTGTCCTGTTCTTAAATAGTACTTTGAGGTGTTCAACGTATGTAACTAAGCATCATGTTTGTGTGCAGAGCAAGAAGTGAGAAACAGGTGAACCTGAGGCCTCTTTTATGAAAATCTGTATTTTAGGGTGTAACAATATAAATGGCAGATGCTAATGATTTGATGTGTCAAATCATCACCTTCCCATCTCACCCTGACCAATATTATAATCTTTAAAAAACAAAACAAAACCAAACCTTCCAGAAGATAGCATCTGCCTCCCGGAACATTTTGCTTCCTTTAGAAATAAGATTTGCAGATAGCCTACATCAGCACAAAATGAATGTCTTCTCTGTTCCTGTGCTTATTCATCCATTTCCCACTACTCCCTGCAGGGGAGGAGAGGTCAGGAAGTGATTCCTGCTCCGTACCTGCAGCCTCCGCTCTGGAGCACCGCATCCTTACGAACAGATTTTATCCGTGTGTTGCTATGAGATAAGAAAGACCTATCTCCTGTTTAGGAACTGACAAGTGTAAGAAAGGGAAATGGTGGGGGGTTTTCCCCAATTATTAACATACTTTTATCGAATCTTGGAAATCTGTGCAGATCTTTTGCATCTTGGGCCTCCTTTTAACCATGTTTGGACCCCAAATCCAGGTAGCATCATGTTTGCTTGTTTAGTTCTTCTTACCTCCTTGTAATCTGGTAAAGGAGAATATACTCAGAAAATTTTAAACAATGGGAATACTCTTTTCTAATGACCGAGTACTACAGAGACCATCAAAATGAGAGTCTGTATGCCGAGAGCGAACAACATGTCAGATGATGTACAAGGCAATAAATAAAGACACATCCAAAATTGTATTGGATAAAGCTATTTTTGTAAATGAAATACACTGCCAGAAGAATTAAACCAAGTCACCTTTTGTCTGATGAGATGGCCTCCTTGGGAATCCTGTGAAGATTCCTTTAAGTTTCCCTGAGAAGCAGATCTTGCCAATTGAATCCATGGGTTACAGCTCTGCAATACTTATTTATAGCAGCAGAACTCGATCTATAAACAAGCACTACACTCCACGTCATCTGTTATCTGTATTTTACTGTGATTAGGACAAACAGCCAGATCAGTCCTACTTCTTGTATTTACAAAGTAGCCCGATAGACAGTCGATACGGCACTTTTCTGTAAGGGATAAGGACAAACTGTGCAAAGCAGGCTGCTCCTGCCCCCTTTCCTCTCTTTGATCATTACTCCTTTGTTTAATATTGTTTTGAGCCAAAAAAAAGCACCACATGCCCTTTGAGAAATGCCAGGAAAACATTATTTTCTCTGCGCCGCTCCAGTTTGCGGACATCACGTACATCCTTACTCCGAGCCCTGCTCAGCGTAGCGGCTCTGAGACAGGTCGTGCTAACGTGCCTCTCGCTGCGCTCTCGGGGATGCCCCGCACCCCTCCTGACCTTCTCTGCTAAATGGGGCTGTGGGAATTTCGCTAATGAACAGCATTGCGCCAGCCATTTGGCTCCCACCGCTGCACCTCCTTAGGGTGAGGGAGGAGCAGCAAGCAAATGCCAGTCCGATACCTCAGTCCGACTCGCAAAGCAATAGAGCTGCCGCGCCTGGGTTTTCTGCCCTTGTTTTTTTTCTTTCCAGAATGACTCGGATGCCTTCTTTTTCAGAACTCTCCCAAAGATGTAGAAATTTTAAATGTGTGTAATAGAAATAAAGTCATCAAGGTATATATGATAGGAATAAATAAAGGAAAATTCAACCAAATAAACATTGTAGCTTTTCTGCATGCATGACTCTGTGTGCGGGTGCCTGTGTCTTCAGAATGTGAATTTCAAACTGGATAAAAAGTTATCTGTGAATAGTTACAGAAGTACAGGTTTCAGGTTTTTATGATCCCACAAGTTTTTGACAGATGAATCTTTAAAAAAAAACCCTCTTGGGCATAAATTGTGTATCATGGCTTTTACATTGCACTCATTCAGTCAAAAAAAAACCCAAAAAAGATGTATTCCATTATTATGATTGCACTTTCTTTTAAATTCCTTGGGACAAATACTCTTTTCTTTCTTCTCTGTATAGTTTCTAGTACATTTTTACACCACAACAATATAGCATTTGGCATTCTGAGGTGTCCTGTGCCAGAAATACACAGTTTATCTTGCACTCTACGACAGAAGGGAATATAATGATTTAATATGATATGTAGACTGGTGTAGTCAACCTTTATCTGTACTAAGTAAGGTATGGTCATTCTGTAACTATTTTAATTGGCCCTTAGGCAAGTGAAGGAAAATATTTCTTTATCGGCGCTTTCAAAGAGAAAAAGTCTAATAGAGGGCTGGAGTGGGTGCCCTGTCCTTTCTGGTGAACACCAAAGCGTTGCTGCACTCCTCGGGGAGCAGCCCGGAGGGGGCTGGTGGCATAAAACATGCACACGTTCACCTGTTCTGCTCAAACCATCCCCACTCAAAACAGAGGTGGTCGTCTGATACAAGGCCCAAATTAGCAAATTTTCCAGTTTGGGTTGGGGCGGTTTTGTTTGGAAACTCCCGCCTCTCCTACGCGCAGTTTCCTTGTTTGCTGTCAGCAATGCCTGCGTTGGCTCCCTATTGTACGTACACGAAATGTCCGGACGCTCCTCCTGTATTCCCACAGCCTCCAAGAAAGAAAGAGACGGTTTGGGGCCCTTTGCAAAGCAGCGTGACCCCTTTTGCAGGGCAGCATGGTGCGAAGAGACACAAGAAAGAGAGGGCAGAAATAAAAGTCGTCCTCGGCCCAGCCTCTTCATGTCCCTTCTGGTCACGGGTGTGCAGACAAAAGCAAAATAGCAGCTCTGCAGAGCAGTTCTCCCTGCTCTCCAGGGAAAAGTAGGAGGTTAACAGTAATGGGGAAGCAATTTTTTGCCTTTCTAGTAGGACCAGAGTCTCAGCTGGATCAGGTGGTATAGGAATATATTTTTCCTTGCTTTCTGCAGGCGTGTGTAGATAGTTTAAAACAGGCAGAGCCATGACTCCAGTAAAAGAAAACACAAAGTGAAAACAAAGCACAATACTAACAACAAATAAAAATCGTGTCATGGTTGTGCCAGATACAGTCAGAGACACAAAAGAGATGTTATTTAGTTACCTCTTCCTTACTTTCTTACGATACGATTGCTCCCCGCTGTGCATTTTGCAGCTCTTTATAGGGTTGAGTGTTGTGCAACAGAGTGGGAGCAGGCGCCGTGCTTCCTTCGTGAGCAGCTATGCCAGTGACAGGAGTTGAGCATATCAAGCAGATGTTTTATTCACTAAGGCTAAAAAGCCATTTTCTGTGAAGTTGAATATTGAATGATGGGAGTGGTATCTTGTGGATTTGGGGTTTTTTTGGGGGAGGGTGCCAATAAAAAGTTAAATCTGTTTGGCACATGAGATATAAGTACAGCTGCATTTTGATAATAGCGCAGGGAAAGAGATGACCATATGAAATTCTATCTCCCCAAATCTTCCAAAGCAAGAAGCACAATCACATTAGAACACTATGGAAACTCAGTAGGTTTTCTTGGATTTTTATTCAGTCGTGTGCTGTCACCTATTAAAACTCTGTCCAATGGACATGACATTGCATGATATACTTCAAAGCTAGAGCCTAGGCTTTAGGCACTACCATGAAATGTTTTATTTGGGAAAACAGTAATGGTAAAACACCATTTGCAGACTGTCCACCTGAAAATTCCTACACACATCTCTTTGGGCTTGCTTCAAGATCCATGAAAAACCTGTTGTAGTGCTCAGGGCTTGTGTGAAGACATCTGACTATCAGAAGGAACAAAGCAGGAGGAACAGAGGAAATAAAAGTAAAAAGAAGGCATTGGCTCGCTGCTGTTAGACCAAGTCTGCATTTCATACAAAAAGGCAGAAATGTTTCATTTGTGACTGATACTGGCACTTAGCAGATTTTGGTGGTTTAACTTTTTGATTTAATTAAAAACTGTGCAGTATTATCTGGACGTATAGATTTCCTAGAAAAAAAAAGAAAAGTATATGGTCTTTGCACTTACTGCACACAAGACAGATAATTTAATCAATCTCTGTCACCTGCATTTGTCTGTCTACAGGGAAAAACACAGTGATACGATCAGCAAGTTGAAATAATTGTCATTTAAGTATGAGTTGGATGAAAGTTCATTTTATTGATGATAGGTGCCTAGTGCTCTTACTGTTGCATTGAGAGCAGCCTTAAGTTGTTGTTGTTGTTGTTGTTGTTGTTGTTGTTTGGATTAAAAGAAAGAGCAGGAGCAGATGTAAAACAACAGATCACAGGACACAGGAGCCCCTCGTCCCCTCTGCTTACCTCCTTTTGCTTCCCCAGGACATGAATCAATGGCCTCAGCCAGAAGAAAGCAGTGCATATTTCTTTTCTTTCTGCGACACCAAAGGACCTGATCTACGTAGCAGCTTTTTAAGCTGCTATGGTGAGATCCTATTTATGGTTTCCAGCTATGCTAAAAAATCAGACCTCCAAGAGCTTTGGCCCTGCAGCGGGGAGCTGGGCAGCACCCAGGATGAAACACAGGGTTTCTCACTGGGGAGGGATCTGTTGTGTTAGCAGGCACTCAACAGCAAGTTCTTTAAATACCACTTTTTGCTCAAACATGGTTCCGGTGGAATAGCGTTAGTAGGAGAGGAGCCTAAAGAAGTTATTTAAATAGATATATCAGATCTAAGTAGCAAACAAAATGTACTAAATTCTCCTAGCTGAGTAAAGACCCTTTTTAAAAAATTCTTCATATGGTAAATAAGATCCTGAGTCAAAAAATACATTAAATCTATATAAATTGTGGAGTTCTGTTCAAATAAAAGGATTTATGCAGGTAATTTTATTAATGGTGTTGATAGCTAGCTGCATAAATCTCAGCTTTTTCAACAGGAAAAAATGTTTCTTCATTTAGAAAGCATCTGGACATCAAACAAAGTACTACTGGGGCCCTTAATTTCAGTCAGGAAAAGAAGGTTTGTGTTCTGTATGTAATTATCATATACATTTTCAAATAATGCAGCAAGATATTTTTAAGGGATTTTTTATTAGAATGAAAATAAGACCTTTGGTTATCTTTCAGAAAGCCAGAGCAAATCTGGCATATGAAGTCTCATTTTTTTCTGCCCAAAAGATCTGTAACACTTGGAAATTTAAAAAACCCTTATTGAGACGAGTTAATTCATTTTTATCAAACAGGAATGAGTTTATGCAGAAGAGGTATTGAAGAATTCCTAGATACATTTCTTAAAAAACCCCTATGAATTCTGCACCCAACAGCTTAAATAGCTGTGTGGATTTTGATAATTGCTTGTGAGTATTCACAGTACTAGAGCTCTGGCCAAATAGTCAGTAGAGAGGCTCTTATGATCAAATGCTAAGTTTTGATTAAGTTTCTCTAGAAGTTTTCCTTTGTATTGGATCAGATTCCTACACGATTAAGCCTGGAGGAGGGATGTGTTCTCAGAAAATGGAGGGGGAGGGAGAAGAACATTCATCATTTTGTCCAAATACCCTACAAAAAAATTGGTTTGTAATTTGCAAGTTGTGGATCTGAACTCAAAATTGGAAGGAGCACCTGGGTCTTCATCAACCGTATCGTGACCCTCGTAATTGAGCGAATTAAAGTTCTGCTCGATGGTCAATTGCTATAGGGAGGTCTAGAGATGCACTCCTCGGCACAATCTGGTTCTCAGTGGTGGAGGTGAGGTCTACACTGGGCAGCAGAGCAAGAAGCAGGAGCAGCAGGTCCTGCCGCCGTGGTGCTGAGCACTGGCTGATGCTCTTGCGGAGAGGTGGAGCTCACTGTCCTGGGTGATGCCAGACGGCTCCTTCTTCCATGGATGTACCTGCTCAGGTGGGCATTAACACCTGTGTTGCTGTGTAGGTTTTTTGCCTAGAGAAAAATGACCTTTTACCTTCCACTTGCCTAGGTAAGGTTTCTTCAATACTCCTACATATGTTTAGCTAGAGATCTGCAGCATTATTTCAAGGGACTTTCGAATCCTATTTCTGCTACATTTGCTAATTGAATATCTTGTGTTATATCTTCAAATAATATTTATTAGATTTGGTATGACAGGAACAATTTTGTTGCTCTCTATTGTATGTTAACGTGGAGATAGTAAGAAACCAAGTGTTAAAAATTACTCTTTGCTGAGGGGGTGGAAACATAGTGACACCCAGAAACTTGTGCTGACTGCTTGTAGAGGTGGGCAAAAGAAGACTGTAGGCACAATGTTCAGGACAAAATATTCTGGGAAGGCTTATAGGCACACTGAACATCTTCTGGAATGCCTGAAAGGACGGAGCTGAAAAGGAGCAAGCAGAAGGGGAAAAACAGATGATGCTCTTTATGTTTGTCTCTTACAACTGACAGGAAAGATCTTTAAAAAATATTTTTTGAAGAGGGTTATTTATTTCTGATTATTTTATCACAAGTCCATGCCACTGATGTGTGTTTTGATATCTGTTCCTTCTCTTAAGTGGTTCAACCTGTTCCAAAGTCAGCAATGCATCTGTTTCTGTGTTCCTCATGCGTATATACAGTGTGCAATCATTAGTGAAGTCTGTGGCTGATATTTTACGCTCCTCCACACCCGAAAGTAATGAGAAACTATTTTATAGCCACACATATCTTCTGAGTGTTTACTTTACAAAAAGAAAATTTTCACAAAAGCTGACAGAATCAGAAAAAGTACTGAAACTGTTGTTAAGAATTATATTTATTCCACTAGGATTTAGGGCAGAATTTCTTTTATAACTTATATTTTATTAAAAGCTTTGATAGCAGTAAAATATACTATCAATTATTTTGCAATGTTCATTTATCTCTAAGGAAATTTTCAAGGCCAACTCTAATATCAAGTATCTAAACAGAAGAAAAATGCCGAAACTGCAAATATCCATATCTGAAGTTAGCAAAGGGTTTTCAAGTCTACCTGTAAGGTGTCTGTTTTATTTCACACTGCAGAGCTTGTTCACTACCTCTGAAGAAATGGTGTGCCTTCTCCAGTAAGACCAATCTGTAGAGCCATAACAGGAAAAGAATGGATGAAATTCACTCCTTCGGGCAGTCTGTAAACAAAAGTCACTTACTGCATTCAATTCTACCTTAAGCTCCCAAGTGTGGGTTGTTACTGATATCCTAAGTAACATACAGGGAGCAATTTTGTTTCATTTATATGTAATTGTCTGTCTTCCCAAAGCTCCAAGGAAGACTTTTGGAAAGGTTAAATATGAGGCACAAACTTCAGAGGAAGAAAACAAACATGGTACGCTACCTCCCATGAAGACCACTTCCAGAATAACAACTGTGCTGAACTGTACCCACTGCTGAGCAAACGCATGCCAAAGCCTCACTTTGTTCACACAGAATTACTTTGGGGTTGGGTTTCGGGTTTTTTTTCCCAATAGTTTTGCATTCCAAAATTAGAGCAGGATACATGGAAACCAACCCCAACCAAGTCTTGCTATTAAATGTCACATCAGGGTTTCATCTTATGTTGCAACAAAGGGAATAATTTCTGGTATACTTTAATATATACTGCTGCATCTGCTCAGAAAATGAGGTACTCTTATGAAATTTTACAGGAAAATATATATTTAATTATCTCACCTCTACTAGGGAATGTACTATGCTGAATAGCTGTAGAGTATATTTAATGTTATTTTAAAAGATAAAAACGGGGGGGGGGGGGGGAGTCTTACATTTAAATCATACTTCAGTCAACCTTAAAGGTGTTGTTTACACAGTAAGATTATAAAATGTTAGCTCATTAAATATGCACAATGTTTTGCATTGCAGAAAGGATGTGGATTGTACTTTCGATTTCCAAGGAAATTAAACCTGCTGTCAGAAAGCACACTGTAGCAGGATACAGTGGGCTCTGTGGAAACCAATTTAAACAATTTATGCTAGTGCTTAAAAGTTGGGTGAATTGGATTTCAGATAAATTCTCAGTGACAAGCTTAGGTTCCTCTTACAAGAGTAGAAAGAATCCTCATCTCATGTAGGCGTGGGATATTTCCTCTTTTTCTGATCACAGATTAAGGGCTGTACTTTTACCCTCCATGCAAAGAGTTTCAACCATGAGTTAGAAGCGTTGGAGTGGGAGATCCTACACAGAAGGCTCAAAAAACGTAATGCAGTGAGACAGCCTCCAGGACTTGGAAGTAACCAGCTACCTCTTGCCATGTACACATCAGGGGTTGATCAATTAACGTATGTAGCTTGCAGACCAGCCCACTCATCCCTTGATGCCTTCTGTGCCAATGCAGCCAGCGCAGTCAGTGACCCCGTGTTATCCTACTTTCCTTTCTCATTTCAGGTCACAGCCACATACAAATGGTTTTTCAGGTCTTTGAAGGCTGCATAAGGGGCCAGAGTGTCTATCTTCAAAATGAACTCATTCCAGTCAATCTACCTCATCGTACGGTTTTCCTTAATCCCTGTGCTATGAAAAAGAGGAGGGCAAACCCTGCCTAGCCAGTGCCTTGTGGGTTTTCTTGATAAGGTGCAATTACTAAACTACAGCGCAAATGAAGTTTTCAAACACCAACTTCCCACTCCTTTCCAGTGCTCTAATGAACAGCCAGGGACATATCTTCACATGGAACTTTTTATGGTACTCACTGTGCTTAAAAAAGATATACTAAGAACTTTCCAAACACTGATCCAACTGAGAATGCTGAGAATTCATCTGTTGGGAAAAATGTTTGTGATAAAGATGAGGCCATGGAGTAACTGCTGGCATTTAATTGAAAAGCATCTCAAATAACTGTATGTGTAACATAAACAAAAACAAAACAACTTTGAAGATAACCAAATGTCTAAGGTGAGATAATTTTATTGAACAACTATAATTCCTTAGTAATAATGCATTTATGTCTTTAGGTTAGAGGATTCTAAAGCCCTTTACAGACTGCATGCACTGTCTTCACTGAATTCATAAAAATAGGCAAAAAGTTCTAGATGGCACTCTTAAAAATTAAATGACTCAGTGCAGTGAAGTCCTTTTATGATTCTTTCTCAAAAAGAGTCTGAGAGGCTTTATATTGCCATCATATCCTCCCAGTCAACATATTGTTAAATTGTTGCTACTACTGAAGAAATTGGGTTCTGTTTGTGCAACACCCAACCGTATTTTCAGCCATCTTATCTCTGCACAACAATCACAGCAAGTCCAATTTCTAGCCATAAAGTCTATTTTTCCAGAAGTGGCATTTGTCTCCCCAAAGACTCCCATCAGACACTTCTGTTAGCATCCTTCAAGTTTCCTCTGGATGAATCTGTCATGCAATTAGGTTACTGATGGGCTGCCGTGACAAATAGGTTGCCGTTTGCCTTTTGATGTACTTTTGATTTTGATGCTTTAAGTATTTTCTGCTTCTAAATACTGTCTTCTGGGAGCCGTACCCACTCTATTTTATGTTTTGAATAAAATACTTGCAGCAGCATCTTTTCTTTGTGAATCCAAAAAGCAGACTACAATGTGTCGCATTTTTCCCAAGAGTGAATTTTATTTTGAACAATACTTACTGTATTGTGGAATAGTCTGTAGACTAAAGAGCGTATTCAGTTACTGTTTTTCTCGGGCCAGAGAGAGTTAGCCCGTAATTCTCAGTCCATTACTAATAATGTACAACTGATTAAATAGGCAGTGAAATCTTTCAGTTGGTAAAATAAATGTTCGCATTTTTCCAAAATATCTAAATAGTAATATTTTCTGTGCACCCTTCACTTGGCTCTGCTGCCTGTGGCTTATGATACCATCTTTAATTATTTTATGATTTACTATTTTTCCTCAAGATCTCTGCCCTGTTCACTGCAGAGTGGAATGGATCTGCAGATAAATCACATCTAAGCAATGAAAGAGACTATTGTCTGAAGGACCTCCTTTGCTGAATTTCGAATAGTAAGGCAGGAGCCTGCAAGACAGGGGAAAACTAAGACAAGCTCTTGCTGCCCTGGAGGACTAGGTTCTATTGTCTTTACTGCCTGAGTTTCTGAGCGATGCTACTGTCCACTTTCAAGCATAAATTTTGCCTAGTAACTGTATTCTTTTTCTTGTTCCTTTTTTTTTTTCATTAAGTTTGCACTGAGATATTTTTCTAAGAGAAAAACAAATAGAATGCTATCATAAAACTTTAAAAGATAGAAGGTCAGATTTATCTTTTTATTATTTGAGTATTTCTATACTTAAATTTAGCAGCTAGTTCTGACTGCTCTAATCTATGTTGGAAGAGTACTAAGCAAAGTATGATAGCCTTTAAAATGAGTTATAGAACTTCTTTATTGTACAAGATCAATGCCAAACAATTATAGAATACACTCCAGCTTCTCACTGATGCAATTTTACAATTTCTTCGTGTCTTATTTTTGCCTGGCTTTCCCTAAACCAGTATGGAATAATTCAGGTCAAAGAAACTTAATTCACTGTTAAAATTATTTACTTAAATTCCAATCAGTATGGGCTTTTATGAAACTAACTTCAAAACCTTGTGCATCACTGCTTTTCATTACCTTGTTTAATGAATAAATTATGAATGCAGATTTTAATGACTGTCATGGTGTAACCCCAGCCAGCAACAAAGCACCACGCAGCCTCTCGCTCACTCCTCCCCCCTCCTAGTGGGATGAGGAGGATAATCGGAAAAAAAAAGTAAAACTCGTGGGTTGAGATAAGAGCAGTTTAATAACTGAAATAAAATGTAATAATAATAATAATAGTATGAAAAGGAAGATAACAAAAAGAGAGAGAAATAAAACCCAAGAAAAGACAAGTGACTCACAATGCAATTTCTCACCACCTGCTGACCGATGCCCGAGCAGCGATCCGCCCCTCCTGGCCAACTCCCCCCAGTTTATATACTGAGTGTGACGTCCTATGGTATGGAATATCCCTTTGGCTAGTTCAGGTCAGTGATCCTGGCCATGCTCCCTCCCAGCTTCTTGTGCACCTGCTTGCTGGCAGAGCATGGGAAACTGAAAAATCCTTGACTTAGGGTAAGCACTGCTCAGCAAGAGCTAAAACACCAGTTTGTTATCAAAATTATTCTCATACTAAAACCAAAACACAGCACTATACCAGCTACTAGGAAGAAAATTAGCTGTATCCCAGCTGAAACCAGGACAATATCCACCCCTTATTCTATACCATTTACATCATGCCCAGGTTTCACACTTTCCAATACGTCCCAATTAATCACCACCACCTTTCCTGTCTCTTGATATATACATACAGAGACATCATTCCCTTAGTCTATGGGCCATCCCTCTAAAATGTCCACTGAGTTCATTTAGTCCATGACTTTGGGCTCCATCTGTCATAACAGTCTTTCAAGGCAGGAAAAACAGTATGTGGTATTGGATTGTTGCATGCTGAAGCCAGTTCTGGTTCCATCACCGCTGCACTTGTCCGGTTCTATCATTGCTGCACTTTGCTTAGTTTCATCAAAGTTCATTCTTCATTGACCTGGGTGATTTTTACTGTAATACCCTTGATATGGTATACAGCCACCATAGAAGTGATGATACAGAGTGTTATATAGCAATTAATATCACGCAATTTAATTCATTGACTATTCTTGCCCAAAATCAAATCCCCTTGAGGCACACATCAGACTTCCCCATCCTCTTGCATTACCCACCAAATGCACCCCAGTCCTTGAGCAAAAACAATCCCACAGATAGGTTTACCCTTTCCTGAGGAAGGAATAACCCAGGCTGTTTTTTCCAACAAGTTCCTTATAGGTACTATGGGGACCTTATCTCCTTCCACAGTGTGCAGGGGTTTTGACTGGCCAGGACCAGGTCGACTGGCAGATCCTCTAGTGTTAACTAGCCAAGTGGCTTCTGCTAAATGTGTTTCCCAATGCTTGAAGGTCCCAGCACCCATTGCTCTCAATGTAGTTTTTGACAGTACATTGCATTATTCAATTTTCCCGGAGGCTGGTGCATGATAGGGGATGTGATCTACCCACTCAGTGCCACGCTCCTTGGCCCAGGTGTCTATGAGGTTGTTTCGGAAATGAGTCCCGTTGTCTGACTCGGTTCCTTCTGGGGTGCCGTGTCACCACAAGACCTGCTTTTCAAGGCCCAGGATAGTGTTTCGGGTGGTGGCATGGGGCACAGGATGTGTTTCCAGCCACCCAGTGGTTGTTTCCACCATTGTAAGCACATGGCGCTTGCCATGGCAGTTTTGTGGGCGTGTGATATCATCAATCCGCCAGGCCTCCCCAGATTTATATTCCAGCCATTGTCCTTTATACCACAGGGGCTTTAACTGCTTACCTTGGTTAATTGCAGCACAGGTTTCACATTCATGGATAACCTGTGCAATAGTATCCATGGTCAAGTCCCTGATCACAACTCAATCTATATGTTGCATCTCTTCCCTGATGGCCTGAGGTGTCATGGGCCCACTGAGCTATAAATAGCTCACCTTCATGTTGCCAGTCCAAATCCACCTGAGCCACTTCAATCTTGGCAGCCTGATCCACCTGCTGGTTGTTTTGATGTTCTTCAGTGGCCCGACTCTTTGGTACGTGATCACCTACGTGACATACTTTTACAACCAGATTCCCTAGCTGGGATGCAATATCTTGCCGCAGTGCGGCAGCCCGGATGGGTTTCCCTCTGCGCTGCCAGTTGCTCTGCTTCCATTGCTGTAGCCACCCCCACAGGGCATTTGCCACCATCCATGAGTCAGTATAGGGATAAAGTATGGACCATTTTTCTCATTCAGCAATGTCTAAAGCCAGCTGGATAGCTTTCACCTCTGCAAACTGACTCGATTCACCTTCTCCTTCAGCAGTTTCTGCTACTTGTCGTAGGGGACTCCATACGGCAGCCTTCCACCTCCGATGCTTTTCTACAATATGGCAGGACCCATCAGTAAACAGGGCATATTGCTTTTCTTTTTCTGGTAACTTTTTATACAGTGGGGCCTCTTCAGCACTCGTCACCTCCTCCCCTGGTGACATTCCAAAATCTTTGCCTTCTGGCCTGCACATTATCACTTCTAAGATTCCAGACGACTGGAGTTTCCTGTGCGAACTCGTTGTGTGATCAGTGCCACCTACTTACTCCAGGTAGCATCAGTTGCATGATTTGTAGAGGAGACCCTCCCTTCGAACTCCAGCCCAGCACCAGCAGCCGGGGTGCCAGGAGGAGCTGTGTTTCAGTACCAATCACTTCCAAAGCAGCTCGAACTCCTTCATAAGCTGCCAATATCTATTTTTCAGTTGGAGTATAGCGAGCCTCAGATCCTGCGTATCCCCAACTCCAAAACCCCAGGGGTCCAACTCGGGTCTCCCCAGGTGCTTTCTACCAGAGGCTCCAGGTAGGGCCATTCTCCTCGGCTGTGGTGTAGAGCACTTTTTTTACATCTTGCCCTGCCTAGACTGGCCCAAGGGCTACTGCATGAACTATCTCCTGTTTCATTTGTTCAAAGGCTTGTCCTTGCTCAGGGCCCCATTTAAAATCCTTCTTCTTCCAGTTCATTTGATAGAGAGGGCTTACAATCAGACTGTAATTTGGAATGTACATTCTCCAAAAACCCACAACACCTAAGAAAGCTTGTGTTTCCTTTTTATTAGGTGGTGGAAACATAGCCGTTATTTTCTTGATCACATCCATTGGGATCTGACAATGTCCATCTTGCCATTTAATTCCTAAAAACTGGATCTCCTGTGCAGGTCTCTTGACCTTACTTTGTTTTATGGCAAAACCAGCTTTTAGAAGGTTTTGGATTATTCTTTTCCTTTTCTCAAAAATGTCTTCTGCTGTGTTGCCCCATACAATGACATCATCAATGTATTGCAGGTGTTCCAGAGCTTGAACCTGTTCCAGCGTGGTCTGGATCAGTCCATGGCAAACGATGGGGCTGTGTTTCCACCCCTGAAGCAGTTGATTCCAGGTGTACCGGACACCCCTCCAAGTGAAAGCAAAATCTGGCCAGCACTCTGCTACCAAAGGGATTGAGAAAAATGCATTAGTGCTGTCAATTGTGGCATACCACTTGGCTGCCTTTGACTCCAATTCATATTGAAGTCCTAACATGTCCAGCACAGCAGCACTCAGCAGTGGCGTGACTTCATTCAGGCCGTGATAGTCAACTGTTAGTCTCCATTCTTCATTAGGCTTTCACACTGGCCATATGGGGCTGTTAAAGGGTAAGCGAGTCCTGCTGATTACTCCTTGGCTCTGCAGTCGATGAATCAGCTTATGGATGGAAATCAGGGAGTCTTGGTGCGATATTGCCACCGGTGCACCGTCGTGGTAGCAATTGGCACCGGTTGTTCTTCAACCCTCAGCAACCCCCCAACAGAAGGGTCCTTAGACAGACCAGGCAAGGTAGACAGCTGCTTTAATTTCCTCCATCTCCAAGGCAGCTGTACCAAAAGCCCACCGCTACATTTTTGGATCCTTGAAATACTCTCTCCTGAGATAGTCTATGCCAAGGATGTACGGAGCCTCTGGGCCAGTCACAATGGGGTGTTTTTGCCACTCATTCCCAGTTCGGCTTACTTCAGCCTCCAATACAGTTAGCTGTTGAGATGCCCCTGTCACACCAGAGATACAGATGGGTTCTGCCCCTTTATAGCTTGATGGCATTACAGTACACTGTGCCCCGGTGTCTACTAAAGCCTTATACTCCTGTGGGTCTGACATGCCAGGCCATCGAATGCACACAGTCCAGTAAATTGCGTTGTCCCTCTCCTCCACCTGGCTGGTGGCAACTGATACTGGCACTGATTGATTCTCTGGTTCAGCTGCATTGTTAAAATTATTTAAATTCCAATCACTATGAGCTTTTATAAAACTAACTTCAAAACCTTGTGCATTCTGCTTTTCGTTGCCATGTTTAATGAATAAATTATGAATGCAGATTTTAATGACATAAATGTGAGGATATTGCTTTTGAATTTTGCAACACATCTAGAGGCAAAGAAATAAAATGGCCCCTTAAAAGAAATGTTTAGTACTGCAGGTGGTTAGGCAACTCCTTAGTGCTTCTGCACGAGCAGTGACTACTCCTACGTTTCATTTATGTAAGTGCATAACACACTTCACAATCTGCCTCTAAATGAGGCAACTGATCTGCAAATACCTTTGGGTTGAGTAGTGAAGAATATTGTTGTCGGAGGGCTCCAATTCTAGTTTTATTATATTCTTTTCTCTTGGTTGCTTAATGTCCTTGTAACTTAAAAAACAAACTGCCTTGGTGTTAATGAGGCATAATTTATTCCACTTGCTAAACACTGACTAATTTTTTTTTTTAAGTTTCTAAGCAGAAATACTCACACTTAAGAATAGTCTACATTCACACTCTTCATTTAGCCAGTTAAAGGACGGGTTTTCCCAAAGCAGTTAAGTGATTTAGGAATGCAAGTCCTACTAGTTTTAAATGAAAAGCCCTGGTCAGCATGAGGTAGCATAAATGTTTTAGAGCTCTTGATAAACTGGAGGTCAAATGTATCAGAAGATGTCTATGGCCTAAAACCACTTTGTCAATATCCAGCTTATAAAATAAGAAGAAATAAAGAACTAGAAGTAAAAACCATAAAATAACAGAAATTAAAATTACGAACTTTACCCAGACTGGCCTACATTCCAAATTCCTCCCACCAGTCTTTCTTAAGTATGGACATATCCTACTTTATTTTTATGCTGTCATCTTTCTATTGCAAGTAAGTAATTAACTCTCCAAAAGATGAATTTAAGCTAAAAGAGTAAATACTGAAATTTAGGAGAGAAGACCTCTAAGTTTTGTCATACAAAAATCCAACTTCTCTGTGAACTTGTCTTTAACACTGAAGCTGCTGCCTATTTCATCATAACGTTTACCAATGTGTTCAATGTCTTCTGCACACTTTATGTTATCAAAATACTTATGAGATAAGGAGGCATAGGTAATTATGATTTATACTACTTGAAAGATTTTTTTTTTCAGCTACAGGTTGCAGGTTTTATGTATTAAGGATGTTGCCTTGTACTGCATGCTAAGGAAAAGTAGTAGAAATGATACTAACTGGCAAATATAACTGGTTGTTCAAATATTAATGTACTCCCCATATAGTCATTATAACTAAAAGGAAAAAATTGCTTTTGAGCATTTCATATTCATCAATAGTTCATGAAAATACATAACAAGTTATGACACATCTAATAAAGATGAAAGGGATGAAAATCCTTGTGAATTTTTAATATGGATAATAAAGGGCATTAATACAGCTTAATTATATCAATAAATAATTAAAACTACTTTTTAAACTATGTTTTATTTTTATTTGAAATAACTTTATGTGGTACTCTTGGAGGAATTCTATACATGGCATTACCATGCCAGCCACTCTACAAGGGGAATTAAAAGCTGCTCTATTGATTATCTGAGTAAATATGGCCATTTAAAACATTCTTAGGACATTTCAGCCAAGATGTTGTATCTTTTTAAAATACCCTTTTAAATCCAAAGTTTAGATAGATATTAAATAACAGTGAAAAAACTCAATGGTCTGTCCTGAGGTTAGATGGCTAGTTAGCCTGTCACTCTTAAGGCAAATAAATTTTGTATGCATCACCATACCAAGGAATAATGTGGCTGGCTTTGCAGGGGACATATTTGGTTTTCAGTCAGCTCAGGTACGGCTGAGTTAAAGGAAAGGTGGATATTTGATTTAAAACCAAACTTCAATACTAAGTCCCTAATTTTACCCCAGTGAATTTTCGTAACTTTATTCCCACAGGAAAATAAGCTAATATTTCATAGGACCGTTAACTACTTCACATTTCAGGGTTAACATACTTTTAGCAAGATCCGTACCAAGTGCCCAGGTTGAAATTTGTCTTTTTCACTTTTGCTGCATTTTCTCAGGGGAGCTCACCAGTGCACTGCCCCTTCTCTGTTTCCTCATCTCTGTCTGCATTCTCTAGTCGGAGCCTGCTGGCACTCACCTAGAACATAGAATACCTCAAGCTGGAAAGGACCCATAAGGCTTACCAAGTCCAACTCCCTGCTCCTCACAGGACTACCTAAAACTAAACCATATGACTAAGAGCGTCGTCCAGACTCTGCTTGAACTCTGACAGGCTTGGTGCCATGACCACTTCTGTGGGGAGCCTGCTCCAGTGACAGACCACCCTCTCAGTGAAGAACCTTTCCCTAATATCCAATCTGAACTTCCCCTGACACAGCTTCAGTCCGTTTCCTTGTGTCCTATCGCTGGTCACCAGGGAGAGGAGATCAGAACCTCCACTGCTCACCTTGAGGAAGGTGTAGACTGCAATGGGGTCACCCCTCAGCCTTCTCTTCTCCAACCTGAACAAACCAAGTGACCTCAGCCTCTCCTCATAAGTCTTGCCCTCAAGACCTTGCACCATCTTGGTTGCCCACCTCTGGACACAGTCTGATAATTTGATGTCCTCATATTGACGCACCCAAAACTGCACCCAGTGCTCGAGGTGGGGCTGCAGCAGTGCAGTGTGGAGTGGGATGGTGACCTCCCTCGACTGGCTAGCGATGCTGTGCTTGATGCACCCCAGGACACGGTTGGCTTTTTTGGCTGCCAGGGCACACTGTTGACTCGTATTCAACTTGCCATCAACCCAAATCCCCAGATCTTTTTCTGCAGGGCTGCTTTCCAGCCTCTCGTCCCCCAATTTGTATGTATAACCTGTACAACTTACTATCGTAACTGGTTTGGGTTTACCAGCCACCTGAGTTTCTCCCCTTCTGGTGCTGAGAGCCAGGGAACCAGTTATTACAACCACCTGAATCAGCACATGCAGCAAACTTTTACAGGGAAATATATTTTTTTTATATATTTTTTTAAAGAGATAGATGTATTACTTGCAGTACTGCCACCCGATGACAGCTTCAACATATCTAAGTGCCTCCAAAGGTCCAAAGGGATTTTGTGGGCAAGACTCAAGTGAGGCCGATTTCTACCCTCTCCATCTGAAAAGCTCCTTGGAAAACTAGCAGGGGTGTCTCTTAACAGCTCTAGAGACCTTTAGTCTGTCTCTTCAAAGTACTTTCCTGGTCTCAGCAGTGATCAGACCAAAGCCTCAGAGTTACTAGCTGTGTCCTGTCCTGTGCATAAAGGAATCGCAAGTGTTCACTGACAGGTGACTGTCTTGAACTATCCCCGCCCTCCTGTTTGACAGATCCCTACAGAGAAATACTTAAACTGCAACACAGAAAACACTATGCCAATAAGCAAACCAACATCTATATTAATAAAACATTGAAATCCCTGCATCTTTATCACAACCTCCACACAGTTAACTTTTGAAATATTTATTAAGTGCATAATACTTTGAGGAGTTGTCTGTATTCTTATATTAAAAAAAAAAAAAAATCCATGACCAAGGCAGTGGATGCTGACAGGAATTCTGAGCTCTTGGTAGGAGCCAGACTGAATCTTTGCAACAGCTCAGCACCACCTGCTTTCCAGAGATAGAGTGTGACTGGTGCACTTCTTGCCCCTGAGGAAACATTGCTTCCATGGCCTCCCAGCAGACTAAAATTAAGATTTTTTTTTTTTTTTTTTCTCCTTGTCTACTTACAGCTGAGGGTAATTGAATGGGTCACAAAGATGAGAGAGAGAGAGAATCTCTCACTGGCCAATGATCTTAGAAGTCATGAAAAACTTAAAGGAAAAAAAAAACAACAGAGTTGCCTGGAGGATAACAGCTTCATAGACATCTATAAACTCCCCTCTCTTGTGTAAATATTCAAGGGAATTATTTAGTTATGTATTAGAATAAAATAAGCCACTACAGCTGAGGTAAAACATTTAGGATCATGGTTTAGTGATTTTATTGCACAAAAGATTTATCAGTTCAAAAAAAATGCTTACATTCAAATTAAGAGGAAAAACATACAAAAAAAATGTACCTAGGAAGCATACAAGAAGAGGGGGAGAGGAGCAATAACCGCCCTTGATTTGAGAAAACTTAAATCTTTCATCCAGACACATTCAAATTTGAAAAGGAGAAAGTGACAAGAGTGTGTCCACTTTAGTGAAAGTGGATCATGCCATCTCAGACTCTCAGCTGGCTCCCTTTGCAGCGGATGACCTCCAGAGGTCCCTTCCAACCTCAACCATCTACGAAAGGACGTGTCCCCTTGCACAAGGATACCTCTTGCCCGTCTGAGGGAGACTGAGGTGCCCCATGGGCCAGACCACCTGCTGAGTGGGCCCTGAGGACACGGCTCAGAAACCCTTCATAAAACCAGGGGCATGTCCATGGTCTAGTTCATCAGCTCCTACCTTGTACCATGTTCGGGTTGAGAGAGAGCCCAGGGCCGCACAGGTATTAAGTGCACAAGGTTGCAGCCTCTCATCCAGCTCCACCTCAATCTCTTCTGCACTTCTCCCTTCCTCTTTTTGAATTAGACCCTCCACATCTGAGGGTCTTCCGTAACACCTGTAAATGATTACATGGTCTTCTGTAACCATTTGAGTCATTCATGTTCTTCTCTTCTTTTATCCCTTTAGAAAGACCTTTGAAAAGGCTCCGAGGTTTTTGGTAAGGATAGGATAATTTTAACAGAAGCAAGCAATAGTGACAACAGCCAGCACTAAATACTCTGAATTTGCAATAGGGATAAGGCACGTACCTTTTGGCATTTCTTCAGAAGTCCCTCCTAGTCCCCCACTGACTGCTGCTCATGGAAGTCCTCAGGTACTTGTCACGCCTTTGCATTTTTCCATTAATTTCTACATTAGCCTTTTAAGCCTATGTAAATTTGTCCTGGAGGTCAATATCCCGCAGCAATATCCCACAGCCGAATTACAGTTTGTGTTACAACAGTTTATGTTTGAACTTTAACTAGCTTTTCTCAGCAAATGTTTCAAGACAAAGTGTCCAGGAGTCCATGCAAAGCTACAAGATAAGGGGGTCATATCTGTTGATGAATTTCCTTTCCTTGCTACTCAGATGATCTTCATGGCTTCAAGCCAAATAACAAAACTGCCGCCTTTGGCATCATATGCTTTCAACTTTGTACTGATATAAAGATTGAGGTTACAATAAAGAAACATGTTTTCTTATTATTTCATTGCCCGGACCCATGAACAGAACTTGGTACCATTCAGTATTCAATGCCTTAAAGACAAAACTGTATTTTAAAATTAGGTGAAGGCTATAAAACCTTGTATCGAACCATTTTGATTTTTGTATTGCTAAAGCTCCGTCTTAACATGACATCTAAGATTCAAAAGGCCTTATCATTTTCCCACTGTCTTCAGTATTTAATTAAAAAAATAAATTCTCTCTTTTGATGAATTTGCTCAAAACATAACTACAAAGTCATCACAAAAGGCAATCTCCACCTAAGGTATGTTTGGAATTTGCTCATGCACTTGCTCATGCACTTGCATGCCTTTTAAACAATTCAGCTAGGTGACACTAATACTGCTGCTTATGGGAGACGTTCAAAATGACAACAGTATATAAAGGGGTACTGTCAAAGCAATAAAGGAGAGCAATGTCAGTAAAAGTTACCTAAAGTCAGGACTGAAATTCAATTTTGGTTCTTCGCTAATAATAATCAACATTACCACACCTTAAAGAAGAATGTATTTCTCAGTGCACTAAAATTGAATCCCGTTCTTTAATGAATAATACTGGATCTTATAAACAGCTACACAGAATAGTATTAAAATACCTCTATTGACATAGTAATCTCTGTAATCTCTCCTTTCTTTTTCTCTTTTATTTTGCTTTTTTGAGCCTGTCTGTGAGAACTGCACATCAGACCATAGATAAAACAAAGCATTGCTTGGGTTGTTCTCAGTCATTTAGTGCATTGCAAAGGTCCAGATTTGAAGGAGTTTGAATTTCTTTACTTCCTTTTGCTGGATTTTGGGGTGAACTATGGGTACCTAGAACTCTGGGAGAAGGATATCTTTACAGAATATCATTTCCCAGGGGACAGTTACGAGTCTTCTTCGGAGTATTGAGACATGCCTGTGATTAGATGTATCTCAGCTAAAATCCATGCTTCTGAAAACAATGAGCAACTATGTGGTTTAGGTAGATTTGAAACATCTAATAATAAACACCCATTGCAAAATATAAAAACCTTGCCTTTCTCTTCTCAAGACTGCTAAAGCTATGTTAACATTGCATATGCGACCCAGGGTCAGAGCCCCAGGCTTTCACCTGCCCAGTCATCTGTCACAGCCAATTTATGTCCGTAGCTTCATTCCCAGCTTGGTCTCTCCGTTCAAGCAGCACAATTCAGGGCCAATTCCACTCAGCAGCCGGTTGCTGTTAAGGGGCAGTGATTGGGTTCAGTCATTCACAAGGATTTTCTTGCACAGCTGTTGCGAGAAGGGAGCTTTGTTTTTCAAAAGGAAAAGAGGAGTTCAAGGCGAAAGCTAAGCTTTTTAACTTTCAACTGGATGCTGCTTTGTCAGATAGGTCTTTGGGGGAGGATCAACGTTACTAATTGTATTCAGTATTCCTACCACTTCATGGTAATAGGCTGAAATTTTAGTTCATGGTGTTCTTAATAGAGCCTACTGATTTGTTTTTTCCTGTTTAAATAATATTTGTGGAATAACATCCCATTTGGTTTTGAACTCTGATTTATTTTTTGTGTAACAAAATTTTCATATGTGTAGTTTGACGTCCTGGGATCTGAGCAATTTCCCAGCCTTTCTTTAAGTTGGATAGTTTAAGTGAGAATAGTCCAATGAAGAGTAGCCCTTAGACTCAGGGGTGACATATTCAAATTAAGTAAGTTGGTAAGCTGCAACTCACCCACTTAATGTTACCTCTAATGGTAACGCATGCCTAAGAAAACAAACCTAGGGTTTAATATCCAGCCTAAACAGTTTAAAATATACTTCTGCAAAGAAAGGTAAAGTTGCAACCTTCCCACCATGAGAAAAAGTCAAGGATATTCCGTGTGCAGTTGCTGGAAGGTGCTTGTTGAATGAAAGGGTCTTGACGGGCCAAACCACTTTGAGTAGTACCTTATGGAATGCAGTGAATAATATCCCAATTACGCTCCCTAAGAGCAATTTTGAGGAATTCTGCTGTGGATTCTGGTGAAAGCGAAGCATTGCATCACTGGCTGAGATACATTGGCATAGCTCTGACCAGAACATATGGTTATTATTCAAAGCCTTCTTAATATTGTTTTACATGTCTAGGTTTATATGACTTACTCTTTCATCTCTTTTCTGTTTGTTCATTAAATGTAGGCAAGAAGAAATTAAAAACTACCTTTTGGGCAATTTGTGGCAAAAGATTTAAACATAAACTAAGAGAGAAGACATGAAAGATAGTTGCTGAGCAGTTAGATTCACCAGCAGAGTGTCTTTTTGTTGGTCCAGGAAGCCAGTGATTAAAAACTCTGAAGAAAAATGGAGGGAAATTCTCAGCCAAAAGCTTAAAGACCTGGGATGAGTTGCAGCTAGAAATTAACGTAAATGAAAATCATAAACTTTAGATAATTCTGATCTTTGGGTGGCAGATTGTTTCTTGTCAGTAAAATATTAAATCTCTGCTTAAGTCTTTCAAATGCCTTCCATGACCAGGGAAAAAAAATTTGAGTTTTGAACCTCCATTGAATCTGGGAGGTTTTAAATTGTGATTTCAGTTCCAAACTTAACGCTGTCAACTGTTTTCCAAATGTGAATTGGGTTCATGGGTTTGACTCATACTTTCTTTGAAGTTCTCAGACTCAGCCTACTGCAGCTGTTTGTAGCTGTCTGTGTCTGTGGGTGGGTATGTGTGTTTTAAATAAGTAACTAAAACCTACAAGGGAGGGAGTGCAACTTACAGTAAGATATCTTAACCTGAAATGCTTGTCTCTGTTTAGTGTTGTTACCTGCTACTTTAGTCTTGAATATTTCTTTTTGTGAAAATTAAAATTTGAGTTCAAAGTTTATTATTTCTTGAACATATTTGTTTCCATTTACTGTCATCTTTTCTCCTTTGTGAGAAAAGCTTAACCTTGAGAAATGAGTTAGAATATTCTACTTTTATACTTTCACTGAAGATAGCAGAGCAAAGTTTGCAGAGAATTTGGGCCTTTATCATATGAAATGGAAAAGATGCTGTCAGGATTAAAGCAGTAAAATAAAGAGAAATGCTTGCTTCTCCTTCCTCTCCCTTCATCTGTTTAGGAGTTCTTCTAAGTCATATAGCCTTAGTCAAAAGTAATATCAGGGTCCTTTTTATTATTTATTTTTTTCTTTTGAGGAATCTGTAATCACTTTTCAAATACTGCACTCCCGAATCCTTTTCTGAGACAGGCACACCTTCTCCTCTGTAGTTCTTGAGAGAGTTGAGCCTTCTTCCTCTCCTCACATGTATTATTTATGTGAGTAGGCAGGAAAGCTGAGAAGAATAAATTGGCAGATCCTCCATTGCACACCATTCAGCAGAAAGGTTAGGGTGCATAGCACCACAAAAAGTGCACCATAACTTTCCAGATTTCGTTGAGCACTTTGGAATATTTCACCTCTTTATGGGCAAGACACCTGGCTTTTGCCGACATACCTGGAAATTAACCACCACAACAAATACTTGTAAGACTTGTACACTGCAATAAAGGAACCCAAACAATAGCAATAATTCAGAGCACACAAGATTATACTTTACTACTTTAAAATAAGAAAAAAAGGTCTAGTAAAGAAAACACAAAGGTAGACTGTGTTTCAAGTAAGATATTTTGTACAGGTTATTCATATCTTATATCTTCCCTAGGCAGAATTTTTTCTCCATCTAGCCACTATGTAGAAAGAGGAAAGGAATAGCTATTTGGGGAGCTTTGCCTACACCTGTTAACTAGGTGACAGGCACAGTGGGAACAGTAAACTTCTGTGAATGTAGGCCAGCAGTAAGTTGCTAGCTTTCTGCAGAGAGAGAGGAGAGTATTAGTATAAGCTCTTCCCTAGGATGTTCCTGGAGTGGAAGAGCACCATAACATCTGCTGGAATAGGCACTCCCGCGTGGCTAAAGAGCTGCTTAAGAAACACATTCAATCATAGCAGTCCCAAATAAACTCCTTGGCCTAGTCTACCTCTAGCCAACTGCAATTCAAGCCTACAACCCAGTGTGATATGCAGCAAGGCAGAAAGAAATACATATCTGAGCTGAACTACCAACTTGAAGGTGCAGTACGTTGGTGTGTGCAACTGTGAAATCCCTCAGTCAAGGGGTGGCTGTGATATGAAAGAAGCATCCTAAAAATGTAAAAGTCATTGAAAATATAAAATTCAAATGAAGTTGTAACTGCATAAGAAGGAGTATAAAGCTCTGAATGGTGTTTCTGAAAGGAATTATGCACGCACAGGTATGCTGCGGGAGCCATAGTTCTTCATAAGTGTTTATGGTCTCTTTCCTAGTGTTTTCATTCTTAACTATTATCAATAAGAGAACAATGCAAGAGTGACATTTTATGGAGAGAGAAAGCTTTATTTACCACAGATGAACATTTTAAAACAGAAAGTTAGAAGATATATGAGGAAACTTCTCCTATGAGCATCTCCATTAAAGAGTTTCTCATCTTTAATGATTGCCTTCTATATTCATAGTCTCCTTCAGAGCTTTGCATGCCATTTAATTCAAGACCACTTCTGCTAGACTGATGTTTGCTGATAATCCTTTACTACTATTCATATCCCGAGTGTTGTAGCAATATCCTATCAATCTCTATCAACAAGAAGGCTGCATTTTTCTTATGTGCTTTACAAACACATGTAAAATGCAAATACACATATAAAATGCAAATACACACAAATACAACATGACTTTATCTCTTTAAAACAAAATAAACACTGAAAAAATTGTTTTATTTTTAATTATAGTTTTTGTCACCGTGAGCTTCCCATGCTTTTCTTTAGAGTTTATTCAAATGTTTTCAAGTCATAAATTAGACAGGACAAAACCCTAGAATATAATTTCTGCACTGGCAGGTGAACAGAGCTGCACAGTATATTTTAGCTAAGGTTTTCTATAGTCTGCATTTCTTCCTGAATATGAGCACAAAGTAAAACTGGGGAATGGAAATTTGTGGTTTTACCTTGTACTACTCACTCTAAAAAAGCAATTTTTCCAGATTACTGAAAGCAGACAACTAAGATGGAGAAAAGATTAAATTATGATATATTTTACTGCTGTGCCTAAAGCTATTTGTGATGGAGCAAACTAAAAAGTCAAGTTACAACTCAAATACCCTGTTCACAATACACAGTTCTTGTTTACTGATTTAATGAGTCTATAAAGCTGAAATTTAAAGAGTTGTCATTAATTTAAAATCAAATGTTGGTCTTGGATTTCTTTGCAAACTATTGGTGTAAAGGATGCAGGATAGTGCACTATTTTTTCTATTGATTTTGGACTTTCACTGCTTGCAATGTCTTTTTTCCTCTGCATAGTCAGTTCTTCAGTTGACTTTGTCTGTTACCAGTATATTACTTCTACTATAAGTTCTAGCTGGATGTAGGAGAAAGGTTTGTTAAGCAGGACAAGCAGCTCACAGGATTTAGCAGGGCATCCCAGCTCATTGTTATGTGCCGTGTTCTGATCACTACAATTACAATTTTCCTGACCTGAAAAAACTTTTTTAACTGCATGTATTTTCTCATTTTGACATTGAATGAGAAAAACTTCTGGTCCTCCATTCTACCTGTAGAGAGAGAAAAATCTGCATGAGAGGAGAAAAGGCAAAGAAAAGACAAATAAAGAGAAAGTAAACATGTTGCTTCTCGGTTGTTGCACGCTGAGAGATTCATCTTCCCTGGTGTTTCCTTCTGACCTGATTATCCAGATTGCCATTTTTAGTCAATGTAGAAAAAGGTATCTCAGGAATATGGTTTCTCTGCCCTATGTTATATAAGGCAGTGACCTGTACATATGTAAAGGAACAAAACATATTTACCTCTACAAGGGACTGTTTCCTTTGACTGTAAAGGGATTCCAGACATCTTACCTAGCTTGGCTTTGCTAGTCCAAAAATGATTACATTTTAGACATATAGAAATAGGTGAGACAAATCCCACCCTAAGTGCCTAGAAAAGAGGTAGATCAAAGCAAACCTGCACCTTACTTCAGTCCTAGTAACTACGTTAAAAGTAAAGCCTGCCTATATGACACTCAGGTGGGATTCAGCTGGTGGCAATGCAGAACTCTATGTTTAAGTCAGTCAACTTTCTCTCCTTTGACAGTAGTGGAATTACATTTAATAGAGTTAATGGGCTCTAGGATGCAATTTGTCTCATCTACGAGTAATCATCTAATACAGGTCATACAAATCACAGCTTAAAAGTGAATGTTTGCTTCTGCTGGCTGCAAAATGGGGGTCTATAACATAGCCGTGAAGGAGGAGCCTAGCACCAGGGTGAGGGCATCAGGTTTGTAAATGCCTGGCTCCCAGAATGCAATCCACAGCTTTTCGTTACGGACCCAAGCTGCAGCGTATGGTCAAGCATTAAATAGCCTAGAAAAGATATTTATACAGATGTCTTCTGTTGTCTTCACTCTCATTCATTCATTTAAGCTAGGTTATACTCTCTCATAATTAATTGGGCTAAAAGCATGCTCACGGACCCTTGTAGCTGCTCAGCTGACAGGAGGCAGCTTGTTAAGTCACCACAATTCAATTGTGTTTGATCGTACTGCTATAACCTGAAGCTTTGGCTTTCCTCTGCTGTGGGTTTAAATCACGAGTAACTTCCCTGAAGACATTAGATTTATTTCACAGAATAAAACCAACATGAGAAGAGAATCAGGGCCTCAGGCCACCCAGCTTATACAACAATAAAAGGGAGAAGGGGAATTTATGGATGACATCAGCAAAGAGGGTCATAAAACCAAACTTACAGCTTGAAATAGCTATACTAATTAAGAAAGTGGATTGCAGAAGTTGGAGATTGTAATGTAGATAACAACACAGTACAAAACCATAAAGAGTGAATTTTTCTTTTACTAGAAATCCAACTGTTGAACAATAGCTAAAACCCACATGAGTCTTGAATCATGAGTGGTTTAACTTAATCAGAGACATAGGTGTATATATCCTGCACAATGGAAACATAGAGCTTAGACAAATACTTAAGTGAATATGAAGCCTTTAGATACCTAAAGTATTTCCTATCACACTGTAGGTATTTGAGGCATGAACACGATTTGATTATTCAGTTAAATACATTAAAAAGCAGAAGCAAAACTAACACAACATACTGTTCAACATTACAAAACAATTATTCTATTCAGTCAGTGCTTTAAAAACAAACCCATTCCAGAACAGCTGGAAGCCTGCAAGTGACATTTATAACAACTGCAAGCAGTAGTTAACATAATGTAGTAAAAGAAAAGATTGACTCTTTTGGTCTTTTTTTTCCACATCTTTTACTTTTAAATTTATATTTGGTTTTTGATTTTCATGTAATATCTTGCCTATTCTTTTGTCTGCCCTGAAAAGTTCTAATTAGCAATTCTCACTGACTGTGGTGCACCTGTCACTAGAATTCCTCCCAATGTGTTTTAACATGCCCAAAGTCTGGTCCAGAGTGCTTTTATACCAGTATGTGTATTTTGCTTGCTTGTTGATTTCAAATTCAGATACATCCCTGTAAGCGCAGGTTTCTCTACCAAAATGAATCATGCCAGGTATGTTGGTATAACAGTGCTCATTGCTGATGAATTACTTGCAAATGTCCCTGTAAATAAAGAAACATTTCTGTGTGGTTTTTGAGATCTTGACAAGTGACCTTTCATGGATTTGTGCCATTTAAGGTAGATGTCAATAAAAAGCAAGGTAAGCCACACCAAACAGATACTCCGCAATGACTCATGCCTGAAGAAGAAGAAAAACATCTGGGAGCAGAATGGAAATGCTCAGTTTGAAAGGCTCTAGCCTGTTCTTGTTATCTCAGTGAATATGAACCATCAGACTGACTAATACCAAAGCAGATCACACTCAGATTCCCCAAACCAGAAATGACCCACTGAACTGGATTTATTGTGCTTATACATCAAGAGATGGAGCTGACTATGAACGATCCCGTTAGCAGTGCGGTAGTACGAATGGATATTTTACTTAAATGACCAGCCAGAAGCTATAAAGTCAGACCAATGAATGAAAATCATTCATTGATGAAAGGCCAAAAAGCATCATAGTAGGTGGTCAGTCACCTCATGTATCTTTAGGCAACAAAATTAGCCGGTGAAGCGTTAGGAGCCATATTTACTTAGGCGTCCAATGGACTTAAGAAATGGAGAAGAAAGGCTGAAGCTACTCTGCTGCACAGAAACAGCTCCAAAGCCAAGTTCGTGGCCAGATTCAGCAACTGCAGAACCAGTCCTGGAAATGCCTTGCCACGTCTGGGGAAAATCGAGGTAATGCCACATGCCTTACAACGCACATCAGGTTATGTTTACCTGCTGTGTGGGTAAGCTCCAGACCTCATCCATCTCATCTGCTGTTACCAGGGCTTTTATGCAACCGATGTCAGATGGTCATAAGGTGCTAGGACTTGTCCTAGGGAAGCCCTGAGCTGCTTAGTGCTGAAACACAAGCTGCTCCAAGGCTGCCTACACAAATAACATAGGTGCGAGCTATCGGTTCTTGGGGGTGCCCGGGACTTCGGGCACTCACACCAACCGGCTTGGCTGCCCTGTACACATCTCCACAAGCTTTTCCATAGTGTAGTTGTATCGCCTAAGTTAATCTCCTGCTCTGAGTGTCCCTTTAGAGGTTTCGGCCATGCCCTGATGACTGTAGAAGTGCAGGGAGACCAGACTTCTAAATTAGATGCTTCAGCCTGATTCCCGAGTGCTGGGCAATGAGAATCTCTGCCACCATGCCCATGCTGTCTGATTCTCAGCACCACAGGGCACTGGAATGAACTTGTGCAATAGTTACAAACATCACTTTTAGCTGTTGCACACATATACAAAGTATTTGGTTTTCTTTTTAAAGCCTCATATTTCAGGGGGAGGGTATATTGGGGTTTTGTTCGTTTTCCACGGATTCCTTCCAGACCCTCAAAGAGGCATACCAAAGTTCTGATTTCAAGACAGCAGGAGAGCGATACGGGCAGCCCTAAAGCACCATGTAGTAGTACTTTTATCTCTCCCAGACCTGCTTAGATTTCTGCATGCAGTTCAGCTCATCTGAGCAAGAATTGATTAGAGTTTCTAGTGCTCCATCCACATTCTATATGCAGGAATTTTCAGAGGAAAAGGCAGCCAATGACAGCATGTTGGAGAGATCAATAAAAAGAAGTTGTTTTTAGAAATCTTTATCCTTAAATAGATTAGTACAAGCCTAATGTACTGTTAAAAGATATTCTGAAATCTTAGTGGATTCTTACTTCTCGTGTTGCCAAACCAAGAGTTTTTAGTTGTTGTGGCTTCACTGTTGTACAATTTTATTTTGCTGCTGGATCTGGTCCAATTCCCCTAGCAGTCAGGAGAAATCCAGCCACTAGCAGTGGTTGAACAGTTCTCATGCTGAAAAAAGCAGAGTCATTATTATAACTGTTATTGTGGCATAGCCTATATTTTAACTTATCATTTTCTGTCATGTCACAACAACTAATGTCATCCAAAGCTCTTCAACATATAGGAAGTTTCAAGTGAATTTGACAAATTTGTATCAATGCAAAATACGGGACTTCATTGGTGAGATAATTCCAGTCATTTAACAGTAAGGATAGGCATGTCCACATCTTCATATTTGCTTTTGTGGGATGGAAAGGTCCAGAGATCTTTTCTAACAGTGTTTAAACAAAAAAGAGGTTGAATCCACCATTTGACTTTCTGACTTGTTCTTTCTTCTTCCTGTGGCCCGTGCTAGGAAGAGTGAGACAGCATACAGCTTTTAATAAGCCTTTGGTGGTCAGTTTTAGCCATAGAAATAACTCAAAATTTCTTTCCTTGCCTTTTTATTTTTAAAGAAATTAATACTAAAATGAAAAGAAAAAAATAATGACTGAACATTTCCCCATGGATTTCAGGATGGCATTCCTTAAAATTCTTTTTTTTTCTCTCAGCTTAAAAATTATGGTTGGGAACTTGTTTCTGCCCTCCTTTCATATACCTGACAGAGCAAATTATAGAAACTACTACCAGTTCAGATTTTACTGTAGACTAAGCCTTGTCTGAGACTGTTCATCCAGAGCACAGCTTCAACTTGTGACAGCTTCTGAATCTGTGTAACCTGGGGTTTATTTCAGACATTTTGGGCTGTTAATCTCTCACATCTCAGTGAGCCTTATCAAAATTAGTGTTGATGTCTGTAGTACTCAGAAAATAAAGGAAAGGTCAATACCATCAATTCAGCTTCAACTGAGGTCATGCCAACATCCAAGACAGAGCCTCATATAAGATATGATGACTCATCTCCTTGCAGAAACTCGCAGCATGGTTCATTTCTTGATTATTATAGAAAGATGTATTCAGTCATCAAGGTCTGCTGTTGCCAAAAGGGAAAAAAAGAGTTGCCTGGCTCTCAACTTTGGGAACAATCCTGGATTAGTTCTCCATCAGCAGGCATCTGTGTACCTGTCTGGTCACAAAGCAGCTGTTCTTTATTCAGGGGTGTGATAGGTCCTACTGAACACAAAAGCATTATGCATTTTATCAATACGGTCATGTTCCGAGGCAGCTAGTGCTGTACACAAAAAAATCAAGGAGGAGCACACAATCCCTCACCAACACAGTCTACAATCTGATAGATAATAAACATCCAGAGAATGAAAAAGAAGGAAAAAAGTCAATACAACTTTTGCATTTGGCATAATGCCTTCTTTTCCATTTTATCTTTCTCTCTTTTAGTAAAAGCCTCTGGGCAAACCTGCTGGCCCCAGAAGTTATGACTCAGAGCATACAAAGCCTATCTTCCCATAGAAGAACCTGTACAGGGGTCTCTTCCACAGAATGATGAGCCTGAAAGCTGTGGGAAGGAAGGAAACCTCTGAAGGAATCTTCAAATTCTAGGAATCAAAAGAGCTGCTCTCAAAAATGTCACTCTGTTTCAAAGTTGCTGATGGTTACCTAATGTACCTATAGTCAAGTAACCTGGTTCAGTATGTCCCTTTATTCCATGTGTCTGTACAGATTTAAAGAAAAATCTTTTCTTTTTGTCTGAAATTGCAGGACAGACTCAGATATTTAATAGGAAGCACATATAATTTAATATAACAATGCAATGTGTAAGAGTGCTAAATATCATGAGAGTTCTAGTCCGTAGTGAATTAATTATATTTAAAACTATGAAGTGAAACAAAGTATTTCCTACCAATAAAATTAAGCTTTATTGGCAACAAGTAAGGTCTAATCATTTAATATATTTGGATTGTGTTTAAACAAGACAATAAGGCTTTTGAAGCCTGGAAAGGAAGGCAAGGCATACAGATAATGAAATTGGTGAACAAGCAGCATGTACTGAGGAAACTCCACCGATCATTTGATAGTTGGAATTGTAACACTTCCCAACTGTCTTTTATTCACAGTTTCAAAAAGGCTGCTCCTAAAAGGCCTTTTCCCTGTTTGTGGTTTCTGATCATGCTGGAGAGCTAAGGATGAGGCAGCAGGGACAGGAGAGCCGGCCACAACGCTGGCGGTGGGATCCCCGAACTGAACCTGATCACTTGGGGCACGGGGACATGGAAATGTTGTACCTGATTTTACAGGTGGCAAAGAGAGAAAACCTCCTGTTTCCTTGTACCATCCGCCTGTGGGCTTTTCAAAATGGGTAAATGTTGCCTAAAACCAATATCATCTGCTCTTTTGTTGCAGTCTGATGCTATGAAAGTCTGGCATTACTTTGAGTAGGAGTGCAGCTGGCTGACAGTGAGTTGTCTGAGGTGAAGCTAATCAGTTTGAGGTAATCATCTGGGTAGGTGGGATGATTCGCCCACCGGAGGTGGCAGTCACTCCTCAGTCCTGCCAAAGGAGCCTAAACGGCTAGTTTAGTCTAGAAACTTAGGGATGAGTCAGCCAAAAACAGGTGAGATTAATCTTAATCTCTGCATACAAAATTACTCCTATCTAGTATGAAGCTAACCTTAGTCACAGTGTGCCTTAAGATGAGAGGTGCCAGCCAGAACCTTTCACTGAGGTAGGTGCAAGAGTATTTCAAAGCAAGAGTGGTTCAAAACTTTGCCAGGGGAGGTTTAGACTGGACATGAGGAAGCATTTCTTTACTGAGAGGGTGGTCAAACACTGGAACAGGCTTTCTAGAGAGGTGGTCGATGCCCCAAGCCTGTCAGTGTTTAAGAGGCATTTGGACAATGCCCTTAACAACATGCTTTAACTTTTGGTCAGCATTGAATCGGTCAGGCAGTTGGACTAGATGATTGTTGTAGGTTCCTTCCAACTGAAATAGTCTATTCTATTCTATTCTATTCTATTCTATTCTATTCTGTTCTATTCTATTTGCAGTCCTGAACTTTCTGTGGGGTTGGCATTTTGCGCTAAAGGCCAGCAAGAAAAGCTCAGGGTCTTGTTAGCTGATCATTTTTACAGCCTTTAAATGGGAATATTGGTGATCATCCTTAAGAGTTATAAATTAGTCTCTTAACAGTCACTACTTTTCTAACAAGAAAAGTTCTCCCAGTTTGGGGGAAAATCCATGGGCAGACTGAGCTGGAGAGCCCAGACAAAGTTTTTAAGTCCATAAATTTTATTTCTTTTGACCAGAGATCTTAAAATGGGGATATATAGTAGTGATTTCTCTGCTCAGATTTGTAGATAATTTCCCCTAGCAGTGAAAAAAAAAAAAAAAATTACACAGGCTATGGGGTTTTTTGCCTATCAGCAGCCTTTGACACCAGCTCTACCCTACTACGTTGCTCTGGAATTTTCCCTCAGACGTGTCCCACACCTCATTGGGCAGCTACCAGCATGATTAAGTGAACTTTTATCCTGCCGTCTGTCCTGCTATGTGGTCTGCATCATCTGGCAACATCTGTAGGAAAAAGTTGAGCTTTGCCATTAATTACAATGTGTTCATAAGACTAAATTCTGTTTGTATCATTTGTCTTGGAAGTGCAGGTGAATAAATGAACCGGTGTAAATGTCCTAGGTTAGTGGGTAGTTTTAAATTTCAAACAGAATTTTCTCAAATGATCCCTGGGAAAAATATTGGGTTTGGATGCGCATCTGAAATCAAATCCCCAAAGATTTTTAATCTTTTTCATTGCACTCCTTTTCCTTACCTGCTTTCCAGGGGCAAAAGGGGAGTGAGAACCTGAAGAAAATTATACAATCCATTCTGTAATTTCTTCTGAAAACTCAAATTTGTTTTTAAGCAGGTGTAGAAAAATGACATGTTTGAATGAAATGAAAAATAACTGGGTAGAAAAGGGATATTTTTCATTGTGAGATTGCCTTTTTTTAAATTATTACTGACTTCTTGCTGTTTTGATAAATGAGCAAAATGGTAAGAATTGGTGATGGTGAAAATTACAGATAAAGGGGTATGTACTCTATTAGCAATACAGACTAATGTTCTTTCTATTGGTAGTTGATAATTTTTTCTGTCTGTTCTTCACCAAGAATCTGTTCATGTGATTTCTTCTCCACATACTCAAAAGTCTGCTGTGCATGCATGCGGGTCAGAAGAACAGTGCCTTTTATTTTTTACGTTATCCTATAGATTGCACAATTCACCCGTGTTTCAATATTTGCATTGCTATCACTCCAAGGTTAAGCTTAAAAAGAGTTGATTTTTAGAACAAAGAGAAGCACTGTTATTAATTTCCAGAAAGTATTAATTTCCGTTGGGATATTGTGCAGCAGCTAGAAGAAAATAAAGGGGTCTCCCTTTACAGAGGATTTTGTCTTTTATGGCTATGAGCATGGACATGTACTGCAAAGTTTCTGTGAATACTGAAATGTCTGTGTGGGAAAGGATAAGAACAAGCAGTGGAGTGGAGCTGAACAGTCTGCTTAAAGAAAGCTATTATCTCTTTCTACATTCATTTGTGGAGCTACATAGCACTACTTAGCTTCCACTGAGGTACCCAGAGAAAGCTTTTTTATTACAGCTCAAGGTAATTTAATGCAATTCAGGGTGTTTTCTTTTAGAGTGTTTTGCAACTGCCTCCTGCTCTTCGAAGTTGTGGAAAAATATTAGAGGCGGAATAGTCAAATCTGCTTATATGTTAAGAAGCTTTATATGTAATATAGCTTTGTCATTTCCATCAGTTTCCTAAAGTAAACTACTACCTATATTAGCTACCAGATAGAGCTACAGGTAAAATCTATTTTCAAAGATCACCTTGATGGTCTTTGCCAAGTTACCAAGGTCATTAAATCTAGACCTGGTGTTAGAAAAAGTGAGCTTGGAGATAAACAGAGATCCTACCACTCTGGAATTGTATTGGAGCTCTTTGATTCTATTACATGCATCACAGACTCTCTGGTGTAGCCCTGCAGAAATCCGTTCTGAAATGAGCCTCAAGGACCATGAAGAGATTGATCATTTATATAAAATAATGTTCTTTTTCTGGTTTATTCTGTTTGTGCAACCACTGGAAAAACATTTCCTTTCTTGACAAAAGCATTGTTCACCATCTGGCAGGTCTTATGAAACTAAAGAAGTATTTTATTTTGCACCAGTAGATAGAATTCTTATTAAATACTTTGCCATTATGTTAAGTAATGTTCTGCATGCCTCTTGGCTTCTATTTTTTTTCTTGCAAAAGCATATTAATTGTACTTTCTTTTTCTGTACTTTGGATACATCCTGATGTGAGGATTTATTAATCATTATTATTTATTATTCATTTCAAGTCTATTGAACAGAGTTTGACCACTTAAGTTTACCAAAAAAAAAAAAAAAAAGAGAACTTCAGATGGATTGACTTCTGATACATGTAAGCCCTTTAAGAAAATCCTAACAAACTCTGTAAGTATAAGGAAAATTATGGAGTCCCTTCTGCAGCCTGTATCTCCTCTTCCTCCCAGTTGTTGCTTTGGTTTTTGTTGCAATATTTCAAAAACATTAATATCACACTGGAAAGAAGGTATCAATGTGTTTGAAATAAACAAAACAAAAACAAAAACCAAGTGAAATGGGGAATGTCATTCTTCTCATTCTTCGGACGCTAATTCAGGAGGATGTTTAGGCTAATGCCTAACTTTTGCCATTTAAAAGCATTAGACTACAGGTCAGGCTGAGGTCTGCTGGAGACCTAAGTACCTTGCTTATCTGAGCCTCTGAACAGGACACTTTTTTATAGCACCATAATTTTTATAACAGAATTCATGGTTAAGGAATGCCAGGTCCTCATGTATGGTTTTGATCTTCTCCGTTTCTGTGGGAGTCACCACTGGCCATCTCCAGTAGTTAAAGATGGAGGAGAAAATTGCCAGAGACTTCCTTAAAGTGTTTGACATCTAAGCAAAATCACTAACAAATTAGCATTGCTTTTCTGATGCAGCTTTTCTCCAGCGCTACAGTTCCTTTTGATCTTTAGGTGGAACGTTTACACATTTCTAAACAAAAATCTAATGGGGTGAATGTCTGCCTGGGATAGCAGAGGTGATATGCACTATACTTTCTTTCATGGGTAATATTATTCTCATAAATATAATAACTCTTTAATAATTTGACTTTAAAAAATTATCCTATCATATTAACAAGCAAAACTGTAAGTGACCACAAGACCAATAAACAAAGTAATGTAGTAAATTTTTACTGTCATAACTTTGATGTTATCATGAGAAAGGATATCTTGAATCTTAAAAGGTCATTTCTCTTAAGCTGTAGGAGGACTAACAAGCTAATTATAAATCCAGCTGAAGGGAACACATATGGACTCAGTCCATAATTATGCCTAGAATTAATTGGTTTTATTCTGAAAGGATGGTGAACTCAGTGGAATCTGCTGGAATTTCAGGCACTGTACTTAGACCATTAAAATAAGTCTTTAACACTGTTACCGAGGATTTTAATTATTTTTTTCTGTATAGATCAAGTTGTTCCTCATGTAGACATTTTGTTTTAATTATTTAATTGTATCAAACACTTAATGATGCAGTTTTGTAATAACATGTATTCTGATGGTTATACACATTTCCATATATAAATGTATACAAAATTTGACCGAGGTTCAAGGGAGGACATGCTGATATTTTAAAGCCAATAGGAAAAAAGGATGTGTTCAGCTGTTTCCTGGACTAGGGCTTTAGTTGTGGCATAGATGAAGAGTAATGGAAGTTGCAAAGGGGAATATTTCTCCCCCACTGCAAAGTGACTGGGAAAATAAAAGGAGAAAAAAATGGAACCTCAGACCTTTTGATAATAAACCTTAGAAGCAACATAGGGGATGGATTTGAAAGACTGTGCTTTTAAAATTATTTTTCAAGTTCAAAAAATAATCTTTCTTTTCTCTGTTCATTTAAAGATAAATTCAAAATCAAAGGAATGACCTTTTTTATGTACAATCAATAGTCCCTGAATATGTAAATGATGCTTTCTAATCAATATATAGGAATAAGCACTAAGGTAGAAATATTATCATTGACAAAAACATCCCCATAGAGCTGACAAAAAGTGGAGATGAAAATTTATTTTTTTAAATATAACCTCATAGTAAATTTTTTTCCCCTCAGTATGAATTAGTGATTTGTACTGAAGGACAAAGAAAAAATTAGATTTGCAATATATAGGTACAATGGTAATTATAATAAAATTAATATAAATATCAGTATGAAAGATACTAAAATATACTAAAATAAAACCTCTTCTTTTGGTGCCTGAAACTGCAATTCAGGAAACCTGCCACATTTATTGACTGATATAGGAGGACTACAGCTAAACTTTAAAGTATGAAAACTTTCTTAAGGAGTAACATATAATTGTCAATAAATTGACTTTAATGCCCTTACTTCATCCTGAAAAATGCTTCCTTTTGAAAGAAATTCATGTTATTTGATCCATTTGTCAGGCTGATCAAGACTGAGCTTTCCATTTCCATATGAAGAAAAAAACCAAACAACTCCTACATAGAATTGGACTTGTTGACAAAAGTGGGTGGAAATGTGCTTTACGATTCTATTGAATGTCAAACCAAAAAAAAAAGAATTTGAGATAACTTTATATTGCCCCAAATGCTTTAATAAATGCCAATGTGAGAGAAAGCTTTGAGGTATTATTGAAATACACGTCCCTGGTTATTTTACAAAGTCTAAAATTCCTATTCAAAAGCATGGCTTTTGTCCAAAGGCAATTTCCCTAGATAATCAAGGAAAAGCTTTGCCTTTGCTAACACAACTGTGTAACGCACTTTCTGTATGTAGACTGACAAATGCATTGAAAAGAATACTAAATTTGTTCTGGTTTCCCTGACTCAGCAGAAAAGTTCAGAGGCTTTTTGATTAAAATACATGTTTGACCTTGGGTTATTAAGTAGGAAAAAAACTGAGTATATATATAAAAAAAGTTTTATTTTGATAGTCTTTCTGTTCTTCAGCCTGTCATCCAATAAAGCAGAACATTTAAGTCTTACTATCAAACAGCTATAACTACTCTGTCAAGCGTGACTTTTTAAACCTGTCAAGCAGTCATTCCTTTTCCGTTGCAAAACATCTAACTTCAAGCTTCCTAGACTTCTTCCCAAACAGAAGTTTCAGAAAAATATGCAGTAAAATCCCACTTTATAAAAGCCTTTTTAAAAACTCTTACTCAAAGACAAATCCTGAAGGATGCTCCCATTAACGTTTCTGATCAGAAAAGCTCAGTTAACTGATGTTTCTGTGCTGAGGTCAAAGCAACTTCTATAAACAATAGTTTAGTGGGGAACTCGGTGAACCAGCTAATATTTTAGCCCATTGGTTACCACCTGTCAAGAAGTAGAGTGCTATGGTATTTTGCTATCAAACCGTCACCATTTGAGTAAAAGTTGTATTCTTTAGTTGTAGCAGAGGTTGTGTAATTAAAGTGTGGTTCTGTACTGCCACCTCAGCAGGAAATTCTAACGTAAAATCTGTATCATTAATAAGCTACTGAAAGTAAATGAAAGTGACTTTCTCTGGTGCTGGGTAGTGTTAGAAATTTATATATGATGCTGCCTAATACATTCCGCTAAGAAATCCCAATTTTCAGCAGCTTATGACTTTGCCTGAGGTCAACTTGTCATGCTGAAATTTTCCATGCTTGCCCTCAGCTTCAGGCTTTTCTTTTTCTTTGAGGAGATGGGTGTTAAATTTCAGCAGAGGTTCAGGTACTTCAAAGAATGAGAGTAGATGGTAGTTTTACCAAAACGAATTCCCAGGTATTTGTCTGACACGTTCTGGACTATACATACTTTAGAACAGCATTTTGGCAAGAGAAGTGAAGGCTGGTGTTGGAGATACGCATCTCTTCTCCATTTGAAAGTCAGATCTGGCCAAATTAGCTGAGTCTTAAAATTTCCTGGTACACCTCTTCAGTGGGTGCTGCCAGGATTTGCCAAGGTGATCCAGGCACCTTGCTCCTGCTCTGGTCTCACGGTGTGCCAACTGCACGGAGCCCACCAGAGCCCTCCCAGGAACAGAGCACATGTCCCAGAAGCAAAGACGCTTAGGATCAGCAGATCCTTCCCATGCGTCTTGCGGCAACAGTGAGTTGTGAGCCAAAATTCCCATTTGCATGCTAGTCTAGCTTTCCCAGGAATAATAGATTACAGATCTATACCTCCAAGTCTCTTCACGATTTTATAGACGCTCCTGTTGACTACTATGTTGTAGGTGGAATGCAAACATTGCTTCTGTATCTTACAAAAAAACCCCAAGAAATTGCGCGAACTCTCTTCTGGAGGATCTGAGGCTGTCACTCCATCCTCCCATGGCAAATTTTCTCTACTCTCCCCAGAACTGCAAGAAAAAGTGAATCCTTTCAAGAAATAAACCTGCTAATTCTTAACTGAGAATGCTCTGCTTTTTGAAGATCAAATGGCTCGGTAAAGATTAGCAGAGTCTTTATATACATTTGGTTTCGACGGTCATAAGAAGTTGGGACCATCCAGCCATGTCCCCAGCTGGGGTCGGTTCAGGGCTGGGATGTTGGAGGGAGTGCCCACAGTGCTGCTTCAGGGGTAGAGAGTACCAAATCGCTGAAGCTTCTTTCCACAAATAGATAGGGATAAGAGGAGATACTCAGTTCTGGAGGTTCTTTATTGCCCTGCAGCCATTTTCCAGTGCCTCTGACCCTGTCCTTTCTTTAACGAAAAATACAACAACAAAAATAATTAGGTATAGAGCTATTTTTTGCACAGACTATGCAGTTATACTAACAATCTTGGCAACACATATAGAAATTGATATAGTTTTGTGAAGGCTTACAAAGTCATATGACAAAAAAGACCAAAATGTTCTTCATGGCCGGATCCTGGGCTTTGTTCTACTTGTCCTCTGAGGAGAAGGTGCTAGGAAAACCAAGTAAGAAACAAAAAGCCCAAGCCCAAGATCATTTGTCTCTTGACTTACTTAGGCTCTCTGAACGACATTGCTGAGCCCTAAATCACCTTCAAAAGCCCAAAACCCTCCACCCCAGAACTGCACTGCCGTAAACTTTGCCTCAGGACCCTGTGATAACTAAAATAAGAGAGCACAGTGAACGTGAAAACTGAACTCAAATTATACAACCATTTTGTCCACAGCTTAAGCACAACAGTTATGGTCCTAGAAGAGAAGGACAAAGAGCTCTCTTAAAAATCCTGCTCACCTTCACACTTTACATCCCTCAAGGTCTTGCCTTTGGGGACTTGACAAAGCGAAGCAGTATATGGGAAAGACATACTTGGCTTTAGCTGAGTTATTTCTGATTTGTGGCCAGCTTCACACCCAAGGTAGAATGAGGTGCTCTATTCCTCATACTAACAGAATACTCAAAAAAAAAAAAAAAAAAAAAGGTTTCTCATAATACAGTTTTTCTATTTTATCAGTATGGCAAGTTAACTATTCCCATTGTCTTTTACAAAAAGGAGATATGAAATCAACCTGCATTGTGTTTTCTGAATACCACAGTGAGCCATCAGCTGAGTTTGTGGCCATCTTTGCACAGGTAACAGAAGAGGACAGATAACGACTAGTGACTGGTATTTGGAATCAGCTGAACACCTCCATTTCTGAAGTTTCCCCCTCTATTTCATTGCAATAAACACATATTTTGAAATGCAAAAGGCCTCAGGAAAATTCAGTCCTCAAAGTAGAGACTTGGACTTGCTTATTGAAACATCTCCCTGTAATTTTCCAAAAATGGTTTTATTCTGCTTTGAAACGCATACTGTATGTGTGCAGAGGCAATATTAACATTTTTCTAAAGCATAATGAACCCTCCTAAAAAACTTAACAACATACTCCATTTTGAATGTGTTCTGCACTGGCCTAAATTATTGCAAAACTTCCCAAGATTTTAGCAAAACCATCATTCTCAGGGAAACGAGCAGAATATCAGAAATAACATGTATAAGTTCAAGTGTGCTTTAAAAAGTATCTGCCTACAATTTCAGAAGTGCTGACAGTGAGTCAGAGCAGGGAGGCAGGTTTCTGCATCCACGATAAAACTGGACAAAGCCTTCTGCTTTGTCCTGCTTGGCCGTAACATTTTTTAAGGGCTGGTTTTAACAGAGTTACTCTAAGGAATTAGTGGAGCAGGATTTTCATCATAGCACAGAGCAGCACCTAGGAAAAAAGATTGCAGATCATCTCAAAATGTGTCAAAGCAGGAATGTTTTCCCTTGGAAAAAAGAGTACAGTGTATTGTAAATGCCAAGTTCAAAGCAGTTTTACAGCTTCGGTCAGGCATCCTAAGACCAGTAAATACACAGCACGTCATAGAATATGCAATTAAAATGATTTATATATACAAGTAGAGAACAAAAACTTACTTTGCACCCACCCTTTTTCCCTCAAAACAATAGCAAAGGAAACAAACCGCATATCACAGATATGAGTCATGTTGTTTCAGTCACTACTGGAGAACAGCCAGAGATTACAATGATGAGATCAGTATAAAGCTCTATATTAAATGAAATGGTATTGCTTAGCGACAGCAGAGGGGCTGAATTTGTGACAGCAATTCTGGAGACATACTGAGCACAGAGCAAGGTGGAACAAAATGCTCATAAAAGCATCCACAGCCATGTTTCAGCTCCATGGCTGGTATCAGTGGCAAGTTGCTTTGCTTTGTTTTAGGTTAAGCACACAGAGTCTGTCTACATCATGATTCTTAAAAACTTTGTGAATCTGGGTGAAAGCATCAACCTCTAAATGGAGGACTTACTAGAAACACAGAAAAGCAAAGCTCCTGATTTTAGAAAATAAAAACATCTTTTTACCCTTTGTACTTAAATGCAAGACACAGACAAATTTCATAATGTTATAGAACATGTTACAGAGAGAAGAAAGAAGCTGTTAAAACACCGGGACATTCTCACCAGGTCTCTGGGGCTAGTATGAAATTATTTCCTGGCTTTACAGCTCTTTGTAGATTTTCATTCACAGTGAATGTCTGAATTTGCATATAATGGTTAACTCTTTGAATTCCCTTTGCAGCATGTTATTATTCTCTAATCCTTTACTTTTCTAAGAAATTAAAGTGGTCTTTGGTAAACCGTTTGCATCAGAGAGTTGCCTTTGCAGATATCTAGGCTTTGCAGATTGGCGCCTATTTCCCAGACTCATACAGAAACAAGCACCTCCAAAATGATAAAAAGACAATACCAAATCATGCGTCTAGAATATATTCCTACTGGGTTTCAAATCAATTCTGTGTAGGATAGTATTAAGACCTTTCTGAAAAATCCACATCATTCACTAAGCTGAGCATATGGTGCAATTGAAATTTATGTGCTTCATTCTTTAACTTCTGCATGGGGCAAAGTCAGCTGGGGTAAAGAATATGACTATTATATTCCACTACAAATCAAATATGGAGCAAATGGTATAATGAGTTGCTGAGAAGACAAGGTCCAATTCATTATTTTTAGTGTCACTGAAGACATCCTAATAACATCACTTCTGGATTTCTCTGAGCTCAAATGATAAAATGGTATATTTTATTTTTGTTCTTGGATAGAAGGAAGGAGCCCCAGGAATGGAACAACACCTCACTATGCAAGACCTTGTACAAACACAGAAAAAATTTTAATTCTGAAAATTTTTAAGTATAAGATAATATTTAATTACTTCAAGGGGTTTTATCCTATAATGAAAAATGTTAACAATGCATTCAGATTAATTTAGTGGCAGATTGTATTCTAAAGGATTGACCTAAATAACTTTGAATTTACACTAACAAGCTGAAGCTGTAAAAAGTGTTTTATAACTTTTGTGGTGCAACATGGTTTTAGGCAGGTCTGAGATCATGAATAACTGCCACACGTTTTGGTGTAGGCTCTGTATTACTGTATCTTATTCATATGTTGATGTAGTTGATGTAGATCCATGGCACCTGGGATCTGGAAAATACTACTCCTTTTTGAGATCTAACAAAAATCACAGAACTTTTGGATTCCTTGTTAGGTTTTGGTGAACTCAAAAAAATTTAGTAAATTGATCTGAAAATAATTATTTTCTAAATGCTTTGTCTTCAAAGTAAAATAAGATCAAATTCTAGCCAGTTCCTTGGCAGTAATCAACAGTGTGTGACAAGTTTTCAAGTTACAAATCTTGGGGAACAATTTTTTTTATGCCATTGTTATTTGGCCCTACCAGGCAGATCAACAACCAAAATGCAGCAAAAACCACGTGTATTTTGGCAGGTGAAAAACGTATGATGTAATTCCATGTATTTAAAGCACACTGCATCAGAGCATTGACTGTTTCCTTGCTGATGGTAAGAGTTTTGTTCTCTCTGTATAGATTTAAATTCTTATGTCCAAGATATAAGACATAAGTTGCCCATGAGAATATGAAAATATGTACAGTGTGAGATCTACAAAGGAACAAGTAAACTCACATGGGAGTACTGTGCCAAACCATGGGTGTAGTGCTAATTCATTTAAAAACATAAAAGACTAATCACTGGTCATGACCCTTTCCCCATGATTTCCAAACTTTTCATCAAGTTTAAGTCATGTGACTCCCATTAACTTTATAGGACTTGCCTCTTATGATGGGATCGTTCCACATAGGAGCCCAATATAACGGTTTGAGGACCCTGCATGTGTATAGGACTTCTGAAGTTAATTTCACCTTATTCAATATCTGTAGCCTACCTTATCTCTTAATATAACGTTTCGCTATGAACCCTCAAAGCTGTTTAGCATGTGACCGACTCCAAACGGGATGTCTGTGAGGGGCTGGGACTGTTCGGGAGATGGGACTGACCTGAGAAGGGGATATGTCCCAGGCGCATGACCCTGCTTCCCCACGCCCCTCCGATCTGCAACAAACCGTGCACTTACGGTTCTCAAACACTTCTAGTTGCCAAAGTAATGGGCATCCATAGCATTTTTTTTCTATAGCAATGGCAGCATCAAATGTCTGGAACCACAGAGACCATTGAACGGCATTTCCCACCCGGCCCAGGGCCATATACAGGGAATTGCCTTTTGAAGCAGGGGTAGGTACCCCCCACTCCCACAGCATGCAGTAGCTGCAAGAGATGAAGCAAGCGGTTGAATACTTGTCCTTTATATGACTCAGAAATTTAAATTTTGTTCCAATCCCTCAGAGCCTGCAGTAATTACGGTATATATAGAAAGGCCTGTGGGAGGACCCTTGGCATGAAAACACGAGCTTTGACCCACCTTTGTGTTCCTTTATCCAGTAACAATGAAGATCTTTTAGCAAAATCATTGCAGATTGTGAAACTAGACAAGAAAATAAGGACCTTCCCCTCAAATCATTTGTGCATGCTATCTCCCTAGCATTAAGTAACAATTCCTAGGCTTTTGAAAATTTTCAGTAGTACTCACAGTCTTAACTTCATTCTTATTCTATTGCTACTATTAAATCTCTGCAAATCTCTCATAAGTAAGGAGAGATGCTTCTTAAGCTATGTGGTAGTGCTACTTCCTTTTTCACAGAAGGATGATATGGGGTTTTTTTTAATTATTTCATTACTATAGGCTTTTTTGCTTTTATCCCTATAGTAGGCATATAATTAAGCCTGATATAATAACAAAGTTTTATTCCTTATTAAAGTATTGTCATCGAATGAGTTATGTAGTTGGAATAAAATTAGAAAGATATCTCCAGTAAAAAAGTTAATAATATGACTCAGTAACTGTGGTGGGTTTTTTTTCAAGGAGTGGTATGATAGAAGAGCAATAACTTTCAGTTCTGTGAAGAATAAGCCAAAAAGTATGTTAATGAGCACAAGAATTTACCTCTGGTTTTAGTGTGCTTGTGCCAACATACTGTTCAGCCTCATAGTGAGGAGGATAAGGTTGGTTTTACCATGACCCCAGGTGGAAATTGGGTACAGAGGACTCTCAATTTAGAAGAAGAGTTTGAGATCTTGAACCTCTTACCAAATAGACTGGAAAGGCTCACTTTATTCTCCAAATTCACTCAACTGTATTGAGAAAAAAAATGAACAGGAGAAAAGCAAAACTTAAAAAATGAGAACTAAGGGAACACTGGATCACATAAACATAATTGCTACATCACACTTCAGCTACAAATGTGCCATGAAGCATTTTATTGCGCCTCGCATCCTAGTTCTGCCTGTGGGGTTTGTGCAGAAAGTACCATTCCAGCAGGTTTTGTCATGCAAGTGCGCTTTTGTGTCAGTAATTTGCTAACGCTGTCACCTTACAGAGTGCAGCAGCATTAATCTTAGGAGTAGCACGTTAACATTCCCCAAATGATCACAGTAGTCGGAGCACCTGCATCTGGTCTCTGCCTGCTGCTAGTGCTAAACCATCATCTCACAAAGGTGATCTGCCTTTTCATCTCAGGTTTGGGCGAAGAAAGGGAGAATTTCCCATTAGTAGGGTGACTCTGGTACAAGGCTTCTGGCTCCAACAGATCAAAACCTCCAAACTGACCAACACACAATTATAAATCCTTAAAATATCAGTCTCATTGTGGGCTTTCCATGTCACTTACGCACCTTATCTTATAATGTATGTTGACATTTGTGGGTGCCTAAGCAGCGGCACTTTTACTAAAGAAGAGGGAATGTCATCAGCTCCAGCTGACCTCGTGCATATTTCCATCAACTGCAAAGCCTTTGCTTCCATCCACATCCTGGCTACATACAGCCCTTGTAAACACTTTTTAAAATCTGGCTTTTAAAGAGCTTCAAGCACTGCTCAGAAGGGTCTGAGACCTATAGAAAATGGATCTTATAGTCCCTTTTGTGTAGAGGTGAAGAGCATGACTCCATTTCTAATCATATTTTTATTCTTTAGGCAGGGTTGCCAGATGTTATTCTTTGGTAGGTAGAAAGGCAATTAGAAAGGGAAGAAGCATTCAAAAAAAGCTAAACAATCATCTCTTAGTAAATCTATTTCTAAAGCTTGCAACACTGAGTTCATATGCTTTACGTTTATGCAACTGATGACACCCTAGCTGCCGTACATCAAAAATCTGGACTCCACAGTGATGTTATAGACTGAGTTGGGACCAGCAAGGTGATCAGCACACATGCTAGTAGCACAGAAGTAAGCAAACGCTGTGCCTAGGTGGGGAACAACTTCCTGGACTGGGCATCCAGCACTAATTTCACAAGTACTCATCAATTTCTGCAAATTCTAGAAAAGGCAACATTCAGCTATGGTTCCATGAATCCACCCATAATTTTAGATTTCTACAACAAAAGAAAAAAATCTGAGGAACAGATAAATATACCAGAGTAAAAACAGATTTCTGGGCCATCTTAGAATACATGCTGTAAAATATTGAGACAAAACCACCCAGCTTTATAAGTGCCATGGTTTAACCCCAGCCAGCAACTAAGCACCACACAGCCACTCACTCACTTCCCCCCCCACCCAGTGGGATGGGGGAGAGAATGGGGAAAAAGAACTAAACCTCCTGGATTGAGATAAAGGCAGTTTAATAGGACAGAAAGGAAGATGATGATGATGATGATGATGATAATAATAATAGTAATAATAGAATTGGAATGTACAAAACAAGTGATGCACAACGCAATTGCTCACCACCCACCGACCAAAGCTCGTTTCCCAAGCAGCGATCCCTCCCAGCCAACTCCCCCCAATTTATATATTGGGACATGACGTCGCATAGTATGGAACAACCCGTTGGCCAGTTTGGGTCACCTGCCCTGGCTGTGTCCCCTCCCAACTTCTTGTGCCCCTCCAGCCTTCTTGCTGGCTGGGCATGAGAAGCTGAAAATCCTTGACTGCTTAGCAACAACTGAAAACATCAGTGTGTTATCAACATTCTTCTCATCCTAAATCCAAAACATTATACCAGCTACTAGAAAGAAAATTAACTCCATCCCAGCTGAAACCAGGATGAGGAGTTTAGAACTTTTCACTTAGATTTAATGGTTACACCACTGTAACTTGGAAAAACTATGAAAGTTGTCAGAAGCTACATTTAATTTAATTTTTATTTAATTCATATAATTCTGAAAAATTGCAGAAGATTTTTTAGCAGATGAATACTTAGCAGCAGATGTCTGGCAATACCTATGCATGCCAAAATAAGAACTATGAGGTTTATTTCCATCAAAAAAATCCATGTCTTTGTAAGGAATGGTCTAATAATACAAGACAGATTAAAAAACAACCCCCCCCAAACTTGGAATTCCTTTTTAACATTATTTATGTACTTTTTTCACAGCTTCACATGAAGTTTTTACTGGTGTTACCTAAATCATTTTCAGGCTGCTGTGGTGGTATGCAATTGAGAAAACTGTGTGCCACATGGAGGTTACATTAATAGTTTACATCTTGGTAAGATTGTTAAATTCACCTTGTAAATATAGCTAGTAATTGATCCGGAATGGTAAAACATTGATTATTGTTCTCATTTCCTCCATAGTGAGGGTTTTCATGCGCTCAGAACCAGGTGCAACACGATTCATTTGGTATTCAGCACTATCGACGGAGCAGAACTGCTCCCCAGGAAGGAGGGGTGGGAATTGCTTATGGCGGTGATGTTAACCCACCAGAGGAGGAAGTTTTTATAAGCTCCTGAGTATCTACCCCTTTGCAGTATTCATTGTTGTGGTTTACTTGGAGGAAGACGAATTTGGGGGCTGGAAGCCTGTGGGCTGACAACTGACACTCATAGCCACAGATTGATAATATATTAAATTGAGATATCATCTGTTACTTTATAAGCAACATGGAGTATAAAATAGTCTTGATGTAGCAAACTTTCCTTTTCTGAGCTATAAGTGCTATTGAAGAAACATCCTGTTGCATACTGTACAAAAGAGTTTACAAAAATTATGTATACTTGCGATGATATATATTTTTCAAGTCATTTGACAGCTTGAAATGCAACGTGGTTGTTTGACATGCATCTAAATGGGGTAACTCACAAACATACAAAAGATAGTACAGTAGGTTGTGGTTTCGTGGGGTTTTCTTTAAGGAGGGCTTTTCTCCAGAAAAATATTTTGTCAGAAAATGTTGGAATAAATTCAGACAGTATATTCCCCTTTCAAGCAAAGCTAATTCCTGTAGCACTAGCAGAAATTGCAAAGGGCAATTTAGTTACTCTTATGGCTATCTAGCCATTACTGACAATAGTCTAGAAATGTACAATATTAAATACCGACATCCTCAGAAGTGAGGATTTAAAAATAAGTCAAAACTTCCTTTGCAAAATGTACTTTTCTAAAAGCATTTCATTTACAGCACCACAAAAGGTGATAGAAATTGCATTAAGACTTTAATTTCCAACCCAATCAGGCTGATGAAAAAAAAGGCCTCTAATTGCTTAAAACACATTTTGGATCTACTCCTTCTTCACTTGTACTAATTGTTAATATATGAAATAGATGAATTGCTCTTGTCTTTGTCTTCTGAAGGGAACTTCTAGACTATTGTTAGCTAAAGCAAATTCTAATCTTGTATCTTCATTAAGCAAAACAAGGGAGAGAGGCAATTTGGTCTAATGGCTCAAAAACAAAGTTAGAAAAGAAAAATTCTTCAGTCCTAATTTGGCAAAATCAAGTCACTTTCCTGTCTCAGTTCCTCCACCTGCAATGATTTTATTACCACCACTATATACCTCATGCTATTCATTAATTCTAAAGTGCTTTGAAAATATAAGGAGTCAAATGTTGTTACTAAATCACTAAACAAAATAATTAAACTGTCTAAACAGAATTACAAAGAATAATTAGCAATTAAACAGGATGCTATTATCTGAGCAGTGTGATGATGAGAGCATAACTGGGAGAATGCAGAACCCATCTGAATACAGAAGAAATAAGCAACAGTGAAAACTTACGCAAGTTTCAATTCATTAAAATGCACCTAAATGACTTCTAAATACATTTTTGTCTCACATTAAATGATCAGATTTAAGACTTTTTGAAAATCATTTTCCCTTCTATTTACAAATGAATTTTGTGTTCAGCCTCAGCTCTACATGATCAAGCAGAAACTCCTTCCTGAAAGTATCAATGAAATGGAAGCCTCCAGCAATTTCATCAGTGTCAGTCATGGCTAGTTAGAATATGCAGGTAGTACCAGATCTGTAACATACCCTTAATCTGTGTGTTCTTAAAAGCAAATATTCCCCTTAGCCACATGTGTTCAGATCTCAATGGAAGTCACTTGGAATTGTATCTGACATCTCTGGGCAGAATATGACATTTATTTCAGGAATATGTGCTTTTACAGTTTATAAGAAGTGTGCAGGTAGATTGTTAAACACCATGTCATTGTAATGACTGTATTGGAAGAAGAAGAAATAAAAAAAGAAATTAGACCTGCAACACTGAAAGAAAAACCCAGCAACTATTTCAGTTATTATTCTCTTAAAATGAAAAGACTGATTCTTTTTGGATAAACAACAAGTGTGGTTTTCTGCATGGGTGTGGTGACCTTTTTGAATCATCCTATTGAAGGTAGTAATAAAGTATAACATATATATTTACAGAATCAGAGATGAATCCTAGGAAGTCCAGTTTGAGAGTAAAACCCATCAAATGCTTAAATCAGCAAGCTGGGATCTGGGAGGCTGGTTCAGATCCATGCTTTGCCATGAACTTCTTCAGTCAAGGTCTCTTAGATCCAGATTTTTCAATGGATTTAAATGCCCGTCAAAATGGATGTAGGCATTTAAATGCCATGAAAATCCTGGGCAAGGTTTCTTCCTTTGGGTACAGTGGAGAGTGAAAGCAATGAAACAGGACATCTTTAGATAGGTTACCTTCAAAAATACTGAAAAGGAAATTATTTGGTGAATAGACCTGATCACCAAGATGAGATAAAAATATTGTACAAAACAAAACTTGATGTCATGTCTTAAAATAGAACATTAAAATCTATCTTGATTGCCCATCATAGGAATAACCAGGTGAAGGCCCATTAAAAAAATGGGGTAATTTCACAAAAAACTCTTGTATGACCTCCTGACAAAAGTCTCATTTTCACAAGTGATGTAAATACTCTAAACACTTTCTCTGAGATGCTCTAATAAAAGTGTGTTTGATCATTTAATTAAACATCCCAGGGAATCTCAGGAAAGATTTAAAGGCTATTTAGGTGTTAACACAAATGGGTAATTACCTATAAATCCGAAGAAACAAACAAGAAATATTAGTACTTTTTAATCAGAAAAGCACATGATTCAATAAGAACTCTTGGATGAGTAACTATCACATGAAGTCTCAATTTTGAGTGGTTCACCAGTTACTCTAGAGACTAGTGGAAAACACATAAAGGTGAGTTCGGTCACTTTTTTAGAGTGTTTAATCATACCCTGTAGACATCAGATGGTCCCAGCCTGGGTAGCGAGAACCAGTAAGCCCAGCAGCCAAGTGGTTAGGCAGAGACAGCTCAAGGCAATGGAGGGAATCTCAATGCACTGGCCCAAGGAGATAAGCCAAAGTAAGAGCAGAGCAGGGCGAAAAGTGTAAATGCTCGTCTGGCATCCAGGTTACAGAGCAGGATGCCAGACGTGAAGAGCTGTGATCAGAGATGTATCTTAGGGAAGGCATGCAGTCACGAGTGAGGTAGCACAGGGGAAAGGCAAGAACTAGGAATCGGAATAGACTGGTGGAAGCCACCAAAGAAACCTTGTAATGACCTGTAAGAGGCAATCAATGCATTTGCTGGATATGATGTCTCTCAGGGGCCACGCCAGCCCTTTAGGAAAGCGACTGTCACTGCTGGTTGACAGATGTTGGTAGTTGTCTGATAACTGGTCAGAGCAGTCCAGACGTACTTAATTTCTTTACAAATTGAAAGACAGATACTGGTCAAGGCTGCATCCTTTTATTATGTGGCTTAGAGGCTGCATGAGATTGACTAGCTTTGCTTAACCACCCTTTTTCAGACATGATTATACCCCACGGGTCTCAGCTGCCCAAATATGCTCCATCATCCAACCATCTGCCAAAGTTTATCGTATCCTCATGAAGTACTTCACCTGTTTCAGTTTAAGAGAGGCAGATAAGTTTAAAGTTGGTCTTTGGTAAGCTGATATTGGCACAATTGGTTTCGACTAAATGACAGATCTGAGAAGTTGGCAACCTCTAATATACTGTGGAAGTGAGGAGGTCTTCAGCCAGCCCAGATCCAGTGGAAAAAAAGGTGTTTCTGAAGCCTACCTTACTTGCTGGTTATTTTGTTATTAGACTTTACATAATTGACTGTATTCAATTGTCTGAGTTCGAAGATATTTTGAAGGTTTTCAGGTGCATGCAGATGAGCATTTTTAATTTTCATTTGTTAAAAAAAAACCCAAACAAAACAAACCCAAAATCACAAAAAAACCCAAAGTTTTAAGGCAAGTAGAAATAAAATTCTTTATTAAGCTTCCTTCTTGAAAGGCAACCCCTGAAAAGCATTAGGACAAAGTGCATTACAGCTTCAAGAAGCACAATGACATCAAGAAACACTAATGCTATACGAATGAATGATCAAATGTACTGACTAAAAGCATAAAGAAGTCATAGTAACCCATGCCAGCTCAGCCCTCTTGCACTGTATCATCCTGTCTAGAATGTGCACACTCTGTGAAATACAAAAGTATGGGCAGAAAGGAAAGAACTCATTTTGCCCCATTTACTAGTCACCTCCTGGTTTTCTGGATACTGCTCAATAACAAGGGAATATTCTTCTCTATCTCTGTTGTGAGTTACATTATCTCAGATTAATTTCACATGTTTCATAGAATTGTGCCCAAAGAAAGAACTATTACATGAAGTTCTGAACTGAATACTGATGTGGCATTAACAGCCTTTACAAATAAAGCTTAGCGGTTTAGATGACAGAGTAAGCCAGGTCAAGTCACAGCAAACTAAGCCTTTTAGCATTGTGTATGTTCAAGTCAAATTTATTAGTTTCTAATGAAAAAAAGGGCTCAAAAGCTTGGAGGGTTTTCCAGTGAGTAAAAATAAATGAGCACAGCCTCTCGAAGCCAGAAAGATCTAGTTTAAATCCCATAAAAGAACACTAGAAACAACCTGCCAGAGGGATCAAAAAATGTTTAAAAATAGTAATTACAATAGCAATGCACTTTATGATCTTGATGTAGCAGAGGAGGCAAGTTTGGAATCAGTACCTTTAAACAAATGAAAAAAAAAAATAAACTGGCCTATGTGAAAATGTGCAACGTGTTTTCTGCAACAATATCTATAATATATCTTTTATCCCTATAGTTGACAAACAAACAAGTCTAGCAAATGTTTGCAGAAGTTTGTATGGTAAGCACATAAGACTATTCACACCTTACATCCATTACAAAAATATTTGGGAAGTTGAAGCATTGCATATTTGGAAACCCTAGAATTAAGTTTGTTACACAGCTGTAATTCATTCCTTATTGTACATAAGCATTATAGTATGGTTCTCATGTAATGTTTGCATCCTATGATTTTCTGCAAAGGTACATCTCACACTTATGTTCACACAAGGTACAAAGTGTTAACTCAATGTTCACCTGTTTTGGGTTTTTTTTTCCCTCTTTGTTCACTAGGTGTCTTGTGATGTAGTTTTTTTATGCTATTCAAAATCCGCTACTTCTGCCTCAGTGGATGGCTATCAAAAAGGGAGGAGAGTGAAAGAGAAATGGCAAGATATTAGGCCTTTTTTTGACTCCTTACTAAGCATATTGACTTGAATACATATTCAAATTTTTTCAGCCACACTTTCTACCAGGAGAAGGGTAGTATTATACTACATGCCAGAGCAAAGGAAATAAAATATGAAGTATGACCCTAAAACATCATTTTAATAGCAAGGAAGATGTGAGATGGCATTTTAGGTAGTCAGAACCATGACAGCTTGATTTTGTTTAGGTTAAGTACCGATAGCCGTATAGTCACGGCAATGTGGATCTTACTGCATAAGCCAATCCAGGGCCTCTAAGCAAGTGGATGAATAATTTTGTGCACCTACTTAATTAATATTGTTATGTAAAATTAACGTTAAATTAAAGCTAACCAAGGCACATACATCTAAGCTGCAAACTCACACCGAATTTCAGTGTCACGAGACGAATTTTTCCTCTTTGGGTGGTTCAGTTGGTGTAAGCCCTCATGCAAAGCCCACGCTGAAATAACTCATATGTCAGTTTGTAACGTAATTATCATAATGACTAGAAGATAGATGGGATTCCAGAGATTATAAAACTAAATATTCATTAGACCAATTGCAATATGGTTATCTAAGAAGCTTCAGGGTCCGGACCAGTTAAAATAGAATTAGTATTTACTTGTTTTTTAATATACAATTTCCTGATTATACAGGAATCTACAAGATGTACTCAAGATTTCTGAAAATAAATATTGCTTATGCAGTATGGTGCTAATGGTGTTGAAAGGAGGGCTGAATGGTAAAGATTCTGCTCTGAATTTATCAGATGTGTTGAAGCAAACATTATATACCAATGTTATTTTTTCTTGTCCATAGTTCTTTTATATAGAGGTGACTGGTCTTTCTACTCTTTGTTTTCAGTGTACATGTTGCATGCACAACATATGTATCAGTATGATCTGGCCTTCCTCTTCTTGGTCAGATTGCAATGTCATTTTATCAGACCTGTAGTTTTCCAGGCCAATGTATATTCCTATACTCGAATGTTACTAAAGTGAATGAAGCAGAAAGAGAAGTCCAATTTTAAAGAGACTTCCCATTAAATTAGAGAGTTTTCTTTTTACTGATCCAATTGTGATGATTTGAACAACATATTAACATCAGGGAGTTTGCTAATAAGTATTTTCAATAAGCTTTATACTCTTTCTGCATACTAAACTAAGGAAAGAAGTTCATTATCTTGATAGATTAATTTGAAATAGATTTCCAACTCAGACATCAGATAAATAAAGATAGCTTTGACTATGATTTGCTGACAATAATACAGTAACACATTAAAAGATTAAATTTTTCACAGATTCCATACTGTTCATCCTTTTCTATCCATTTTTTAAAAACCTTGATACAATAAATGATGTTTCAGCTATGCTCTTGATCAAAGGAAATATTGTTCAGTTTTTATTTAAGGTAGAAGAACATGTACTCGTCTTTTCCTTCTATAGGCAGGTTAAGACCAGTGCATAGAGAATTTAGGGTTGGTGTTCACTGGTGAATAGCTTCAATGGGGCTTTAAAGGAAAGTACCTAATTTATGTAAGTCTAGATTAAGCCATCCCTTTTGCACTCAGAAAATCATAAGTAAGTGAAAACAGAATTTTAATGTTTGTTCCAATACAACCTTTATGTATAAACACATGCAACAGAACAGTAGTGGCTGTTACTTTTACATGAGTATTGAACACACAACATACACGGGTATACAAAATATCCTTAAATTAACAGAGTGTGTGTATATAGACAGGTACTCAGACACATGTAACCATATACATAACTGTTAGGATACACGGTCATTTAGTTTGGTTCAATTTCAGGAAATCAGAAAAAAAGTATGCATTTAGGAGGACAAGGAAGAGATTTCAATATTGCAATGCATGGAGCTTAACTCAAGTACATTTACATTAATAAAAACTTTTCCCCTCCTATCAGCAGACCCTGGATAAGGCTCTCTTCCAGCTTCAGGAATATTAAGAAAAACAATAAATAACCCAAATTTTCTTGTACCTATTTGAAGTTCAGGCATTTAGCTTATGGTAGTCATCTAGGCAGTGATACATATCTATATGCATGTATCTCTGCACCACTTCAGTTCTGAGCATTTCTCCTAAAGGTGTTTTTTCTTAATGGCATAGAGACAGACCCAGGCAGATTTTCAGTTATATTATGCAATGTAAAGATGGCAGCTTAAAAAACTGGATGCCATTTTCTAGAAACAGGCAGAGGTCTTCTTACATCCTATTTCTGCAATCCGTAGCTTTGGTGTGAATGGTTAAACAAATGTGCAGGGCTTGATAAATAAATGAAGCTCTAACTCTATAAAATATATCCAATAAATATCCCCTCACTGATAAGATTGTCCACCTTGTCTGATCAAGGAGTTTACAATCTTCTGTTTGGGTTTTATCAAAGATTTAGTTCTATCTTGTTATAGATCATTTCCATGTTTAGTCAAACTGTCTGCTCTGTATCAGAGGAATAATATACCTCTAAGAAAGTAATAACTGGATTTTAATAGGAAATGTAAAGTATGATTGTTCACTTTGATTCATCATCCAGTGGTAATATCAGACACTCCATTTCACAGAATTATATCCAGAGATCCAGTGCAAGTGTTTATCACTACCGAGCAAACACTGCCACTAATGACTGATTTAGAGAGTTGCAGTATTGAACAGAACGTAGCCCTTGCATGTAGAACAGGAATCATAAACTTTGATCTGCTCGTTATCAGGAGGATGTATTGTATGTTAGTCCAATGATTAATATCCACATAGGATAGGAGCCTTACCTGCTGATATTTCAAAAGCATATGAACTCTGTGCAGGGATCAAGAGCTGCTGGATCTAATACATCCATAGGCATGTTACATGAGTATTGGCTGATAATTACAGCTAGTAGCAAAGGACTGGAACTATTCAGGATAAAGATCACAACAGGTATGATGGCAGCTAAGAAGTGGCATAATACTGAGTAGGAAATTAGGACTTAACAGATACGAAAATCATCATCTGTAAATGGAAACTAGGAAAATTACTTTCAGGTTCATACAAAGAAAGCAGAACTTATACACATGGTTACATGGTCACTAACCACAGACTAAATTAATTGCAGGTAGGCTCACCTTTGCAAAATCTAGATGATATCAAGGGCCGCTTTGTTTGCAAGCAGATTTAAATTTAAAGATTCAAAATGAACTGATATCATGTTTTAATCTTCTGAATAAAACATGAACCAAACATGCTCAGTGCTACTACAAGCTATTTCTGGTTCCAAAATTTCTCATTTGTGTTCCTGTATTTTAACAAATAATTTTAAGATTACAGTGAACATTAGGAGAAGCTAAGCTTCAGGAATTTCCACTCGCTTCAGATTTAGGTGGGGGAAAAAAATTTCTGGAACCTATTTTATCCCTATTCTGATTATTTAATAAAAACACCTTATCAAACTTATTGCACTTTATTTTTTAAAGTCTGACTGTGTCCAGAATAAAATTTGTCCTTTTCGTCTCTCTGAATTCTTGAATACTTGTTTATAGCATTATTTTTCTGCCTATTATTGATATCTTAAATGTCTTTTTTTCTGTATCTGAGACTTTTTTATAACTGAGCATTCATGACTTTTTCTTTGTGGCAATTTAACACTTGTGTTCAAGCTAATGCTGTCAAAAAAAATCCCAGGTGCATTAAATTTCCATATTGACTCCTTTTACTGAGTCTGTAGTTTTCTGTTTGCAAACCAATTCCTATTTACAGAATTAAGTAGAAGTTAGCTGCCTGAAGAATTTATTGCCTTTTTTTTTTTTGTACTTTTTTTTTTTGTGGCTACTTAAATCAACTTTGTCATGCCAAATATGAATTCTACAGAAAGTTTTGATATTATTATGAATACAGTATCTCTCTTGTCTTCTTTCCAGTTTTGGGGTGGGCTATCAGATGCTTGTCAGAGAAGTTGGTGGTAAGTTCCAAGGGGAAAGTTTGGAGTTTTAATCCAGAGCAGCACAGCCATAGCAAAATGCTGGCAGAAGGCTGGGAACTGACTACACCACTGCTGCAGTTCCCAGAGGTCGCAGGCACCCATCAATGAACCATTTAACCAAAAAACAGTATCACAGATCCCTGGGAACTTTTTCTCAGAGTCCTCAAATTTCTCAAGCTACATAAGTTCATAGCTGGTTAATGCCAAGTTTCCAAAAAGCTCAAGGTAATTTGGAATCGTACATACGTGCCAAAGCAAATCATCTTAATTTTCAAGCAGAATTTCAGTATTCTTCCAAAGGAAATTCCACATTATATATTTAACTAAAACTTTTTTTTTTTTTAATGCATGAGGGAATTTTCAATTTATTGAATAGTTGTTCTAATACCAGGTATTCCTAGTTGAAGTGCCACCTCGGCACATCTAACTGCAGAAAATGCAGTTGGCTCACAGGTTATATATGTATATAGAATATTATTTGGTTTTCATCTGATTTGAATGTATTCCAGGGTACCTATACCTCTGACTTTATTTCTTAAGTATATGGAGTTGAATTGAATTCAGATATCTACTTCTGAATTAGTATGTAGATCTGCTCTAAACCAAAGGACTTGCAAACAAAGGACATTTTAAGGTGTGATGGGGTGATTCACCTCATACTGAAGAAGCTTTCTACACCTGGTGAGACGACTCATACCCTGAAAGTGCCTTTTCAGCTCCATTGACTATATAGGCGACTAGCTCAGAAGTAGACAACCAAAGCTAGAGAAATGCATTCCAGCCATTACAGGTAATACTGTGTTTCAAGAGTTCCACAGAATAGACTGTGCAGTACTATAGGAATCATCCTATCAAAAGTTGGGAACCTAAGAAAGAAGAAAATTTTTATAGTCATTCACTTAAAATTACTTCTACGAACAAGGCTCCCTTTTCTTGCATTAAAATTGCTCATATCTGTTAGAAAACTCCAGGGAAAAGTGTTATATTTAAATTCAGTTATGTTTATGCTTTACGTGTTGGGTACTTCCAATTATTATATTAAATATATCAAATCTCAGTGGAATGACTGGTGATAAGTTTTACATATTTATAAATTTGATGTATTCCCAGAACCGCGCTTTCAACATTAGAATCATAGACTCACATTGCTGAATGACTCAGTAGGTCAATTAGTCCATGGCCCCAACCTAAATATGTATGAAAACGTGTCAGAAGTTTGTCTATCTTGTTCTTAAATGCCAGCAACAATCGATCACGCAGACTCCCCAGGCAGTCCTTTCCAGTGATTTCCTCTCCCTTGGCTTCAGAAACCTTTTTCCCCAAGAATCTAATTTGTATCCTCTTTGCAATGTAGTCTAGTTCCTGGGCCAATGATGGATGTATCTCCATTATAGGCAGGGAAACAGGTTACCCAGTTCTTTTCAACAGCCAGTTATGTTCTCAGTCTTCTCTCCTCTGCGCTAGGAAACCCCAGTTCCTTCCATCTTTCTTCAAAGGTCTTGTTTTCAGACATCTGCTCATTCTAATTGCTCCCCTCTGGCTCCTTTTCAGCCAGTCCGCAGTTTTTCTTGAAGTCTTTGGAGTTAAAGCCTTGCCAACACTAAGCAAACAGGAATTGCAGCCGTGCTGCACACTGCCCTCCTGTTCATACAGCCCAGAAGGATGACTCCTTTTCTGCACCAACACGGCAGTGGTGACTTCTCTTCAGTTTGCAAACCGTGATAACCTTCCACTCCCTTGTGAGACAGCAATGCCCAGGCTGTTGTCACCCATACCGTGTTTGCGTATTTAGTTATTTCAGCCTAAGCGTCGTACTTTCCGCTTGTCCTTGCTGAATAGCACTTTCTGGGGCAAATCTCACGTTTCTCAAGATGATTTTGAATGCTACGCCTTTCCACAAACATACTTGCAATCTCTCACTATACACTTAAAAGGTCTTTTGTCTTTTCAATCATTCATGTAATTAATCAAAATATAATAGTATTGGACCCACAACAGACCACAGCACAGCTTCACTTGATACTTCTTTCCATTATGACCATGAACTATTGAAATTTTTCTCTGGATATAGGTTTCCTTTTTGCAGAATGCCTTATGGGTAGGTCAGAACAAAAATGGGTTTGACAACATTAAACTCTGTCTCATATGACATTCTTTTCAGTATGCTAAGGAATCACAGTCATACCAAATACCAAATCAGAATACCAAAATCAGCGGGAAAACCATACCCAGAATGAAAAAGATACCCATGTCACCATCAATATGGAAAGATATATTCATGGGTTCAGTGTACATCTTGGAAAGTGTTTATCTGAATGTCTGGTCTCAGTGTAAAAAATTTAATCTCACATACTGTGAGAGTCCCATTAATTTACTGGAATTATTGGCAGTACGAAAAATGAAATAAATGCTGAGGTTTTCTTGGATTAAGCTGTAAGCGTCTACAGGTTAAAAGACTGAAAAATATGTGAGGGTAACTTAATGATGAAGTTTTACAGGATGCTGTGCGCTCAGCTCAGGTGATAAAATAGTGTGTAATTAATACTATTTTGTGGTGCTGAGGTGCACAAGGGCAGAACCAAGGAGTCTGTCATTTCCTAACCTTTGAGGACTAAACTATGTAATCTTTATTTTCAGGCTTAACTGCCATTCATTTTTGAGATTAGATCCTTTTTTTATTTAAGAGATGTGTGCCTTAAATATAATAATACTTTACAGATCACTCTTTCAGATTAAATTAAAGCATTTATTTTAGGTTGGAAGCATACAGTGCTTTACTGTTACCTTCTCTGGGCAAATTCAACTCCCAGTGAAGTCATTTCCTTGAAAATACTTTTGCCCAGTCTATATTTAATAAACCAGATATACTATGTTTATTCCTTGACCTAAAAAAAATGAACTCCACTTCTTCGAATTCACAGTGTTTTGCAATATTCTTACGCACCAGGAAATCAAAGAAGAGCTCTTTGTATCATTCTTCCCCCTGCGACTGTTCTATCGTATATACCAGCTTTCCAATTCAAAGTAATAAAAGCATCGATCTTCTAACATCTTGACAGTGGAGTTCTTCTAATTCTGCATTAGCACTAAACACAAACAAAAAATTTAGTATAAGCAGCCCCAAGAGACGCTTCAACCAGATTTCTGCATTTCCCTGGGCTAAATCAGCTCCTGAAAACTTAATTTAAGAAACTGACACAGACACTACAGTTAGAATGGTAAATCTACTCCCCGACAGTTTCTTAAATAAAGTTTTCAATCACTGATTCAGTCTACAGAGATAGAGCTCTGTTCTAGTTACTCCTCTCAAGCTATGCTCATTAAAGATCATTGCTCCTAGTGTTTCATCTTAATCCTGGCTGGAAACTGGAGGGTCTTTGGATACAGAGCTGGATACTGAGGAGATTTTCTTAAGTGAAATTTTAGCTATCCAGCATGAAATACTTGCAAATAAAATATGCACACCTAAGTACTGTGATGATATGATTCAAATGGAATGAATGCAAGAGAGAGAAAAACATTTTGAAATAAACTTCCTAAATCTCTGAGCACTTTTTTTTTGTTGTTTTTGTTCCCGGTTGCTTGTGATATTTCATTGGCAAGATAAAGAAGAGCCCTAATTGTAGCTGCATCACTAAAAATCTCTACAAAATCTTTGGGGCCAATATTTATGCCACTCTAGTGCAACCTTTTCCTTCCCCATCTCACTGAAGAAGACACGTCTGGGTTGTATCAAGGCAGAAAGTAAGTTAAAATCTATTCTTGGTTCCTGGAAGTATGTTTTCCCTGCAGAGCAGCGTACAAGTCAGATTTGGGTTGCAGTGCTTTTACTTCTCCCGTGCCCCCCAGTATGTTATAGTAGGATTTTGAGGGATACTCCATAGATATTCATGCTGCAGGAAGACAATCCATTCTGTAAGTGTGTTGGGGTTTTTTTGTTTGGTTGTTTGGCTGGGGTTTTGTTTGTTTTTTGAAGAACTGCAAGAACAATTCTAAGCCTTCAAGGAAAGATGCTTTGAATCACAAAATGATTTAGGTCGGAAGGTCACCTTGTGCAACTCCCTTCTCAAAGGAAGGCCAATTAAATGACATTGTTCAGGTGCTTTTTTGGTCAAATTTTGAGTATCTCCAAGGATGGAGTTTTTACCTCATCTCTGGGCACCTGTTCTAGGGTTTAGCCATTCTCATGGTTAAAAAAAAAAATTTAAAAAATCCTTACATCTGGTCAGAGTTTACGGCGTTCCGACTTAGAATCGTAGAATCATAGAATCATTTAGGTTGGAAAAGACCTTCAAGATCATCGAGTCCAACCATGCCCACTAAACCATGTCCTGAAGTACCCCGTCCACTGGCTTTTTGAATACCTTTTTGACTTGTGTTTGTTGTCTCTTGTCCTTGCGCTGTGGACCTCTGAGAGGAGCCTGGCTCTGCCTTCTGCAGGCCCTCCTGTTAGGTAGGGATGGGCAGCAGTAGCATCCCCACGAGCCTTCTGCTATGAATACTGAACTGGTCCTGCTCCCTCAGCCATGCTGTGCTCCAGTCCATAACTAGCTTGGTGGCCTTTGCTGGTCTGGCTCCAGTAAATCCATGTCTCTCTTGTACTGGGGAGCCCAGAACTGGACCCAGTCCTCCAGGTGTGTCTCACCAGCGCTGAGCAGAGACGAAGGATCCTCTCCCTCGGTCCGCCGGTGACGCGCTTCCTAACGCAGCCCAGAAGGTTCTTGGCCACCAGAACCCCCAGGTCCTTTCCTGCAGAACCACTCCCCTGCCAGTCAGTGCTCAGAGACCCCCGTTCTCATTGAAAAGCGAGCAAGGCAGAGCCAGAGCAACCCCCATCCAACCTGTCTTGGGACCAATCCATGTTAATTTGAACTGAAAGGCAATCTTCCCTTTTGCACAACCCTGTGAGATGGAGCAAAGCATCCGAACATAAGTCTGCGGCGACAGCAGAGCTGACACCTGACATGAACTGTCACTGAACTGTCATTAATACATAGCTGACCTGGGAACTAATTTTTAAGGGTGCCTGCCAGATACTAGATCCTAGTCTTCAATGAATAGGGCTTTCTGTGTTGTCTTTTACAAAATATCTCTCATATATTTGCACTTTAATACCTGAAGTAAAAAGCAGGGACAAAGTCTGTTTAAAAAAGGAAATATTTGAATCAGTCTGTATTATTTTTCTTTATATTTATTTTAATTTAACTGTTAAAAAGAGAATAAAGCTTTTACAAGACTACACTGGAAAATACAATACCAAACAACATTTGTTACATCATTAAATAACATGGTTTATTTGTTAACCACTATATCTTCCACAAAATACCAGAGGAAAATATTTGTATCTAAGAGGAAAGAGAATTAAATCACAGGAGACAAAAGCTGGTGTAAAGAGTCTCAGGAAGAAATAGTGTGATATCTGGAAAATTACTTGTTACTACCTAATAGCACCATCAGTTCAAAACTGTAACGTTGCACATTGAATCTGCATAATACTTTTTGTACATCTTAGGCATACTATACAGGCTGGTATATATGTTGTACGAACTGGTGCTAAGTATAAGATTAGCAAAACAATTGATCTTTTTATTGAGGTGATTTTGCCATCTTAAATTAGGTGTTTTTCTATTATATATAAGAACACATACATTCTTATATATGCAGGTAGTCCTCTATGCTTTAGCAGCAGTGCATGTCGCGTAGTCAACATGCAGAAGAGTGACGGGCTATTCATCTACGGATTAGTACCTTAACTGGTTTAAATTACTACAGTTTCTTTTCCACTACATGAGGTACTTTCCTTCATACTAGCTAAAAAATCTAGCGTGGCATCATAATGTTATTCCTTAGGGTATGCTTCTGAAAACTTAATAAAAACCATACATTTACCCAAAGTCATGCACTGAATCTTTTTAAATAGCTTGGCATTGTTCTTAAGAGGCTGCAGTTTCCTGAAGTGGTGGGCATTGTCATGTCTTAGCAATAGCTCAAAAGAGGAAAGGACATGCACTTGAAATGTTTGCTAACATCAGCTTGTTTGGTGACAAAGTTTCTTTTTAGTCTGTTTCACTGAGACTTATAATGTCAGAATAGAAGTTTGTGACTAGCTTATTTTTCATTTCTGAGTCAAGTGTTTGAACCCATATCACCGACACTGGATATGTGGGAGTGCTAACATTTTCCAGTTTGCAAATGCAGCCTAAACACCCTAATAAGTCAAGTTTGGAAAAGTGTAATATTTTCTCCTGAAAATGTTGAAACACATTTTTTGCGGTGTTGTTCATGTTCTTGTTCTTTTCATTTTGAAAGCTAAAACTAGCTAAAACTGGAGAAATAATTAAAATAATTCTTAAATGCAAAAAGCAGCCAATATACAAAACACCCGTAATTTACTCTGTGTTCAAGACAAGTTAGATCTTACTGTTTCTGTCCTTAGATGACAGTAGTGGATAATCAAATTAGTTTTATTAAAACTAATCTGTGGTCCATGCTGAGTGACATAATATCACAACACAAAAAGGGAGAGCGATTTCACCTACTGTTAAATTAATTACTGCATGTAAAGTGAAAAGAGTTTGGTTTATCAAATCTGAATTATAGCTTTAGGTATTGTAATAACCATCATCACCTGCAAGGACATGAATGAACTCTTTATGAACTAAAGTTTATCAGAATCATATAACATGTTCCTGTGACAAATGTCTTCTTCATTTAAAAAAATAAATAGAACCTTTCAGACAGGAGCTAAAGGTGGTTTTCAAAGTTTGTGGGGTAAGTATAGCTCAGGCAAAAGGAACTCTGGCCACTCATGAGCACCAAAAACTATGACACAGCTTTTCCTGTGTCACCTGATGGAGTTACAGCTATGAGATCCCTTAGTAAAAGTCACATCTAGGTGTAAAATGTGTCAAACTAATGTTCAGAAACATCCTTGTTATAAATATTCAGCAGTGTCGCTATAGAGACTGCTACACGCAGGCTTCGTGCATGTTGCGCTGAGTATGTATTGGTGTGGCTTCGCTGATCTGACTTTTGTTTTACCGGCCCAAATTTGCAAGCTACATAAATGCTGTACAGCTTCAGATCTGAATCTAATTCTGTGGATGATGACATCTATCAGCCTGGTCAATAGTGGAATAAGTTATAGTGAAAGAGCCTGAAATAGTCGATGCAGGATAGTTTTTCCGCACCATTTCTTGAACAGGGCGTAAGGGCTATCTGGAGATGGCTCACACTTCCACTTCTGCCTCTGTGCTTCCTTACCATCAGTCTGTGGCTGGCTTCCTGCTCAACATCTTATCTAGGTTCCCTAAGCAGCTTTTCAGAGTCCTTCAGTAATACTTAGCACGCTCTTTCAACTGGATCCTTTCTATTGACTGCAGAGGAATTCAAACCATTTCAATCTGGCTATTGTATTTTATACTGAGAATGCAAGTGGGTTGTAAGGACTAGCTATGCATTTTAAATTGATGCTTTAGCTCGTTGCAACCTCCCCACAGAGGTAAACCCTTTTGAAAATATTCACCTGGGCTAGATTTGAATCAAACTGAGTCAGATGACTCCACATGCTTTAGTAATTTCCTGACTTATCCAGGCTTCTTTTTAATTATTCCGAAATCTGAATGCATATAAAATCACTGCTGGCTAGAAGTGCTTAGACTATAGAGCACGAAGTGCAATGTATTTATCCTCAGCCTGGTATCTCATGAACCACTTCTGCATGACAATGTCCTCCTGTTGCCTAACACTACTTCTGGGATAACAACAGTGTTTCTGCAGTCTGAGAACTCTGTTCAAGTCTACTTACTGTTTCCTGCACACGCTGCAGGTGGTAGATTTTTTTAGATTTGACAGCAGAGGCTGATTCAAACAAAAATAAATTCTTCGCTGTAGACGTGAGCTCCACCCTAGGGTCATGAATGAATGGAGTTGTTTAAAGCAAAAAAAGTTAGATAGACAAGATAATCATTTACATTTTAAAAGAGAATAAAAAGTCAAAAATTTGTCACTGTACACATGCATTTTGTTTTACAACACCTAACACTATGTAATAACCAACACCAAGGGACACTGAACAAACCATGCCAGCTGGAATTTCCTTCTATATACACTCTATAAACCTACTGATGTTTAAGATCTATACCATACACTTCTGCACCCTTCCTTACTAAACGTTGGACCATGCTAAAATTTTGCCTTGGACAGAGATGATCAAGCAAAGTATTCCTGAGGTGGTTCAGCAACTCAGTAAACCATTTATTCTAGAAAAGGGAAGCGTTTTAAGGATATTCATTTCATCCTGTTATTTTACTGAAGGCCTAGACCTTTCTGTTTGCAGCCTGCAGAACTGTGTTCCCAGCTCACTGGAAGCTCTGCATAGTCTTTTGGATATTATCTAAATATAAGATGTCCTTGTACTTAGAAGGGTTTTATTAAGAATTAAGAGGTTATTTATATTTGTGTCAGCAAATTCTAAGCACTATTGATCTGTGTATTTGCCTGGGTAAACCAAGAGAAGAGATATACCTCCTTTACCATTTAAAAAGAGGAAGAAAAAATTCAGTCCTGAGAGGTTAACGAACGTATTCTTTAAAAGCATTATGCTTTTCTCATAAAAAAAACTAGTACTGATATATTGTGAAAGCAGTGAAATCATGTGTTTTCAGCTCAAAATGAATAACCAGGATTTGCGAACCATTCAGAACATTCACTCTGGAAAGAGATCCAGAACCACACTGAGTTTAGTACAATCATAAATTTTTTTGCTAGTTTTGTTTCATGGAACACAGTTATGATGTGGGAAAAGAGACCATGTGTCACCACCCTGTTTCCAGCCCTGGCCCCCTGCCCTAAATCAGGCTGCTCAGTTCCACCCCAAAGCAGAAACTTTACTCTCTAAGATATTTGTGGGATCATCATGTTCTGGTACACCAGTAAATATTTAAATTGCATCTTTGTACCTTCAGGTTTAATCCAACCTTCAGAATAGATTTGTCTTTTGGAATGAAAGAAGCTGGGTTTTGTCAGTTTTAATAAGATCTGGTAGTAATCTCATGCCCATCAGTAGGGATAGAGCAACGTAGATCACCTGAGACTGGAAAACTGCCCATTGTACGCCCACATTATCAAAGTTTGGAGGCAAGCTGTTTTCCTCAGAGAATGGCAGTTTGTCAAAACAGAAACTTTTCAAAACAAGGTATTACATTTAACTCAATTTCCTTCAACAAATTTTCTCAGTTCCAGAATGATATCCCTGATTACTCCACAGTGAGAAATAAATACAATTCCACAGAGTTAGCTGCCACTCCAGAGTGGATGTGAACGCCTCTGGTCAGCTGCCTATTTCAGTGTATTTTATCATTGCACAAGCTTAAATCCTCCAGAAAGTAATTTTCTAAGACGTTACAAAAATTCTAGTGCTCAGGATCTTTGCTAAATATGTACAAGAGCTAAATTAAAATTTCTGTTTGCTAGCACAGGGACTGCAACTTCTCAGCCCACATGATAAGTGACATTGGGCTACTGGGTTGGGCTTAATTCTCTTGTTCTACACAAAAACAATTCAAAGGATCTTAGCCCAGAACATTCTCAGTCTAAAAATATTCTGTTTAAATATGAAAAATATTCATGGGATAGTAATAATCATTTTAACCTTGCAATAGAAAAAGAAAGTTTCTACTTTCTTTTTATGATATTTTTAATTGAAGAACTATATAGATAGAAACTTTTTGAACAAAAATGTTAATGAAAAATGTTGATGCCACTGAACTGATTAAATTAATATTCTGGAGTTTAGCAGGTATCTTTTTTTTTTTATTGAGTTGAAACAAAGCAGATTAAAATTGTTAGGTTTGTCAACGTACATATTCCGATACTAGAGAAATATGAAGATCTTAATTAAGATAACATTGATTGCAGCTCTAACGATTTCATAAGATTATTGATAGGTATCGTATAACAGACTAGTAAGTGACAATGTCAATTCCTGTATAGTAGTACCTATGCTTTTTGAGGACTATTTTATAGTACTTTATTAATATAACACTCTAGTTTCACTTTAGAGAAGAAAAACAGGACACCTGAGTCATCTCCTTCTTTCACACTGGTATCTTTATAACTAATTCATTGAAATCTTTGGAAGTACGTTGGAAATCATTTAAGATACCTTTGGAACATTTTTAACACAATACTGAGAAAAGCTAACAGTGAGGAAATTTTTTGCTGGTTTTCATGGATGAACTTCAGAAGTAAATCTGTTGGGTGGATTCAGACTGGTTAAACCTTATCTGATAAATTACACATATGTTAATCAAATTCCATATCCAATTTGGAATTATACTGGTCCAAAACTGTTTTGTAAGAGGAAATTAAAGAACAGGATTCTAGGTTACTGAAAAAAAAAATTATTTGAATGAAGGGTAAAGTGTCACACACATACGAAAAAGTGAAGAGGCTAAAAATCTATTCAGATGCAACAGGATAAAAAAGATCAGGAACTCTAAATATCCATGATGCCTACACAATTATACAATAAGTATTTCCTGTATATGGACTGTGGATTAAAAAGAAAAAGGAAAAAAGGAAAAAGAAAAAGGAAAAAGAGAAGGAACACAGCTGCCAAGCTCTATTTTGGCCCTTCAGTGAGGGCAGTTTTTTCCTTTAGACAGGAAAAGGTCTGCTTGCATGAGAAAATGGTACTGCCTGATGGGAGCTAGTTTTAGTGGAAAAGTGAGATAACAGAAGAAAAAAAATGCCTGTAAAGTCCTTTCTGCATCCAAGGCATCCAGAACTACAAATGCTTTCAGACCCTGATCTTTTATCAGTGAAACCTCGTGTGATCGTTCTGTCTCTAAGCAGCCTGTTCTTGCTAGTTTGAGTTTGAAAAATGAAACAAGTAGTTACATGGTTGTACTTGACAAAACTTGTACAAAAGCTTGGGAGGTTTGCACAGATTTCAGCAATTCCTAATTAGAAAAATGGAAGAAACTTATTTCCCATGACACAGCAGGCCACAGCCATTGAAGTCAGTAGAACTTAATTTCCCTGTATCTGCGAGATGTCCTGGACTTTCAAAGACAATCACCCCGAATCAGTGCTGCCTCTTTTTTCCCTTGGCACCGTGCTTGGGATCAGCTTCTCTAAGCTGCACCCAACAAAAATCATTGAAACATACATAGAGATAGTACACTTACTAATAGTAAGTATTACTAGTAGTAATACAATACACACAGAGCTATCTATCTTCATTTTGAGCACTGCTGTCCTCCTGCTGCTTCTTAATGCAAAGAAGGTTTATTCATTTCTGGCAACTCTTTACAAAGCTTTCTGCTGCCATGTTCTGTCATCAGCTGTCCTCAGCCAGAAAATATTATGTACTGTGCAGTAAACCCCAGCAAAAGTTGTTATCTACCGTGTTAAACACGGGCACAAAACCATCAGAGCTCAACGTGTTTTACAAACAAAGCTGAAATAAAATTACAGGCTTAATTTGAAGATGTCTCAGCTTCTAATCAATGAGATCTGAGACTCTCAGATCTCCAAACTCTAGCCTTTGTCTAATCCAGCAGTACTTCTCCTGACCACTACAAATACCAGCACATCTTAAGAATGTCAGCAAAGACGTCCTACTAAATATTTTCCCCTGTTTTTTGCCTCCTTGATGAACAGCAAAATCTACTTTAATGCACCAGCTTTCATTAACAGGCTTTACAAATACCAGCAGGATTTACAAAAGCAGTACAGTGATCATCAATAAAGCTCATACAGCTATATTTCTGAGTCCATGAAGGAAGCAGCTGTTTGTTGAATTTAGGATAATGAAATCTTCTTTGACATACAGACTGTGAACAACACCATATCGGCATGTCCAATGTGTATCAACAGTTCTTGTTAGGTTTCATAGCTTCAAGGCTTATCAGACCATTTCTCTGCATTTCCCTGAACAATGTTTGAGCCACAGATGTTGGAAAGAAAACAGACGGCAAATACACTGGAGAGTACAACAAATCCCCAGCTTCAAGTGTAGTCTTTGTCTGTGTCCACTAAAAGTGTATTCAAACAGTGAACAAAGTAAATAGCAAGCGGAGTTTGTCCAAAAATAACTCTAAATGTTTTCAGTGTAAGAGACGTTAATGATAGATACATCATCCCCTCCTTGGCTTACAGAGTTCTACAAGGAGATTCAAGTACTTAGCAGTTTTCTCACTGAGAAGTAAAACTTTTTTGTAAGCTGGGTGACCTTCACTACTAAGCCACAGGAACTGCTCTGCTAATATGGTTGCATATTGGGGGACATGGTTTGAAGGTTATAGGCAAGTTCAAAGCCCATAACAATTTATACCTGAGAAGATTTAACTGTGCAGCAGCTGACTTTGCAGTGAATAGGCTCCTTCTGTATTTATTCTTATCCCGCATATTTTGGGGAAAAGAATTTACAGGGTCTAACTTACATGTTGGCTTGTCAAAATCTGATTTCGTTATCATGCTTATTCCAGCCAAGTTTGACCTGATCTATGGATGATGTCTAATCTTACCAGAACCAGATTTCATGTCCGCTTATTGTTTTGCTTTCTGAGATTGACCTTGTTTGTTAACTGGTTCAATAAGTAATAGCTATGCTCCTTGAAAGCCTTCCCAACCACATTATTCAAAGTTCTTTAAGACTTGAAGTTGGGGCTTTCAGTAGGATTTATCTGGTTTTAATATTATAAAGAATTAAGGAATATAACATTTCTGTGACAGGTATTGGGTCTATTTTATGTGCAGAGGAAACACCACAGCATTTTACTGATTACTCAGAGATGGGAATAGAATATAGATCTGATAAAAATCTGTAGTAGTTTTTTACTGGTAAGCACTAAAAGACTATTCCTGAACAAAACAAGATTATTTAGTCCTAATCACAGATTCAACCTAACTGCCAAAAGATGATTTGAGGTCAAGGGGATTTTCTAAATATAACAAATTATTTCAGAAAATCGTCTGGGGATAAATTCAGGGATGGAAGAAAGTTGGACTTTGTGAAGTTTTATTTTTATATGTAATTATAAATATTTTAATGTGTGATTATATTTCCTGTGTAACTTAGATACTTACTTGTGCTTTTAACCTGTAAAGTTTTGGATTACTGCACCTTTTGTAAGCAAACATAACTGTCTCTGGAGCAATGATGTTCTAACCACAGAGCCCAGTTTGGATTTTTATGTTTAGCTCCTCCTGATCCATTTTAACTTCATTTGGCAGATGCATAACAAATACTCAGTTCCTGCAAGCCAGTTTATCCCTTTCTTTTTCAAGGAATACATTTTTCATCCACTGTCTGTACTTTGTAAAATATTTTTAGTCCATCACGATTCTTCTGAAGGTATTGCAAATGATAAAAAAAAGAGCCAGACAATGAGTCCTATTCATTCCTGCCGCGTCTCTGGTAAGAGACTAGAGGTTAAGAATTTTCCATGGTAACTAGAATGGCTTAAAGGTCTTCTGACAATATGATGATGGATTCCAATTTTAGTCACTCAGGAATAAAACTTTAAGCAAAGTTGCTCCAAAGGTATCCATTCTTCAGCTTCTTGCACCAGGCGAGAAAGCCAGTGTGCTACTGAAGGGCCATAACAGCCCTGACTCTGAAAAGAAAAATAGTCTTCTGGCTTGGATGTAAGGTAAAAATACCCATCTCCGGGAAACATCTGGCAGACGCTTTCCAGTGTTTGCAGCTTTGGTAGGGAGGGGTCCAGAGAAAGGAGAGGTTTCTTGGGGGGTGAAGACTTATAGCCATAGGTAAATATATCTATTTGGGGGAAATTTGCATAGTTTATACAAATGTTGACTGGTGGCTTGATCACCTTCAGATGCTTGAAGTTAGTTCCATGACTAAATTCATGTGAAGCATCATCATACATTTTCTCATACAGCTTATTATTCGCTGGATTGGGCTGTTGTGAGAATGTAGGGCAATTATTCATCGCAAAAATATTTATGGTCCTTCCTGCCATCTGACAGCTATGCAGGGTAGTGATTGATTTTTTTAAGATGTACAAAATTTCTGCACTTTTAGACAACAACTGCAACTTAAAGAAAAACCATTCAGCTACACTACAGTATGAAGAGTAATCATGGATCAATTGACATGTCAGTCATGACATTATCCAAAACCCCTCTGGATAGATACCTTTGCATGAGTTGTTAGTGCAAAAAGGGAAAATAAGTGGGACTGAAAAAATGACTATATATGAAGGGAGGGAATTGTGGACACAACATATCTGCTACAGAATAGCATTCTATTCTTTTTGGCACAGTAAACCTAATTAAATAGTTATGTTTTAAAATCTTAATGAGAATCTTATTTATTAATGTCATCAACAGGCTGAAAAAATGTAGGTTAGGTGTGGGGAGAGTTTGGCTTAGCAAAGACATTACTTAAAAGCAATTTTTTTTACATGACTGAGCACATGTGCACACAGACTAGATAGTCACACTTTACAATGAGGTTACACTTATAAATTATTTATAAAGGCTTGGTAAACACTGTAGGCTATTACAGAATCCACAAAGTCCATAGTTTTGTTATAACTATGTATAACACCCTCAAGTAATGTGCAACCAAGTATAATTTATGAAAGTCATATCTGTAGTATTGTTTATGATGTATATTAATCATTTATTAATCCTTTATGAACTATTTATAAATTCAGTCTTAATGGAAAGCATGGCTGACTGCTTACTCCATTGCACTAGCTGCATGGGAGTTAAAGGTGGCAGGTCTCTGCCCCTCCTTTTTAGCAAACTAAGCAGTCCTTAGGCAAGGCAACACTCACTAGCTGTTTCCTTCCAGACTCCTAGGAAAACAGAAATCTGAGCGAGGCATTACGGAGAGGTTGTGCTTGTAAGCAAACATACAGAACCTTCTTTTTTTTACGTCTTCTCCAATATTTCAGTAGAGCTACCACAGGTCGCTTCACAGGGTCCACGAGTCAAAACTCCTTGCAGATGACTCACACAGATTAACGTCTATGAAGCCCTGGATCCTGAGGACTCTTGTATAGTTGGTACCTCAAAGCACCAAAATAGGGGCTGTATTTCTAGGAACTGAGCAGAGGAGGGTTGCTGGGTAAAAGTGCGTGTCCATCAGTCCTTACGGTTTCTGCAGGAAAATGGTCAATGTAACAGAAATGACTGCTATAGCTTAGGTTACCGTAACATCTAGGAACAGATCCTGGCTTGCAGGATTATTCTTCTGCTCCAAAGCACTTCTGCCTGCCAAGGTAGAGCTACTTGTTCTTGCTGCAGGCAAGCTCCACTAACTTTCATGTGACAGTGCAGTTTTATTGCTGCTCTTTGCTTCTTTATGCATGCTGTGAAATCTCTTGCTGAGGCATTTGATACCAGAGTACCATCCCCGCGCATTAATTCTTCACTTGTCCTTTTGCAGGAAACAGATCTCATTCTGACCTTTAATATCTCAATGCATCGCTCTTGGTGGATGGAGAATGGGCCGGGCTGCACCGTGACCTCAGTAACCCCAGCCCCAGACTGGGCACCAGAGGATCATCGTTACATCACTGTCTCGGGGTGTTTTCTTGAATATCAGTACATAGAAGTGGCTCACAGTTCTCTTCAGATCTTCCTTGCAGTAAGTGTTTACAGACAGCTCCATTTCTACCACCTTTTTCTAGATTTCTTCTTGCAGAACGTCATTACCAGAATAGCAGAGTATTGTGGCACTTACTCACAAACCCTGGCCCTAAGTGTTTGTTTTGTTATGAAACTCTGTTGTCTTCCAGCTAGTTCAAGACACCTGTACGCAAAAAACTCCAACATACATGTTTGTTGCTGTGAGAACTGCTGACATGACACACTCTGTTTTCCAGACCTCCATTTTGACCATTGACCATGCCACAAACCATTTATAGTGCAGGTTACATTCAAATTACACTATAGGATATAAGTTGTGACATAATCAGAACTTACAGCTATTGCTGTGAAAGTCAAATTGAATATAAAAGAAAAACCAAAATGAAGGAGAACTTTTCAACAGTAAAAATAGATTCACTGATCGTTCACAGGACTCAAAACTGATCGATTTGTCTTTAACCATATTAATCAATATGTCCTGGAGGATGAAGGGAAAGGTTCTTCCCAAAAGAACAAAATGTTGTACTTGTATGAAATCAAAGCCAGAAATCTTAAAGGAAATCTTTTTAGGAGGGTAAGAATCCACTGTTATACTGCAGAAAATTTAGAGAGAATGAAAACAGCTCGTTTGGGAGGAAATTGATAGGTTTTTCAACCATATTTACCTGTACTAATCATTTTGCCTTGTGTTGTCTCTGACCTACTTGAAAATTGACATAAACGCTGAATTAATTACATCGAATGACAATCTGCATTTTTATATTTGCTCTAGTGATACATACATGTTTATGCCCAGTTGGAGATACATATGACTGCAAATAAAACTGTTACTACACATATAAATTTGGACCAGTGCCTGGGTACATGACTCCCTCTATATAAATGTTTTGTTCCAGAGATTCCAATGTTTTGTCTAAAAAGGAACCATATTGGCAAAAGAGGGAGGGAGTTTGGTTAGCCAGATCCAGAAGTTAATGTAAGGTGGTTGGACAGTCCATAGTATACAATGTGGCCCTCAGCTACCCCAAAAATGAGCAGCTTTTCCATCTGTCTATCCCCCACCCTAGCTGTAAAAGGCCAAGTACCAGCTGAGTTTAGGACAATATATCTCTACGTCAACACATCTCTGGGGGGGCTCTATGTGTAAAAGGTTGGTGGCTGATTCACCTGAAAGCCCAGCTATCTCCCTTCAGTGGAGCCATCCCATGTCTCCTCTGTGCTCCTCAGCTTGCCGTATTGTAGCAGAGCAAAGGGACCCTGACCAAGTAGGTAGCAAGGCAGGCACTAGATAGGTCTGGAAGACAAAAGCAACCCTTTCTCCAGATAGTTCACACCTGTAATTTTGACAAGCTACAGCTGGTGCAAAAGAGACAAAGAGAAAAGTACAACAAAATCAGTGTGAATAAGTAAGTAATATTAAAATAGCTTTACAGTTTTATTTACAAGCAATTGTTATCACTCCAGCTTACCTCTTAGAATCATAGAATCATAGAATAGTTTAGGTTGGAAAAGACTTTTAAGATCATCAAGTCCAACCATTAACCTAGCACTGCCAAATCTACCACTAAACCATGTCCCTGAGCACCACGTCTACACGTCTTTTAAATACGTCCAGGGATGGTGACACCGCCACTTCCGTGGAGCAGCCTGCTCCAATGCTTGATAACCATTTCAGTGAAGGAATTTTTCCTAATATCCAATCTAAACCTCCCCTGGCACAACTTGAGGCCATTTCCTCTTGTCCTATCTCCAGACACCTGACAGAAGAGACCAACACCCACCTCACTACAACCCCCTTTCAGGTAGTTGTAGAGAGCGATAAGGTCTCCCCTCAGCCTCCTCTTTTCTAGACTGAACAACCCCAGCTCCCTCAGCCGCTCCTCATAAGACTTGTGCTCAAGGCCCCTCACCAACTTGGTTGCCCTTCTCTGGACACGCTCCAGCCCCTCCATGTCTTTCCCGTAGTGAGGGGCCCAAAACTGAACCCAGGACTCGAGGTGCGGCCTCACCAGTGCCCAGTACAGGGGGACGATCACCTCCCTGCTCCTGCTGGCCACACTGTTCCTGATACAGGTCAGGATGCCGTTGGCCGCCTTGGCCACCTGGGCACACTGCTGGCTCGTATCCAGCCGGCTGTTGACCAACACCCCCAGGTCCTTTTCCACTAGACAGCTTTCCACCGCTCTTCCCCAAGCCTGTAGCGCTGCCTGGGGTTGCCGTGACCCAAGTGCAGGACCCGGCACTCGGCCTTGTTGAACCTCATACAATCGGCCTCAGCCCATCGATCCAGCCTGTCCAGATCCCGCTCTAGAGCCTTCCTACCCTCAAGCCCTCCAAAGGAGATATCCAGGCTTATTTTTCTGCCTTATTTTTTTTTTTTATGTGATGAATGATGAACAAGAAACTCAAGGAATATATAATTCAATTCTGTTCCTGATGCAAGAAGTTTTTTGTGTGTATGTGCCTAAACAGAGCTGTGTTTCTAGATAAGGTTATTCTTTGCAAGCCGTGGGAATGGTTCAGAATAACAAACCATTGGTAATCCACTAGCTGTATCCAACTACAGCTGTTTTTATATTTCCATTCATGTTACTGTAAATGTGATTATCCTAGGTAAAGAGCTACACAGTGTAAGTATGGGTCAATTTTCTAAACCTGGCACTTGCAAGTTCACTGTTTACCTCTTTTTCATGTTTCCAATTGTGGCCATGGTGTTCTCCTTTTAACAGAAATGCTAGCATAAATTCACTGTCATATTAAATGTGGTGAGAAACAGAAATTACACACAAAGTTAGAAGAGCAGATATTGCTTGGTTTTCAGCAAACTAGCTTTCAACAAACCCAGTTTGTAGAAAGAAATTAATCTTTTCTTTCCATTTTCTTTTATGCGCACTTAAGTGGATCTTGCACTTTAACTGCAAAACTATAAATTGCAACCTACAAATTGGTTACTTGCTTTCTATTTGTATTTCTCTATGTTCATGACAATGATCAAACTAATGTTGATCTTGGTTTTTCATGGACTGGTGGCACTGCAGCATGTTTTGAAGGATGTTTTCTGCTATCTACTGATAAAAAGTTACAAAGACATTCAGCTTCACTGAGGACCACTTATATCAGCCTTTGAAAACATTATACTGAGTGTATTTTGTACAGCTTGCCAGTAAGCTCACAAGGGATCCAGCTACAGAAGGTTAGGCTTCACATAGATGTGATATTTGCTGTAGATTACTTAGTGGAAAGAATATGACAGCGAAGATAAAATCTATAAAACCCCCATGGTTTATACTTTCTAAAAAGAAAGTCTCAAGGCGGCCTGTGGTATATTTCAAGGATTGCAGACAGATACTCTGCTGAGGAGGTGCAGAATACTTAGAGTCTCCAAGAGACCTTCTCTCTCCAGAGGAACGTGTCCTAGAAGCAAACACCAGACTGTGAACCATACAAATGCTGCGGCTAATTTTGTGCAAGTCGACACAGATTTTAATATTTTAAGAGTGACATTTTGGAGAATGTTCTTTTCTCCTACTGGTTAAACAAAGTAGTATTTAAAGCAACTGGAAGGTGAAATGATCCCAATGGTCGGGAGAGTCCCCAGTGTGCAGAGTGGTGGTGGTCATTGCGTAATACTGGCCTTAGAGACTAAAGAGAGACAGATGTGATGATGCATAGATAATTTGCCAGCTTCTCCTGGGGAGTGGATTTTGCTCAGGATAAACAAACAACTGGACAAAATTGCTAGTTTAGCTTACACTAAAGAAGTAACAGAAAATTCAGTTTGGTCATCTCTATACTTTGACCAGCTGAATGCTTATGGTTTAGAAATTCTTCAAAATGGGGAAAAATTATTTGAGAACTAATGTGTGCAAGAAAATGCTCTGATAAAACAAGGATTATCCCAGTTTGGGTATTTAGCATTTATGTATGCAAAGCAGGACTGGAATAACCCACAGTGATAATAGGGGTTGCAAAGCAGCCACCACCTCTCCTTTGTCCCATGACACAGAGCACTTAGTACATTGGGTGGTGCTGGCGGAAGACTACAGCCTCTGTAGAGCCTATCAGTAAATCAATCCTTGTATCACAGATGTAAAAAATGACCATATAATGCACATTTATGTCTGTCTGGTAGCCATTCCCATGTCAGCGCGTTACTTCTTGCTTGGCCACCGTCTGATTTTTTTTCATGTTTATGGAAATCTATTTTGAAAAAATTCCACTGATTTTTCACTCAGTTATTGTGGCAGTTGGCGCTCTGAAGTGGTACACCATGAAAATCTCAGTGCTACACACCACGCTTGTCAGTTTTTACTCTGTGCTCCATACCAATACCTCCCATTTAGTTCTTTTGAGACTGAGCCACGTTACTATCACTTTCTCTACATCTTACCCTCTTCTTCCACCATGTTAAAAAGAGAGAGGGGTTCAGAGTGAAGAAGGAAGAATGTGAGGGAGGGGAATCTATTTCATTCTTAAGTGCAGCTTTGCAGCCTGCAGTGCTGCAAAATAAACAAACATATTTTTAGGACACCACCTGCAGCACGCAGCTGTATGGAACCGAACAGAACTGCTAAGGGTGTGATTTGTTCTGCTTTGTGTGAAACCCTGGGGTCTGGGAAAACATGTGGGGAAGGCATTCTGTGGAACAACCCCCTCCTTTCCTGTCCTCCCCAATTCTTGGTGAATATCATAGCTGAATCTGTAAAGGCGAGATCTTAGCTTCGCTGCACTTTGACAGCAACAGTAATTTATTTAATGCTCTGCTGATACATGGAGAAAAAAAAGCATAGTTTTGGCCACAGCCAATTCATTTGGTTTGTTGCCCAAAGCTAACCCTCAATGCAGCCTGTGCTCACATACTGGGCCAAATTCTCCGCTCGACTCTTCTCTCCCAGGGAAGTCCCATTTACAGAGCTATGACATCTTGAGCACCTGGACCATCCAGTCTGCTCTGTAAGGACCACAATTCTGCCTGTCCTTGGTGCCTACATATTACCAAAATGAACTGGTCTGGTGATGGCATGACTTGGATAACCATATGCTTCACACATTACATTGTGCTTAATGGTTATTGATTCTTGCTGTTTACATCAGAGAAGCTATTTCATTTTCAGGACTCCTGGGTTATCAAGGATAGATATATTTCAATTACTGATCTCTGGAGACAATTGTTCCAGGTAAAGAATGAGGTCAGTTGTACTAATGGAGATTTGATTTGCTACTGGTTTATGCATGTCCTGGTTTCAGCTGGGATAGAGTTAACTGTCTTCCTAGTAGCTGGTACAGTGCTATGTTTTGAGTTCAGTATGCGAAGAATGTTGATAACACTGATGTTTTCAGTTGTTGCTCAGTAGTGTTTAGTCTAAAGTCAAGGATTTTTCAGCTTCTCGTGCCCAGCCAGTGAGAAAGCTGGAGGGGCACAAGAAGTTGGCACAGGACACAGCCAGGGCACCTGACCCAAACTGGCCAACGGGGTATTCCATACCATGGGACGTCCCATCCAGTATAGGAACGGGGAAGGGGGGCAGGGAATCGCCGCTCGGGGACTGGCTGGGTGTCGGTCGGCGGGTGGTGAGCAATTGCACTGCGCATCATTTGTACATTCCAATCCTTTCATTATTACTGTTGTCATTTTATTAGTGTTATCATTATCATTATTAGTTTCTTCTTTTCTGTTCTATTAAACCGTTCTTATCTCAGCCCACGGGTTTTGCTTCTTTTCCCAATTTTCTCCCCCATCCCTCTGGGTGGGGGGGAGTGAGTGAGCGGCTGCGTGGTGCTTAGTTGCTGGCTGGGGTTAAACCACAACAATGCAATTTGAATTACATTCTGTATAATATTTACAGAGTGGAGGCTGAATGAAAGTTCCCACCTACCCCTAAACGATAGGAGGTATAGCTAGTACTTCACCATGGGGAGGGCAGTGCCAGGGAGGGACACAGTGCAGGGTATTCACCCCTGCTAACCTTGGCATGGCATGTCAGTGTTTAAGGTGTCGTTGGCTCTGTGTATAAATAATATATGCATCCCAGCTTTTTAGTCACACAGCTAAAAATGGGCCGCAAGCTCACAGTTTCACAGGCACCCACACCCATCGATGTCTAATTTTAGCTATGGTTCCTACGTACAATTTTCTTCATTGGCACTTTTTATGGAACTCTTGTCTTATGAAAGAAGGTGGAAATCTTTTCAGTTCAGGCCCTAAGCTGTGGTTCAGGTCAGTGGGTTCTGCTTCCAGGTCTGCCACAATATCCTTGGGAAAGTTATTTCATCTCTCTGTGCCTCTTCCCAAGTGGTGCAGAGGGGAAAGCATGCCTAGATTTTTCATGTTCAGTTTATAAAACACTGTACCATTTGCATAGACAGGGATCTCTCAGATCTCTTAAAAAGCCTCTAAATGTGGATGGCATCCAGTACAGTAAGGCCTTTGTGTGGTACAAGGAAATTATAATAATGGTAATTGCATTTCATACAGAAATGGAGCTCCGATTCTCTACATCTTCCTTCTGCCTGTGTTTTACTCTTTGATTATGCATGACCTGCCCCCACTCCCACAAGGCTGTTCTTGCAAAAGTCGACAAATTAAAATCCATTTGTAGATTAAAACTCTGAAAATATGCAAATAAAAGATCAGCCTTGGAGATAAGTGTGACAGAATTACATATCTATTTGCCAACGCAGGATTAAAAGTATTTATTATGCTTGTCTTTTACTCCTCACTTACACACTCACGAGTCTATTGATTTTAGTGGAACTAAGTGCCCGAGTTATGGGAATAAGACTAATGTAAAGGCATCACCTTAGCCAATTTGGGTTTTAGTTATATAGCCCTGGAAAAGATGAACTGTGTAATATTATTCCAGTAAAACGAGTGGGGAAAAAGCATTTCTTATGTACTGTATCTACATTATTGATGGTAACTTACATACCAAATAAATAAAACCATAAGTAAACTGTTACACAAAAGTATTGACCATGTTCATAGTGATCCTGTCCACTGACTTTTATGTGCTGTACATTAGTCTTAATCCCTATTTGTTCCTTCCTGTATTTATAATTGAGTATGTGCTTCATGCAATCATTAAAATTATTATTTCATGTTTTAAAATTTGTAATATGTAATTATCCATCCATACTTTTTACGGTAAATGTATACTATGTGGGATTCTGCAAAGTCTGTGTCATGCATAATACCTTTCAAGCTCTGATGCTGTCAGATTGATTTAAAACATCATGAAGCATAACTGTGTTATTAAGATGCAATAATACAGCGATGCAGTTAGGACACCAGCTTCAAAATCCCTGTTCTGTTGCAGACTTACAGTATGACCTTTGGCAGGGTGCTTAATCCATGCCAATTATTGTCTGTACTGTACAAACAATGGTTCTTAAATATTTCAGAAAGATATTGCCAGGATAATTCCATTAAACAGTGCAAGGTAATCAAATATTGCAGCAAGGTGGTCTGTGTATGTATTTAAGCACTTAGAACAGTAGAATAGCATTAACGTTCCCTGCTTCTCTCAAGGATTAATAATAATTAGAATAGGGTACTCTTAAAAACTTTAATGTTAGCATTGCACAGGTGACATTAAATAGTCTCATGGCCTTGTGGAGAGATGGGAGTGGTGAGTAACAGTCTACTCTCATAGGAGTTTCTTGACTGGACTGTCTATTTGTGCTTTAGACCCACACGCTCAAATATATTTCTAACAGTATATCACTTAAAAGCCCACAACTGTGCTGAGGACAGTATGGTTGCAAAGCAAAGCAGCAGTTCCTATCCAAAAGAACTAACCTTCAAAGTGCAAAACGAGCCAGCCAACCCATATGGACAGAAAAGAGGGGAAAGACAGGAAAGCAGAGAGGGAATACTAGTTTGCAGTTTCGGTGCACATCTTGTTTGACCATTGTCAGCTTTTTTGTAGGCATGATAGAAAAGCCCTAAAAAGGGCTATGAACCAGAATAATGAGCAAACTTTGCATTACCTGGTTGAAAATTCTTCTAGAAGGCAGCAAAAGATGAAAGCGTGTGACAGTGTGAAATTTAGTAAGTGGCTGACAACAAGCTGGTTGGCTCATCAGCGGTGCACTCCTGTACTGATGGGATGGGACAAGCCAGGAGGGAAGAGGCACAGAGACTTGCAGGTGAATGGAGTAGTTGAATTTCACTGGAAGAAACTAAGGAGAAGAAATGGAGGGATAAAGGAAGGTGCGGAAAATCATCTCTGCAGTAGCCTTCCAGGTGGGCTCAGTCTAGACTGAGGTGTTGGTGAGGAGCAAGGAGAGGACGTGGGACACACAGAGGCAGGATGCTCCTCTGAAGCTGAGACTCACTGAGTGAGAGATCAGGCGGGCATCAGCAGGACAGCAGGGGTTAAAGGAATAGACAGCTTGTAAAACTCCTGCATTTAGAGCAGGAAAGGGAAACGAGCCCTCCGCGAGGGAAAAGTACATTCTATCTCTTTTTTCTTTTTCCTTTTTTTTTTTTTATTATTATTATTTGGGAAAACATTGATAAGACCTGAGCAAAGAAAAAGACTAACAATTCCTCCAGAGACACCAGCAAATGAGAGAGCAGGACTAAAAGAAGTGAGCAGTGGGTGTAAGGTGCGTGGGTGGGTGTATCAGCAGGACAGACTGCATGATAGGAGGAGGGGCAAAAGAGCAAAGGCAGGGGAGATGAGGGAGGGAGTCCTAGGAATGCATGAAAAATAAAAGCTGCCTAACTAATGATGTTGTTAGGAATGAGGCAAACAGCAAAAGGGTGTTTCTCTGCGTCCCAAAATATGCATGAGTGGAATCAAACAAAACCTAAGTCAGCCCTGGCTTGTCCAGGCTGAAATGCTAAAAGTAAACATGCAGGTCCTTTTGTCAGAGCTACAAAGACTTAGGGCAAGGAACAATCTAAGAACTTTTACTGTATTAAAGGTCTTCACTGAGTTCAGATGGATAATACTCATGTTTTAGGAAGTGTCATCAGTTGATGTAGGCTCTGGGTTCTGCTAATAATCCAGCATATCCCATTCCTGTGCTCAAAATACACACAACGTGATACGCTGGGGGAAAAAAAAAAAAAAAAAACAACAAAAAAACCCGAAGAAGATAAAGATCAGATCTACTTGCTGCTAATGCAGAAAGCCAAAGCTCTTGCAAAACATCTGACCCTCAAATGCGCCAGTAAACACTAGAGTCTTAATTTTCCAGTCCTCGGTTCCTTTGTGCTGACCAAAAGCAGCACACAGTATGTCTATTTGCGGTCATAAGCCTGGTGCCATTTTCCTTTCTAGCCAACTCAAAGGTCTTCAGTTGTGCGGGAAGCACATCTAGCACGTAAAAGCCCTTCCTCAGATTTACCCTTGCTAGTTTGGCTTCCCCACCTCCCTTTTGGCAGCAGCTTCCACCTCTTCCACACACAGACACTCATGCACATACCTTGCACATTGGCTGCCTCCTCCTGTGCGTGTAGAGTGGTGAGAATATTTATACATGAGAAAGGAGACAAGAGCTCGTGTAATCAAGTTTGGACTCTTTGAATATAATGGGGAAAAATAACATTGTTTAGTTAAGGTGGAGTTCCTTTCTAGGGCAACACAATGATTGAAAGAAAAATTATTCTTAATGATATAGATTGGTACTTTAGAAAGACTTTTTCACTGCAGGACTGGGCAAAATCAGCACGATGGGAAGAGGATATGAATCATTGTAAAGTGCTAATTTAATAACACTGTCGTGCTGTGTTAGCAGAGGAGCAACATCAGGTTCGGGCATCTTTGACATTGCCTCAGAGCATAGTATATTGCTGTTTCTCTGTTTGACAATAATGTTAGAGCATATGTCATTAGTGTTTTGAAGGATTGCTATAAGAAGAGATTTCTTTATGCCTACACGTGTTACCTGTTGTTGCTTCTATCAAACTTTACCTGTATTTCTTCACTACTCCTTGCGCAAAACTGAATCGTACACATCAAAGCATAAATGGTTTTTTAATGAGCAGGGAGCTTTGTCAGTAGAATTGTACTCATTCGTTTCCCTAAAAGCTTCCCTTCTTAATGAACTGGGCTCATATAAAGCTAAGTTATATGATAATTGTCTGAAAACAAGTTTGCTCCGACTCAGTGGAGAGAGGTCAGCTTTAAATAGAGTTACCTGACCAATGCACACAGGATTGTCTCTCAGAGGTTAATTTCCCTGGTGGAATGAAAGGCAACAGCACCAGCATGAGCTGAGACTGGAAGAAGCAGTTCTGCCTCTCACAGGTCCTCTTGCACCAGCAAAGGCAAATAGTGAATGTGATTTGGGGGGGAGGGGGAGGGATCGGAATTGTGATAACCAAGAGCTGAACATTAGACTCATTACTTTGAGGCCTGAGGGAAGTTTCCTGAGAACTTGTTTGGACCATCTCATATGTATTCCTTCACACAGGGGACTCTGGTTCTGGCTGACCCTGTAGGGTAGATAGTTATACGATACAGCAATGAGATTATGGTTCCCCAGGTTCAGTGCCTCATGGCTGTCCTGGGGCTACGTGATGCTGCTGGTGCTGTGCTGACTGAGGATGCTGGCTTGCTGACTTGCTTCCTCCCACAGCTGGGATTTAAATTATTTCTCAGTTCTGGTACTAGCACAGTCCTGTTACCCTTTCTATGACACTGCCATAGCATAATCATAGAATCATAGAATCATAGAGCTGCATGTGGACACTTTCCAGCTATATGCAGGTCTGATGCCTTGGAGTGGGGTCTTTTTACCTAGTTTTGGTGAGCCTTTATGGGTTTTTTATGTTTTGAAGAGATTCTGGACAAAGAGCCTAGTCCATTCGATTTTATTTCTCTACAAGTGAATTTGCATGGTAGAGAAACCAAATTACATGTGCTTTAGATGTAAGAATAGTATTAAGAAGGATAGCAATAACAATAAATAGCACAAGGTTCTGTCATCATAAGTATTCCATTACAACATGTAATTAAATAAAAAGGAATCCCTCTTCATACTGAAAACTCACAGTCAAGTGCTGGGTCCCCAACCCCATTCCTGAGCTGATTTCTGAAGGTACAATAAACACATGAATGCTGCTCCTTAGAAATATTAAAAAAAACCCATCCACAGTACAAATATATCTCGGTATCACCATGTTTGGTATTCTTGCTGATATTACAGTATTGCCTTGTTCTGCCATATACAAACGTGACAGCTATTATTTTGCCATTTTGCTCCACACCCCATAAAGAACCTCCAGTTCTGCAAGCAAGAGGCCTCAGTTCATGACTTAAGGTAATCTTTTCCTGAATATAAGAAAGAGAGTGATAAAACACACAGACAACTTCCTCTCTTGGTTATGGAGAATAATGTATTTTCCCAAAAAATGCAGAAAAGCCCAGTACTATGGCTGGTTTTCAGGTAAGGCTTTCAAATTTGTGTTAAAACTTGTATAGTATACTTCATGTTTCATTTTTGTGTGCTGTTAGCACAGCTTCCTGTGCAAAAGATGAACTGAGTGCATAAAAGTATAGCGTTACGTATGAAAACATAGAATTACCTGTTTTGCAGCTCTAGTCATGACAATTCTGGTCACAATACCATGGTTCAGAAAATCCAGACTTAAATTCACCAAAGACAAACAATGTCAGCAACTGCAACTAAACCTGTATTGAAGGTACTGCTCAGTGATAGATTCCTAAATTTCTCTAATACAGGTTGAGTGCTTATGGTAGAGCTAATTACCCTACTAAAAATACTAACTATGCCTAGGACACATGGAAATCTAGGAAGCATTTAGATGCCCCTTATCTTTATAGTGTGTAAATTAAACACAATAATATTACATGATGAATTCTGTAACTTTTTTCCCCATTTTCTAGCACAGACAGCATAACAAGGCTTTTACCTTCCAGATAAAAAGTACCTAGCTTTCTGTGGCAACCGTGTACCCTAAGACCTTTGGAATAAGTGTCCAAGGCAGGCCAAGAAAACGGGGTCAGAAAACTGCTCATATTATTTTTGATGACTGAATTTTCTCATGCAATCTCAGAAGTAGAGCTGACTGGGAATTTTCTGAAGAAACACAATTCTTTTGGAAAATGCATCAGCCCTGAAACGTTTTGTCTTAACATAACAGCGTCACTGAACTTCATTGAAAGCAAGTGATAATTAACATAGTAGCCGGTGTCCTGCTAGGTTTCTCGGCTGGCTGCTTGGGCTCTGGCCTTTCATGGTACATTTATACATGGACAGAACACATCCTAAAAACTACAACATGATTAACTATAATGTTTAACTTTTGCTACAGTCCCTGTCATGCATTTGGCCCAGAGCAGCTATCGCTGTCCCAGACTTTGTCGGGGCACGGGTGCAGGGGTAGCACAAACCAGGGAGCATCTGTGATAGCCGGTTAGGATCTGCTCATCTTGTTCTGGGGGATAAAAAGAGCTTGTTTGTGTGAACACAAGCTGTGCCATACCATTTGGCCTCTAGGCCAGAAGACAGTCTCCACTTTATTTCAGTTGCTATGATGTCTATATAGGCTTCTGTACATCCACAATGCCATGGTAATTACACACTTAGAGTCTGTGTTCCCTAGAGATGTAGTAATACCAACACTAACCAGATCTCCAGCTAGTGTTTGAGTCATGCTGTGGCCCCACAGCTTGGAGTCCAGGAGAGAAACATGAACTGTAACCTAGTAATGTGGGAGGAAAATTCATTATTTTTATGAAAAAAATCTTAATTTTTTAGTGCTTGCGTAGCATGCAAAACAATGTGTGCAATACAGAAAGATCCTCTGTAGATATGTCCTAAGGATTCTTAGCTCTCTGACTTCTGCAGTGCTGCAACTCTAAGGAGAGTGGAGTCTGAGATAACCTTTTGTCGTAAATTTGCTGAAGCTTCCACCTGAAGCCTAGATTTTAAATGACAGGTAATATTCATTAGTGAAAAATATCATTGTTCCATCCAGCTGAAGAAAATGACTCTCCCTTGAAATCAGAGGTAATCTGTTCTTTGCACATATTCTCACTAGACATCAGCCAATTCTCACCACTATTTAATAGATGTTATCTTCAGCACTGGTTGGACAGATAGAGAGCACATTCGTGCACCGGTGATGTGTTGGGGGGGATTTCAAGGTGTGCTCCTTAGCAGCACCATTCACCTAAACTGCAGCACTACTGAGATATCAGATTTTCCGTATCCAACTGCTTGAAACTGATTGGCATAAAGTGATTAAATTTTTCCAAACCAATAGCGCAGATTTTTTTCACAGCAGGCAGCATTCTTTTAACTCTAGCCTTGATCTCTGCCAGTTTAACCTCCATTCTTTTCTGAGCACAGTAAAGGAAATAACTATTTCTTAATGTATACAAATTAATAATGAAATGTTGGGACTTTTCTTCAGCCTTGTTTTATTTTTGGAAGTCCGGGTTTTCTGCGAACAGAGCTGTCATGTGTGCATAGTCACAACCTGAGGAAAAAAACCATCTGCAAAACCACAGGAGCATTTGTCTGCTGGTAACGATTGTTGCCTTAGATGGGAATTCAACATTGACGCGACAGAATTTATTTTTCCTTATATGCAGACAATGATCAAGTAGTGACATCTGGAATCTACCCCAGAGGTTCAAGTCAATAAAATATTAATAGCTGCCATTTCCAGCGAGGAGGGTGTAACAAGAGGACGGCAGAGGAATCTCCAACCTTTTTTGCACCTGTTGTTCTTCCCAATTAGTTAACCATTTCCCCTTCTACATACTCGTCTCCTAAAGATTAGAGAAAATAAATCCAGGACAGAGACACAATTCCCTGTCTCTGATTTAGGTAACCTGCTGTTCAGATAGCCCTGTTTTGTGTGTGTGCTCTGGTGGGAAGTGCCTACTAGCAAGGGGCTGGATCCTCCGGTCCTCCTCGCTCCCACCAAAGCTGGTAGGAGCGTGGACTGACCACACACAGCAGATTCACAATGAAAACCAGGCACAAAAATCAAGGCCACGGCGGGCAGTCTCATCTGAAGCGCTCACCATTTTACCAAGAGATTACCAAGGCTTTCCTTAGTAACTGAATTCAGTGTATGTGATGAGCAGGGAGAGGAGGTGGAAGAGAAGGACTGTCGAGCCTTGCTTCAGGCAATCCCGTTCTTCCCATTCCTCTCATTCAGTGAGTAAGTATTAATAGTCACTTACGCATAAGAAGAAATAATGAGGTTTAATGAATCTCCAAAGATCAGCTACTTCATAAAAGCTAATGCCACACTTTTATCAGTTAAAGGCCTCCAAGTCCAACATCAGCAGCAGTGGGAATTTTTATTTTAAAGCAAATTGCACCCAGTTTCAGTAAATTATCACAGAATGATTACTCGACTTTTATCCAGTCAATGTTATGCCTCCCTAGTGAATTGGTTTATTGTCAGTATGTCTGCTTCAAAACATGTCTTCCCTAGAAAGCACTCCTTCATTCAGCTTCTGCCTCTGGAAGCAGGCAACAGCTTGAAGCTAGCAGCTGCTCTTGAACAAAGCAGGTAGACATGCAGAAAGGCTGCCGAATCCATAACAATAAGCACATCATGACATAATTACAGTAAATCTCCAGAGTGGTCTGCACACACAAAATGCCATATGTTTTGGGTAGAGGAAGCGTGCATTAGTAAAACCGTAGTATAACATAAGCATTTTCCATAGTAGTCCTGTTAGCATGAAATTGATTTTTTATCTCAAAAATTAGCATTGACAGAACAGAGGATAGCGTTTGAATGGTCAGCTAGTTAGACTGGGGGGATATAATTATTATCCCAAAGGCAAGAGCAGGTGATAGAAAGGTTTGGGGGGATTTTCCAGTTGTAACTGTGCATAATCTAATAGCTGGTGCATCCATTTAACCTTTCTTTGATATGGTCTTCTTTCACCACTGCATGTAATAGCTGTTCTGTTTTCTAAATATCTTCATTTGACTTTGAACAGGTTAATAGGATTTACTGCTTCTGCAGCCTGCCTATACAAAACAGATTGTCAATATGGACAATACTTTGTGGTCTGTCAGGGAATAATAGACTGCTTTCTCCATCCCTGCTTTTAGGAAGTGATTTAGTTTCCCGAAGATTTAGATACAAATGGAAGAAGTGGGGGGGGGAGGTATTTTTCCTGTGTGCGTCTAGCACGAGCCGGCACTGCTAAATAGCCACTTGGCATTTGCTGTATCAGCTAGTGGTGCTTGCTTTATTTTCAGATGGCAGCCTCCTGATTCTCCATTAGAGATGTCTGCAGAAATTTCGCTGTGGCTAGGTACCAACTGTACAAAATACATAGCCCAGATATACATTTCAAAGATTGCGGTGGACTCTTGCAAACATTTTCTGTTACAAACTGCATGAATTGATCTCGTCTTCAAAAGCATTAATCTCCTAAATCATTGCTTTGTGCTCTGCCTGAACCTGCATTTTAGGTTTCAGCGGCTTTGTGTTTTGTAAAGATGTTTCTAAAATCACTGCGTGTCATAAGAAAAGGATTTTTCCCCCGGCTGTTAGCTTTCTTGCCATGATTATTGCTTCCTGCTGCAACGATCAGAATATAAAGATGCAGCAAATTTTACAGGAATGTAAACTGCATGAACTAAACAAATTGTCATTTTCTAAACTATCGGGTCCTTTCCAAATGCTGTCTGCATGTTTACACCTTTATGAGCTGTGAAGCTCTGACTGACTGAAAGAGGTTACCATCATTAAAAATGTTGATACTGGTTATATGTAAAACATAGGTAAGCAATATGTGCTGCGTTCTCAGTCTTTTTTTGATCTTGGAAACAGTACTGCTGATGGGAGGTTCATTGTGATTATAAGAGCCTAAAAATTACCAGAAGTAGTAGTCACTTAATCCTATGATTTTTAAATATCGGGGACAAACAATCCCACTACAGTACATTGTATTTTCTACCCTGAAATGCTCCTTTTGTGTAGCTGTTCAGCTTCCTTAAACTTGCTGATTCTTTTTAATTAAAACAATCTAGAAGAACATGAGCAAGAAAAAGGAATGAGTTTTTTCTTTCCTCGTCGTGTAATTGTCCGTAAACTAAAAAAAAACCCAACAGATTTGTTTACAAAGTCATACAAAGGTATTATCCTCTTGCACACTTACTGGGAATCACATCGGATGGTGGGAGGTGTATAATCTTGGTTTGGATGCTAACAAGAGTTGATGTGATTCCAGAATAATGACATTAATCCCACCTATTTCCAGACGAGGGACAGCCACAAGTGACAGTTGCCATCAGCGGACTGAACTAAGCGCCCTGCACTTGAGCAATGTTTAATCTGGGGAGTTTGATCTCAGACCTCAGCTGAACTTTGGGCTGAACTTTGCAAAGACGCCTTCTTCAGCACTCGCACACTTAAGAGCAACAGGGTCCGTTTGATCCACGGCTCCTTAGAGAGCTCGACTCAGCGCAGGAAGCTTTGAACAAATCTCAGGGGGAATTTTGAAGAGGGTATGAAAAGCGATTAGACCATTAACTGCCTCATAGACTGATTCAGTGGCATTTTTGAGTTAGCTTATGCAGCTGCATAGATCATTCAGGAGCTTTATAATTCTTCCTCTAACTTCAGGTGTTTAAGCAAAACTTCACTGAAATTAAAAAGTAGCACTTTTCCAAAAGACTGTTAAAAGTTTTTCTGTCCCAAACAGACTGCCAGCTGGAAAAGTATAAGCAGTGTTTGGAGACTCTAATAATACAGTACGATCTAGAAGGATATGGTTGCCATATCAGAACCTTTAGCATCTAATACACACTAGCTTAACGTTTTCTGTCTTCTGAATAGTGGGTCAAAAGCTAAACTGCTGTAAGATTACATTTGTGCACATAACACAGAGGTTCATTTATCATCACATCTGAAAAGCTAACTCTTTTTTAAATTGTATTTTTAATATCTTAGGGAGGTGTACAAGAACCTACCATTGTTTTCCACTATCTAAAATTACCTGTAGAAGTCCATTCTTCAGATAATTTTCAAAATGGGTTTTAAGAGTCTCTGTGATTACATATGAAGCATTTTTTTATACGACTCCTAGAATCCAGTATTTTTATATACAGTTAACAAATCGAAGACTCAAATGGTGAAATTAATATTCAAACTTTTTCAAAGCATGTCTGAGAGACTTAAGTTTCACATGAAAAAGACCTATCAGGTGAAAATGGTAAATGTCTGAATTGGTAAACCATCCAACATTCCTCTCTATGGCTTGCCTACTGAAATTTGAAAATATTACGTTAGTTCATTAGCTTTTTCTTATTCTAAATTAAAAGTTACCACTGGTGGTGTTTGTTGCAGTTGTTATTGCATGATTGTTGGTGCTGCTGTTGTTGTAATTTGATTTTATCATATATAACTATTGTCTCTCAATTTGGTCACTTTGAATATCAAATATCATTCAGGGTGAAGTCAGAAACTAAGTATCATATACTGCCAGACTGCCTTTGTAGAACTACCATCATATATTACAAATTTATGTTCGTTTATCAAAGCTATCTTAGCATTCCAGATACATGACATACCACCTATTGAACATCACTGAGCTTTACACGAGTTCCCAGAACACAGTATATTTGATTTTTTCCTACCCTCATTTAACATAAACGGCACTTGTCAAAATTGCAACCTGTTAACATAAACTTGGGGATCATTCAGCCAGCCTCCGCACACAAAAGCACTTTGGCTATACTTCATGCAGTATGGGACCTTTGGTTGCTCTTCTTGACAAATGACCGTGCTGAAGCTACAGAGACAGACAGACTGCCGTGGAAGAGCACAGAGCAATTTGGAACATGCGTGAGGCTGGATTTTTTTCAACACCATCTCCATAATAATACACCTGTGACTAAAGCAGGTGATTGGAAGTGGAGTGGATGCATACAGACAGATGGATTAAGACAGTAGTAATTGTGCTTTCACTTGATTATAATATTAACAGGCTCCAGGTGATTTCTATTTTTTACAGCGTCACTCATCTCAACAAATCCCAGCAGGCGTGGAAGCAGAGTAGAGATGCATCCTGCTTTTCGCGTGAAGCTGTTTCCAGTGTAAGCACTTAAGAGAGTTCTTCTGTCGAAAAGCAATTAGCTTCTGCAGTCTAGGGTGCCATTTAGAATATCCAGGCTCATGTGTTTCATCATAAAATTGACCTTTTTAATTTTTTATGCCTGAGATTCCCCACTAAAAGAGTAAGCATTAAAAAAATACAACCCTAGAGAAAATACCGAAGGCACATGTAGAATTTATTAAAGGATGTCTGGCCCCGAAGTGCTGCAGATAGCAACTCCACCTGAATATAATAAATATGAAGTATGCAGTATTGTGTGCTTAATTTTTAAATAATTGGTGTCATTAGGTAGCATAATGATACCGATTACATAAAAGCATAGGAAAGCAATATGTGCTACATTTACAGACTCACATTTTTCCTGTAGTAATTGCTTTTGCATACAAACAGTGTCTGCTTCTTGATACCTTTGAATAACAGTGTACTAATTATCCTAATGTTTCAGAGTTTGTTTTGCTTTTTAGTAACATTGCCTATCTTGGGAGCACACTTTTTGACAAAACTTTGCACCATTTTGATATAATGGAGACTTTCAAAAGACATTGACATTCAGGATAGGCAAAGAAATACTTCTTCTGCCCAGACAACTTGAGTAAGAATATTGCCAGCAATAGTAACATCTTCCCTCCATCTCTGGGAACTATCAAGTTTCCATGGAGATATTAGAAACTTTCAATAGTGCAAGAGTACTCAAGATTTAAAGTACAAATAGATGTTAAGCATTAGGAATTTGTGACAAAAACTGACATGGTTTCAGACCAGTCCTTTGGTACTTTTGCTTTAAAATTTAGTAGGAAGTTTCACTTGTATCTCTACTCCTTAGACAGAAGGAGGACATGACAGCACCTTTAGCTCTGCTTGGAAGTGGTTTGAGGTCAGCTAAGTTTCTTGATGTTGACATCTGTTCCTGCTTATGACCTGCTATCCAATATCCCTACAAAATGATCCTCTGTTGTAGCAGGGTAGAGATACAGTGCAGAGAAGAGCAAATTTAGAAGGAAGCAAGACTATACCTATATACAACATGCATACACGTGTATGTGTGCATATGTGTATGTATATAAAGTTGTCATAAAGTCTAACTTGACTGACTGCCTCACAGTCATAGTATTTCTTAGAAATGAGTGAAGCAGAACTCACTACAGCCTATGTAGAAAAGATCTTTCAGGTGATGTGCTGCAGAACATAAATATGACATGTAAAGAAATTGTCAGGATTTATGGCTTGTGTCACTCATTTGGCTGTATTCAGCTTCAGACCCAGCCTGTGTTATCTGGATACCAAGTTGCAGAAATTCAGCAAAGACATTGTTATATAGACATTATACAGACATCAGAATAACTTAGTGGTCCATCAACATCGAAACCCTCTCTCTGACACTGCCAATGAACAACGTTTCAGAAGAAGCCATAAGGTAACTCAGTTCCCATAATGAACTAACTGCATAATATTGTACTCTAGTCTGAATGATGACACATGAGAAATAGTTTTTGCTTGAGGATGTGACATCCTTTAAGAAAATACCAAATCGCTTAATTTTCCAGGAGGGAAAAACCAAACCAAACCAAACCAACAAAAACCACAAGAAAACCCATCTATCCTGTGCCATTTAATCTCTTGAAAGTCCCCTCCTTCTCACCTCTGAAACTTTTCCATGCAGCACACTAGGTCACTTTTCTTTCTTCCTCTGCTCACTGTGGATGCTCTAGCTCATTAAATTATACGGCCTCTTTCTCTTTTTATCATTTCCCAGGAGACCAGTTTTGCACTTCTAAAACTGGTTTATACTTATGACTTTATTTCTGTAGCCTTTCTCTTGCCTTCCTTGCTCTTCCTGCCAGATGGTGCTGTTTTTCTTGCACCCTCTTTTTTGATGTTTGCTGAATCACCCTGAAGCCTTCTGTTTTGCCTTAAAGCTTCTCAACCATTTGAATTTATGTAAATGACTCTGACTACTATCACCTTAACCTTTTTCCTAGTTGTGCAACTTCTACTTGGTTTTCTAACAACTCCTCCCCAATTAGCAACTTTTCCCTGTTCCAGAATCCTCTTTGAAACTCGCTGTTGCCTTGTTCTCCTGGCAAATACTTCTTCTCAGCTTTGCCCCGTGCTTTCTTTACTGTGTATGTTTGTCTTGTGTTATTTAGACACTAAGTCCTTTGGGGCACAGGATGTCAGTTTATCTATGTTTATAATACACAGTGTAAAATTATTGCCCTCTGTAAAGCAATAGTGAGGGCACGATTATTTGACTGATAAATCAATTTGAAGGAATGCTTCCAATGATTAATGAATCTGTCATAGCAGCTAGGACACCTGCTAATTGTTTTCGAGGTACTGACAAATATAACAGTTGTTAATTATACCAGCTGTAGCCTCCTTAGTGCTCAGGCAAAGTTTTACTGCCACGGCAATGGCAAGGAGTCTCTGAAAGTTACCTTGCTAGCATTTCCTTCCCTTCACAATACCTGCTGTAATAAGAAATTTTGTATTCTGGATTTTGCTTGCTAATGAGTTGTTTAAGCTTAAGCTCCCACAAGCTGCACTGGGAGGAGAAGGAGCACAGGCAAAGATGGAGGACTGAAGCAGCCCGCAGAAGAAAGCACTGTACTTAGAAAACTAATTTTCCTCTAAGTATGGTAGATTGCAGCTCCCTGAAGCAGAGTCCTTCCTTTCAGAAAACCAATTTCTGGCAGATTACAGAGGTTATTCCCCTTTGGTTTTTCAGCATCAGACAGGAGATGGGAATGGCGGCCCCTCTCTCAGGGGCCTGGCAGCTTCACAAAAAACAGATGGGACCTGACAGGCTATTTCCAGGAGATGGAGTCTCTGAAGCAGGAAGCAGGGATGCCTGAACGACTATGGGGAAAGCTCCTGCTTTTAAACTGGGTGAATCAAGGACTCTTTTGACAGGAGGCAGCATCCTTTCACAGGCTACCAAATGTCCCATTTGTTATGTGACAGTCTTATCCGTCCAAGGTTGTACTATGAATGGTGAAATATTTGGCTAGAGTAACGTTTGACCTGGGCAACATGAGCTGTGTCTACTTGGTTTTGACAAGAACTATTTTTCTTTCGCTTTGTCAGTTTGTGCCCTTCCCTTAATCTCCAGCCTCTGTCGTGTAAAAGACCCACCTCACAGATCGTATCACGTCTCCTCACCCTGCGCCGTCATCTAAGTTTCCCCCACAAAGGACTCGAAGCATCCCACTTTTTTGTATTTCTTACAAATCCTTTAAAACTGAAAAGAAATTATTTTCTGAAAATACTTGAAATTTAAACGGTTAGAGGTGTGCTCGTGACAACCTTTGAAATTCTAATCTCTCATCTTGAAAATGTAATTGAGTGTATGCAGAAGCTGCACACTGCGTCTGTCGGAAAAGGGCCGTCCCCGAGGAGTTAGCTCTGTGATTCACAGGCATGCAAGCGGGTATTCTTCTTCACTAGCTGCAGGAAAGTGTGCCAGCTTTTTAGCCGTTGATGAGATAAGTTTCTGCAGAAAGAAGAAGTCTGGATGAAGAGGGCTGATATGGAGGTCCTGGTCTAGTCTGTCGACCAAAGGTGCTAAGTTTGTCGTTACTGGAGAAAGGTAGATATCTGTATATCTCCAGAGGGCTATTTAGCTCTTAGATGCTCATTCTACTTAAAACAGAGATGTACTGAAAATGCAGATACAGGCTTGGGACATGGTTTGTGTGCAAGACTCTGTATGAGCTCTTTCTCAGTGCAGGAAAGGACCTGTGAACAGAGACTGAGGTCTCAAGTACAAGGGGTGTGTGAAAATCCACAGGAGAACCAGTGCTTATTTCAAACAGTTGCCTTGGAGCAGGTGCTTCCCATCCTTGGAGAAAAGGGAGATGGCAATAAAACCTCACCAACACAGGAGGCAGGAATCTAAATACGGTCTGAACCCAAGTGGTAAAAGTTATAGCAGAGGATTAAGAGTCATGAGTCCATGCAGTGACTGCAGCTTTAAGTCACCTCCCGTCTTCCCGCTCCCGGACCGTGGCAGGGTCCGACGCGACCCCTGTGCAATCACTGCCGATGCTATGGGTGCCGCTGAGAGCCGGGCTCTGGGTACGGCACTTCTAAATCTGTGCCCCACGATCTCACTTACAGCTAGGGGAGTCTTAGAAAGCAACTTTATCACTGCACCTTGCCCAGCTGTTCCTCGGGATCCCTTCCTCACCTTGGTCTTTGCTCCAACGGAAAGAAGTCATGATTATGGCCAGACATCATTGTAGCTTGCACAGACATTCAATAAGTTTTTAAGCAGCTTTCTGTCTTCCAGGAAAGGCACTGCATCCTAACATGGTTAATAAACTTATTGCTTGTTGCAATATTAGCAACAGTTTTCTAATATCTTTTTCCATCATAAACATGTATATTTCAATGAATTTCAGATATGTAGGAAATTAAATCTGGCGTAATATAAACATTACGTAAAGTTGATGCACACCAATGTGTTTGTAGCTGCACACCCATTCCATAACAAAGATATGCATATGTTCATCGAGTTTTAATTGATAGAGTCCTTGCCAATTCCTCTTTAGACCTTTATTATCCCTTTCTTTTAATGCACTTCATTCATCACTTTTAAAAATTAGACCAATTTAGTAACATAATTTGAATCCATAATTGAATTTGCTAGCTGCTCTCAGACTTTACAAGTTAATCAAATGGCATAGTTTTAAACACATTTTCAGTGCTTGGGAAAAACTATGTCGGTGTCCAATCAGCCCATTTAAAATGGGAAACTCTTATATCTCATTCTCAGCCAAGTTCTGTACTGATTAAACTTTCTCTCCTCACAAATAACAGACTAGACTTTTTCCATTCCCTGATAAAAATTAATAGCATAAGGCTATGCAGAAGGATGAATAAAGTGTAATTCTAGTTAAAAATGGGAAATGACAAATAAATGAAAAATGCTAAGTGAGGTGGAAGACAGATGTGTAATAGAGCAGCACTAGAACCATATGTCAAACGCCTTTACAGGAAGAGGCAGGAAAGGAAAATCCCAACAGTAACTCTGTGAAAACACCAGCGCAACTGCTTCTCTTTCTTACCAGAGTGCTGTGGACTCACCAGGGACATCTTACCTGGTCTAGCATTTGACAAGTTAGTGTCTCTGTTTATGTGTGCTGTCACCCAGACGATCTTTTTTTTTTTTTCCCCCCATTCTCTCTCTTTCTCGGGCTAAAAAAGCTATTCCAATTAAGCTACCAGAAAGTAACTCAAGTAAATTAGGCTGGACTGACATGCGTCTTCTATCAGAGTGAGTCACTACATCAGAAAGTTGGCTTGTTTTAAGCCCCGATATGTTTGAATAGTTGCTTCTATCAAATTTGCATGGATTTGAAAAGTCTGGCAAACAAATAATGTGTGTGTATATATATGTAACATGTTTCTGAGCATATGTATGTATCTCGAATAGGAGAAAAGAAAATGTTTGATCTTCTTGGAAAATAAGGATTTGAAAATTCATTCAATGCCATTATGAATCTCTTCAGAATCAGTTTATTTTCCTGCCCCCAGCTGTATAACTTTACCAGCAAAAGCATAGATGTTCATGCTGTTATGTTTAAAAAAAAAAAAAGGAATCTGAAATCTGCTTATGAAAACAGCTTAAGCTATAGCAGCAGAAAACTGATTTTGTCAATATATTCTACATCTCTTTTAGAAACCTGTGCTTGTGTGGCTGTATTGATTCTCAGTGCAGATATATGTCTTCATTTTAATATTTCCCTCGGCTTTTTCCTTACTTTGTTGGCTTGTGGGCAAAAATGTTGAGCAAATGATTCAGTGCAAACAACATAACCCTTTGCCCTTCCTCTCAACAAAAGAAACATTGGTTGTAGAGCGTAAAATATGTAACTTCTAGCAGCACCAGAAAGTCTTGGAATTTACATGTTGGGGCTTCATGACGTAATTACTATTAACTCTCTGAACTCCTTTCTTAACAGCTTTTCTGGGCAGTGAATAAAGCCACCCCAGCTAATGACATGTAGGCAGCATGGCTTCCCTGGAGACAACAGGCAGTGAGCCCTAGATGGCAGGAAAAAGAAGCTGGAAAAGGAGAGGCCAAGTGCTGGCAGTGAAATGACAGACATTTCTTTCCACTGGTCTTACTTTTCTTTCTTTGTTTTTTTGCTTTGCTCTTAGCATCACCCAAATCTTTTCATGCCACTTCCTCTTCCCTTTCCTCCTATTGCCAATTTAACAGAACAAACCAACGACACAACAGCTGCCTAACACACGTGCAGTCAAATCTTCACCCCCGTTCATGTGAGAAAACTTTCAACCTTTCATCAGCTTCAGAGCCGTAAGACTACCTACCTCTCAGGGCATGAACTTCTTTCAGGTCTTTGATAGACGTTTGATACTGGGATGCAACAGTAATTGTATTACTAAAGAATTGCTGGTCGAGACTCCCTCCTCTGTGCATGCAGTTATGTGTGTTGGCTACCTCACCTCACTCAGCATCGTCGTGAACTCAGGAATTGTGCTGCTGCTTCTTCAGCAGAAAAGGAAATTAGTATAGCATCATTGCACAGTGATGTTTCACCATATTTTGACATTTCATTTAATTGGTGAAAGCCTAGAATAGTTCCGAATCATTGTGCTATTAATTTAAATGTTTCTGTATATGGTTATCCTAAATACAATATACAATAAGTGTATTAGATATAATGAAGAGTACTGTGATTCTTTGTTGCCCTTTATTTCCATTAAGTAGTTAAAATGGCGGGAAAATGACATTTAAATTCCCTTTTATTATTTAGTAGTTTTTTTAAAGTCTTACAGAAAAACTAGTGTTCCTGGCACTATTGCTCCTGTGTGGCCCACAACAGAAAGAGGCAAACTAGTAAATTGAGTTAGTTACATTTTTCTAGCTTATTTTCTGTCCTCATTTAGGATTTTCAATAAAGATCCCAGAAATATTGTACTAATTTTATCTTTAAATAGCAAGAAGAAAAAAGTCTAAAGAGCATTGCTTGTTATAAAAAAGACCATTTAATTCTCTGTGGGTATCAAAGTAAGTGAAATAGTACTTAGAGCTTCAATTAACATTTGGCTAAAGGCCAAAGAAAAATTAACAAAGATCTAGAATATACTTCTCAGACTGATTTTTTTTCCTGATAGAATTATACTTTTAAAAGTAAGTCCTACCAGACTCTAACTCCCCAAAACCTGGGCTCATTTCCAAATTTAAGCTTGAAGATTTATTGCATTTCCACCCTCTATTCTGCTTCCCAGGCACTATCTGCTTTTGGCAATTAATACAAATGTTATGGGGTTTGATTTGCTTCACTGCAGCGTGTGAACTCAATTTCTTTTCATTTGTACCTTTGAAATAGCATAAGCCTCTCTGTGACAGACTTTCACATTGCACCGGTACTGCTTACTGAGCCATGGGCTCACACCATCAGAGTCAGCTATACAGACTGCATCCCTTTTGTTTTAGTCTAGATACGCTCACGTTGTGCCATGTCAAGGCAGGAATTTAGACAGACAAGTGTTATAACTGGGTTGGAAATGGAGTTTCTAGCCATCTGACTAATGATACACATAGATTTACATGGGTTAGGATGGAAGTGGAGGAAGCCCCACAGCTAAGAAGGTTACGCGACCGCCCCAGGATCGGACCTTCCTTTATTTTTATTGTGCAGAATGATATTTTTGCAAGGACCCTGACACGTCGCGTATCTCAGGTTGTTCCCACGTTCATTTGCTCACACCCTCCCTTACAGCCTAGCAAATGTGTCCAAACAAACCAAACTTTGTAACGATCAGCTCCGACCAAACTTCCAGTGGTGTCCGCCACCAGCCGTTACTGCTGCAGATTCTCTTAGAAATAGCTGGTGTCTTTGACTGTGTCTGAAGCAGATATCAACATCAGATTTGAGCTGGTGTCAGTAAATCCTGGAGAGGCACATTTCAAACTTGTTCCCTTCTCAGAATTTCTGCTCAGGAAGAAAAGTGTTCATCGGACGCAGAAAGGACAACTGACTGATCAAATGCGGTTGAGAGTATAGTCATCCCATGAACGTGGATGTACAAAACTCCTGGGTCGGCTGGAGCCAGCCCGTTCCCAGCCACAATTGTGAACAGGCTGGAGAACTTGGCCACCAATTTAGCTATCAATAGCTCTCAGGGCTGCAGCAGCAGCCAAGCACAGGGACAGCCTGACCATCCCACAACCAAAGGAAGCATCCTCCTGGGATGAGCTGGTAGGGTTTGACAACCACTGTGTTCTGGCCCACCAGTCCCAAAACATGCATCAGGTATGACAAAATGAAAATTACACCCACTGTCCTTAAAATCGGTCTCTCATTCCTCTCTGTCGCACTTTCGAATGAGTTGCAGGAGTTGACTTCTGTTGTGTTGCAGCATCCATTGAGAATTTTGAAGATGACAACCATTCCTCCTTCATCATCGGAGTGTTTCTTACCTGTATTGATCCTCGCAAGGCTTTTCAACAGGGTGAACAAACAGTAACTAATGGTGCTTAAGTTAGATTAATGTAGCTGCATCCCTTTGTGCTCCCCTTTATAATAATAAAGTGATCATCAGTCCGGTGTTAAGGGAGCTAAAAGAAGGAAATGGGGAACTTCAGAGAAAAAGTACATCTACCTCACACAACAAAAACCATCTAGAAATACCAAAGCTAGCCCTGAGCAGCCTAGTTCAGAGGCTAGAAACAGTGCTCTGCCTGAAATTATCTGCCTGCGAGACAACCATTTCTTTAGCCCAGTTACAGTGCATTTTAAACTGCACAGATGTTACACTCAAAGTATTACATGCTTGATATATGCAGCTAAGAATTTATTGAGACCAATTAAAGATTTAACAGTCTTATCAAAATACAACAGTTATTATTACCCAGTTACAATGATACTAATAGTCATAGACTAGCTTATCCAATTATTAGAGGAAAATCTGATTAACAATGCAGTTAAAATTGTTATGTAAAAGCTTTCCAGTACCTACCCCTTCCTCTGGTGTTATACTCATCCTTCCAATGTTCTTCTGGGTCTTAAGGCCACGATGCTAGTTTTACTTGTGCTGTATCACAGTCTGAAAGAATGGTAGCTGAAATGCAGCGTGTTTCTCCTAGACCATCCTGCTGTTCAAAAGAAAGCCTCTATAATTAAATACACTGGAAATATGGAATGATGATAGAAAGAGTTATGCTTATTCCCAAGATGCTTTTTTTCCCGAGGTAACCACTTTTCACAGCCTTTTTCAGAGCCTGTTAGGGGGGGGAAAAATCTCCTTTTATCCTATTTTCCTCTGAAGAATGAAAAGGCAGAAAAGGCAAGAATGAAGAAAGCTGAGGAAAAAAAAACCAGGATTAAAATATAGTATTTATGTGATAATATAGGTGAAGAAAATTAGACATTCTTGAAAATTAAATGAAGACGTTTCATCTTCCATTCATCTCTATTGTTAACAAATATAGGCCTGTTTGTGGGGAAGACATCTGAAAATGTAAACTTTATCAAAGCACAATAACCCAAATACCATGGAGAGTTTTCAAAGCTGTAGGCTATTCTCATAGCTAATCTCCCCTTAGATTTGCTTACACTAAATCACTAAGTTACAAGATTCCTCTTAGTGCCATACTCTGGCTGTCCTCATTGATACAACCTGAGAGTTAATGGGTGCACGCTTTTAATTTATGGTAAATATTTTTGCACTCACCTCAGTGAGTGTTGTTTACAGGATTTGCCTCCATACTGAGGAACTGTGGACCATTTACAAGTCCTTCTAGTTAGAAAATATGCAACCTGGTTTGGTTTTTGAATAAGTAAACACCTGCATACTCAAAAAACCATAAGCATCACTGCAAATAAGGGCGGGAGGTAAAGAGCCAGAAAACTGGTCTTGTCCACCAAAAAGCCAGAACTGAAACTTGAGTTATAAGATACTGACATAGTAATCTCCAAAAAACCCCAAGTATTTATGTTCATTGAGTTGTACAGGGAACAGCTAAATGCAATTTCTATAGGAGCAGTGTAAATGTCCGCTTTTAAGGACTACAATAGACCTCAGGTCCTGTTTAGACCTACTGAGAAGGAACTCAGGTTCTCCCAGCTCTGTACATATTTCAGAATATCCAGCCTGCTAGAAAAATGAGTCTTAATGTCCAAAGACATGTGAGTAGGAGCCCTGCTGTGAAAATTTTTTTATCATAGGTTGGAGCTGACATTTATAACAGCAGTAAAGCAATTGTTGGAGCTTAATAGCATGATGCATTCTCCGTTACTGCTCTGTACACATATCAGCCAAGATAGCCTCTGCTATCAGCTGGTATCATCCAATCTAGGTTAGCAGTCAAGAGACAACGATGTGTCATCTTTTCACAGTTAAAAATAATTCTGTGAAACTTAAAGTATCACACAGTTTGCCAAGTATACTTAATTGAGTTAAAGCAGCTCAGCCACTGATCAAATCCCTGTGGTATCATAGTGACATAATAGGCAACAACACATGACAGTACGAATTCTGGAGAGTCTTAAATGATAGGTAAATAATTTGAATTGCAGGAGTGGAAGAGCACCAGGGGATGCTGGGAGTGCTATAATAAACCCTAAATGCAATGCTCCAATAGTATCGCACCTACTTGCACTCTTGATCTTGTTCACAGTTCCTTTTATGTACTGATGAGATATACATGAAATTACAATCTCCAAATGAGCCAATTTGTTTTGTTCTTTTAAAGTCTGAATTTACACTGGTGTGATTTCTGTGCAATGCCCATTTTCAATTTACCATAGGTATTTTAATGCATCTCATTTCTGTGTTTCCTATTTAATGAGACGTACACCATAGAGTGGTAAACTGTGAGCTGGCATTGTTTTTCAGGTTTTATTCAGCTTTTAAAAAAAAAATCCTGGTCTGATCCTCCCCGCCTTGCTTTTGTATTGCCACTGTTCACTAATTCTCCACGGGGCTGACTGGAATATTAAGACTTGTCACATTCAGCAGTACAGGGAGTTCTTCCTGGATTGCATCTACTCTGAAAGGCACTTGCAAGACCAGAAAACAACTGTCATCCTTGTGAGTTGTTGCTTTTCTGTAAGTTAGAAAGGAAAAAAAAAAAAGAGTCCTAAAAATTATAATGAAAACCATGAGTCCAAAGGACACCAGGCACACATCTGGTGGGAGGAAACAGTTCCTCAGCTAATTTTGTTATCAGTTTATGCAGTTTGTGGTAAATTACTATTCATTTATCTCAAGTCAAAATTGTTCATTCTTTGACAACTTAGTCCAGCCCATGCATGGAGACATATTACCTGATGTCTGGTGTAGGTCACTGATATCTACATATCCAGTCACATGACCTGGATATTTAAATGATCAAAGAAGTTACAGAGACTTTTCTCGATGTGCTGATAAACCAGGGCCATTGGCAGAGCAGGGGCGGAGAAACTGCCATTTGTGATTTTTCCTCATGGGATTAAAAATGCTTTTCTAACCATGGAAAATTGAGTCTCAGAAAATTATACTATTTTAGGAGGACTGTCTTCTGGAGCACAGATAAATAATACAGGAAATTCCCCTATTGCCAATGCCTGCCCTCAATTCAAGAAACCAAATGAAAATGGCTAATGAGCTCTGTAAATATGCCAGGTTTCAGTGATATTAGCGACAAATACAGTTGTATCTACTTTCCATTTGCTACTAAAGCACAGTTAGTTGCTCCCATTTCACCTGCAATGCAAAAAAAAAAAAAAAAAGAGAAATTTCTATGTCACATCGGAGGGTTTCTCACCTTCCAACTCAATGAGCTACTAAATCATCCAGACACTCTTTAAAACCCTTGAGTTGGAGATCTTGTAACTCCTCCTCTTCTTCCAAAAGATATTTTTTTCTTTCATTTACTCTTAGTTTACTATGTGCAAAACTGAAATCTTATTTTCTGGTATAAGAAAAGGGGTTTAGGAGCACACACACCCCATATGTTGTGTTTCTTTCCACTTCTGTAGCGGGGCTCAGGTTGGAGAAGTAGTTCTTTTGATCTTTGAACAAGCTATCCTCCTGGAACAGCTGTATTTTTCTGTTTCTAGACTATCAATCAAGTAGAATCAGGATGTACATCAATTGCACCTATTCCCAGGTTAGCTGTCCTCTAGCATAAGTAAGTCAAAAAAAAAAAAAAAAAAAAGGCAGCAGAGTAAGTGGCATAAAGGTAAGAGGATTTTTCTGCTCGAGTTTTATCTTGAGTGTGCATATAGTCTTCTCTTGTGATGACTGAAAAGCACAAGGAATATTTATCTGGTCCAATATCCAGCCTCATGACATCATAGTTTAAATTTTTCATTTGTTTCCCTCTAAGAAAGTCTTTTCTGACATGAATAAATTGTTTAGTATAGAAGTCCAAAAGCTTTATGAGATATTCTTTACTGTTCCTCTATCATTTGGAACTTGCATTTCATAGAATCATAGAATCATAGAATCATTTAGGTTGGAAAAGACCTTCAAGATCATTGAGTCCAACCATCAACCATGCCCCCTAAACCATGTTCTGAAGTGCCTTGTCTACATGCTTTTTGAATACCTCCAGGGATGGTGACACCGCCACTTCCGTGGAGCAGCCTGCTCCAATGCTTGATAACCATTTCAGTGAAGGAATTTTTCCTAATATCCAATCTAAACCTCCCCTGGCACAACTTGAGGCCATTTCTTCTTGTCCTATCGCTTGTTACTTGGGAGGAGAGACCAACACCCACCTCACTACACCCTCCTTTCAGGTAGTTGTAGAGAGCGATCAGGTCTCCCCTCAGCCTCCTCTTCTCCAGACTAAACAGCCCCAGCTCCCTCAGCCGCTCCTCACAAGACTTGTGCTCCAGGCCCCTCACCAGCTTGGTTACCCTTCTCTGGACATTTGATTTTCATTAACTCATAAGGAAAGTTACCTCCAAACTGAAAAATAATTGTGTACAAGTTTGACCGGTATCACTGATTTTATCCTAGTTCTTGTGCTTTTAAATAAGGTATGTTTATCATAGCTAAAAATATTCCTTCTCTCACTTTTTTATAATAGGCTTTCAGTTGTGGTGTCTACCACAGCTTTTCATTTACAGTCTGCTAATACAACACAGAAAAATCACTGTCAGATTTCACTCCTCTTTATGCAGTGTGTTAGAATGGCACAGTCTCAGAGATAAATGAATGTGAATCATGTTGATAAATTATTATTTTTATCATTCCAAGCAAAAAGGTCTAAGGCACTCTAGACCCTCTCTCAATAGAAGTTTAGAGAGGAAATAATCTGCAGTAACAGATTGTGAACAGCTGTTGAACAAGGAAAAAAATCATGTAATCATATCAGCACTTAAACCAGTGATAGCTGGTTTATAATGGAGGAAAACAGAAGACATCATTGCAAATACCAGAGACGGAAAGACATAGATTGCCTTCATAAAATCTTGTGTTCAGAAGGGTACTTAAGTACTCTTTAAATGTAATTCATCATCTTAGACAACACTGTAGGATGATATCAATACCTGCTATGTTTTTCTATACACTCAGTTTCTTCCCTCTGAAGGGGAGGTTTGTATCTTCATACTCAGTTGTTTAACATTTTCATTTTTACCTGTTTATCAGGTATAGCTGAAAACAGTAAAAGGCCATAGCCACTGTTTTAACTACTGATGTAATAGAAAAATTGGAGGATTATTTGCAAAAAATGTAAGAAAAAGATATATGAGTGGAAATCAGAACAAAACTTTTTTTTTTTTTTCAAAAGCAGTAGGATTTTAATTTCTCTCTGATATGAAAATAAATTAGGGAAGAACAATGTTGCTCTTTGGAGACAGATTATCTGTGCCAGAATAAGAAATATCAGATACAAATTCAAACTACCACAGTGCCGAAAAACAACTTTGTATGAACCTTTTTATCGGATCTTGAATAATAATTTTGCCAAATCCAGTGTAAGTATACAAACGTTGCTTTATTTTCAAAAGTATCTGTAATCACTAGAATTCTTTATTAGTATTTATCGTATTCATTTTGGAAGTAAATACAAGGTGCTGTAGAACTTCCAATAGAACAAAGATTTGCCCCAGGATACTCACAGTGTACAAAAAGACAATTATCGGGGGACAGGTCAAGATTATGTTTGCTGCAGCACCTTCAGAATTGCATAGATGTTTGATTTTCAGCTTCCCTTCAAAGCCAAGAGAAAGGAAAGGAAAATATTTTGTTTCATTCATAATTTTGTTTATCACAAAATCAAAATACTGTCTTTAGAAAATAACATGAAGCTTTTTTAGAAAATAATTAACTACAACAAATTCATTGAGCTTCACACAAATTGGCCAATAGTTTCAATCAGTTTGATTCTGTATTCCTCAGCAAATAAAACATGAGAATGAAAATGCTGCTGAGCTTTACCACTCATCCCAACAGAGCTAACAATTTTTGCTAGTGCTACTGGAACAACTACACCATCTGTTGATGGAAGGTCACAAGATCATTTTTGCACTGAAGTACCTGAAATCATTTCACAGAAATAATAAACCTAGCATAAAGCTGAAGCATCACTGATCTCTCCTAGGTTTGCCCAAGTGACACAGGAACACGGTCATGGGGACGAAAGGACATTCAGACAACACTCAGTCTCGTGCTGTGCCTTTAATCTTAGAACAGCCTCTGTTTAAATGTGATCCATTTAAAAGCATAAAGTTGAAGTATTTTCTATTAAGTGTTCAAAAGATAGTAAAGTTTAATTGGGTCCAGCACCATTCAAAGCTAAAAGAAGTCTTTTGCTTACTTCCCAGTAAAGGACAACTGTGTCTCGCAATTAAACTAGGTTTTTCAACACATTCAAGAAATGTTGAGGACCAGAACATTGATTTGAGCCTTAACCAATTTACAACTGCTGAAGCATATCGGGATGATTGCAGGCTTACTTGTCTACAATTTAATTGGCACCAGTTCTCTAGCACTGGTGGCAAACGAAAAAAAGGAAGGATTGCATGTTCTCAAGCCACATATTACAGAATATTGTTTATCAGTAAACAGATTCAAATACTGATATTCTCTCTGTGCCAGGCTCAAATCCTGGACAGTGCATTGCTGTAAAGGTAATGCTGTACATACTTTGCTGTGCTGGGGAACAGTCAGAGATGGAGCATTTCAATGAGTCTATAAAAACCTCTAAAACAATTGGTTTTCTTTTTTGCTTGATAAAGTAGATTTGTAGTTGCCATCAGCGAGTCTAATAAACTACAACCATCAGTGATTCAATGAATTATTATGCAATTTATTCCATGGAACCATTCTGATGTAGAAATATGATTTCTGCACTCAACAACAACCAACCAAACAAAAGAAACATTAATTTCTGTTATTCCTGCTTTCACTATTACTGCTCTTTTCATATGACCAGCTCTGGCAGTTAGATCTACAAGGAGACTGATCATCTAAAGGGGGGCTTTGGTAGAGTAGGGCTATTCACATTTGATTAGTGAGATTCACACTATGTCAAACAAAATTAAAATCCTTTTACAGACAGTGTAGAGAAGGCTCAGAGGTGATTCAGAGCATCAGTCAGATGCCCACTGTCAGAAAGCAAGATTAACTATTTGCTGCCTTTGCTCTGCTGCTGTCTTGCCCTATGAGTGCCTGGAGCCTGCATTTGCCCAAGCTTTCACCAGTAGACTTCCCTTATCTAATATTTTGGTTTTGCTCAGAAGTATCGGTCTTGCTGCCATTGAGCAATTAGGTAACTGTATTTAGTCTGTGCCCCCCGGCCTCTGATTTTACAGTTGACTGCAGGTGATGTCTGGCTGTGAAACATGGTTCTGATCATCTGCTGACCCCAGTGCCCATCCCAGGCACTTGAGAACCAGGCAGCTGAGGAACAAATATAAGGGCTGAAAACTGACCCTGCAAAGAGAAAATGGTGGTGTGTTTGCTTCTGACTTCACAGTTCCAGTGCTTACTAAAGGTGGAGGCAAGAAGACTGCAATGAGCCCGATGGCAACCATGCTAGAATCACAAGGTGTGAGCCCAGACCCAGCTGGAGTCCAGGACTGGACCCTGCAACGGGCATAGCAGCTGCTTTCAGCTCAAGGACCAGAACCCAGGACTCTTCCCTCTCCCACTTGCTTAGAAAATTCATGTTTCGGAAGTGAACCACGGAAGGAAAATAGGAATAAACTTTGCAATGTCTAGTTTTACTAGGGCAGCAAGTCTTGGGTTTAAAGTACAATGAGGAAGATACAGAAGAAGCACGGTAGGTACTTCTGTGCTGAACATAGAAGTAGGGAGTTACTGGCATGGATCAACTAGGCTAATCAAAGAATTACTGCCAGGGGAGGTTTCTAATACACTTTTCACTCCTCCAGCAAAACATCTCTCAGGAACAATATAGGTAGAGCTGACTCTGCCTTGAGGTTGGAAGAGGCGGTAGATGTGCTTCCCACCCTTTTTTCATATGATCCCAAGTGTTCTTTAAAAATAGATTATAAACCTGACAGGTGGGATCTGGGAAGCAATTCTGCACCTATACACCCATGTGAAAGAGAAGCAGGAAATTTATTGGATTATCAGAGAAAAAATCTTACACCACACCATGAGAGGGGATAGAGCAGGGTTTAGTACTGTGGTTGCCAGCCTTTTTCTTAGACTGGCCCCAAGTTCCTACTATTGGGAGTTTTCTCCAGGCTCCTACTGTTGGCTTTCCCTTCCACACCATTTTTGGACACAGCGTGTTACCTTCAGGAGAGTCAGCAATGGGACATGGACGATGGATAGGTGAAGACGCATGGAACATAATCAGTCTGAGCCTTTCTCTGCCTGGCTTCTGCCTCCCATTACGTCACCATTAATGGGGGACTGGGGAGACGGATTGCAGACCAAGGGGGACGAAGACAACTGAGGGGTTCCATAGGGTGGATGTGGGGAGAAGCCGCCTGCAAGACAGATTGTACACCGTGGCTGTACTCATTCCCTGAACACAATCTTACTTGAGTTGAAGAGACAGAAGTAGCACAAAAGGGCTAGGGAAGATCAGGGCAAGAGATGAAGATGAATGGAGCATAATCCAATTTGCAGCACTGCCTCTTCCTTCCCATACTCCCCTTTGACCTGCAGTGCTGCCTCGCATTAAAGAAAACATAAAGAAAAGCATTGGCAGTCACAAAAGGGACAGACCTGCTTCTACCACCTCTCCATACTTTTATGTTGTTAAACCTCACTAGTTGACACACTTGGTCTAGATGAAAATACTGCCGTTCTGCTGAAGGCAATGTAGAGTAAGGAGCAGAAATGTTTAGAGCCGTTAAAGGAAAATGAGACAAGTATCTGGGCTGGAACTAACGAAGGGAAGAGGAGCTCCCACCTTTCAAAAGAACGTGTTGTCACTCACCAGGATCTACAGAGAGCAGCCTGCCCATCATCACAGGGAGGGGGTAGCCCTCATGTATATTGAGAGGGGCTGACGGTCCCTACAATTGCAATTGTACTGCATGAATCTAGAGCAAATCCTACACAAACTAGTGCCTGTGGTGCAAGATCTAGAGTCCCAGGCTCTCGGTGCACGCCACAGCCAACAGCTCCAGTCCTGACAACCCCCGAAGCACCACCAGCTAAGAGCGAGTAAGGCACCATGACATCTCTCTGTCTTTTCCTTCCTCATGGCTGGCAAACTCCCACCTGAGCTAGAAGACATATGGAGAACAACTGTAAGGTTATATTCTGGCCTAAATTAGTCATTACTGTGTCGGGGTTAATTTCTGAAGGGAAAAACTTCATCTTCCTCGGTATTCAAAATGAGGGGCTTGAAAGGAAAGAAGTGCTTGCTGTGATACCTTTGAGGGAGGTTCTAGGAAAAAGCTTTCAAGAGTACAGGCGTGGGACACGCATCCCATGCTAAAAAGAAGAGATGATGGTGCTGCAGTGTAGCTAGAAAAGGAAACGGCATTTTGGCAATTGGATTCAGTGCGTACCGTATGCACTTAAAGACGTCATGGCCTTCTTCCCCGGTATTCACACATACACACAAAAACTGCAACATGGCCCATTTATTTTAAAGCACTGCTGCAGTTTAACACTGATTTCAACTCCAGTGGAGCAGTGTTAAGTAATAGAGTGTTGGTTTTAAATGTACTACATGGGAAATATGTCCCAGGGATTTATGTATATAACTCCACTGTACTGCTTTAAACACTTCGTCCCTAAGGGCTCTTATTCACTAAACTGTTTGTTTGGTTTTTGTGCAGCACAGACATTCAAAAAACCCCAACACTGCTAGTATGTTTATCAAGCAGGGTGGCCAGATGTTCAGAAACACCGGCAAAGACTGAGGTTAAATATCTCCCTCAGGGGTTCCTCTTCTGAAAACATTTTATGACTGTGGGTTATTCTGAAGAATATTGTACTGGCTTTTTCTGTTGCCTTCCCGCAGCATCACACACAGCACAGGGAAACAGAGGCAGAATGACAAACACGGAAGGAGAAAGATCAAGAAAGGGCAGTTCTTTACATTTCAGAAGCAGTCTATCATTTCTATTAATATAAAAGACTAGAACCCAAAACAGAAGATAAACAATTATAGTTTAACATACAGTATCATATTATGATGTAAACTGTTTCTTAAGCTCAATGCTTAACTGAGTTATGAGGTTTAGCTTAATGAGGTATAGCCTAAGTTAAAAAAAGATTAAGACAGATAATGTGAAAAAGCACCAATTATTTCAGATGTCCTGTCACGAAATCAGGAAAAAAAAACAGTAGGTCTTTCCAGAATTGGAAATTTTGTTTTGTTTGGGGATGTTTTCGTAGTTTGCTGGCTAGTTATGTGTTTTCTGTCTTCACATATGTCCTTTATATACATCTATACTCTCTCCTATTCTATAGGGTGATCATTTTGGTGTGGCATAGACTTTCTGGCTGAGAGCAGTTTCAGCCATGGTGAGACAGCTGTCCATTAGGAAATGTCCTTCCTGGTGTTTTACCTTTAAAATATTTCCAACATTATTTTACTAGAAAAGAGGTTTGTCTCCTTTTTTAATTTTTTTCCTTCAGTGCTTTGGGGTTTCTTTCAAGAACGTATTTGCAGTCATAATTAAGAAATGTGTTAAACCTTCTGTCAATTAGCCTAATTGATGTAAAAACCTGATTGGGTCCTGAGAGAAATGAATTTCCCTAGCCGAACCTTATCAAAGAACAGCTTAGCGCAAAATAGGAGGAAACCAAAACATGCAAGACTGCTAGAAAAAAAAATTGTGATGCTTTGAGATAAGGTGAAAGAACAATTTCTGTCTGCAGACTGCTGTGTAGGTGTTTTAAAAATAAGTCAAGTGTTTTTAAAATGGTTTCCTTTTAGTGCATAAGCCTAATATAAAGCCCGTAAAAGTAGGAGTAGAAATGAGGAAGATATGCTTGTGAGATAAAAGAAATAATAGCAGAATGTGGAAAGAATGGGGACTGTAAAAAGGCCAGAAGAGCGACTTGCTTTTTTGTTTCTCTTTTTTTCTGGAAATGCCTATTACAGAATACGGCGAATACAGAGTGTGCAGGGGGGTGTGATGAAAGAGGCCTTAAGCCATATGATGCTATCGGCAGAACTGTGTGTAAACTGGTAAAACCACAGGTAATGGTGAGCCCACGAAGCTCAAACCTGAATGAGAAAGAGCTGCGGCAAACTCAGGTGTGCATGTGTGTGGTGGAAAACTCTTAGCCAAATAATAGGCTCAGCTGCCAAAGTATTTCTAAAGTATTCCAAGTTTCCCCTAAGAAGTCCTTCTTTTCCTCCAGGTCTGATGAATTAAATATTGGCTGAGAGTCAGGTACTAATGAGTTCCACTTTTGCTGATAGAGAAGTTTTATTTGTATCTGAAATTACACAGAAATTCGGTCTCTGAGTCAGAATTAGAGCCTGTGTTCTTAAATTTTTCTCAAAGTATGAGGACACAGTGACCTCTTGGTAAATCACTTTATCTCACCATATCTCCCAGTCCCCACTTGAAAAGGGAGGTAATAAGTTACCTGCTACTCTGCTATAATCTTGTTGTAAATTCCTTGGCTGATATGGAGGGAGAAAAAGAAATTAATTGGAATTACTTATTTTTGTTGGCTTGAAGGTATATGTGGGAAAGACAGTCCAGATTCATCAATTCCGACGAAGAGCTAGACAAGCAGTGCTACATGCAGACCAGCTTCTACTGGGCAGGTTTTACTATATTTAATCTAGATCTCAAAAATGGCTCAAGAAGTTGCTATATTATTTTGTGTGTTCTGATTTCTGCTAGAGCGCTCTTTCACTGCTATAAAATGCCTATGTCACATGCATTTACATTTTTCTCATAGTGAGGACAGAAAAGTTAAGCAGAGACAGTAGGAAACATTCTTTCTGCTGCTAGTGTCTACACTGAGCTTTCCTTGACCCTGTGTTTTAATGTTTACTTAACTAGTTACTAAACTAAAGCTGGACATAAAGCCTAGATGACATTAATGCTCAATGTTGGTGTGCTATGATATCAGAGCTTTTAAATAGTGATGACTGGATGCTGTCAGGCTGTGTTTCCCACAACATCTTTTTCACCACGGTTAGTCTGGAGGAGAATACATTCCCTGTATTTAGAAACACATAAACTGTAAGAAGCAGGGAGAATGCAGCAACAAGTACAGCCTCTCTCTTTGCACCAAAATATCTCCTCCCCCTCTCACACACATGCACCTTCGCATGTGCACGCACACACATACTCTTTGCAGAGAAATATTTTAAAACAGCAAGTATCTAGCAAGTACTTTCACCATTTTTTTATCCTCTATTGAAAGGTGGCAGGGGGAGGAAGGGAAGGGATGTCTGAAAGGAAATCTTAGCATCCCTGGAAAAAAGAAGTGGAGGAAACACTGTGATTTATAAGGAGCACCATCTGTTTTATGTGCCGTACAAATGAGTGAGGAGCTCACAGGGTAAGGTGAATGCAAATGCTGGACACCTACCTTCCAACTGAGAGAGGGGGGTACATCCCCACACAGATGCAAGGAAGATCTTAAATGTGGTCACTGGAAAAATGTGAAGGGAAACTAGGCTCTTCATCTGTCTGACTGGTTCCAGTTGTGCACCAATTACTTGCACTAGTTTGTATTAATATTCAGACCATTAATCTCAGCAAGGCTGTCAGTGGGAAGTAAATACTACTGTAAGCATGGAGATTTGCAGAGTAATAATAATAATCACACTAATAATATGTGTTTCAAGTATGTTGGGAACCCTTTGGATCATAGCTGTTGAAAGGCTTAAAAAGTGAGTGCCCTCAAAGGGTACCTCTGTGTTCATAATAAGAGAGGGCCAGAGAGCGAGCTCCAGCACTGGACTCCTGATAAATGACAATACTTATTTTTTTAGCTTACACCCTGCCTCTGTTTTGAGTGTTCCCACAAGCATTTTCTATGAGAGTACCTGCACACATTTCTGGAGATGGCTCCTTTCAGAGACCTCTCCCAAAAGGCAGGATGGATAAGACAGCACCATGTTTAGCTCCTTCAAGCTTACACGGTTTCCTAGTGTTATCCCAGATGTTTTGAACCCTCAAGCAGTCCCTCATACCCTCCTGCTACATCCAAAAGACATGACAGAATCCTCAGTTTTGCATCCAGGAGTAGTTTGCAGAGTTAAAGATGGGACAAAATCAAGATAACATCTCAACGCAGACATCAATATCAAACAAGAATGTTTTCTGCTGTCTCTCCTCTGCCTTGCCACCTTTGCTATGAGAAAACCTTGGATGGGTATGACATGACACAGCCATTTTACAGTACAGCAACAGTATAATAGAAGGCAAAACCTCGCTCTGTTGGGCTGTGACACAGCCCTCATTGTTTCAGACACTTTGAACTGGAAAAAAAAAACCCGGGGAAGATGGCATTGCCTCAGAGCCGTAAGCCTCACAGCTAGGACTCAGAGGAGTCTCAGTGAAGTGCTACGCAGCCTGCGCACAGCCCCTGTGCTCTAGCTGGAGCTGCACCAAAGCGGTGCATGCAATTTGGCCTTGAAGCCGGAGATTGGCCCTTGGCCCTTTCCTATTTAGCAACATAGCCATAGCCAGAGTATCTTTCCCTGCATCGTTAATTACCCAGGTCCCAAGAACGTACTCTATTTTATGAAGATAAACTATTTCCAGTCCTTTAGGCAGCACAGTGCCTCTGTCTCATTAGCGTGGCCCTATTCCATAAGACTCTTGATTTATGTCACGGTACAACTTCCCGTCATTGCTGGCTCTACAGTTCACTTCTTTTAATATGTTTCGTGAAGGCTACTTGCTGATGAGGGAGGGCTCCACCAGCGGTGTGCTGCCCCGGTGTACTCGGAGCCTGCAGTCTCTGCACCTGATCATTTCGTAAGAGCAAATGTCTGACACTGTGGTTATATGGTGATCGGAGGAGAGAAGCTGTGTTTGCCTCAGGCAACCTCCTGCCAGCAGTGCAATGCTTATTTTGAAATTTTGTCCCTCTGCACATTTCATAATAATCCACAGCCCTCTGTAGAGTAGAGAAGTCAGAAATATTATGCGCCGTAAAAAATGAAAAATTAAAAAAAAAATGAAGAAGTGAAAGAAAGAGTCAAGGTGACATGTTCCCTCACTCTCTTCTCTTTGCCCTACTCCCAAGTGCTCTTTACCTTCTTTAAATCCTCTGCATTTTGTTTCAGAGGTATATTTTAAGATGTTACTTTCTTCCTTTCTGGAGATTCAGATACAATTCCTGACATACGGGTTGAAGCTTTTGAGGTGTGTTTTCTTTCCCCATATTTCCGTATTAAATATTAAGCCGAGGTCTGGAATAAGCTGGTTACTCCTCTCCTGGGATTCTTTGGATTTAATTCAGCACTTGTATAAATAGCAATGTAAATTACATATCTATTGAATTACGTATAGTAATAACGGTGTAATATGCACCATGCTACTTATTACGGAATGTGCAAATTGAAGTTAATTTACTCAAGAAGAAAATAGTAAAAAAAATCATAATACAGTTGAAGGTAAATGTACTCTGCTGTACCTGAGTGAGCTAGATACTAATTGCAAATACTTTACTATCACTACAAGTTTCTCTGCTATTCTTCCACTAAAGCAAAGTGCTCTTTTTTCCCCATTTGTGGAATTAATTGCTTTCACAAATACTACTACACACTAAAATTGTTGCATACCAATGTTGCATGCACCATATTAGAGTCGAAATCAGGAAGCCAGAAGAAAATTCTGCGATTACCTAGTTTGACCTCATACATAACACAGGGCGCAGAGATTCCCTGAATTATTTCCTGCCTGAACTAGAGTTAAAAATACATTTAATCTTGATCTTAAAATGTCCCACTATGGAAAGCTCACCACAGTTCTTATTAAAATTTACCTTGAACTTGTCTGAATTTCTAGCTTTTGGTCCAGATGCTTACAATACATTTATCTGGAAAACTGCATCATCCTGTCATTAGCAACATTTTACTCCCTCTTTTTATGATTTGTGATGAAATTTAATCTCCTTTGTTTAGCTAACATGCTTAACCTTCTCCCCCTAATCCCCTAATCATTCTCACAGTTCTTCTCTAGACCTTCGCTACTTTTTCAAAATCCTTTCTGGGTTGTGGACATAGAAAAATATTTTGAAAACGAGTATGAGTGGTACCATTGTTAAGTACAGAAAAAATGTGACATCCTTGTTTAGATTCAGAGTTCCCATTTAGATAGCCACAGAGCACACGAGCTGTTTAACTGCCGTGTTAAACTGGGAATCCACACTGAGCTAATTATGCACTATGAACCACAGGTCTGGGAGTCGCTACTCCACAGGCACCCTACCTGCAAGCCAGGCTTTCCTGCATCTCTGTGTTCAAACACTTTATTTGCTTGTATTTGGAATACCAAGAGGTCCAGATTGCTCTGAAGGACTGTCAGTCTGTATTGGCTTTGTGTGGCAAGGGTTTGGTAGCGGGGGGGGTTACAGGGGTGGCTTCTGTAAGAAGCTGCTGGAAGCTTCCCCTGTGTTCGAGAGAGAGCCCATACCAGCCGGCTCTGAGACGGACCCGCCGCCGGCCAAGGCCGAGCCCATCAGTGACAGTGGTAACGCCTCTGTGATAACATTGTTAAAAAGGAAAAAAAGTTGGGACGGCACCACCGCCACCACCGCCAGCATCGACACCGGCACCGCAACCAGCACCTCTGCCCCTGCGCCGCCTCCTCCCGCTGCGCCGCCGGCCGGCCCAGCGACTCCTCTTGCCTCTCCTGCGCCGGGGCGGTGACCGGCGGACCCGCCGGCACATGGCGGTGCTGACGCGGGCCGGTGCTGCTGCGGGGCGGCCGCCCTCCTCCTGCGGGCTGGGGCCGGCCGGCAGCCACGGAGGCCGCGCACGGTCGGGCGTCGCCGTGGGGACATTGTGATGCCACCGGTGAGGTCGGCCTCGTAACGCGCCCGTGTCACAAAGGGCCTCGCCCCGGCACCCCTATATAAAGCGGGGCGGCGGGCGCAGAGCTGTCGCCCTCCGACAGAGCAGGGCGGCCGGGGAGCCAGAATGCCCAAGTCCAGGCGAAGCAGGAGCCGCAGCAGGAGCCGGCGCCGCTACCGGCGCCGCTACCGGCGCCGCTACCGGCGCCGCACCACGCGTCGCGGCCGCAGCCGCCCTCGCCGCCGGTACACGGCGAGGCGACGCGCACCCCGCGGCACGCCGCCGCCGGTACAGGAGCCGGCGGCGGCGTGGGACACGCAGCCGACGCTGCTGAGCAGACCCCAGCACTGGGCGTCTGCGGAGCCAGTGTCCCAGGAAGCCCGGCCAGCGCTGACTCCATGCTGCCGGGCTCCTGAGGCCCTGGCTCCACCAATAAAGCTGGAATGATCGCATGAGCTGTGCGTCTCCCTGGTGTCCCTGTGCGCCGACTGTGTGTCCCCCGCCGTCGTGTCCCGTGGGTGGGCGTCTGCGTCCGATGGGGGGGAGAGTGTGTGTGTCCCGTGGGTGCGCCTGTCCAGGACCAGCACGTGTCTCCAGGGCTGGAGATGCCCCAGCCTGCCGGCTCCTGTGCTGGGTCTGACCCCCGTCTCCACGTCCCCAGCCCGTCTCCATGTCCCAGTCCATCCCAACGTCCCCAGCCCATCTCCATGTCCCAGTCCATCCCAACGTCCCCAGCCCATCTCCATGTCCCCAGCCCATCTCCACGTCCCCAGCCCATCTCCACGTCCCCAGCCCATCTCCATGTCCCAGTCCATCTCCACGTCCCCAGCCCATCTCCACGTTCCCAGCCCATCTCTACGTCCCCAGCCCATCTCCATGTCCCAGTCCATCTCCACGTCCCCAGGCCACTTCCGTGTCCCAGCCCATCTCCATGTCCCCATGTGGCAGGTACACCCCCCCGCCCCCGACAGCAAACAAAGCTTCTCCGGGCAGGGAGGAGAGGGAAAAAAAAAACCCCAAACCCTAGAGGCCGCAGCTTGAAAATCGAACTGGCCATTCCAGATGTGCCAGGTACGCTGAAGTGACCTTTTGTCCAATAGGGATTAAAATGACCACAGGTCGATTCAACAGGGGTATAAACAGGGCCCCGCCAGAGGACATTTTCAGCCAGTCCTCCTGGGAGCCGCGGGTCTGCAGTCGGGGACTCTCCCCTTGGGTCGGGACGCTGCCCCAGGTAGCTCCTTGAGGTTGAGAAGCCCTCATCTTTCAGGTGAGCGATACGCTCACCCTGCAGCCCGTGGGGAAGACCATGGTGAGGCAGGCTGTCCCCCTGCAGCCCATGGAGGTCCCCAGTGGAGCAGATCTCCACCTGCAGCCCGTGGGAGGGACCCCACGCCAGAGCAGGTGGGTTCCCAAAGGAGGCTGCGACCCCGTGGGAAGCCTGTGCTGGAGCAGGCTCCTGGCAGGACCTGCGGATCTGTGGAGAGAGGAGCCCACGGAGCAGGTTTTCTGGCAGGACTTGTGACCCCGCGGGGGACCCACGCTGGAGCAGTCTGTGCCTGAAGGACTGCACACCGTGGAAGGGACCCACGCTGGAGCAGTTCGTGAAGAACTGCAGCCCGTGGGAAGGACCCACGCTGGAGCAGTTCGTGAAGAACTGCAGCCTGTGGGAAGGACTCATGTTGGAGAAGTTCGTGGAGGACTGTCTCCCGTGGGAGGGACCCCACGCTGGAGCAGGGGAAGAGTGTGATGAGTCCTCCCCCTGAGGAGGATGAAGCGACAGAAAATAACGTGTGATGTACTGACCGTAAACCCCATCCCCGTCCCCCTGTGCCACTGGGGGGGATTGGTGGAGAATCGGGGAGTGAAGTTGTCCCCGGGAAGAAGGGAGGGGTGGAGGGAAGGTGTTCTGAGATTTGGATTTATTTCTCATTACCCTCCTCTGGTTGATTTGTAATAAATTGAGTTAATTTTCCCCAAGCTGAGTCTGTTTTGCCCGTGACGGTAATTGGGGAGTGATCTCTCCTGGTCTTATCTCGACCCACAAGCTCTTTGTTGTATTTTCTCTCCCCTGTCCAGCTGAGGAGGAGGGGGAGTGATAGAACGGCTTTGGTGGGCACCTGGCATCCAGCCAGGGTTAACCCATCACACAGTCCTCTAGTCTTTGCATATTCTAAATTCTGTTGATTTTTAAGATTGTTATAGGCATATCGAAACTCTGAACCTCCTACTTTGTTCTGCTAGAGTAGGATTAACCTCAAACCACCTCTTCAGTCATGTAAAAGTCAGTATCTAGCCGAAGCCAGACAGCAATGGGGCTTCTTTCCCAGTCGTGGAAAAAACCATACACTTCTTGAGAGATTCATCCCAACCTAATTTAGATAATTTAGATGCCTGATTTGTTCTCTCTGTAGGTGCCTGTCTCTCACCAGTGACTACACAGGATAGCTAGACAGTATTTGGCTTTGCATTCATGGGGAAAAAAGGAAGATAATTAAAATTGTCGTCACTTATGTTCATGATTCTGGGGGTGAAAATTTCAGAAGCTGCTAGAACAATGCTGAGCAAATGAAACTTGAGAGCAAAACCGAAGTCTGACATTTCTATCATGGCCATTCCCCTGTGTCACAAAGGGTGAAGCAACAAGCTGGAATATTTGGCTCTTAAAAGAAACATCAGTACATTGATATTCCATTAATCCCTCACTAAGCACAGGGCTTGCCTTGATATTACCTTGCTGTTTTTGGAAAAGTGTATAATTCATGACAAAGATGGTGTAACTGGAGAGTATTTCAAAGTTAGTATGCCTACCACAGTCATTACATTCAAACAACATGTTACGTTAAGTTTTGCTGCAAATGCTGCTGCTAATTCAACATGACAGTATATTTGTGACTAGATTACATCTTTCCATGTGTGTTATAGTGGTTGACTGAGGGGAAAATGGTGTTGATTGAAATAGCACAAGAATTCAGTAGATAGATGGTTAATAGAAACTATATGACCACGATTTTTGCTGCTTGATAGCAGGAAACAGAGTAGTTGACCTATGGAAGACAAAAGATATTATATTAGAATATAGAACCTCCCCATAATAACATCTATCAAAAACGAGATCAGTGTGAAGAAGCCATAGATAATGAAAGCATGCAAAAGGGTGCATGTGAAAGATGGAAATGATGACCCTAAACTGGTTGAAAAAAATATTATCAGGGAAGAACCTCAGTAGTGAAAGACTGTGCCTGACTGAGGCAGCAGCAAGGACAATGAAGACAACTGCACTATTACTGGGCTCCATAAGACCTCACGAACAAGTAAATCAGTGTAAGAATTAAGAAAAAAATATGCCATCATCAGAACCTTCATATTTGGTACAGTAATGTAATGATCTAAAAAGAAGGCTAAAAGGAATTTGGAAGGATGTCTCCAGAAGAACACAGAAGAGTGTTAGGATGACTCTGTCAGATTCAACTCAAATGGATGGGGACTCATTATCCAGATTCTGTGTTGTAGTTGGATGAGAGGGCTTGACTAAATGATCAGAATGAGGAACAAAAGGATCCCAAAGCAGGCTTTTGTTCTAGGTGCCATCCTCCAGATAAAATAGATATCTTCATGAATCACGCAATTAACATCTCTCTGAACACTGGTAAGGCTTCACATCTGTTTGTTGCCCAGTTGTTTAAAGTCTTCCTTCATGCTGCACGCTGAAGCTCAGAGTGAAATTCAAAAGCAAGCACCTGCTAATCAGGCACATACTAAGCATGAAGTCTAACACCTTGTCGTGGAATTATGCCTTTGGTGGCAATTTTGCAGACTTTTCATGAGAAACTTGTGAGCACGCAGGCTTTCTGGGCACATAAACAGCCACCTGCCTCTGAAAATTTGTTGCTTTGATTGCAGAGGAACAGCAGGCCTCTAAAAATGTGGACAAAGGACTGAGAAGGTTGTGAAAGAAAGATCTCCGCTCTCACATGCCCAGACGGAGCTCAGACCTAAGCACACGCTTTTGTCCTCCTTTCTGACGCCCAGGTTTCCCCAGAAAAAAAATCTGGGCACAAGTGCTAAGCAGGAGCTGTGCTTGTCCCAACCAGGTCTCCAGTCATTCAAGTGAAGGGACCAAGACCACCAGATTAGAGCAGCTTAACCAATCTGGTCATTTAGACACAATCTGTAACACTTTTGGAAATGGGACATTTCTGCCCTAATGAATTTTGGGTGTGGAGTATGTTGGCATTTTCAACTTTAATTTTAACCTATTTCTTCAGTATTATTAATGTATCTGATCTGCTTCAGTTCTTTGGGAAACAGAGACCCGCTTATTGGACCTGTGTCAACTCTGGTTTGTAGACATCCAAACAAAGGATCTGTTTTATTTGGGTAACACATTCATGTGTCAAACCTTGCAAATTGTACCTTTTATGTCTAATAAGGCCTGCTGCCACTCCGGTCCCTGTTCACTGAATGTTTGGATGCTGTTTCATTTGTCTTGGCATAAAACATTGGGGGGTTTTCAGACTCTGTTTGCTTTTCCTCCATTTTCTATAACTCTAAATTTATTCTGCAATGTCTCTGGCCTTCCACTGGACTTGCATACCTAATGTGTTATACCTTGTATGTTTCCGTGTTCATGCTGCAGACTTGTGTTACTGCAGATTGATGATTTATTGCCCGCTAATACTGTGTTATACATTTTCCAAGAACTATGTACCGTCTTGAGCATTCAAAAGATAGTATTAGTGTTTTACTGCACTAAACGTGAAAAAAGAAACAAATCTATGATTTTATGAAAGTGTAGCTCCTCTGTAACAAGAAGAAAGATATCATAAAGATAAGATGGTTTATTTTAAATCTTAGATCCAACAATATATTAATGCATACCTTCAGAATTACAGTAACCTTCCCAGTGATGTGCACGGCATTTAACAAAGTAATAAAGAATAATAGGGACGGAGTTACTGAAAGACAATTGTTTTCCTCCATAGTGAAGGGTTCCAGGATCTATTCACCTGATTAGCTAGGATTATCAAGAAATGTTATGATTTAATTGAAATTTTCTGGAGTTTGTGTGGACAAAATACAGCTATCACTTTGCATTCACTGCTATCAAATAGGATAAAATAGATGCCTAAACTGATATGATGTTTTTAAAAGATAAAATTTTGTCAAAAGCTCTCAAATCCCACTTTCAAAACTCATTCACACACTTCTCCACCCTAAGGTCGTAAATGAGCTCCTAAGTCCCTTGGTCAATTTAAAAATGGAGCTTCTATGTCAGGTTTAGTTTGTATAAAATATTTGTCCACTCTGCCCAATTTCTTTCTCTTACGTAAGTACAGTGTGGAAGAACTTGCTAAACTTTCTCTCTAAATCACAGAGCAGAATTTGGTAAAATTTCCTGCAAATACATGGCCTATAGGAGTAATCACTTTCACAATGATTCGTAACAGCAGGACATACATCTTTTTGCTTCAGTTATCATCCCTGGCACCTTGTCACTGTGGAAGGCAGAAGTCCAAAGTAGCTGGTAAGGACGATTCGCTAGCTCAGAGTAAGGTTTTTCCAAACAACATCATCAACTGTTTGTCAGATTCTGTCTTCACTCCTCCTAACAGAGGGTGATTTCCATATTTACCTGGCAATGCCAAGGTATTTAAGAATGATATTTGTCGGATATGTTATGTTTCGGATGATTAAGGTAAGGTTCAGGTTGGGCTCTACCAAACTACCTATCTAGAGATGGGGTCAAACCGTAGTGTCTCTTGTGTGTCAGTAGATGATATAAGGTATCCACGATTAAAGCAGATGTAACAGAGAGCTGTTGGCCAGTATAGACATATCTCCTAATTCCCAGTATTCTCTTATTGACATCAGATCTACCTTTAGGGCACCAGTGGAAAATGAAGGGTGGGTCAGCATGCCTGTGTGCACCCAAGCACCTGGTCTCCTTTTCCATCTGTGCTGGCAACTCTTCCTTCCCCTCTGACAACAAACTTTATGCCTTCAGGTATTGTTTCATTTTTCTCCAAGCAGTTCTCCAGTGTATTATACTGCAATTAATGCTTTTTAACTTCTTTTGGAACATCCTCCTGATGCTTCCTACTAGGTATAACTTTGTTGCTCTTTAGCATCATGTATCTGGATATTTGAAAATAGGCTAAATCATAGAAAACATTCCAGATGAAAGCTCTGGAATTGGAAACATGATTAGAACTGACCTGCGACAACAGAATCTTTTGTTCCTTCTTCTGAGAGGTCTAACTCAACACTATGCACGCTTTCCCTAAAACTCTTATACCTCTTTCATTAACTTTTAAAGATATCAGTAGAACTTTGTCCACTTACTGTGGATATATAAGAAACCAGGGAAAAAAAATCTCATTAAATATGACGTGTTTGGGCTTTACGCTATGTTTAGTGTTGCTATGCAGCTGCACAGCTTGGCTGTCTTCAAAGATGGCTGTGCGAGTTGGACCTCATTGCACAGTGTCGTATCGCATTCTCTCATGTCTCGCCAATTAAATTGTCCTCCCTGCCCTTTATTCTGCCAAGGCAATACAACCAGACAAAATAAGGTCACACTTCTCAATTCTGGCAATGAACTGGTGATGTAGAACCAAGCATCTAAGAATCGTTCTTCCTCTGACCCTCAGTAAGATAACATTGTCTTTCATTTTTCAAAGATTTGGTGCACCTGTTCAAGTCAATAACACCAAATCTGTCTACCAAAGATTTACTCTCTACTAGAGCTGAGTCCGAGAATTACAAAAAAAATGACACTATAAAGAGTTGGAATACAAAAATTAAATATAAACAATATTAAAAATAAAGCATTATCACATTGCTGTTATTCTTCGCAGAGTATTCTGATATAATGGATTAATAACAATGTAGAATAGAATACATAGCTGTAGCACTTTTCACGCTTCCCATCCAAAATCTCAAACCAAAAGTCATAGTGATGACTGGAATCTTACAGGGCCCTGGTGAAACAGGCACTTTTATCTCTATTTTACAGATTTTGTAAGGAAAAAAAAGAAAAAAAAAAAAAAGACTTGATTGTGCTGTTGTGAAGCTTGTGTTAGAGAGTGCTGTGGCTCTGCGTCACAGAATTGGGAGCTTCTGGAGGCAAGGAGAAAGGCAGAGCATTTTCAGGGACAAAGGAGGAACACAGCTGCTGTACCAGCATGGTGGCTACTGCGTGTGCTGCTGCCAGAGCAGAAGAAAAAGGGCTATGGCCTTTTCTCTCACTTCTTGCAGTCCATTGCCAGATTGGTGGCTGGATGGAGGTTGTCCTTCTCTGCTGGTGCAGCAGCTTTCCCTCACCTCTCCTGCAGGCGCCAAGGCATCCCAGTCTGCCACTGCATGGCTTGCCCTGAGTGACCTGTGCCTGGAACAGGTGAGAGAGCTGCAGCCTTTCCGACATGTGGGTTAAAAACCCCACAGACTTCACATTTTTCATGAAGACTAACATGTCAAAGTGCTGCTGTCGCTTGTGCTTTTCCTACCAGAGCAGCTTCTGCATCAGCATGTTAAGTAGCATCTTACTGAGACCTAGGGAAGAGATGTGTGCTGGCTACTGAGAGTCACACAGAGCTTCGAGCTGATGCTCACCGCTTTAGAGGATAACGAGAGACATGCCTGGTCAGGTGAAACATTTAGTTTTAAATGGGCATCTGATGTCTGTCCATGGCAGAGGTCTAATTTAGACTTCCTTGATCACCGTGGCTGGCACACTCCCAGGTACTGCATTATATTAGCAAGGTTCATAAACTGTCAGATATAACTCATCCACTTAACTCTCTGCAATGAGGCACAGACTCTGAGGACACGGCCTTTCCGAGAATGTTCTCTCTTTATAATTCGTCATTCCCCCAAATGCCTCGTGTGATATGATGTTCCTGGAATCTTCAGCTAAAAGGGTCAAGGGGTTTTTGGTCACATATAGCTCAGAATTTATTCATACGTTTTCTGCCACCCCAGGCGGTGACTGGGACCTTTGCCATCAAGCTATTTCCATTCGGGCCAAGGAGATCACTATTTTTCATGCTGAATAAACAGAGGAGTGCTCCCCTGCCCTTCAGGAGAAGGGCTGTAAGGGGAAAGGTGCCTTTGGCCATGGAATTCAAACTGTCCTTCCACTTGGAGGCTCTAGAGGGTAATGTCTCTTCGTACCAGCCTAGGCTGCATGGTGTGATATTCCTTTAAACTCTCCAGCAGTTCTCCTTTTGCAGGAAAGGTTTCACAAAGCGCTCTGGCATTTGTTTTTTGAAGCCTGCTTAGCTGATTTTGCTGAATGGAAAAGGTAGCACGGAAAGATATCTTTTATTATAGATTACAAAGGTGGAAAAAAGCCTGCAGTAGGCTAATGCTGAGAGGAAAAATAGCATTGAAACATAAGCTGAGTTCAGTTACTTTAAACATTAGATGCCACAGGAAGAGGTTTTATTGACCTTGAAACCCCCCTGACACTTGATGCTCTTACATTGTGCATCTAGAGCAAAATGTTTGTGCTAAGCAAGGCATTTCCTAGGGAGATGCAAGGATGTGGAGCACCCTATGCAGACTGCTTTGTATTTTCACTGAGATACCTCTTTCCTTACTCCAGAGCATGAGGTTTGAGGGAGCTATTTGGTTAAGATAGGTTAATTCTTCCTCAACTTCCTTACATGTGTTGCAAGAGAGAGAGGCTATCCTGTCAGAAATCCCACCTTCCCACCTTGTGCATGGGCACAGCCAGCCAGAGAGCACAGGCAAAGCCTCCCCCGGACTTAGTCACCTTCCTGGCAGCTCTGTTGCTGACGGCACTGTCAAAGAGATCTGTTCCTTCCTCTGCTGTTCATCCACAATTCCCACTGGACTTCTGAATATTCCTGTATTTTAATAACCAATCAATGTTTGGGTTTTACCCCTTCAGGCCCTATTCACCTAGATCACACCATCTAGAGCTTTTCCTATGAATGCCTTATTTGTTTTTCTTTGTGTAAGTTGAAGTAATGAACTTGACTCTTCCTGTTCCTGAAGAGCTGCTTCAGCTGAGCTGGGCACTTTGCATACCATAAATCAATCCGCCTTGTCAATGCCACCATCACCAGCCATCGCAGGAGCCCTTTGGTCAGAGCGTTTTTAGGCTGTTACACCAGGACCACCACCATGACGCCAGTGTAGTGCCAGCTGTCACATACCATGAAGCGTCCCGACACTGTGACCGCCATGAGAGTCTTCAAATAAACAGCAATTCATCACCAGGAAAACAAATAGCATCACAGGGAAAAAGTCATTTGTTACTGGAAAGTCTCTCTCACCTCTGATGAAATGTTCTGGCTCTTGCCATTTCTGTGACAGCATTGCTCTAAATCTAACATGTAATGATGGAGAAGAGCAAATTACCTGTGCTTCCTTTCTGAACTGTTACTCTACAGTTTTCATGGGTGGCCACAATCCTGAGGAACTGGCAGACACAACAACATATTAGTCCCTTTCTCATCCTCTACTCCCTCTCCTCTGAATGCTCCTGTGCCCCAGATCCATGGGCCCAGTGTTCACACTCACATCGTCGAGGTTCACTTGCCATATGGGTGCCTCAACGTGGAGGGATGGGTTTTCACTGAACAGAAGCACTCATATGTGTTTGTCTATCAGGAATTCAGAGTTCTTGTGTACCATCAAAATATTTCCCCCTATACAATCTGCACAAACTTCAGATATGCATTTTTTTTTTCCTGCTGCCCCTCAAAAGAGTGAGTAGCATTGATAATCAACTGTTTCTTCTAACACAGTTCAATTTAAAATGCTAGGCATTCACTTGGTGGGCTGTGAGCAGTCTGTGGCTTTGTTAGATCTGCAGCATAAAGAACCAATTTTTCTTATCCTAATCCTATGGCTGTCTGGAAAAGGTGACACACAGTTAGACATAATGATAAGAAAAGCTACTGCTGCCAAAGGCAGTCAGATACCAAAGCCGGATGATTAAACCATTCCAAAGCATTCCCAGAGACAAGAGGGGAAAAAGGTCCAAAGTTTTTTTCCGTAGAAGTTTTCTTGCTATAAAACCTTCAGAGCAAAGCCCACATACAGAAGCATATACACTTTTGCTTTAATAATCCATTCCTATTATTAACAGAATGACCAGCGTGATATGTATTTTAAAGCCTTTTACTTTGTTTTTTATTGTTTCAACTTCATTCTTTGTTTTGTTGTTTTGCTATTGCCGAGTGGATAGAGGCAGCTGGCCTTGTTTTAAAAATAAATGGGATGATTTTTCCCAATATACACAGCCCTAATGGCTAAATCCCTTTGATGTGAACAGCAGTCACTGCACACTGTTGACCCCTGTACAATCAGAGCTCTGCTCTAACAGTGACAACTTCGGTTTCAGAGCTAAGCCCTGAGAGAAAACAGAGCAATAAACTTTTCTGTTTTCAGGACTTCCCATAGACTCAGTTTGGATGGAATTATCAAAAATATGTAATCAAATATATCGTTTAACCCTAATCAAGTGAGAAAAGGTAAAGTGGAGACAACTCCACAAAAGCAGAAAAAAGAAAATTAAAAGTTCTCTAGTTTTTAACAAGGTGGTTTTTGCAGCATTAACGCCTTCAGCCTGCACTGAGCAACGCGTACTTGAGCTGCAACCAGTACCTGCTGAATGCAGCTGGTGGAGAATTTGCTCCCAGCTTCCCAGCCCTATCATTGCTCTAAGCTGTGATTTGGGGTTCAACGCTGGTCAGCCTGCTGTGGCCTCCCCGCTGCCGCTCGAGACGTGTCTGCTTCAGCTTCCTGAGGGAATCCAGCAGAGTCCCAGCCGGGACGTTTCACCTGCGGGAGCAGGAATGTGAAGTTTGGCACCGAGCCTGAATCTACAAGATGCTCCGCAGTTGAGCGAACACAGAGGACAGCAATCAGCAATCCCTGGTTCCGTCTCGTACAAGCTGGTAGACCCTGCATTTGGGGGTTGTCTTTGATGTCTGAAGGAGGAAAAAGGACATCCTACTCTTTAGCTGTGAGATGAAATCATGGAAAAATGCCAAATATCACGTGGTTATCAAAAGCATAAATCACACTGAAATACCTAGGAAGAGGGAAGGTTTGTGGAAAGTTTGAGGTCAGATTTGCAGAAAAGTCTCACTAAACTTTCAGGAAATTTGGGTCAAGCCGACTGTCTGTAATACAGCTTCAAAACAGGTAAGTATCTCTTGCTTTCTACCATTGTTAAAGGTTTGCACAGCTCTTATCTGACAAGCCACAGTGCTGTGATTTTCAGTGCCCCTGTGGTCTCTTCAATTCATCAGGTGAAAAAGCTTGCCAGGGAAGACACTAAGGGAACGGCTGCCCTGAACAAGACAGAACCGCTCTCAAGCTCCCAGCAGCATTTCAAACAAAAGCATTCTAGCAGGTCTTCATGGTGATCTTCAAATGCTTATACAAAAAGAAAATCTCCAGAAAATGAATAGTCCACTGAGAAATAAAGAAAGACTTTATGCTAAGCACCTTCTAGACAGCTGTTACAAAAAGATTATGATCCACTAGTTGAAATAAATGCAATTTTTATCACATTTCTGTTTTCCAATGTGTCTAGATTTGTCTATATTTATGATTCATGTTTTTACTGTGCCTGTTGAAAAAAAAAATCAAAAACCTCTGGGGCAGCTTTCAGCTTAAGAAAGGAGAGAAAAAGAATTTGACAACAACATAGGCTAAGAAATTATGGATTTGGTTTGGGTTGGGTTTAAATTTCATGATTGCCCACTAGGTATCATTGTGGACATGGCAATTTAACATTGTCTTTCTTTAATAATTATTTGGTTGCATGGAATAAAGCTACTTGGCCATACTAATGAATTGTTCTTTCCGGACAGCACATAGATAGTTAATTCTGTAGAATAATGACTGCAAGGCCACACAGTCTACATTCCCCATCAGGAATCTGGCCTGATATCAATAGTTTTCCAACGCTCCTTTTATGATGAAAGATAGTTAAACTTGGAGGAATGACAGGGTTCTCATAACGTTAAATGCAAGCACAAATAAAAGCATACCTCAACAGAGCCGTTTCCATGGAACATAGCTTGAGTCTTATATTAAACTCCAGCAATGATGTTCACTCACCAATGCGGCACTGCTGCAGGCAGCGAAATCATGCTTGAAAGGGTTTTTGCAGGGGGCAGCTTTAGAACCCCCATGACACTGACTTAGTTCTACAGATATTGAGAGAAAGGTCTCTGTCTCACCGTTTTTGCTGAATAATGAGTATGATTTTTCTGAGAATCAATACACTGGAAGCTTTCTAGATAGTAATTCTCCAGTTCTTCAGTTGCTCATAATATGTGTGTGTGTGTATATATATATATATATGTATCTCCAACCTCCAAAAATCCATTTTAAAGAAACAATGCTCCTTAAATGCACAGCGTTACAAAGCTTTATATGTGGAGTCCCCTATAAGCTTAAGAAATATGATTAAATTGCACATGGGCAGACATGTAACATCACAGCTTTACAATATAAAGATCCCAGGGCCAAAATTAACCTCCATTTAATTCTGCATTATTATTGCTTAAACTAGCCCATTTTTTACTAAGGTCTTAAAACCATAGTGTTTGTAGAATCCTGCAAAAACTTAATAATGAAAAGTAAATACACAAGCCTCAGCTGTTTTAGAAGATACTGTAACATCTTTCCATATGAAAACACAATGGTTTTGGGGGTTTTTGAGTCTGAAGTCCATTTCCCCTGACAAAGTCCAGTTATAGAATAAAACACGCTCATTCAGTGAAGCCAAGGCCATGTACTATTTCCATAACCCTTAACTCATTCATCTTCATCTTGAGCCTTCTCCTCATCACCTTATCCCACTCATATCTTATCCACTTTCAGGTTTTGCTTCTTCCTTGCTGTCATTCTTTTGTTTCAGGTGTCCGGCTTAATAAAGATAACTCCTAATAATTGTCTATATAGAACTGCTTTAAAAGAGGGAAAGGTGGGGGCCTTGACCAGGAATGATGAGTTTTCATATAATAGCCTTCTTCCCAAATCTGGTGCTATTTGCAGTGTATGAAAACATTCATCTCCATAAAAGAAGTGAGGAAAAATAGCAAGACAGGATTTTGATCAATACCGATTCTGATTAAGCTTGATCACAGCACTTGACATTTTGAGCAAGTCTGGAAGTACACCCACAGAAAACTCAGGATCTGCTAAGAGTCTCTAACAGTGTAACAGGACATTGCTGACTTGGGTGGGGAATATTCTATCATCTACTTTGTTGTTTGGCTTGTATGGCTATAATAAGGCAATATGATGCATTAACTTAATTCTGTAATTAATCTCATTGCCAAACCTTCAGTAGTGCTATTATATTGCTGATTTATTTTAAGTTTTTGCTTGTCTTCATTTTTTCCTTGGCAGAAGGAATGATAGTTTCATCAAGGTGTTTATAGATGAAAAAAAATTTAAAAAATTTTAAAAGTGTTTGAGATCATTGTATATAAAAATGGTCATCAGATGCCATCAAAGTAACACCCAGGGAGCTGATGCAGGGATGGGAAATGTGTCACTTTTAGAAAGAGCAGTGTTCATTTATACTCTCATATGGTCATATCAGGGAAAGTTGTAAAGAGCAGATTTTTTCAAGCTGCAGAAAATGAGGTTCATAAAAACATGCATTCAATAATCACTGTATGTATAAATGAGCAGGAGTGCTGTTCATGGTTCCTTCTCTGGAGGCCCGTACTACAGCATTAAAATGTGAATGGGACAGATGCAGACACCTAATCTGGATGGGTCTGGGATCCAGAACTGATCTTCTGTTCATTGCACCTCTTTCTTTTTATCGCTACATGGTTTATAAAAGAAAGCTCAGTTAATTAAAAAAAAAAAAAAGGCATAAAGGGATGCAAAGCAACAAGAGTTTTCCAGCTAGCTTTCCTAGTTTTAAACTGATTTTCTAAGACAGTCAGGCTCCTTCTCTTCTTTATCTCTGAGGACTCATTCCCTTCCTTCTCCCATAAGAAAAAAAAAAATCTTTCTGATATACTGAATCACGAAGACTCTGCTCTGTGTAATTCTCATACTGCACTCAGCACCACTGTGTTTGAAGGCTTCCCAGGAATATATTAAGCGATGTGACTCTATCATTTGGGTTTGTTGTTGCTTTTTTTTTTTTCCTCATCTTCTTCTCCAGGGGAAGGAGTGTGTTCAGTGAAGTGTTTTGTTTGGAATTTATTTTTTTTTATTTTGTGCTGTACATGGGTACGTTGCAGCGTTTTTCTTAGAGTCAAAGAAATGCATCTTGCACTATTAACAAAGGTGGTACATTTTGTGAGAGCCCTTTATCCGTGTGGGAATTCATTAACAATTTTAGCTGACTAGTCCCCAAGAAATCTCTGCTGCATGCACAGATGAGCTGTACCCTTCCTATAGGAAGTCTTAGTCCACCAGGGAGAAAGCACGTTCCTGGTCTTCATCCTAGAGGTCTCTGTAGTCCCCATGGGCTCAGGCCATCGAGCATCCTCAAAGTAAAAACCGCCACTTTTGGTCCTTAACCTCAGTTCTGAGGGTGTGCCCTCTGATGATGCAATTAGAAGATAAATCTTGAATGGCTGTCACTGGATTAGAACTGATAAATTGCTTGGTTAAAAAAGAGGAAAAAAAACCCCAAAACACTAACGTGATGTTCAAATTAAAACGAAATTATTATGTGTACCAAGCAAAGGGTTGGATAAATGTGGGAGAAGGGGAGGTTTATTTTATGAACTCTGATTGTCTCATGGGAAACAATCTTCCATTTGTATTTAGAACAGAACAATTTCTAGCTTTAAGGCACTCTTTTAATCAGCAAGCTCATCTGATGAAATGCTGTAGGATTTACTTATATATCAAAGAAGTTCCCTAGACATTTAAGGGGTGCAACTGAATACAATTAAAAGATCAGTTGTAAGCACAGTTTGTGATACAGTTTGTTTGCTGCGCTTTGTGAGAGAAGTTTAGTTAATATCATGTGAACTTGTGGTCGTTTAGCAGAGAGTAAAGTATTGAACTGTATTACAAGAAAAGCTCTACCATTGTGGCCTACTAGACATGCAACTATTCAGCTATCTTGGATCTGATGGTCTGTAAAAAGAGAACAGAGAAACTATTAAGCCAAGGTTCACATCCAAGAATGGAATCATTTATGAACAACCTTTCTGGGCCTAATTCATTGCTGAATTAAACCTCATGTAATGTCATTGAAGTCAATGGGGTTATGCAGGGCATAAGTCAGTGGAGCAAATTAGCCCTCTGTCTTGAAGCCAAGAAACCAAAGGAAAGAGTGATCCAATAAAACGGAGATGAAATGCTGATATTAGCTGAATGCTACTGTTCTTGGTACAGCGCGTTCTTTGTGTCCAGCGGTGAATATTTCATCCTTCCCAGGTGTAAAATCTTCCCAGCAGCACTATAAGGCAGATTTATAATAAATGACAAAATTAATGATATAGTTCTGTTGTAATGCAGTTTCTGGGCTCCCAACAGGAACTTTAGCAGTTAGCAGACAACATCTATGCTGGCTGCAGTGTGATCTCCAAATCAAGTCTTAATCTCTTCAGAAAAGCCTTGGGGCTGGCTTTGTTTTTTACCCTATAGCCATCTCTCACCCGTACAAATGTTAGAAGCAAGCACTCATAGGTATGGAGAGCTTCCTACACAGAAAACTGACAGAAATACCAGGAATATCTCTGTAAGAGCTGAAGTAAATTAGGCACGGTCACTGCCTCAGGTATAGAGGCACTAGGAAACAGAATGGATCTGTTTGCATTTCATGTATTCGGGTAATATTAAGGGTTTTAAGAACCCACAATATTGCAGTGATTGTAGGTGTGCCTTGGAATAATGAAAAAAAAAAATCCGTTTGCACTAACCAGCATTCATAACAATACATGGTCTTCTCCCAGATTTCACCCTTTTTACTGTCTGACCCACTGATTACTTTGTCTGAAATTAAGATCATCATCTCCCTCAGCCGGAGATTATGGGTTTTGCGCCACGCACACAGAGAGCTCAGTCCTGGCTGGAGCCTTTAGGCATTTTTCTTATCCATATAAAGAACTAATTCCCAAAGTCTACAGCTGGGTTTGCAGCTTATGAAAAGATCTCTGTGAGGTGACCTGTACAGAATAACACATTTCGACAGCATGGCTCACTTTTCACTACAAAGAGATCAAACAACCGGAATTCCTTTGACATCCTACCATGCAAATTTCAGTGGTGAGCTAAAGGATGAAAAACAGGTTGTTGGCAATCAGCGGAGAAAACTCTCCAGACCTACACGTAAGGGAAGCCATGTAAAGCATGCAACACGTGGCACGTGCTGCTGCTCCAGTATTTGTTCTGTTGCTTCTGGTGTAACTTCTCAGTGATGATAGAACTCGGTGGAGGCACTAGCAGAGGACTCACGTGATACTTGGCCCATGGCATGTGTGATATTGGCCATTTATTCCCTTTTTTTGTTTTTTCAGGTGACAGTGTAAGATAAGCAATTTGCCATGGTACTCGAGGACCACTCCAGATTTTCATTTTCTTTAAATCTTGTTGCTTCTGTTTACAATTCACTTCTGGGCATGCTCTGAGGAGAGGACTGAAGGGAACAAGATATGAATTTGCCAGCTGCAGCATGCGATGCTGATGTAAATACATCCAGACCCATCCAAAGTGCTAGATATGTCTTGAGGCTTGGGCGTTATCACAGATACGGCAACAAGTCCCACTAATCCACAGCACTAATCTCAAGTTATAAAGTATCACTATAAAGTGGGTTTACAAGCGCACTGAATTCCACTTCGGTTTAGGTGGCAAGGTTCTGCTAAAAACAGAGTTCTGCTAGAGGGTCGGGTTTTGTTGGATGACAGATCTGATTTTGACAGAAATATTTACATTTTCAGTGGCTAAAAGTCCATCCATCCAACCACCCATTTGGTTTTCTGGTTTTCAATAATTAAAAAGAACCCAATTCGGTAACGGAAAATTTTTGATCAATTTTTGGAAGTTTTATTGAAGGGTTTTTCAAAAGGTGCAAAATACCCCTGGCTACTTCCAATTAAAATTACCAAACTGTTGTGAAGAATTATCATTACCTCATCAAACACATTCTGGTGAATTTTGTTATTTCTGTTTCTGTTGTTGCATTTCTAAAACCAACTCTTGTTTTTCTATTGCATTTGCTTTACATTTAACACTATTACCTTTTGTTTCAGCTGGCGGGCTTCATCTATGCCTGTTATGTTGTGAAATGTATTACTGAAGAAGAGGACAGCTGTAAGTACTAAAGCTTTATTACATACAAAATGAATTCTTTTTTTTAAATTACCCCTCCACTATGCTGGCTTTTGCTGACTTCAACCTAAATGCCTTATTATACTGTAGCCAGAGCATGCTTTCTGTCCATCCTTCTTGATCTAAAATTTGCAAATGCCTGAAAGACAAAGGAGTTGTGAAAGGCAGCTTAAAAAATATACACTCTTTTCTTCTGAAATTTTTTTTCCTCACAGGTTAGCTTAAGACATAGATAAAAAAAGCAAAAATCCCAATTCATTAATACAAGCTTTTTTTTTTCTTTTTTTTTCCTTAGTCCAGATTGTTATTAACTATCTTCACAGTAATTGGTTACCACTGAGGGCATAGCTCTTCTGTGTTGTGTGTTGGCTTGTAAAAGCACTTCTGGCAAAAAAATAGCTTTAGATCATTGCAGGACCTTCATTTATGACAGGTGAAACTGTGGAGCTCCTCTTTGTTCCTGCTGCTCCCAGGGTACAATTACAAGGAGCGAAATTATTTCATATAGATGTATGTTTGTGTTTCTTCTGCTTATTTATATCAATAGAAGCCTGTTGAGCAGAATTTGCTCTTATTACATGCTATGGTGTCAAGCCATTTCATTTTTTCTCTAGTCTAACCTTGATTTTTTAAAAAGGGCCACTGCAGCATTTCAGTACATCTAGGGATTCATACTAAAGCACTTTAGAAACAAGTATCAGAACTGCATGTAACTTTGATAAAATATACATGAATCCTAGAGAGAGCTCTGCAACAGGAAGCTAAAGGGTTTTTATTTGATTGAGAGCACTGCTAGGGCTGGTGGGGGTTCCTTTGTGTGTTCTCCTGCGTAGAAAATAGCTGCAACCCTATAATCTATTGGCAACCCAGTGCCACTGTGAGCCGTCAAGCGGAGATTTAGTGCCGAAATCAAACCACCCTTTGGAGGTCTTTCCGACTATCCTTGTTTCAGTTGTCTTTGCATTTCTATGGAGGCGAGGAAGGCATAAGAGTAAAGCAAGTGGAGCAGGGGTATGGCACAAACAGGTCTTGTCTTTTTAGGGAAGGACCCAGTCATAGGTACTTTCTCCTATTTTCCCGTTAAGTGCATTCACTATCCACAAAGCTGGAGGAGAATGATTCCTTGCCCCCCAAAACAAAATCCCATTTAATACTTTTCTGCCCTCTCTTCTAAGGGCTTAAATCTTTTTTTCACTCTCCTGTAATGCTTTTGGGCACGGTATAAGTCAAAAGCGAGGAAAAGACTTGTGACTTGGCTCACCAAACAAGCACAGAAGTCAGAGCACGTTTGAGAGATTTCTCCCATGGTCTGTAAAGCAACGTTCCTGGCAGCAAAGTGCTGTGGCCAATATGGTATTGTTTTCTGCTCACTGCGGCGGGAGCTCCCTGTTGTTCAGAAGCTACAGCTCGTCATGCTTCTTTGAACCTTTCCTTGCTGTCGTCTTGCCTATTTTGAGGCTCTTATTACTTTGTTAGTAGACCTCGGCCAGGCCTCCTCTTCCAGCCAAAGAGCCATCTTACCCATCTGTGAGCATCCCTCTGAGGTACCGGAGCAAATCCCCACCCAGTGCAACGAAACCAGCGCAAGCTCAGGCTCCACAGCTTTCTCTCGGATGAGGTTCAGAAGCGTGGCTGGAAAAAAAAAGAGAAAAAGGGAACTTCTGTGGCTGAGTTGTCCCAACACTGTAATAATGCTCAGATTGGATTTGGCCCCTCAAGGTGTCGTAAAATTAAAGCAGCTTTAATTTCTACTGAGAGGCTGCATGTAGCAGAGAATGAGAGCGATTCGAGTTCTCCCTCTGCTCAGACATCCACTCTGATGTGTGCCGAGCCCTCGCTGTGACAGCCAGGGGCTCCAGTCCATACAAATACCCCCTGCTCTGCTTTAATTTTAGTTTCTTTCAATTCCATTTAGATACATTTTCTTGCCTTTTCCCCTCCCTTTTGGCAACACATCCATCTATTGTACTCCTCTGAGAAGTAATGTATCCCTTATGGATGCCATGTTATTTAGTATTTATACTCCAGAGGAAGATGCCTAAGCGTAACTTTCTCAATACGTTCACGGATGGGGTCATCTCATGCAGACCGAGCGAGTGCGAAGGAGAAAAGCTTTCAGGAAAAGTGGAATATGTCCCAGAGCCATTGCTAGAGCTTCCTGCATATGTGAGTCTGGTGTGAGACCACTTCTGATCCCCTAGCTGTGTTTCTCTTCCCATAGTCTCTTCTTCCACTTTTCCAGTTCCTCACCCCTGCGTGCTGCTATGGAGCAAGGTCAGTGGCTCAGGGGGATGAAGACACCCCTCCTGCCTACAACATACACCTTCCCCCAGACTTGCTGGATATCTAGCATAGCAGAAAAGAGCTTTAGTCTGCTGCCCACCCCCTGCCTAGCATCCATACCTGCTAAGGGGAGAGGCTGGGCTTGTGCTTGCATGCAGGTTGGCAGCTGGTGTTCCCTCCGTGTGCTAAAGATGTGTCAGCCGTGAAAGATCGTCCGGTAAAACCAGTCACCCCAAAGCAACTCTCCCACGCCACTGCAACATAGTGGGTCACGCCAAAGGGGCATTCAGCCACGAGTCCTGTCTGATGAGACAGAGTCAATAGAAAAAGCCCTTCTGATGAGACAGAGCCAACAGAAAAAGCCTTTTGCTTCTCACGATGGACGTCGTGAACACCCATACACTCAGTTCAATTTCTTCTGCTTTGCTAACGGGCCATGGAAGTAACAGCAGTCCACAAGAGGAGCAAAAGAGGCAGAAACACTGAGCCTGGCAGGAATGGGCAGCAAGTCATGAGACCAGAGAGAAATTCATACAACATCCAAAAGCCAGACATGGGCATGTTCCAGATTTTAACCAGAGGAACGTATCGACACTGCTCTGGAGCAGAGAGGGTGCCACATCTTCTGTTGGCACAGAGCCTCAACTGTAGAAACACAATCAAGTTGCTCTTAGGCTGCTTCAGCTGAATTAGCTTTGCTCTCAAAGTAATTGGAACAAGCTGAAAGAATTACTATTTCTCCATTCTTTATGCAGATTTTATTAAGAGAACAAATGAGCGAGGATAGAATTAAGCAAACATTTCACTAAGATTAACCTGCTCTAGCCTCACTAAAGGATTAGGAATGGAACAATACAGCGATCAAATCGGGATCATAACTAGGGCTGAATCAGCAAGTCTAAAGGTTTTAATTACTCACATACCAAATAAATCCAGCAGCAGGCCCCCTAAATCAAAGCACAAGTCCACACTACCTTTCATGAGAACAATCTGCTTTGGGTTAATTCTGCATCAAGGATTAAAGTGGAAGCTGCTTTCCCTCCTGGTACAGTCCCAAGCAGTGCTCTAACACTGGGTGCACCGGAGCCAAACTGCAGCACCCATCTCCAAGGGTCAGACAAGGGTGGCTTTTCCCTGGCTACTACTCTTGGTGGTGGTTTGTCACTCCCAAAGGTCCCTTCTGCATCACGTTCCCTGTGGCTGCATAGGGAGGAGGAACTCTGAGGCTTGGAGAGCCTCGGCTCTCCATCTGGGAAAGGCGAGCTCAACAAGGTTGCTGCCAACTCAACGCTCTCCTCTTCCCTATTGCCACCGGTATGCCTAAGCCATTGTCATTCTTACCTCATTAGCATTATTAGCTGCAGCAATTAAAAATAAAGCATGAAAATGTCAGCAACAATCATTACTTGGAGGCATCCAACGGCTGTAAACTTATCGGAGCTCCTCATTTATTTTCCAAAATCGTATTAGGCCTGCATTTTTCAAAGGCTGCACATTATTTTTAATAACATTGAAATGTTCATTTAATGTGCATTTCCTCACTAGCAGTTTGGCTCCCTGCTATAAGCTGTTACTGCCTTACTAAAGGAAAATTCAATGTATTTTTGAAAATGTTATTAAATATACAGATATTTTGTGGAAAACCCTGGAATGTAAGCAATAAAGCAGCATCCTCCTGGGCCTTTTTGTCTGTAAGCAATTAAAAAAGGAACCTGGGTTACTGAAGTGGGAATTTTGCGCTCGTCTAGCAGGTTCTGTTGAGGGAAAAGGGACTGGCTTGTTATTAGAGGGACAGCTTTGGCTGGGAAGGAACCCCAGCCTAGAGAAAATCACCAATTCAGTCTGTGTCCCACAGTGAAATCCTAATCCAGAAGGCTCCCTTGCAGACCCAGATAGGGAGAAGAAACAGCATTTACTTACCATAACACAATGGCAAAGCAACCAGGGCATAAACACAGCCTGTCTGACTGTTCCCCGAGTACCATGAGGTACAGCCTTTGCACTATCTTACACTAGCAGGAATCCAACTTGCACACACACTCTCTTCTTTTCTCTTGGCATTGTTTCCAGGTAAACTGCAAAGCGAAAAGAAATTGCAACTGGGTTAAGCAGATTTTTGCTGCATATTCCCTTGAGCCCAGCTTTTGGGGATGTCTGGCACAGAAGTAAAGCTCTAGATAACCCTTTAAAATGATTTCACTACCCCTCGTAAAAACCTGAATTCAAGATTCTGTTTGCATTACTGAAAACGTTCAGGAAGACAATACACCAGACAGGGGATATCTACTGGTGAGCAATACAGCACAGCAATTATGTGCCAATAAACTCAGTGCCAAACAACAATCTACTCTGGGATCCTAGGCCTGACCTGGGAGGTACAAAGGTGATGACAAAGATTTTCTTTTAAAAGACAATATTAAATTAGTTAGATGTGAGAGATGTGAAATTTTGACAAACAGATGGGATAGGTAGAAAAGCCTTTTATTTTTAGCTCTGTTACAGGCTGCCTTCCACCTTTGGGCAGGTTATTTAACCTCTCCATACTTCTGTTTCCCATATTTAAAATGGGAAATAATGACAGGGACAAACTCACAGGCATGTTGCTTCATAACTTTGAGCTTCCGGGATGAAAGGCACTATTGAAGTCCAGAATATGCTCAGGTATCACTTTATTTCTGTGCCAAACGCTTTTCACAATCTGCTTAACGAGACAGTATAGAGAAATAATACCTTAGCTTCCATCCCTGCTTAGAAATCTCTAAAACAAAGATAAATGGGTAGCAAACGTTTAGCTATTAATTCTGCTTCTTTATGTCCCTTCCCAGTTTCTGGTGAACATGGCTGTAAATCCTGAGACTACACTGAAGCTTACTTCCATATCTGTTTGCCACATAAGAACACAGCACGTTTGTGGTTCCCAGAAAATCCCGACAGCAATTTGCAGTTCAGGGACTTCCTTAGCTAGAAGTGGTCTCGTTGTATTTAGTTTCCCACAATGGGCTTTTCTTCCTGAAAGCGTCCACCCATGTTTGGACCAAGAAAGTTTTTATCAGGCACAGCCTCCAGTTGTTCTCCAACTGTTGAACAGGTCATTCATGAATGAAAATTCACTGAACACGCTACAAAAGCTGAAGCTACGGCTTGGTTTTGCTCAGCTGCACTCTCCGATTTACAGCCTGTGGCTAAATTAGAAGCTTTTTCCGTTACTTGTTTCATTTAGTGTGGTGACTGCTACGTGAACTAAGTAAACCAAAGGGAGGGAAATGGGATGCCTTCGGCTGTCAAGATGCTGACGGAAGCACGGAGGGAAAGAAGCCTTTGAAATCCCATGGTACTGCCTCATGCTTGTCATCCTAAAGAGAACTGCCTTGAAGAGCCACAGTGCCACGAGGAACATTCAGGAAATTCCCTGAGATGCCTGTACAGCATCAACCTTCTGCACATATCGATAGCCGGTGCCTGTGCCATTATTTCCAGTCGTGTCCTGTCTTGGAGGGGACCTGCCGCAGAGCGGAGTGCTGGTGTTGAGCATCTCATTCTCAGCGGTGCGGAGCACAGGCACTCCGCATCCCAAGCATTTCGAAGCGCTCGCCGCTTCGAAAAGACAGGCTGAAAAATGTCTGAGCTGCAGAGTGCGGGGGGGAAAGCCTATGGCCAGGAAGACATGACAAGTGGAACTGGCTGCGTTTGAGATGCAAATGGACCTGAGCGGTCCAAGGTGTCATAGGGCTTGGCAGACGTTACACAGCCTGGTCTGTGATCATTTGGCGCTGCGCTGCAGAGAGAGAAACAAACTTAAAGCTCAGAGGAGGTGCAGTTTGTTTAAATAATAGCAAGTAATTAGTCTGAAGACAAAATCAGTGATGGCATTTTATAATTACAATTAATTTAAAGGTTAATTTCCTTTGGTGCTAAAATCTTATTTAAAACATTTACCAGGAAAGGAAATTAGGATGTTACTATCTAGATGCATGGAATGCTTCTGGGAGTCCATGCCTGTTATCAGTAGAAAATTAGGTTAGCCTCAAAGTGGGAATTTCAATTCATTTTAGTGTATAATAGATGGTGGTCAGGGCCTTGAGTCAGAAGGGTTGCTTAGGGTAGACTGTACGATTTGCATTTTCTTTGTTTGTGGGATTAATTGCAAATGTTTCCAACAAAAGGGCTGGGTTTATACATGAACAAGCTTGACATGAAAAGAAAATTGGTTATGGATTGCTGCCTTCGTAACTAATGAAGTTGATGTTCAAGGAATCCCTCGGAGACAGGGTTGTGGTATGAGGCAAATATATAAATAAAATCACACGGGGGAAAATAGTGGTGTTGCTGGCTCCATCTACGATAATTTCTCTTCTCCCTCACTGTCTTCCCTGCCACTCCCCTTGCATCCATCACCGCCTCCTGTGGGGATTGTCAACCTCAAGTTTAAAAAATGTCTAAATAACATAATGTAAACCTTGAAGGAAGTAACATTTCTATTCCAGCAGCTCATCACAATGGGATACTGCTTAATAAAATCAATGCATTGTAACAGCCAGGGAGATATACTTACCTTGCATCATTTTTTTTTTAACTATTCACCACACATGTTTTATCTTTTCAAGAAAGACTTGTTGCCAAGCGTTGGAAAAGATCTGCGCATGTGAAAAGGGAATGAACAGTTAACATCTCTTTTATGAAGAAAGATACAGTTCATACCAAAACATTTTGAAAATGTTACTTGTCTTGTCATGAATTAATTGTTTCAGGGGAAGAACACAAAGAAGCCCAGATCATGAAACAATGTCCCACACAGTTGCGTCAAATGGGTAGCAGAAATGAGGTAGTAACTAGTGACGGTTCTGACAACAAAAGCTGCAGATGATTTGAAAAGATGCTCAGGTCGTTGCCGCAGTTGAGCAGGACATGGTCGTCATGGCCAGGGAAATGTTTTGACATTTAAAAATAAACGAAACTCATATTCAAAATCAGGAAAAATTAGCAAAATCCGAGACTCTCCACAAGCTGAAAATCGCACAGAAAACGGTTTCAGGCGGACCGCCGTGTTTTGTTTCGATGCCGGTGAAAGACTCCTTTTCGACGCCGGCCGTTTATTGCTACTTTGCACCGACGGCGGAGGGCAGGCTTTGGAGGCAGGACCTCCTGCGCTGCGCCCCGGGGGAGCATCTCCTCCTTCGCCCCGACCCGAAGGAAGGAGGGCAGCTCGGGGGTCCACCGGAATTGCAGCCGACCCCCTTCCCAACCCCGGATTCCCAGCCTCCGAGGGCAGCCGGCTGCCTCCTCGGGGGGTTCAACCAAAACGAGCGGGTGTAACGCCGCAGGTGCTGGCCAGCCAACGTCTCGGAGAGGAGCGGTGATGAGCTGCCGCGGGTGGACGAGGCTCATTAACCATTTCCAGTGGCCCTGAGAAGGACACCTGCCCGCAGCCTTAGTGTCTTCCCCGCTGAGACAGCCACCGTGAGCTCCTCGCGGTTTCCTACATGCCTGGGACATGGCTTTGTACTAAATTATTTTTATCAGCATGCCTTCTGTTAAAGTTTTCCTTATTACTTTTCCTTTCAAATATCTAGATAGGTCTTCATTAGCATTGGATTGTTAACTTTCATAGATTTGGGCCTTAATTCTCCACTTTGTTGCACCTACTAATGACTCTTATTCTAATTTATTAGTGTGGTGGTCACACTTGGAGGGTACTGCCCCAGGCATTTTCCTTTTCCTCCTTTTTTCTCTCTTTATTGCTTGCCCCTAGCAGTGATCTGGCTAAGAATAATTTTTCCTGATGATTCATTTGATAACTTCTATGATAATTCAGTCTACCCCACATTTTCTTTAATTCTTAGAAAGATTTGCCAGTCAAAAACTATTGCAGGGCTATATTTTTTTGCTCAGTACTCAAGCATGAAAATTTGAAAGCAAATGGCTATTATCCAGCAGTTTCCAGGTCTGTCCAGTGTAGAAAAATAATATATTCTTCAGACTATTAATGTTCTCATAGCCGAGTAGAGGTCTTTTACAGAGTTTTTACTGAGCACTGGACAAACCCCACTGCGAGTTTGGACAAGCCTTGCAAAACCTTGCAGGGGTCAAGCGGCAGCCTCCCTGACGGCAACCCTATTTCCAGGTCTATAAGCTTGACAGGTGACTTGCTGTATTTATCAGATATAAAAGGCAGTGCTGACCATTTCAGTCCAGTATTTCTCATTGCTGCAGCTATGCCCCAGCCCTTTCCTCCTGGACTCTGCCTCTCGTTCTTGCCTGCCCTGTCCCTGATCCCTGTTTCTGCCTTCAGCTCCAGAAGCCTCCCAGCCCTTGCTTGGTTACTGCTGGCTGCTTTCATCCTGGCTGCTTTCTGCTCAGCCATGACCTTGGTTCCCACCTCCTCGACATGATTCCTGCTGTTGGCCAGCCCTGCCTTGCTGATGCATTGCTCCAGAGCACAGTCTTCCTCGCGTCCTACCCTGAGACTCTACTACTGACCAGACCCCTTCTTCACCTGGGAGACTGAGACACATTTTGGCTTCTCTGATTTCTGGACCCTCAAAACCATTCATCTTGGTCTTTTCTGCTGGGTACAACCATGAGCTGGGCTCACCTTGAATGCAATATCTGCATCCCTGCTTGGTCCTAATTATAGGGAGTAACAGGCTGAGATCCCTGTCAGTACCCCCATAAGGGTAGTGACACTGGGTGGTGCTTACCAGGTTTCACAAACCCACGTACCTCCCCAGTCCTACATCTTGTCTCAGAAGGGCTGATCAAAGAATTAGCCAGGGGATCAGCTGCAACAGAGACAGAAGAAGATGCTGGAGGCCTTTATCCAACAAGAAACATGATAAGAGGGGAAGAAGCTGCAGGAAAAGCCCCTCTGAAGCAAAAAATGATGGAATAATTTTTGCTATTATAAAAGTAAACAGCATGGAAATAGTGGCATTGGGGCAGCATCTGAGCTGAGAAATTCCACTGAAATTTGTGTAGGGGTTTCCCTTTGCTCCTCCTGTGGCCATCATAGGGCTCAGAAGTGCCATGAGGTTACGGTTTAAAAATCTGAGCTTTTAGTTTCACCTTGCAAATGGGTGAGCTAAGAGCACTCACAGGCCATTACTGGCCATTTGGCAGAAATGCAGTTCATTGCACCGCAAGAACCGGACAGAGTGTCCAAGTCCTTACATCATTTCTGAACCCTCCTGTGCCCGCAGGAAGGGCACAGCCTCATGTATTGGCAGGTGCCCTCCTTCCCCCTGCTTTCCCCATGCTTGGCTCTATCCCGTTTTGTGAGTCTAAATCACTGTGCACTCAGCACAAAGACCAATAATGTTTGATTATCATTGTAAACAAACTTTATTGAGATGGTATTCAAGCAAACCTCCTTCTGTGCACTAAATTGTGGAACAGCCACCGGGCCATGCTCACAGCATAAAAAGGCAGCAGCACAAAAGTGTTTGGAAGCGTCTTCACCAAACAGCGAGGCGGGTAGCGGGATACTGGCAAAGCTGCAGGAGCAAGGGTGTCCCCATATGTTCTTTTATATTTTTTCCCATATGTCATTTCCAAAGTTATTAAAACCAAGCCTAATTTCACTCCCCTCCATTTTTTCTCAGTTTGGCCAGTTTTTAGCTACCAGCATTTGCGCACAGCTCGCTCTTGCCTCACATACTCACTTCTGCACCAACAGTGCCTTCAGTGAAGTTATTAGCTGTAGTTGGTTTGCCATCTCTCCTCCCTCCCAGCTATGCGTGCAGTGGAGTGCCTCGCTATGCCGGTGAGGCTTAATCACAGCACTTCTGAGGCCTGAGTCCAGGGGGCCAAGTCTTTGGCCTCCAGAGCCAATTTATTACCAATTACCTAAATTTTAGAGCTCACATGTCAGATGTAGCACGTGTACATCACATGTTCTCTCTCTGCTATACCACGCAGGAAATATGTTTAGTTGTGACATGCATGTGCAAGAAGCATCCATGTGCCCATGCACATATGCTTCCCTGGTCGTTAGCACTTTTAAATTGCTACCATCTTTATCATGGGTAATTGTAAATTTTTAATATTATTTTAGTGCTTTAGATTAATGAATGTATTTAAGAACTACCACGATGCTAAGCACTGTATGAACATGAATGCCACCCTTGTTTCTTGGAGCTTGCAATCTATGTATTAGAAAACAGGCAACTGGTGGGTACAGCCAGAACATGAGTGCAAAGAAATTATAAGCAAATATTATTCACTGTGGTAGACAGGAATATAAGGGCATTGGCGAGCTAATTATTGCCAACAGAGCAAAGAAGAATTTTAGGGAAAATAATGAGAGAACTGTTTGTGAAGACATTCTCACAAGGAGAGAAAATGTTTGGAAATTTTACAAGTATGGAGGTCAAGCTGGCAGCATGGGAGCAGAATTTAGCTTTTGGAACTGGAAGGAGGAGAGATTGATGTGGATTCTCTACAAAAGGCTTTGAATGTAAAAAGATTTAGCTTCTACTCGATGTAATATAGATTAATCAGCAGCAGGATGCAGAGAAGAATAACCTAGCCAAAAAGATGAGTCCTACAGCTTTTGCCTCCTTAACTCCACATTTGGTGAGTTCAAAAAAAAAGGAACAATTGTGGTGTTTGACACTGAGAGCCCTGGGTAAATGTTATAGGTGTGTCAACAGACAGGAAAGTCTCCCTCTTCGATATGCAAAAATAATCTTTGGAAATTAAATGGTGCACAGCCCAAACCAAAGTTGACATCTAACTTACATCCTCAAGTGACAGGCAGACTTGAGGATACGAGTGCCATCGCTCACTATGAGAGGTAGCAGAGAAGGTTAGGGAGGAGCGGCAAAGAGTTCTGGTTTTAGCCATGCTGAACTGGAACTGGTGTTTAATTATCCATGGGTAAATATCACAGAGAGAAGCTGAGATTTCAGTTTGCATAGATTAGCAGAGTGAGCACAAGCCAGGTACCCCGTGACACCTGAGAGAGCCGACGACAGCAGAATTTGCATTTGTGAGTCCGACTACCCAGTTTACAGGAGGTGGAGAAAAATAAAAGGCAGAGGTTACTGCTTTTGGGTCTCTGGCAGCATGCTGGAGGGAGAACCATCAAGAAAGGAGACGAGTGATGAGAGGAGGAAGGTGAGCACCTGCAGAGGGGACAGCGGAGGCCAGTGAGGCAAAGGTTTCAGGAAGAAGAGAGCAGCAGCTGTGCAAAAGGTGGCTGGATGAATCCATGGAGAGGACTGTGTGCGCTAGGTTACCAGTACCCAAATTTGGATAGGAAGAGGTGATCCGACTGCAGTTCTAGCTGCGTGCAAGGGACAGAACACAAGGTGGGAGAAAATCTTCTACAGAAATGGAGGAAAATAGCTCCAGAAATTGTTTGGAACCATCAAGAGAGAGAGACACAGAGAGAGAGAGAATGGAACAAGCACGGATAAGGGTGGGATTGATTTTTTTTATGAAGGGAATTTACATGTATTCATACTGGGAGGGAAATGCAAAAAAAAAAGAGGTCAAGAGAAAGAGTCTGTCACTGGGACAAGCCGAAGTTTTATGGAACAAAATTCTTGTAACTGTAGTAAGAGAGAAGGGGAAATGAATGGTAAGAGGAGTGAAAAAGGCTGGAAAACTGAAGAAAGGAGAACTACTTTGTCAGTTTGCTCGTACAAGAACTGGGAAAGATGGTGTGCTGAGAAAGAAGTGGAGATGGGAGGAGAGAAGGGGATGGGAAGGTGATGGGGGTGTCTGGGATGGAGCTAATAAAGCTGGAGGAGCCAAGCTACTTCATCAGGGACATGGACGAAGTGAAGGAGGAGAGAGGAATCAGTGAGAGAAGTCACCCTTATTATAGAATTACTACCAAAGACACTTTCACTTTTAAAGAAGGAGCCCCAGGCAGGAAGCAGATGTGGTGGTGAAGGCAGGGTTGAGTCCTGGCAGTAGATTCACCACTGGGAGAGGCAGGGCCTCGTGCATCAAGGGTAGGGATGAGATAATCAACAAAACAAACAATAGTAGCAAAGGAACAAAGCAAGGAGAGGGTTTGAAAGGAGTCAAGAAGTCATTCATACTGCAGGTCACAGGGTGGCCAATTACATGGCTGTTTCCCAACCTTTCCCTTTCCTTTTCTTTGCAGATAAAGCCACTCATCCCCTTCCCCATTCCTAAACTCGATATCCTTTCGTATCTAGTCTGTATTGATTTTTGCATGCCTACTAAAATGCAAGGAAAGCCATAGTGTCAGTCATGTTTCTATACACATATGCCCTAAATGACTCTTTGGGTCAGATCCTAAGCTAATGTAAATTATGATTGCTTCAATGAAGTCACTGAAGCTATAAATATATATATTAGCTGAGGACCTGAATTTTTGTGCTTCTGTATTTATATCTTACAGAGGAAAATTTCTGTAAGTAGAATAGTGTCTAGTCTTCTGGTTTCTATTCAATACCTTTCCTTTTGCTTTCTATAGGAAGTTGCTACTACTTTTATTCCTCACTGTTTCCTTTCTCTTTGTCCATCTGATGATTTCATCAGCTTCAATGTTTTTCACTGCAAACTCGCTAGAAAGTCCCTTCTCCCGTATGTACATCCATGCTAATGGAGTCTTTTTTGTGCATCCCGGTTTAATGGTCCCTCTATACACCACAAACTTCCAGAAATGAAAAATGAGAAACCCATTCATGCCTCTCATACTGTCCTGACATGCACTGGAGACAGTGGGGACTGGGACTGTGCGCAGAGGCTGAAACGTCACATCCCTGTGGGTGCCTAGTAATAGAAAATATGTCCCTATTTTGAGCCAAGTGTCCTGTCTGTGTTACAGTTGTAACTACAGTCATATGCCTGACAAGCCCCTTAACACCAGCAAAGGAAGAAAATACTCAGGCTGAATTTCTTATGAAAGATTTTACAGATAAATAGTACTGCTATTATCCTATTCAAGTCCAGGTAGGAAAATAACCATCTCAGCACCCAATATTTCAAAAGAACGGGATTCTGTGTTTGTTTGTACATGCACGTGTGCTTTTACTAAAGCAAAACATGACAAAAGAGCCGCTTCTGATAACAGTGACATGTAAGATGAATGTAAAATAGAATAGTCAAAAATGTGTTTGATGGATGAGGTTAAGGATGGAAGCCTCTGTAGCGATTCAGCTAATGAGCCTCGTTTTATTCATCTCATGTTACTGCTGCCAGGAATGTATCAGTCGTACGACACTTTTAGTGACCTTTCAGGCACAGCCAGCATAAAATGCCTGCAGAAAGGGCAGCATTTTGCATGCTTTAAGAAACTAGCTCAGAGTCCACGGGGAGCTTTTAGCACAGTCTGGACACCGCAGGCTTTGCAGTGCTGAGAAACTGCCGCCATCAAGAAACCTTGCTACAAAGAAATTACTGAAATCCTTTTGTATTGGATCCACTTTCTATTACCTACCTTCACCTACCTTGCAAAGTTTGCTGTTGTGCATAAGAAGCCGTTGTACGCCTACAACAAGGTCACAGTAGAACTCTCTGCCCTGCCATCATTTGGTTACACACATGGGAACTTCCACTGTCAGTTGAACACAGAAATGTCTCTACAAGCTTGCCTTGTTTGTCACTTGACAATCTATCATCTGGCTTGTTAACACTGTGTTTACTCTGTGCAACAGGGCAAAGACACAATGCATGCAGAGATATTTGCCATGCACCTTTCTCTCATGACCACACAAAGTCATTTCACTGAAAGAAATCTTTTTCTTAACACATTGGTTTAGCTTTCCAAAAACAACCTTAAAATCACCCTTAAGACCTTTTGCCCCACGACTGCAAAACAGAGCATCTATGCCTGCAGCCTTCTAATAATGGTTTACCAGTTGCTTGAAGGGTCTTGGGAAGTACAAAAGAAATGCAAAGCCGGACAAACGCATGTAGGCAACATTTGTAAAATTACATGGGTTGACACCAGTGAGACACTCAGTCCAACACAGGTATTTTCTGACTTGTGTTCTCTGAGGTCAAGAGTGAGAAAAAAAGGAAAATTGGGCAGGAGAACAACAAACCATAGCTACAGCAAAGACATGTCCATTCTTTATGCTGCAACCTTCGTATTTGAATAAGAGGGGGGGGGGTTTCCTCCAGCCTAGCACTTCACTCAACAATATTCCTATAGTGAATTCTTCATTCTGTGCCTATAAATTTCCAAAGACATGATCACATGGTAATAAAGTTATTCTGATGGTTACAGACAGTAAGTAGGAAGCAACAAATGGCATTTATCTTGATTTTAGCAAGAATTTGACCCTATGAAAGGTTTGTAAGCAGGCCAGGGAAGCACTGTCCAGATGCAGTCATCATAGGTTGTGTGCAGAATTGTTTAAAAGTCTATTTGCAATTTAGTTATCAACCAGCTGGGATGACATTTCAGATGGGATCCCACTGGGACCTCGGCTAGGGAAATAATTCTCTTCATTATTTTTGTTAACAGCAAGGATGATAGAGGAGAGAACATTTGTAAAAATTTCAGATGAAACCAGACTGGGAGGGGTAAGAGCAGTTCTGAAGATAGGATTAGAAGTCAAAATGATCTTGAGAAGTGGCTTGAAATCAAGAAGATGAAATTCAATACAGACAAGTGCAAAAGAACTCCTATGGGGAAGAATCAATCAAGTGTCTTCAGATAAAATATGGACTACTTGGCTAGACTACAGTTAATGTCAAAACATAAAAATAAAGATCTGGCTATTAAGCATTCATACGATGCTGTTGAAAAAAGAAAATAAAAATGAACAAACAAAACCAAAAACCCCACCATGTTATTCCAGGTAACATACAGAAGACCTACCTGGCAGTTGTTCCAGTTAGTCCTGATTTGTGCACCCCACTGTAAGAAAAACATAAGTAGACTGAAGAAGGATCTTCAGGCTTGGAAATTTAGAGGCTTGGAAAACATGGGCCATGAGAAAATTTGAAAGAACTAGGTATGCTTAAATCTGGAAAAGACAGATAGGATGAAAATACTTTATGAAAATGCTTAGAAGTAGTTATAGAAGAAAAAAAATGGTTCATTTGTCTTCAAATCCACAGGGAGAAAAGGCCAAAATGTAGAAAAGTAGTTAATTTGCAGGAAATTACTTTTAAAATAGACATTAGGAAGTTAGGTGCGGGGAAGGGCAACACAGACTATAGAACCTCCTTCATTAGAGATGTCAGGGATTAATTTAGTGAAACATCATTCTGGGATAAGAGTATACGTAATGTTGCCACAGAGCACAGAATCAGCTAAATTATTTCTGCAGGGACCATTCTTGCCAGGGAAGAAGGTGGATGACAGGTTCAACATGTCTGTGTGTGCAATGGAGACATACCGTACTGGTCCAGTCTAGTGTTTTGGTGGGTAGCTCTTGGTTTGCAAAGTGAATGGTGGACAGAGGGGTACAAGAATTTGATTTTGTAACACGTCTGGAACATGTGTGACTGCATTGATAAGTATGCCTGAGTGTGGCACACATTGAGGGGTATCTTAGTATAAAATAACCTCATAAATGCAAGTTTTAAGGACTCAAACCACTGTGAAAGTTCTCAAACCAAGGGTTATAAATTTACATGTCGTGATTTTTCTGTGAACGTTACTGCATTTTAGATCTGCGAGAAGCTATCCTCTATCAAAGAGGCTTTTCTCTTTTTTTACTTATAATGTACACAGAGCCAGTCTGTCAGTAGCTGTGCCCAGACCTGTGAAAAATGCACTTCCATACCCGAACTCTTTGGCCCTTTTCTGTCAAAGTAGAGTCAAATTCACATCTGCTATGTAAGATATTTCAGGGATGAGAGCTGCCCACAAATAACCCCCAAAAGCTAATAGTTGGGTCTCCTGGTGCAAAGGAAGCAAAGGGTGCACTTTTCCCTGTGTAAAGAAAGTGTTATAGCAGAGAAACAGGGGTCTCAGGCTCAGATGAGACTGAATTGCCCTGGAAATTGTTTAAAATAAACATGAGAAGACCATTGGGAACTGGCAATGGTGTGAATTAATAAATAACTCCCACCCTACAACCTTCCTGCAGACCTCCAGTGCCTCGAGAGAAATGCTGGTTTCCTTAGATCTGTGAAGCCTCATCTCAGAAGCTCAGATAAATTGTTCCAACCCTCTGTTTGTGCATTTCAACCCAAATGTCAAAGCAGGGAATCAGAGAAACTTCTGTCTCTCAGACAGAGTCGGATCAATGTGCTCTCTCCTCTACATCACTGAACCGCAGTATGACAGCAAGCCAGACACAGTAATCACAGTCAGAAGCAATGCATTCATGTCAATAAAAAAATGGGTTTCAGCATTTGTAATATCTGAATAGCATGTTGTTTTGTACTCCAGTGAGGTGGTCTACTTGAAAAAGAGGGATGTGTGGCTATTTCGGATAGACAGATGGCTGTTATAAAGCCCTCATTGTCTTTCTGTGATTTTAAAATTAATTTTATTTTAAAATTAAAAAAGGGACTTTGCCTTTCTCTATATTTTTTTACCCTTTTTTCTGCATCTCCACAATTAGCTGGTCTAATTTTAACAGATTATTAGGGGGCCTGTCAAAAATAATCTGTGTGCTGGCTGGTTCTTGAATGATAGTGCCTATCACTTCTGAAAAGATGTTGCTAATGAAAGCAATTTTCCCCCTTTCAGTTGATTTCATAGGTGGATTTGACTCTTACGGCTATCAAGGTCCACAGAAGACATCTCATTTACAGCTACAGCCCATGTATATGTAAGTACTTAACTTCTGAGATATTCTGCAGAGTGGCAGGCTGATATTAAAGGATCATTAAGCTGAAAGATGACGTGACTTAAAAATTCAGAATAGGCAGAAGCCTTTTTTGATAGACTGAATTCAAGCTACACTTAAGCACAAACGTTACTCTTCTGTTGAATTATAATGATTTTTTAGGGTGGGATGTAATGTGTCACAGTTGTTGAAATAACACCTAGCTCTCACCTGATTTTCCCCCGTTTTCATTCAAGCAGGTTCCACTCAGAGGCAATGAGAATTTGCTGTAGTAAAAACTAGCCAAGATCTAACGAAACTTGGCTGCAGAAAAGTGGGGTTTATTAAGGTTTATCAAAAGCTCAGCAACTTGCTAATTTAGTGGATGCATTTAACATTTGTCTTACTGGCACATCTGTTCACCGAGGCACCCCTGTACCTCATTTCCAGTCTCCACATTTAAAAATAAAACCAAAACAAATGTAACAACATATGGCTTTTAAAGCCAGTTTGAATAGAAGACAGTATTTTACCTAGCCAGTGAGTGACAACTCCATCCATTGCCTAGAAGTGCAGCCTGATATATTTGGGGATTAAATGGGTAATCAAATCTCAGCACATACACACAACTGGAGTACATTCACACTAGAGCTAACACCCAACCATAGACCAGTCCAGGAATAATCATCTCCAAATATTTCTTGTAAAGATGCCAACTGCAATTCAGAACAGTCCTGACTGCCCAGATAAATCTTACCTCACTGCTGCAGCCTTCTGAAATGTTTTTTATTCATCATCACTGGGCCACACGGTAAAAGCACAGCACAGAACAGCTCATAAGGAGGCAACAACATTTACTTTTTCCCTTTGTTTCTTTTCTGAACATCTCTTTTGAGGAAAAGAACTAAATACGGGCAAACGATATCCATCCCAACATACACTTCCATTCACCCTTGAATGTAATTTCATTTCTTCTGATTAGTGGAAGCAAGCCTGCTAATGGATTAGTGGATTTTTGCATGGAACCCGCATTTACTCCTTTATCAGTGGTACAATCAATTCTGCGGTAGTGCTTAGGATTGGGCCCTTTGGGAGCTTTGCTAGGAGCTTTTTAATAATCTCAAATTACAATAGTGCATATCTCCAATGCCATCTTAACTTCAGCTTCCCATCTGTCTGTGCTCAAGTAAAGATTTTTCACCTGCACTTTTGGCAGAGTGCTGTGCATTTAGAAAATGTTATTTCCTTCCTAGTATTACGTGTGGCTCATAGGTACTTAGAACAATTCTAATCCTATTTCTTTCTCAGTATACCATACCTTGTCATCAACATATGGAGCCCTCTAGCTGAGATATTATCCCATTCGCTTTATGCTCTCAGTGTTTCTTCCAGAAGACCAGATTGCATTTACTGAGCATCTTCATACTGACTGGAAAGAAAGCTAGACCTGTGGGAAAAAAGAAAGCAATATTTTTAAGCTTGTAGCTGAGACGAAGAGAGATATGATTAATCCATGTAAACTGTGTTCCGCCTTATTTCAATGCTGCATTTTCACTGGAGTATAGGTGGTTTTGCTGTCTTAACTGAGAGACAGAAATCAGTATGTGAGCTGACATTTTGTCCAATCAACCTGCAAAAGTATTGCCATGTCCCAGCCACAGTCAAACAAAGACACTTCATGTTTCCCTCTGACTGTATAGTATTTGACAAGGTTCTCTAGAATTGCTATAGTCTGTCCTGAAGAGGCTTTTACAGCATTTAGTAATACTTTTCTGTTATTTACAGCTGAGGCGCACCAGGAACACATGCATATGTATTCACACTGTAGTTGCTCTCTAAATGTAGGCAGACCATTAAGTAGTGGAGTGACAAATTCGAATGTCAAATTAATCAAGCCATGGTTTGATCTGCTTGTAGCACTATTTACAGCAATACTGCGTACTGGAAATCAAAACACCCTGATGCGATAACAGCAGCCCATACTTGATGTTTTAAAGCTTTATTTGTTGGGAGGAAGGGTTTGGTTCCCTAGGGATCTTGTTCACCAAAGAACATCAGTGTCAGCCTCCATAGTATTCAAAGAGAAAAAAAAAACCAAAAAAAGCAAACCAGGACTCTGGCCAAAGTCACCTGCACTTTACAATGCTCAGCATCTCTAGGGGATGACTGAAAGGTAAGAATCATTTAACATAGAAAGGCAGAGGATGGGATGGGATGGAATAGAATAGAATAGACCAGACCTTCTGCTTTATGGAGTTCGTTGCCATACTCTCACCGCTCTCCAAGGTGTAATCATATCCATCCAGGATACAGCTATACCCATATATATCCATACAGCTGTATCCATATAACTACTTCCACAGCTTTATCAATTGCTACAGAATGTCTTTGAATCCATAGGCAGTGGAAGATATAATAAGCATCATCCTGTCCAATTCCTGAAAAGATCAAGAAAATATAAGGATAGCTTATTGCCACCTCTGCATCCTCTACTGTTCAGGCTCACACTGGGTGCAACTCATGTGGAGCTCTGTGTTTATGAGAGAAGTAGAAGATAGTTGCCTTTAAATCATCTGGTTACTAACTACGTCCAAAGGCACAATAACACCTCTTTTTGTTGTCTGTGGTGTGGTAGTACCTATAGGTATGCTAGGCATGCTACAAAAGTGAAGGAGAACATATGGGCTCAGCTTTGAAGAGCTTACCAAAACAGTATCAGCTTCTAATGTTTGTACAGATTCAGCCAAAATGCAAATTTCAACATGTATTTCAGCAATAAGCACAGAGAACATCCCCCCCATATATTTACCAGATCGATTCATATACAGAAATAGTACGAATCTTAAAGACATACAGAGTTGTGTGGTGGGTCTCAGTCATCACCTATGTACTGCTTGCTGACATGAATTGATTTAGTGGATTGCAATGACAGAATTCCATCAACACAAACCTTTATTTCAATTCAAGCCAGACAGATTTACATCCAAGTGATTTAAATCAATTTTAACTGTTTTATACATGCAAAATTTAATTATTATCCTGAAGGAATGATGGGTTTAGTAATTGATAACTGTTAAGACACACTGTTTTGTAACTAGTTTCCTCCTATGTGCTAAAGTTAGCACTTCATTTTGTTAATTTGGAGGTTATACTGAACCTACACAAACTTACACGTGCAATTAAATAATTACAGTGATTTATTCAGGCTCCTCATGTTTACATTTCTATTGTGTCTGGACTTTTTTTATCTAAAGAACTATTACTTTTTATTTGTGATATCAGTCAAGATCTACTTATAAGAACATTCCAATTCAGTTTAAAAACATACAGTACATTTGTGTGGAATTTCATCAGTTATGCAAAACTACCATAAATGAACAGGATACTTAAGGAAAAAAAAATCCTCATTTATGAAAAAGAAACATTATCTGTACAGATAGTGAAGTGAGGGGACTACCTCTGGCTACTGTTTCCTTAAATAGTCTAGAATTATTAGATGCAGGTTCACTTTGTTTCTTTTCTTGATATTTTGGGCTTTGAATTCCAATCACAACTCTCCTTATCGTCTCTCCCAATTTCACATTTAATTTAAATCAGCTTATTTTTTAAAAGGAAAAATATATTCAATTTAAAATTATGTTTTAAATAAAACACTGGTGTTTAGGGGGAGAATTCTTATCATGATGTTTCTCTACCTGTTATAAATGGCTTTTTTTTTTATTATTTAAGTGCCAACAGTGTGCTCTATGCTGTACAAGCCAAGAAGCCTAGACAGTCCTTTCAAAACGAATACGCTTTTTAAACAGAACGGGACAGAACCCGTGCTCATGTACCTCTTTGCAGTGCGGCCACCACTGATGTACTAAAAAGCAGCTTCCTGGCATTCTGTGCGGGAGATGCCAGTGCTCATTTCCAGACCATGGGACAAGAACACAATAAGATGGTGGAAATCAATTGTCAAGAGAAAATTCTGCTCTTGGGAGGTAACCGAGGAAGGTGACTAAACACTTCATGGCACTGATTCTGCTGCACATGAAAAAACACAGTTATAGTTGTGGAACAAGACTGCACTGCATGATCACTGCTCTAAAAACAGTAGGAAGGAGGGAGGGGAGAGAGATTTTTCTTTACGTTTTTCACAGTAAACTTGTTTGCTCAAGAAAAGAAGAAGTGAAGCAAAAAAAAAGCATGCATGTCTGATGCTGATGCCTAATGCACTGGAGAAATTGCTCAAAAGCAGTTCAGCCCTGAAGTGAAGCTTGCTTTCCTCGTATTCCGTGAAGCCTTAGACTCTTTGCATCATACATATATTTATATACACACACGCATACTATATGTGCATAGAAACAAACACACCTATATGCATACAGACTGCTTTACATATGTGTGTGTATATATATTACATATAGGCGCACTTCTGTGTATTCTGCTACACAAGACTATTGGTAGGCATTGCTTTTCACTAGAAAGCACTTAAGGATAGTTTCTGGCTAATGGGGTCCTACCTTCCACCAGCTACAGAGGGATTTCGAGTCAGTAACTCAGGGACAGAGAAGTGTAGGAGAGGCTAACGTCTTTGCCTTATTACCTGGTCCCATCTTTTCTCTCTGTTGTATTTACATGTGCATTATGCCGATCATGGCCTCCTAGTCTAAGGCTGTAGGTATTTGTCTAGATAACTGCACATACTGAAGGTACTACCTACTTTACCATTCACTTGAGGTGTAAATGAAACATAAGCAAGACACAAAAACCAGCACCTGGAGTATAACTGCCGTGACACTCAGCAAGTTCACGCAGTACAAATCTGCTGCCTTAGTATCTCTCCTCATGTTTGTGGGATTCAGGCATTATGGGCAACATTTCATTAAAATAAACTACCAGCTAAGCCTTGTCTAGCAGCCAACAACATCTTGTCCGTTTTAGACTGAAAGCTGGAGTTACAAAGCACGGGTTTGGGACAACACCGTTAGGTGTACAGGGCTGTGGCACCCACACATGCACCCTGCTTTCTGAGTGAGCTTCGGGTGGCTTTCCCAGGCACCTGCACCTGAGCCCTTCTGTCCTCATGCTGCATCGCTTCTTGCTTTTACAAAGACAGCTACATTTCTGATGGTTTTATTATAGGTCAGGTCATCTTCCAGTTGACCCATGGATAGACTGTAATTAAATATCACTCCTGCCTAGAATGGCTTAGAAAACCTGTGCTGACTTGTCTGACAATGTTCCAAAGAGAGCCAAGCGATCACCTGAGCAAACACTTTGTCCTTCTGTCCTCTTCATCCCATGTGTAGCTGAACCGTTAGGGGTTGGTGGCTTACACTTGCTTGCAAAAGGGCATCAGAGCAGCAGGGCGGTGATCAGATAGGTATGTGGTGGATTCTAAGTATCGTCCCTTTTCTGTCTTTCTTCTAGGTCAAAGTAAACATGGGGACGACTCAACGTGGGCTGGAGGACCTGTCAAAGAAACTGTTTCAGGATGACCTCCTGGTTCTTCAAACAGCAAAAAAAATCCAGGTTTTGTGCTAAAAAAAAAATAATATAAAAGCTGATTGAACAGTGAGACAAGAACACAACGGACACCTTCAGCCCTTCTTTCTAACAGGTACTAAGGGGGGTGCCCCAGACCCCCACCTTGGACCTCCTGCCTCCCAGCACCAGAGGGCCAGAGCAGAGGCATTGGTGCTATCTTCTGGCTCTTCCCTACCCTGGCCACCGCCAGCGTCGCCCATCTGGATTAAGACATGGACCCAGCCCATTCGGAGCTTTCGGAGCCCCCTCCGCACTCCTGGCCCCGTCGAGTCCCCTTAGTCAACACAACACTAAAAATACCAGGATGACCTTGCAGCAGAAGTCAATAGACAGCACGTTGTTTGCCCTGAAGGCTGTACAGTTCATACTTGCCTTAACCCAACTGCGTTGCACATCAGAGAAACTCCGTGCAAGCTTTCTGAAGTAACGTCCTTTAGGCTCAACATGCTGCTGTTAATTCTGAACGATTTCTAAGTCAGTGGTTTTCTTCTGTTTGGTTTTGTTTTGTTTTCATGTCAGGGAATAAGGCTCTGTTGCTCCACGGCTCCAGAGCGACCAAGTAGAAAACTGCCAGCTGTCTGAGAAGTGCTTTACTTTTGAGGCTCCACAGTGGTCAAGAAACAAACAGTTTATAATGGTAAAAAAAAAAAAAAAAAAAAAAAGAAATGACACCTTTTGGGGGTCAGGGTGGGGAAAGGGGTAACATAAACTAATAAATGAACCTACTGGAAGTAAGCAGCAGAAACAGTGCTTCTTAATCCCGCTCTTTTTATTTATCGCACTGTAGGTGCTTTTATAGCTATCTCTAAATGTCTTTTACTAACTACAGAGACATCTGCAGATTTCTATCAACAAAGGCCAACTGAATATGTACTAGCTATGTTTACTCTTTTATATCTAATTTCAACTGAAAATTCTCTGTAAGTGAGCTTTTTTTTTCTAATTGCACCATAAGGGATCCATATATTTTATTTTTTGGTTTCAGTTGGGGAGGGCGGGGAGGGACTAGTTGAGTTGAAGAAATATTGGAGACCTTTTTGTGGTATATTTGGGGGATCTGTTGTGTGTTAGAATGTGTACTTTATCTTCCTGTATTATTGTGGCTGAAAAAAAAAAAAACTGTGCTGTTACGTAGTTGGCAACAAGATGCCTTTGGGAATTTTGCTAGTAGGTCAATGTGTATATGAAATACTCTGAACTCCTAGGAACATATGTTTTGTTCTACATCTGATCTGTATTTTTCAGGCACTTAGGTGGCTTTCATTAGGAAAAACCCAATATTTTGCTCAGGCTTTTCAGAAACTTGGATTGTCATTGTTTCTTTGCTCAGACCTTGCATAGGCAAACGCACGCACCTACCACACCTGAGGTGACCGCGTAGCTTTTGAGGGCGAGAGGGAAGGTCGGCACTTGGAAAAGCTCGAGATGCCCCCCCGAGCGACTCCCTTTCCTCCCACGGCCTGTGCGCTCACGCCACTCATCCATCCCTGTACAAACCAGCGCCCTTTGCCGTGTCTGCATGGATGTACAGCGTCACAAGCAACAACTCTGGACAATGACAGAGGAACAGGCGTTCACCAGTGAAAATAAGATATGGGACATGTTCAGGAACTATACGTACATTTATTCAGTGAGATTTTTTTATATCTATATATATGTGTATATGTAAGTGTATGTGTGTGTGTGTATGTCTATGTATATAAAATACACAGGAATAACTATCGGCAGGGGTTGCATAACCCAGGAAGCATCCGATGCGCGGGGCCAAGGGCTCCGGCCCCAGATCCTCATAGGGATTTGCTGCCTCTATTAGGCACGTCCCCTAGGCCTGATCCCGTAAAGCATTCATCGCTGATTTGGATCTCAAATTTAAATTTTCGGACTTGGTTACCCAAAATTCTGAGTTCATTCTGGGTGGAGCTGCTTTTCACCCCCTGGAAAATCATGCAACTTCCAAGTGCCAGGCTGAAATTTCCCATAACTTAAAAACTTTGGAAAGTTTCTACTTTTATGTAGGATTAAATACAGCAGATGCATAGTATTAAACACAATGTAGAAGTTTAAATGGAATGAAAATGTCATAACAGGGCATTTTAGCTTTCCCTGTATACCGGTTAATCAAAATCACATTTCTATAAAAATCATTTTTTAACGTGAAAAGCAAGCGGCTTAGGCACCTAAGCAGCAATCCAATTTTCAGAAGATAATTTTTCATACCTTTCAGTGATTTCCCATGGAACCGCGGCTACTGGTAGTTAGCAATTTTAGAAGTCAGACAATTTAATGAAGTGTCTACACATAGCTTTTAGGCCTGATTTTAATTTAGAAAATTTTGGCCTTAATTTCTCTGTGTCTTAGTCTTCCCATCTACAAAATGGGAATAACATGTGCCTCGCAGGTTTTTTGTGAGGTCTGAATTGTTAATGTTTGTAAAGTGCTTAGGAAATAGGAAGCACATCTAACTATTAAGGATTATATTATAAATGTGTATTCATATATTACATATAGAGTAGATATACACACACTCACATACACACAGTATACATATATGTACACATACACACCTATATGAAGTTGGTATTCATAACCCTGCTTAAGTTGCAGTTAAAGCACCACCATTAAAAAGAAATTGGGACTGTTGACTACTAAATTAAATGATTAGTGGACAGATCTTTTCTGGAAGCAGTTTAGAGCACAGTAATGTGAGAATATCTGGATGACATTTTTGATTTGTACAGCTGTATCCTCCTCAAAATCCAGTAAAGAATGTTATTTTTCTAGGCTGGGCTTTTGTTATAAACTTAAATATTCAGAAGGCAAGAGGTACAATCCAAATGTGTCTTTTTTTTTTTCTTTTCTTTTTGGCATTTGTTAATTCTGAATGTATTTTTAACAAAAGTGATTTTTTTGACTTACTAGTGTAATTTGCATTTAAAAAAAAATAAATGGAAAAAATATAGGTTTCCAAGCTATTCATGGCCCCCTGCTGCTATTCACAACTTACAAGAAATTTAGAATTACTGTTCCCAACTGAGCAACAATGCGGGATAAAGAATCCTATTACATTTACATGATGACAATCGCGATCTGTGCAGCGCACGGATGTGACAGCACTGAATAGAAATTGCCAGGTCATGACACCATTTTAACTCTGTCAGAGGTAGCAGGTATTTTCATTATCACTGACACTAAAAGGTTTCTTTTACAAGGCTGACTGCAATAGACTCTTCACTTAGAAAACGGGGCGTTTTTGCCCACTCATCAGGAATTTTAAGCCTATGATAGGTTTACAGTTGCCAACAGTGTTAAGTATTGCAAAAGTAATCCTTGTTAAGAAGGAGCTATGTAACATGGATATTTCCACTGCATTAATATTCTTTTATATGCTGTTCATTGTCCCTGCACTGAAATGATGAAATCCTGTCTTAGGCAACGTCTTTGTCGAGCTCACATGCAATTGACAGCTTGCCTGAGGTCATTTAATAAAGGCGGAGCAGAACAGTATGCATTTCGAGATACTCGGTCATGCTCTCCTAAGACTATTCCTTAGAAAGAGAGTTCATTAATTATTGTCATTAGGATTTTTTATGCCATAATTATAGTGCAAGTGATACTTTTCAGTCAGGTAAGGAGAAACGTTTTGTGCTCTACTTGCTTAATTTGACTACTGGTTGCAATACTCAATTGCTGTCCAGCATTTTGACAAAGGCTGGTGCAGTACGTATTGATCCACGGATGTCTCCGGACAGGAGGGGCTATTAACTCTGTGTCTGAAGGTTTTGATCACTTGCACTCTCACTTTCCATTTGAGCACACTGATAGCAGGCAAAGCAAAACTTCGTACACCATGAATCCTTCCAGCTTACAATATTTTCATTTCCAGGCCTCTGTTTTATTTTTAAATGCAATTAATCAGAGGATGAGGATTTTTTCTCACAAAGATGGAAAGCCCCAGGAGCAGTCTATGTGTATGTATTGCTTGCTTGCTTTCTACTGATGAGTCTCCTCAACATAGCTGAGACGAAAATGATAGACTTTTTGAGTTTGTTTTGTAGCTAATCTGAATCTGGCTTCTTCCCAGTGCATGTGGATTGGTGACAGACACTGAAGGTGAGCCAGGTTTTACTGAAGAACCGGTGTGTAGAAATACTGCAGACAGCACTGTGTCCACTGCTCCTTGGAGAAAGATGTAGACAGTTGTTAACGCTAATCAGTCCGCTCCAAGCTATGTGCAATATTAAATGTAATTACTATGCATAAAAGAAACTGCCCTTTAGACTGCAGTTATTCATTCACGTATAGAAGTGGCACAGCACAGAATGAGTCGGTAGAAGGTGTTTCCTTCCTGCAGTCACTAATATGCTTCATCCCCAGCCACGGACTGGAGAAATCCGCTCTCTTTGGTCTCATGTCCTGACAAGTCCCTCTCTTCAGACCTTCACCAAGAGGGGCAATTGCGGCCAGTTGGGGTTGTGGCCTTTGCATAGCTGAGTGGGATAGAAACAAAGATATTGTACCAAATGTGGAGTTCTAAGTAGCACCATACATGCATTTGTTGCACATCTCTCTCCACATACACAGAAGAAGGGTCTTTTAAAATGCACTCTTCCTTTACCTCTCAGAAACCAACCGAGACAGATAAGGTCTTTTTTAAGCATCTTCCAAATCCTGCCAAGATCACTGAAGAGTTTTTCATCGGGTCCAATCAAAACACCATCTTTTCTGCTCTCTGTTGAGTAGAAGACTTAGCTCTTGGGACTTCCAAATGCCTTGGGAGTATTATTTTGGATAGATAGGAGCACTGTGAAACCTGAGAATTAAAAACAAAATTGCTTGTGGTCATCTCTGATTCAAAATTAAATCTCCTCTACAAAAGCCAGACTTCTGCATTCACCAGTGGAAGAGGATCTTTCCTGCCATCTGTTACCTAACCACTTTCCTAGCTTGCCTTTGTCCTCCTGGGAAATAGGTTGTATGGAGCTAAACGTGAAGAAGCATGTTCATATTCAGCTTGTACTCTTCATCAGTGTTCTGTTCTGCCACACAGAAAGTTATTTCATACATATTTCATTTCTTTCTCCCTGTCACCATCTTCTTGTCTCATCCTCACTCTCCCCCTCTACCTGAAGACAACAACCCCAAATACGCTCCCAAAACTACGTACTGCTCTTCGTCACATCCATCGTTCCAAACTGTTCACATAATGACGGTGACGACAGTCATGGAGGACGGTGTCGCTGTGGATGTGTGTGCAAAACTGGAAGAAGACAAAGCACAAAGTTTATGTACATCCTCTAAAGGCCCCAGACACAGGGAGACACTTAACAGAATGGTAAAGGCTGTCAGCACACTGTGAGGTACAGCGAGCCCTAGTAGGAATCATTTTCAAATGTGCAATTACATTTGCTAAAGCTATAGTGCAGTGAGTACACAGAGAGTCATAAATATCCGGAGCTACAAAAGGCATAGGTGAACTAGAAGAAAATTCACAGAAAAATGTGTTTGTGAACATGTTGACTGAATGAGATTCACATTTCAGTCTCTTCAAATTTGTCTCAGGGTTGGTTTTTTTTTCTCCTTGCAAACATTTGGATGGTTGGTTTCTATGCATGCAGGTGAACTTTTTGTTCCTAGGAGAATGTGTAAGTATGTGCAATTGCATTAATTTACATGGGATTCTCAGTATTCAGGCATCTATGTGCGGTTGTGCTAAATGTTGGCTCATTTCTCCGTCACACATGCATACACACGCACATACCTGTTATGTGAGAACATTCCCTGGTGGGGATACAAAACCACACACACAGTCTCTCCCCTTTTCTACTTAGCTTTTTCTATCCCTCCTTTCAAGAGGTTCAAAGTCCCCCGTTTTTCAGATGGGCATTCTGTATACAAAAATTACAATTTCTGATACTTACTGGATGTACAAGCATGGTGCAATCATGAACACAGTAAAGACAGTCTTTCTGCAAAGAGTTCCTATGTTAAATAAAGTAAGTAAATGAGAACATTTCAAATTAAAAAAAAAAAAAAGAAATATGATCTCACAGTCCCACTCTGCTGTTAATTTTTGATTAATCAAAAAACTGGGTGCCAAAAAACTTCAGGAGGAGGAGAAAGGCAGGGAAAAGGGAACTTAGAGTACAATTATAAGGTGATATGGTTAATTTAAGCATGTACATATGACAGTTGAGTAAAAGAATCAACCAATTATATCTCACTAGAGTATCCAATTAATTTATGATATATAGATGTATTATATCATATCCTACATTTTAAAGGCATCTAAAGCAGTAGCTATGGAAGAAGAACAACATGGAAGGGACTGCAAATTGATGCCATCACAAAAAGTTGATGGATTGATTCAATTAATCAGTAAGTCATTTCTAAGAGTTCTGCAGGGATTTATTTACCAAACACTTACGTTGTTTATTTTCCTCTCTGGAGGGTATGTGTACTGTCATTTTTCTTCATTATTCTTCTTGTTTCATTCATCAGTTTCTGACAAATATTTTCATGCTGATATGTGGCATGTTACCCATGTAAATTGTCCACGTTTACTGATTTAAAGCAATAGACTCCAAGCTTCCAGTAGCCGAGAACTTTTGTTTATTTCCCTCAGGTCCTAAGAAATCCTAACCATCTATAATTAATACGAAGACATGTTTTCCATTTAATCTTTACTTTCACTGCCTGCTCAACATGACAGAGATGTAAGGTCTTGTCCAGCATAACATGGGGGTACCTGCTTAAACTTTGTGCTGCTCCTTGTGTCTGCAAAGATGAGCTGGGATCACGAAAGGCAGCACATGGTCACACCGTAGGTGCTGGCAACACACAGGCAATGATTTCAGAGAGCCATGTAACATACGGCCAGCACCATTTGCCTCCATCTTCCCATTTTTCTCTGTCCACCAGTATTGTTCTCTTGAGATTGTTTCTAATTAATAATGCAAATAGTTGCTAGAATTCTTATTCTCAGACACTTCTCAGTGGTGCCCAGTGACAGGACCAGAGGCAATTGGGCACACACCGAAACACGGGAGGTTCCCTCTGAACATCAGGAAAGACTTTTGTACCATGAGGGTGACCGAGCACTGGTACGGGTTGCCCAGAGAGGTTTCAGAGTCTCCATCCTTGAAGATACTCAAACCCTGACGGGACGTGGTCCTGGGCAACCTGCTGTAGGTGGCCCCGCTTGAGCAGGGGGCTTGGACTAAACCATCACCAGAGGCACTTTCCAGCCTCAGCCATTCTCTGCTTCTGTGATTCACCTCCCATTTAAGCTGCATGTGTTTCCCATTGGAAATATTCCTAGCGTCTCAAGAGGATGCAAAAATATTGCTTGTTGCGCTGAGGGAGTCTCAGAATTAACCTTTGTGGTGAAAATAAGAGTTTTATGCATAAAAACCAGGTTTTAGGGAAAACTTGTGTTTCTAAAATGTGTTGGTTATTATTTTTCCCTTCTTTGAGGCTCCTACAGTTGGCTACCTGGATGAAATCCCAGCTCCATTAAGGTCAGTAGAATTTTGTTGTTTCAGTGAGAATTCAGGTTTTCACTCTTTGCAATTAAGATGCCTGAATATTTGCTTTGCTTGAAAAACAAAGCCCCACAGCAATTACCCCCAATAATTTTTAAATGCCTCTACGAAACTTCTGATTTTTTCCCCTTTCATGCTCAGCATTTGTGAAATGCATGGTCTGATGATATAAAAATTTTATCTATACTCATTTGTGCTGACCTACATAACTTGCTCACTGCCACATTTGTGCCAGTAAAATCTTTCTATCATTCCCACTCTTCTGTGTATTTCATTTCATGTGAATGAATATCACTCCAGGGGATTAGCACCCTGGGAGACTTTCTGCAAAACATGAGTATTAAGGAGGAATCAAAAGACATTTGCATAGCTATTTGGCCAATGTGATAGTGGGAATCTGCTACATGACCTCTTTTCCCTTTATAAATAAATATTAAATATTAGTTGTAACCTACAATTCTCAGTCTAAGTATTTCACATCCTTCTAGCTTCTTGTTCAATTGCACAGAGTTCTTCAGACTTGATAAGTTTTCCGTTGAGGAAACTAATTCAGCAGCAGAGAAATTTTTGCACATAAACAGAAAGATAAAACACAACCTCAAAAGGCAGACTAATAATATCCAGTGCTTCCGGAAATCCAGCACTTTTGCCAAAAGCATCACTCGGTCTGGAATTGCTCCTGTGCAAAAAATGCCTCTCTTTCATTCATTCACAGCCTGCAATGCAGTTCCTGACAAAACTCTGTCCAAGTGAGACCCCCACCCTGATAGTCATTGACATGCACAACCCCGGATTCTGCTCTGTGAAAGGGAATATATGAGAACCTCGCACTGCTTCCTCAGGCCCGTTCCCTCGAGCTTGTCTATCTCACGCCTGGATGCTTGAGGCTGTTGCCCCACGACAGCCTCAGTTCTCACGGGCATGTTGGGTAATTAAACTGAACTGCTGGTGAGTGCCAATTAAAATTAAGCTGGGTCTCTAGGTCCTTTGTGACAAAGCATCCAGTGTGTCGGTGGTGCCGTGCCACCTGAGCAGGGCCAGCTCTAGGCACACGTGGAGAAGAGAAGCCCTTCAAGCTTCAAGCAAGACCTACCACCCTGTTGTTCCCTGCTCCTTGCTCCTTGTTCCCTTCTCCCTGCTCCTGCCAGAGCCCCAAATCCCCGCACCCTGCACCGGCTCCAGCACCAGTAATTCCCAGAGGTGACCAATGGTACCGTCCAAGAGGCCGCCTCCTCCTGGCACCAGCAGGAAAAGCAAGCCTGAATCCGCAGGAATCTCTTCCCAAGTCTCTGTTTTAACTCGGATCGTGCCTTTCTTGTAGGAGAAGCAGTCAGACTTTTGTCTGGCTCCAGCTTTTTATATTTCAGGTGACAAAGCCCTGCCTGGCTTCACTCCTCAGAGACTTTGCACTTGCTAAAGAGTTAGTTCAATTAGAGGAGGGAGTTTTGGCGAGCGGGGACAACACTCCAAAACTTTTGCATTAGGAAAGCTATAGCTCAGGTGCACTTCCGAAAAATAACCTTCAGGTGAAAAAAGCTAAGTCACTGCTTGAACTTGAACATATTCAAGCCTCTTTTATGGATGTGAAGACATCTTAAGTCACATGCATAATTATTTAGTGTCATTACTTTTATTACTGCTTATTGATGTACTTACTTGCTTTCCTTATTTATTATTTCATAATTCCCCATTTCAGTGGGGAACATTTTACATTTAGAAGTACATTTTACATTTAGAAAAATAAAAGGAAATAGCAGGAAAAATTGACATGAAAGTGTCATATGACACTGGAGAACTGCTGTGTTATCCATCAGGATCAACCCCCGAGCTCAGACCTACAGACTATTTACACTGAAAAAAACTTTTCAGTCCTGGAAGCCATCCAAATTATGGCCAGAAGCTCTGTTTAACTCAGGTTGTTAAATCCCATTTAAATGGGTTGACTGGTCACGTCCCCCTGATCATCTCCCAGTCCTATCGCCTTTGCTGTAGCCTGCTCTCTTAAGGGCTCCAGGCTTGTGAAATGGAAGTTTCATTCGGTTTTTGTCCTGAATTATTCCTTTTCTGCACTTCACTTTTCATCTGTATTGTCCATAACAGAACCTGGAGAGAAAGACCAGATGGATTCCTCGAAGGACCTGCTGGCACATAAAACTACAGGACTTTCTGGGGAAATAGAGATGGGGAAGGTCCCTTGGGCTGAGCCTTCTCAAACGTTACGTAGCTGTTCACAGTTGTAAAGAATTGGACTCAGCAGCCCCAGCCATCCCTTCAGGCACCTCATTTCTGTGGTGTCCGTGAGGAGAGTTAACCTCAAACCAGACCCCCAGTTCCACTGAAAGTCAGCAGATCTTAAACTCTTCTTGGGTATTTAGCTTCTTAGGCCTTTTTGAAAGCTCCACTAATGTCTGTTTTCATTTTCAAATTCCTCAGAAATGGAACAGAAAATCAGTGTTCCATGATTAGACCCTGTGGACAGGTACGCTTTGCTCATCAGGCTAAATAAATGCGGTAATTTGATTCAGCCCTCAAGTTTCAGGGCTCCAAATGTATTACACTCTGCTAATTTCCCTGAGATTTTTCACAGCTTGTACGGAGAGAAAAATAGAAACTTCATCCACATCTGCTCCGATATTTTTATTTTGCCACTGGTGACTTCTGTTTGAGCTCCCGATATAACGGATGCATGTCAGTAATAACAAAAATAGCTGATCTGCAACAGCCCACGCACTGCGACTGTTTGTACAATACTTTGTTGCCCTCTAACTCCATCACTTCAGAATCCCTTCCTCTCCCATCTGTCCTAAACAAGTGGGAGAGGCTTTTTGCCAGAAAATGCGTTTTTTTAAAGTACCTCTCCGGAGGATAGCATAACAACTCTGCCTTAAGAAAAATGTTGTTAGCCCTTCCCGTGTGTCAGAAGGGAAGCTGCTACTAATTATAACTAAGATCCTGTCAGTTATCTGAATTCACTGGTAATTCTCATAAGATGCTCAAGAAAGTGAGCAAACACATTAACAGGAATGTGCCAGCAGCAAGTCACTATAATTCCCTTCCCAGCTTTCTAAAACCTACTGCGGGTTTACAGCAGCCGCGGCTTTGTGCCGCAAGCCCACGGAACACGTGGGGCCGGCACGGGCGGCCTGATCCAGGCTAGCAGCTGTCTCGAAACAGGCACATCCATAGCAGGTGAGCAGTGCGATAGCTGACGATTTTTTTTTTGACGTATCTGGAGCATACTGGAGATTTGGACCACAAAGGGAAAAAAAATCTGTCACTCAGACTCCTTTACCTGACGAGCTAAGTGGGGAAAAAAAAAAAACCTTCAGTAAAACAGGGTGTGCATTAAAGTTTTGCGCCGGCCTCCCTGGGGTGTTCGGTATAGTCAGTTATATCGTGCTCTTTGTAGGATCCAAAAGGACAGAAATCTTTCTGCTGAGACGCCTAGGTGCAGTTAGGGTTTCTGCAGAGCCAAGTCTTCCCCAGGGACCATTCCTGCAAGCCTGGGCGCACGGGGTACGCGTGTCAACCAGAAGGGATGGCTTCACGTGAAGTAGTTACCATCTTCATTACTGGGACCCTCTCATAGCTCTCGGGAAGCGTAAATGGGCCTTCACAGGAGTAAACGTGTAAAACACACCCATCCGAAGGCTCCTGCACTTGCTAAAGGAGCACAAAGGGGTATAAGTGAAAACAAGAACCCGGTCCAACGCTCAGCAGGAGGGCAGATTAAGTACACTTTTTTCCAAACCTTTTTATTATTATTCATAAATAACAACAGGTGCAGTAGCTGGTTTTGGTTTTTTTTCCCAAAATACACAGCAATGCCTCTTTGGCGAGGGTTTGAAAGATGGGATTTCTCAAGCCGAACGCAACTGTGGAACCTGTGTCGGAGCACAGCAGCTCTCTTTTACCCTCACCGGGGTTTGATACAATTCACATTCCTGCACAGAGGGCAAGAGAATTAGGGGAGAGGGGGAAGAGTAGCAAAGATTAACAGACAGCAAAGAATGCAGTATATTCAGTAGAAGCTTAATGAGAGAATCCCATGGTAACCGTCAGGCTTCAGCTTTCGTGCGCAGCTATCTGCAGAAATGCCACCAGCACGTGTGTGGTTCGCTGCTGATGCTTTCTGTTAAAGAGAGAAAATTTGGGAGAAGGTCTGGGTTACTCACAGGCTTGGCAAGGGGGCATAAAGCTAGGGGCATGGCACGTGCATGTGAGCATGGTACATGTACTCTGGTGTCCTGGAGAAGATGATTTCAAGGTATCAGGTAGTATGTACAGGAGCCATAGTACAGTATAGGCAGTTAAAATGGAAGATAGTGAGCTTAAACTGCTTTTAAAACAAAAGGATTATTTTTTTTCTTTTTCAGAGAAGGCTTGCCAACTTTTGTAGAATCAAAATTCAGAAAAATAACTTCAGAATCCTCCAATATTTTTTACTGCATAGATAGTTGGGGTTTTTTTCCAGGTAGCAGGTACCATTTAATATCAGGTACCAGGTCATTTAATAGCTGTCCGGACCAAGAGTCTTATTTTCTCATCTTGAACAGCCTAACTTCACCCTAAATTCCATTCAGCTTAACACTTTGGTCTTAACTGCACTGAAAAGAATGGAAACCAGCAGTGTTGCATAGGAACAAATTATCAACCCATGCAATGACAGGCTCAGAACAAAGGTCTTCTTCCAAAGTCCCTTGACTGTGACAGCTGGCAGTCTCACTGTCCTTCCTACTGCACTGGCTTCTGGGAGCAGTGATCTAGGATCAGACTAGCCTGAAATAAATGTAACAGGCTTTCAAATTAATAAAGACTTAAAAACCATTTTGTTATTAGCAAGTCAGGTTTGGCACACGCCAACAGTGACCAAGAAATACTATTTAGGGGTCTCTTACTATGCCTCTCTTGAAAAAGTAGCGTTATAGAAACCTAACATCATGAATTACTGCAATACAACTGTATTCTGTCCCACGGTGCCACAAACACGAAATCTGCAGATGCCAGCCCTCGCGTTGCTGCGGGTGAACTGCACATATTACATGGGGAGCTGGAGAGTTTCATTGCAGACCGTGAGAGTTTGGGGCATTCTGTCACTGAGGAATTTGTTCTCTTTACACATCCATGACAGGTTTGTAGGTCTGAGACACACCAGTGAGCCACGCTGTCAGCCGGGGGTAATGCTAGGTGTCAGAGTCAGGACAACTCTCAGATCTCGGGCCATCTCCGCGTCTCCCTGCCTTCGGCTGATAGCAAGGCATATTTCTAGCCACCAGCTTGGCAGCCTGTTACCAGTTCTTGTTGGTTAGTAGAGAAGTGCCCTGGATACAGCTGGCATCTTCCAACCTGAAGAGTAAAATGCTTAAAATTTATCAGGCCAGCCTGAAATAGCTCCTGAAATGGAAGAAAACATAATGTTAAAGAAGAGATACTTACTCTAGAAAAGATGGAGAAAAGTCAGGGAACTATTTATTGGCTTTGGAAGTGAGTACAAAGCAATGAAACGACAGCACACCTTAAAACTGCTTCTTGTGCTGGCTGAGTCCCTGGCTGTGTTGCCTGATTTGCTCAGCTGGCAAAGCTGACATGACAGTTTCACACTCATCAGCATTAGGACCTAATTCCTTAGACAGATCACCTCTCTTGGGTATTGTCCTTCCAAATAAGACCCGAAGCTGATGTAAAAAATCTGCTGCTGTATCTTCTTATTCACAAAGCATCCCTTGGATTGGAAATGCACCCCTTCCTTCACCCCATCACTTGTAATTTTGGTACTTAATTGAAAATTGTGATACCAGCTCTGAAGTTTCTTGTTAAAGAAATGCTGTTTGTCACAACATAAACCTCTAATATGCAAAGGAACTTCGGAAACCCAATGAAAAACAACGGTCATGGACAACCTGCTGGTGGTGAGCCCGTTCAGTTGGGGGTTGGACTAGCCCATCTCCAGAGGTGCCTTCCCACCTCCACCATTCTGTGATTAAGGGAAACGTGTCTTCTTGCTGGGCAGCAGCCGGCATCCTTGGCAGCCAGGAAGGAGAGCTTTTCGTATAAGACTAGCATGGCTCTTCTTACAAACTCAGGGTCTATGTACTTCTCTGTTACCTAAGTTTAAACATACAAAATAGTAAAATGTGCTGTGCCAGAATCACCGCTTATAGAAGATTTAAATCAGAACACAGCTCAGTACCTGCCTTGAATGCACAAATGGTGATAGGAAACAACTCAAGCTTTAAGGCAGTAAGGTGTTTGGAATAGATAGTACCCCAAATCCTTGCCGTGAGATTTGGAGGAACTTATCACAGAGAGTTGCTAGATCTTGAGCTCCTGTGTAGGCTGAATTCTCCTAGACACCCTGAGGAGGTGGCTGGTGCTGTCCCACTTCTTAAGGGTACCAGAAGGTCATCAACAGCTAAACAAGGAAGGCAAGTGTTAGAAAGGAGATGTGGGGGGGGCAGAGGAAGATCCTTAAAGGACGAAGGAGCTTTAGAGCAGGTGGTGAACCGGGAGAGTATATTTCATATCAAGAGAGAGACTGGTCAGGTTTTACAAGACCAAACCGTGAGTCGCCTCGCTGCTTACCCAGATGCAGGTGGATACAACTTTCGTTTCAGCTGATGTGACAGTGAAGTTCATGCCTTCCAGGGGTAACACAAGTCCAGGCATAGAACATTGCATTTAGGAAGCTTGCTGTGTAGACTAAATATCTCACATTGTAAGTAAATGTGTCTTTGGAGTCTCTGAGCAAAAGCTCTGTGGACATGCTTTCATAGGAGGGAAGATGAAGCTTAAGGAAACCACAAGGTCTGAATCGGGGTTAGGATGCTAGGAATTAATGTGGTTAAGCCATGGAGGGGAGGCACATCAGCAGATGCTGTTGGCATCCCCCTGACTTTTAAGTTTGGTTTTTCTCTCACATAGGTATCGAGGTCTGCTCTGCACGTTCCCACGTATTGCCACTAGGTCAGCCATGGAGTGTGCAGGCTGTGAGCTGTGCTGCCTGTTTTCTCCTGGAGGTGGGAATCACCTTCCACATGTCACAGGGCTTGTGTGGTCACCACCTGCCATGCTCATACTGATTAAGCGTCTGCGATTTCACCCAGAGACGAACCCCTTCTTTGGCTCGCTAACACCCGGCCTGGGGTGTTCGGTTATCTCACTGGAGTGGCGCTGGCCCTTACAATCCTGTTTTGAAAGGGATTTTGTATACTGGCATTTTTGTCATGAATAGTAGTTCCAATTTTTTTCCCTCTGTTCATTCAGCTGTTTTATTTCACCCTGACATCAGGTTTTGGACAGGAAAAGACACTCTTTTTACAGGGGTTGCAGCTTTGTGCTTTCTGCTTGCTAGAGCTCGTGAAGATGAAAAGTTTGACTCCGGAGGCACGTTTTAGCACCTTAATAAACAAAGAGGTAGCACTCTTGACCACCTTGAACAGTATCAGAATCTGCTTGCTGATTTGTGTGCACTTCAGCCAGCCCCTGATCCGGTGACTGGCTCTGCCTCTGCTCGTCTGTGCGTGCCTGCGCATAAATGAACCGCCAGTGCCTTGAACTTTTCCAAAAGTGCCCTGTGGTCCGTTATGTGAAGTGAGGTTGTTATTGCTGCTTTAGCTGGCGAACGTTGCCTTTGTGCCACCCAGTCCAGAGATCAGCGATGCATTGTCCATTGGAGCTGCTTCAAGAATATTCTTGCAATAATAATCTAGCATCAGGTTAAGCATAGCCTCTAGATCAGCTATCCGTTGCTCCTGGGCTCTCTAAAGCACATCATCTGTTAGTATAAAAGCCTCTGCTTCTGCCTTTAGTAGGTTCCATAATGGAATTCTCTATTAATTCATTAATGCAGATTAGCTTGTTCAAATCTTTCAGATGTTGCTATACACATTTTATTGCCATATGAGAGAAAAAAGATACAAATCATCAGCATCTCCTAACCACATGTCTTTCACATACATTTGGGACCGGTGAAGTATGTTTGATCCTCAGACTTCCCATAACATCACTGTCAGACCATAAATCTTTTCAGATGCCTGGAAGGAGTTTTCTTCAGTGTCACTGCTTTCTTTCCTTTCATTTTCCAGGTTAACTTTGGTTTTTTACACTCCAGAAGTCGTGATAGGCCAGAAGAACTTGGTTTTGGGCAAGCCATCCTGACCTATTCTTTTAAAAGTTTCATCACATTGATGATCTCTATTTTTCCTCAGAAATTCTGCTCCTTTTTTGGCAGACACCAGTGCATGTTGCTACAGGAATTTCTCTTCTGGGCTTGTATTTCACTTTGAAGTCGTGCCTTTGTAGGTTTATGATCATGTGCGAAGTCTAGATGGTGTAGAAGCTTAAGATTTGTCAGGAATATCCCCTAAGGTTTGTGATCTATTTCAGCTATACTGCGCAGTATGTACTGACACCCAGTGACAGTGGTAAATTCTTTTCTATTTGAGTATAATTTTCCTGTGATAGTTCTACATTCTCAATCCTTATGACCCCAAAGTGTCTCCTGCAAAATACTGCTTCGTCCACTATTTACGGCATATGTACCTTTTCAGTGTTGTGACCTGAATTTCTAGGAACATACCCTGGAACACATCCAGTGACTTTGTTGCTGCCATTTATTGTGGTTTAAGAATGATACAGCCCCTGTGTTCTCAAAGTTCTCATCAAATTTTCCCAATAAGATGTGCTTTTTGCTTTTTATTTTGGGCTTCATAGCAAGGATCTGTATTAATCTCTGTTAGGTAAACCATATTATGGATTCTGATTTTTCCATCAAGAAGCTGGAGATTTGAAAATGCTTTATTGTTTTCACATTGTTTGAACAGGTCCAGAGGTATTTTTTTCCAAGGTCTGATCAAAGTAACTCACACAACCGTATTTTTATTTTGCTATGATTCAGTTTTAGATGGCACTCCATCTTATGAGTAGTGCTATTAGGTTTTTGTTGAGTGTCTCTATATACTAGATTGTCAACAGCAAGGACTCCTACTCCATCTAATATTTCACTGTACCCTTTCTGGACCTGTGCAGATGCTATATGAATATACCAGAAGGCATATTCTGGAAGAGCCGTCTTCTAGACAGACAAATGAGAGTCCTTTGACTCCTCCTTTGTCCGGTATGACACAGTGTCCAGAAGCAGACTGTAATTGCTGAAGAGGGCCTGAAAGTGATGTTCTCTAGGGTGGTTAGACTGTAGCTGGACTGCAGAGAGGAAGAAAAAACCAAGAGAGACACTTGCCCCAAGGGTCATGTCCTGTGTGATCACATAGTCTAGCAGAAAAAGGGAGAAGAGTGGGAGCTGCACAGCAGCCCAGGCTCAGCAGAGACAGTCTCCTTAGGTTTGATATTTGATTTTGGTAGCTGCAGAAGGCCCATGCTCACTTATCTCATGCTAGTGTTGGTAAAGTAATCTCAACTGCTGAGGTTTCCCCCTTTTTCGGTTACGCTCAGCCATGTGTTGCCATCCCCTGTCACCAATGGCAGTCACTATGGCATGCGTTCTAGTCTCACTGCATTTGGAAGTAGCTGAAACCTCGGAGTCTGGGAGGCATCAGGTATCCTTTAAACACACCAAGAAAAGCTTCCTCATGTTTTTCTGCTGGAAGACGAGTTCATAGGCATCCCATAGACTATAAAATTGATATCACGCTCCCTGATGCTAAAGCAAATGTTCTTAGGAGTGGCTCTGCTCTCATAGCTATCACACAGGCATCAGGATTTGTCCAAATCCTTACATCTAACCCTGCATTTCCCCAGTATGCCTTCATGACATTATCAGCCTTGCTGATATAAACTATGTATGAATGCTGCAGCTTAGACTTGACATTCGGAGTCGTTCTGCTTGTTCTGGCAGACCAGTTCAGGTGACATAACCACGCGGCCCAAGTACATTTCCTCATACTGCATTGCAGCAAAAGTGAAAGTGGCTGCTCCAGTGCTAAATTGTCCACCCCTGCTCTGCAAGGACCTGGACTGTATTTTTCCCTGTCCCTATGTTGTGGAGAATGCTTTGCTCTTACACACTTCATGAATATCCTTATCTGACAGCACTGGCCCAGCTTTCCTCCTCTGTTGCCTCTTCCACCTTCCAGAAAAGGATGAGTTTGGGCTGGCAGATGTCCCAAAATCCTAGACAAATGATCACTGCCCACACACAGGGTAGCTTTGTCTCCTCCTTAGAGCAAGTCCAACATAAGCAAAGTGCCTTAAAACCACTGGGCAAGTGCTGTCCGATTGATCTGCACGTGCACTGCAAATCTGGGCAACCAGTGCACGCACAGCCACCGCACAACACATGCACAATGTGTCAGATGCTTGCTGTTGATATACTGCATTTGTATGCTTCTTGCCTGGGGACTTTCGATCAGAAAAATGCAAGGCCTCTAGCCAACAGCAAATTTATCTGGTCTTGGAACATCAACTGTTTGGCAAGAAGCCCTGCTCAGGGCATTCTTCTTTGAATGATGTGGTCTGGCAGACACTATATAATTCCTGTGATTGTGCTCTACCACATGCTTTCCTTCAACTGCTTTTCATACCTTGATGTTGCCTTCATACTTTTTTTTGTTTTTCATTTATACAACTGGTTTCTGGCTATATGGCTCTCCATCATATATATTTCATGAACGATTCTTATGACCCAGGAAGTCATCTTTGGCTCCTTTCCTGTCTTTCTCTGTTCGTATATTCATTGTGTACTCCCCTGTCTGAAGTTGATCTCTTTTTTCAGTTAGAGATGTTTCATCTGACTACTGTAGCTGTTGTCGCTTTGTTCCTTCTATATGTATTTTCCCATTTAAATTCATCTGATGCCCGAGAACCACTTCTTTTGCATATCTTTTTGACCCTATCTCTTAAATTGTTCCAAGAAGTCTCTTTGCATCACCTTCAGATTATTTCCTTTCGATTTCCTCTAGAAAATATCACCTTGCCCGTAACCGACAAACAATTCACCTCCTTTCCCATGGTTCAATTCTGCTCTGTCACCAACACTTGTCATGATGAATTCTGACTAGACTTTTCTCTCATCAGCACCTTTACACTTTCTTCCATCTTAACCCTTATGTTTTGTATGGACACCTCCAAACTTGGCATCAAGGCATTTCTCTTCTTCTACCAAACCCTGCCTAAAATACCTTTGTCCTAGTCCGAAAGATCTAGTCATGAATAGCTAATTAGATTCTTCTTTTTTAAGGAGAAAAATTAAACTGTGTCTTCTGACTTATGTAGGTGTCACTTTATGTTATTGTCATTCTCCAGTTTTTCTTCCTTCTCCTTGACTGCACTACATTTCACTTGTGCCAATTTTAGTCTCTGCACTCTTTCAAAACATTTCTGTAAGGAAGCGTTATGCTTTGTATTGGTGGAATTACAGAAAAATCAAAATGACCTATCTGTGTGCACATGACATTTCCAAAAGACCACAACTTAGTGAAATTAAGATGAAATTTAACCAGCATTATGCAAAGTCAGTTCTCTTTGAACAGGACTTTTGGCCCCTGACAATTTCAGTTCTCTAATTCAGTGGAAGAGCCGCTCAGACTTTACCTCAAAACCAGTTGTCCCCAGTAAACTTATCACAGCTACATCGACCCTCTACCACTAGCTCAAACAGCAGTTCAGGAGCAGTCTTTGTTCCAGAGCGCTGTACAAAAGCAAATTCCAAATTCTGTCAAAGCAACTTATTAGGAAGCATGAAAGCATGAGCTGAGCAACTGAACTCTGGAGTATACTGGTTGCTGTTAGGATGATTTAATGGCAGGAAAATAGCTCAGATTTCCCTGTAACTGTGGTAATACAGTCTGTACAGCTGATTACCAGGTTGTCATCTTTAATGAAGTTGAAAACATGCTGACAATTCAGTAATGTTTTCTTTTCAGCTGTACAAATACTGTGGCAACAGATTACAGCTGGATTGTAAGTAAGTACTTAACAAGAACATTATAGAAGGAAAAGAATAATTGGGTTGAGAGAGAAAAACATGGAAATAAATTAATTTAATGAAAAAGAAATACCTTTTGTTACTCTAATATTTAGAACTACAATAGCAGAAAAACTAGTCCACAACGTATTCCCCTCACTGGTTTATGTACCAATTTTAAAGCTGTCTTTCTGCTTTTATTTTTCTTTCACTAGGAAAGAAAAAGTAGACAAATGTACTTCTGCAAACTGTAACTGTTAAATAGAATGACACACCAAACACCTCACTGGATGCATTTTGGATAAATGTTGCCATTATTCTGAGTTCCAGCATAACTCATAGTGTTTTAATTTTGTTACAGTGATGTGTGTTTTGGAGATCTAAAAGTCTGTCTTGAGGTCAAAGACTCTTGTGGGTACAAGCACAAACTTCAGCTCTGATTTGCAGTAAAAATTTAAAAGCAAAATTTAGTTAAATACATTTCTGACTTCATGGAGGTATTTTCACCTTCAGAAGGTGAAGAAAGATGTTCAGTGCAGGATACAAAGTAAGAAGAACAATGCCTACACAAAAAGATTTTGAAAATATCTGCAGTAATTGAGTGAATGCGTGTGTTTGTCCATTTGTGCATGTGTATGCATGTTGTAGGGGAGAGTTAATTAATAAAAGTATCGTAGATGACCCATCTATCAAGAGTACAATTCATCTCTCATCTCAGTGCTGTCCGATAGCCAGCCAAGTATGCAGATCTTTTAAAAGGTTGGCAAAATGAAGAAACTTATCCTCAGCATGGAATAAGATTTAGATCCACAGCCTTTATTCTAGCTCCTGGTATAATATGTAAAATAGATTTTGTCTACAGGAAGACTTAGGATACCTACACCAGTTTCTCCACCCCTGCTTTTCTTGTCCCTTGATGATGCCACTGACCAGGAATCAGGTACAGACACCTTCTCCCAGACCTTCCTAGACCACCTCTGCCACTGTTGATTGGAGTTCAGGATAGAAAGTGTGCTTGGAAGCAGCTAAATAGCTCTACAAAGAGTATATGGCATGTTTGCCCCATGCAGAAGACATCTTTCATTCCAAAAGGTAAGAAAAAATGGCCTACAAAAAATTAGTATATGCCTCTCTTGTCTAAGCTGCTCAAAACAGCTACCACACTGCATGAGCAGTTTCTATAAGGACGCAAAAAAATTTCAGTGCACCTGTCCAGCCATGTATGCATCCTGCTAGCAGGTTTAATCAGGTTCTACATCAACAGTACCATGGCAAATACAGCAGAATCCTCCATTCATTTCTGGGAAGTTACTGTGCAATAAATAATGAAATAGCTGGTTGTACATATTTCAAAATGTCCTAGATGTCTATCAAGGTCATTGAAATGGAATTGAAACCATACACATTAAAAAAAAAAAAAAAGCAAACACAGGTTAGATGTTGTAACAGAAAATGATTTCTAGGATGAAGAGAATGGTCAATTTGGGGCATAAATGCAAGGAGAATACAACACAGAAGGCACTTGATTAATGCTGTTTATATAAAATTTAACAGAAGTTGCTATGCTGTATTTCCCATTTTCTGTTTTAAGAGTGCTAATCGTAAAGTATATTTACAGCAGAAAGCTAAATATTCTCCTTCCATCCAACCAAGCCAGCAGGCAAATTACCATGCAAGGAGAGTTTAAAGTTCTGGTATGCTGCTATTTACTATGAATCATGCACAGTCTTACTATCTGACACTCTGTAAACAACTATTTTAAAAACAACATCAGCAGTAAATACATTTAATTCCCAGAAAACCTGCTACAATTGCTTTGCTTAGTGTCAAGGAGTTTGAGTCACAAAAAAAAAAAAAGCAGTCGGTGCTTATCTGTAAATCTATTTAGCGCGAGAAGGCAGGCCGCCATTTCAAGACTTGTTCATCAGTTTGATAGTGGATTTATTCAATCTCTTTGGGTACCGTGGGAGGGAGAAGAGGGCTCGCTTGGGCTTTTTTGACTCATCCACCTACACAGCAAGCACAGGGGAACGCGGGACGTGCTGGCTCGGTGCCACCCCACCACCAGCTTCTGGAGGAGCAGCTCCCCTAAGCCCTGCGAGCTCACGTTGCTCCGGCACCTGCGTTTGCAGGTTGCGAAACAACTGGGAGAAGAGCTTGTTAATTTTTGGAGTAATCCAAGAGCCTGCTTACAAATGCACTTGTTCAGGTACTTTGAAATTAGTATCTCCTCATACTCTGTCCCATAATACGTTTTCTGGCAACGGCTCCCCTGCTATTTTGGACAAGATTACTCTACAATTTAATACAGCCTTTGGAGAACTCCATGTTTAAAGGGCTCTGGCATAAATCAGTCGGAAAGGGTTGGCGTGTTATGTTGTGGCTCAGGTTCAGTAGTGCCAATCAGTCAGGTCTGTGACCAAACAGACCTCTGTCATACTCCTTGGCTCTGCACGATTTCTGAACTTGCAGGGCATTTTGCAGGCATCCCTAAGCAAACTCTGTCCATGCCGCACACTGAACAAAGGCTACATAGTTGTGATCTACTGGCACTTCAGCTAATTTGTCTCCCTCGGCTCCTGTCTGCCTGCAGAATCATCTGGAGACATGTGCATAGCTCATTTTTGCAGGTCGTGATCATCTTTAGCCTGCTTACCTCAGAAAACAAAGTTTAAGCAACTCTGCAGCCTGCATTTTAAGTGAAAACTTTTGAATTTGTTTGAAATAAACTGGGCAGAGGGGGAGAGATCACAGTTCTAGGCGAGTCCTATAAATGTGGGGATTGGGGGGGGAGGCATTTCTAGATAGACAGCTGGGTAGGCTTGAAAAGAAATTGAGGGAGTGGCTAATATCACCCTTCCATTTGGCATCTGCAATGAAGACAGACACTAAAACCAGGTTTCATCAGTGCTCAGAGAACAACTTCTTGGGCCTCCGTGACATTAGACATTATGTGGTGCCTGAAAGATATAGCCAGACACATTGCGATACAAGGGTGGTAAGCACATGTTGCAGAACATATTATATAAGTTTTGTATATTGCCAAAGTTTTAGTCTGCATATTTAATTCAGTAAAAAGTTGTGAGGACACTGTTTTCCAATGATGACTTGACTCTTCACAGCAGTACTATGACAAGATGCTCATAGCATCAGGATGAACCACCTACCCTTACAGTAAAATCAGTCACTTAAAAAAATGTCTGAATGTTTTAAACATTTAAAAAAATTAGTGTCTTGAAAAATATTTTGCCTAGAATATGCCTTGGTCATTTTATGAAAGGCTTTGTTTCACAACTGCACTGTCATATATACAGCCTGAGCTTGTGAGACCGGCAGAGCAGCAGTTTCGCTGTCTGCCATCAGCTGTGGTTCTCTTTCAGCCGTGGTGCTTCCCACATGCCTATGTCCCACTGAACGTGCTTTAAATTGCACCCACCCACTTGTCCGGTGTCTTACTCTGAATCGCATTTTGTTGTTTTCCTAGCCTAATCCAACCAAAGGATGTTAAAAAAAACAAACAAACAAACACACACCCACACTCCCTGTGATCTTCTCCTTTATTTTTATGAGATTTGGGGTCAGGCTGTTATGACTGTTTCCATTTTTTTCTTTGTCTTCCTGGGTGTTTGCGTTTATTCCCAGTATCTACATATCTCAGCGGTATGTATACTATCAATGTAACCCATTGCTGCATGGAAGATAAAAACTCCCCTGGTATGTCAACTTGCAGAGCAGATGAGTTGTTTCCAGCCCCCATCTACAGTTCAGGCTGCATAGCAACCTCATGATTTAACCCTAGAGACTCTGTTCCAGTCCTGAGTTTCAGCCAGGAAATGATTATAACCTTTGCTCCTCACTTTACATTATTCACTAAGAAGTTGTTAAATGATATCAGTCCTCAGAATCACCGCAAGCCTTTGGCTTTGGATGGGGTACATCTTTATTTACTATCACCCTTTGTTTATGGTATTGCAGTCAGCTTTCAATCTGCATGACAAGTTTCCCTTTCCAACTCAATTTGAATTAATTTTGAGATTACAATTTTGTGCGACACCGTAATTAAAGGCAGGAGTGCAATCCAAACACAGAGCATCTACAGCTTTTCCTTCACTCGTGAATGTTGCGATTCTATTTTTAAAAGCAGTTAATGACTGTGGCAAAGTGTATTCCTTCCAAACTAAGGCTGCTTGTTGCTTGTAGCTCCTTTATACAAGAAGCAGAAGGGAGGCAGACCCAGCAAGTGTAAGCAAAAGAAGGCACCTCTAGATGCCTTTTTGATCTCCATCATTCATGATAGCACCAGCGTGTCATCAGTGTTAAATCATAACATAGGAACAGTCCCTAGCACACACTGTAGATAGCAGCAGCTGGGACGAGGAAGAGTTATCTCTCAGCCCAGCACTGCATGCATTTAGACAGACCAAAATGCCTTGCCCTACTAAAATAGTAGGCAAAATACAGAAATGTGAAACTAACACCTACCATTGAGCTCTTCATTATTTGATCCCAGGTTCTTTTCCACTCAGCATTGTGCCTGTGATCTGACATGCAGTCAAGGCTCCAACACTCAGATTAGACTGCTCTAGAGAGCAAAACGTATGGGGCAGCCTCATCAGAAAATGTAACACCAGCAGCCACTCCTAGTATGATGTGTTAATCCAGTTTTGGGGAAAAGTAAAATTACATTTGCCTTAATATTTTTTATGTATAAAACAAGCTTGCGTGGATAAAATAGCTTTGGATCATTAACAGGGTGCTGCATACACAGTCTGCTGGGACAACAGCTGGGTCTGTTAACAGACCCAGGCTGAAAGGACTAAACAGCACTTTGTACCTTGTGTATCAGACACAAATAGGAGGGTCTGCTCCCATTGGTCTTATTGTACCTTCTTTGGGGGTTTTGATATACTTTATCTTGATCCCATCAAAAAATCTTAATCCTGGTCCATAAATGTTTTTTACAAGAGCTAAAAGTACCTTATCAGCTCTCCCCTTGCTTTTCTTTAACAATCACACTGTTACAGAGTCAATGAGACATGCTGCAGAGGGATTAACTACTTCGACCTGATGGAAAAAGCTGTAGAGTTACAGGTGAGATTTTAATACCTGTCTCTTCTCAGAAACCTGGTGATATCATGTCTGCTCACCCTCCTGATCGCAAGTGAGAGATTCACATTATTCATGGGGTCAGTAATTCCTCCACTATCACCTTCTCCTTTCCCTCCCTCCTTCTTCATAAGATATTTTCCAGTATACACCATTAAACTGGAAAATGTAGCCTGTCAATAGCCTCAAAGTGTTCCTTGCAGCTCAGAACAGTGCTAAGGAGCTTGATCTGAAATTATGGGTCTAAACAAAATTCAGGCAAATCAAGATTGGGTCAGGGTTTTCACACAGAAAACTACCATTGCAGGCCATGCTTACAATCTTAAAGAATCTTCATGCCTACCATTACTGAGGCTCTTTGTCAGAACTGCCAGCTTCTTGTTACATCTTTTGTATAACTGAGAAAACTTTGAAAGAGTGGTAGAATCTGTGAAAATATGATCTCAAGCCACATAAAGTACGTGGTACTGACTACAGAAACAGATAGTCTACTTACTGATCAAAAATGTCATAAACAGACATGGTTCTTGCTAACTGCCTAGTGCCATCTATTGATGAAAAAGTTGAAGGCATTTGTTGCAAAATGTATGCATGCAACGACCTTCAGCTAGACAGCCCGGGAGGGGAGAAAGGGCTGCAAAGCCTTCACGGTACTTCTGCTGAGGTTGGGTTTTATGCCTGTTCCTCTTCCCAGACTCTGAAGATCTTCCAGGAGCTGCGAGAGGCAGGAGCTGTACTTGTGCTCACCGTATGCCTTTGCACGGGCTCAGTATCCACCCGATTCCTGGTAGCATTTCTTCCTTATGTTCAATGTCAGTAGGGAATGGAGGGGTCAGTTCTGCCCCAGGATCCATGTTGGGTGGCAGGAGGCTTTTCCCACTCCACACAGGAGAGAACTGCAGCCATCTAGCTGTGCATCATTTCTCACCGAGTATTCTCATAGCCAGGAAGGAAACATTACAGGTATGAATCGGTTCCCGATTAGGAAACCTATTTAAGGCTCTGCACGTGAGCTAGGTATTGGTGGAATTCAAAGGTTCAGTACTTTCGCTGAAACATTCACGCACAGAGTCGAGTAATACACCCCGGAGTGCCCCACTGGCCTCCAGCGGTTCTTCCAGAAGGGCATGAGTTTCTGCAGCCGGTGTGTCGTATCTGCCAAACCATGGCGGACATCTCAAGTGACATTAGACTCCTGTGCTCAGACAACTGAGTCAAGGCACTAGACAATACCATCCATAGAGTTTTTTGGTTGATTCTTTGCCCCAAATGAGACACCCGTGTTTGCTCTGTTGAATGACACCCTAAACACCTCTGACAATAGTGGAAGTCTAGACACCAAGCTCATGTGTAGACAATTGAATTTAGGTGCCTTCATCTGGAGAGGAACCTGAGCTCGTGCGTCCAAAAACCATCCAGCCACTAATACAATGCCACTTGTTCAACACCTCCATTTAATTCTTTCCTTGACACCTCAGTGTGATTGCTGCCCTGGCTCTGGTCAGGGACAACAAATACCTTCACTGAATTGTTAAAGCTTCTCATCTGAAAGGTTTTATTTACCTATTAACAAGGGAGAAAAAAAAAAAAAGTTTTGGAAAGATAAGCACAAAGGCTGTGGGATTTCTGGTGTACATTTGTAAAACAACGTTAGGAGCTATTCAATCCATAGCTCTTCCATTCTGTCTCCATCATGTTGCAGGACTTGCTCACTGTTGCTGGAGGTAGTCATTGACAGCAGAAGGTTATAGAGAGCTAAGCAGTGGTTGCTTTATCTAAGTGAAGAGATCGAAGGACTGGGCTAGATTTTAAATGATAAATTCCAGAGCAAAGAGATGATTTTGCTGTTACATAAGGCAGCATTCAGGCACTCAAAGCTTTGGGAAGTGAAAGTTGGAAACTAGGAGTGAATGTGCGTGACTATATTGCTTTAAGGCCTGTGATTTTGTATAATAAATAATTAAGCAATAACTTTTCTTTCTGAAGCAAAGTTATTGCTCCCAGAGTGTTGCAGGCATGACGAGTAAGTTGCACGTCTCAGGTAACCACAGGGGCACAGGAGGCAGCAGTCCAGGGCATGATCTGCGTGCAGCGCTATAGTCTCCTGTGAGAGAAAAATCGACAGACGTTGAACTGGGAACGCACTCTGAGTGACCGAGAAAGATCAGAAGAACAGTTTAACCTCACCACTGCAGCACCTAGACCCGTGTAGGAAAGCAGCGTCGAGGCAGAGGAAACAAGGCAAGGGCAGAGTCAGCCGAAACTCTTCCTGCAGCAGACACGCTGAGCATCCGCAGAACGGGAACAAAGCAGCAGATGAGGTGTCCTACTCCTCCACTAACCCTAGGGATTGAATAGTTACCAAACTTCTTAAAACTGGTCATATTGTTTTGCTGCCAAAACATGCTCTTTCTGAATCTTTCCTCTCACGTAGTTAGGCCCTTTCTACTAATTGAAAACCTTAATTTATGCATGGCTAGCTTCTTTCCGCCCAGTCTGATTGTATGCAGTGATAAAATACAACAGATACTTCTTTTCTGAGCTTTTAACTCTGCTTCTGTCTTTGAATCACATTAGAGACTCTCAGCAGGTATGAGAGTCCCATTGAGCTAGACACCCTGCTGGGATCATACATAACAAAACTCTTGTCTCCAAGTTCTAGTGATGTGCTACATACAACAGTATATATTTCCAGACCAGGGTCAAAATGAGCAGTTGCCAAGGCAGAATTAGTCTGGTTAATGAGGCTTTCATTCCAGGAAAATAAGAGAAAGCGATTCCTCATATCTCTCTTTCCATATAATAGCTACTTTTGTACAATGATCAGAGTAGGGTAAAATATTGTTAGTGATTCAGAAGAACAAAGTAATAAAAGGGCTTGAGTAGCTTGGAGGGAAGAGAATGCACTGAACTTTAAAAGATACTTAATGCATCCATAAATAAGCTATGATAATATTATATACAGCTCTTGTAGGCTCTCATAAGGAGCATTAAGAAGAAGAGAGTAATGACTCATAAGAAAATAAAACCTAAGAAGGACAAAAATACACATTTGCTCTTGCCCCCCCCAAAAAAATCTCAGTAAAGATCAGGAGGGTGTCCTAAATTTGTACCCTCCGCAAAAACCCTGTGGTACTTATTTGGCAAATGACAAAGTCTTTAAAATGTTCCTAATGCTACATTTCATTGCTATGTGCTTTTTTTCCCTGCTAATGAATACCATGATATCCATAATGTATAATGTATAGAGATATTGTTTTCCTTATACACATGTATTACTAGTCCAATTGGTCAGGGACATTTAAACGGTACAATGATTTTGGGGTTTATAATGGCTTTTCTCCCAAACAGTGATTTTTAAAAGCAGTAATTGAACATCTCCAGTCTCCCAAAATCCAGGGCTTTCACTAAAACTGAAATTTGTCCCCTATCTATTTTTCCTTCAGTCATAGCATAGAAAAGGAGAAGAAAACACTGGGGGAGGAAGGGAAGGAAAACCAGAAGAAATATGATAGGGATTGATGTTGACAGAGAAATCCCTGTGTTCCCATCTCTCCTCTGAGCTCTCTCTATTCATGTCACTCATGTCTATATGTTACACAGTATGCAGTCAGTGAGCAGTCCTTGGAGCCGAGAAGGGAAACCATGGGGTTGTCCCAACTATTCAGCTACAACTGTGCTCTCTTTGTTTTCCGATTCCTGTGAAGCACTTGTTATTTCACAGGAAGCAGAGTAACTTCAACGGGAGGCATTTAGGTTGCTCTCACTGGTATGCTACCACCCCACAGCCTGGACCAGAAGTTTCTGGAAGGAGAACCCTAACTTTGCGACCCTTTGTGAGAACCCTGTGTTGCTTCAGGGAGAAGAGGGCTCTCTTTTGTGTCCCAGAGCACCCGTACAGTGCCAGATAAATCAGGGTGTTCTCTTTTCATTTGATTTTTAAGGTAAAAGGAGACTAACCAGTGTACTTCCTCTGCAACCTCACTGGAGATCAGATTGGCTTCACTAGGGCAGGCGTACGGAGGAGCACCGAGTTTGGGGGTTTCCTGAGGCCGAGGGATGAGATGGAAAACGCAAAACTCTGTTCCAGAAAACTCAAGAGTTCGTGTCTAGCTTTTGCTTTAAAATTATTGACTTAAATCACGTTCTCCAAAAGAGTTTTGGCTCTGAATACTAACCAGAACTTCTCGAGCTGCAGTCGGGATTCTCGGGATGCGAGGTACAGGAGAGGGCTGGGGCCCGGGAGGGAGCAGCGGGACAACCCTGGTCCAGCAGCCTCGTGGCTGGCTGTCCTGCCAGCAAAGCTGAGTTTGGGGACACTTTCGCTGTGGGTCTGAGCAGCAGAAGTGACAAAGCCTCCGTGGCAGGCAGCAGCATCGCGGCAGGAGCTTCCAGGTCACAGAATTTTCCTCCTGGCTGCCAGCGCTGGCTGTTAGGATCAAATGAGCTGTCATAGCACTGACCACGGTTTGTCCTCATTGACATTTAGGGCCACATGTGGGTCAACAGCAGCGGTGATAAACCGGTTACCAACAACAGGCAGTAAATCGCAACTTTTCATGGCCGCAACAAGGCTTTTCTCTACCTTAGTGCTTTCTTAAACTGAAATGGCACTTTGCAGCTCTTCGCACAGATCCATATGTACTAACGGTGGAGTCACTGTTGGGGTGTCCTATACCCAGGCTCGACGTAGGTCAAGACTTCCTCGTTCAAAGCATGACAGTCTGTTCTTTGCATTCACATGAGATGCTGCAGCCCTGGCAGAACGGCACTGCCCTACTCCAGCAACAGAAAACAAGAAGGGAAATTGTGACAGCACGGGCAGACTTATGGTTGTGCTGGTTTTGGCTGGGGTAGAGTTAATTTTCTTCACCCTAGCTGGTATGGGGCTATGGATTTGTGCTGAAAACAGTGTTGATAACACAGGGATGTTTTTCGTTACTGCTGAGCAGGGCTTACCCAGAGCCAAGGGCTGTTCTGCTCCTCACCCCACCCCACCAGCGAGCAGGCTGGGGGGGCACAAGGGGTTGGGAGGGGACACAGCCGGGACAGCTGACCCCAACTGACCCAAGGGATATCCCAGACCATGGGACGTCATGCTCTGTAATATAGAGCTGGGGGGGAAGGCTGGCTGGGGGCCGCTGCTCTGGGACTGGCTGGGCATCGGTCAGTTGGTGGTGAGAAGTTGTTTTCATTTGCATCACTTGTCTTTCTTGGGTTTTGTTTCTCTCTGTTATTTTCCTTTTCATTACTATCACTATTATTATTACTATTATCATTATTATTATTATTATATTTCAATTATTAAACTGTTCTTATCTTAACCCACAAGTTTTCTCACTTTTACCCTTCCAATTCTCTTCCTCCCATCCTGCTGGGGGGGGAGTGAGAGAGTGGCTGTGGGGCGCTTAGTTGCCGGCTGCAGTTAAACCACGACAGTTGTAAACCGTATACTGCACGGAAAAGCCATGTTTAGGAGTGCAGCTGGCCCCTCTATTTTGAACTGTCATACAGTCAGAACCCAAATTCCTTATGGACAAATGTTGAAACGCTTAATCTGCAATAGTGCTTCTACCACTAATGGTGAAGATAAATGCTTCTGCTTCCCTTTTTTCCCATCAGACTGACTATTTTCCAAAGGTGACTTCTTTTTTAACAACTGTGCTCTACAGACATAGTGTTTTGCACAAGCATAATTCAGAAAGGCAAGATTATTTGAACTGCAAAATGTCTAACGTGCTGTCTAAGAGAGAATCTTGGTTTAGACTAGAATAGATACCTTCACAAAGTATGCTGTTCTGCAGAAAATGTGCAGTAAGACATGCCAGTCTGTTTAACCAATAGGTACAAAATGCACCCTCTTTGGCAGTAGGTGAGTACCAGGGTGCAGCTCTGTGATACAGTTTGTTGGTTTGTGAAGCCAGATAAGCAGAGCTGGTGGTATTGATGTAGCTAGATGTACCCAAATCTTCCTATCAGAGAGATATTGTTTCAGCTGGTTAAAGCATTAAGAAACTTTCTGTTTCAATTTTCTACCCAGAGAAAACTTTTTTATGGGTCAAAAAAATGAACGCAGGTGACAATGTGTTTATTGGTATTAGAAATGTCTTTACAACTCTTTATTGCAACACTATAGTGATGCTGACGTCTCAGGTGAGGACTGGTCTCAACATGCTATCTTTGATAATTCATGTCAAAAAATCCTCCAAACTTGGTCAAATTATAAGACCATCACAAACCCACAAATACAGCAAAGACTATTGAGTATTTTAACCAAATAATTTGAATATTCCACCTGCAGCAGTTATGTTGTATCTCCTTGTGGCTTTTCCTTACTTACCAGATTTGATATGCCATGTCCTCAGAACGAAAAATCTTTTCCTCTTTTGGGCTAGGGCAACTGTATTATATTTTCTCTGCAGTTTCTCCGCAGTCCTTCTGCCAGGGTTTTGTGGGATGTAAGAAAAGAGAAAAGACATTTCACCTCTATTTTCCATATTTGTTCCTCCACTCTTTTTTTTCCACAGAATTCAGTATAAGGGACAGACCTCTGAGGGACAGTAAGGTGAAGGGTAGCGGTAACCTTACAAATCTGCTGCTGCAGAACTGAAACAGTGGGGAGTGAATGAGGTTGACAGTTGCAGGAAGGGACAAGGTGGTCTCACGGGAAAGGGAACTGAACATTGCCCCGGTTCTGTCAGCTTCAAAGCTGGGAAATGGATTCTGTACCACCCTCCATCACAGAGTTTATGTGATCCTGACCAGGGCATTGTCGTGGTTTAACCCCAGCCAGCAACTAAGCACCACGCAGCCGCTCACTCGCTTCCCCCCCACCCAGTGGGATGGGGGAGAGAATGGGGAAAAAAGAAAGTAAAACTCATGGGTTGAGATAAGAACAGTTCAGTAGAACAGAAAGGAAGAAACTAATAATGATAATAACAACAATAATAAAATGACAATAATAATAAAAGGATTGGAATATACAAAACAAGTGATGCACTACACAATTGCTTACCACCCACCGACCAAAGCTCGCTTCCCAAGCAGCGATTCCTCCCAGCCAACTCCCCCCAGTTTATATACTGGGCATGACATCACATGGTATGGAATATCCCTTTGACCACTTTGGGCCAGCTGTCCTGGCTGTGTCCCGTCCCAGCTTCTTGTGCCCCTCCAGCCTTCTTGCTGGCTGGGCATGAGAAGCTGAAAAATCCTTGACTGCTTAGCAACAACTGAAAACATCAGTGTGTTATCAACATTCTTCTCATACTGAACCCAAGACATAACACTATACCAGCTACTAGAAAGAAAATTAACTCTATCCCAGCTGAAACCAGGACAGGCATTTAAACCCAGCTGCTCACTGCTGGGCACTCACTGTGCCCAATATCTTGAGAAGCTAATTTTCTGGTTAGCCATCCTGAGATAACCGGGGCCAGGCTTGCAGAAACACCAAATGCTAACCTCTGGCACTTTCTTCTTCTTCACCTCATCCATTGGTACTCTGTTTCCCACTCTCTCTGTTGATCTTTCTATCAACAAGATGGGTCTTCCTGTGGGAATCCTGGAATTAACTTTATTATAAGGAGTGTATATAACAACAGGTTAGAAGTCTATCAGTCTGGCTGGAGTCTGTTTTAGGCTGAGTAATACTGAACGGCGCTAAGTAATGCTGATGCTACCAAGCTAAGCGTTAAGGTAGTGCTGTTGACCCAAGCAGTAGCTGCATACAGCATTACAGATATTACCTACTTCTAGCAGTTGTTTGCAAGCTGGGACAGCTCCAGACCTGAGAAGGCACATGGCACTGGCTCTGTTGTATGTATCTCTATGTCACGCACATAAGCATCCCATGAAAACAATGGGAGAATAAGTAATGCACGGGATGAATTTGGTACGTAAGAGATGTTTCAGCCAGGGAACAAAAGGCTCCACCGGTTATCGGCCGGCCAGGAGTTTGCCAGAGCTGTGCTGCTTATTGTGCTGCCGGGGTGAAGGAAGCCGCAGTGACAGTATTGACTGATCGGTGTGTGACAGAGAGGTCAGGCTCCCTGGCAGAGGCAGCTTTTGCGGGAGAGCAAGCTGCACAGTAAATGCTACTATAAAATTAGCTTCGGCTTTTACCTAAGGAATGATAGCTTCTGATTAAATCCCTGGTTTAATCTCTGATTCTACCAGGCATGTTCTGGTTGACCTTGGAGTGACACTGAAAAAAGAAATCCTGCTCTCAACTCGTCTAATGCCTCCACCGGAGCCTAGACATGCAGCTCTTCTCCAGCAGACGTTCAAAGGTGTTTAGAAGCCCCGGGGTGAAGGCTGGCATTTAGTAGACAGACAAATAAGCATAAACAGGTTCTAATAAACTCCCTTTGAAAATTAGATACTTGGCCTGCTCAGGCATTTCTGAATAACCCAGCAGATGCTGATCTGTATCTTCATAAGGTTTTGAAAAATTGTGGCTGCTTCTGCTACCTTTTTAGCTGCTCACTTTAATGGTACTCCCCTAACGCACTGAGGTGCAATGACTATAAATTCACTGCTAGCTACAAACTGTTCAAACCTGGAATAATGAACAAACTTTAAGTCCCTACATAAGTATGCAAGAAACAAATGTTATAGAGCTGCCCAAACTGCTGAATTTCTTGCACTGGTAATAAATGCACAGGAGAGGGGGCTGTAGGACCAGATTGAGTTTCACTACAGGAGCCTTGCAAAGCTGAACACATGGCTAAAGGATGATAGAAATAATGAGAAAATAGCTTGAAATTTAATGTCAGCTTTTTTTTTAATGTTTCTAAATAGTTTTGTGTTATATGTAGCTAAGACATAAGGACTTTAACATCAATGAATGCTTTTGACCTTACCTGTATGTTCCAACTGCAGAAATATATCTTACAAAAATTCTTGACTGCTTTACGTGACATTAACACCTTCTAGGATTATGAGATCAGCGTGATGTAAGTGTTGGTGAGTGCAGAAGGGGCAGCCAAGTGGAAAACAGGCTCCTGGAACTGCTGAGATAGGTCATCTTGAAAGATGGGAATTGGAGCGCAATCGGGATAATTTTACTTTCATCCAGTACAGACATGGAATTTAGAGATAAAAAAGAAAAATAAATTTCCTACCTTGATATGTCTGTTCTTGTCACTTTGTTCTGTGCACAAGGTCTGTTATAGGTTGCTTCTTTTTAGACCTTTTAAAACTTAACTTGCAAATAGTGTAGCAATAATGGTTGCATCCCCCAAAAGTTATAACTTCTCTAAGATTATCCCCCATCTGATCATAGTGGCTCAAACATTGCACCATGAGATATTGTTCTGAAAGATATTCTAAAAACCGAACGAAGAAGATTGCTTCAGCAGGTTTAAACACAGGAATCCACTATAAATGCTCCCTCAAGTATAAAAGAACTAGTAAAAGAAAGCTCCCAGCAACATTTACCAGGAGTACCTATCATGACTTTACAAATAATCTGAACTATTGTCCAAAACTGTAATGTATGTGCTGATGTTTTGTTTCCCACATGCCGGGTACTTTGTCTTGTTCAGACACAGTTTGTTTTCTTAAACTCAGCTTTTGGAGGCTATGTCTTCTGTAGTGCCTGACTTACAGACTCTAAGGCAGCCTTGGCATTGCATTTCAGGTGCCTCTGAAGCTATTATCAGAGCTAAACCACATATTACAGATCTCTTTTGCTAATATTTACGATGTGCTTGGAATGACAGACATTCTGGCTTCAAAAACAGAAAAGATAGAAATTTAAATGTCTTTTTCCATAGAAAACTCACCCTGTGGAATTGTATTTTTTGCAGGTTTTATCACTTTATCTTCTATGATAATGAGAAGCCAGTGCTCTTGATTGAAGAGCTTGGCCGACAACTAATTCATGGAAGTGTTTTGGTTTTTTTTTCTGCCTCAGAGTGAATACTTGAAGGTTTTTTGCACTTTTGCCTAGAGACCAGTAATGACTCATGGTTGCTTTTTATCTGACCAATATATTTTTCAGCCTGTGTATACTTATAACTCACAATGCGCAATTGTGAGTCCATCTGAATAATGGATTTTTAGCATCCGTGAAATTCTGTGCATAGAAAAGTAGTCCTGGACCTGCTCTAGAGAGTGGCAGAAGTGGAGACAAGTAGGTTCCACCTACCCCATCCCTAAACAAGGACTTAGATGAGAGGGGATGACTTGCCTTCCCGTTACAAGGTACTTTCTCCATTGTCTGGGAGAAAGTCAGGACTAGGCCAGACAGCTCCCTTTTAGGTGACCAATGTCAGATGAAATGAAACTCCTGATGAGGGCTAAATAAAACCTTGTTTGAACTGAAAAATTCCCTACATATTTTTTCAGTAACCTAGGTAAATTTTAGCTCTTATTTTCCTCCCAAGCCCTATTATGAGATGAGACAAGCTATGTCCCCGAAGGCTTGACTAAAGCAGATGCCATGGTTATTTTCATTAAAAAATACAGTGGGAGGAGGAACTGTACCCAGCTTTTACACAGTAGGTGACTTATTAGATAGCTCACTCAAGATGTGGGGGAGCCACATCAAAGCGATCCGGTGGGAAACAGAGAAGCAGGCAGCCAAAGCGGCCGCCCCTGACAGCATGATGACTATGAGCACAGCTCTGTTAAGCTGCAGTTTCAATGAGGCCAAGTGATCACAGAGGATGATTGAGACAATCAAACACACCACAAGAGAGTCAAGGATACAGACCTTTTATTAGGTAATTGGTCTTGGACATAACTGAGGACGTTGGAGCTGTGACTTGCCTTTCTACGTCAGGGTGAGTAAATCCTTTAATAATCCTCTCTGTCTGCATTCCTCAGCCTGCAAAATGGTTTTGCAAATGTGGGACCGTCCTGGCTGTGCTTATACCACTTGAAAAAGCAAACTTCAGACAACTGAAGACAGGACAAGCTGCGGCTCCTTGCCCACCTTTCACACCATCTCCCCACCTCCCGAGACAGCCAGCAGCGTGGGTGAAGCCCGTGGACTGCTCGTCCCAGGAGGTTCTGAAAGACACACTCCGAGCCCGAGCGGGCCGGGTCTCCGTCTGAAGGGGACCCTTAATAATCTACCTATGCCTGGTTACTGAATATACCAACATTTTTTCAGTTTCTCATCTTAGGTTCCCTAATCTTTATTTTTATGCAGTCTCTGTCATGAAGCCCCAATGTAAACCGTGCACAGAATGACGTTTGCAGAAAAATGTAAATAGTCTTGCAGTGCCCAAAAACAGTGCTGAAATCTCTTGCACGCAATCTCCTGGCACCCCACCTATGAGATCCCTAACAGATACAAGCAAGTTAAGTGAGGCATGATCTCCTCTATTAGACCAGCTGGTAGAGCTGCAGAAAACAAGCAAGCTTTCAGGCACAGAAGCCCTTCTTCCCATCTCGGGGAGAAGCTCCTGATTCAGAGTAAAGAAAGGCCTGTGTGTCCCAGACAGCGGTGTCTGTCCGAGCCCGGAGGAAGGGTTGTGTGCCCGAGGCCACGGTGCCTGTGCCCCACCACTGCCCGATGGGTTTTGCTGCTGTATCAGTCAGTCTAACAAAAGGTATTATTTCTTCTTCAAAAATTGCTGCAGCTATAGCCTTAGACTATCACAGTTACAACAGTGTTGCCATTTGTATAAAATAAAACCCTAAATCATCCCACTAACAGGGAGCAATTTGTTCTCTGCCTCGGTCGCCTTTTGTCTTTCAGTGAATGTAACCCTGTCCCCTATTGCCCGTGTCTGCATCCAATGGATGCTAAGGGAGCATCATGGGAAATTAACATTTTCCTTTTGGAAACACCTACCTTCAGTGATCGTGAAGGGTTTGTTCTTCTCCAAATAGCAGCTGCTGAAGATTTTAAAGGTCTGTTTAAGCTTCAGCATTTTTACACAATTCTTGCATTAAGGAGAGGAGGAAAGAAGGCAGGCAGGAAGGAACAGTAAGCACTATGCTATCCATGCTCATGGTTTATTTTCTATAATGCTTGCTGTGTAACAGTCCATCTAGCCTATTGTGCTCTTGCCAAAAGTAGTCATAAAAGATTGCTCAGGGAAGAGTAAGAACAGGACAAGTATGTGCAACGCATACCTCTAATGCTTTTCCAGCCATCAATTATTTCCAGCTTGGGCACTTTCAGGGCTAGATATAGCTTCTATGCATTTAGCATCTCCTCTATGAACTTGTTCCAGCTCCCCTTTTAACATCTACCTCTTTCGGTTGAGAAGTCAGATCCACATCTCACAGTGGAAAGAAACACCTCCTTACTTTACATGTACATACATTGAATTTCATCTGCCATTTTGCTGCCAGCTCACTCAGTCTTATGAAGACTTCCTGCATTCCACAATTAGCCTTACTACCTTAAACAAATTACCGTCATCTACAATCTTTCTTTGCCACTGACTGAACTATGGTTGTCTAGGAATATGTTGAACAGTACAGATCTCTGGATGGTCCTGAATTACATTGGTAAAGTCCTCTTGCCTTCAAGGACTGACTGTTTCTTCCAATTCTGTTTCCTGTTCCTAAACAAGTTTTTTATCTTTTCTCTTCTATGGTAGCTACCTAGTTACTGTATTGTGGATGTTTGGTCTGCTGCTAAACCAGAATATATATGGCAGTGAAAGTAAAAGATGGCAAAGAGTATATAAGCAGGTATGCAAGCACAGGAGCAAGGTGAGAGGACAAGGTTGATGTGATGTCCTTGGCTGTCTCTCCCAGTGCTTTCAGGGATAACTTCTGCAACTTTTGACTGCATCTAGCCACCTGGAGTCAGAAAAAGAGCATTCTACCTTGATTACTGGGGGAAAAAAACCTTGAGGGGACCTAGTCCTCCACCTTCTGAGGTGCTCTGCACACCCTCTAGGCTTTAAGGAGTGACAGAAGCCCAAGTTCACTGAAGGATCCACGAAGCAGCACAGCCTGGCCAGCCTGGGTCTGCACCCCAGCACTGCCGCTGTTCGCGCACGGGCTGAGCTGCCGAGCCTCTCCGTACGCTCTGCGCGACAGCAGGGAGTCCCACTTCCCTGCCACACGCAGCTGCAGAACAGCTGTGCGGAGATGTCCTGCTCACCAGAGCTGAGCCGACATGCTCTTCTCACCAGGGACGGGCTACGGCCAGAGTCAGAAGGTGCTTTCCCCACAGCACCCCGGCAGAGACCTGCGATGGCTGGACTCCCCCCAGCTTCTTGCCTCGCACGTACAGCGTCTCCCCTCCCTTCTCCATCCGGAGCTCTTCTCCATTCCTGGTGATTATCAGCTGACAAAATCTCCCTGGCAGCCGGTTTCAGGGGAGCTGGAAAAGCTCTAGACAGTAACAACGTACCTCACTGGCTGGCATCCCACAAGCGTGTGAGTCTGACTCTAATCTTGTTCCCGGGCAGCTCCTTGTTTTCCTTTCCTTCCCATCCCCATTCCTAAAGAAAGTAAAAGTCATCAGAGCTTATTCTAGCCAGCTGGCCACCTTAAACAGACACCAGCCCTGCTCATAGCCCAGATGCATGAATACTCATGTAGGGACAAGCCTAACATCCATGGTTTTTAGCCAGATACAAAATACTGTGTTGTACAGTCCTGGTATTCTCCACCTAAATCCAAAACACAGCCCCATACCAGCTACTAGGAAGAAAATTCACTCTATCCCAGCCAAAACCAGGACATGTACCTACCACGCTGCCCCACGCCACTGCCGCCAGTGGTAAGTGCCACCTACTATCAAATGCTCTGTCCCCATCCTCACCACCCTCCTCTTCCTCTGCTGGCCTTTGGCAAGGATCCTAGTCATGGTGAAGTCCTCTTCTGAGCACGACCATTACACTGGCATTCCTGGGAGTGAGGGAGTCCTCTCAGGCAGTCAGTCTTGTTCTGGAGAGCAAGGACATATAGAAGATATATAGACAATATAATATAGGGGTTGCGGGAGCCTGCTGGGGGCTGACTGGGTGGGCTGGAGCGGAGGAGCATGGCTGTCCCTGCAGCTGAGGGAGGTTTCTTCAGAGGGTTTGCTCTATTTTCTTGTTAAATGACCCACTTCAGGCTATTTTAGAGTTGCTCAGCAACTCTTTTGTCAAAAGCAGCTGGCGTGACTTCTGCACCGGCCTGGGGCACGGAGCCTGCAGGGATGCTCCTCTCTGCAGCGTGGAGGACATCTTCTTCACCTCAGCCGCTGTGGGAGAAAGGAACGAAGCTATTTTGGGAACTCAATAACAACAACAGGTTTTGTCTCTTGCCAGAAATAGCGTGCAGCACTTGTCTCCTGACTTGCTACCCTGAGGAGAGGACTTGTGCTCAGAGCCCCAGCCATCCCACGCTCACCCTGCATGAAAACCCAAGGGAGGTGTTCACAGCCATGTTCCTGGCACTGGTCAGCTCTGGCTGGGTATACTTTTTGTCGTGGTTTAAGCCCAGCCGGTAACAAAGCACCACGAAGCTGTTCGCCCACTCCTCCCCCCCAGCCTTGGTGGGATGAGGAGAAAATAGAACGAAAAGCTTGTGGATCAAGATAAGAACTGGGAGGGATAACTCACCAGTTATGGTCACCGGCAAAAGGCAGGCTCAACTTGGGGAAGAAACAAAATCAATTTAATTTACTGCAAATCAAATTAAAACAAGGATACTGACAAGTGAAACCAAACCTTAGAACACCTTCCCCCCACCCCTCCCTCCTTCCTGGGCTCAACTCCACTCCCCATTTTCTCCACCTCCTCCCCTGCAGCAGCACAGGGGGATGGGGAATGGAGGTTACGGTCAGTTCGTCACACCGTGTCTCTGCCGCTCCTTCCTCCTCAGGGGGAGGACTCCTCACTCGTCCCCTGCTCCACCGTGGGGTCCCTCCCACGGGAGACAGTCCTCCACGAACTTCTCCAACGTGAGTCCTTCCCACGGGCTGCAGTTCTTCACGAACTGCTCCAGCGTGGGTCCCTTCCACGGGCTGCAGTCCTTCAGGCACAGACTGCTCCAGCGCGGGCTTTCCCACGGAGTCCCGGCCATCCTGGGGGGCCTCCGCTCCCCCGCTCCCCTCCATGGGCTGGGGGGGACAGCCTGCCGCCTCACCGCGGGCTGCGGGGGCATCCCCTCCTCCGGCACACCTCCTCCCCTGCCTTCCTCACTGACCTCGGTATCTGCACGGCGGTTTCTCTCACATTCCAATCTCCTCCCCTGCTGAAGGTTTCCCCTCTTAAATCTGTTCTCCCAGAGGCGCTACCACCATCGCTGAGGGGCTCGGCCTGGGCCAGCGGCGGGTCCGGCTTGGAGCCGGGGGAGCTTCCAGCAGCTTCTCACAGGAGCCGGCCCTGCGGTCCCTACCCCGCTACCAAAACCCCACCACACAAACCCAAAACACTTTTAAGAGTGGTACCAGGTGGGGTCCCCTGGGAAATAAGAGAGGGAGCCCACAGGTCTCTGGTCCTTGGGCTTTCAGGGGGGCGGCTAGGTTTGCCAAGCGAGCACTCCCCATGTGGAAGCACAAACAGGTCCTGAGGAAAACTTCTGAGGACGAAGAAACCCCCCGAATTTCTTCTTCCAGCACCAAGGAAAGGCTGGTACCGGCAGAGGCCAAGCAGAGCCCGTTCTGTAGGTGGGACGTTCAGTTACTGGGCTGGCCTTGGTGCAGACAAGTGTTCCGCTGTGCTAACAGGACTCTTGTGAACCGGAGTGAGAGGAGTATCTGGTAGCCACAACAGCGCTGTGAGCCTAGCTGGACTTTTTAATAAAGAGCATAAAGATTGTAGGACAGACATGGATGCTTGTGCCCGGATAGACATGGGACATACATGATGATATTTACCTACTCTCATAAAGCAATTTGAGATTTATTGAGAGCTATTCCATTCAAAGTCCTGACAAAACTTTGAATTACAAAACCATTTTCTTTTCATTTCTAAATAGTATAACAGCACCACTTAGCAAAATTATTTTGGGCAAGGTACCTAGTGCCAGACTGCTCTCTGTATGACTGTTATAAAGTTAAACATGGCGTAACTCTAACTCTTGGACTATTTTAGTAAGTTAAGATAAGCTATAGCTATGGTTCTTTCCAATGTTTAAGCAATATAACAATTAGGAATTGTTAGTACTATGTTCCTTCCTTTCCAGATTTGAGGAAACCAAATTAGGACATTTCTAGCTGCTAGCAAAGGAAAATAAAATTAAACTATGTTCTTTCCTTCCAGTGATGTAGTGAAAAATAAGAAAAAAAAAAAGAAGATACACTAGTTGTTTGGTAAATAAAAACTTAGGTAAACATGCCTGTTTGATACGTAGCAAGAAAGTAATAATTTCTTCATTGCTCTACACTGAAGTAGATAAAATCCATTTACCCATGTTTCTCCTTGGCTACCCCATGGCTCTCCATCTTTGTCTTATATTCGAAACATATTCAGGTATTTTTACTACAGACTCATTTATTCTCCTTATTCTGTGGCTAGAAGTACACCACACATGAGTTTAGGTACTACTACTGAATTTCACAGGGAATGGAAAAACAGACAGAAAACTCAGATTACTCAGCACTAAGTCTCTTCCAAATAATTTGGCAAAAGCATTCCACATTTTCTGTCACTAAATAAACAGAGAGAAGCCAAATGTTTTGAAGTTTCAGTCACTAGGGATCCCCAGTGATGTTAATGTTCCCGGAATACTGTTTGAGCAGTTATACCAAATGGGTTGTTTTCTTTGTCCCTGAATGGAGCTTCTCCTTCAAATAAGACAGTAAACAATAATCATCATTATGATTCTTTATAAAATCTTCTAAAATGCAATATTAAGATTTTTATTCTCTTGTGTGCTTTTGGAGATGTTTAGCTGAATGTATGAAATGGAAAATCCCCTACAAAGCAGAAAACACACCAGGGCCAAGGGGATGCTGAGGACAAATGACTGAAAATCATCTATCAGATCCTAACTGATACTTTTTCCTAAAATGCACTTACAGCAGAAAAATAATAATGGAAACCACCTGCCTCTGTCCAAATCTGCAGAAAAACAGGGAAAACCCCCTTTAATTGTACCTGTAGCAGGAAAAACAAGGTGCAGTACTCGTTGCCTGTGCCACGTGAGCGGTGATTCAGAAATGGATTTACCAGGGAGGCTCCAGACCGTCTCCCATATGCACACACACTATTCCCAGTGGTGCCCATCACGTGTCTCCCACTACAGAGTAAAGGGAGGTGTTGGAGCTTCATCCTGCTCCCCATTTAGATCCTGGCTCTCTCTGCCCCCCCCGTACCTGGGAGGCTGGTGCCTGCCGGTGGGAATGACCTGGAGGTTGATCCTGCAAAGCGGGAAGATGGGAGAGTCCCCAGTTAAGAAAAACATTTAAGGAAATTTACAGTTGAAGAAGATGTTAAAGTTCCATTGAAAGCAAAAGGACTGAAGAACATTTTTAAATCCCATTAGCTTCAGTGAGAATTAAATATGTGATTAAAGGTAAGTGCATAATTTTGTGAATAAGAATTCTTTAATGACCCTTAAATCTACAGCTGTCTCATCAACATTATCTAGAGTGGAACCAGAAATTATTTCCGGTGATCTGAGGCTAAACTACTTGAAAATTAAACTTTATGATGAGCAAGGGACAATGATTCATGTTAGAGATCTACAGTTCCCTCTCTTCCTGTCAGTCAAAACCGAACCTAAATCTTCACCTTGCACACACAAAGTCCTTAAGGGTTTTTATTATTGCTAAACTACTTGAAAATTAAACTTTATGATGAGCAAGGGACAATGATTCATGTTGGAGATCTACAGTTCCCTCTCTCCCTGTCAGCCAAAACTGAACCTAAATCTTCACCTCGCACACAGAAAATCCTGAAGGGTTTTTGTTACTGCCCATTTTCATTACTTTATTTGTAGTTTTTATTTTCTTCTTAAAACTACGTAGAAGTTGTCTAATAACTATGCTTGCCCGGATCAAGACTTCATAAAACCCTCTTAAAAATTGATGGCCTCATAAAGTAGCAGTCACCTATGCAGAAATTGTATTTTCTCCTAGCTTAACTGAGCAAATCTCTACAAGAAAACCTCGGTAGCTTTAAAACATCGGCAGCACGCGCTGTCAGCTCTCATCCCCGCTACATGGAGGTGTCGTACCCTGCGGTGTCCCAGCCGCTGGAGCAGAGTCGGTGCCGACGCTGCTGTCCCACAGCACTGCTGAGCGAGCCGAGGGCACACGGACATTGCCCAGGGATGGGCAGCCACAGAGCTCTGGTCCCATGTCCCAGCGGCGTGTGAAAAACACCCCAAATCACAGAGCCAAGAGTCAAAGTCCTGTATTTACCAGCAGTCTTAGTCAACCTTTTCATAGCGCTGGCTTCTTATTCAAGTCGAGTCTTTTCAGGGTGTTTGCTATTCCCTACATACTTGTTGAAAGTGAGTTGTGAGGGGGAAGAACCCTGATCTTATAATAAACATTTGACAACCTGACATTCCATAATTACACTGGATTTTTTTTTTTTTCCTTTAAAATTGTAAGGCAGGACTAGAACTGTAGCTCTTGTCTTTTTTAATTGTCTCCTCATCTCTAAGCTTCATTCACCTTCTGAGATAGAGATCGGTTAATAAAACAAACATTTGCAACAGGAATTTGAAATTTATTGAGTGTTTTGGGTTTGTTCAACAAAATAAGAAAAGCCCAAAGAATGTTTATACATTTAATATTTCTTGCCTTTGCCCTCATACTCCACTTCTACCTCTTTTTACACTGCACTCTGAAGAAAAGACAGGGAAAGAGCTGCACTACTGAATGAGAGACCATTAATATCTTTGGCTTTTCCTAATCTGAAAACTGAAAAGTTTTTATTATTTTTAAGGAGAAAATTTGCTTTTTCTCCTGAAACATTTATCATATTCTACAGCTTTCTATTCCATAGGGTTGTACACTTTTATACTGTGGAAGTCTGACTTGGTTGTTCCCCAACAGTATCCTTCTAGTAGTTCTTACCTTAAACACAAGATGTCAGGTTTTCAGCCCAAACATCTTTAAGCAGGTCAAAAATGTTTTTGGCATTGGATAAATTCCAGTATTACTGGAAAGAAGAAAAACACTAAAAAATTAAGAAAATAAGGATTGCACAATCTCTTTGACTGGTATGTCAAGGCTTTGACCATTAGTTCTTTGTGTTTCTAAATTACTGCCATAATGGAGATGCCAGACTAGGAAATTGGATCTGACCCTCCATATCCTGAGACTGGCAAAAGGCAGAACACAGCACCATCGTTTTATCTTGGTAAATTTTATTTAATCACTGGAGGCCTGCTGTGTCCCTTCTATGTCCTTCTGAAAGACTGTACAAATGGGAGACACAGACCAAAAGGTATATGTAGAATTATGGGTTTGGAATAAAACATAAAACTTTCTCTTTAGACAAACTCCTCTCTGAAAGCGGAGATTTTTAAAAACTGTCTATGGTCTGTTGTACAAAAGTAGCAATGGTTCTGAGGCATGAAGTGGGATCTAGACCTAAATGTTCCCAAAGCTTAAAGCTTTTAATGCACAGCATTGTGGGTCAAAACTAATGCTACAATGGAAAAGTACTTTTGTTCTTAATCTTGTGGTCTCTGATCAGATCCAGCTCTAAACACACGCGACCTGGCTGCCAGCTGAAGGAGCAGTTAGCCCTTGAAGGAGCGTATCCCTGGTTTGAAACTGCTGAATGGCACTCACATGCATCGTGCTTTCTTAACGATCGCTCTGTAGCTTTTACTATCACACGCATTTAATAAAATTGCTTGTTTGCATAAGCTCCATGTTGATCTTACACGGGGTCCTACATTCACTAAAAGTTTCCTTTCTAGACAACTGATGCTTTTCACTGATGATTTTGATTCCAGATCTCAGAGCCTGTAGGGAAGGGAATTCAGCCTTGTAGGTATTGACTCGGAAGGAAAGCTCTCACACTGAGTTTTCATATATTGTTTATAACATAATCTAGAAAATATTAACCACAGTACTCTATACCTACTAAATGCACTTTAAAACAAATGTTAAATCCTTCTGTGTTTGGTTTCCTCTAGGCTACAGCCAAAGCTATTTGACTGCTTTAGGATTTGAAATTATAATACCCTCCTGTCTGCAGTGGAGGCTTTTTCCCCCAGCCCAGAAGAGAACAGAATTAAAGCACTTACAGTGTTTCCTTACTTTGGTGCAGAGCTTAGAGATGATCAGTGGAGGAACAAAAAAATAGGAGTACTACAAGCAAAATCTGCAAAGCAAAAATCCGTAGCAGACAACGACACAATCAATATATGGCAAGATACTAGGAAGGAGAATAATGTCCTGGAAACCTCCATGTTCAAAAATGGAGAAAGAAAATTGAGAAACAAAGACATCTGTACTGATAAATTCACAGAAGTGGCAATTCAGGAAGCAAACCTGTACAGGAGCAGAGGCAGGACTTCCAAAAAAGAGGGGCAGAACAGGCAACCTACTTGTTTTCCTCCTGAATTCTCCGCAACAGGATTTCCTCGTCACATCATGTGGAGCCATGTAAATATGCCCCCTTTGGCTACGTGACAGGAATCATTTCCTCCACCGTGCTTGCAGGGAAGGAAAGCAAAAAGGAGAGGTCAGGATCTTGGGGATTTGTATTAGCAGATAGCACGTAGTCAGGAAAGGGATAAAGATTACAGGGGAAGTGGTGCTATTGGTCTCTAATCCTTTTCTGTCACACATACTTTTTATACTAATCATAGGAAATATGTGGAAAAAATTAAGCTTTACTATTCTTCACTTTCAATTTCTAATTGGTGCTTAATGCAGGCTATCAAGATTTCAAAATGTACCTAGAACAAGCTCACAAGCTGAAATTTTGTTAGCATGTGAAAGTAAAAATTTTTCTCTCTGAGTTTTCAAATGTTTCTGTGCGTATCTCCACCCCAAAGAAAGAAACATGGGAAAATAGGTGTCTTAAATCTTGGCAAGTCTATTGGCATATTCTTAGCTGTGTTCTCTCTGCTTCACATATCTAAATGCTGAATAATAGCTTAGCTTAGATAGATAGTCTAGTTTTAGCATTACTTCACATTGTACCACACAACCAAGCACAGTTAAAATGGCATGACCGTGTGCCTAGGGTATCTTTTCAGTTTCTGAACTGAAAGTTCAAGACATCCATTTTCAGCAGCCTAAGAAGCGTGGACCTTGCCTAAATGAAAGCAAGGCAACAGCTGCGCTGGAATCTTTTCAGTGCCGTAACCCCATTTGCACGGACGTAGTTTTGCCAGTTGAAAGGCTTAAGATTTCTAAATAGGAAAGAGAAAAGACTGCTTTCGTATAAAAGCATCCGACACGTCTACATCCCCACTAGGAACTGCATCAGTATAACTCCCAGCCAAAAAAATGCACTGCAAGCAAAGCTGTTAACCTGGAAGAAGCACGTTGGCTTCCTTAACAGTCTGTTTGCAGGAATTGCTGTGGTTTTTCCCAATTTCTTCTGCGTTTCTCAGTGGTCCAGCAGAGCTGGGACCCTAATTCACGCTTAACACAGTCACACAGAAAAGGCGTAGACTCCTGCAGCAGTGTCGTGCCTAAGCACTCAGGTAACATGAACAACTGCTTTTTTTAGGTCTGGTCAACGTGCAGCAGTTCCGCTGGTTACAAATGGATTCATAAAAGCTGACACCAGAAAGGACTCTTCTAATAGGTTTGAGTCTTATTTCCTACCACGTAGTATGTACAGAGTACACATGATGCACGTCTGATGGAAACATAACTTCTATTAAAGCATCCATCCTTGAAGACTTTAAGCACTACAAAATCTATTACATTTGTTGAGATGTACTAGTTTATTTTTTTATTCTATTATTTTATTCTATTCTATTGTATTAAGACATTCTATTTGAACAAGACTAACACACTCAAGTTAAACTACTTTGTACGACTGCTCTGTCCTTATTGCTAGTTACTGTATTTATTTCCACACAGCTCATGAAATTATTGAGCAATGCCAGGATTCACACTAATCCCTGTTGAACTCAACTGGAAACAGCCCCACCTGATGTTCTTTTCCTACTGATAGTTACTTCTTGATTCCAGTTACCAGTTTTTCATCTATTTTACATGTGTACTACTTCTGTTGCACTGTGATGTGTTTTAAAACAAGAATATCATGCAGCATTAAGATAAACGCTTCACCCACTTTTAAATACATGCATACTTAGTCAATTTTAGACATTTTAGACCAATTTCTTGTCCTGTTGATGTGACTAAGGAAGCTGGGAAGACACATGCTGTTAACATACACTGCTAACTAACTGGTTTATTTAAATAAACATATCTTGTTTGGGGCATTGATTCATTGGCATTGATGCAGATTATACCAGTTTACCTTCACTGGCTCTGAATTGCATCAATTTAATTTCACTGATTTAAAATCATGCTGTTAGTGCTATGTTCAGATCAATTCTCAGCTTACAAAAATTTACCATATACCTTATAGTTGTATCCTAAAGGAACCGCAGATAAATGTTGTCACTGGAAAATAAGAAGTACTCAATAAATGCACTTCATGAGCATCGCCAGCGTAAAGAAAGCCTACCGCTGTTTCACATATGAATTGCTTAACCAGTAGTCTTCTAGCATTAGATCTTTTCAGCTGTGAAAAGTTCATAGGTGATAAAAACTTAAAAGACAAATCTGATGGCAATGACAAGGTTATATGGTGATCTCCCACAGTTGCTCTCTTCTCTTTACGTTTATGCTCTCTCTCATGAGCAGATTGAATCACTCCAAGCAGCAGGCGAAGTCACGCTAAGTCAAGCAATCATAAGTAGTCAGACACCTCTTGATCTAATTCCTCTGAAGAAGAACACTCTTTATTGCAATTATATTTACTATTTTTTATAAAATCTGCCACTGTTCATGTAAAAGTGAAACTTCTGACTTGGCACTGAAGAATATGATGGTGAAAACGTTCTCCATGAGTCTAATTCAAGTTTGTCTGAAGTTTAAAGTTACACCAGTGCTTTTTACCCTGGTGCTCCAAAGCCACACCAAGTGAGCTAGTCTCGGTTCTTGTCCTCATGAACAGAGAGTCACGTAGCAAGAATCCATCACAACTGTTGGCGTCCCAGCGGACAGGCACGAGTGGCTCCTTGGGAAGGCTCCTGTGATAGGCTTGGTATTTTTGAGGTTTTATTTTTTGTGTGTGTTGCTGATAAGCATACCGGATCCACAAAACAAACTGCAGGGCTTTCGCTGCAACCTTGGCTTGCTGGCAGCCTCAGATTCCACTCTGACAGCCTAAGGATTTTGTTTTCTGTCCAGACAGTATCTTCAAATGTTACATTTTTTCCCCCCAGTTATGCTTCCCTAGGATAAGAGGTTTATTGATGCCTTTTCATTACTCCAGGGATTGTTTCAACATCTCTTTTTCTTTTTATAACTCCATCTAGGACTTAATCTGCAAACCAAGCAACTAACCTTATTGTTAGGGCCAGACGTACTAACGCTGCTTCTAAAATGGCTACTGAAAAATAACTTTTGTAGGGAGAGTGCAAACCATTTCTCACCTATGTTTATCAAGTTCCTAGCTGAACTCTTCTTTTCTTTAAAAACAGCTTTCTATTGCAGTCTGTAGATTGCTCCAGCTGGCCCGCACTTCTTAATATTATTACTTTTGGCCTGTTTTAAAGCAAGAGATGTTAGATAAGAAAATATAGGAAAAGACTTTTAGGAACAGTTTTTTCAAGTACTACATGCAAAAAGACACGTGATGTTGTGTGCAGACCTATTACTGGTGGATGTACAAATGTATGGCTGTTTTCAGCTGTATTCAGCAATTCCTAAGGCAAAACGCATGCCATTTACCAGCACTTTTTTCAAGGTATGCAATGAAGTCTTTAAGAATCAGCCTTTAGCTTAACTATGGGGGAGCAAAGAATGCCCCAGGTAAACAGTCCGTAGCAAAAATAGTGAAACTACCTTTCGAGGCAATCATTTAACTGATTCCCTGTTAATTGCTGTGTCTTAGCAGCCCTTCAGAAAAGATGTGCCACCTGACACTGCGTTGTGTCACGTATGGGATGTGTATCGCAGCAAGTAAACCGTTTGGTTTTGTCAAGGCAATTTGCTGCCTGTTCCCATTTCTGATGCTTCTCAATCCCCACTGCAGTCAAACTATCTATAGAATAATCAATACAACATATAGAATAATCAATACACCACTACTTTAATTTTGCAGAATCATAATTCAGCCTCCTTTTTTCCATCCAACTGTGAAGATTTTCTGAGCATGTTACCTCTACAGTGAAGCTGGCCTTACAGGCTGGGAAACACTGGGGGGGGTGCAAATTAGGGTCAAAGCCATAAAAGGAACCTTTATTTTGACCTGTGATGGTATGAAACCAGCATCATCTTACTCTGCAGAATGACTTACTAAGTGTAAGCAGACATTACTTCTTGTGGCAGTAATAAAAATAAATTTGTGGAGAGGAATTATGGTATTTTGCTCCTGCTAGTGAATTAGGTTTTATTCTCGCTTTTCTTTCCTTGGTAGAATTGTCACACATGTCCTACCAAATATTTGCTTTGGTACACTAGGTAAAATCCCACTGGAAATCCGGACACATTATCTGAGCAAGGGAAAAAGTTTAGATTCCTGCCTTCTTACACAAAAGGAGTGTGAGGTTGAAGGTGGGTTAAGTTCCTGGTGTTAGCTTACGCATATAAAACCCTCACAGCACACACGTGCTATTCAGTAATAACTACAGCCCAGCAGACGAATTCTCGTGAATGAGGTGATCCCCAGCCAAACGAAGTGAAAATAGGGGGAGTCTCTGAGCATACATAATTTTACTTTTAACTGTGAAACATGCTATTAATTAGCTAATGTCACGTGACACGCTGGATGGAGAAATGCCTGCCTTTTGTCTGCGTTATGGCAATACCTCGAGTATCAGCCAAGACCGGGGGATTCACCGGCCCACGCGGTGCCGCAGCCGCGAACGCTCCTTGTCGCGCGTGGCTTACAGCCTAAATAATCGAGACAGGCAAAGGGCAAAAGGGGATCCAGAGATACGGGAGTATCTCGTCCAAGGTCACACGGCTGGTCAGTCACAGAGCTGAGATTAGAAAGGGGGGTCCCCAGGCCCCCACCCCAGTGCCCTCGTCACCAGACCGGGCTGCCCGTCCCTGCTCGGCTCGCGAAAGCAGCTGGGTTTGTCACAGCAGCTCCTTGCAGAAGCGATAAGTCTCCACAGAGTCACAAAGCGTGTAATGGGAGCCGCTGCTGATAACGGCGGGTTTTGTTGAATTACAGAGACGAGCGTAAGGAAGCCTTCAAAATCATTCTGAAATTTGGCTTTAAGAAGTAAAGAAGCATAATTAAAAAATAGCTAATTTGAATAGCTCTATGTATCCCCACTGTCTGATCAGGTTAATTACTTAATTTGATTATTTTCTGAAATCCTTTTAAATAATTAACATTGTAAAAAAACCCTCTAGTGCAAAATGATAAAAGCATAATTTGATAATCCTGTAATAAGGGTAGACAATTGTTTTAACAGATGTTCAACTGCTTTTCAGGCCTGAAGCTAAGAAGGAAAAGATAGCAATTTGCATATCAGAGAATTACGCACAATATTTTCGAAAACGTAGCTGCTAAGTCTATTTTACAAAACATTCTATTTGTGTGTCATTCTGCATAGTTAATTAAAACAATGATAGCTATAAAATGTATTTGCCCTTCAGCAGAATTTACGCTCGCTGTGCTGCTGTCAGGTAATCCTGTGGCCAGCTATTACTATAAAAATAACTTGAGAGGCATATTAATAAAAATAACACAGTAATGAAGGATTCTTTCGTTGGGAGAGTCTAAAAACGCTGATGTAGTTTGGAACGGTCTCATGCCTGTACTGCTGCTGACAGTGGTAAATAACTTCAGCTTCCTCAAAATGACTGCATCGCGTCCAGGCTGTGTGCATCGAGGCATTTCATTCCAGATTAATGCTGATAAACGATTCGAGTGTCGTCTGCTGCTAAGGAGAAAATCGGTGATAGCGGGATACGTGGAGCGTAGCTTGATTCAGGTGTGGTTCTGGGACTAACAGCGAATAAACCCAACTGGGGAAGCAACCTGTGGTCATGAGATTCCCAGCTCAGTCCCTCAGTTTGAACCTCAAGAACTTAAAAACATATACTGCTGCTCTATGAAAAGTTTGGTTTCAGTACCTTGCTTCACTCAAGCGGTTCTTTGCATTTGCAGAAGATGAAAGTGATTCCCAAGTTATGAACCCAGGTGACACGAGGGACGATGATGTAAGAAAGTCTAAGAAGAATAAAAAATTTGGGTGAGGAGAAGGAAGTAATTTCCATCAGCTTAAGCTGCTGGTGAGCCTAGCCCTCAATGGGAAACTGGATGCAGCAAGATCAGGAACAGAAACACGGTCATGAGTCTGTCTACAGAGCTGTAGGTTAAACAGAGAGCTTTGTAGCATTTTTAGGAAGAAAAGATGTGATAGGAAAAAAGAGAAAGATACTAAAAATTAGTGATGTGGGCAGAGAACTAAGAAAAAAAAGTGTCGCAAGTGTAAAGGAGGATTTCAAAAAGAACTCCATTGCAAAACAAGAAAGGCATTAAGGAGGATGCATCGAGGTTGTAGGTGCCCTTTGAAAGATGACTTGAGACATTGATAAGATCTGTTTGGAAAGATCCATCGATTTCAGAAAAGCATTTTCTCTCCCTAGCCCAGATGTGGATAGTAAGCACATATGTGGTCCAAAAGGTTTGATTCTTCCAGGCAATGCTTTCTCTGCTTGAAGCAACTCACATACATGAATATACCTATCTTGTAATTCCAGTGATGTGCCAATGACTACATTCTCCCAAAGTTTTCTAATGAACGCCCGTGCAAAAGCTATTTAATGGAATTTCTGGAGATACTTTCAAGAAACATAGTTATATTTTGAAGGTTGTTTCCGTAGTGCTAGATAAAACTAATGGCACAGACGCTTTTCAAAACAAATACTGTAACAATTAAACTAGGCACACTGTCATTCCTCCTGATTAAATCAGAATGCTTGTAAGAAATTATTCTAGAGCATGCCTTTTTCTAACCTATGCTTTCTGTAGAACATACATGACTCTTTCACCTCACAAGATGAACAGAAGCCCAAGGAGATAACTATATTTTCCTTCTAGCTGCAGAAACATACTGCATAACTATTAAAGCCAAGTACTGTCAAGGATACTTTCTTTTGCGTACTACAATTCAGATGCGAGGAGGATTTTTCTGAGTTATACAAATACATCTTCTTTACCACCAAGTAAGTTGTGCCCATGTATTCCACCTAAATTCAGAACTGCAGATGAAGGAGAAGCTTTAAGAGTTCTGTTCTCACTGGGTGGTCGCAGAAAACTGTTGTTGTGACTGCTATACCATTGCCACAAGCGTTTGTCACAGAAGTTCGTAGATATTTTTTGGTGAAAACTGTCAAGCCAGCATTGCCAGTTTACAACTTTTGAAAGCAGGACCACGTCCAGAGTGTAAGTGGTATGTACGGGATGTATTCTGGAGAATGTAAGACAATATGTTATGTACAGAATAGTGAGAATTACAGGTGTTGAACGGCAAATATGAGAACCTGAATTTTTATGTCATTTTCAAAATAAATATAAACATTTGGTTAAAGACATTTCATAAAATACTCAGAATACATTTGCAATGGTAGGCAAAACAGAAAATGAAAATTTAAAATACTTTGAAAAGACACTTAATAGCAAGGTAAAACAGACACACCACCCCAGAAAAGTAAGTTCTACACCCAATGACCCAGTACCATGCTGCCAGTTACTTACTGCTATACATAGGAAAGTAAGTCTTCAAATTTCCTCAGAGGCCGTCAGCATAAGCCCAGAAGAATGAATGTTAATTACTCATCCTAAAATTATTAATTATTTTTATTGAAAGTAATTTTCATGAAGGCTCAAGAACTACAGCCTTGGGAAATTGAGTCCTCCTTTTATATATGTGTATGCGCACACACAGAGATATATATAGATATATATACATAGCTGGTAGAGAGAGCACAGCCAGCTTTAGCTCTGCTGTATTGCTAAAAGTATCCAATCAGTTTTTAAATTCACTATAGAACTGCTCATCCGTAGTAATGAATTCTGCAGTTTGCTTATATGCTGCGTAGCCTAGTACTTTCTTTTGCTGAAGTTTTATGTAAGCTTGTGCTCTTTGATTAAAGGAAAGAAAGGAAGGGAGGAAAGAAGGAACTGAGGGAAAATAAGGAAGGACAGAAATTCTCAGGCAATGCTTTGTAAAATTGTACAAATTGGGAAAAATTGAATTCATCGATGCAAGAGCCACCACAAGTTCTTTGTTCAGCATGAATTAAAAAAAAAAAAAAAAAAAAAGATTCAGGTGTTACCAGAACTGTGGCAGTAATTACATTTATTGTTTAAAAATACAAGTGCCTCCCCTGGATCTCAGCTGTGGAATTTAAAAATCAGGCATGAGTAAAAGGACCACTCATAAACATACCTATTCAGACCAAACCCTCCAATAGTTTTAACAAAGATGAAAAAAATGATGGACTCTGCTGCATTCCCAGAGGCAAGCAAATCCAGGTTCTGGTGGATGACGGTGGATAGAGCTTTCCAAAATTGGGGACCCCTCAGAGAGAATGAACGCCCTGCCAGCTGTTTCCTCACACTTCATTTGCAGAGCTCAAATGTGTGAATCTCTGTGGAGTTTGACTTGGCGGTATATCACAGGGAGAAAAGAAATCTTTCAAGCAACTAGACTCAGTGCCACACAGCTGTGCCCAAGCACGATGAAGTTCTCGTAAACCAAACAGTTCGGCGAGAAAAAGGTTTATCTCTGTAGGATAGTTTGTTTTAATCTGTTATCTTATGCAAATCTGGTATGCTGCTATCTTTTTAATATCTCCCATAAGGTTTTATTTAAAGTCTAGACATGCTCTACAGAGAGCGTAAAACGCGTGGATCTCAAATCGCATTTTAAAGCAAGAAGGTTTTAGCAAGAGGGTCATTCTGGATGCAAATCTGACTCATGGTTTCTCAAACCCCGGGCAACAGCCAGCCTAAGACACATCATGTAGGCTGTCAGTCAGCCGCAGAGCAGCCTGTTTGGGAACCACGCGTTCAGCCCTGTACGGGCTCCGGCTGCCTGGACCCGGGCACCCACCAGCAGTGCCCTGAGCAACAGAACCAGCATTCCTCCCTGACCGCTGCTTCTCTCACCAGCTCCCTTGGGCAATAAGCGAGTGCCGTGCATCGCAGCATCCTATTTTGTGGGATTGTTGGGGGCTCGCGGGGTGTTAGGGTGGTCTTCTTTTGAAAATTCTTCTTCCTTGAGGTCGCTTCAATATGAATCTGTGTGAAGGCGTGGTGGGAAAGGCAAACGGTACATACTAGCAGGTCATGTTCTGTTTACCTCAGCCCAATATTTCTTTCTGTCTTACTACTATATCATTTCATACTTTTTTAATACATCCGAGAGAATATATACAGAATATGGCAAAGACTTGTCACAAAGCACACATATGTCAAGGAGCCATGTGGCAGGGAATGGCGGGGCCCCCTTGGGGGCTGCCAGGCAGGATCGCCGAGTACGATTAGCATTGCCGTCCTGGATTCCCCAGGACCATTTTTCCCCTGTTGTGCTTTAGTGCACGCGTTTCTGAATCAACAGCCGAGTGATATTGCTTGCTCTTGTAATGCTGTTGTCTTTCTAGGTTTTTTTTTTTTAAGCTCCAGCTTCTTGAACGGCAGGGTTGTAGGAAATTCTGATGTTTATTCATTCACGAGAAGTTTCACACTTTGTATTTTCAAAGTAAGCTTTGGGAGCATAAAGTCTAGAGGCTCAAATAAGAAAAGCTAAATAAACGTATTGTTTAAAAGAAATAATTCCTCTATATGATTTTCCCGCAGGGTAACGACATTGCGCAAATTCATTCACACCAACTTCTAGGTCAGCTTGGGTCTGGAAGAAGTACAGCATTTTCAAGCCAAAGAGCCTCCAAGCCGGCAGATATCGCCAGTTGCCACACAGAGAGCCTGGGGTGCCTCCGTTTCCAGCCTTCGGCAGGGCAGGGCAGGGCAGGGCAGGCTCCCCGCATGGCTTTCGTCGAGGCTCGGCTCCCCTTCCAGAGCTCACGCAGGCTTCAGTGCGGCGCAGGGCCCTCCGAGGCCGGGCTGGCCCCATCCGACGTCCTCCACACCCCGCGCTCCGGGACGGGGCCGGAGAGCGGCTGAGCTCAAGCACGGAGCCAGACAAACGCCACGGAGCTGGTCCGAGTCCTACGGGGCTTGCGCGAGCCTGAGCTAACGAGCTCGCTTGGGGTTGAGGTGACAGCCCCGGTACCCCCCCCAGTGTCACCTCCCCACTTGCAGACCTCCTCCTCCTCTCGCTCTAGTGAGCCCAGCCCCACACCTTCGCAAGCAGAGCAACTGATTAACTTCTGATTAACACTCCAGACGAAGCTCGGGGTGGAAACCGCGCTGTTAAGTTGGGTTTACTCCTACTCCGTTGGGTTTACAACCTACTCCGTTGCCGCGGGATCAGCTCCACGACATCTGCCCTGGGTGACGATGTCCACGCAAGATGTCCCGCTCTGGAGATACCGTCCTCGAGCAGAAGCGCCGGCACACCGGCCGGCCCTCCCAGCAGAACGCGCGGACGTTCCCCCGATCCCCTTCACCGCGAGTACCCCAACCACCAGAAAGCGTTTCGGACCGCTGTGGGGTCTACCCGCTTGGGGTTTTTTTTTTTTAATTGTTCAAGGTGTTTTTTTGTTTTCTGAATCCCACCCTACCGCCTGTTTTTGAGGGCGCAGCTTCCGCTGGCGACGGTTTGCCTTCTCGGGGGGGGAGGTTTTTTTGTTTTGTTTTGTTTTTAAACCGGAGGCTCGCCGTTTGTCCAGCAGACGTTACCCTCGGCCGACGACCGGCGTTACGAAATTTACACCGGCTGAATGAGGGGCGAGGCCGAGGAGCGCTGCGTCAGAGCGGGGCAGGCGGGCGAGGAGGCGGGCCGGACCGGGGCGGGGGGGGGGGGGGGCCGGCCGGCTGCCCCGCGGCACCAGGGCCGGCTGCCCGCGTCCTCCCCGGGATGAGGGGTCGGGCTCCGGCCGAGACCCCGCGGGCGACGCTGAGGTGAGCGGTACCCGCCGCCGCCTTCCCCCCGCAGGGAGCTAGGCCGGGGGGCTCGGGACCCGGAAGCAGAAGCGGGGCCGGGGAGGCGGCTGGATGGGAAGGAGCGGCGGCGGCGGCGGCGGGCGGCGATGGGGGAGCAGCAGAGCTCGCTGAGCGCCCCGCGGCCGGTCGCCGCCGCCGCCGCTGAGGAGCCGCCGAGCCCGGCTGGGAGCCCGCGGGAGCCCGGCTCGGACGAGCCGCCAGAGGCGGTCCCGAGCGGCGGGGAGGCAGGGCCGGGGCGAAGCGGGGAGCCGCCGCCCGCCGCCGGCCCCGAGCGGCGAGAGGACGAAGAGGAGGAGGAGGAGGAGGCGGCCGGGCCGGAGGAGCCGCCGGCCCTGACGGAGGAGGGGCCGGGGTCGGAGGGGGGCAACGGCCGCCGCCACCCGCCGGGGCGGCCGGTGTACTGCACCGTCTACTGTGTGGAGAACGACCGGGCGGCGGCGGCGGCGGCGGCCCTCGCCTCCCCCCGCGGCGGCGGCGGCCCAGGCGCGGAGCAGCCCCCGGCGCGTCGCGGGATGGCGTCGGGCGGCGACCCGCTGTCGGCGGGCGGCAGCATCGAGGTGGTGGACCTGTACCTGCTGCCCGAGCCCTTCTCCGGGCTGGTGGCGGGGGAGTTCGGGCCGCTGCTGGTGCTGAGCTGCCGCGTGTGCCTGGAGGAGAAGCCCATCAAGCCCCTGTCCTGCTGCAAGAAGGCGGTGTGCGAGGAGTGCCTCAAGCGGTACCTCAGCTCCCAGGTAGGGCCCGGCGAGTCGTGCTTTGGGGGGGGACGGGGCACGGGGACTGTTGGGCTGTGCGGTCCCAGCTGCAGCCCACCCGCCGTGCCGCCGCGGGTCCTGAGGCTTCGAGCATCGCTCCGGGCCCGGCTCCGCGGCTTGAGCGCCTGGCGAGGTGAACTTTGGTGGGGTGGGAGCTCTTCCCCATCCCGTACGGGACGCCTTTGGCAGCCGCCTGCCTGCGAGCTGCCGGTTCGGTGACCGCTCGTTCCCGTCTTTGGAAGGGTTTTCTCCCTGAATTCTCAAACTCTCGCTCTTAACGTGGCTGGCACCGGTTTCCTTTAAAGAGGAGCGCAAAGAACGGTGAGGAACGGCGTTTGGGAGCGTCAGCAGCTGCCTCTGAGGCGACGGGTTGGAGTTAGGGGCCGGGGGGTTTTGGCCGCCGTCCCGCAGCCCCTGGCTTCGCCCCGCTCGACGCCTGTGCCGCCGCTTGCGCGTGCGGGCGTTGGGGATGCGCCCGTGATGCGGCCGCTCGGCCTCTTCCTCTGAGAATACGTCGCGTTTGGTATTACGCCAATTATGTAAGATTAAAATAGTGGAGGGGGGGAGTCCGTGCGACTGACTGTTCGTGAAGAATCGCAGTTACAACGGTAAACAAAAACTTCTTTGGGGGGAAAAAGGAAAACTCCAAAACACGACAACTTTTCCATCCGGGGCAGATAGCTGCTCATCCAGGGTAGATCGCTACTTGTGTATAGGCTGCTTATATCTTCATCGCTGTTTTGTCAGTCAGAACTGCTGTTTCAAACCGAAGCCAGCAGCTTGAAAGCAAAGCTCTGTCTTCCCTAGTGTTTTTAGTAGCTAGTTTTAGCATCACAAAACACTCGTGCATTGTTTCTGCCGAAGAGCAACGGGAGAAGTATGGGTATGTGGGAAAAACAAACAAACCCTTTGCTTACCACCTTCGTGTTTTTATTCAACAGAAACTTTTGGGCCGTGCTTGGTGGAGACGTGCTGGCAGAATGAATTTTTACACCTGTTGGGGCTGGGAGCTGTGCAGGGGCAGTCTGTGCTCCCGCTGGACTGCGTGCGTAGGGACGGGATGGACGGCTACAGCTACCCCCACGCACTATAAATAGTTATCAGGCTGTTCTGACCGGGGAACGTTTCACTGCTTGGAAATAGCACGTGCTGGCTGAAGTGAAGCACGTGCTCCTTTCTGGGCATTGGTAGCCTACGTAGCATTTACTAGTGCTGGTAATGTTTGTTCTGGCTAATGGTAAACTCACTAGCATTTTTATGGACCACCTTTGGTATGTTTAGATAACAGGGAAGGGCTTAACGTGGGAACCGATGGACGGGAGAAGTGGAGTTGTGTTTTGTTTGTCTCCTGTAACGCTGAAATTCAGGAACACTTAATAAGCCTTCTCAAGACTTCATGGACAGAGCTGAGAGTGGTTTGGTTTGTAGTTAAGTGGTGGACTGGAAGCATTCAGTAAGTTCTTAGGGTATATTGCCAGTGCGCGTTTGTGCCACCTTCGTATTTGCCACTGAGGTCACGTGCCAGAATGTTGTCTTCCTTTGAAGCTGCAAATTGCAAAGCGGTGCGATGTCAGGGTGGTCTTCTCTAGCTTCTGCGGGTGCCTGCAGCTTACAGTGATCCGATGGAAGTTATGTGATCCAGTAGCTAAAGCCATACTGAAGAACTCTCCTGCCTAGTTTAGACTGGACTTCTGAAGGATGAGCCAGCAGCTTGGTGGCTGAAACAGCTGGCTGGCCTGGGAGCCAGGTATGTGCCCCATGAAGTGGGTTTAGATTGGCCAGCTGTTGGATGCGTATGCAGGGATGCCCTCTTCAAGGAAGCTGCTACTATTGCTGAGCGCTCTGCGAAGCTTATCCCAGCAGCTATCAAAAGGTCTGCTTGGCAGATAGCCATATGGGTACTTACTCCTGTACGTAAAAGATGGGGCAGGGATACAGATGCAGAGGAGGGGATGCCAGCAGCAGGGATACTGGTCTTGAGGAGGGAGATTCACAGGGCACTTCTGTGGGCACGTTGTTACAGATGCTGTTACGACCAGGCAGAATTTTAGTTGCTTGATAAATTTGTTCAGGAAAAAAAGGAAACAAAATACCCTCAAATAGCAGTCCAATGTGTTCTTTCCCTATCTTCCTTTTTTGAAAAGAACAAGAAAGTGATATTTCTTTGAGAAGAACAAGAAGTGATGTATCTTTCCTGTGTGCTGTGGAAGGACCCTGTGACTCATCCTGAGGAGAGAGAAAAGGCTTCTCCATGTCAGTTACATTAGAGGAATTTCTGGGAGGGATGAGTGGAAAGGCAGTATAGGATAGAAATAAAGTCACCTTTCATCTTTGAGACTTAGCACTTCGTGTAGCAAAGAAAAAAAAAAAAAAAAGAAAATTACCAAAAGTTCAAAAGGAGTAAATGTTGAAAAGCTGTTTGAAAAATTTAACAGATTTTTCAGTTTGGATACAGTCAGCTTGATTTAGGAATGTACCTGAAATTGAAAACAAACAAAACCCACCAAAACCCTAAGCAGCAATACGGATCGTTTAGATCTGGTTTCCTTGTCAAAGGAGTAGCAATCTGTGCCCTTTGCTTGAGAGGACACTGGCTGACTCTAAGTCTCTGGAGGAGTGGTCTTTCATGCTGAAAATGTGGAGTATGTTGGCAGAAGTATAAGGCTTAAAATAATTCATGTCGCCTTTAATGTCTGTGTGTGTTTTCCTGCTGAAGAAAGCTGGATTCTTGATGATGGTTTCTTCGTGATTTCTGAAATGATGCTTAATGGAGTAGCAAAGTAAAAACCCTGCTAATGCACTCTGCCCTCTTCTATGCAAACATATAACAGCATCAAAACTTCTGCCTTGGAGCCCTTTATAGATCAGAAAATCGACTGATGTTTTAGGCATTGTTGAAAAGAAGATTATCCAGATGAAAATACTCCAACTGCAGAGTTCGCTTGCAGTGTTACCGGCGTGCTGGAGAATGAGGGTAATTGATTTAGGAATGTCACATCTGAAGGTCCTTAGAGGTCAAATCCAGTCTTTCTTATCACCAGCACCTTGCTGCATAATCCCTTTCAAAGATTTAATGGCTGGAGCAGAAGCTTAGCAGGCGAGCCTGGAGCACCCAGGCTGATCTGGAGCCTGACTTTTGGTAAATTGCGTAACTTTACCTCTGCCTCAATTTATCTATTCTTTCACCTGGCCTAATACTTGCAGACCCCTCAGGGCTCTCCAGGGTCTGACCACCACCAGTTTATCTACCATTCACAAAAAAATTTCTATGACTTTATTCTCTCAGACTCAAAGAAATTGAGGGAGGGGTAGGGATGGGTGATGGATTAGCATGAAAGAGGTTGTGGCTCTTGCACCTCAGGACCTGGTGTGGGTCCCACAGAGCCTGGGTCAGGTCCCAACAAGCCCCATCTGCAGGAATCAACGCAGCCCAAAGCTGTTTGTTGTTATGCTGTTGTGGTTTAACCCCAGCCAGCAACTAAGCCCCCACGCAGCCACTCGCTTGCTCCCCCCCCCTGCAGTGGGATGGGGGAGAGAATCGGAAGGGGAAAAGTGAGAAAACTTGTGGGCTGAGATAAAGACACTTTAATAGGTAAAGCAAAAGCCACACGTGCAAGCAAAGCAAAACAAGGAATTCACTCACCACTCCCCATGGGCAGGCAGGTGTTCAGCCATCTCCAGGACAGCAGGGCTCCATCACGCAAAACGGTGACTTGGGAAGACAAACGCCATCGCTCCGAACGTCCCTCCTTCCTCCTTCTTCCCCCAGCTCTATATTACTGAGCATGACATCCTATGGTCTGGGATATCCCTTGGGTCAGTTGGGGTCAGCTGTCCTGGCTGTGTCCCCTCCCAACCCCTTGTGCCCCCCCAGCCTGCTCACTGGTGGGGTGGGGTGAGGAGCAGAACAGCCCTTGGCTCTGGGTAAGCCCTGCTCAGCAGTAACGAAAAACATCCCTGTGTTATCAACGCTGTTTTCAGCACAAATCCAAAACACAGCCCCATACCAGCTACTGTGAAGAAAATTAACTCTATCCCAGCCAAAACCAGCGCATCCGCTTAACCATGAACATAAAACGGATGAGGCTGAAAAGTGTGAATGTTTGAAATGTCAGTGCTCTTCCAGGACCATGGTGCTCACGCAGGCTGTCTCCATGGGCTCTCAGGTATCTGCTAAGTGCGTTTGGGGTCAGAAGGGTGGAAGAACTGTTTCCCCTTTGGCTGGGAGCTGTGGGCTTCTACACTCATGCATCCAGCATACAAACTGGGGATGGAGCGGGAAGGATCGGGACACTCGATCTCACAGATGTAATATCGCATTCACATCTCCTTCACTGCCCATCTTCCTCTCCATTTAACACAGCACCAAAACCGGGTTATTCCAGAAACTGTGCACACATAGGTTTGCTAAATGAGTGATTCACTTCCTAACCTCTCCCGGCTGCTTGTACGTCTGAGTCAGAGGGAGTATTTGCGCCTGCTTTTGCTTTTTGTCCATTTATGTGTCCGGGGTGGGGGTGGGGTTTGTTCAGAAATTTTCTTTAAAAATAAACAAATAGGTATGGGAAGAATTTTGATTTAAAAAGAGAGGGAGAAGACCTAAAGTTTAACTAGGTTTTTATGTTTAACTTATCCCCGATTGGTAAAGAGGCTAAGGTTTATACGTGTTTTCTCATCTCCCTAATCTGTAAACCTGACAAGTGCTATTCAGAACAGCAATCTCACTCCTCGCTTTTTAGCAAGTATTGACTAGACCAAAATAACATTTGCTGTTTCCTAACATCTATAAAGTACAATATGTTCTCTAATAAATACTTGAAGCTATATATGTATACATATAATTGTATCTATACTTGTTTCACTTTTCCTATAAAATGGCTGTAAAAGTTCTATAGAAACCTTGGTGATTTGAATGCCTGCTTTTTCTACGTGCAAATTAGGAAACTTGATAATCCAGTTTTGATCCTATGCTCATTAGTGATGCTTTCTTTTGTAAATCTTGTCATTCTCTTGGAGCAGTCATTCTTATATTAAAGGACTTTGGGTGAGTTCATTTAAACAGCATACTATATTCTCGATCAGATATTATGGTGCTTTAATTATAGGAACTCTAATGAGATTAGTGGCCATGAGTAAATCAGAAGGGATTGTTGGGGGCAGGGAGGGGTCGCATCCAACAGCGTTTTGTGCATCGCTGGTTTTGGTGGGACTAAAATCCTGCACTCCTCTCCTGAGCATGAAATGTAGGGATTGTCTTCCCTCTGCCTGGGACCTGTTAACCAGTGTTCCTCTCTCTGTGACCTGAGATCTTGTTTTTGACCCCTTCCTTTTCTGTGCATGATCTCTTTCTGAAAGAGCTGGAGAAAAAAGCAGCAGTCTGTTACAGTCAGGATTTCTGTGGGGAATGTGATTATAAAGCCACATAGCGAAGAGGAGAATTTAGGAGCAGGCTGTGTTGCCTAAAACTAGTACTGGTTTGGAGCCGGAGGGACTTGACACCCGTGTGCCTCTTCAGGTGTCTGATGGTATCATATAAATGATACACCTTCAAAGCTGTAGTCTGGTTGCTGGTGGAGACCAGCCAGCAGAAACGTAGGCACCGAGTGCTGAATCATCTGGTGGTTAATGAGCTGCTTGTGCCCTGAGTAAAACCAGAGCTCAGAAGGGCCAGTGTCATTCAGTGTGGGAGAAGCTCTGTGTTTGCAAGGGTTATTAATCCAAAAACATGCTCTAACACTAGCGAGTGAGTTGCTAGGACGGCTGCAGACTGGCTACCAGGAGGTGATGGCAGGGTGAGCGGCCACCCTCCAGCTGACGTTGCAAGAACACAGAAGTTTCCAAAGGAGGAAGAGAAGTGCAGAGGAGAAGAGAATATATTACCTGCTAGATTACAGGCTTTCTAAACCAAACCAGCCGCTTCAGCCACTGTAAGGTGGCTATGTTCCTGAGCAGAAGGAGGAGGAGGAGGCAGATAGACCTGGTCCATCAGCTGTGAGCAGCCCTTAAGCTGCAGGAGCACCTAAACTTCTTCACTGTCATTTTCAGCAGACAGCTTCTGAAAGTCTGTCCTGTTCTGATGTGTTGTATGCAGTGCCAGTGCTGAAATGCTCCTGTGTAGCCACCTGCCCGAGGGTTACTGTCACAGTTCAGGATGACACCCAAGTACCATTAAGATTGTAGGCATTTGCCTTTAAAGTTGACTAGGCGTATAGCTGGCTTTTAGTCCCTCTTGAATGCTTGTTGATGGATCCAGTTTGGGCCAAAACTTAAGTTTGGAACAAAATTTTACAAAATCAAGCATTGCTGGAAATACTTTTAAATGCTTTTTAAAGAAAACTAGTTTTGGGCAATGTTCTTGAATGATAATACTGCCTAGTTGTCCTAGTGTGTGTAGTCCTAGATACTCTGCCAGCATACCACCGCTTAGTGTGGTATGTTTGTTCACTGTGTAGAAGTAGCTGCAAGCTTTCTCTACGTGGATAGCTATGACGTCCTCTTGTTTGGATAAGTCTTTGCCAGATGTAGAACTGGAATATGTGGCCATCGTTTCTTAGCCATGAAGGGGGAAAAAGAGTGGCTGTTCTTCTTACAGGTAAGATTTCCATTACAACTCCGATCTGTAGGATCAGAGATGTTGGGCATAGAAAAGGTGGTGTCGCCTTTTAACGGTTGCAGGAAGGGTTTTGCTAATGGGGGGAAAGCCTGAATTCCTGGGGTGAGGATAAATGCTGTCATGAAATTGTTGAGATTGGTAGCAAGGGGTGATGGTAAATGGCGAGTCCTGCAGCGGTGCCGTGAATTCGTTGGTGTTGATAGTAAAGCTGATTTTGAAGGTTAAAGACTTCCTACGAATGTGATATTGCAGTGGGAGATGGAGAACCGGTTTTGTTTTAGCTTGGGTTGAAATCTAATTTTGAAAACGTGGAATTTCTGTGAAGCAGAAGCCCTCCTTGTCAGCTGCCTCCCGTAGCCAGCACGTTGCACCTCGCCGGTCTGTCGGTGGTGTTGGCATCGGGGACCACGGGCAGGCTGAGCCATGCGGAGGTGGTCTGCCGCCGGCCTTCCCTCCCGCTGCTCCCACCAGCTGTTCAGGCACAGGTATGGACTCAGCCCAGGGATTTTAAAGTGAAAAGAGTTGAAAACTGAACTGTCGGGGGTTTAATTGCCCAAACAGAGAGAAATGAAGGAGTTAAATGGAGGCTTGGAAGGCCTTCAGCTCACCTCTGTCTGCCCGTTCCTCCGTTTCTCCACCCAGAACAACTGTTCTTCCAGCTGCTCTGGGGCCTCTTGGCCCTTCATTCCTCTCTTCTTCTTGTACAAATATCTTGCTTCCTGCTGTCTAAACCAGCCAGGCTCGAGGAAAGTACGTATCTTACATGGCCAGGATGTAAGTACATTGTCAAAATGATTAAGAGTTCTAAGGGATGTAATTTCTTCAAAAGAATTTAGACTGGTGAAGAAAGGCATTACTTACCCACCCAGTTACGCTGGTTTATCTGTCTTTCAGTATGCTTTAGCTGCTTGCACTTACGTTTCTCTTGCCTTTTTTCTTTTTTTAATACTTTCTTTACAAATTATATTTAAAAAAAACCCCTCCTTGTCTATAGGATTTTATTAGCCAAGTACCTATGACTTTTTCTAGTATAGAAAAGTGACAAATTTGTCCAGTGGTGAAGAGGCCATTAAACTTTTGAGTCCATTTTTAAGTACTTGAAAAATTTTTGGTGAGGCAAAGAAATGAATTTTATTTGGAAGTTAATGTGAACATAAAAATAACAGCATTCCTGTTGAATAGCCAGTTCTTAAATGTATGTTTTTCTGCTATGGCACACATACATTTATTGTATAGGTAAATAACCCTTGTGAGAGCAGTTGCTTAATGCAAGTGAAATAGGAAAAAAATAGGATGAAAAACAAATGCAAGACTTTACTCATAGAGAAGAAAACTGTATGGATTTCAGTGCAGAAGGTCAGAAGTTTAACAGTAGTTTAAGCCAGATTTGGAACTGAACCTGCAATGGCTAAGAGTCCACATTTACTGTAGTAGCTACCTCACTGCTTCAATTTCAGATCGGTGTATATTTTCATTGACAAGCTTGTTGGCATGTATGGTTGCTCCAGTTTATTTAGTTAATTGTGAGAAAGGCCGTGCGCTTCCTAGATTACAATTTCATGAAAAGAAATAAAGACATTTTTAAAGGTATCCTACTTCCTTCTCCTTACCAGCTTGCTAGTAAACTGTAGTGCACTTCTAAAACTGCAAATGTCTCTTTTATAAAGAGTATCAGATTGAAAAAATAATAAAAGTACTTTTCCCCTTTTGTGGACTTTTCCCCCCCCAGTGGTGTTTTTATTAAGTACAGTACAAACTGTATTGGATATTGTAGTGGAAAATAGAAGGGGCAAAGTTTAACTTTCTCAAGCGTAGTCATGCCGATGCCATTGTGTATTCTTTTCTACCACTGCCATGATATGAATGGCAGCAAAGGCGGTTGCCTCTCTAGTTTAATTGGTTTGGCTCCCTCATCTCGTAGGAATGGTGGTGTATCAGCTCGGGGGTGTAGGATGGGGATCTGAGTGACCCCGTCCCTTTAGCTTGTAGCAAAGGGAAGTCCTATCCAAACTGTTTCAGCGGTGATGTGGCTCTGTGGGGTTGTTCACACAATGCAAGGAAGGAAGAAGAGCGAGAAGAAGATTGCCAGGGTGGGAAGGGCTTGATGGTTTTGTAAGAATCAGTTTGCCCCAGAAGGTGGGCTTGCTTAGGGTAAGCTTTCATAAAACAAAAGGGAATCGTGAAGACTGGTGGCCTCCATGTATAAGGTGGATCTTTAGCCTCTGTTTAAACCTGCAGCTGAATACTGGCCAGTTACTCTGGTAGATGGTGGCCAGAAAGGGAAGTGGGACTAGCTCTATTTCTGGTTTGCTATTGAGTAGGGGCGGGCAGGAAATAAATCTTAACCTTAAAAAGGGGGCGAAAAAAAAAGTAATGGATTTTAAACACAGTTTAAAGTATAGAACTTCCAGGAAAATAAATGGGCTAGTGTTTTACTGGACTGCTGGAAGACTTTTATACCCTATAGGCAGCGGAGAGGGGTGGAATAGGTGGGTGCAGTGTGCCATCTGTGACACCATTCAGAGATGCTGTGAGAGGTGCCGCTCTCCTGAACAAGCAAAAAGAAGTGCTTCACTATTGTCGGTACTATTGCTGCTGTACGGGGGCAAAGAAATGGTGGGGGAGGGCTTCTTAAAGCTTTCAGCTATTTTAGTGCTGCTCGCTGTGTGAGTGCACTTTGGGGAGAGGGCACCTTATGCCTTTCCATTCCAGCACACCCGTGCAGTGCCAGGTATAATTAGTCTGCTTAGAAGTACTCCTTTAGAGACCTTTTGGAAGCAAGTATGTGAACTGCTCAGTGCTTTTTCAAGTGCACGGGCAGCTCCGTTGTGCAATAGCTTGGAAACTCTGCTTAGTTAACTTTACGGTATTAGCATGCAGCTTAAAAAGGGGAAGGAATGTGCAACTTAAAAGTTTTTCGGAATGGATGGATCCACAAAAGAGCAAACATGCCCCATCATATTTAGATGCCGAGTCTTGCATACCAACTGCAAAATGTAGATGTTGGCATCACAGGCAGAATTGTGGTGGTGATAGTATATTTTATTGTGGTGAGCCAATCCTACTCGGATTAAGGCAGAAAATCACTTGTAAAACACTGGAGTTCTGTCTAAACGTTGTTCCTATTGGATACTTACGGGTATTGACATATACATGGCCACTTAGACCTCAGAGAGGCCGAAGTGAAATACATTATTAAAATCTGGATATTTCAAAGTATGCACATATCTGTGGTCCCCATTTTCCTTACATAGGGGCAGTAGAAATTAAGCAACCTCAGAATTTTTCACCCATTTTTAAAATGGAAAGTAGATTCAGCCTTGCTTCTGTTATATTTCTCAGTAACACTTAAAGAGTAATTTTCAAACTTCTGAAGATGCCCATTCTTTCCAGGCATTATCTGGAGTTGTAACTTTATTTTAAATTACTAGCATCTTCCCAGTCTCTAAGATTTAAACCTTCCTTGCAGTGAGTTGTGACTATTACTGATGGACATTGCTGAGTGCTTTTGCCTCAGTGAAGTAGGTATTTCGTGTGAAGGCTTGATTAGTCATTCTTTTTGTGAGAGTAACTCAGCAAATCCTGGCTGAAGTATCCCGGGGTGTAATGCTTCATGAGGACCTCACTCAAGCCAAGACAGGTAGTCAGACAAGGCCAAGCCATCGCTTCTGGTAAATTAAGGATCTAAAATGAGTTCTGGATCTCATTCTTTCTCTTCCTATATCAAGAAAAGCAGACCTGGTCTAAAGCTGAAAGTCTACTGTCGTTTTAGCTAGCAGTGCTGCTCACCCCAGCCTGCAACTTGTTACCTACCGTTTCTGCATCATCTGATCCACCAGCAGAAAAAAAAATGGTCTGGTTTAAAAGTAACCTTTCACAAGCATTTTTTGCTTCTTTTTTTTTTTTTTATTTTTTTCCTGTCTTATCCAGTTCCTAATTGTCTCATAGACAGCGTGCAAATGTTTATTCCACCACAAGGTGGTACTGAATAAAGCGTCCGTGGCTAAGCAGGGCCATTTATTTTGGCAACTGTGATGGCCTGTCAGAACAAAATGATTGAAAAGGCAGCGCGAGGGAAGGGGACAGAACATGTTCAAGATGACGGCACGTGGAAGTTTTCACTGGAGCCTGATGAAATCAAACCTGCAATTTGGTCCTGTTGCTGCATTGTTTCCTCTTTCACAATCCAGACGGAAGTCACGGCTTGTCCAGCACCCGAAAGTGCATCTGCACCCACAGCTCGTGGACCGGCGTGGTGGCACGGTCCGGAGCGTTTCTGTGAGCCGCTCGCAGCACTGAGGTTCCCGGTCCAGCCCGGGCTGATACCCACTAGTCTTGTCTCTGCTGCCTGTGGCATCATTAAATAAGAAGCTCTCACCTAGCTGGAATTTTAAAGCATCCCCAAGAATTTTATAGCATAGAACAGATTATTCCTAAGGCAGTTTTACAAGTGAAGTTTTTCATGTGAATATTCTTGCAGATGAGGAACCTCTTTTTTGATCTTGCTTGTTTCAAGAGCTTTAGTTTGCTGCAGCCAAGCAGTGCCAAGTATGATCATTATTTTCTTGAGAGAAATTTTTCCTGCACCGGAGAGCTCTCAAAAGAAGTTCCTTGTGCTCCTTATCTGTTTGAATAACAAGTGAAAAGATGCAGAGCTCAAAATGATAGAAGGATTTTTGGTTTTTGTTGTGTGGGTTGTGGGTTTGGTTTTTGGGGGGGGTGGTGGGGGTGGTGGTAGTGTTTGTTTTTCTGCAAAGGCAAAATGTCTGAAGACTGTTATTAAATATGATGTTACTTAAAAATGTACACCAGAACAAAGTACAGCACTGTCATGGAAGAACTGGTATGCATCATCTTGAGATCTTTGGTGGTGAAGGTTCTCTTTGAGCTTGGTCATAGAGTCTCTTGGTAGAAGTACAAAAAAACCCCCAACTTGTTTTGAAGAAAACAACCAAAATCAATTTGTTACTATTCCAGTATATTCTTTTCCACTCTAATTGACTTTTTATGTTTCTGTAGGTGTACTGCTTTTGACCCATAAAAAATGTTAAGCCTATTTTTACCGTGAATATAGGATTTTTTCAAGCTGTATGTAATCCACACTTCTAGCATGTGCATTGGCATGAATGGCCTGTTTACAGCTTTCACAAGCTAGAAGCATGTTTCCTAGTGAGAAGCATTGAGATGCTTGTTTGGGTTTGTTTGGGAGAAGGGGAGGAGACAAAGAGAGGGTCCCCTCTCCTTGCCTCAGTAATGAACTGGCACCAGATGGTAAGTTTGCTGATAACTAGCTTACCATTTAGCTTCTGTATTGAGTTTTGATCTAGGAGAATTTTGTTTTATTGGTCCTTATGGTGAAAAGAAAGAGCAAGGAAGAGGGTTTTCGATGGTTTTCATTTTCCAAGTAGGAACTCGCCCGACCATAGGAGGCAGCAAATCTGGGTTAATGACGACAGATGATGTGAGGAGCTAATAATGATGGAACTACTGAAAAGGTGAATGCAATTTGAGGATGTGGTAGAGAGAGGAGAGCGATGAGGCCGTTGTATGTGGTGAAGCTTTATTTGGAATCTTGGGCACCAGGGTTTAAGAAAAATGGCAGGAACCAGGAAGGACTGCAAGGAGAAAAGTGCTGTTGCACAGATGCAGAACTGTTTCTTTTAGCATAAGGAGAACTGGGAGGAGAAATGATTGCTCTCTCTAAATGCAAGAAGAGGTAAGTTGGGTAGGTACTTCTAAAGAAGTTTTGGCACAACACAAAATATAAAAATTGCAAAGAATGAAGTTAGGCTAGAAATCAGCATGAGCCTGTGTATTTGGGATAGAAGGGAGGGACTTGGGAGAGCCCTTCCAGTCTCTGAATTTGGGAAGAAGGGCACAGTACCTGAGTGGTTCTCAAAGCCAGCACCTTCGATGCTGTCAAAAAGGACTCGCTATTTGGCACCATTTTGCGCTGAATTTGGCCCCGTTGGATGGGAAGGCCACCTGCGCTTCTCCGAGTGCCCTCTGTTGAGAAGCTTGAGGAAATGGTAGAAGAGTTTTATTGTCTTTATTGGTGTTGCTTTTTTTTAACCATTAAAAACAGGAAAGGATTTTCTAATGCCCAACATGGACCTGCAAGCAGTGCACTTTAAACCATGCTTTGTGTCTGACATTTTTTGGTCTGTAAGGCATCTGAAGTCAAATGTTTTGCACTGGTTTTGGGAGAAGTGGTGCTTAAAGAAATTTCAAAACTGTGTTTTCGAGACTGTTTTTGGTTAGACTGAGATGGCTGAATCGGAGCAATTTCCAAGAGGTTCCCTCCCTCTGCTGCCGGAGGAGATGCTGCATTGCCATTACCTGAGTTGACCTAGGCTACAGAGGACGCCTTTGTGAAATAACTCTCCACGGGAATTCATTCAGGCTGTTGTATAAAGAAACTTATGAAAGAAAGAACAATTAGCAAAGACAAATGATTGTTTGTTTTAGTTTCCACAGATTGCTTTTACGTGAAAACAATGAACAGAACAGGTGGTTAAGGTACCAAACAAAAGCTATGTAACATTGAAAAACAATCTCTGAAATTGGGTGGTTTGGGTGTGGCATTTGTGTTGAATTTACTTTTTTTTTTGTGAAACTACAGTTACCAGCTGGGTGAATGTGCTGTAAATTACTGGAAGGTGGTAGCTGGTTGTTGTTGAACTTCTTTCTGTTAGTCTTTAGTTTAGCTGTATGCTTCGCTTGACAGGGTACGGTATCATCATTCTGGATTTAGCTCCTGATGTCTCATTCTAAGGTTTTTTTCCTTCCAGTTTTTGATACCAATATCTGACAAGTTTTGTGGAAGGATTTTAGCATCCTTTAAAGTACTGATGTTGGCTGCCAGGTGGTCTTCTGGTAGCTTAAGGTGGTTGCAAGGTGATTTATTGGGGATTCCAGTGAAATCCATCCTCACTCTGTGCCTGGCCTGGTGTACATAGTGAGGGCTTTGCTACTGAGATGCAATAAATGCTGAGTTTCTGTGTTCATCACAAAATATACCTGCAAGCTGCCTGAATGAACTTACTGAAGTTGTTGTGCTCTTTGTAGCTTCTATATGCAGAAGCTAGATCCACAGGGAAAATCAACAAATCTTGCACAGAGGTAGGGGCTGGGTAGCCAAGCACATGTTGTCTTGCGTCTTTAATGTCCTGCATGTGTTTGCACCTTTGAAGACTGTGTAGCATTAAAGAACATTTTTATTCAGTTCTTGTTAAGCCAGATTTGTACCAGGCTAAACTGGTCTCCTGCAGCGTTTTACTTTCACGTAGTGTCTCTGAGTTCACCAGTGAAGTTTGTCAGGGAAGGTGGGTTTCATGGAAGCACTAATTGATTTAATTTGGGGCTCTGAAATCGGTATCAGGCGCTAATCTGATCACGACAAGCCTACTTCTGGATTTGAACAAACCTTACACAAACATGAAGACTGATATATGCTGACACCAACAGGCATTGAAAGATTAAAAATATTTCTGAAAGGTGTGTGATTTTTTAATGGATTACTTCATATATGTAAGCCATGGTAGAAAAACTGATGAGAACTATATCTGGAATATATAAAATAATAGTGTATCTTGTGTAACGGTCTATTGAGACACTTGAAGAACGCAGAAGTACTGCCCAAGGAATAAGAAAAGGCAGATGAAATGAAGTAAATGGCTGGCTGATAGGTATTTTGAGTGGGTTATAAAACTTTTATTTATGGCAGGAAGTTGAGCTTCTTCAAAAGGTATATGCTTATCTAATGAGTGCTGTAAAGATCCTGGAGAGTGACCTCTGTTCTCACCAGCTTCCAACTTTTGCTCTCTTTCTTCTTCCCTTTCCTGGATGAGCTTCCTTTCCACTGTCAGGAGCTTTTTAAAATGGTGTTTCCTTTCAATAGCGATCCTTTTGCTTACAGTATTTGCAGTCGTGCTCTGAAAAGGTAGAGGTTTATGCAACTTATGACTAACTTGGACACATTATAGGTTATTCATCACTGCCATTAAAGTGAAAGTTTTGTACAGGAAGAAATCTAACATCTGTTGTGTGCTCTGTGACTTTGGGGGAAGGACTTATTACTCAGCCATGGACTCGTCTTATTTCTGTCGTATTGTTGGGAGTGTTTGTCTTGTTTTTCTTCCTGCCAATGTAGAATTGACCATCAGAGAAAGACTTCCTTGCGGGAGGATCTTTGTAATCGGATGTCCTGTCCTTTTGTCTGTCCATCTGCTTTTGGGCAAGTATGATCCACATAGCAGATTTCTCTGAGAGCTAGCAACGCTTTGCACTGGTAGTGTCACTGTAGCGTTAAACTAAGACACTTAAGCCAAGGCTGAACCTTCATGACACACCAATTACAGCTGGCTTAAGAAGCTGTTTGCTGTTTCTTGCTATCCCTGTACACCTCTGGAGGGGGGCCTCAACTATCTTAACAGCACTGAAATTACAGCTGCTTTTTTTTTCTTCCCCCCCCCCGCAGGCCGATGGGAAGCATTGTTATTTGTGGCTTCGAGAAGTTCTGGACTAGCCTGTGTTACTCTTACTTGTGATTTCAGCATGCTGATTTTGAAGATCAAGCTTGATAGCCTTGTGCTTCTATTGTACAGATATTTTTGGTGGTAAAGTGGAGCAGTTGCAAAATTTGGAACTATAAAATCATAAATGCCTGTAATGGAAGATTATCTTACCGTTGCATTGATCATTACAAAAAGTGTTTTGAAGACACCCCCCTCCCCGCAAGTAGCAGAAGAGTTACTGATTCGGTTCTCCCTTTTCTTGCCTGTCTCTCAAGCTCTAGAAGTGAGGAGAAGAGGGTGGAGTAACTGTGAGATTAAGACTTCATTTGTCTGCTTTCCCTCCTTTTTTTTCCTCCTCTCTTTCTCTTTGAACATAATTTGCTTGGGGGTGGGACGGCATTGGGAAAAAGAGTTAGTCTCTCTCTGAAGCAGTAGAGTTCTTATCCAGTGTTCTGCAGGTGACGCCCTTATGTGTGATGGCACAGGGGACAGGTTTGCTCAACTGCAGCTTGTATGTTTCAGTTAAACATGTGTACTGTGTTGGATGTAGTAAGAGGAGTTTGATTCCATGAAGGTGTTCAAGTGCTCGTGCAGGACGTGACTAATACAGCTGGGCAGGTAGGGCTGCACTAATGAGACCAGAAAGAAAATGGGCTTTATTTAAAAAAGAGTGGCTGTCAGTACCCAATTTAGAGAACACATCAAATGGCGGTAGGAAATTTAGTGTTGATTTAGCAAACTATTGCTTTGACCACTTATTCGTGTTTCAGAAATTACATTTCTGGGGGTTTAGGATTTAGAGAAGTTATCTGCATATATCATGTCTTGGGTTGTAAAACAGATCTATTAATTGTGGTAATACTACATGTCACAAACCCAAGCAAACAAGAAATTGCTCATAGCTTTTTTTTTTTTTTAAGCTGGAAAAATACAGCATTAGGATAGCTGATCAGTCTTAGCTGTCCTATAGTGACTACAGTGGAAAAACCTTGGAATTATGCCTACTTGTAACTCCAGTTTAAACTACCTTAAAAATCAGTTTTGCCTCAACTTTTGGGGGAAGAGATGGTGGGTTTTGGTATGGTTTCATCTGAAACTAGTTGCAAACTTGTAAAATTCTAAAAATGCTTTTTTGCTCAAAACCTGTAAATTCGGGGAAGCAGTACCTAATTGTTGAAATTTCCTTGAACCTGTAAATACTGTATCAAATTACACTGACTACTCTAACAATACAAAAATCTATGATGATAATTAAACCTTCGTACTGAAGCTAAGTTACAGATCATTCCATGAAAGAGGAAATATATACATAGCTTCCTTTCTCCTCTCATGTTTCCTTTTGGGTTTTTATGTTTGAAGTCCTGCTATTAGTTTCCTTCTGAACTTGCACGCTTCAGGAAATTGTAATACGCCTGGAATATAGGCAGAATTGTGATGCTCCCATCTTAGTGGCGGTTAAATAAAACAGTCCTGGTCTCTTCTCGTGGGCTTTTCCCTCCGCTTTCTTTTTTTTTTTTTTGTTCCACTTTTCTGGTTAGATCTCTTGAGCAGTTTCTGCTGATTGACCAGGTTTTCTTTGCTATACTGCACTCAAATTTGTGACTCAATGGGTTTTACTTTAGAAGTGTCTCTTAAAAGTACTTCTGTTGCACGGTAGTCAATACTGCTTGTCTGCAGTTTGTCTAGTCCCATGTAGGACACGAATCCACCACCTTCCATTGTAAGACGTTTATCTGCTGTCATTGCTAAGGAGGAAAATCACTGAAGTCCTGTGTGAATTCAGCAAGTGCATTTTTTTCTTGAGTAAAAGTATCTTCCATGTATCACAGTTGCAATTTATTGTCTGATGTTAGCATCAAGCAATCCTAACCCACGTTTCTAGATTTTCTTGGTTTCTTCCAAATGGAAATGTTCCATCCCACTTGAATCGGTGGGGAAAATCCTAGCAAGGAGTTGGTTTGGATACCTCGGAGAGTGAACTTTGGAGAAACCCACTTTGTTTTTCCTGCCAGCATATTAAAAAAAAAAAAAACCAACAAAACAAACAAAAAACCAAACCCACAACGATTTAGGCTATTTCACTAAAAATCTTTAGTGTTTCAGTGATTGAGTGGGGAACTCAGCATTGCAGGATATGTGTCTTCATGTCTGCAAATGCTATACACAGGGAAACAAATCATACACGATGTAAAACTGCAGTTAACGTGCAGATTTTTCATTAGGTGGCTTAACTCACTAGTCATTCTGACAGCATTGAGCTGTTCCAGTCTTGTGGGACTTGAGCAAGACTCGCTTTTTGTCCATCCTGGCTCTTTTAGACCCCTGTAACATCCCGCGGTGGATCCGGGAACAGGGTGGCACTTTCCTGGTGCGCGTACGTGTTCCTTTTCTGCCGTCCAGGAGGAGCGGGCGAACTGAAACGCAGCAAGAAGAGCAGGATGGAGGTGGCAGAGGAATTACCTGGAACGGGGCAGGAATTACAGGAAGCCGCGTTTCTGGACGCAGTGCCACGACGTGGGAGCTGAAGGCAGCCTGCGTGCCGACGGCAGTCCTGTAAGGCTTCTGATCTGGAGGATGAAGGCTAACCAGGGCTGGCTGGGCAAAGAGTACGAACAAGGTGGTGTGGGGAGACCAGAAGAGATGGGGGAAGCAGGGGCAGGGGAGAGGCAGGCTGCCTGCCGGCTGCAGCTCGGGCTGTAGGGATCTGCTTGTTGTCTGCGTTTGCTCTGCCTAGGACGAGATCTCTCCTGGCAAATCTCTCTCTAGCAGCTGATCAGCAGAAAATAACTGCCTAGTACTGCTAGTGGTTATTCCCTAAGTTCAAGCATCAGGTTTTTTTTCCTCTATACATAATGATCAACTTCCAGCTTGCTGACAAAGTGGGTAGAAGCAGATACTCTCCCGTAGAACTGGTTTTGAGGAGGAAGATCATGACAGCTTTCGTGAGTCTAGGAGCTGTGAGGTAGGAGAGAATAATGTAATAGTTAAGGTGGGAGAACTGCATCGTTGTTTTGTGCTGGCAGTGTTAGAGCCTTCCAAGGTGATCCTAGCCAAGTCCCCTAACCCAGACTTCTCACAGATGACCACTTATTGCAGTGACTCAGTTTGTGAACTCACCTGTGGCCTTCAACGTCCCTAGGAGCTACGCTTTGAAGTAAATCAAGGTGACGCTAGGAAAAAGACACTCTTATTTGCAAGATGTTCATCTGCTATACTGAGAAATTAGTAACTTTCTTTAGAGGTTTGGTGTGCAGAAATAGCTGAGGATGCACATTAAAAAATGCTTTTGTGATCTTTATTTGTTTTATCATACTTCCTGTGTGGTGAAAGACGTGCTAACCTGTTCTCTCTTACTGATTACAGTTTTGCAAATGAGAAATCAAATGGAACTGTAATTTGCACTTAGTTTTAAGCATAGCCATTTGTACTTCAGAGACGTAGCACACAAAATGTGCGTAAGTCTTTTCTTCAGTCTTCTATAATTGTTAGCATACTCACATTATAATATTTGTACAAAATGTATTTCAGTAGAGGTTGAGAGTAGACTCCAGATACCTCATTATTAAAAATGGTTTTATAATTAGGATACCCTATGCACCAGAATACAACAAAGGATTAATTAATTTTTCCTTTAATAAAAGATGTTTCATTAAGTCTAAATGATTTCATAAAATGTTCTTAAAATTTCCCTTGATACTGCCTTACCATTGCTTGACAGCAAGTGGCTTGTGGATTTAAGTGTAAGCATCCTTTGGCTTTTTCACATTTGTCATTTTTACCCAAGTGACCCAGTTTTAAAGGATTGTATTTTAATATAAATTTTAACAGATTTGTTTAGTTTACTATTTTTTTTTTTTTTTCTTGCTGTTTGGGTAAATCACCCTGTTCCCAAATGAAGTTTGACAAAAAAATTAGTCTTTTATATGCTCTTTCAGCTGTTTCAACTATGTCACCTTCAATTCATGTAGGGAATATATAGAGTATGGAAGGGAGGAAAGTCAGAGTGGCTTTCATTCTGTTAACCACTGAATTTCAGAGGTGCCATCTTAATGTTAGTATCATTAGTTACTTCGTACTAAAAGTTTAGTAAGCCTGTGTGTTTGTAGGAAAGGATAGAGTTGCACTGGCACATAGCGGGACATCAGCTGGTCATACTGGGCAGGGAGGAGTGCCAGGGATTGTCTCTGGAGGGATGCTTCTGCCACCCCTCCCTGTCCACTTGGGATTAAAGAGGTGGGAAAGTCACTGAGCCCAATCTCTTGCCACCGAGGAAAGTGCCGAGACATGTTTTAATGAGTATTAGAAATCTTAACAGTCGGGGAAGGTCCTTTGTTGGGGACTGTCAGGTTGTTTTTCTGTCCTACTGGTGCTGCCAGAAGTTCGCAGCTTTTATGATACTTCTGGTTCAAAAACTTATAGCATATTGGGGTGGTGGTGGGGAGTCAAAAGTAGGCATGCGTGGACAGAAATTCCAAAATTGCTGAGTTTACTAGGAAGTTAACACAGCCGTGTTTGTTCTCATGCAGTGATGTTTTGATTCTTTTAGAGAAATGTCAGTACAATTCAGAACTTAGTTCTGCAGCAGGATGCCACCTGTTTCCCTCGCTGCAAGCAGCATTTTGGTGAAAAGTGCATAACAAACGCATCACTTATCTTGGTGTTTGGGTGCGCTCCCAAACCCACAAAAGTCACAAATACAAATATTACTGCCTTTCTTTTGCACAGAAAATCGGCGTGCTTTGGGGCAGCAGTTTCCTGGGCGGCAGCAACAGCAGTTCTCAGTGGCAGCTCACGCTGTTTGGTACAGGTGCAGGTTAAAAGGAGACTTTACAAGTGCAGAGCCTTCCCTGGATGAAGGTACGGGGCAGCAGGAGCAGTTCAGAGGGTAGGCAGCCTCTCTATGTGTGTTACTGAAGTGAGGGAAATTAGGTGGATTCAGAAAATTTTGAAAAGTAGATTTTTTTTCCCCCTTGTGTGTCAGGGGAAGACTGCAGCAGAGAAAAGTGTGACTTGTGGGAAAGGCTGAAGTGGGTGCCTCTTCTTTCTTTTTCCTGAATTTTCCCTTCTCATCGTCTTCCTCTCCCCAAACAAGCTAGAGCAGCCGTGACTGCTTTCCCCTTTCCGAGGCAAACCAGTGCAGCTAGCCAGGCCTCTACAGAAGCTGGTATTGGTGGCAAACGATCTTCAATGATTGCTTAACCATAGAGGGTAACTGCAGTTTGCAACTACTAGGTAGAGGTATATGCTCTGGAAGAACTGTTGGGTTATTTTTCTCAAAAAAAAAAAAAAAAAAAAAAAAGTAGTTCTTATCCCATTAAAAATCTGAAACAATTATATTTTGAGAGAGGTTGTATTTGGATAGACAGGTTAGTGGTGTTTAGCATCACATGGTGTGCTTCCATTTCAATGCAAATACCAATGAAATGCTAAATGAGATACTTTTGAAAAGTTTTCATCTCCTTGCTAACAAACTTTCTATTTATTTTCTTGTCTCTGTCACAAAAGCTGTCGATCTTTTCTTTCCGGTCTTGCAAAATCTAGAGTTGGAGAGATATGTGTCCTTGTGTACAAGCCTTATCAGGCGTTCTCTGTAACCATGCTTTGTAACGATTCCTTTCTCCTCCTATGCTGCTTCAATTCCTACCTGTTAACTTCTCTCGCACTGAGGACTATATATATTCTTTGGAAATAATTAATGAAACTAGAATTTCCTCAACTAGTATTGAATTTAATTAGTACTAGAGTCTGTGGTTTCAGAAGTGGAGATGGATATAGTTGACTTGATACCTCCTTCACCTCACTTCACCTGCCCACCCCCTGGTCCCCAAGCTGCAGTCCTTACTGGTGGTGGTTCGAAAACTCTTGATACCTACTGGTAGGAACAAAGCTGCTCCTTTAAATATTCAGTATAGCAACCCAGTTTCTGGAGCCCTGCAAAAGTTTAATTCTGGCAGAAGTGATGTTTCAAGGTATCTAATAACCTGTTCATCACTTTACAAACCCTCATAGTCAATAATCCTTGATTTTTTTTGGGGGTGGGGGTGGGGTGGTTAGACAAGTTTGAAATAATTTTGTTTGTAAATAGAAAGGCAGTATCTACAGAAATGATAAATAGTGGTTTTCCTCCAATTATAAGCAGTTTTTTCCTACCATAACTGTTTTTAAGTTGGAGTCTCTGGAGGTGATATCTTTACTCTGGGAACAGAACAATGAAATGTATTTAGCCAAAATTCTTTGCAGTGTATGTCAAGTTAATGAGGTGTTCTGTTCATAGTACGTCTTTTACAATCATTGGTTTATTCTTACAGTCAACTGCTTCACAGCGTTTTGTAGCACGTGTGACAGTTGTTGGTAGAGTTCCTCCCTGGTTCTTGGTCCGAAGTTGCGGAGGATACCAATTAACTTAGTTGTTTCGTTACAAGTAATGCGTTTTTTCATCTTAAAAAGCCTAGTTAACTTCATAACTATTCCCTTTGCTTTAGCTTCACGGATAAGACTCTTGTATCCTTCAGGGAGAGAGCTGAGAGGAGAGCAGAAATGGGGCCAACAGAGCGGTGGAAAGTGTGAAGACCATCTGAAGGGCTGCGGGGCGGGTGTCAGGGCAGATGCCAGGTTCAGACTTGAAGCTCAGTCAAGGATTTCCACGCATGCCGCTGAGTATTTTAAGTACTTGTACAGAATGGGAAAATATACATTAGTACTCATAAACCTAATAATCACCTAGCTATGCCAAAATACAGACTGCTTTCTGAAGAACAGTAATTTTAGGACGTGTGCGGAAAACACTGATGCATAGACTCACGTGGAGGAGGGATCAGGCGCAGCCTTCCAGCCCTGGTGCTGTAGTTGCCATTAACTGTTTTTACGGAGGGGAGCTGCTGAGCATATTCCAGGCTTCTGGCTTCCTAAAGGTAAACAAAGTTTAACACGAGAAGTACCTGGTACATGATCTGAAGGTGTAGATTGACATGACAGGTAAGACGACTGGTGGCCAGCTACCTCTGCAAGAGTCTCTCTCCTTGGCTGTGCATTTCCCACTTTTCTCTTGGGTTGCGAACTAGTGATCATGTGTCACAGGGAGAATTAATTCCGCTGCCTGATCGATTGGAAAACTAATTTAAAAACACTTCAGTGTCCTGTGTTAGCCAGCTGAAGCTTCTCTCCTTGCAGCCTCGCCATCGCTCTCTAAAGCAGAGAGGGAGAAGGGAAAGCTGTATTGACTTCTTCCATAATTTTTTAGCCATTGGGCAGGGTGCATTCTGAGGTAATGGGAGTCTTGGCTGACAGTGACCTGATGGAATGGCTGAAGGGGTCTGAGACCTGGGGAGGGATACCTGGACCAGCTGATATGCGAGAGGTCTGGCTGGACCTGCACCCCAAGCCTTTCAGGCGCACGTAGGTGTTTGATCACATAACTGGAGATCTTGGGCTAAACTCCCGGTGATACAGGGTAAGCCTGGCATAGCATCCAGAAAGAGAAGTCTGTGTGGGTAGAAGTTATCTTTTGTCTTCCTATTCCAGGCCAGTCTCTCTAACCAGCCAAGAAGGATGGTTGCAGGGAACTGAGTTCAGGGATTACAACAGTTATTTCCACCTTTCTCTTCATATTCAGGCACCGGCTGGGACTGTTGTTATCCTCAAAGGAGCAAAAGTGATTAAAACATGATGACGCAGGGAAGGGAAGCCGTAATTTACATTGTGTTTTTTCTCCTACGTGCAAGTATTTCCACAGCTTTATCTGATCATAACAGTATTTTTGCAAGAATCAAATCTCTTCCTCGCTCTCAACTCTGAAATTTTAGCCGGCAGTCTAGCCTGGGGCATTTTGACTTGTTCTACCTCTGTTCTTCACTTATGCCTCGCAACAAAAGCAGGCTCTCAGAGCACACCACTACATGCAACAGGTTTGTCAAATCCATGACAACGTTTTGAACTAGTAAAGGGTTTGTAGTAAAGGTCATATTATGTTGTTACACTTTTTTTAAAACATAGATTTACATATATAAACAGCAGATGAATAAGTAGTAGTGTTGTGGGGGTGTATTTTTGTTTGGCGCTTTTTTTTTTTTTTTTTAAAAAGAGAATTTGGAACAAATGGAAGTCGTCATTTCTTCTGTGGCAAACCTGATGTGAAAATGAGCATTTTAACAGCCTAATCAGCTGATAGAACTGCCTTTAGGAACTTAAGTGAGCTCATTTCATATTTTCTTTGCTTTATGAAAAAGTGATAAGCAGAATATATTGTTCCAAACACAGTTACGATTTGTTTTTCCTGGTGTAAAACATTTGTGTTGTCTGCTTCCCCACTTGTTTTGCTGTTTCTAATGATTTTGTGATGTCGTAAGGATTCTGGCTGCTTGTGACAAAGTCTGCAGCAATCAATACACAAACACTCTCTGCTAATTGAGGTGAAGGCTGTCTTCCAGCTTCAGCTGGGACCCAATTCTGGCAGACTCTGGGGGGACTGACCTGACATGGTAACAACCCCCAAATTACCGACGGAGTTTGATCAGCAGGAGAATTAACTCTGATAGTTTGGCTGTTAAATACGCTGTTTAGAAATAACTGCGCGCTAGACAAGTGCAGCTCTCTATTGGGTTAGATCAGTTATGGGGCAGAATTGTTCTTTCAATTTTCATGAGAGGATTTTTTTTCTGTGCCATAGTTTTCTGCTGAGGTATCTTAGGTAACAGTTTAATTTGCTCCTAAGTGGGGTGACACTTCTGCTTTGCTTTCACTTTTGCTTCTCCAAGTATGGATCAGAACCACCGCTTAAGCTTTTTCCTCAGACGGCTCCCTGGAGAAGGCTGTGCTGTTCGCTCTTCTTGATCTTGTATGTTTGTACCCTGTTGTGGCTGTATCCATCATTGCGTTAAAGGTGCATTAAAATATGGTTTAAACTTACAATGCGTTATGAGAAATGACTTTATAAAGTCATGTGAAATTGGAGCTTTAGCACAGTATCTGGGGTTTGTCCAAATGATGGTATGTGGGGAGAAGCTTGGAAGTCCATTCTGCGTTAGCCTTTCCCAAGAAGTATTTATCCCTGAACATGGGTCAGCGTGCACGCCCGTCCTCTTATCGCTTAACCTATGTAAAAGTTATCAATTAGTTTCATGTTGTGGTAGCTTTAATAGCATAGCTTTTCACCAAAAGCAGCTTGCTTTGTTGTGGATAGGTACTGGTAGGATGAGATAGGTCTCTTTTCAGGAAGGCAGAGAAAAATAACTATTTATAATTCAAATCCTAGCTATTTTGTAACAGCTTGATTGCATAAACAAATTTCTTTAAGTTACCTTGTTTGTAAGGGAAGCCAAGTGATGGTATTTTAGTCTCATATATTCCACCTTGAATCTTAGAAATGAGGTATGTTGTGACTATACCTGACAGTCATCTGTCAGTTAAAAAGTATTTTTCAGGCTTTCTTCTGCTTTTGCTTGCACCTGTGTGACTGTGCTGTTTCTATATTAAATTTATCAAGTAAAGGGGGCACAATTTGGTTTCACGTCTGATAGTCAAGAATGAAAACATTATTAATATGTGCACAAGAAAACTCACCTACAACCTCAGACCTAGCAAAGACATGGAAATTAAATAGTTGTAGGTAGCTTTCTTAAGAAAAGCAGGACAGTTTAAGAATGGCTATAAAATGTGTGTCCTTTTTTCTACAGGCCAGGGAATGTAGATGATCAAGGTGGTCAAGAGAATAGTTGAGAGATTTATGTTAAAAGTTCTCGCTATTTTTAAGTCATCACCCACTTCCATGGCAACTCTCTGTTAGGTTTTGTAGCCACATTCTGGGATGGAGTAGTGAGATAGGTGGGACCATACTTCTCCTCTCCTTCCCTCAATTATGACAGCTTTATTTTATGCTAAACACCACTTTCAGTTGGGGAAGTGTTAAGCACTGTGAAATGTTTCTGTAGGTACAACAGTAAAACATAACAGCAGCCATTGCTGGTGAAACCAAAGGTTTGATTAACTATTGCTAATGATACCAGCTGGGCTTATCTGTATTAGAGGCTCAGTAATACAGATTACTGAATAGGGTTGTGCAAATATATGCTGGTTTGGGCCCTATTTTATTTGAAAGGGGAGTGCTGGTTGGCAAATGCAAACTCGGGAGCATTTGCCAGCCTTTGTGTCTGGTTGGGACCCTGCCTACTAAATCGTAGAAGAATGAGCTATTGATCTCCTCTTTTGCAACATAAATAGTTGTAGGATAAATTGTCACTGTTGTTGATGGATTTTGCTTGGCTCCACCTGAAAACCAAAGTGATATTTTTGCAATGAAGATTGAGACCATGCATTTTCACTCTTCTATAACAGCTTATGGGTGCTAACTTTTTGTCCATCTTTAAGAAAAGCATGGGAAGCAATTTGGTTGTGATACTAATTATTGTTAGTAGGTAACAGTACTATTCCATTGGAATTGATCTGAATCTGGGTTAATCCAGTCTGAGCCTGGTGGAGGTCGGAGTTTGACTCTTCAGGACTTTCTGTTGTAAGCAAGATGAGGAAACAGCTATGTACCTTTTTAAGCATTACTTCTGTAAGAGAGCAGCATATACATAAAAATTATCTGCTCAAGTAACTGACCGCACTTTGGTTTAATCTTCTTAATTGGAAACGGAGAATAGGATTTTGTTTTTTGTTGGGTTTTTTTTCTTTCCAATTTATTGTTTTCTGAGGTAAGTATTTGAATGAATGACAGTAAACATGCCATGACTTTCCTGCTTTTGGGAGGTCAGGCATGCTGAAAGCGAGGGCTGCTGCCCCGTGGCAGGGGGAAGGTTCCCATGCTGCACCGTTGCCGTGCCTGCGTCCCGTCCCGTTCGACCTGTGCGCCCATCGCCTTCCCGGGCTCTCGCAGTTCGTCTGTGCCTTACCAGAGCACTCAGATGGGCAGGATAGACCTGGCTTAGGCTCGGCGGGTAACAAATTCAAACACAAATGTCATTTTCTACAAGTCTTACGCTGGCTGTAAGAGGACAGGCTGTTCTCCTCTGAATTTAAGGCTGTTGACCGAAGAGTTAACTGATAGATTTTTATCTTATTTCTTTTACATGAACCAGCTGTTGGAGTTAGCTTGTTTTGTTTCTGTGTTATTTGGCTGTGATGTTTTTATTCTGATGCTGGAAGCCCAACAAACCATTACCTTATGAAGGTCTTGCTTCTTCGCTACTTGTATTTCCTAAAGCTACCAAGCCCCTGCGAGCAGGGCTCAGTCCCGAGATGGCCAGGTTATTCGAGCGTATGATGGTATGCGGATGGTCTCCTGGCCCTTGCTTCCTTTCTGTAATCCCCTCCCACACCCGCTCGGCTTTAATGTGGTCTTTTGGTCCCACTCCCAGGCAGGAGCAACTGCCTCGGTTTTCTACCCCAAAAAGGGCAAGTATCTGGCTTGGTCTGCTGTCCTCAAAGCTCTTCTTTCATGAGCATCTTTGGGTCTTTTACTAAAAGTGAATGTGTCTTCTAAGGAATAGAAAAATTACCATACCCATACTTAGCTAGCATTGGTAACATGCACACCTGGACAAAATAAGAAAGCTCTTGTGCATTTCCTTGTTCCCTTTAATGAATGCTGAGACACCTGTGAGTTTGGGTCAGATTCCTCCAAGGTTTGCAGTTTCTGCCACGCTTCCTCCCAGGTTACCTTCCTCCGCTGGGATTTCCCCCTCCCTCTGCCCCCACGCACGCCCGGGGAGGAGATGAAAGATTGCTTTATCTTGCACGCTCCAGGGCTCCCAGAGGTTGTGAAAGCTTTCTGCCCGCCGGCCTCTCTGTCTAACTCTGGCGTGTCTCTTTGTCAGAGAGCGTCCCAGCTCAGCGGGCAGCCCTCCGGGAGCACCAGCCCCGGCTTTGTCCGGCCACGGGACTAACCGTTGCCTCTGCTGTGGGTTTCAGCTCACCGTGGGTGCCAAAAAACCAGCAGAAAGCATGTAACCTCCAGACACGCTGATGACATGCACTAGGTTTGATGAGTGGTGGCAGGCGGAGGCGTGACTTAATGCAGCGTGGTTTTTTCTAAACGCGTTACTGAGGTAAAATAGTTTCCCTTTTTAATTCACTGGGTGCTAGAGAAAGTAACAGGAGATGAAAGGGTGGAGAGGGGGAGCTCACGCAGGTTGGTAATGACTCATTTACATCTTGCGAATTCAGTATTAATTTGTTTTTCCACAGGTAACTTTCTATAAATCCTATCCCTATGCGACGAGGACAAATAAAACTTGAATGTTCCCCTTGATATCTAATCCATGTGAGCAGGTAACACCTGGTCCTGTGGAAAGAAGGGAAAAGGAGTTAGAGCTTCATGTCAGTGTGTCATCAAATGAGAAAGCAAATTAGGAGGCCTTTAAGAAAAAGGTTTTGGTTGAGTTTAGGTATATTCTGAAGGATATCTTGCTAGTTCATCCTCACGGTTATTTTAGGAGAGTGCTGTATGTGACTGTGGAGGGAAGAAGAAGAATTTGAACGGGAAACGAACGCCGTGGTTTGGGGTTTTGCTCCAGGCTGCAGAGGCCAGTTTTGCCAGTTAAAGTTTTGGTCGGTTTCTGGGGCTAAAGCCGCTCTGATCGCTGCCCGTGCGGGTGGTGCCGGCCGTGGCCCTCGCTGGCGTGTGTCTGCACCATCGCGCAGCACCCCTGGGGACGTGGGTTTGTGTCGGCGTGCTCCCGAAAGCAGTCCGCGGAGTGTTACGGGTGAAGCTGGAATCCCAGCCTGTGGCTGAGGTTGTGCAAACTAGATGAGCTTTGAGAATTTAAAGGGATGCCGTGTTTAAATATGCGTCGTAAAGCATTCAGAAGACGTGCTTTTGGAGCAGAAAGGTCAAGCCTTTGATGTACTGGTGGCGGTTGGACTGTGGTTATGTACGTGGTGATTCCCTCCCAAAAAGCTGCTTGCTTTTTGAGTGCCTTTCTCCTGAAAAACCAGATACTAACACGTTCTTCAAAGGCTCTGAGACTTGGCTTCTTTTTCTGCCTTTTTTAGTGTTGACAGTGTGATAGTTAATGCAAATCTCGTTAACAGTGTGACTGGAAGAGGCGGTGTCTGCTCACGCCTGCCACGTTTGGGCCCCAGTGACTTCTTCTTGCTGAATGTCCCATGGAGCAGGAACCACCACGTCATTGTCATGGCTTCATCCAGACGTGTGGTACCAACGTGAAAGGAGAACAAAGACTTTGTGTCCTCAGAGGACTTGTGAAGGAGGACGTACTGCTGGACCCTTTCAGGGTTGGTCTACGTGAGCTTGTGACACAGTAGAAATCTGATGATTTTTTTCAGTGGAAGTCTCTGGTTGTACTTTTATTAATAATAAATGGCCATTTTAAATACAACTTAAAGTGGACATCTGTCACAAATATATATAGAAGTTCTTTGGGGTTTTTTGTCTTTGAATACCTGTCAGACATTGGTGCTGGGAGAAGTTAGGTTTCTTGGGCTACTTTTAGTCCCTGAGGTGGGGAAAAGTGGTTGTGGTTGGTTTTGTTTTTTTTTTTTTTTTTCCTCCTCCTAGACATCTTAAAGGTACCATTGACATTTGCCACCTTCTTTGAATTGCCTCAATCACCTTCCTCATTCTCCACTGACTATGAAGAAAGACTGGTCATTCTAGTTGCTTTGGTGGCCACTCAGATATTTCCTGGCATAGCAGAAAATATGAATCTTAAAAAAAAAAAAAAAAAAAAAAAAGATTATTAATTCAATGCCAGTGTGCAGGAGACCCTCAGCATTTTGAACTCTTTCTGGATCCTTTTGAGGTCAGCAATATGTGCCCTGCTAAGGAGGGGAGTGATGGCTCTCGACTAGAGTGGGGTTACAGGTTGTGGTTGGCAGAGAAGATGGTGGGGTAACTTAATGAGAAAGGGATTCAGCAAGTAATTTATTGCAAGTCTGCTGTATTGAGAAATGAATAAAAGGGGGAACAAAAGTGAAACATAGCCCGTGGAGTATGGTTTGTGAAGTAATGAACAACAGGCAAGAACCTGTGTGAAGATGTCCGGTGGAGGAGGTGGCACACAAGAAACCCAGTCTGTTTTCCTATTTGGTGGTGATACAACAGAAGTAGACCCTAATCTAATTACTGTTAGTTCTAGCTGTTCATTCTTGCTTGTCTTGCAGCACTGTGGATTTGTACCATTTGACAGTAAGGAGGGAGGACAGATGGACTGGAAAAGAGAATGTTTCATAGGATTTTTTTCGGGTAAAAGGAGTTTGATGGAGAATGCCAGGATATCACTGGCACAGATCAGACGTAGGGGATCTGGACTGCTTAGGTTAGTACTCAAACCACAGAAATGGTCATGAAACCACAACCCTAAAGGCAGGTGGAAAATGCTTAGTAAAAGTTTGCACCGTCTTTGGTTTGCACTTGTTGAATCATGTCTGCTTGGATTTCGTTTGGTTAGCACCTACCATTATGGAGTCCTGCACCATGGTGAGCCCTTCAAGTATTTTCCACAATTATTTTTTTTTAAAGCACACACAAAATGACACTCTCTGCTTCCGAGACCTACAAGAAATGTAATTCTTCACTCACTTGCAACTTACCAGCAAAAATGAAAAAAGCAATGTTTCCAGTGAACTAGAAAGCGATGGGATTTTGCTTAGAAAGAACTAAAGGGAACTTTAATCCATTTGTTTCTTCCCCGGTAGAATATGAAGGTCTTGTAGACCAGACTGTCCCTTCACTTGCATCTGTGTGTTTCCAAAATATTATTTTATGCATAACATCCTTGGTAGTTTACAGGGGAGAACTTGGTGCACTGGTAGAAATTGAATTTCTCTACAGAGGTGCAGATTAGACATGGCACTGTTCAGTTTTCTTGCAGCATTAATAGGTGAGAAGTAGGAACAATTTACTGGTTTATTTAGCATATGCATCTCTGAATGAAGAGTAGAGTTTCTGTTAGAAAATGCTCATTTGTATGTGTCTATTTTAAAGTAGAATAGTCTGCCCAAGTACAGCCTGCACAGGTTACGTTACATCCAGCTTGGGCCAGGCTAAACGCCAGGTATAAATCAGTGCGTCTCTGGTGTAGTTTGAACTTTGCTTTCTGTGTAGCTAACAAAGATTTCCTTTAAAAGAAAGCTCAAGGGGGTGGAAATAATTTTCAGACTTAAAGTACTATGCCATCTGTTTCTGTTTTCTGTTGCTGGCATCACTGCATTTTGGGGCGGTAAGTGGACCAGTGTAGAGTCTGGTCGTCCCACCCCCCAAAAAAAAATATTTTCAAATATAATGTCAAGAATGGGGGGGGGGGGGGGGGGGGTGTATGTATTGCTCTCCTGATAGTTTAAATGTTACCTTTCTGTAGGATGAAAATCAGGAGAGCCTGTTTTCTCCTCATGAATTGTTAGCAGAGCTAGCCCCTCCTGAGATGCTTTACAGAAGTGAAGCGCAGCTGGGCATAAGAACTGGATCCTGCCTGACATTTAACACCGTACTGCAGCTCAGCTGCTTTTAGACATACCTGAGTCGTTCCTCATGCTGTGAAAATACACCATGCTGTTGTGTATACGAGAGTTCTGAAGTTCTTAATACACAGTGGTATTTTGAAATTCAAAGACTTCTTAAAACTTGGGGGGTTGACATTGTGATAAGCTGATATTGAAGGATAAAGCTCTTCAAAATTAAAAAAAAAATCAAGGAAAATAATAAAACCAGTTATTTTTACCCATGTTATAAGAGATTTTTTTTTTTTTCCTTTTTTCTTTCCCATTTCATAGCACCTCCTGGGTCTGCAGCAGCAGGTAGCCTAACAGGCTACCTCTAAAGCTGTACTTATATCAATTGCTGATGCTACTGCACAAACAAAGATGGACTGTTTTGGTAAGACAAGGCTCCATTGAAGTTACTGCTAATAAGCAAACCAGCTCTGTTCACTTCAGTCCCATTCAAAACACGGGGAGAAGGATCAATCTTTGCCAAACTTGAAAGGCTGAAACTATTACAGAGGATAAAAATGATTTACTTCAAGTGGGTGTAAAACACATTTTCAAAATAAACACTGAAACCACACTTGACTCTTACCATATATATTAATCATATTCTGTGGGGGCATGAAATGTAGAAAGTGTTCAGCTTTGTATTCCTTCGTTTTATAAAGGCAGGTTTGTTCTAACTAGCATTTAATATAGGCAGTGCTTCTTACATGCCAGCTTAGATGCCAGATACAATGTGCTTTCTCACTGTGAAGTGTTACTCCGTCGTAGCTTAGTTTACTCTTAGCTAGAGGGCTTGCCTCTTTTAGTATTTTCCTAATGCTTAAAAAAACCCCCAAAACCCTGAAGTAGTCATAGATGGGATTAATTTGACTACCTGGTTTTAAATTATTGTACCTGCACTTCTTAGAAGCTTGTACTAATCCTTGCAGTAGTGCAATAGGTTTTTATATTTCTGTAGAAAATTGTTTTCCTAGTTTAGCGTGTTTGAGTGCTCTAGTGCTGGATTGATCATCTTCTGCTTTTTAAGCATAGCTCCATGACGTACTGGGTGATTCTTCTGAGAAGAGTCACTCTAGTGATGTTATACGCTCGAGTTCAATTTTCATATGCTGCTACGGGTGAATTAGTGTCCTACAGGTATAAAATGTGGACATTCCCCAGCATGTAGTTTGTGGGGTTTTGGTTTTTGTTGTTTTTTTTAATACCTTTGAATACATACTCTTCCTGTGCTTACACTGGTCCATGTAAAAGCCAAGGCTGCTCAGGGCACGGCGGCAGCGATTCCTTGCTGAGGTGTTCTCCGCCGCGCTCTGGTCTGGTACGGGCTGCCACCATCCTCACCCTTATTTTCTCTCTCTAACGTATACCTAACCTCTTTGTTCTGCTTAGGTTTAGCTCCGTTGCTGCGAGAACAAAGGTAGTGCAATAGGGATTTTTTTGAAGTCAGTACGAGCCTTGGGTTTTATACCATTTTGTTATGACTCTTCTAATCCTCTGGCTCCTGACTAAATTAGTTATCATTCAGTTAGAGCCCATATGGCTCCATTGCTGAGGCAACAGCGACAGGGATGTGTTGTGTTGGTTTGGGTTTTTTTTCCTCTTTTCTTAGCTTAAATACTGCATTAGTAGAGTCTGACGTCTTCTGGTACCACCATGCAGCAGCGAGGTCTGCATCCAAATCTGAGGTGTCCCTAATCATATTTAGCGTATTGTTTGGCCGATTCCCGTAACGGAGCACGTTAAAGAATAAGCAGTCTAGGGAAATCAAACCTGCCAACCTCGAAGCAGTAATTCCTAAAAAGAGGTGCCGGTTGCACCATTAAACCCCTTCTTCTCTGCACAGAGATACTCAGTAAGGAAGGACTTGGGCTGGTGGTCAGCTCCACTTGTACAGTCAACACTCATTCATTCAAGATTACTTGAGGCAGACGCAAACGTGCTCAAGCTGGGTCCTTGCAGACTCTCAAGATCCGGCAGGGTTTATTAACTCAGGCTCAGTGCCAAGCAAATGCAACTCTGCTGCTCCCAGACCCAGTCGGATCTGCTGTTTTGGCACGGAGTCCGAGCTGTTCAAGCCTGCCAAGCGTGAAGGGTGTAGAGCTGGATCCAGCGCTGTTCTCTGATGCGGGAGCTCTGGAAATGCGTTGCAGATATCTGACCAGATGGATCAGCTTGGGACCATCAGGGCTCATCAGATCCGTAACAGCTTCAGCCCTGTTAACCTTGAGCTTGCTTCTGTGCCTGGTTTTGTTTCGGTTGTCTTTTTAACTGTGTTTTGTTTGCTGCTTTTTTTTTTTTAATTTTCAAGGGGTTTTGGGGGTGTCTTTTTTTGTTTTGGCTTTTGGGGGGATTGTTTTTAAACTCTTGAGTTCTGGGGAAATTTATGAGCTTGGTCAGCCCTGGGCTCAGCTAACACTTTCTGCGCATGCAGTGTGTGGCACGTAAGGAGCTTCTGGGAAGCAGACTGCAGAAGCACTGAGCTTGCTGAGCAGGATCCGGCTCAGGGCTAGCACTGAGTCAGAGCTGCTAGAGTCTGACGATCGCAAATTGACTTTAATTTCTCTGTGCTGTGATTCCCAGCACGTTTTGCAGTGGAACAGTATACGGGTGTTTCCATTGCCTGCTTTTCACGGCCGATATGAGCTGTGATAGTGGAGCGCTGACCATTATACCCAAAGCATGGAGTTCTGGATGGGTGCTGCTAGTTAGGACTTGTGTTTTGGTTTCGCAGAGTACATAGCCATGTACATACGCTGAGACTATCCGTTTAATAATTGCAGTTGTCCTAAGGCTGGTTAGCTTTTCTGTTTGGATTTGAAAATACTCCCTGGAAAAACTGCAGTGTGCTTGGACTAAGTCAAAATAATTTTAAGATGATATGCTTGATAGTCTGTGGATTGTTACAGTACTTGAAATTAAATTTCCTCACAAAATTCACAAATGCTGCTTAACTTTTCCAAGCGAAAGGTCATACAGCTCTTCTGGGTTTTTTTTCATATGCAGGTGCAGCTGGGACAAGTGGATATAAAATGCCCGATCACAGAGTGCAGTGAACACCTGGATGAAACAACTGTCCTCTATAACCTGCCCAACGACGACATCATCAAGTATAAATATTTCCTGGAACTCAGCCGCATTGACTCCAGCACCAAGCCATGCCCTCAGTGCAAGCACTTTACAACCTTCCGGAGGAGAGGCCACATTCCTACCCCTGCCAAATTGGAGAACAAATACAAAGTGAGCACGCTTGCCAGGGCCATGGATTAGATGGCACCGCAAAAGTAGGACAGCGTTTGATGGGCATTAAATGAGCTTTCTTGCATCACTGGGGCTGTGTGCAAGCTGTGATTAGGGATATGAATCTGTAGTATATCATTGATTAACTACTTAATTGATTTCTAACAGTTCAAGCAGTTGAACTTCAGCCCTTAGTTCTTTGGCAGGTGGTGTAATTTTGTCCTGACACACATTTTAATTTAAGGAGTGTTTTCTCTCTGACATGCAAACAATATGGTCACAATCAGAAGAGACTGGGGAAAGGGAGTTATCACTACAACTGATAATTTTAGACACACAAATCTAGCAAAGATAAGTTTTCCCTGAAACTCAGAGCAAATGAATTCTGGGCATTTATGGTATTGGGCTGTTGGCTTGCTTCTTCCTTAGAAATAGAGTTGTATGTCCTGCTTCTTGGTTTTGATTTCTTCAGTCCCTTACCAGAGGTTATACATTACTCTAATCTCATCACTCACAATACAGAAAACTTGAGAAACAGGAAAAAACCACTTCTACAGCATTTCTTTTAGTAGAAGATTTGCTTATACTGTGATTTCAATCAAAGATAAAAAGCAAGAAATTACAGCTGGAGGAAGCTTTGAGCTGCTGAAGGTCCATCTTAGTTCCAGAAGACGGTTCTGTGTGCAGCATCATGCTCTGTGTTAGTTTTCCATCTGGTTATTAGATTTGTTGTGGTTAATTTCATGATTGAGCTGGCCTTTCCTGGACAAACCAGTTCTCCTCAGTAGGAATTTAGATGGCTGTTTAGATAGCCCTAATTACACAGCATAAGATTCAGCCCAGTACGGAGATTAAAAGGTAGAAGGTTGTGTATCCAATGGAGTTGGAGTTGAAACCTTGGTAAAGCTAACTCTGAGTTATGAGCTACTTATGTATATCTGTGCAGTGCAAGAATTACACGCCACACTGCTGGTTGGACTCAACATTTTCAGATTTTTGGCACCTTAAGTGGAGGTGGAGAAATTCAAAACTGCAGGTAAAATTCCTTCTGCCCACAAGCATCCTCCTTAACCCATCCCCTTAGCATTCCTTCAGATGTAGAGTCCAGGGTAGATCAGAGGTTGTAATGCTTCTGCAGCAGCCTCTCTTAAGGTGCCAAAAGCTGTTACTGTCCCACCAGTGTGGGTCACAGGTGGTGCAGCTCTTGTATCATGGGCATGCCAACTCTGAGGATGTTCCTCAAGGCACAAAATGGGTTGTTCTGCCCACCAGTGCCCTTTTATGAGTTAAAATGCTGTAATTAAAATGTTCCCACCGCTTTCCTACAAATCATAATCGTAAAGGAATGGGAGGGAGGCTGTGTGATGCACGAAATAGTGCAAGCCAGAAGCAGTTCCCTGGTCCTGTGGTGATGCATTATGTGTAGCTCTGATCTGCAGGGCTCAGGTCTCCTCCTGGGAACAGACTCTTGCAAAATGTGTCCTTTGAGCTGTGGCCAGGTGTTGCCTGGAAGAATGTGTAGTTCATGCTGGTCAGAAATACAATTAGGAAAGTGCTAGCAAACAGTGTGGATGATCATAGTCCAGGGCTTCAGCCTGCTTCCTGAACCTGTGTTGTTTTCTGGCATAGGTGCAGTTTTAGTGACTTATTTTAAGCTTAGCACAAGGAGGAGTTTTGCTGCAGGGATAAGGTTTAAACAGAAGACTATATATGAAATTGTGTATATGTGAGTAATTACATACACACGTTGCTGTGGACCATTATTATCTCAGTTATCTTAGATTCTCATGTGATTGCTTGTATGTATCTTGTATGTGCCTTGAATTATAGGCTCTTTGGAGGTAAAGACTCATTTTCTTCTGCATATAGCATAGGAGACATCTGACTGGAGACTGGGAGACTCTCATATTCACATGCAGGCAATATAAACAGCAGTTGCACCAGATGAATTCTGCACCAGCACTGGAAGTGCTGCCTTCAGAAGAACTGAGTCATGTGTGGGGAAAGTCTACGCACAAGCCTACTAGTAGGATCGCTGCGCAAAAGGGCTCAGTGCCAGTACCCTCGCTCTCCTATACACAGCAACAGGAAAACACAACACAGTAAAATCCAAGAGTACATTTGAACAGATACTTTAAAAATGTTATTAATGGCATTCCTAAAATTTGATACACCATTTAAAATTATAAATAACCTCTAAATTTAAAGAGGTAGCAAAGTTATTGGATAGATTAATTTTCCTTACTATAGCTGGTTTATGTCAGCTAAACTGATCTAAGCCCAGCAGTTCAGTTTGCTGCTGCAGTTTTTCATCTTTGAGATCAAAGTCTTGGTGTGCTAAGCCTAGAAAGTTAGCTGGTGCATGTATGTTGAGAGTGGACGGGAAGAAGAGGGGAGCTCTCTATCCAAACCTTTCTTGTCCCACTAGTGCCACTTAAGACAGCACAGTACAGCAGCGTGATTATTTAGTTTCCCATATCAAATATTTGTATCACAAATGGATCCAGCTTTAAGTAAGGAAATAGCCCTGCCCCCTCTCTTATGACCTAAACTGGGAGTGTAAGACTTGGTTGTGGGCAAGATCCTAATAAACTTTTGGTCAAAGCTGGTATGCCAAAGTGCAAAGGAAATGGGCAAAAATTGAAAAACTGGTAGTTCAGTTCCTATGCGTGGAACAGATATGTGTTTCACAAGAGTGAGTATGTTGGCTTCTTCTGTGAGGGTGTTTGGGGTGGGTTTTTTTTGTTGTGTGTGTGTTGTTTTTTTCCCCTAAGCCCTGGATTTCACCTGTTATTTTAATATTAGTTCTTTGACCTGCCACCTGCCATGAAGAAGCAGTTCTTGATTTTTGGACTCTATTTCTGCCCTTATTAACCTGTGAGGTTCGTAATGAAGTTTTCTTGTTCTCTTCTGTCAAGAGATGCACATCACATAAAAGAAGGGCTCGAGTGCTTGGCTTTGGAAATGTAAACGTTTTTTCAATGCAGTTGTTATATAAAGTATCTTTTGTTTGAGCTACTCAAGTTTCTGAAACTCATTGCTGTACAACTTGTAGGAATCTGTACCTGCAAAGATGCTGTGATGGAGCAGATCTGTGTAGTTTGTATCAATCGGTTCCCCTTTTTGGATCAGATTTTAACCTTGAGTAGCAGGTATCTTCGTGGCTACACATCACTTCAGTCTGCCTTGAGCCCGAACTGCTGTGGACGTGGTGATTTTGCCGTGCTCTCCCTCTTTGCTCTCAGCTGTTCATTCCTGCCAGCTTGCTTTTGCTCGTGTTGATGTTTTGGTGTCACGCTGGGAGCTGGATCAAAGATCAGCTCCAATGGGACACAAGATTTGTTTGTTTTGTTGTTGCTTGTTTTGAGCTGGTACAAGAGAGGGGACGGGTTGGTGACGAGGAGGTGGCAGCTGTTTTGGCAGGAGCCCATATTTATTTTGGAATAAAGTGACTGTGTAGCTGTAGCTAGAGATTGTAATTCATGTAATCAGTTAGTTGCATGATTAATTTGGCCATCCTGTTATATAGTCAGCATTCCACTAAGCAGAAGATCCCAGTAAGCTTTTTGCAGCTTCAGGCTCTCAGAATAGTTTTAATATGCAGTCAGTTTTGCTCTCATCGTGTCACACTAAGCAGTGTTTTGTGCTGAAGTTACCTACCAATTTTGAAAGGTCTTTTCCTGGGAGGTGAGGAAAATGATAGTTGGAATAGTTTGCAGTAAAGTGGCTAGCTAAGAAAATGGAAAATGTTAGCCTCAAAGGTCAGTGTTTGAGAAAGCTGAGAACCAAAAGGGTTAGTATGAGAAGTTGTGTAATCTTTTCTATTTCAAGAGAGACTGACCTCCAGATGGCATAGAAGTTTGTGTATATATCCATTCTCTCAATTCTGATCACTGGAATGGAAGTCATAAAATAAATGGAAAAATGTTTGTGGGAGGAAAAAAACATATTTGAAAAAATACTAGATTAATGTTTTGGATTTTTTCAGATATAGTTTGTCTGCTTTGCTGGACTATACTATATTTTACTGCTTTAAATTATATGTGGATAGCATTTCTGTGTCCTCGTTATGATGATTTCATGCACTAATACTGAAGCATAAAGCAAATCATATTTGACTTTTTTTTCTTTCAGAAAACCAGAGAAAGAATGGGATAAGAATCTGAAAGACTGCTGTAATTGCCCTGTTGTGTTCCTATTTCTTAAGCACACCGGTGTCACACTGCATACAAGTTTGAATAGGTTTAAGCTTTTGTTTTGGGGCCACTAGTTCCAAGAAAAATAAGGTTCATAAGTACTTAAAAGAACATAGTTTTCTTTGCCTGCTTAATGTATGTTCAGACAGTATTGAACAACAGAGAAGTTAAGTGGCCCATTCAAAACGTAAAGACTATTTACCAGTCCAGTTTTGAGGAAGGTACTGTCAGGGGTGGCAGGTGGAAGAGGAAACTAGGAACTCCAAACCTGGTAATGTAGATAGTTCCCACTAATTTACTTCAGTTAGTCAGGGCCATTCATGGTAATAAATGTTATTCTGAGTTTGTGTGGTTATAGCCTCATCCTCTATTTCAGTACTTTCTAAGTAATGTATTTGGAAACATCTAATGTCAGTGTGCATGTGTAAGATCAAATATATATCCTGGTGGCTGCTGTATTTCTTGCAATTATATACATGCTATAATAAAAGGATAGAGCCTGCAATGAATTTGTGTCAGATTTTTACAAAAAAACCCCCAACAAAACAAAACCAAACCCACAAAAGTTACATTTTAAATTGTTGGCATTTTGTTGAAGAAAGAAGCTTTAACTTGCAGCTTCCCAGATCTCTTGGTTTGGGTTTGTATTTTTTAACATTTGTGTTTTATCTCAAATGTCTAAATACTGCAACTGATAAAAGCTTTTAGGTTGCAGAACACTTAATTGTGGCTACAAGCTCCATCTTTGGCTGAGGCATAACAAATACTGAATAATACAATGCAATGCTTGCTATAATCTGTCTCCCCAGTAGTAGGTCACTGTGACATGCCTTATTGAAAAACGTAAATTCAGAGCTCGGGGCGGGGGGAAGAAGGAAAAAAGTAAAAGATATGGAGATAATGGGCAGGATAGTTGCTAGTAATCTAACCTATCTTGTGCATATTGGTTTCTAAAGTATTGTGGAAACATAGATCAGTGTTCTGTGTTAGCTTGGTCAGTAGCAATAAATATCCTATTCCTTAGGTTCTTCAGAGTAGGAATTTTCCTCTTTCTTGTTAAGCTGTTTTTATTAGGAGAATTCATCTGGGAAGCAGAGATGCAGGACAGTGTATTTCCTTCGGTTTAGCATCTGGGCCAGTAGACCAACAACTCGGAGGAAAGGCACCGGTTGTATTTTGTGTTGCTTTTGATTTATACTTATCTTGGCCTTAGACATTACTGTGTTTTCAGGCAAAAAATAATCATATTTGTAATCCACACATTGGAACTTTCATGTGTTGTTCCCTTACAAACAAGTTTCATTTGTTGTTCTTTCCTGGTTTTGGGCTGCCTACCTGTGTCATCTGTAACTTATTTCAGTGACAGGAAGCATGTGAGAAGTGCCCTTTTCTTCTGTGTGAGGTATCTTACTGTGTGCCTTAGCAAAAATGTCACTTTGTAGCTATAGAAAGCAGTAAGTCATACTTGCACTGGGTACAGGATATCAGAATTTCATCCATTTTAATATTACACTGCCTTTGAGTCTGCTTGATAGGAAGGGAGTGTATGTATTCTAACACTTACATGCGTGCATGATTTTTTTTTTTTTTTACAAGGATAATGACTAGTAGATGGTAACTGACTAAAATGTTAATGTGTTGCATAAGAAGAAAATGTTACAATTTCTTGATGCTGCTTCCCTTCTTTGCACTTAGCCTTATGCCCAGGCAAAGGATCCTCAAGGGGGAAACTCACTATGGGTAGTGAGAAAATTATTAATTTTCTTAACCATTAACTACCATGCTTGCACTTGCTGATTTATAGATGTGGATTGGCATAAAGAGGTAAGCTGAAGTGATGGGTTGAGCAGCACACCATACAGTCCACTATTAAAGGTAAAATACTTGGTTAAACAGTGCTGCACAGACAGATACATCACTATACAGATGAAACTATGACTGTTAGACACTGCTGCAGTGTAAAAAAAAAACAAAAACAAAAAAACACCAACAAAAACCCCCAAATGTTTGCTCTCTACAGGTGAAGTTAAAGACAACCACTGAAAAATAGGTCAGCTAGGGTAATAAAAATGCTCAGCTTGAGCCATTGTGTCAATTAGGGTTTTAATGTGAAATATTAAAGGCAAAAAACTAAATGCTATCTCTGTGTATAGAACTTGGGGAGTAGCATTAAGGGTAGCAGATGGATTCATTTCTCTGTCATGCATCAGAGATTAGATCAGCTTTGTATTAGTATGCTGGTAGTGACGGATGTAGGCATTGCACATATAAATAATAATTTTGGCTGCCCCCCAGCAAAATACTTACAGGAGATCAGAGCGCCTACTTTGGACTCTAACTGGAGCCGAGGCAGTACATCAATAGTCGATGTGTCTGAGCAGAGAGCACAGCAGCTAGTGGGAATGAGGACTTTGGAAATAAGTTTGGGAGATTTCTCATGTGACTACACCCTAGGATGTAGTTTCCTGAGCAGCACCCCCACACCACGCGTGGCCAGCACAGACACGTCCGTGGTTCGGTGGTGAATGAGGTCTGGATGCAGATACAACCAAAAAAGCCTTTTTTTTGGCTGGTTGAATTCCTCGGTCCCGTCCATCAGCTGGTACAAAGCCAGGGCAGTGCCAGGCAGGGGCTGGAGCTGGTGGACAGGGCTCAGCAGTCGCTCGAGAGATGCGCTTTCCCGTCTTTCAGGCTGAGACGTTTTGCTGCCAAATACAGCAAAAGTGAAGATGATGCAGGAACCTAGATATGCCTGTGTCTAATGTGGCTTCTAGTTCTTGCTCTCCTCAGTCACGATCCAGGTCGGAGGCTTGTCTTTCATCAGATAAGCACCTGCAACGCGCCTCTATTTATTACTTCTACAAACACAGCAGCTGCCATAGCTTTTGTCAAAAAAATTGCCATGCTCTGGAGGAAGACATGATGACGATGGTACCTGTTTGACGCAATGATTTAAAACCCAGGGAGCGGGAAGAATAGATCCTTTCTCAATTTAAGGAGCTTGGCTTGTGGCTTTTGCCATTAGGTGTGGTCTGTAGCAAGCGGGCTGTTTGGCACAGCCTCAGCTCGCCCTGCAAAAGGAGGTGCCTGACTTCCAGGAGGCAGTTGTGGCCCTTGGTTGAGACCCTTGCTCTTGGTCCCTTTTCCCAGGACCTTTTTTAATATAAGCTTCATAACCCGTTCTGGGCTCTGTAGAGCCCCTTCAGAAGGCCAGGTTCTCCCTGGTAATAGCCTTGGCAGTGACGTTTATAACTAGAAGGCTGAGATCCACCGCACTGAAAACTGGCTGCTAATTTTTAGGTGATCTCACATGTATTGGAGGCAACTGAGTAAGCTTTCTGGATTTTGGATTTTGGCATTTGAGCCACACGGTAAATTCGGGAAGCAGCTCCTATGCTTAAACCAAGCTACTTGTGCTTTGATCGGGGCCTTTCCTGGCTTTAGCAATTAGTTCTGTATTTTCTCTCTTTTAAAAAGAACAAGTTAGCTTCCATAACTTCTTGCATTTTTGAAACGGACCTTTCAAAAGATGTTAGACCTTTGCTGGGCAGCTACTCTCTTAATGGAAGAGCAGTGGTTTTAAAACGGGCTTTCCAGTTGGGTCAGCGCCCAGCTTGCAAACGTGTGGTGTTTTCTCATTTGTACAGATCCAGTGTCCATCTTGCCAATTTGTCTGGTGTTTCAAGTGCCACTCTCCCTGGCATGAAGGCGTTAACTGCAAAGAATACAAGAAGGGAGACAAGCTGTTGCGTCACTGGGCCAACGAAATCGAACACGGGCAGAGGAATGCCCAGAAGTGTCCAAAATGCAAGGTGAGCTGCTCTCCCTTGGCTTGCAGGTAGTGGCTTCAAACCGTTTAAATATGTATTTAAAGTAAACATTTGTAGCTTCTCCTCAGCATTGGAAATGAAATTCACGCTTGCTGTGCAGATTCTTGTCAATGACCCATTGAGAAAAACAGGTCAGATGTTGCACTTGCTGGTGCCCACATTGATTCTGCAGAATCTCTGCATGTAAAAGAAACATTACGGAAATCGTAAGAGGGGGCTTTGATGGACGCTTATAATGAATGTGTGCTACAGAATAAATTATTCCTAAAATAAAGCTTTAAAGAAATGTAAAGCTGTAGAGAAATACGATGCCCTATGTCAGGTTTTCCAAAGAGCTTGGGTGAATTCAATTTCTGAGTAAGGCAGAAAGTACTCTATCAACAAGTTAACTAAAGGAGACTAAGATCTGGCAAAACCAGAAGGTTTTTAGGATTAAATGTCAGTTCTTCACAAGCCTTTTTCATGATTTAGTTTAATTGTCAACACTGAAGTGCAGTCCCACACCCTAAAAATGTGATTAATCTCTTCCAGGATAGGAAGTATTTCCCACTACTCAAATGAGATGCAGCAGCCCCGCACACCCTGCCCCGGCTGCCCTTAATGAAGGTGGCCATTATGCTTGTTTGCTATTTTTTTTCACAGCACTTATTTCCAGCTACTGACAGAGTAGTAAGTCAAAACCTTGAGAGCACCATGGTGGTGGGAGACTGTCCTTTTTTTTGAAAGGGAATACCTAATCTGAACCGATCTGTTGCTCCACTTCTACTTCATGGAGAGGACAAAGTAAGGAAATTGGAACATTTGGTAGGAAATAAATACTGAATGGGAAGATTTACTTCTAAATGTCCAAAGTACACTTATGTCATATTTTGAGCCTTACCCTGTGCAAATAAGAGAATGTTTCAGTTTACTAAGTATTTTATTTTGGTCTTGGGGAAAGAAATGCCTGTGATGCCACAGCTTGAAATTGAAAGATTTCAAAACACTAAGAAAAATTTGGAAAGCTCTGAAATCAGCAGTTGGTTGTTTACCCTTCCTCCTGCACACACGTGACTTTTTAACAGAGTTTTAACAGCTTGCTGTTTGGTAAGAGTTGATAGGTTTGAGCCAGTTCTAAAAAAGTTCAGTTTCTCGGAAGTCTTACAGTAAAATCCTTTCACAAACTTTGTTCCTTTTGGAGTGAGAAGTAGTATGTTTTGGTTTTAATTCTTTGACTTGTGTCCAGAGTCAGATTTTAGGACAATGCGAATGATGTAACTATTGAAATAAGTTGTCCAAAAAAAGAAGAATAAAATGCACCAAGCAAAAAAGTATGAATGTGGAAAAGCAGGGGGAAGAGGGCTGCTAGCTGGAAAGAGAAAGGAACTACAACTGCTAACAGTAACGTGTTTATCCTTAATAACTTTCAAATTTAAAATGCCAAATATACAACTGTTCTCACCATCTTTAAAAGGAAAGGCTGGATGCTTGAAGCTTAGGCAGGTTAAGTCGCTCATTTTGAAGCCTAAAGTTGCATGAGTTTGGCTATTAATTTCAAAAAGACTTTAGCTTTCTTTTCTTAATCAAAAGAAAATAAAACCTCCTGCATGGTGGGAGGCAGTATGGAAAGTTATGAAACTAGCCCAGAAAAAGAACTTTTGTTAACAAGTCCTTTCTGGTAATGTGGTATTAGAAGTGAATATTGAAGAGACAGTTCAACCTTTTCATAAACTGTATTGTTACCCCCACTCCTGATACTTTTTCTTCAGAGGTGAAAAAAATCCTTCCTGCCTACAACCTCCAGAATGTTTATATCAGCACATTGTTTGTTTGTTTTTAAATCAAATCTAGAACTAGCAAGTAATCAAAAGAACCACTTAGCCAGCAGTTAGTGGTACTGTTCTTTTTCCTTTTTCTCTGTGAATCGATTATTGAGTAGTTATAAAAAATACATCTTATGCAGCATTCTTCATCAAAGCTTTAATAGATGTCTGGGCACATGGGGATAAACATACCAACAGTTAACAATTTGAAGTCAGGGGGATTGGAGCTAATACTTTCTCTGCCTCTCTCTCCAGCTATCCTCCCCAAACCTGTATATAAAATAAGATTGAATCAGATGACTGTCATATTTCCAAATAAAATAGAGAAAAGAGTGACAGAGAAAACAGAGTTGGTAACATACTATTTGATTTATCCTTGTTCTGGATCCACAAAGGCAACATTTCAGGTGACAACATATTTTATTTTGATATGTGCATATAGTCTACTTAAAGAACCTCCTTCATGTTTTGGATAAAAATTTGCAGCAGCCAAAATTGACAAACACATTGAGGAAAAGTCAAGATTAAATTGTAAGTGTCAAGATATCAGTGTCCAATCTTTACGCTAAAACTGAAGCTAATGGAAATTAAAGGTAGAAATTTCAGTAGAGGTAGAATTTCTTTACTGAGATAACTTGTAAAATTACTGGTAGCTTCCAAAGTGTGATACTGATTACAGTGTAAACTGTGACCTGTGACCATATTTTACAGATGTCTTCTGGAGATAATTATATATACACACAGACACATACACACACAGACTCTTTCTTTAAGTAGCCGTACCATGGAGAAGTAGAATGCACAGTTATTATCTTGTCTGGGCATGCAGGCGAGAAAATGGGATCACTCTTATGGGGGGTGGGGGGGGTGGGGTGTGTATAGGCAGATCCCTAGGCAAGTATTGACAAGTTTTTCGGTGGTTTTGGTAGGTGCTTTGAAAGAACATCATCCTTTGTAATGTGAATAGTAGCAGGCACTGTTAAATAAGCTTAAACTTGATTACTTTTTCCTGTAGGTGGACATGGCTTTAGTGCTTCTAATAGGAATAGCTTATATTTACCTGGTCTCTCCAAGATATGCTGACATAAGCAAATAAAAATATTACACGTCAAAATACATAATTGTGGATTCGCGTTGTGACTATATGTCAGTATGGAAATACTGCAAAATGCTACTTTTTAAAACTATATCTTAAATTAATTTTGACGTATTTTTTGTTTTTAATAGAGCCTTTTCCAAATTTATTACACACTATTCTGAGAAACTCAGCGTAAAATATTTTTTCTTAACAAGACTTGTCTAAAAAGTGCTGGTCTTGTTCTAGAGGGAGCTGGCTAGTGAGTGCATATTTGCTACATAAAATCCTTGCCTTTTCATAAAATCCATAACCTTATTTGTCTTTCCCCACTACTGTTTTAGGGTTTTATTTTTTACAATTTCTTGCAACAACATGTTTGCAGCAAGATGCCTTTTTTCCACAAGTGGTTTTACAGTACAGCAAACCAAGGAAGTACTTCATGTTGGTGTTATCGTACCACAGATTTCAAAAACAACGCTGTCTGAGGAAACACCAAACAGCGGCTCTAGCTTAGAAATCTTTGAACGACAGTAGAAATTTAAGTAAACAAGGATGTCAATGCAAATCAAGGACTATGTACTTCTTATCTGCAGATTCACTGTTTGGATTAATATGAGCGTTATCAAATAATTCGGGGCATAGTTTTTGAAGGTGGTCTGCAAGTCAGTTCTCATCGTCTGCAGGGAGGAGAGTTCTTGCGTGTATGTGAAGCGATAAAGCTGCGCACCAGGTTTTCTTCAGAAAGAGTGGAGGAGAAATGGCCACTCTCGCCCTCAGATCTCTTGGAAGTGATTTCCCTGGAAGATTTTTGTGAGAGGGCACGTAACATGCAGAGGGGCTGTAAAGTGAGAGATCTGAAATAGCCACTGTGCTACTTCAGTTGTTTCCTTAAGACTCTAAGCTCTGCGTGCTTTGCCGTCGGTGTGTAAGTGTCTCCCCTCTTGTTCTGGGAGCCGTTCGTGGGTTTCCAAATGACTCGACCTTTCCCCGTAGGGTGAGGGTCCGTCTTTGGCTTTGAGCAGGCTCTGGGTGCAGGATGAAGCCAGTAACGCTGACTGAAAAGCTTGGAGGCAGAAACTGAGCTTGCAGTCGTCGTGCTCCCACCTCGCCTCCGAACCCCGCTGCTGCGTGGCCGCAGCTCGCCACACGGAGCCGCGTTCCCAGCCCCGCGCGTTCCCGCGGCTGCCTGCTGCGTGCCGTGCTATTGCCAAGGGAGCAGGAACACTCGCGTGGTATCTGACCCATCAGCCATCGCTTTCCCGAGCTGTAGATTTGTCGTCCGTCTCTGTCAGTGGATTATCCTGCGGGGAGGGAGGCATGCCCGTGTGAACCCAGAGCTGAGGTTGATTTGGTGGGATGTCACGTCTTAGGCTTGAAAGCAGCCCGACCGAATCGTGCGGAGTTCATCTGGCGTTGTCAGTCTGCGTGCATATGACAGGGAGTCCGAGTCCCGCACCTAAGGTGGTTTGGAGTTTTTTTTATTATTTGACTTTTTTTAATGAAGTCTCTCCTCACCAAAAGAGGCAAAGTTTTTTGCAACAAAAAATATAGGGAGGTACAACCAGGTGTTCCAAATTTGCAGCTTTTGAAGACAGTTATAGATGTGCAGATAAGTATTCGCTAAAAGTTTTTTAATACTTTACTTTTTGAAGAAGCAAAGATAAAGTACGTGTAACTGCAGTGTGTCCGTAAGAAAATAAATCCTCTATCAACTTCTTTGTGTTTTAAGAGGACGGTATGTCTGGAGGATTTAGAGCAGAAACAAGTAGATTCAGAAGTGATTCAGGAGTGGTGCCTGGCTAACTGGAGCTGGGATGCTTCTAGGAAAGCGTGGGTAGAAGGATGGCAGGCAGTGTCCAAGAGGCGGGTATTTGAAAGGTATTGATGGCAGAATGTATAAAGCTATTGCCAGCAGCAACTTGGAAGTTCTTACTACCAAAGAAAATGAATTTATTTTTGAAATACAAGGTAGTATTGGTTTGCATCTAGGGTTTTTATAGGCTCCAGGCTTGTACAGATTTTCAGTTAGGTTGGATGGTAACTTAATAGATTGGGTTGGTAAGTTGGAGAAGAGAAAGGAGAGTTCAACAGTCTTGATTCAAAAAGAAAAGAAAACAACCAGGTAATTCTCATTAGTGTCTTAAGATCTAATTCCCTCATTTACATTGTGAAGATGGAGATATGTCACTGAATCAGCAGATAAGGAAAGGTACCTCTAATATTACAAAATTCTTTATAGTTGCTGTCTGAATTTCAGTCCCTTGAAAAACTAATTGGAATTGAATTTTAAAGTTAATTTGTTGAAATACATTAAGTCACTATTGAAATTCCTTAATTTCAGTTCAAGTTAATCTCTTAGGATTTAAATTAAGTAAACTATGGTTCCATGAGTAGGGTCAACATTTTTTCATATAAAACCTGAAAAGTAAAAGTGAAAGTCAAACTGACAATATCCCTTTTGGAAGAAAATAGTGTATAACTTCAGAAGTTATGTTTAAGTCGCTAAAATATTGGGTAGACCTTTCTTTCCACTTTGCTTGAGGTCAGTGCTTAAATGTGAAAGTTTTGAAGTCAAGTGGCTTATAAAGCTCATCAGCAACGGTATTTTTTCAGGTGCTTCTGGAAAGCATGGGAACCTGGGATACAGCAGGTTGGTGATCCCTCAGGGTGGAGGGAGATAATTGCTTGGTCAGTCTGTCTGCATCCCTTCTACGGGATGAATGCAAGTAGAATACTTGCCCACTAGAATGTAATGTTTTATAGCCCAATCCTTTCTTTTGTGAATGTCTTTTGCCCTCTTGTGTGTAAAAGAAGCATTTGAAAGTGTAGAAATAGGAATTCTGAGATCACTACGGTTGGCACTGGGAAGTTGGCAGGTGTACCTGGAACTACTGTTAACTATGTCTACCCTGGAATCTTTTACCTGAAGTAGTGCTGGTGGAAAACGTCCCTTTGTTACGTGTTTAAAGTGCTAGTTTCAGTAGCTGTTTGGGTGAGCGAGGTTTCTCAGATCCCAGATGAACCCTGATCAGCACCAGAGAGCAAACACCCTTGACCCTCCCAAGAATGTCGGATGCCCCAGGAGTCACAAGCCGCTCTCGAGGTGAGAGGCTGCAGTTGTAGCTGAGCTTTCAGCGTCTCTGTGCTTGCAGGGCCACTGAGTGGGGATGCCTTGTCTTTACCTGTACCTCCCTGCAAGATAAATACATGTAGATATGGGTAAGAATTTCGGTAGGCATTTGTTTATCCATTGCAAGGTTCAACAAATAAAATTGCAGTTGGATGTCAGGGAAAAAAATATTCCCAGGGAGAGTGGTGAAGCATGGGACAGGTTGCTCAAAGAGACTGTGATGTACCCATACTTGGAAATTTTTAAAATCTAGTGGGATGAGGCCTGGAGCAATCTCATCTGACTTTGACGTTAGCCCAGCTTTGAGCTAGGGGTTAAAATAGATGAACTCCGAGGGTCACTTCCAACCTCAATTATTAGGTAATTTTATCTGCCATTCCACCGTGGAGCATGGTCTCGGGACAGAGGAGTCTTTAGCAATTTTGTGAGCTAGGAAAAGTGTGTGTTTACCACCCCATTTAGCTATATTTTCAGTTGGCAAGATTTAGCAGTAGCTGTGTAATCATAGTCGATTTAGTGAAATACTCAGCCCCAGGACTACCCTCTCTCCTAAGACTCTCACAACTATTAACTAAAACTGAAGCCTTACCAAATCTGTGCAAATAGGTAAATGTACCAGTTTTGCAGGAGAGTACATGGAGATACAGGAATGGAGCTATTTATGCAGGCAATCAGCATAAAGATGGATGTAGAACCTAGGCAGCCCAGCTTCATGCTGTACTGCGGGCATTGTGAAAGCTTGGTGTAATTCTTTTATACGGTTTGTGGAATCTTTATTTTTTTTTTTACAAAAAAAAAAAAAAATCCATACTTTTCAAATCATTCACTCTAACAGCAGAGCCTTTCTAGTGTTTATTGTAAAATGCCAAATCAATTCGTGATGGTAATGGGAAAGGGAATCGGGCCACAGGTGGCATAAGAGGGAAACCCATCTGTGGAAGGGTCAAACAGAGTTCATAACTATATTTACTGTGCTGCTTTTATTTTAAATAAAGTTTGGTGCTAATGTGTCTACTTCAGTAATAAAAACAAATTTTCAGTAAGGGTAGGGATCACTCTTTCTCATCTGATAGAAAGAATGTTTAAACAAAGAAGGAGGATTATATGGAAAATTATGTATGGAAATCTGGAAACAACTATAACTCGTATTTGATGCTCTGAACCATGCCTTAGAAAACCATTATTGCCTTAGGACAGCTGCAGTATTAATTAATGCAAATGCTTAGTTAAGCGGGGCATTGCTTGCAGCGTCTTTTCATTTGATGCATGGACTGCACTGGGTGGTTAGTGCCTGCTTTCCTGTGCTTACAGAGGGGGGAAAAAATAATCTCTTCTTTTTTTCTTCCTTTCATACAGATCCACATCCAGAGAACAGAAGGGTGTGACCACATGACCTGTTCGCAGTGTAACACTAATTTCTGTTACCGTTGTGGGGAGAGATACCGCCAGCTCCGGTTCTTCGGAGATCACACGTCAAACCTCAGTATCTTTGGATGCAAATACCGCTACCTCCCCGAGAGACCACATTTAAGGAGATTAGTGCGAGGCTCTGTCTGTGGTGAGTGGATAAATGTTCTTTGTGGAGAGCTGCACAATGAGGTGATTTGGGTGGAGGGCATCAATAACAGTTAAATAAAAACTGGTGGTTTAAAGTATCGGATGGGCAGCCTGTTGTTTAGTTATGTAGAAGGCAGTTTATTAAATATATTTAAATATAAAGCATTAGCGCTCCCTTTTTCGATGGACTGTGCATGAATAAGTATTGTGTCCTCTTCTGGTAGCTTCTGTTTCCTAACCTTTTTTAATAATATGTAAGCATACTGGAAAAATACTGCCAATAAGCATGTTACTGGCTGTGATCATTATTCTAAAAGCATATAGAAGTGGATCAGAGCAGGAAGCTTTTTTAAATGAACCTCTGTGTCAAGGATCCATTTGAACAAAGCGTTGTTTGGATTTGAACCTGATCTGGGTTTGAAAAACCAAATCACTCAGGTTTGCCCATTTAAATAGGAGGACACTTATCTTTTAACTGTTAGCTTTGGTTCAGGTAAAATCCAGCTTAAAACAAAATACAACTATATATGTTAATTTCTCTCACAGGAATATGATGCCAAAAGCTTGACTTTTTTTATGTTAAAAAAAAAAAAAAAAAGGCACTCCTAATTTGCTATTGACCCAGATGTATACCTGTCTCAACCTACAAAAGCACAAAAAAAATAGGTAATAAAGTAGATTATTACCTTATGTGGTATCTTACATATACATTAAGTTCAGTCACTGTAGTGAGTTTACAGCATGTAAGGCCATTGATAACGTTACAGGAAATGGTTGTATTAACTGTCGAAAACTGGGGACCTACTGAGGAACATAGGACTTTTTGTACTTTGAATTAAGGCATAGAAATTGAAGATGACTTGGAATTCACCTAGGATGAGGAAATGCTTTGAGCTTAATCAATTGGTGATGTTGAATGTAGAGGTAAAGGTAAGAGAGTGAATGTGTGGAAATAGAAGTCAGCAGACCTGCAGTGAAAACAATACTCCTGAGCCAAACATGTTCCAGTAAGAAAACTAGGTGATTTCCATTTTAGAATAACAGAAGAGTTGGCACACAAGCTAAAAAAGAATGCCGATCTTGCTGCTCTGCAAAGTTGTGGGAGACTCACAAACCTGGAATGCTTGTTTAACAAATGACGGTAAGTCATCCAGGCCCATTACTTTGACCTCAGGAACTTGCAAGGCTTTAGAACAAGCTTTGAGAGAGGTGAATTAAAGATACAGAAATAAATAGTAAAGTGGATGAAAATTCAGAATGATTAGATGTGCCTACTCCTGATACATTTTGTAGAGATAAATTCCAGCGCATGAGAAGATTAAAGACAATGCTGGCACTAAAGCACATGAGTATTAACTGTTCATGAATAAATTTAGGCTTAAAATTCAAGAACCATTTCAAAGCGCTTAGTAGGGTTTCAGAAGAGCTTTTAGTAAAAGCCACAATGGAAAACAATGTAAGCTGTTTTAAAATACATCTTGGTACATTTGATGGAATTAGCATCTATGATAGCAAGGGACTATGCTCAGAGACATTACCAAGTTTGTGCTGCTCACGTGCAGAATCATGGGTAACCTTATTCCAAGATTAAGCCTTCTATGTACAACGGAGATACAAATATAAAATAAGTCGGTTTTATCGTGACATAGATCTGCAAAAAATAACATTATTATTATTATTGTCTTTTTTTTTTTTGCAATGGTTTCCATGTAAGGTATCCAAATATGCAGTTGGCATATTTTAGTGCCACACACAAAGTCCAAAATACAGGTGCATGTACTGCATGTGTGTAGCTACTATTAAAATTATTTTCTATTTTCCCTGTTTGTTGTTTTAGGAAACAATAATACACAACCTTTTCCTTTTAAAAAGAAACAGCTTCTACTAGTAAGAAAGAAAATTAGTTTATTTGCAAACAGTGACTTGGAGGCAGTAAAGAAACATGGAAGAGCCTATATGAGTTAAAGTTCAGTGGTGAAGATGTGTATGTTCATAGTTATAAATAACATGCATAGAGAAGGTATAAGATATTTTACTTTCATTTCCTGTTTGCTAGTGTACTTGTAGTTTGCCTTAATTAGTGAACCAAGAAAGATTAGCAAAGCTCAAAGCCTCAGCTTAAATTTCTCATAGGGTTTTCTGTTAAAAACTTCTCTCCAGGACTACCTCTGTCACACAGTGCTATTTCTTACAGGACTGGTCATCATTTGAATAGAGGCAGAGCTAGCTGAACCTGCCAGCACATGTAGTAATTGCCCTCATTTTTACAATAGCTTGTTAACACGCAAGTTGACAATGATTCAAAGAATTCTGCATTGATACTCATGACCTGAAATCCCTGTCGTCTCTAGAGCTCTAAATTTTAATATTGATCCTGATACGCTTTACGAATAACTACCAAAACACTCCAGAGCCCTAACAGAACTCACACATGAAAATAAAAAAAAAAAGTTTCAACAATTTACATCAGATTAGAATTCAGGAATTCAGCTCACTGCTCTTCCTGCATTGGATTAGATTTTGGCTATGATTGGCACATGTGAGCCAGTCTAGGATTTTTGTACTTTTTTCCACAAAAGTGCACGTGTGGATGCGCACACGTTTTTTTAAGAAGGCATTATATTGTTGTAAGATTATATCTCCTTACATTTTTCTTTTGAGACAGTATAATCTCTAACTGTGATACAGTGTCAGTTCAGTTTGTGGATTCTGCCATCCCGAATGGTGGAAATCTGGCATGATCAGCTGTCTTTGTAAAACTTCAACAGAATTGATCTGTGCGTGTTAATTGGGCGAGTGTAAAGGTCTGTCTGGTGACTTGTCCCCAACAGTGGTCATTTAAAAATAAGATCTCACTGCCTGTCTATTTCCAGTAATCATTGTTGTAGACATTTCTTAGTTAAGGTTTGTATCTGAACCTTTGCTTAATAACTATCAATAGATGTATCCTTCAGTAATTTGTAAAGTTCTTAGGTTTTGGCTTCCATAACATCTCTGGTAGGGGCTGTAGGATTTCACTATGTGTTATGTGGAGAAAATACTTCTATTTCTCTGTCGGTTTTTTTTTTTTATTGATTGATTCCTGATAATTTCCTTGGTTACTTCTATTATCATGGAATCGAGTAAATAATAATAGCTTGCTTACCTTCTCATATTTTTCTTTTATAATCTATCAGATTCTTCTTTACCATGATTTTTTTTTTTCTTTTTTAAGCTTCCTTGTCTTAATCATTTAAGATCAAGTTGAAAACCCAGAAATGTTTAATTCCAGTTAGGGATCACACCTAGGCTCAGGGATGTCCGAGTAGCTAGAACTGTAAATGTAAATACGTTAAGGCTTTATCAGGCAAGAGGGGAGCATTATCATCAGTAGGTGTTACTGTAGAAGCCTGGCTTTTGGTTCCATTCTGAGAGTCAGCAGAAGATGTTAAAAAGAGGAGATGGTAGCAGAGAGATAGGACATTAAAAGCATAGTCTCTAAATTTTAGGAACATGTAGGAAGAAATAAAGGTTGGATTTCCTGTAGTAAAATGTCTTTGCTAGTTAGCTAAGTAGTGGAAATTAAGAGGACATTATCTCCTCAGTGGGAGACTGCTGAGGTGTTGCTAGATACATTTTCTTCTGTGACTTTTTTTTACTTTTGTGCTCTGGAGAAGAAATACTTTTTTAAGTAAGTGTGATGATTTTGTAGCCTTGTGCAGTGAAGGTTTTTTGGCTTGTTTCTACCAAATCTGGGTGGGTGGGGTGTGTAGAAAGGAAAGAACACTTCATGGCAGGCTGGCGTGCTACCATGGTTTCTGTTGAGAAGCAAGTGTTTGTGCCTACAGTCACAAACTGTTCTGTAATAAAAATAAGGGAAAAGCATTTATGGCAGCATAAATTTAAACATAATTTTCTTCGTAAACCAGTGGTTTTGTAAAGGTAATAGAAATCGCAGGGAGAAGAAAACCTGGGAGCAGAATTCGTCTCTGAATTTGATGACATTTCTCTCCCTTCTTTAGCCAGTGGTTTTTTTAGAGAAACTTTGTCCTGTGACCAGTACAGTAAGGTGAAATTGCTTTTAACCTTCAGTCCCAGCAGACTTAGAGATTTCATTCTCATAGTAATTATTTGGCTAAGTGAAGGCAGAAAGTTGGGTTATAACTGGGGTTAGTGGTGAATTGCACAGAAAGGAAGAACATGTTCAGCTGTCTTATGTGTACTTAAGATGCCACTCAAGTACCACCTGAATTCAGCTGGATGAATTATATTCAAAATCAGTTGCTAGGTCCTTCATGGGTATGTAACAGGACACAAGACGTAATGATGCCGTTAAAGCAAATAAAGTGTTCTGGCTGGTACACAGCATTTCAGATAGGTAAATCTGAAAGCACCATGTTTTCAGATCTGACATGTTCTCCTGTCCCAGGACAGAGTGCACAATTCACTTTATGTATGCATGGCTTTGAGCACTGCAGAAGGAAGCTTGTATTTCTAGGATCCAACCTTCATTAGCAACTTTATCATTTAAGGCAGTCTGATTTGTAAGAAGTCGCCTGTATATACTTGATAGGATGCATCTTCTAAAACAGATGCAAACTTCTATTAGAATTTAAATCTACAGAGATATGACTGTTGTGATCTGTAAGTAGATGCTTTTAGTGGCTCTGTTGCTTAAACATACTGTCATGGTTTAACCCCAGCAGTAACTAAGCACCACGCAGCCACTCGCTCACTTTCCCCTCACCCAGTGGGATGGGGGAAAGAATCGGAAGGAAAAAGGTAAAATGCATGGGTTGAGATAAGAACAGTTTAATAAAACAGAAAGGAACAAACTAATAATGATAATAATAACAATAATAAAATGACAATAATAATAAAAGAATTGGAATATACAAGACAAGTGATGCACAATGCAATTGCTCACCACTCGCTGACCGATGCCCAGTTAGTTCCTGAGCAGTGATCCCCCCCGCCCCCAGGCCAACTCCCCCCAGTTTATATACTGGGCATGACGTCACACGGTATGGAATATCCCTTTGGCCAGTTTGGGTCAGGTGCCCTGGCTGTGTCCCCTCCCAACTCCTTGTGCCCCTCCAGCCTTCTTGCTGGCTGGGCATGAGAAGCTGAAAATCCTTGACTTAGTCTAAACATGACTTAGCAACAACTGAAAACATCAGTGTGTTATCAACATTCTTCTCATACTGAACTCAAAACATTGTACCAGCTACTAGAAAGAAAATGAACTCTATCCCAGCTGAAACCAGGACACAATGATATTTAGACTTGGAAGGCAAAACTTTCTCTTATGTTAGTGATTAAATTTGTTTTCTAAAACTAATATATTGATTTTTTACATGGCAAAGAATTCTCTAAGGATTTATGGGGTTATATATATATTACCCTAAAACCTGCATCCAACCCCAAAGTTATGCAAGAGAAAAATATTCCCTCATGTTTCCCTAAACGTTTCCTCATTTTGCAGAAAGATATCGTTCTCTATATCACAAGTAATGCAACTCCTCTGAGACATCTGCAAATACAGTTATTACGTTACCACAGATGTCTAAATCTTCATGCTGAGTAACCCAGTAGAGAAATTGTTTACCATCAATTTGAGTAGAATTGTAAAAAGATTCCCTTTTGAGGCTTGTTCTATTTACAACCATTTCTTTTTAAGTTATCCTTAAAAACTACCTTTGAATATTACCAGACTGGCTATCATAACCTACTGCTGAGTTCACCACATGGACTAATGACCCAAGATTTTATTCAGCTCTGAGGCAAGTTTTACATTTGCTCTCTGCTAGCAGTCTCGGAGCTGACAGACATAGGGCAGTGGATCTTCGGAAGTTTAGTGCCTGCAGTGAACATCCTCAGTCTCAGCAGCATTTCTTGGTGTGTCACAATTCTATGATTAAGACCCTCATAATCCTTCACACTGACAAAACGATGTGTGTCAAACTGGAATTGGATATAAAGTAATGCTCGAATTGGATATAAAGTAATGCTCAATTTGGATGTATAAAATGGGGCATTTTATACTTGTTGCAGTCAATGCTGATAAAAATGGAGTAAAAGGTATATATCTGCTGCTTTGCAGTGATTGCTGATTTGTACTCTTACTGATGGTAACTTGTGCAAGTCTTGCTCACCTCGTGTTGACTTGTTCCTTAATTTTAGTTCACAAAAGTAAAGAAAGATAAAGGATTTAAATGTGGTAGATATATATGGAGAAAAGGTTTTTTGTTTTGTTTTTAAAGTTTAACCTTTAGAAAGAATGCATTGATAACCAGAAGAAGATACCGTCCCATGACAATGAAAGGTCATTTTATCCTATAAGATCTTGGAACTACACAATACTCATAACTTCATATTCACAGGCAGAAGAGAAAAGACACTTATGCTTTATTTCAGCTCTGAGTTAGTTTGTCAAATGTAAGTAAACAAGTTCTTACACTGAATTAGCTTAGGAACCGTTCTTTGTGTCTGCAAAGAAATTACTCTAGTCAGAAGCTAGCTTAGCCTTTTCTGCAGACTCTGTTTCTGTGTACTTAGTCCCAGTTCAGTGGTTTAAGTTTTTAATAATTTTGGTACCAAATGTCATAATTTTCTAACACTCTAATTACACGGTTATTAATAAAGAGAGTTCATACCTTAAAAAAATCTTATAAGCTTTGCTTTGAAATTGTTAAAGGCTCTGGTAATATTTATAAATGTTTTTAATCGTTCATTTTTGGAGTTTTCTTGAGGTTTTCCATCACTCCACATTCCTTCTCCTGTCTACACTTGAATAATTTATTTGACAACTTCTGTGTGTGTAGAATGCAGCACAGTGGAGTCCCAAGAAGGTCTACCATTAGGATGCCTAGCAACTAGAGTAATACCAATAATATTTGCCAATTTTTTTCTTCTAGGAATTACTGTTTTGCACCCACAACACTCCTATGAAATTTAAAAGCTATCAAAACAGAGCATGAAAAGGACCAATTCATTTAACTGCTGTAAATATTTCCAAAATATCTCATTTTTCCTTCAGACTGCCCAGGTTGGTGGCTCAGGTTATGGAGAGGTTTACATCATTATTGCATGAAGTAATCCATTTACTGAAATCGGATCCAGGTGACTTGAGAGAGGGAAGGGCAGGGAAGAGGGAGGTAACAAACTCACTTTTCCTCCCTTTCTAGAGGTGATCTTTCAAACTCATGCTTAACTTAGAGAATTGCTTAACTTCAAATCCCTGGTCAGACTGCTGCTGTATCAGTAAAAATGCCTGCCCTGCTGTGTTTTCAAACAGCTGAGACAAGTGACATCTTTGATCCAACCACTCAGCCAACACAGCTGGGGAGATTCTGCTGTTCAGTCAAAAGCATGCAATGCAAGAAAGATAACTTGGTTTCAGCTTAGGTGTTTCAGAAGGAACCCTGCCTTCCCTCTCTGCATTTCTACAGATCATGAACTCAACAGAAAAAAAGAATATGAGCATGTTTATTTGTTCTTAGAGTCTTACGCTCTAGCCGGTGTGCTGCACGACCTCACTGCCTTACTCATCTAAGAGCAGCAACATATCCTTTTAGATGTTGATCCAAAATAGAGTTGGCTGTAGTTTGATTTAGACCTAAATCACAACTGTACACGAGGACTTCACCGTAGCCTTTTAAAGCAAGCAGCAGCGTATTTAGAGGCGATGGTCTCATCGCCTTGAGCTAACCTAAACTCTCAAAGATGCTGGTTTGCTCGGCATCTTTCCAGGCTGGTTGCTGTACAGTAGGATTCTGGGGGAGCCCAATGATAGTAGCTTCATAGCTATCACGTTCCCGTCGATGCCTGAGGGATTTCGGAACGGAAACAGAAGTAAATGCAAGCTAACTGTTAATATACAAAATGAGCTGTGCTTGGAGAGTTGCGGTGGGTGAAGAGGGCAGCGAGAAATGTGTGCAGTGAGCTGGCTGAGTGCCAATAGCTCCTAGCTGGATTTATAGGATGGATTTACAAATATGAATCCTAGTAAAGCATTAAAAAAATGAACCAGCTTTTGGGAGGCCGATATCGAAATATTTATGGATGGTTGGAAAGGGAAAAATAAAGTGCCTACTTTGAATTGTATAATGAATTTTGCATTTCAGCTGGAAAACTACTCATTACACCCCTAATACTGGTTCTGGGACTGGCACTGGGAGCCATAGCTGTTGTAATAGGTAAGAGTTACGTATATGAGTGAGTCTTGATTCTGATTTTGCAGTGACTTTCTGTATGACGTCTCAGTATTTTCATCTCAAAGAGATGGACACAAAGTACAGATTTCATAGATATTGTTTTAGTATAAAGCACATGACTTTTTTTAGAAAAAAAATTGCCTTTAGGATTTTTTTTTTCTTACTTGCATTTTATGCCTATTAGCTTTATTGGGTTTTTTTCCCCAATTATTTGGTTTTCTGAACCAAAATCTTTAACTAGTATAGTTAAACTAGTAAAAAGGCCAGAGTCATTTAAACGTAGTCTTGGGGCCTGGCTGGCTTGGACCCTCCCTTTAATCACCCCAGTGGATCACAATTGTAAGATCATGGCCGTGTGCATGACAAGGTGTTTGGGGCACTAGGCATAGTCCCAAGAGCTCTCCAGCTTGAAGGTGCAACAACAGCACCAACAAAGCAGCAAATTGGGATGAGTCAATCTCAAAATCTGATTCAGTGCACAGGCTGCCAAATTGGATTCCATCACAAAAAACAGTACTGTGAACTCGTTTGATAGAGTGTCAGAGCTCTGTTAACGTGGTTGTATTAATGCCGATGTAGTTATTCTAGCAACTCTGCTCTTTGCCTGGCTTAACTGAATTCTCCTGCAGAAATGAAATAAGCCGTAATGATAAATGTATAATTTTGCTCATCTAAGTGCATATCCACTATTTATGTTGGCAGTAATATGTCAATCGAGGATCATGCTGCTTCACAACTCATCACCAGACTACTTACTCCATTGAAAATTTGCAACGTAGGCCCAGCCCTGAGGCATGTTGGAATGTGGCACCTTTATTTTGATACAATAAAGCCAAAATATACCAGGATAGTTACATTAATAAGATTGTATATAACCAATCACCACATAACCAAAATACCATGACAGCTTTTCTAGACTACATCTGGCCAAATAAGGAATATTGCTATTAATTTCAGTATTTAGGCTAAGAATACATATCTTTTTCCTGTGTCAATATTCTGAGTTGGATTCACTGAAGATAGATATCTATATATGTAGATATATATCTATCTTAAATATTTATTCTCTTTAGTGGCATTTTTATGCTAAAAATATAGGCAATAAAGACTTCTTAATGCCAGTAAAGCTTATTTTGCTCAGCAATCTGGTATAATCCATGCTGGGAAAAAAACCATTCTTTCCTTATATTAAAAATTAAGAGGGTTTTGCAGTAATACAATAGCAGTAATTGCAGTAATACCCAGTATGCCACTGAAGTCCCATCCAAGGTATGGCTGGATAAGGTACGATCAAGAAGAGCAGTATAAGCGGTTCCAAAAACATTAAGTATTTATAGGAAAGTTTTGGGTTTGAGGTAACTACAGCAATATTTACTGCTAACACAACTGTTAAAGTAATCTCGGTATCATAGCTGAATACCATTTTACACCATTTACAAGGCTATTGAGCAAAGCAAGGACCCTGGTGACTGTAACAGTCTTTTGTTATATGTTGCTACTGTAGTGGTGTCTGAAAAGGAAATCTTTCACCATTTCAGTCAGCTGGTGGCAAGAGAAAGGGGGAGATGCTTCTCATTTGGGTTTGAAAGAGTACTTCTTAAGACAAAATATTTTTCACTTGAATAAATCTGATTTATTTATTTACTTTTCCTTTTACAGCTTCCTTTCTCTCAAAAGACTTTTAAGAATCAATAGTTCCCTTCCCAGGCAAGGATAAACATTTGGTATTACTTCACAATAGATGAGGATGTTTGTAAAAATAAATAATATTAAAAAAAAAAAAAAAGTAAAGCTATAACTTGCTGCCTCTATTGCATGTGAAACTGGTTGAAAACCAGTTTAGTTAAATTAGCCTTTGATTTAGATCTAGGGATTGCCAAAGTGCTTTTAAAAGTTTTAAGTTTGTACCTTATACAAAACAGCACGGTTCAGGAATTAATTTGACAGAGATGGGAGTGGGGTTAGCGGGAATTTGTTGTAAAGTAAACAGAAAGTGTAGCTTAACTCGTTACCGAAGAGACTGTTACAGGCTAATATTTTTTTCTGCTTGTCCAAACACCTTGTCTAAATTCTCTTGAGACATGGAAAGCTACATCTGAATACTCTACGTACATCGAAAGAACACGGCGCACGCACAAAGGATTGCATTTAATTATGGTCTTCTTCTTATTTTCTTCTTTTGGCAGGTTTATTTGTGTTTCCTATCTATTGCCTTTGTAAAAAGCAGAGGAAAAGGTCACGGACAGGTATGCCCTGGTAAGGATGGACCTTACTCACCTGAACTGAGCTGGTCCTGCAAGGGCTATACGCGCTTTGTGCAACAGAGCAATACAGTGCTGGTAACAGCATCAAAGCCACCGCCCTGGAAGAAGAACAGGGGATCTCCTGCCATCTTCCCTCAGCCGAAAACACTACTGCAGACCAGAAAGCCTCTTTGCTCTGGTGCACTCTGAACAAGACGGGCCCCCTGACTGCTGCTTTTTCAATGTTTGGGGTTTTGGTTTTTTTAATTATTGTTTTGGAGGGGTTTTTCGAGTCTGTTTCTGAACTAGACAATCAAAGTCTGTATTGTAGCCACAACTCTACTACCGATTTGGCCTGTGAAGAAAGCATTTAACTGCTAACATGTGCTCCATTTTAACTTCAGTGTTGGCCTTTAAGGGGGAAATGCTTAGAAGTGTTTGGACTCTTACTGTATACTGAGCATACTACTTTTGGTATTAAAAACTACTTCTGTAAATAACTTCCATCACACAGCATTCTGTTCAGCATACCGAAACCCCGTCACATGCCAGGGCACGACAGCTGGTTATCTTCCGAGTCCTCCTGCTAGCGGGCAAGAGTGTAGATTGCCACCGCCAAACTGCAGTGCCTCAGAGGGAAATATCCTTAGTATTGAAGCTCCGTCGTACTTGCAAATACCCTGATTGGTTTCACTTCAGTATTTAATTTATGACAGTCTATTAATATTGATTGGGGGGGGGTGACAGATTTGTTAGAAGAGGACAGCATTTTGAAACTCTCCCGGTACAGGAAAAACGTGAAGGGTTTAGATAACAAGAAGCGTCAGTGGCCTGTTCTGTCCCAAGATATCCCTGAAGCGTGTTTGCAGGGAAGGTGGAAACCTGCTCTGCTGTTCTGACCTGGCATATAATACACGTGCTACACAGTAGTTGTGTGAAGATTGACTTAATGAAATTTTATAACCTAAATAGCACATTTTGTTTATTTAAGTAGGCTACTTAGAGCATCCACTGATGTCTCATGAGGAAAATCTGTGAATTTGGGGTAAGGGGAGGGGTCATGAATTCTTAGGAGACCATTTCATTCTTACTCTCTGCTTCCAGTGTTTCTCTTCCTGGCGTGTTACAGATCTGAAGAGAATAGCTGTCCTTGCTCTTCTTTCCTAACTTCAGAGTACCACTGTTTGCTACCAGACCTCTTTCTCAGCACGTCACCACAAGAGAAATGTAATTCAGCGTTAGGAAATGGCTACTGAGAATTTTTTCACTTTTAATTATAATCCAAATTTATCATACAAATATAACTTAAAAGAAAAAAAGAATAAAATCAATTTGTGCAAGCAGAACACTGAAACAATAAAGAAACGAACTGAGTAAGAGAAATATCTATATTTTAAAAATACAAGCTGATCTTAAAGAAGATTGGATTTGTACTGTGAAGGTACTTTTTTTTTTTCAGTGTTTGTGTTTGAAGATACATATATATATATATGTTTGTATATATATGGGGAGAGGGGGAAGCAGGGAGATGGGCAATGTCCTGAAGAGTCTACAGACTTCAAAATTTAGGCCCACAAATAGCATATCATTTGAGAGGATGTACTTTTCTCCGCTTTCATTGAAAATTGTTATTAAATCTGAATCTAGTTGTAATTTTTAGGTAAATAGTATTCTGTCCCACCAACATAATACTGTTGTAAGATACTCACTTTGACTTCAAAGCCTCAGTGGAAGAAACTGATGAATTTTGTTTACCTGGAAACACAAATACCAGCTTACCATGGTTGGCTAATATGCTTGTTTTCTGTCAGCTTCTGGTTTTGTTTTCTTCGGGTTTTTTTCTTGTTGCAACAGTGTGTACAAGCACACCATACTAGACAACAAGTACTTAATATTTCCATTTGAATTTAAGGGCACGTCGACCCTGTTGTCCTAACGGTAGACATAGTACCTTTCTAAGATTTGCAAATTAAGCAGGGAAGCAATGACATTTAGAAGTAACGTTCAAAGCCTATTGTCAATGCAAATCCACCCGTTAATTAGATTTCTTCTTCTGTGACACATCAGTTTTCTGTTTGTGTTCTGTCTGAGGTTGGAAGCTGCCTTAAAATCGGTCTTGTTTTTGAGTGTGTTTTCTGAGGCTATACATATTAGTTGTCTTTGGCTTACTCAGGGATTTATATTCCTTTCTTTAAATGTCAAATAATGAAGATATTTTTGTATTATTTAGAAAAACCTTCAGACCTCAGAGAGAGAGAGAGAGAGATTTGGGGTTGCAATGCAGTCTGTAATATGGTGTCAAACTATTCCACTTGAGAATATTTTAGTACTTGAGATTAACTGTAATTAACTATACAGTGGATTAATTTCCTTTCTTTTCCTGGTTCCTTATAAATATGTAAGATATTCTTACAGTCTTTGTAGCTGTTTTCACTCTGCCGTGTTTGCCATTTTCAATTTCTGATGGGAGTTCAGTAAGATCTGAAATTAAGATGCTACAATAAAGAGTATAAAAGGGAAGATAATAGATCTGCACTTATTTATATTCAGAAAGCATGTCGTTGTGGGTGGTGGAAAGGAACACACAACTGAACTCCTACATTATCATTTCATCTAGGCCATTTTCATTTTATTGGAACAGAATAAATCAAATGGAAATGGTTCTTCATTTTCTACACATAGCAAAATGAGGCATCTTTGACCTTGTAAAGATGAGAGGGTCTAATTTTGCTTTCTCTGTAGAAAAAAAAATAGGAATGACAATAATATTTGCTTTTGCTTTTCTGTAGAACAGGAAAAAATATCAAGAGCCAAGCAGAATAGGGATATGGAAGTCTTTTTCCATCCATATAAAAGTATTCCCACTTGACTAGTACATAAATACAATTTTTCATCAATATTATGTAACATAACCAACTGAAATATGACAAGTAGTTTAATACAAAACTTCATTCAATAAAATGTTAGCTTTTAAACAGCTCGTATCACGGGAAGTTTTATATGCATCGAAGTCGTCATTCATTTTACAAGCATTAATTTATCAGTTTGAAAGAAATGGAATGAACTTTGCTGTAAGGACGTTCAAGGGTGTTTTTCTTGTATTATGTAAACGTGTTTTGTTTTTTGTAACTGTGCTCTAAAGAAACTGTCAGAGTGTTCTGCTCCATCTTCATTAGCAGAAACCTTCATCAGGCAGCTGAATTAACCTGCTAAGGCAGATTTCATGCTACTGTATGCTGATCATCGCCGATCATCGGGTTTGCTTTCACCATATTTAATATTGAAGATTATTTATCCTTGCGCGAAGCTGTTGCTGTATTCAGACTAGGAAATGCTTAAATCAGTTCTCCACTAGCCTTCTCTTTCAAGCTCGCCTGGAAGTGGATTTCCCCGCGTGCCCAGGCCTCCTTGCAGGCGAGCGGTCGGAGCTGGCACCCTCCCGGCAGCGCCGGGCTGTGTGTGCCCGCTCCCGCTGCGGAGGGCACGCCAGTCCGGAGGGGGCTGCGTTCCCTTTCTCCACTAAGAGTAATTAGTTGTATTTCATCAATTGGGTCGAGTTTCAGGGCTGCTCAAGCGTGTCGGTGGCGGGATCGTTCTGACTGCTGCGGCATCTCGGAGCATAGTTAGGTGTATTTGCAGAGCTTAGCCAGGAGCTTGTGGCTGGAAAATAATTGTGCTTTTCCTTGTGTCAACCTATTAGCCAGCGAGAATAAGCAGCTGAGCGGGAACACAAGCGAGAAGCAGAAGTGCAATTCTGAGTAGCCTTGTGCTGTATCTGACCTGTCAGTTTTAGTTCTACATGAAAGACTCTAATAGTCTTCAGTTCTCACCACCTCTATAATAAATAGCATATTCATATCTTTCAAATTAAAATACAGTGCACTTTGAGTGATCTGTTATCTTCCTTTGGGGCAGTGCAAATGCATAAGTAAGGGCGGATTTTGTGTTTGGTTTTGATGTTACTAATGCTGACTTTGTAACCCTTCCTGGTATGTTAGGGTTTTTTTAATTTACATCTATTTATTGGTTCTGAAAGTTTGATCAACATGAAGTTTTACTTTATTAAAAATACTAATTTGCAGGGACTATTGCCAATTCAACTAGAAGGCGTTTTGGATCACTGTCAGGTATTCTTTCTAGCCAAGGGGCTTTCTGCTCTTCCAAAGACTGGCATAGCTTGTGTGATGTTAAATGATGTGTAGGTAGGGCAGTAATTCTGTCAGAGGATACAAATTCTCCAGTGATTGAATGGTTTCTCTTGCCCCTTAGGTCTGAGAAACTGTTTAATATTCAATGGCCAAATAGTTTGCCATGGGGACTCTTGAGGTTTTTTTAAATTTAGTTGTGGTGTTTTGTTTCTTGAGCAAACCTTGCCTCGTTCATAATTCTTGGTATGATAGTAGCGTAGGTCCAAGCTGTGGATAAGAACCATGGATTACTGTTACTTTTATAATCTATATTAGATCTCTGATTTTGCTGATGGAAAGAATCCTACCTGAGGAAACTATTAGAGAGATAATTTCTTAGTTTCTTTTAATTTTGCAGCCTTATAGTTGCAGTGGGTTGCAGCTCCATTCCTGACATCAGTCATAGCCCCATTAAATCAGAGAAGTCATACCCATTTTTAAGCCAGGATGGAATTTGGTTGCAAATATTTCGATAAAAATATCTGGAAGCGTGTTGATAGCCGTTGTGTGGCAACTTGAAAATCTGGTTCACTTCTGAAGAACTACAAACTACTACGGAGCTGGTCCTCTCACTTGCAGGGTGATACTAGTGCTGTTTAAGTGCAGGAGAGGGCAGGGAGTAGGGAAGATTTTCCAAACAAGATTCTTATTAAAGCAAATTGTCAGGGGAAGGAATACTAGCTTTTAATATAATAGATACCTTCTTAGTGCTTTGTGTCACTAATGAATGCTTTGAGTCACTAATGAAGTTAGAAACAACATCCACAGAGAGTGTTAAATAACGTATCTTAAAATTCTGCTTTCTTCAGTGTAACAGATATTAGCACAGTGTAAGAATTGGCATTACACCCGTTCAGTATTTTTCGGACTTAACACATAAACTTGAAAAAGAGGGCACATAACATTTTAAGAGTTACGTTGCTGATCTATTTGTCTTGCTTGTCTTGCTACCGTTATATGAAAAACCAGCAGAGCCTTGGTTCAACTGCAAGACTAGCAGCGTTTTCACTTAAGTACTGCTCAAGCTATAACACAACACCCCCAAACTTTTTTTCTTAATAAAACTAACAAATGCAGCTTGTTGCAGTCACACAGGACTGTAGCTTCCTGGCTGATTCTTCCTTATCTTTCTGTGCATAAGCGCTGAGGATCTATACGTTCGCTCTCCAGTAAAGAATGGAGTGCTCGTATTAGGCAATTAATCACTGATGCTCCTCGTAGCCTGACAGTGAAATACCATAAGGTAGGGAAATGAAAAACTGGTCTTAGAGTGCATGCTCTGATTTCAAAGGTAAAAATGTGTAATAAGTTTTAATTACTTACTCCCTAGTAAAAAAATAAATACATGAATTTCTAAGCATAATTCCAGCTGTTTGTTTCTAAATCTGTTAAAAAAAGAGTAGTTATAATAGCAATTAATTTATTACAAAATGGATATTGTGCAAAAGAAAACCTTTTTTGGAGCTTATTTGGCTTATCAAAACTTGGAAAATTAATCTGAAGTGTTTTGGATGGATCAAAGTCAGAAAAGGAGAACTTTCTTGTGTAGAAATATTTGATATTTTTAGCATAAACATGGATCTTGCCCATACCTGCTTAAACACAGTTGCATGCTAACCCCGTTCCGTGTTCATCTTGTTGAAAACTTGTCTGACTGAAAACAGTATTGTTGAAATTTTAACCTGCTGTCACTGAACATGATGTTACTAATATGATGCCACATTTACCTCATTTTTAGAAGGAAAATCTACTTACAGAATCCAAACAAGCTGTTCAGATATTTTAAACCTGTCCTGTAAAAGTGCTGATGCAGTCAAGAAACATTTTCATGCCTTATGCAAGCTCTGGGTAAGCAGATGGATTCAGTCTTTAGTCATGGACTATCTTTTTGCATACAAAATGCGCTCTTAAGAGTTCTTCATATCAATTTACATTCTGCTGCTTTGTGTCCAGAAGTTGCAAGGACAGGGGTAGATTTACATGTCACTGTGTTTACCATCTCATAATAAAATGTTTACCGTATTTCCATTTGTTATACACTTTATTTCTAATGCTCTCCTTTTCCTTCCAAATTCCATAATTTGAAACTGATTTGTGAAAATGGCTGAAGATGAAATTGGACCTTGAAAATGTGATCTCATAAGAAGTCATTTTAGTAATTCTTTGCTGAGCTATACCAGCAAAAGAATAATTCTGTTGTATTTAAATTACTTAAATGCAAAATGCTGAAATCTGTTTTTCTTCAGGGCTTTTAATTTTGCATTTTTTAAAAATGTAATTAAACAGCACAGTCATCTTTGTTATGTAACTAGCCATCTGAGTTCAAATAACTTTTTAAGGTATTTGTTAATTCTTGTGACTGTGGTAGAGGTGAGAATAATAGGTGCTGACAAAAAGAAAACATGATCCCTGAGGAGGTTGTCCAAGCTGAACTTTTTCTTAATTCCATGACAAATCAGTGAGAAATCTTCCCCTGCCCACATCTTTCTTTCTTTTATATATTTTAAGGAGAAAAATTCCCTTTAAAATACGGTTAATTTGAATGGCAGGAGGTGAGGGCAGTGAGATGATAGATCACATCCTTTTTAGTGTACAGGCTTCTGCTACAGCTAGAGTGCTGGCCAAAACACTGTGGATTCATTAAGAAAGCAATTTCTAACTCCATGTTTGGGCTATATACAAACTAGATGCATCAGTGATTAGAACTTTCTGTAGTATATTTATTTGATGACTAAGAAGTTACAAAAACCGGAGGTAGGCAATACCCACGTCATCAACGCTTGAATTCCAGTATTCAGTGTGTTTTGTTTAATGAGGAATTTTAAATGTGTAAGTGCCTTATTGCTTGAAACAAATGAAGGGTGTTTGTTCCCCTCTGTAGAGCAATATGGGAATTTCTGTTCCGTGGACTCCTACAGACAGACATGCTAAGCCAAAGTAACCAATACTGGTTTGCTCAGAAGGTTGAAAAATATTATGTTAGTGAAGAAGTTATCTTTTTATGAATTATAAAAGTAATCTGGTGTGCCTGTTTTAATTCTGATGATCTCATTTCTGAGGTTTTTACCTTGCTGTTCACCCCCCTCTCCCATCTCCCTTCAGACTTCTGCAGAAATGCATCTTCCATTGTTGTCAGAATGAGTTTGGTCTTCCAGCATAACCAGCTAGGCGTTTTCAACCGCTTAAAGAAATGCAGCTTTTTGGAGAGTTCAGCTGAAGTTAGGTCAGACCACAACCTGTGGTATGTGTACCTTCAAACTCCAGGGCTCAAACGAGCCCTGTTCTGCACTGATTTAAAAGATGGAAGCACTGAGGAGCGTGGTGTGCGGAGGTGCACCGTAGCTGGGCTGGGACTTAGAGCAGTTTAACAGCATTTCAGTGGTATCCAACTTGAACTAACATATCCTGTTAATATAAGTTGGGAATTCCTCTGGGGTGGGTATCTTAATGCACTGAACCATCAGATAAGCTTGGTGGAGCAGCTCTGGGATCTCTGCCCAGCCCTTCGTGGTATGGTGGAAGGTATGATTTGAAAAAGCAGTATTTGTTTTGCTATCTTCAGACAGCTTCAAAATGAATACTGTAGGGTTTATTTCTTCTGGGATTACTTCCTTTTCCAGAAGACAGTGGAATTTTACCTTTCATGATCTACATTTTCTAAAGGACCTGTTTTTTCTTACTATCACTGCTCCCATTTTTGTCCATCTATTGGAAGTCAGGTGCCAAGAATAAGCTACTTTTCTAAAATTATCTTGAATTTTATGAACTTCTAGTAGAAATTATCTTTTAAAAAATACTGAAGTTATAAAAAAAGTAATTATTGGAAGGAAATTGAGTTAATAATGGAGAGGTAAGAAGAAAAATGATGCTTAGAAGGTCTATTTATTGCAGATTCATGATCATAAAGCGGTTTTACTATGTTCATTTTCCTCCACTAAGAATTTGTGAAGGAAGGAAGAAAGGAAAAGAGGGAGAAATGAAGATGAGAAGAGTATCTCTTGGAAGCTTTTCTTCTGAAATTTGTGAGTTTTTCAGAACTGTAGGAGAGGCGCTTTTTTTTTTCCCCCTGGAGTTCTTAATTGGTAATAGGTCTCACTTGCAGTGTTATTTCTTCATGAAGCATCACACATGAGTGTTTTATCAGGATTCAGCTTGCATATCTGAAGGTTTTGGCGATAGGCAATTTGATTTAGAGCCATACTGCAATAAAATTATAAGGGAATTATCACTCTTACAGATATCTTAATAACTTCTATTTCAGTATTAGCTCCAATTTTTAGGCATTAACTAAGTCATTCTATAATCCATTGAATAGGAGGCACCATGTATCAAAATACTCCTTTAATCTTAGGAGTTACTGTTTATTTTAAAAAGTTATTTCCTTAAATTAAATTCTTCTCTCTTAGAACCAGCAGACACACAACTAAAATGCTGATAAGGTTTTTCCATTATCTTTCTCTTGCATTTAGCTGACAACTATATTTTTTTGTTGCATAGTATTGCCACAGTGGTCTTCATGCTGTAATAACTTGACAAATATTCGGTAGTCTTGGGCAATATTTCACACATAACCCATCTTCAAGCTGGTATTTTAAATGTAGACCAATAATCACTGTTGAGTGTGCTACCTTTGGGGCTGCTGTAGTTAATGTCAATGTCTTGTAAGGATTATTTCTTGCTACCCTCTTCAGAGTGCCTTTTAATTTAGGAGGTCTAGAGATGGTTCACTGAAGTCTTGTGTTGAATCTACCATAGTAATGTCTGATTTTTAAACTTGTCCTGATGAATGTATAACTAAACTAAAATACTGTTCTTTAAAAAGCTATAGTAGACCCAGGTTGTATATGCACATGTACATGCATGGATACAAGGGAAGGTGTTCTGCCAATGTTTGTCCTGCTGGACAGGACCTTTTGAAAGTAAGTGAATTTTTTAACAGTTTTATTTTCAAAATGTTACCTCACTAGTATTCAGTAGTAGGTATGTCTCTGTACTGCTTCACTTTGCTAAATACAATCACATTCGTGGTAGGCAGTTTAATTTAAAAGACTCTGCGATGAATCCGGTGTCCGTACTGAGAGTGAAGTTCGTAAGTCAAAACTTACGGTACTTCGTTTCCTTTAAAGGCATTCCTTTCACTTACACTGATGTCCCAAGCCCCTGTTACCAACAAACTGAAAAAGTGCTTCCCCATGAGGAAATGGAAGAATGTGAAGCAGCATTCGAATGCACTCCACCTGTCTCAGAATCAATATTCAGAAATAGGGGGGGGATTGTGGATTTAATGAATTGTGGGAAGACATATATTGTAGAGTTCGTTCACTTGCACACAAGGGGTTTTACGATGTCATCTAGTAATGTCTACCTAATAAAGTTTTGAAAAAGAAAAATAAAACTTGTCTGAATGTTTTAACTCTTTTTTTCTTTAAACGATTGTATGCATGAATGATAGTTGACCAGCGGCTCCAGGGAGTCTTGCTTAAATCTATAATCTTTTTTTATGGTTCTTACATAATTCTTAAAACATCTCACTGAATGAGTTAAACTTCAGAATCTTTGTGTTCACAAACACTGTATTACAGTCACTTCAGTCTTTAACTGCTTTAACACTGAAGATGAAACCAGAGGTAAAAAGCCAGTTTGCTATGATGAATATTTTTATGTAGAATACTCGCTGCCGTGTGGTGTCATCTCCGGGCTACTGCTTTCATCTTTAAAAGCATCTTAATAAGTAATACAAAATTTTACCTTTTCATGAAATGTTAAAATGTTAGCTTAAAATAACCCAATACAAAATGAGGAGAAGATACACTGGAATCTGATTTTCCTGTTCCCTTGTAGGACTACTTCCTAAAGCTCCGTCTCTTTCAAAGACATGTTTTTAGAGAAAGCAGTCTGTAGCTGTGAACTTGAAATGTGTAATCCATTAATCGAACCAGGTGCCTCTTTTTGCGGAAAGGAACTGTTTTCAGTTTCCACGCTTTATGAACTGACAATATTGATGGAATGTTTTGTCTGATGGGTTGGGGATTTTTAAACACTATGCCTAATCATGAAATGGCATTTGCACGTTCATGCACAGGCAGACAAGGTAGTGCACTCGCCTACAGTTTGTGTCTGTAGGAAATAAAGCTGAAAACCAATTCAGTGCGGTGAAATACACGGCAAAAATCTTGAGGGCTGTGCTAGGTGCCTCTGGTCAAGGACATGCTTTTCAGCCCTCTCCCCAGCCCCCTCCAAAACAGTCAAGATTTGCAACCAAGTGTCAAGGGCATCATACCAGAGGTTCCTTATCTGCTGGAATTCTAGCATGCAGTCTGCAGCAGTGGAAGGATGGTCAGGAGGCCAAAGAAATCGATATCGCTAGACCTGAAACTGAAGTTAAAGGCTAACTTCTCACTTGCAATCTCCAACTGTTTGACAAAAGGCAGAAAAGCAGACTTTGTTTACAAACGTGGTATTTCTCTAAGTAAATAGGACTAACGTGCTCTACAGAGATTATAGATATGTAACTAATTTTCAGATGCTTCCCTTCAGATGACTGATGTGCTTTTGCAAGTGCTTGAGATAGTGATTATAGGGGAAAAAAAGGTAGGTGTTTTCCTTAAATCATTAATGCATTTGTGCCTGCTTATACGAAATTACATTTAACCATTAATAATTAAAACAAATAAACATTCCAGAAATTTTGAATGAATGCTTGAGTTTTTCATGAGTTTGCTCAGTAGTTTGGCTTCAGCAGCAAAAAGAGACACCAGTGCGTTGGAATGTGGGATACACAAAATACCGGCTAATGAGAACAGACTTAGAATTAGCAGCCACGTGGGTGAAGCTGTCATGCTTTGGAAAAGTTGACATGGCTTTTATGAAGGAGTCTTGCCTTACCAACCACAACGTTTATTTGGCAGGTCAGCAAGTCATCTTGTTTATGTAGTTCATTTGAATTTCTAGAAATCTTTGTTGGAATTCCTTACTAACAGCCTCAAACAAAATGAAGTAGGCGTGAGCTAAGAGGATCTCACATGGACAATGTGGACATCATATGGTCAGGAGATACAAAATGGAGTAAATAGCTTTTGCTGTTAGGGAGGATGCCAGTTGAACTCTGCAGAGATCTGTGCTTGGACTTTGCTCTTGAACGTATTTGCAAACGATGGGAAGAAAAAGGTAAGCGATGGGGTAACCAACAATGCTGATGATGGACAGTTACCCAGGACGGTAAAGCTGAGAGCTAGTAACTGATCAAATGAATGGGGTTTGGACAACAATCAACAAAATAGAGGAAGGCTTTTCAGCACGGGAATGATAGACCGATACATAATTGTTGTCATGTTTGTAACAAAGGTCTCTATATTTGAGTGATGCAGGAAAGACAAAATAGTGACCAAGTGGGAGCTGTAACAAAAAAAAGGGGGGATCTCAATGCAAACAGTGAAAGATGGGTGGAATCTCCTGCTGAAGGATATTGTAGATGCTGGGCGCTGATGTGGAAACTGGAGCAGCTTGCAGGAGAAAAATTTGTGGCAAGTCACCAAAGGTATAGATAGCCTGTTTGGCTCAGGAAGTCCTCGAGTCAAAAACATTTGGAGACCTGGAGAGTAGTAGATGGTAGTATTTGTTGGCCGAATCTTGCATCCTTCCCCAGACAGCTACTTTTGCTTACTGTCGGAGAGAGGATATTGGGCTCCCTGAAGCGTTGTTCTATCCCAGTATTTCTAGGTCGTCCTCTTTATTCTTACAGTGAAGGTTGCTAGGTAGGGAGAATGTCACTGTAGATCCCAGCAGTGATCCACTGGGGACGGTGGAGAGGTGGCTTCTCCCACCCTACTTGGCTGTGGAAAAGGCGGCTTCTCCTCAGGTGGAGACACTGATAGGTAAGATACAGGTTTGCAAAGTTGAGAAGTGGTGCAAGCCTGTCTACTTTGTAGTGTGCTGTTCTCACTGTCACCTAATTTTGTTCCACCTGATCTGAGCAATGTTCTTGCTTCAACCTAATTTCTACCTAGCTTGTCCACTCACCCTCTTTTGGATGCACTTATGGTCACCTCAGCCTTTCCCAGGCTTTTTTTCCTCTTCCGTAACACTTCCCTGCCTGGAATACCAAAATGATCTGAAGCTAAGCTTTGTTTTCACGACCCTGGAAGAGTGAGGGATGCATCCAAGTCCGTGTTCTGTGCTGGCCCAGGCCTCGCCTCCTTGACCACCTTGGACATAAATAATATTGCTTCTCTAGAAACATTTCTTTGTAAATGAGCTGCATTTTTAGGTGCCCACTGCCCAATTTTGTCTGCCTTCTATCTCATCGCAAGCTAGAGTGACCGAGTCACGGTCCCAGTACCACAGCAAGGTCTAATGAGTAAATTATTTCTGCATCCACACCTGGCATCCAAGGCACCATGGCCTTCACCCGTAGGGGCAGGAACGCGGCCGGTTCCAGCAGCCGCTGTAGAGGACAGGGTAGAGCCAGGACCTGCCGGCGCAGACCGCCGCTGGGGCCGGCCGGTCCCACGACACGGCTCCGTAATTCCCGGCCCGCCTGGCCCCCGGCGTTGCACAGTGGCCTTGGCACTCGGAGGAGCCGGCTGGGCTAATGGCTTCTCTCCTGGGATCCGCACGTGCTCGAGGTGACTGTCCCCAGCCGTGCTGAGCTTGCCCCTTGCGGCTTAAAAACCGCGATGCGGCTTCTCCCTACCTTGTATCTTGTCAAATAAAAGTAAGGGCAGGCTCAAGTCTTATTTATCAAAAATACTTTCAAAAACGCGGCTTCATCTTAATTTCGTCTGACTTTTATGAGGTGATGGACAAGTCCAAGCTGATCATAAATGGCTAGTGGCAAACCTCTGCCAAATCAAACAAACACGAATTCAGTAGAGCTTTCCAATAACGCCTTCAATGTTTCGGACCTTCGGTGTCTGTTGTTGCCTTTTTCTCAAATACCTTTACGACACACACTCTATGTCACCGCTCTCCTCCTGATGTTATTTTTAAAAAATAGGTTACTTAGATTACATGCAACATATAGCCTCCATTTAACTATCATTTTGTAATCTCGAATTAGCTATTTTGCGGCTTTGGACCTGAGAAACGAGCGTAGCGATGTTCTCTTTCCTGTAGCAGTAAAAGGAGACAAGCTAGAGAACGGCTGACTGTTCCTCTCCCACAAAGGAGCACTCAAGGACTAAACACGATTGTCAGAATTGCACTTCATAAAAATCAACCTTCGCGGGGACCCCCTTGTCAGCCCGATGGGGGATAACTGGAGCAGCTATTCATTCAGCTGGCAGCCCGGCAGATGAGGAATGCTCTGGAAAAGGCGGCTGAACGTGAGCTGCAGTAGTTGCTTGGTCGTAGCAGCCTGTCCCCAGCTGCCGTTTTCCCCAGCTACTTGAGGGGGAAACGTGGGAGATGCGCACGGGACTCGGTGTGCGCAGGGTGCCCGCTCCCCCCGAGCGATGGGACCAGTCGAGTCGCAGCAGAGCTCTGCACATCCCAGTCTTGCTACTGGAAGAATGTATGGAACGCGCTCCCGTCAACGTGCGTCAAGGTAATGTATTACCTTTGTGGTGTATTTTGGACTGTCATCTTTTCAGAGCGCTATGTAGATACGGAAGAAAGTGCATCCTTCAGCACAGAGTTTCTCTGTCTACTGTGAAGTTAGCTAACAAATATTTCCTAAGCGGTGACGCGTGGATTTTAGAAAAACACACATGCGTGATGCAGTTTATGGTGCATATGCGTGGTCATATTACTATGGTGTAAAAGCTTTTGCTCTCTTACATTTTTTTTTTAATATATATGTAATATGTAACAATAACATATATTACAATATCATAATCTATATAATTGTCATATATATTCATAGATGGATAGATAACAACAGCAAACCAATAGTGTTAGTCATTTCTCGCTGGTTTGTCGTGTCACAGAACGAAAGAATTGCAGTGAAATAATTTTAACTGTTTTCTTGTCTATGTACAATATTTTTTATTATTATTTTTTGCTAATTTACTTATCTCAATGGCATTCTTTGGCACTGAATTATTTACATTCCAGTGTGGAAATGTACTTCTTTGCTTCAGTAATTGCCTTTTTATATAATTATTATCCACCACCTTTAAGATGAGAATGAGGAACTGGGAGATTGTTGTGGACGTGAATGTGTGTATATTGAAAAGTGAAACGAGAACCAAGAAAAAGCTTTGAAGTTGTAAAGATGATGGCAACACAGGATTACCAGGAAAGGAAAATGACTGTTGTGAAGGCACATCTGATGAGAATTGTACATCGTTTAGGTTAGAGACTGACCACATTAGACTGAGGTACCAGAAAACTTTAACACAACTCACTGATGAAAAGCAGAGTCCAGTCATTGTTTCTGCTGGTTCCTGTGCTTGTTAGGCGTACAATATTTAAAATTAGTTGTTCCATGAACAGAAAAATTAACAAAGTTTGGTGTCTCGTGGTTTTATTTTCTGTGCCCCTCCACCGTAACCTGTCTTCACCTAGTACGTCCTGTATGAACTCACTCCTCCCTGTTAAATATCTCTGGTTCTGCCCTGTGTTCCCTAAATTCTCACCCGATGCCTTCTCCCCGTCTCTAGCTCTGCCTTTTCCTGAAGCACGTAGGTGCCAGCTGATCACCTGCTAGAGCTGTGCTGGTTGCCAGACCAGTTTTCGGGAGCTGGCAGCCTGGCTGGCTGCCCACCAGGTAACGGCGACCTGGAGCTTCGCTCTTTCTCCCGACTCAAGCACTCCTACTTTAGTCGCTCTTGCCCGGGTACTGGTTTTCAAACATCATATAGGAGCTTGACTTCTTTGAGCATCGTTACTCTAGGCGACCACGCAATGTGGTGTTATAAGCCTCATTTCTTCAGAATCCCAGGATAAAGTGCGGATTTTCACATGTGCATATATACACACACATAAGGTTCTCCTTTTAACTTCAGCGTGAGATTTCACTTTTTGATCAGTATTAAAGCACAGCAATGGTAATTAGATCACTGAAAGTGTGCTAGCTGTATGTTGGATACCGCTACTAGCAGGGAGTGTGAAAATGTGTAAAGATAAGGAGAGATATATAGACAAACACAATAAATTCTGGAGCTAGGAATAGAATTTAAAAGGTACTGATAGTTTTGACCTGATCTTTCCTGGCTATGGAGACTATTTCTCCAAGCATCGAGTCTGAATATATCAAGAATCTCCAGCAAAAATTTCCTGGAACTGGAATTTTCTAATCCCTTTGTGGTGCTATGTGTGTCACTGGCCAAACAATTGCTACAGAAGAATATCAAAGGAAAACTGTTAATAAAAATAAATTGTATTGCTTTCCATCTTTTATTAATTAAAAATAGATTTTCTTTAGTTTTACATTTAAAAAAAAATGTGGCATTTATATAACAAATAAAAATTAGTTAACAAACTCAACTTTTAATCATCACTGCTGTGCAGACTAAAAAAGCCATGGATCTTCAGCCATGGATCACTTCTGAAACTGCACAAATGTTTCAAAGTCTCCAGCTAACTTTTTCTCAGCCATTTGAATTTATTCATTGTAAATAACTCTGTTGATTAGCTTTATTCTGTAAATGTTCTAGCCTTAAATATTTCAGAGTTGTGTTGCTTGGGGTGGTTTTTTTAAAGAGAGAAGCTGTTTTAAAAGGATGCCATCAAATTCTAAGAACCTGTTAAAATAGTTTCAAGTTAATGCTCTTCTGCTAAGCTTAACTGTGTGTTTTTATCATTCAGTTTATCATTTTATTTAGGTCAGAAGCAGGGACTTCTGGATGAATAAGGCTTTGATCTGCAAAGACACCTGAGCAGTTGGGCGACCTGTGATGTTGTGCTGTGTATCTGCGTACAGGTAAACATCTGTGTACAGCTATTGTGTACATGTAATTATTAAATATGTGCATAAAGACTATAGAAAAAGTGATGTCAAATGCATTAACGGGCCTTCTGTCACCATTTTTTCCCCTGGAGTATTTCTGTTGTCGTAAACATAAATGCTACAATCAATCTTATCAATATGTATTTTTCAACTTTCTTAAAATTATTTTTCTACCATCATAGCAGTTTCCCTGTGAGATTTTCCCTCACTGGGGAAAGAGACAGTTTTCAGCTATCTCACCTGACCACGTTCAGTTAAGGCCTTGCTCTAATGAGAAGAACCAGCCAGAGATAGTAACTAGGGACTTAAGATACTCAGCACAAAGCAATAGACCAGCATCGCTAAAACAGCAGTTATGCTGTGATGGCTACGCCAGTGTTAAGTGCTTCTTACAACCATTCTGTTCTGGAGTAAAGTTACTTTATCTTGGAAAAATCCCTGTATTTGCTTTTTTGGAATACCAGTCTAGAAGCAAGTGCTCACCCACATGTTCCTTTCCCACCTGGCGACAATGGAATTCCTAGTTGACTATAACCTTGCCTGTTGTTTTCGCCTAGTAGACAAGTATCCACAAAACTTTGGTTCAGCAGGAGCCATGCAGTCCAACAAAGTCTGTCTCCTCACCTAGATGGAGGCTAAAATCAGTAAGGTAAAGAGTTCACTTTCAAAAGCCCCAATATTGTTCAATATAACTATATACGGAAAAAGCCTTCTTATTTGGTCTAGTTATGTTGGCAAAGATGTGAAGCCTCAGGAGACAAAGCACTTCATTTTGCTAAATCTTGCATGTTCATGCCCGCTTATTTTATTAACAGCCCACCGTGCCAGAAAAAGGAAATAATCAAGTGGGTTAAGAGACGTGACATTAGATTTATCGTGTGTTAGTGGTTTACATCATGTTTAAGTAATATTGTATGACATGTTCTTCTGTAACCAGGCACTTAATGAATTCGTGCAGGAGTTAACGAAAGTTAAAAATGACCCAGTAGAAGAACAGCACCTCAAGCATGTTCGTTATTATAAATCAAATTAAGGCATTTTTATGACACATTTTGCATGTAATGAAAAGGAAAAATTGCAGCCATTTCACTGAATAAGAATATTGTGCTCTTTGCTCGTGAACAGAAAACCAAATTGGAGTAGACGTAACCACTGGAGTACTGTTCAGAAATGCATTGAAATGGGATAGGGTCACTATATGACCGACCTCGGTGGATTTGATGGATGTGTGGTATTTTTGAAAAGGTGCTGTGTACTTGGGAGCCTAGCGTCAGCCTTATCTGTTTGAAGAATGCTGCCAAGACTCCTATTTTAAAGGGGAAGGAACTGCTTGAAAAATGGGTGGTAAAAGCATACATCTTTGCAAAATGATGGACTATAATTATGTTTTCAAAACAGATTTTAGCCTGATGCATACTCTGCATTTTATTGTGCATGAGTTCAAAGGTAGTTGAAGTTAGAATTACCTCCCTTTTTTGGGTGTAACCGCACAGGAAAGATGTATTCCCCCACCAGATCCTGCTGAGACTTTTATCAGAGGCGACATACCGTGTCTTGCAGGGTCTCAATGTGTCGCTGCCTCGGCACAGAGGCTCTGGGTCTCTGCAGGCTTGACCTACTCCATCACAAACAGAAATTTTTTCCTGCCTCACTTCTGGCCTCTGAACATGTTTCTAAGCCAGAGAGCATAAAAACTGCGTCTTGAGAAACCTCAGATACCCGTTGACGTAGTTCGATACGGTGTGGACAGACAAAAGCCGTTCCACGTGTTAAGTCGTGATAAGCCACAACCCGATGTGTTTGAGTGGTTTGAAATCAAAACAAGTCCCGTTCCAACTCACCCTGAAGAATCAGGATCTTTCTAGGGCGACTCGTAAGAGCCAGGAAAGGCTCTTAGCTGGGAGCTGCGTAGCACCAGCTGGGAATGAACAAGCATAAGATTCAAGGCCAGCTGACAATGGCCCAGCGTTCTTAAAACGTGAAGAAGAAAATTACATATCACTCCATTATTTACTCTAGAAATTGCCTCGGTAGCCAGTATTTTTTAGACCGATGTGTTCAGATGTTATGTCTAAAATTGTATTTTTAGATAACTGATACAACTCACAAATAGCAATCTTTGTGTGTCATGTTTTATCAATCTAACTAGTTAAAACCACTTTAGTTGGAACGTTACTGCAGGTAGTACTGAGACCAATGTTATATACCTGTAATTCAAAGTTTTAGCATGTCTGAACATACTGCTTTCAGGAAGAAGGTGACAGCAGTTTGATGTTGACCATGGAATGTTATTGGGCACAAAGGATGCACATTTCTATCTGAATGCATTTTTTTAATGGGGATTTTTATTTCATTTTTTAAGATTTATTAGTTTGACCTGAGACACAATAAGGCAGATGACTGATTGCTTGCATGGAAACATTCAAAAGAGATGAATGAAACTTTCACCATAAAAAACCCTAAATATTTTCTTCTGGGCGTTACATTCTCAAGCTGGTGGCTTCCATTTGGCACTAAAGCAAAAGGAAAATGGTTTAAATGTTCTGCAGAAAGAAGGAGAATGTGTTAATAACCAGATTGAGATTGTAGATGATAATTATTTTTTTCAATCTCAACAAATGCATTTTTTCATGACCTCTTTCCCCTTCCCTCCACAATTTGACAGACCACTTAGGTTTTAGTAAACTGGTCTCTCCACTGATCATAAATATCCTCTTCTTTGCCACCAGAGGGCAACATACTTGCTTCCAGTCCTTGGTCACTCCCAGGTCATTTTTCTAATAGATTTTCAGTCCCTTTCTACCTCTCAGTAGGAAGTGACCAGTATTTCACACCAGACTGTGGACATGAGGACAGCGCAGGCAGGACAGAGTGTGAACGGCCACTCCGAGGCAGATTTCTGATCCTCCAGGGGCTGTAGCGTTCAACCAAGGAATGGTTGACCTAGTCACTCACAGCAGTCTTCCTGAATCAATAACTTCTCCACTTGAGAGCTTGTACGAACAGTCGTGCTGGATCAGACAGAGTCTGATAACGTATGGCTTGAGTAGTAGAAGAACTTGTTAAGCACTCTTGGAGACTCTGCAAGGTCTTCTGGAAGAGAAGTGGTATTTTCATATTTCATTGGCCTTACAGGTATTTTTAAATGAAATTTCCCAATCATTTTTGAACAAATGCAAATTTTCATTAATCGCCATATCCCATGGCAAGGGAGGTGTACAGCTTAGCACACATTCCTTGGATCAGTGTGTCCTCACGATTGTTTGGAATTTGGAATTAACACTAGATACCAATATGTATTTTATGGGAACAGACAGTGAGCTATCAGTGCCTGCTCACTGCCTCCATGTCACTCATGAGACTTGCGTGTCCCCGTTGTATATATCGTTATGTGACATTCTCCCTGTTCTCCCTCACCCGACATGTCTTTTCCAAGCTGAGGAGCTCTAGGCTGTGAGGTGCTCACAAAGCAGAAATTCTTCCAGTACTTTAACTATCCTTGTTGCTGTTCTCTGTTCCTTTGCCAATTCTGTCAGGGCTTTCTTGAGATGCGTGGAATAGTACAGAAGGTAGATGAGACCTGCATGTGGTCCTGAATATCTGGGAAAATATGGAATTGGATAATGGCTTGATCATTCTTCATGTGCGATTGGCTTTTTTTGACCACTAATGAGTAAGGCAGTGAAAGTTCTTTGAAATTATCTGCTCTAACACCAAGATCTCATTTCTGAATCCTAGTTATTCTGTACGAGATTGAGATCTAGACAGGTTGCTTTACACAGTGAAGAGACACTAGAGGTAGAAGGTTGTTTCAATTTCCTTCTTGATTAGCTTTTTTCTTCCTTGTGGAAAAAGAAAATTAGTTCTGACACCCCCGTTTTTTTTTTTTTAGACTATTTGTTATTCCATGTTTCCTCAAATGTAGATTCTTTTCACTTTATAAGCCTATGTATATGTCCTGTCTCCTCAATATTATGATCTGAGGAACAGCTCTAGTAGATTATAGCAGTTATTCCTTCTATTTTAGATTACCATCTCCAGCAGTGAAGAGCCCTCTCGATTATTGCTTCCAAAAGAGCTGCAAGAAACTATGCACTGGGCAGATGCTAAATAATCTGGCAAGAGAAAAAAATCTTCCTTCTAAATACCAATAAGTAAAATACTGATACATGCCCAGATGGGAAAGGGCTTGGGTCCTTCCCAGTCTTTTTTTCCCAGTTCTGGTATTCTTGTATATTCAACCAGTTTTCAAACCCCCCTTGTCTCTTACCCACAGGGATAACCAGGGTTTTGTTAAATGATTCAAAATGTGCCCCTTTCACCCATCCAGCAGCCTGAGAACTAAAGGGCAGATTTTTTTCCAGAAGGAAAATTCCCTGCTTGTCGTTTTCTCCACCCACAGTAGGAAGTTAACTCATCGGAAAAACTTTCAGCCTTCTTATTGACATTGTGGACATATACGTATAGCCAAACTCTTAGACTGAGCTATTTGTTTTGCTTTGATGGTTATGTAAAATAGTAAAATAATGAAATAGGTTTTTTCTTATATGCAGATTATTTTTCCCTCTAGCTTTTATATATATATTTATATGCATTATTACATGTTGCAGTATTCATTATTATACTAAAGTATATGTTACTATGTACATATTATATATGTATGTGTATAATTTGAATCCTGTTAATTATTGAACATTTTTTTTAGTCCTCTTCATCTGATTGCACTAGGTTCATACATAGTTATGTTAATTCTCACACACGTTTAAGCAGCAGCACTGGCAATAATGCTGTATGGAACTGTACGTGCAATTATGATGAGGCATGTATGCTAACCAAGGATCCCATCCCAGCTAAGCAGGTGGGTGCTAAAAGGGAGAATTGGGTAGGAAAGCAGTATTGCCTGGGGTCTTCCACAGAACAGACAGCAACGTTCCTTCAAACAAAAGGCAGAGTAGCAAAGCCTCAGAAATTGAGCTTTTCAGTACTACGTGCTGTTTTCAGCCCAGCAGATGAAAAACTGGAGCTAACTGAGCAGTTGGAAGCAAGGACTGTTTTCCAGGAAAAAAACTGCCGCAAAAAGCGCTTTGTGTGCCAGTTGGCGTTGGGGAGGCAGCCGTGTGATTTTGCAGTTTGATTCTAATTGTGCTCTGACAGGCTTGTATCTTCAAGCTCTTGGGTTGGGGCAGTGGCTGAGAACAGGCACTGCTTAATGCCATTCGATTAGACTTTTGTGAAGCAGTTCAGACATAACAGAAGTAGCAAACAGGCACAGTGTGCATTACAGTAGTGAGATTACTGTGCCAACGTATGTTTTGCAAATACTCCAAAAGTTGGGTAAGTTATTGTCATTTCTGATACCAACATCCCACCTTCATCCCAAGTTAATCGGGAGTAAAAATGATTGCAGACACATGGCCTGAGACGCTTCCACCTTAGCACAGATGTCATAAAGTGTAGCTAAGTTAAATCCCTTTCCCAAATTGCAGTAAGTCACAAGGCATCTTTCAAAGGACTGGTAGATAATTTCACCACGTGCACAGACTGGTGCACGCTCAACATCTAGGCCTGCACCTCAGCGTAAGTCTCTTGCAGCTAGACAGCTTCCTAACGCCTTCAAGGCGTCCTCAAGACGGGCGCCTTCTGCACCGTCCCTCCTTACATTTCCATGTTTTCCTCCTTCTGCACTCACACCCAGCATAACTTTCACGGTTTCCCTTTACAAACCTACGCTGTCGCGCATTTTTCTCTCTGCCTCTGAAGACAAACTACAGCCAACAAGGGCACACGTGCTGGTGTGCGAAGGGAGGAGACAGTTCTCCGTTGGGTTGTTCCCTTGGTGCTGTGGCAGAAGGGTGACGACGTGGCCTGATCCAAGAAGGCATCAGGCTGCAAACTCTTTTGCTTCTCCAGCTCTGGAGTTTCTCTGCATCTTGTACATCTTCCTGCCTGACTCCGTCTTGAAGGCTGACAAAATGCTCGTTCTGTGCACGCGGTTGCTCAACATCTTTTGTAAGGATCAGGAGCGTGCAGGTCTCCTCCCTTGGCTAGAAACACCAAGCACCAGTGATGCCTCGGTGGAGCATCAGTGGAGGCTGGACATACGTTCCGGGGAGCAGGAATGGATCCCACTGCAGGGTATGGACCCAGTGGTGTTTCTGAGGCACAAGACCCCCCCATGCATGCTGGGACAAACAGGTGAATGATAAAAGTTCATGCCGTTAGATTTACCAGGTCCATGGGGAATTATGCCATACTCTCAGAAGGTATCTACAGACTTTGTTAAGCGTATAGCCTACAAACTCTCTGTGGGCTGAAAAGGAAGACCTGGCGCAGGATCCTTACTGCAACTCTCCTATCAGCCCTTAGGGAGACGGCGATGAGTATTCCAGTGAGTTTGTAAAGACACAGCATGTCGTTCATGTCCATCCTGACTCAGAGCAAGCCAGCGGAGACCTTTTCTCTGAGGCCTAAGAAGTGCTACGTGCAAGAGGGTAGCAGCAGCGCCTGGGCCGCTTCCTTGCTGTAGCTTCTCCAAAGAGCAACCGCACTACAGCAAAATGTCAGCTTGCCTGTAGATTCTGCCTCCAGCCTCCTTAACACAAGTACCTACAAGCTCCTTCTCTCACCTCATCCTTGCTGTCTTTCACCACACCCAAGTCCTAAGGACGAAGCACGGATCCCCACCCACACCCTTTCTAATTACCGAGACTGTTCCTCTTCTAATGCCGAATTGCCCCTAAGCCCTAGTATCGCTGGCTGTCCCAGATCAAAGCCGTCCTACCGACTGCGCCGTGCTAACCTAAGCTAAGAACCCCTGAAAAAAATCTCACGCTTGCTCTCGCCTCACTCTCTTTATGGTGATGCTAAGCCACGGGCTGAGAGTCAGCCTCCTTCTGCTGCTGAGTCAACCCGCTCAGATCAGCTAATTTTATCCTGGACTCAAATATAACTGAGAGTCTTGCAAACGGTGAGGACATGACGCTGATTTTGGAAAGGGGATGACTGTGGGGTAGACGCTCGTGCTGACAGATGTGTACGGGCAAAAGGAGCTCACTGGAGACTTGTACGTGCGTAGTTGTCCTTACCTACAGGGTGTAAACACCAAGTGGGTGGACATCTGGGGGGGGGGCAGATGAATCACTGGCAGATAGACATTTAAAACAGTTTTCAGCGCTGAAGTTACAGCAAGTGAACCGTAATGCCTAATCTTCAAGTACCCGTGATATCGAATGATAAATGTATGTTTCCTATGAAAATGAAATACGATTCAAGCTTCAACTTAAACTGTATTTCAAAAGGTGACTGGTTTTAAAGTGGTTTTAGCTTTTAGTGCGTAAAACATTTGGCACCATCAAGTGGTAAAACCGTGTACTGCTTATTCATAGCAGTCTTGATAATTAAAAAAGGGACAATGATATTGTTGTGTATTAGAAAGGAGCCTAAAGAAATCTTTGAATACATTTTACTAAGGTTATTTGAAAAAGTTCCTGAGCTTTTCTCAGGAAAAGTACCGGATTTAAACGTTTGTGTTTCCAGCAAATCTAACTTGGATCAATCATTGTTTCGGCTTGAATATATCATAGTAATCAATGTTGGTATTTTTCAGTCTAAAGCACTGAGGTTGAGTTTATTTACAGACCATCAGCATGGAAATGTAGTTCATTTTAGGATAAAAGCTGGTACAGACTTTTCTGTTATTCTCCTTACATTTTTAAGGCATCACAAAGAAAGTTCTATAAAATGGGAGCAGAACTAGTAACCTGCACTGTTACTAGGCTTGCTTAACTTTTCCATTGCTGGCTGTTGAATGGGCTTGCATGAGGCCAGCCACCGGTAAAGGCAGTCTGCAAAAGAGACAGCTATAGGCAGACAAAATGAGTAGAAGTGAAATACAGAATTTAAAGCAGCACAATTAATTTGGCTCTAAAAGAGTAACAACAACAAAGCTCTTTGCTAGGCGAAGCCCAATTCTGCAATCTGAAGAGATTTTAAATTATGCAGTAATCATGCATCATTTCAATTAGTACCAGCCTTGGTACAGATAACACTTAATATATGCATAACTTGATTAAAGAAATAATTGACCTACCTGTGGGGTAAAATGATCTATAATTATCCTGGTTGATTGTTACATAAACGTTTGTAATTTTGTCAGGGTGTACTTATCAAATAAGGATAAAAAAAGACCTTTTTGTTTAAAAAAAAAATCCCAACAAACACAACCCTCCCCCCAACTTGATCCTGTTAAAATAATCTTTTACTCTACTTAAAAATTTATTTTAATGAGAAGCAGACCGTAGAGGATGAGATCACACAACTGAAGAGAAAGAAGAGACAGGCAGATGAGCTGAGGTCTGAGAAGGGAATGGAGATAATTTGTGCCAGGCAGGAATTAAAAGAGCAGCAAACCAAACTGAGTAACAGTGAAGAGAAAATCCTTATGTTATAGTCAAAGGTATTTTTCCTGATATCACTGAATAACGCAAAGCATTTATTTGGATTGACTCTCCATGTTTATCTGAGGAGAAATATCTGATGCAGAAAATATTTCTTCATTTTGCTGTGGATACAGAAGATGGAATTCAGCTTATCAGAAAAGGAAATTATTACTGTGTACAGTTTAAATTCCTTTCTTTAAATCTACTCTTCAGTCACAGAAGCACAATATTTTAGTAACAGGTGAAGACTTAATTCTCTACTGTTTGTTTGAAATCAGTGTTACCTGAGTCTGGGATTCTGATAAAGGGAAGTGGAGAGCATTTGCTACTCTAGTAGGCTCCTTGAAAGTCAGGATGCTCAGCATCTTCCTGCATCCATAGCTTGTAATGTTAGGCTTTTCGTATGTCTCTTGGACTTCCAAAAAGGGGCAGGGAAATTTGAAGGGCCTTTTGTGAGATCTTGACGAAATTTTAGGAAGTTGCATGCAGAAAAAAGTCCTCCGAATTATCTTTTTAAGTACTGGATACACTTGAGTGCAGTAACTCGTCCAGCGCCAGGAAAGCAGAATGTGCTCAGAGAGAAAAGGGCCGGTGACTGCAGCAGTAGGCAGAAGTGCACAAACCCCCTCTCTCAGTTTGTCCCAGGGTTAGATGCTAGAATCCCAAATACAAATGCAGAGAAATGTGTGGTACTTCATAAAATGGCACTCCTTAATGATTGAGACCCAAATAGGTAAGGGTGCCTCTGTTAAAAGCATCGTAGAAGACAGACAGACAGACACCTTTCAGAGCACGCTGGGGACAGAGACAAGGGAGATAACGCTGAGTTTTATGAAGCCTACGACAATTCCCTTGTGTAGACCTCAGCCACTCGCCGTAAGAGGGAAGAGGAGGAGTTGCTGCGGGCTTTGTTGTCCGCAGGGAAGACGATGATTTGGGGAACGGCAGCACGGTGCTCTGCGGGCAGGGGTGTCTCGGGTCCACCCAAATGCCGAGCCAGCTCCGAAATGGGAGCCGTGTATCCCCAAGCGAAGACGGCATTGAATCCAAGCTAACGCAGTTTGCCTTCAGCTCAGCTCTGAGTAATGATTTCAGGCCTTTGAGAGGAATCTGCTCTATAGATCACACATCCTTCGGCTTGATCCTCCTGTCACCTTGACTCTCCCTGAATTTAGACTTTACAACACCAAAGGAGCATGCAGGGATGTCATTTTATCAATTGGATAAAACCATGGCTTAACAAGTGGAACTTGGGTTAAGAGAAGTGCAAAAGTACACAGACGTGTCAAAAAGGAATATATAGCCTGTGATTTAATTGTATTTATAAATCAGGTGAAAAATGAGGAACCATTAAAGACTTGCTCTGTTTCTAACCAGTCATTATTAACCAACAGATGAAATTGGAATGTGCAGCAGATTTTCAGTAAGCAAGCTACCTCTTATCCCAGAGTACTGGCATCCCACATTAGTGGTATGTTTTACAGGTAAGCTGTCACTTAACCAAAATTTGAATCCTCATGTTGATGTTCTTTTGCCTCCTTGTATGTGTACCATTACCAACATAAAGCAACGTGCAGAACAACAAACAGCCATAGAGCAGCCAGTTTCCAAAAAGAGAAGAGAGGTTTTGGAGTTGCAAATGGCTATGCCTGACATGGAAGAGGAAATATTTTTTGAAATAGTGGTGGTGCAAGTGTAGATAACATGAAGTGATTTTGTTTATGGTAGTTGGGATTTTGAGGGCACAGGACTCAATTCTAGACCCATTCTATTTTCAGTCATCAGCTGTGTTCTTAGGGAGGTTGGAGTCACTCTAACCGGGCACCCAGTTCTCTGAATGCACTCTGCTCATCATGATGGACTGCTGACAGTTCTTCCTTATTCACTTTTTTTTAAAAGAGAAAAAATAATAAAACTTTAACCTGATGTTTGCTCGTTCTATGACTGATTCTTCTAAAAAAAAGGAAAAAATTAAGATTTCTTTAAAAGGGGTTCACAGTAGAAAGGATGCCTCTGCAGAATCAATCTCAAGTGTTCTGCATAAATTGGAAAATCTTAGAAAATCTAATCTTTCAGTGAAGTGTGATTCATATCTTTGCATCATGATGCTAAATGAATGCATATGTAAGGACATAAAATAGAGTTTATGTATAATCTGTTTCTTGCTGTTGGTTAAAATTATTTGTTAAAGAATTAAATTTTTCTTTTGGTGATCTAGATAATAAATAGGCAGGAATGTTGTCGGGTTGGTTCAGTCACTCCCAGTCACGTGGCAGGATGCACTTCCACTTCAGTCTGGAGATGTAGGATTTAAGCCCCAGAAATGGGCATTACATCCAGCAACACAGCAATAACTAAATGTGCTAGGCCTTCCACCAGCATCAAGAGCACTTCAAAGAAAACTCCTTTAAGAGGTTGAATTAAACGCTTCTCAGCCATAGCTTGTGTACCAGCTTCCCTGTGCATACATAGAGAGATGAATGCTCTCTAATCCAATAAAGAGTCTAAACAGTCCCAGTCAAGAATTCCAGTTCTGAGCTACATGTGAAAAATAAATTCTATCCTTGCTTTTAGAATAGCTTCTTACCTTTTGGATATAAAGAGAACATTCTAAGAGGACAGAAGTAACCTCATCAGTTCTGCTGAGTTCAAATTAAATCGCATTGGGTCTGTCATAATTTTACCCATATCCGAGACTGGTTTTGACCCATTAAAACTTTAATTGTCATAACATAGATTCACCAAGGTGACTTTCTTACTAAAACATCATTTTGCGGTATTTGTCAAAACCAAAAGTTTATTGTACAGCAGGATTGGCACGTAACTAGATAAATGCACAGAGGGGTGGACTGAAAACTGGCTGTACTCCCGGGCTCACAGAACTCGAAGCCCAGCTGGAGACCAGTTACTGGTGGTGTACTGGGCTGCATGAGGCAGAGCGGTGCCAGAAGACCGAGGGGGGTGATCCTTCCCCTCTGCTCAGCGCTGGTGAAGCCAAACCTGGGGTGCTGGGTCCAGTTCTGGGCAAACATGGACATACTGGAGCAAGTCCAGCAATGGGCCATGAAGATGATCGAGGGATTGTTATTTGAGGAAAGGCTGAGAAGGCCGGGACTTTTCGGCTTGGAGGCTCAGGAGGGAGCTTATCACTGGGTATAAATGCCTGATGCTTGCAAGTATTACTGGGGCAGCCTCTGGGCGCCGCGTGGTGCCGTGGGACACAGGCGATGCTGTCTGCAAGAACGGAAAACCCGAACAAAATGTCAACGAAGAACACGTGCAGGGGGACAACACAGAGGAGCTCCAAAGTGATTCCCAAACCAGACCACGCGAACCAGAAGACCCAGCTGATGGGCCTGTGAATCAGAAATTACACTTTTAAGTCTCCGAGGGCGGCTGGTGGCGGGACCTCCCTCTGCCCACAGCTGGGGGAGAACTTACAGCTACCCGTGAGTCTCTTATGGGGTGCAGGCTGGGCCAACGTGTGTTTTCTTATCCTCGGCTCAGCGTCCTCGTACAAACTTTTTGTCTGCATGAGTTCAATCGATCGTCCAGTGTTTCTTTTCTGATGTGTGTAGTAGCAATGTGTTAGTAGACATGTCTATGCCACTACTTCTGAGGAAAGCTATTTGCAATGCTCTCGGGGAGGTGGAAAGCTTTGGGAGTATAAAGCCACTTTTTGAAGCTGCTAAAAGGTTAATTGCTGGTCTGAATAAAAGCCTAGTGGCAATCTGATTTACAAACCAGGACACTTACAGCTTACACAAGGTGGCAAGAATGTCCTTGAAAAGAAACGAGGTGGTTGTAGCAGGGGTGGATGCACAACGGCAGGCAGACTTGGTGAATATGCAACAGTTCTCCAAACACAACGCGGCATTAGGTACATCTTAACAGTGACTCCATCGACAGATGTTTAGCTCCCATCTAGCTGCACAGAGCAGGGTTCAGTTGTCTGAAAACAGGCTCTAACGCATCACTACAGGTATTGCAAGAAGTCTCACCTGGCCTGGAGCTGCTGCTCCAGAGCAGCCCAGGCTTAACGTCGGGGCTGTGCTGCACCTCTCTGCTCCAGCGAGGCATCCCACACTCCCCAGGAACTCCCGAGTGATGCTGGATGTTTGTCTGTACGTAACTGAATGCTCTCTGTACAGAATAATTCAAGTGCTTAAAGTTAAATGTCTAGTAGTATTTGAGGTATCCTAGAGTATTCTGCCTGTCCCAAGATGCCACTTCACAGATCTCCCACAGATCCTGTGTCATCCGTGCCAGCTCATGTGGGTGTCTCAGGTCTTCCGGGACACCTAAAATGGTTCTACAGATGTACATTTAGGCATTTTAATTGCTTCCTACGTTTAGACAGCTAAGTTTAGTCGTATGCCATCTGGTGTTGGGAGATACCATGAGGGATTCAAGTCTGAGCTCTTGCGGTTGCAGTACCTGTGAACCACTCTAGAGCTCTGTGTCAGGATGGCATGAACCCACGCCTAGAAATGCTGGGTTTCTTTTGTACTTTAACATGAGAGGTGACCCTTTATTTTGACAAATAGAGTATTTCATCTCACAAGTTATAATTATATGAATGAACGTTGAATTGCTTATTGCGGTATACGTATCTTTTAGAAAGTCCTAAAAGCACAATGACAACGGAATTGCCCCATAGGACCTAAAGTCTCAACGCTGTAGCAATGACACAGCAACACCTCATAGGAAGGAAAGATTAATTTAGTTTAAAATAGACTGATTTCTTTCCATCACACACGCCAGGATGCGTGTAAGCACTTTGCGGAGCCTTCAGGCGCTAAGTCACTATGTCCAGGCAGCTTGTCCAGGATTCCTTGCAATGACGTGGGGGACGAGGGGCATCAGGTCTGGAGCCCTTCCCCACTCTTCCTGGGTTCCTCTTAGGAGCATGCTGATTTGGGATGTGTCTTATCACACCCTTCAGGAAATGACTGTGATTTATCTCTCCATCTTGTCCAACCTCTGTGAGTCCCCAGGATTTAGTCTTTGTCTCCATTTCAGATCTGACACCTATACATGCAATTTTAACAGCCCTTCTCCTGCTGGTATTTTGCTCTCATGCATTCACATCTGCTCTCCATTCATATGAGTAGAAATGTTTTTAATACAATTTTCCACAGCCCCGCAAGATTCCTGAGCTTCTATTTTCTAATGACTTCTAGGCAGTTTGGTACCTGCTGGCAAAAATGACTGTTAGCTTTTGCGAGTCCTAGGTTTTCTTCCCAAAAGTCTTCCAAGCTTCTGGTGTTGCCCCTCAGTATTTTCAGCAATATATTATGATAAACTTCCCAGTTTCCTGGCCCAAAATTACAAATGAAGATTACAATTCACTTACTTCTATGCAATCACTTCATCTATAAATTCTAGTCTGATCCAACCTTCGTATTCTCTCTCTCTATATTATTGGATTCTGGTGAACTGTCTGATGTGCCTTCCCACTTGCTCAGCCTCCATTGTTCACCTTACATTACCCCTTTCCATCCCAGGTGAACTGGGAAAACGTTTAAGAGGGAGGGGAAGGAACACTTCTCATTGACAGGACTTAGAAAACATAGAAATCTGTTGAGTAATGGAAAAAAGTATTTATTTAATTTCTCAATAATATTCTAAATGCTCTCTGTGAGTTGTCGTAACACTGTCACTGACTGTCATGTTACATATTTATCAAAGACTACCGTAGGGGCTAATCAGAACTTTATTTGTTATAATAGAGATGTTAGTTGGCATCAGGTAAAGATCTTCATCCAGATTCTTTATACAGCATTTACAGTTGGGAGCAGCTGCTAAATTTCTTCTGAGATTAGGAGCAGAGCGATCAATGCCAGATAGCTGATAGTAAGTTCAGTTCCACAGAGCCCTGTTGTGAGAAAGTCAGGAAGTTTGAAGGAAAACAGAGCTGTGGAAGAATCAGGCAGACATTTTTAATTCATATTAATAAGAAGAAAATATTTTTCTGCACGATTCCATTACAGAGCATGTTTCATACAATGCTAAGTATTGAAACATAACTTCAAAAACCACACAAGGTTTGTATCTTCGTTCTTACATTCTGTTAGTTACAGCTGGAGAAAAAACATTTCATGGTAGGAAAAAAAAGAAACTATTCAAATACTTTATCATCAGACCATTAAGATAATTTAGAAAGTAGTTTCAGAACCATTAGCACAATCACGAAAATCTGCTGGTAAAAATGTAAATGTAAGATTTCAAAGTCAGATTAAATGACTAAAGAGCAACCTCTTCAGGCCTTTTTATTGGCTAGAATTGTTGTCTTCTGCTGCAGGCCTGGCATGACATCCAGTTCCAGGTGCTACAGCTCGCATGAAGGTAAAATAAATACATACCTAGAATGCATTCCATATCATTTTGTGTGTTCATAGTACATCTCATGCATCCTCACAGCCTGTAAGAAACCTTAAGAACGTCTGCTAGACCAATAAGAAAACTCTGTTTTGCAGAATTGTGATCTCTTAATAGAATCTTACGAATCAGATGTTCCCTTTACAGGTGTAAAGGAAAATATTGTCCCAAGATAGACACACCAATGTGAGAAAATTAATGTAACGCTTCTTATTTCCACTATGTTTTCAGCCCCAGCCCTGTCTTCGGCTCCACAATTTCCTTGTTTACCAAGGAAGGAAAAGGAGAGAGGTTTGGGGAGAGGTTTCATCTTGATATGACAAAGAAATTTTTTACAGTGAGAACAATTAATCACCGGAAAAACCTCCCCAGGAACGCGGTGGAGTCTCCATCACTGAAGGTTTTCACGATGCAACCGGACCGGGTGCTAGATAATCTCAGCGAGGCTCCCTTTCCCACGAAAGGTTGGATGAGATGATCTTTTGAGGTCCTATGGTTCTATGATGCTATGACTTAGTACTCAGTTACTGTGGTGGGTTGGCGCTGACGTAAACACCCCCACCACATGCCGGAATATCAGTCAGAGGAACACATGGTGATTCTGCTCAACGGCATTTAAGAAAGGGTGGTAGTCGTTAGGGGCAGGAGGCCCAGGAGGGGACTTGCGGAAGGGAACATTGTTGGAGCCACCACTGGAGATGCACTCTTGGGAGGAGATGCTCCGTGCCGGAGGAGATATGGCTCTAAGGGGCTGCAGCCTCGGGTGACCCACGCTGGGGCAGGGACACCCCTGAGGGACTGCAGCTGTGGGTGACGCCTGCCGGAGTGGAGGCACTCCCGAGGGACTGTGGCTCCTGGAGGAACCCACACGGGAGCGGAGGAAACAAGAAGGAAGCAGCAGTGGAGGAAAAGACTAAGAAGCAAGGAGTCGCAAAAAGAAAATACTATGCACTGACCACAACCTCCTGCACCACTCGTTGCTTCACCAAGAAGACTGAGTGTAATGTGTTGGATGAAGTTGAGTCTGGGGAAAGGGGAGGAAATGTGTTTCCCTAAGTGTTTGTCTAGTTATCCTCATGGGAGGTTTTTTCCTCAATACCCAAATCAGTAATTAAAAGTTTATGTTAATTGACAATACATTATATTAACTGAAATTCCCTGAGTCGTGACTGGTTTGCCCATGACACCTACCCATCCCTGAAAATAACAAGAAGGTTTGACCAGTGATTCATGTTCAGAGCCTGCTTTGCGCAGCCTTTCACTTTGACCATGATGAAGTTACTCGGTTTCCCTGAGCTGTGTTTTCCCATTTCTAAAATGAACATGTCTTTCAAAAGAGGCATTGTAAATATATTTCATTTTGAGATGCTCAGGTGGGACGGGAAATCATCTGACAATAGAGTGGGGGAAGACCCCCAAGTTTGGGGAAGTTATTTATTTTTTTGTTAAGCAGATCAGAATATTTGCAGAGCCACAATGGCTGGGCTGTGCATGCACTCTGAGGGTCATCTGGCCACCCGGTACCACAATTCTGTCGAATGGTGGATTTTAACCCTCTACATTTCCAGCCTCATCTTTTTTATCATGGACTTATTCTCTTCACAGCGAGGCACTATGCCTTGGTGGTAAGAGGCAACTAAGCCTTCACAGTCCCGTGCTCCATATGAAAAAGCCCTGTTGGGCTGTCATCTAAAGCAGGCTGAAGTGAAATGTTACTTACTGTGCCTGTAGTTCCAACAGTTCCATATTTTGGAAGAAGGCAATATTTCTTGATATAAATATATAGTTAAACAATTGAATTGAGGGACTGAAGAAAGACTTTAAGTGTGTAGAGATCCTGCAATTCATTCTCCAGCAAGTCTCTTTCAAAGTCATCCCTAATTTGAGACCACAAGTTAGCAAAGAAATGGAAGGATGCTGTTATTTCCCTCACCGGTGTTGCACGTGAATTTACACTGTGTGTGTACGGCCCCAAAAGTCTGGCTCTTTTGAAGATTTCAGGCTCCTCTGACAACAGCATGTGTCCCTTCAGCATATGACATCCAGACACAGTATCTCAAAGAACCACAGTTACGGTTTCCTCTTCTCCCTTTTTTGCCCCCAAATGGAAAATGTTTTGGTTTTATATTTGGTACCTGCCCTTGTTAAACATATAGAAAACACCTGTCCTCAGCTATTCAAGTTTTCAGTAATACCTCATGAATATCTCATCTTGTGAAGATTTACCAGTTATACAGAAAACTAGAACTCCGTTGGAAAGAGAAATGTATAACCCAAGGCACAGCTTAAGAATATACCAAGAGTAAAGTTTTATTACAAACAGAATTTTAAGATAACTGAGTGGGTAGCAGCTGCAGAGCCAAATATTTCTATGTACTAGGTAAAAAAAGAATGCTATTATTCTTTTAATTTGCCATGTGTTTTTAAAGGCAGGTTATTTTAGTGCCTTTGGACACTTGCAAAAAGCAAATTATAAGAATTTAAAAGTATGGGACAAAAGATAACTGACTGACTTTCATCGGCTAAGTTCCTTTCTCTTTTTTTCTGGCTCTGAGTTTTATCTTCATTTTTTTAGTGAGAGTAACTAAAGTGTTTTTAAGGCAGCTAGTTGTTCATCTATACTTACTAATTTAAAATGACATTCATAAATGAAGCACATTCTGATCAGTTATATTTCTTGTGGTATTTTTCTGTCAGAAGGTTCGCACCAAACATATTTACAGCAGCTCAGTCCTGTTGCCACTTTGAACAGCCTATGGGACTGTGAAATATGTTTTCTTTCAGCTGTAAGTGGAAGATGCCGACCCTCTCTAATTGTGTTTTCATTTCTTTTAAAGTAGTTGGGCTTTATAATGTATTTCAGGAAAGGGCACTCAAGGAAGGCAATTACTCAGCTCACTCTTCCAGCATTAGTCAGCTTCTCCCAGCGAAGGGTCATGAAGATTATGTTCAGCATGAGATCAAGAGATACCAAGAGGTTTTGTAGCCGAACTTCCAAGAAAACACGGAAAAGGTTATTTCTGATTCTTTTCTAACAGGAGTGGGTTAAGAGGGCAGTTAAATCCAATTAGATCACTATCCCTGGTGTCTTTCAACACCAAACTCTTCAATGAAATCAGGCTCATAGTGGTCTTCTATGTATTGAAGAATATCAGACAGAGTATTTCTTTTCCATGGTCAGTAAAAATATATTGGACTTTTCAGTTCAAGTGAAGGTAGTGGGAACCCGCTTCAAAAGAAATGAGGACCTCAAGTACCAGGTTATTAATCTGTGGAGCTCCCTGCCAAAGGATGTCTCTTAGAGGGCTCTAAAATTTGTGGGTCTGTGGAGACCAAATATGTTCATGGAAGAGAAATCCACTGAGATTCATGTCCCTGAATTAGAAGTGGTTGGAGGCTGGGAAGTGTAAGGGAAAAAGCACATTTTTAAATACATATTGTGCTAAGTCGATCTCTCATATGACCCATTGGGTTCACATATCTTCAGAACATATGAAAGAAAAAAATCTTTTACAACCTTCAGGCTACATCCAAGACCCCTGTGCAGGAGGGAGACAGAAAGACCCAGGAACATTCTGTGCTTTCAAGCGTTTCTGATATTGGATATTCTAGTGACGGTATAGACATCACCAGTGGTAACCTCCTGGTGTTCCCAAAGCTCACCTGGCAGGCAGTATGTCTCCCCTCATATCAACATTTATCAATTCCAATATAGAATTGGAAAGTATTAAAGGAGCTTGTAGGGAGATACGTGTGTAGGTGTGTAGTAGGTGGCAAATGATGGAGATAAATTTGTTACTTCATCTCTTGTACAATAACAGGTTGATACTTTGGAGAAAGGAAGCAAGTGTCTTGACTTAGATGTTGCAACAAAGCGCAGTTGAACAGATGAACTGAAAGCTATGTCGGGCAATGCGGACACGGATAATGTTGAACTGCAAAGAGTGTTCAAGCTTTGTTGATGGATCTTATATCTAATTTACAAAACAAGGTAACGTCTTTTCCTTTAACCTATGTGATAAGAGTAGGGAGCCTTAGAAGGAAACACATGCAACTTTCAATAAATGCAACTTTCTTTGAAGTGGGTGAAATTCTCGTACTTAATATATTCCCTCTACAGACTTCCTTCACAAGTTTTTGTGATGCTTTAGGCAGAGAGAGTCACACATTTCCCCTTACTCAAGTGCCAGCAGAAAATGGAGTTAAAAGTATTGCTTTACTGTGAAGAGGTAAGGTCTAGTGAATGTAATATCGTTCTCTAATGATATAATTGCATAATTTAGCTCAGTGTTATTTTTATATTGTTTTGTATTGTTCTAGTACCTTTTGACCCATAGAGCCAGTACCCCACTGCATGAAACTGCAGACTGAACTGAGGTCCCTGTCTATAAAACGTACAAAACAAGTAACATCTTCTCACTGTTGTGTGCTGTAGTAACACTGACATTTCCTACTTTGTAGTTTTAAATTGCAAGATTGCCCTAAACATTAAGTATACATAGAATAAGAGATAAAAATCAAAAGAACTGACTAAAGGCTAAGGAAAAAACCTCTGAAATAATACTGAGCGCATTCTGTTTTAATTTCCAATATTTCACTCAAAATTTGGAACCCCTAATATGCCAAGAATTGAACATTTAGCATAGAGCGTTTAGCAAAGAACTCAAGGACTTCTGAATGGAAGGAAATAAATCGTAATGTCTGGTCCGAACACATGACTGTGGTTTTCCAACCTTTTACTGAAACAAAAGAAACACAGCATGTCCTTGGCCTTTCCATCCATGGTGTATGACTAGAAAGTTTTAACCTGCCCGTTGCTGGGTGATCTAACTTCTTATCACAACTAGAATGTGCTCACGGAGGCCTGCCATTTTTCTTACAAAATGTGTGTACGCATATGCTGCAGTTTATCCTACTGAACAATCATTTAGCCTGAAGGACCAACAATTTCCTCTGGTGTTTCACAGTTTTTAGGCTGTTTGCACAGTGAATGTGAATTATTCAGCACAATTTTTCCTCATTATTTTCCACGGAAATTTAGTAAGAGTTTAGGATACTCCGCATCATGCAGAATCCTGCCTTAATCTCTACCTGGAAAATACGTGTAGTTACTCCCTGCAAGCACAGAGATATCCACTGAAGTCTGACACTAGATGGAATGGTGTCGCTTTTGTGTTGGAGGACAAAAACCAGTCAGTGTAATGCCATAAACATAACAAATTTATTTGATGCCTTTTACTGTTGTATTGTGAAAAAGGCGTAATCTGAAGTGTACAGTAACACATAAGTATTTCAAAACCTGAATAATTTGGCTTTTGTTTTATTCCGTCTGTCCTCTTAAAAAAACAAAACCCAACTGTCTTTAATTTCAGCATGATGGAAGAGACAATGACCTTTCTCAGGCAACAACTAAGCTGCTACAGCTTGATCGAGACCTTCCAGGACAGAAAACAAAGTCTGAATTATGTCAATCTCTTCAGACAGAAAAGTGGAACAAAATCTCTCAGAAGGCAAATTCAGTGAGGAATCTCACCAAATCAGTGATGTGTGTGGAACAATATGAAAATAGGTCCTGCTGTACTGTAGGTAGAAAATTAATCAGCTATTTACAATTAAATGACATCATTTAAATGGGATATTAATTTTCTAATTAGGTTAACCTTTAAAATGCTGATTTCCTAACTGTATGTTACAGGAGAATATTAACTTGTAAATGACTGATTTCTTTTCCTGTGGAACATGCCATGAGATGAACATATTACTATGGATCTCACAAAGATTATAGGTTTGTTTCCCTGAAGATATTTATGGATCTCTTCAACATAGAACTAGTTTTGTTGTTTGCCAGCCCTTGTTAGGTAAAACCCTGCTTGGATTTTCTTTACAAAAGAGTGCATTTCTGGTGTGGAGAAGTAATATATATGAATGTAAAGAACAAATTAAATACAGCATCTAAAAATTTGGTAAAATTTTCTATCGTTCAGTAATTTGAACAGCATATGCCTCTGTAAGATTTTTAATTATGCTTCTACATAAACAGTGTTGTTAATATTGTTATCACCCTGTAAGTAAATTGGGTGCTCAGTTTTCATTACGCTTCATAGAAACTGCTCAGGCTGCTTTAAAAACCTCTGCATATATTTGCAGAAAAGTACATGTTCTAATTATACTGATAGTTTCACACGTTGAGAGAAATTTCTCAGCTGTTTCATGCATTTGTGGCTGGACTTGGCTTCGGGTTTTTTCATGTAGAAGTTGATAGCATTTCAGAGCTCAAATCTTGTCACGGTAGGATGTCTCTTTATTTGAAATGATATGAGTACAGGAATTCATTCTTCTGACAACCTCTGTTCTGCTTTTATAAGTGGTAAATTCCAGCCCAAGGAAATGTCAAATCACAATGAAGAGAGGTTTGCCTAGAAAAAATGATGATAATTCATGTTTTACAGTAATTCAAATTCAAAACCACCAGCGTGTGCATATTAAAGCAAAGCATCATTAGACGTATACAAATTAAAGATGCCTTGGCCTTAATTTGCTAAATTGTTAGAAAAGGAAAGTTGAGAAATAAGTAAATTTGACGCTTTGCTATGTTCTACACTATTTTAAGGAAAAGAATTTATTTTCTACCTAGAAACGTTCTTTTTCCTTTAACCTCACTGCATAATCATTTTCTTTGGGATTTGTTTCTATTCAACTAAAGTATTACCTGTTTGTGTAACTTCACAAACAACTGTCCAATACTTCCTTCACCTGCCTTTACTTTCTTGCTTTGTTATTTTTACTATTACAGGCCTCGAGAAGCTATGCGTCCTCGGTGTGTCCTGGAAGGGCATTCGGTAGTATCATATACACAAATTAGATACGGTGTCTGGCAGACGAATACACGGACCATCAGCCACGGTGAATGCAGCATTGCTAAAACAAGTATCCTGGACCCTTCCACAAGTGAAGTTAACATGGACGGGTAATGAAGTGTGGAAGTTACGCTGGCCTGAGCAAAACCTAAAGTAAATCTGCACCGCGCTGTGAACTATGATTCGTCACCCCAGCTTCCAGTGAATATTAGAATACAGACCTAGGTACTGGGAGAAAATTAATTTTCACCTAAACTGCAAAATATACACGAAGGCACAGGCACTGTCGGTATTGCTTTGAAGGTACTCCCATGCTTCTACCATAGGAGGTGCTACCTGAAACCCACAGGTACTCAAGTAAGCGAAATTCTTGTTCACTGCTGGCACCGGACGACTTCACCGTGCTGCTGTTACACACACCGGGTACTCCTGCTTGCTTGCGGCCGCCGGTGCCCGGGGCTCCTCGCCTCCCGTGGGGAGAAGCCCCTGGTGCCTTCCCTCGGGGCGGGGGGCAGCCGTGGCCTGAGACGCGGTGCAGGGAAGATGGCGAAGAAGAACGGCGCAGCCGAGGAAAACGGGGTGCTGGCGAGGGCCAGCTCCAGAGCCGAGGGCTCGGCCCGGGGAAAGGGGCAGAGGCTGTGGGAGAGGATTGTCGATGCGCGGTTTGTCCTTGGGACACCTGCGGGGAGGTCATGCTTCCTACCTTTGCTCCTTTTGACCCTTAAGCTGGAAGCTTTGCTGGTACTCTTGCCTCCGAGTCCAATATTTAAGGTTAGATTTTGACACTAGAAGGAGCAGGAGACCGCGCAGCCAGCCAGCAGGCAGGGGAAGGGCACTAACCCAGCGGGGCCCGCAGCCGCTACAAGGAGGGTGCTCAGCCCGCCCGCGGGAGGCCGCAGGGAGAGGCCCGTCTCCCCGAGGGTGAAAGCGCAGCAGGTCGGGCGGCTCTCTGCCCCTCCGCAGGGCTCTTCTTCGCCGTCGTCGTCGTCGTCGTCGTCCCCTCCCCGCCCGGGGCTCATCGCCGCGGGGGCCCCGCCGCCCCTCACCAGCACCGGCCCCGCCGCTGAGGCGAGGCCGGCCCCAGGTGAGCGGCGCTGCCCGCGCCTGGCCGGCAGGTGGCGCCGTCGTTCCCCGCCCGCCTGCCGCGGCGCGGCGCGGGGGAAGGGAGCGGCAGCGGCAGCCTCAGCCTGGCGCCGGCGGTCCGCGCCGCCACAGCCTCGGGTCTGCGCCGGCAGAGCCCCCCCCCCCCCTAACCCCACGCCATGGAGCCGCAGGCACAGGGTGAGTCTCGTCGGGATGGGGGTCCCGTCCGTCGCCGGGGGTTGCCGCCTTCCCCGCCTCGGGAAGGGCCGAGCCCGCGCGGGGGACGGTGCCCCGCGGGTGGAGAGAGCCTGAGGGCGAGCCGCGGCCCGGGGAACCGCCCGCTACCCCTCCGGCGAGGGGGGGGGGGGGGGGGTCGGTGAGAGGAGCGTGGGCTGAGGTACCCCGCTGGCGGTCGCGGCCACGGGCTCCACCGGGGATCGCGGCGTGGCCCGGCCCGGCCCGCGGAGCGTCCTCGGCGTGCGCGCCCCGTCCTCCATCCCGACCCGGGCTGCCTTCGGCTCTCCTTGTTTTACCACACGGGTGGGATGGTGACGTCCGTTTTCTCCTTCTGCTGGTTTTAAGCGTTTCCCGGTCGAGTAGCGGGAGGACAACTTGGCGTGAAGTTCAGTCTCGGTGAGGGTCTGGAGGGGAGGGGGTCGTCGGCTGTTGGAAGCGGTTTTGTGTGGAGCGTCCTGCCCGGCAGAGCCGCGGCCGGCCGGCCCCTCAGGTGCCCGCCTCTGCCTCCGGCAGGGCGGGCGGGACGGTGCCGGTGCCGGTGCCGGTGCCTGCCGAAATGGACGCCCTCCTCTCGGGGTGCCTGCGGGACCCCACCGCCGGACTAGCAGCAGAGCCCTCCCCTGAGGCCAGCTGCGGCATCGGATGCGCTAAAGCCTTCCCGCAGCTCTGCAAACACGGCTCTCGTTGATGTAAGGCGAACGTGTTCTGTTGCAACAGTTACGATTAAGCTAGCTGTTCCTATCTCCCCCTGGGTAAAGTTAATTAGCCTCCAGAGAACAGCGGAAACTTCTCGTGCAAGGTTGAGGTGATGTCTGAGTCAGCCTAAGGTATTTAGCGTACACGGATCTTGCTCACCTTTACGGTCTCGCTTCTCTTTTCTGAAGGACCTTATGAGTTCGCCGCACTCGTCCTTAAGCCAACAGTACTAAGCAGGTGGTACAAATATTTCCGCGAAAGCAGAATGTTTAGAAACCATTTTATGTCATCTGTAATATAGGGAGATGAAGTAAGGGGGAGACATATGCTCGTCGAAATTAACTGGCAAAACAGCCTTCCAGAATAGTTAAAAACTGTCTTAAACAAATACACATAAAAGAGGCGAATGTTGATTGCAAATACGGTTGTACGTAAAGGAGTACAGTGGGAGACTTGAGCTCGTGATGCTTGTGAAGGAGAAAGCCTTTCTGGCAAAAGCGTGGTGTGTGTGCTATCCTAATGGATACACGGCTGAAGCTGATTGGCAAAATAGATCTGTGGCTCACTTCCTGGGGTTTTTAAAAGTGAATATTAAGATCATAGCGCAAGACTGTTATTTAAACTAATTTTCCAAATACACCTGTACAGATACTACCGTGGGAGCTCCTGCTTTTTAAACAGGAGCTTCATATGGTGAAGGATCTGATCGTTTATTGTTTTGTAGAACTGATGGAAAACAGTATCTGATTCTAATTAGCCAGATAGCGGTATATGTGCACGTGAGTTTTTTACCTTCCCAGACTAGTAAGATGAGTAAATATGTTCTTAGTACATGTTAAAAATTCAAGCCAATAAATGTGTTTTGCTAATGTATGTTTTGGTCAGCAACTCTGTTACTGCCACAGGTCTTTAATAAATTCTTCTTCTGGATGAATATCTATTGGCTAGTGAGAGAATATAAAAACATTTTGTATTGCTTAATTTTATCTAATTAGGGATTTTTAGCCCTTCATTTTTCTGCATACAATGCAGGAGCTCAGGAGCTTTTTCTTTTTTGGTTTTGTTTTTTTTTTTATTGTAAACTTGTTGACAGACAAATATGGGACTTTTCAAGGCTATACTCAATTCTTAAGTCACTTTTTTCTTACATTTCTCACCTGTGTGCTTTATTTCTAGAGTTTCTCAGAACAGTCTCACATAACTTAAAAAAAAAATATCTATCTTTGATACAGTAGCAGTACAAGCTAAGATTTTTGCGGTAGGTATTTGCATGCCAGAAAACCTTTATTCCAAAATGTCCTCTCTCTTTCTAGACTTAATTCAGTGCATGCTACTGCAGTTATGGAGCCTTGCTGGCAAAAAGAATTTAACCTGTATGTGTCTAATGCAGTTGAATTTAGTGAAGTACATCTAAGCACTGGCCTTCAATCCTACTCTGCAATTTGCAGAGCATAGTTATAGGAGGTTAGTAACAAAACAGTAGCAATTTACTTGGAAAAAAACCCACCACTTCAAGTATCTGCTTAAGCAGCAGGAGAAATGGGTACACATTTTAATGAGTTTATGAATTGCTTCTAAGGAACCTCTAGATGCCCACAGAGAAATGAAGCCCAAACGGTTTTGTTGCAGTGTGCTCTGCTGGGGGTTTGCATTCCAATTGAAAAGACAAGTAAAAGCTATAAATTTGAAAGCACTGTCAAATTTCTCATATTTAACACTTTAAAGATTTTCTTCAAAAGGAATTTTCTACATAATTGCGTGGTTTGTGCCATTTTATGTTGTCCTGAAGGGAGGCTCTGTCTGAGTAGATCAATTTCAAGAAATAGACACATGAAAGTACGAAATGTAGATTTCTTCAGAGCAGGAAAATAATTTTTGTCAGCATTTTTACACAGCAGCATGAATCAACCTTATAAATCTTAATGCAACTGTGAACAAAAAAAAAAAAAGTGTTATTACGTGCAACCGTGTCAAGGTACCGCACAGAGGTCACAGCTAAGATCAGGAGTTTCTGTGTGGTTCAAGGGACGATGTAACATTTGTCCATACCCCAAAGACTGTGAAAGTTAAATGCTCTGATATTTATCTTAAAGCAGTAGAGAGAGTTCATGGACTGAAATGGAATTAGTGTTATACTTAAGTATATTGAATGTCTTGCAGCATTCATGCTAACTAGATGAGACAGTCTACCAGACAGAGAGTAATAGTAATTAATGTTAAAATTATTTCCTAAAGAAATAACCATATGTTCCCTGTAAACAAATTCATACGTGTAATGAAAATCATAAATTGTACTTTACATAAATTGTATCTTTAAGCCTCTGGGTGCTTTTATCTTTGATCACTTTTTCCTCATAATGGTCCCAGAGCTAGCTGATCCTGGCAACACAAGTGCTAAAAATTCCCTAAGGGCATATTTGTTTTCCTTCCTATGGCTGTCAGTCATTTTTAAAGTGAAAAGTTTGGAAGTCTGAAGAACAATGTTTCTCCCTGAAAGACAGGAAAATCGGAACTGTGTATTTGCCTCTCATGATACTCATTCTATTCCAGGTCCAGATTAACTAACTATCCTGCGTAGCCCTGCTTTCTAGTTTAAAACTGTGAATGTCCTCTAAGAATGACAGTACTACGGATGTCTTCATCTGTCTCTCACCTGAGAATCCCGTGTGACTTTTAACACTGGAGCTTTGCTTTTAATACGTCTCTCTCCTTTTGCAATTAATCCTCCCCTTTTTCTTCTATCCAGCTATAATCGTACCTCCTTCTTTCTCTGTCGTATCCTGTCTTGATTCTTACCCTGATAAAGCTTTGTCGTGCTCTTTGGTTCTGCTCTTTGCCCTTTTACTTACCCAGGGAGCTCAACCAGCTTCTTGCACTTCTAGCCTCTGAAAGGGTTTTTGAAGCATCTTCCCGTCCTAGCAATCCTTCTTACAGCCGTTCCTGACAGATGTTCTGCATCCTCTGCTAGTTGTGTGTTGTAGCCATAATAGCTTGCCGTGGCTATGCATCCACCTGTAAAGTATGGTAGTGAGAGCTGTAATTAATTCAGATGTTGGGCGACTCCTCGAGGCCTGTGTCTCGCAGGCCTGCAGCACTGCTCTGCTTTACTGTGTGCAGCTGACGTGCTCCATCTGTGATCCTCAGGCCAGTCGCGTCTGGCACGTGAGGTTACAGAGCAGAGAGGCAGCACCTGGGCACGTGCCATTTGGCTGGAGCTTATGATCAGAAGAAAATCATTAGAAGTCACAGCATTAGCCCAGCGGCCCTCTCCCTGCCCCAGTGGCACCCGTCATCTCACAGTCAGATGGTCTGAGGTCTCCCATGGTGGGAGGCAGTGGTGAGGAGGTCTTGCGTTACCTGTGATACGGTGTACAAGACTCGCCAAAACAGGGCATTGGTAGCTTGGTCAGCATTCTCGCTCCCTCTTTCTCCTCAGTAGCTACTTATGTGGTTACTAATACAGGTATGAATCTGGATAGAGAGTCAGTCTCACGGTGGGAAGGTGGGGATAAGGACCATACAGAGATGTTGCTTCACTGCACCAGCAGTGCTGTGGCCATCACACCAAAGCACAGTCTTGCTGGAGAGGGCAGCATCTTCCCCAGCCTCGTGTTTGGGGTTGGTGGCTTTTACCAAGGAGTACTGACTGTTTTGTTCTGTGTTCACCTTTCCTCTAAGGGCAGAGCAAAACTAGTGGCTTGGGGCTGATTTAGTGTAACTGGTCTATGAGAAGAAAATCCCTCTACTCAGGTAAGCGCACCAGCACACAGGTTGGTCAGTGTTGATACACGTGATAAAATGGGAAGGATGAGGCAAGGGGAACCTTAGTTTTCTTGTCCAGCAGCAGCTGCTAGTTCCTTCCGTTGTGAGAAGTGCATTTACATTCCCCACCTATCTTTGCAAGGAAAGTGCCTGGCCATACGTGCTCCTGAGGCTTCATGGTTCACTCTAGTTAACCTGGGGGTTGTGCTGTCTCCTTACGGCCCTCTGGAGCTCACCATTGCCCTGCTACGGAAAGCAGGAGATTGGGCTTCGCAAAGGGTCAGGAGAATATTGGGGTACTTGAACCAGCCAGCGATAACCTGCGTATTTGACTGCATGATGGAAGTCTCAGCTGCTGTATTAATAAGATCACATGAAGATGAGGTCAAGTGAAAACGGTAGGGTTGTAATTTATAATAGGATTCTTAAATATTTAACAAGAGTGCACAGAGCTGGAGATAATTGCTCTTTCATCCTTTTTAGACTAAAAGGAGGGAAAATACATGCATGGAAGGAGTTATTTGGTATATCGGATTTTAAGCAAATAAATGTCTGAAATCTAATGCAGTGCTTCTGTTTTACCCTTTTGAACCTGTACTGTTTTCAGCTTTATGACAGGATGTCACAGGATGAAATTCAGTTTGCTGAGGCTGAAAAAATTTGAGTGGTTTCATGCTACACATGAGAACCGAGAATAAAATACAGTGGGATTTGGAAAAGAAATATAAAAGAGGAAATCCTCTAAAATCTAGGGCCAGTCTTATAAGGCATTGTAACTTTGCCAGTTTTACAACCATGAAGATAGAAAAAGGCAGAACATGCAAAACCAAATACATCAAACCCTAAAACGTGTTTAAATTCTTGCTCTATTTTTTTCTCCTGTGTCTTCTTATATGCACAGGACTGCAGGTATGAGTCCTACTGTGAAGCAGCACAAGTATAGTCTGAGTCTGCTCTCTGTCAGTGTTCTCCAGGGCACTAGTGGAAAGACAAGTCTGCTGATGCTGTTCTGATGTGCCTCACTGACTTGTGCAGTACAGTACAGAAATGCATGGAACTTCTGAGGTGCTTTGCTTAGGCCATGTGCTGCTTGAAGGTCAAGGATGTGGCACAAGCTTGGCAGAAGATTGCAGAGGGGTTGAAGTATGTTCTGTGTGGTGGTATTTAGAAATTTAGATATTGTTTAGTAGCTTGTTTTAGCGTAATTCTGGAATTGGGGTTTAGAAAGACTGTGGTCAGCCTTTGTTTCAGAAAGTGTTTCAAGGGTAAAATTAGATCTTTCTTATGATCAGAAAATACCTCTTGGGGTAATATATAAGTATGAGATCTGGGCAGGCTAGTTTTATCTGGTTTTATTTGTATCTCATAGAAATGCACAGTTGCAATGCCAAATTTTAGAACTGTAGTCTGCTTTGGTCATATTGTTGCTCTCTAAGCTGGGCATTTTGGCTGCTGCATTCTCTAAACCCATCATGTACGAGAAATGGTGAGAGGGGACTGACAAATCTGGATTCTAGTATCAGATGTCACACTGACCTTCTCCAAAACCTTATGTGTATTAGTCGATTTGTTTGATTCTCTAGGACAGAGGTAATGCTGCTTAGCCACCTTTGAGATCCATGGATCAAAATCATATTATAATAGCTGACTCGGCTATCATCATTACACTTATGCATCCGTGGCATGGTTAAGTGTTGCAGGTGGATAACTGTAAAAGACTCAGTCATCTAGCAAGTGTTTGTATTGCACTTTAGCACTAAATCTTCTTTTCTTTCTCTTGTGCTGTCTCTCATTCCCTCGCTCTTTCACTTTGTAAAAAGAAGTAGAATGTCAGCAGTGAGGATCTTTCTGCAGATGTTCTTATCTGAGAGTGTAAAACAAATGCAAGAACGTGACGTGCGTGAAGTGATGCTGCCTCCAGTACCATCTTACCATGATGATAAAGGTGTTACACGGAGTCTTCTGTTTTCCCTCTTCTGCTTGGCACATTTTACCTTTTCTGTGCTTGTAGGACTTAAACTCTCTAGATAATAAAAAGGGCTTCTAAAAGGCTGTTCTTGCTAATTACTTCTGTGCAACATTTCTTGAACTTTTTAATTCTTTTTCGCTTTTTCACTTATTCCAGCATTGTGTTTATATTAGTGGCATGGGGTTAATGGCATGGTAAAGCAAAGGATCCACTATTGGATCCCCAAGCAGACAAGAAAGGTTCCACTGCAAATAGTAGCATAAAATACTAGGAGTTTTGATATTCTCTCCACGCTCTGTCACGAAGTTTTCTTATGTAAGGCTGGTTCCTGAAAGACATCTCATTTTCATAGCTGAAAGCCAGGGCTTTTACAACAACCAAATAAGAATAATACAGCAGTAAAATTTATAAAGACAGGTTTACAGAAATAAGGAAAAAGTCATGGTTACATGTGTGTATCCTGTGGCCAGATACAGTAACTTCTCCCTTTAGTCTGTTGTCCACCTAACAGGCTTTCAGATGCTTAGGAACAATGTAGTCAGGGATCCAGTTCTTGGTCAATTTTTATATCTTTGCATTTCTAGTCACTGAAGGAGAATCCAGGGAGTTTGGAGAAGCTGGTAGATTCCTCAAAATGCAAACTCAAGATTAGCGTTTAGTATGACACAGGAACTAGGGCTCTAGTGGTGCTTTTGGCAGAGAGATATATAAAATTACACTCTGAAAACATTTTTGATATTCATGCAAGCATGAAGTGCCTATAGATAAATAGTTGGTTTTCCCAGTAAAAAGTGTTTGCACAAAATATTTTTGTAGCAGACAGTGCAGTTCATTTTCATGTACTTTCTCGCTGAAAGGACTACTTTTGTTTGTTGGTCAGTGAAGTTATTTGCTTTCCCAGGCCCCAAGGGACCAGATCCTGCCCAAACTATTTCTTCCTCTTTTGAGAACCATTCTTTCTGTTTTTTTCTTTCCATTTGTACAGTCTGATTTCTGGCTGGGTTTTGCTTTAATTTGTGAAATACACTTCCTCTTTAGCCATCCAAATATATAAGTTGTCTTTCTTTAGTACCTGTGTCATACTTCAAAGTTGTATTTAATAATTGCCTAATAATTAAAGTTACTAATTTATAAATTGTAAGTAAAGTATGGAAAGCATGATTAAAAACTATATGTGGTATGGATTTAAAAGGCTGTATGATTTATATTCTGTCAATATTTATAAATGGTGGCTGAAGGGAGCTGATGCTTTCGATGTTTACCTCTTCAGTAAACAGGTTTTTCTGTGTTCATCTGTTTGTTCAGGTGTTCTCTTTTCACCAGTTTCCTCACCAAGAAATTGCCTTGCCATCTGGGTGGAGCTAAGGTGGTGCAGGTTTGTGGTTACGAAAAGGTTGCTCATAATCATCTTAAAATTTTAAAATACTTGTGCAGAGTTTCCTTGGAATAATTGTTTTCATTGTGCTTTAGGTGAATTTAGTAGTAAGTTGTCATGCTGATGTTGGCCCAGGCATTTTAGGTGCTTCTCTAATTCCTTTTTCTATGTTTCATACTTCAATTAACATGTTCTTAACTCCACTGAGTAGATCACAGATAGGTCACTTTAGGAAACGCTGACAGGTTTTTAGAGAATGATGTGGAGTGAATGTGTTTAATAGAATATCTTCTGAAGGCCTCAAATGCTTTATGTTCTTTCTCTGCGGGGTTGGTGCATGCTAAATTTTCATTAAAAAGTGATCAGAGATAGTTGTATTTAAACACAACCAGATTTTCCTTAGAGACAAGTAAAATGTATGTACATTACAGAGTTAGAGGGGCAATTATGCTGGGAACAGAAGATTATCTTCTTCTCAAAGTACTTTAATAGGCAGATGGCAGCTATTAACTTATTATTGTGGGAGGAAGGAATCAAAGTCATAATCAAGGAGAATGATGTTTGCCATGTAATTAAACTATCTAACCAGTGCTGTACACTGTTACGTGCATATGAAGCCATGTGGTCTTGCAAGAGTGAATCCTTCATTTGTGTTGTGGGTCAGATGGTGCGGAAGCTTTGGTAGCAAAGAAGAGATGATGGTGAAGAAGGAACAATTACTTGAACAGCCTGACTAATAAAAAAAAAAAAAGGCGGCTGCTGAATAATGCCATTCATATAAACTGAATCACAATGTGGTTTTGAGGATTTAAATAAGGTCTTTCAGAGTTAAATAGCAGATTTTGTCAGTAAACTGGAAGTCAAATACTACAGGTAGAGGAAAAAATATGTCTCCCCTTGTGGCTTTAAATTGCTTCAAAAAATAGAGAGGCATAGATAGTGAGCAATATATCTGGTGTCTGCATTAAGCACAAGGAGTAAAGAAGAATATGTAAGGATAATAGTTTGTACCCATTTGAGAGATGTTCAAAGACAAGAACTAGATTTAGACCTAGATCCAGAATTAGAAAGCTGCTCGGTTGTGTCCAGGTCTGCACAGAAATATGCAGCATGAACACGTCCTGAAAGGGGAGCAGCAGTATTCTAGTCATAGTTACGTGCTGCACATGGGAATCAAAAACAGGGGAAGGGTAAGAGAGAATGAGATTTTAACAAGTTGAAGAGGGATGAAGATGTGAATGGAAGTTGTTAGCAGAGATGCATTGGAATACTGGTTTATTTCAGATAAGTACATTGTGTTATGTCCATCCTGCAACAACATACATAAGAAAAATCTTATGTAAGGTAGTAGAAGAGCTAAGAGAAGACAAGGACTGTCTTGTGTCCTCTTCTGAGACCCTCTCAAGGCACTGAAGTTACAATAGGCATGATGACAGGCTGGGTGATCTGTATGGAATAGGGTGGAGGTTTGAGTGATGTTCTTGCCACTGAGTGTGATCTAATGGAACCTTGAGGGTGCAGCAACTCGTGCCACATGCCTAAACCTCTTCCTTCTCCCACCAAACTTCCTTCTCCTGCCAGCCAGAGCAGGTGTCAGAGAAGCTGACCCTCTGTGGTTCAGGGCTTATCTTCAAGGAGGAAAAAACATACTCTGTGACGGCTGCTGTTTTGGCTGGTGTATGAGGCTAAATCAGGGACCTTAAAGACTGAGACAGTACAGTGTGGCTGGAAGTGCCAGTCTCTGTCTCCTGGTCTGATAAATAGCTTCCCCTCCTGCGATACGGTCATTTGTGTAACTCGGGCCAACTGCAGAGGCATGCCTCCTGTCTTCAAACCCTACCCAACAGAAGGAAAGGCCAAGAAACCTGTTTCCATGGGAACTTCACAGATATCTAGGGCCCTAAACCCCAGATGTCTCCACCCACAGCCTCACTAAGCAAACACATTTCTTTGTAATGGCATGCTACAGACCACTGAGTGGGCAAAGCTGCGAAATTAACGGTGCCAAAAACTCTGAAGGCCTTAACATGGAGCTTAACATTAAGAACAGAATAATAAATATCTCATTTCACAGTTCAGGGTGCTGGCAAAAAAACCTGGAGGAAAAACAAATGAAACCTTGGATTGAACGGGCCCAGCTCGATGGTGCTATTCTGATTGAGAAGTATTTTGTGTGGCCTGTGTCCAGAGAATTAGTGTCACGCTAACTCCAAATTCCAGGTTTATCAGAGCAACCCACCGCAGCAATGACTGCCTAGCTACAAGGAAGTGCATTTCCAAGAAATGAGGTGGCATAAATTAGAGCTGCTTTTCAATATATTTGGAGTATTTGTTTTAACAAATAAAAATTTGTTTTATCTTAAACAAAGGGCCTGTGCAAGGGAATACGTGGCCTTTGTTTCTGGTAAAATGGATTTGTTTTCAAATAATATTCATATAAATGAGCTTTATTTTTAGTGGCTTTAAATGGGGATGCAATTGCGTTGCAGGTAGATGACCAAGAGTAGGTCAAGTTTGTTCAGGGAAGCCTAGAGGAAGTCTACGCTGTTAGATGACTCCCCTTAGGAAGGCAAAAGTGCACTGGTGCAAAGTAGCTAGTCTTAATTACGAAGGGGTGAAGGGGTATTGCAAACTGAAGCAGGTGGTGCTTAAAAAATGGGGGGGGGGCGGGACAGGACACAAGACATGTCTGCTCTGAGGAGCATGTTGATTCACTGCCTCCTCTTGGTGGCTCTTCCATAGTCTAACATAAACACTTAAGAAAAACTCTGGGGACAGGAACTGTGCCTTTATGCCAATTTAGTGAGTGATTTATTGTTGCTAATTTATAATTATGATTCTGCCTACAAAGCTTAGTCACAGATAGTGGACGTTTTGTGCTAAGCAGTATGCAAAAAGACAGTCCTGGTCCTTAAAAACTGTAATCTTTACTCTCCCAACGTGAGAGATTGAGCACATATAAGGGAGGATAATTTGTCCCTTCTCTCTCAGCATTCCTAAATGTGTATTTTAGTATATATAACAATGCTGAGACATTTAATCTATTGAAGCAACGGGAATAATGAATTTGAGCTGGAAGAGAATAAAGAATCCATCGTGTACCCAGTTACAATTGCTTCCTGTGTATTTTGCCTAGTAAGTTTACGGGATCAAAAGTGACACATCTGCCTTACATGTTGTAATAGCTGTATGGGGGTGTGGGGAAAGCAAGCAACCTGCTGGCGCTCATTTTTAAATTAGACTTATGAAGATCTTGTTAGTTATGTGTGTTGTGATGTAAAGGATACAAATTATAGCTACGTGAAGAATTTATTTTTTAATTAAAAAAATATAATTTTAGCACTTCTTGCAGCACAGATACTTTGTTGGAAGTTAATTGAGGAGGCTTGTGAGTTCAATTATACTGCAGTTAGATTGCTATCTAGTGATACTCTTTTGCACCTGGCTTTAGAAAACTACGATAAACTGATCCTTTTTTAGGAGAGAAAGGTTATTAAATCCTGCCATTAACTTTCAGTGATTTTGATTCAGTGAAGCAGATGTGTGAGCTTAATTATACAATTGATGGGATCACAGTCACTTCTACCAGCTGAGGATGGGACCCAAGGTGCCTGTCTATTCTGAGATTAGAAAAATGTACCTTAGTGTATTTTTAGTATGAAAGGGTGGGTTTAAGAAATGTGACTGACAACTTCTACCTCGACTGCCAGCATTTCCATGTCATAGCTCTTATCTTCCCCTACATTGCTTTTTCTTTAGTCTGATTACATATGCTTTATTCCTTCATTTGTTTTATGCAGTCCGTTAGTTTCTAGAGTACCTTATTTGTAGAGAACAAGTCTCTTTTGTGACTCAGTGTCATCCACTTTCTCATTCCCCATTATTCCATCATGACTTCATCTCCCCCCCACCCCGTTCTGCCTAAAGAAAGAAAAAGAGATGATAACCCTTCCACTTGTGGCATCTTTTTCTTACCCTTGACCTCACAGAAAGTTGTGCAGAATGATCAATAGAGTGCACAGTAAGTGGTACAATACCATCATTACTTTCAGTATTGACATAATAGAAAGAAGCATCTGCTGTCTTTAAACTGTTACATTTCACAACAATTGCTTTGTATTTCCATAGCTACAGCTTAGAAAGCAATGTCACCCTTGTCTTCCCCAGGCAGGCAGGATTATTATTTTGTACAAAGAGAGCTAGCTGTTGGATAAAATGCATAAGATCATGCCTTGCATTTCTGGACGTTTCAGATAATTATTTTGTTTGGAAGATCAGTTCTCAGGTTGAAGCTTGGTACCTACTTTTAGTAAGTGATATATATTTTTTTACCACGATAGCTATTCTCACTTTTATCCATTGCACTTCTGTCTTTGGGATGGTTATCAAACTCCTTACCAATGTGTATGGCTTCTCCGTGCAGTGGTTGAGCTGTGGAGTCTGTTTTCTGGCAGTAATTTGTGTATAGATTGTCTCTTTTCCCTGGCACAGATTGGCAGCTGTGTCAATGGCTTCTGGGGGAAAAACAACAGAGTGAGATCCTCAATGTATGATTAATTTCTTTTTACTTTACTAAAACAGAGAAAAGAATTATCACACTACAACTGGCTGTTTATCCAGGAGCTTCAAATAAAAGCGTTCCTTTGTTTGGAAACCTGCCAATCTATCTCATAGCTATGGATAGATTTATTAATGCCTGCTTTTGCAGGGGTGAAGAGATGGAGTGGAAAGCCTTAGTAAGGTCTGTAATGAGCTGCTCCAGGATGACTGGAGACATTTATTCTTAGATGGCAGACTACGTCCTAGAGCTCTCGAACACCCAAAAGCTGTACTCCCTCCCTCTCCTTGACACCACCCCTAACCCAAAGCCCAGTGGAGAGAGGAAATGAAGGCACTTGCCCATCCATATCTCTCTTCCACAGAGCATACTCAGAGAAAAAGGAAGATTGAGCCCCCATGGTTTCAGAAAGTTTTGTTTAATGTTTACGCTTTTGATTTACATGACCCATGCGTCTTGAGTTCTTCCCTCTCTGAACCAAGGTGAGCCCAGCCTCTGGGTTTATTTTCCAATCATAGCTTTAAAATCAATCTTCCTTCTATTCTGAGCTCTAAGTCCTCTTGGAGGGAGGCAGACTGTATGGTAATGGTTAGGCTCAAGCAGTTCACAGTCAAGACTTGTCCACAGTTAGAGCCAAACACAGAAGGGAAGATCTTCCTTCAAGTAGTTTGTTTTCTAGGTGAATTAAATGAAAGCATATTTTCCTGTTTAGATCCTCCCATAATAACTTCAGAGTGGAAAAAATGGTACTGGAAATCCTTGCAATTTTAATAGTTTTTCTGATCAATTTAGTTATTTACTGTACATGCTTCTAGTCCCCCTTTCTCCCCCTTAATCTCTATATGTGGCATTAAGAATACATTATAAAGAAGATCAAAGACACTAATGCAATGTCTGGACAGTTCCTTTGTTCTACTTACCGTTTCATCCCTTTGAAGACTTAATTGCAATTTAAATTTGTAAACAAGTGTTTTCCAAGTTTAAAGTAAAGTATTCCAAGTAAGAAACAGTTCTTCTGCATACCTTGCTGTGCTGTTAGCTACACTATAATGACATGGCAAAACAAGCTGTAATGTCATTTTGCTTACTAGGAGGGTTATATAATTAGAGGATGTTTTCTCACTATTTGATATGAATACTAGATAACAAAGTAGGTATGCTATTTTTAATTGGTTGGGAAACAAAAAAAACCAGAGCAGTAAAAGGGCTTCAATTCTTAACTGTTTTGTTAGAATAAAGGATCATCTATATATTTCCCTGAAATGAACATCAGAAAATGTACATGAGCAGAAATTTGGTGTTCTTGCCTTTAATTTTGCTGTCATTATGGTTAATTCAACAGACATCACTGCCTATAGTGTGGGCTTTTTTTTTTTTTGTTGGGTTTGGTGTGGGGAGGTTTGTTTTTTTGTTTTTTTTGTTTTTTTTAACATGGTCAACATACAAGAATTAGCCTGATATGTAATACTCTAGAACATGGGTCTGAGATGAATATGGAGAAAATACATTAAAAAAGCACTAATTAAAACACATTCATCCAGTTAATTTTCAGATACCTGAATAAGTCTAAAAATCTGTCCTGGTTTTTATCATTGTATTGTTGGTTAATGTAAATTTCGTGGAATAGTTACAGATTCTGTAGCTTCTAAGGGCCTTATTTAATTTGTCATACCTACAATTCTGGTAGCAAACATATGCACAGGTACAGATCAATGCTGAAATAGTTTCTAGTATTAAATCAGATTTGACAGCTGTCATGGTTAAAGTCCAGCCAGCAACTAGGCACCACGCAGCTGCTCGCTCACTCCCCCCCTCCCAGTGGGATGGGGAGGAGAATCGGGAAAAAAAAAAAAGTAAAACTCGTGAGTTGAGATAAGAACGATTTAATAACTAAAGTAAAATATAATACTACTAGTAATAAGAAAATATAATAATAATAGTAACGAAAAGGAATGTAATAAAATAATTTAAAAAAAGAAATAAAACCCAAGAAAAGACAAGTGATGCACAGTGCAATTGCCCACGACCCTCTGACTGATGCCTGAGCAGTGATCCGCCCCTCCCAGCCAATTCCCCCCAGTTTATATACTGAGCATGATATTTGATGGTATGGAATATCCCTTTGGCTAGTTCGGGTCAGCTGTCCTGGCCCTGCTCCCTCCCAACTTCTTGTGCACTTGCTTGCTGGCAGAGCATGGGAAACTGAAAAATCCTTAATTTAGGATAAGTGCTACTTAGCAACAACTAAAACATCAGTGTGTTATCAACTTTATTCTCACACTAAATCCAAAACACACTGTACCAGCTACAAAGAAGAAAATTAACTCTATCCCAGTCGAAACCAGGACAACAGCAGGCTGCAGAATATGGGTTACTAGTCTTAGCCACAACTACCATGAACTTTGGGAGAAAACTCAAAAATGCCCATGAAATGTTTCAGCATACTGTAACTCCTTGTACAGTTGTTGTATTATCTTGTCGTATGAATCTTTCAGAAGATCACGTTAAACATGTTCCCCCAGTTATCCAACTCCTACTTTTTCTGTATAAATATCCTAATACAAAGGGTTGTCTGCTCAATCATTTTGAGTTGGATCCTTCTGTATGACTTGCAGTTCCTAATTAGTGATAATCCCATACTTTTAATGATTCCTGCATATTTTATCTAATTATATGTGACAGTAAGTACTAAAGCTTTCTTTAAAGTAAAAGCCAAACAGCTCTTTGCACTGATTTATACCTACTATATTCTTTCCCATACTTTATGTGGGCTTTTTTTTTTTCTTTTGAAGTAACATACGTCCAGACAATCACTAGTCTGCCTGTTTGTGGAGAATAAATGAGTTATACATGAGTATATTCTTAGTGTAATTTGTTGTAGGAATATAAGGTTGTAGGAGGCCATAGGGACCTTCAGATCTTGTCCCCAACAATCTTAGGCCACAAGAAGAGGGGCTGTCTGGAAGAGATAATGAGGGAGGTGGGCTGGGTCTTGCATCTGTCTCTGGGCAGAGTCCTGTGATTGTATATCCCAGAACTAAGTCTTGATTGAGCTTCTGGACTGGGCTTGATTGCAACTGGAAGAAGTGGAGAGAAGGGAATAGGCAATGAGGACTCCTCAGCTGACAGGGGAGAATGAGCGATGGGAAGTTCATGGAATAGCTTCTAAGACGCCTTCTGCTCCGTTGATGCCTCTTATGTGCTTTTTCAGTGCAAGGGAATTGCTGGGCACCAGGCACAGCGACTGAAATGGAATTCAGGAGAAACACGATTGGCTTAATCTGGATAAGATGGAGAAGGAAAAGAAAATAGATGCTAGTAAGTGGTGTGCGGGCTCTATCCTCATGTCCCTACCTGTTAGTGGCCTGCTTGAATGAAACTTGGAAAACTTGTACTTTGTGCTGTTGGTAAGGACATAAGAGATACAGGACAGCCCCAGTGCGATGGGTTCTTGTGACGGCTGGTAATCTGTTGCATGAAGCTCCTAATTCATTCTGGGAAGCTTGCAGCACCTATACTACGAAGTGAAGCAGAAGCTATTCACTCACCCAACAACTAAATTGCTATTCTGAATGAGTGGAAAGTTATTATCCTATTCCACACCTGGATATTGGTATAATTCTGAAATCATAGCAGCTGTGCATCTGAACAATTCCAGTTTTTCCAGTTTTGACCACAGCTAGAAACAAGGCATGATCTTCAGTGTTTCTGGGAAGAGCAGGTAAGAGGAGCAGGGAATGCAGCTTGAATGTGACTCCTCCATGAAGAAGCACATACATACTAGTCAGGAAAAGGAGGAGTATTGGAAACCTCAGACCAACCTTTTTTTTTTTTTTTTTCCCTTTTTTATTTTTTCTTTCTTCTGCTATCAAAGATTCTATGTTAATCTTGAAAACATCTCAGCTGCTTATACAACTCCCTTTTCAAAGTGACCGAACCTTCCATGGCTCATAACCAATATCTATGCATCTTTAGGCAAAAATAGTGTCTCTCCCAGACCAACTACCTGTGTGTTGTCAGGTTACGTAGCTGGGCAGGAGAGGAAAATGCCCGCCCAGGATATGACATCCCTTAAAGTGCACTGGAGGGTGCTAGGCTGCTCCTTGGAAACCTGCCCTTAAAGGACGGCTCTGTCATCGTTAAGGACTCGCAGTACTCCCCTTGGTCTAGAAAATCTAGTTGTAAGCATGTGAGGTGACAGTATCTAGAGAGAGAAAGCAGTAACTGCAAGAAATGTCTTTGCAGTGTAGCACAGTGCAGAGATACCCACAAGCTCTGAGCAACTGGTATACAGTGGTCCAAAGCAGACGTCCCTAGCTCAAGGCTCCAGAGCAGTATGTTATGTTATCAGTGTGCCTGAGCTGATAAGCTGTGTAAACTTGGCACGGCTAACTAGCAGAGAACAAGTTTGTACTGATGCAACTGTAGTCTGAGTTTGAGCTGGTGGATGCTGACCTATATTGTGCTCCATTTCAAATATAATAATGTCCTAATTATAACCCCTGTGCTTATTGTTGCTGCTTTAGCAATGTCATTGACCATGTAGAACTTGACTTTCATTTAGCAGGATTAAAGCATCATTATGTATTGGTCTGGGGAGTATCAGATATCTCGCAGTTCTAGAATTACTGTGAGTCTCAGTGCAGTGAAGTCAGTTAAATTTAATAATCAGGGGTATGAATCCTAGCAGACTAGGTTCTTTTAGTGTCTTTACTTTTGTGAGCATGTAGGTGAAACTGCTTTGATTCCCTGCACATAAAACCAGTTGGTAATTTGGCAGTAATGATTCTGACCAGGTATATATTTGTCACTTCTTATGGAAAACTAATTTAACCACTGGGAAACGTTTCACTTTGAAATTTTATGCTCCCTATATTTTGTCAGAAGGAGCCTTAACTGAGAGTTAGTAAGTAATAAATATTTTCCCTAATCCTGTAAGTTAGGAGGAAGAATGACTTAAATTAATTTTACAGCTTCCCCATACTTTCAGTAAGCTATTGGGGAAACAGATTTTTGAAATGTTACCTGACCAGATTCACAACTTCCCAACAAGTTTATTTTAATAAGCCGCTAATGATAATTTGAATACTATTATTTAAGATAGCCTAAATTTAAAGGAAAAGATGGGTTTTGCATAGAGATCAGCAAATGGAAATTGAGGTGCACTGTAAAAGCTATCATATTCCAATGCTGCAGTAAAGGTTTGCCTTGGACATCTGATCAAAATGCCATTCTGTATTTTAGTTTCTGAGAGAAGTTGAGAGATTATTTATATAACTATAGATACATTTTGACTATGTATAGATATATAGTTATCTATATAGATATATACTATGTAGATATATTTAATTCCAGGTGAATTGAAACCAGTTAAGTTCCTTCTACACCCAAAGGAAGAAGTGTGAAACAAGAAGACCTGTATTGCATGCTCAGCTGCAGGAACTGTATGTATAAACTGAACGTCCGTACATGCACACAGATGAATGTCTGCATTGCTAAAGTTCAGATTTCTTTCCTCCTGGGTGAAGTACACAATTCTTGGAATTGAATGTACATGGTGAAGTATAAAAATGCAGTGTTATCTTAAAATTCTGGCTTTTAGATGCCTAAATCTGGCACTCTTCTACATAGTGTAGAAAAATACTTAGATTCTAGGACTCAGCTATAACCATTTAGCTGAATCAACTCATCCTTGTGTGTGTTTTCATGAATTGTTAGATAGTGTTTACCAAAATGTGTAGCTACATTAAACACACTAAATAGGATCCTACCTTGTTCCTTGACTCTTAAAGAATTACTCATGTGGTTAATTCAAGACATATCAGCAATCCCACTGAGCTCTTGTATTCTGTTATGCTTCTGTACTTGGTGCATCTATAACCAATGTCTGAAAGGTATATTTTCCAGGCTCCCTAGTTGAAAGGACCCTACAGGGAAGGTTGAGAGGAGGCTCTGCTTTCCGCATGGAGTAGAAGGTGGGAGAATATTTGGGGTCAGCAATACTAGCAATAGGAGCTGTTTTGCTACCAAAATCATTACCAATTCTTACATATATTGGTGTGAATTCTGCTGCAGGTTCCCGTTCTCCTTGGAGACTGCAAAACTAACAAGTTGTCTTACGAGTAGGAAAATGATGATAGCCTGATTTCCTATGGTTTTGTGTCTTGTGGTTGGCTCACTTCCTTGAATCAAGTTAATACTGTAGTTCCTCCTGAGGCTGTGCTGAACAACTCCTGGGTAAGGTGCTATAGGAACCTCACAAAAGGTGTGCTTTGGTGGAATGGATGCTGCGGTACAAACTTAGGATGTTTTTTTCTGTTGTTGTGAAACAGATTTTATGAATGACCTTTCTTCCCTATTTGGTTTCTCTGATACCTCATATAAGGATGAGCTCATCTAGCATTCCCTCTGCCTGTGAAATCACTTTAAATCTTCTCTACCACTGACTGGTTTTATTGAACTTGTTTTAAGAGACCTCTAACTCTGTTTGAAATCTAATACAGAACTCAGTTATTAGAGGGGAAATAGGGACAGGCACATAAATTTAAAAAAAAAAAAAAAAGACTAAGAACAACAAAATCTTGGGAACCTTGCCCGCACACTTTGCTGTGCAATTGCTTGAAATTGTGGATGCTGAATTCTCTAGGGTATGAATCACACGGACAGAATTTTATGTTTACATGCTCAATAGATGGAAAAAGTTGAGATATCTTCTGCCTCAGGAAGCCTGTTTTCTTCCTAAGGTGTTCAGTTTTTTATTCCTCCCTTTCCTAAGCTGAAAGACTAAGGCAAATGGGAGAAGTGGTCTGTGAGGGTAGCCCCAGACACTGGTGAAGAGACATTTTCAGGTCAGATTCAAGAAATCAGTTTCTGTTGCTCAAGTGGGGAAAAGAGACTGAGAAGTTCGGATGACCTAGCACTAGAACTGAAGCATCCTACCTGTGCTGATAGGCCTGGTCCAGGACTGAAGTGGTCAGTCATAAATGGTGAGAGGATACCTGTGAAGCTGTCTTCAACAGAGTAGAACGGCAGCAGAAGGTGAAGTCCAGGACTGAGAGCTACTAGGTGGGGCTGGAAAAAACAAGGATCATGAAGGAGAGACAGAGACTGAGAACAGCAAGGAAAGAGTGAGAATGTAGGTTGCTCGTGATAGCGCTCATGTGAGGAAGTTTCAGAACTGAGACTGGCTGAAAGAACACTGCAGCCCACGGTATGGTGGAGAGATGTTCAGACTCAAACTGTGGGTTGACTGAAGCGAAGCATTTGTGGAGGGACAAAGACCGTTAGGGAGGACTCTGGTAGTGGCTTGAGCAAGAAAGTGGAGACTGAAGGATCAGACTAGATTTTAGAAGACTTAGACGAGAAGCAAGAGATAAGAATTGGGACTGGCACTGTATGGGGTTGCAGAGGATCATGCAGAAGATTGACATGCATGTGCTATTTTGGAAGGGATTGTAATTTCAGTTCAGTCTTGAAGTTTGGACTTGCCCATTGGGTCTAGTTAAGTGTTACTCAGTCATCTTTGGTGATTTTGGCCCATGTTGGCTTTCATCTCTATCTAACTGTTGTCCAGCAATTCTGGCCTCTTTACCTAGCCAATCCCGAAGCAATGCTGTCCCTTGAGCACAGATCTGCCTCCTTATTAGCTCAACTATCAGTTGCTCCAAGATCGCCTCATCTCACATCTACCCCAAGAGTTTCCTTAAGGGTTTTTATCCTTAACCCTGTTGCCCCTGAGATTCTTCCCAGCATTTCCAAGAGCTGCCCTGTACTGCTGCTCCTCCATCCATGAAAAAAGAGACTGCTTTCAAGACTGTGGGGACTAAGTTTAGCCTGATTCCCATAGCAACACTATTAATCGTCAAACAAATACCAAACAATTGTGTTTAGAGATGGAGGGGTGTTAATAAAGGTGATTTGGGAGTATTCCCACTGAATAAATGTGCTTTTCTTTTGTTGTGGCTTTGGCAATCTAGGTTTTCCTGGCAAGCTGCTTTTTGGGTAATAGCTAGGGTAGCAACTACTTCTATATGCTTTCATGTTTTTTAAAAGGTTTGGTGCTTAAAGGCGGTGCTCTATTCTTGGGTATGGTGCCAGGTGGGGTCCAGCACCTGTGTTGCTGCTCTTTATCTTCCCACTCAGGGGAGGTTGTAATTAACAAGGCCGAGTTCACCACATTGTGCTCTGCAGTGAAGTTGATGGTATGAATCAAATCAGTTCTGTTCTGTTAAATAGGAGGAAATCCAGGTACACTGGGGGACTCTAGGTGGAAGAAATGACAGAAAGCTGGAGGGAGTTTTGCTTTCTGCATGAAAATATAAAGTACGCAATTTCAGGTTGTTGAATACTTCAAACTTGCTGCTTGTAACCTCTACTCCCTACTGCCAAAACTTAACAAAGTTAAATTCTAATCTTTTTGTAATAGGCTATACAGGCCTCTGTGGACCTGGGAAAGAAATTGTTCTTTTCTGTATTAAGTACAATACAGATGTCAGGAGTTAGCTGAGATGGCCGATTACCCTGCTGAAGGACTGAAATACCAGGAAAAGTGCTGTCCTAGATGTGGCCTGGAGAAGAATTTTCTTCCACAACAGATCAAGAACTTCAAAACAAGTTCCAAAGGAGCAAGAATGTTTTCTGTTATGTTTTGCATTGTTTTCTTTGCAGACGATGAAGAATGAGGGGCTATTAATAGTTGGAACCCCAGCAATTATTCTTCTCTTTACTGAACGGTTGGGAGATAGGATATATTTTGTTTCCTCTGTATATATTATACCAGGCAGGCCCAGGTCTTGCAAACATTTATGTATGTGCTTATCTTGGTTATCATACATACTGATCCTGATCTTGGACGTGCAGAAGAAGAAAGTAACTAGAGGTCCAGCATAATTGTTGAGCCTTCGCAGGTTTAGATTGAGCGATCAAGGTATGCTCTTCTCTAACATTTAGAAGGTTCAAACAGTAGGTATGACATTTGCTTCTGCAAACTGTGTACATCTGTAAGGTTCTCAAATTGCTGCAATCGGAGGTACTTTTAAAGCAAACTTGGCTCCGTAATATACTTCCTATATTGCTCAGTGTACTATTGTCACTATTCACATCAGTGATCCACATTAACCAGCTTTCTTGTTTTGAAGAAAAAGCTTGCTTTCTTCTTTTTTTATCCCCTTTTTTTCTTCTGTATTATTAGAAGCAAGGAAATGCCTTGTCAAGGACTAGTGGGGTCCAAGGTGATTGCTTTCTGGGAACAAGTGGTGCTTTCACATATTAAATTGCTTCTGTGCAGACATTACCATCTGATACTTCCAGTAGCTTTTCAGAAGCAAAGAGGAGCAGAATCCAAATGACCTTTAGCAGGAAAAGTTTGTTTTGTTTTTCTTTGTTTTTTTCCTAGTGGGTGAATATTATGTCATTCTTAGATTTTAGAGGAGGTCTGTATCGTAGCTGAAATAATAATGGTTGTCTTGACCTTTTAACTCTTTACTTTAAGGCCTGTTGGAAACCCAGTCTTTGCACGAAGCAGATGAAGATGTGGTCACTGATGTTGATTTCAGCAATATGATTTCTGAAGAAGAAAAAGAAGAGTTAAAGATTGAACTAGCCAAGGTAATGAATTTGAATTTCTGTGAGTGTTACTGTTTCTACTTCCTTAAACTGGAAGATATTAATTGTAGGATGAAGTACACATCATAAACGTATGCTCTTCCTTTTTAATAAAATTATTCTAGGCTACAATAATGTGAAGCAATTAATTTCCTTAGATATTTTTTGAAGATTCAGTATCTTCTACTTGATGATTGTAGAGAGAAAGTTAAATATACCTTACCATTTTAGTCAAGATGTGTCTTTATTTATAAACCTTCCTTTATAAGGAATGAAAGGTGTTCTTCTTATTAGATCTATGGTATTGTTGTTACAGTGGTTGTGACACCTGATGGAAAAGATTGTTTGTGTGGTGCTCGGAGGAAAAGATGATGGTGATGATTGCAGAAGAGACTGATGGTGATGAGCCCAGTAATTTCACCACATTTTTTTGTTTCCTTTGGCACTGATGTGTTTGGAGAGGGTTATATTTTTGGTTTGCATTTGTCGTTTGCTTAATTAAAGAACTTCCAGAGATGTCATGACACCATGAAGAAGTTAAAAATTATACTTATTAACAAGGAGATGGGAGGAAAAAGGTGTGAGTAATGTGGTCTTTTTATTACAAAGGTTAAAGAGATTGTGTACATTCGGTCTACAATGGGAGGGTGGATTCAGTTTTAATTACTGCTGCTGAATACCGCAGAAACAGAAATGAAATTCCAAAATGGAAAATGAGAGAATGGAAAAAAAGTGAGGATTTACTTGTTTTAAATACGAGACAAATAATAAATCACAGCTGTATAAATGGGGGGAGTTGTTTTTGTCTTAATTGAAATAATGAATTTTTAAGACAGTAGGTTGGAACTTTCACATAGCAAGAATAATATAAGAACCCATTTGAATAGCAGGAAATCCAAAATTTGGGACTGTGTGAGCATATACCCTCAAAGTGTAATCTGGCTAGGGAAAAAACTTTCCTTCATAATTGTTCCATAGTGCTCTGTGAAGCATTTGCTGCTATTACACACAGAATGGGCATATCCAGAGGACAGTTCTTTTGCAGAGATTGATCACTCTCTTTCGTACAACAGAAATATTTAGATTAATATTGAAGTTGTAATGTTAAATATTCGAAGAAGTCACATTCTTAATGACTCTTAAGTCATTTACCTTCAGTGCTGATTTAGGATTTTCTAGTGAAACAAAACCCAAAAGGTTGTTTTTTAGCTTTAATGTTTTGTCAAGCCTCGTGTTTCTGAGTTGCTAGTTAATTTTTACTTCTTTGCTGATCCTCTCACATCTATAAATAATAAGAAGGAAGGTGAAACTTTACATGGTCAGCTCATCACATAGTGATGAGAGGAGTTTGGATGTTCATTATTTGCTTTTCGTCAGGACCAGAGACAATGGGCACACACTGGAAGACAGAAGGTTCCCTCTGAACATCAGCAAACACGTTTTTACTGTGAGTGTGACTGAGTACTGGTGCAGGTTGCCCAGAGTCTCCATCCTTGAAGATATTCAAACGCTGTCTGGGCATAGTCCTGGGCAACTGGCTCTACATGGCCCTGCTTGGGTGGTGGGGTTGGACCAGATGACCTCCAGAGGTCCCTTCCGACCTTACCCATTCTGTGATTCTCTTTTCTGGTGAAAGGGACTTAAGAGGCAGATGGAAGCAAGGAATAGTAAAAAAAAGAACTTCCTGCAACCATCTGAGAATGATATGTCTCTCTCGAGAATTAATCTCAAGAGTTTCTGGGCATCCTTCCTGCTTGCTGATTCCTGTGGGAGCAGAGAGTTCTCAGTGGCTCATGGTAGAAATGCTTTAATTCATGTACCAACACACCAGTGAGAGATTGCCTTTCAAATATTATGATCTTGGCTGACCTAGAAATTATTTTCTGAATTGCTTGCAGCAGTTTACTGGCATACAGCTTATGCTTAAAAAGAAAATCAAACTGATAATTATGCTAAGAAAGGTTTGGAAAACTTGAATTTAGAGTGAACAAAGTCTAAACTTAAATGAGGCTTATGATTCTTAGAAAAGACTGTAAAAAACGTGTAAGACCTTGACTACTTCAGAAAGAAACCTCTGTGGGAATTGGTTAATGTTTCCTTTTGAAAAGCTGTTAGTCTTTACTTTCAAGTCCCCTCTGCTTCATCGGTGGTAGTTTTGTTTTCTTCCATGTCCTTATGTGTTAGGTAATACCTGTTTGAGCCTGTAGGAACAAGCACCTTTCTTCTTATTGTTCTGAAAGGTTCGAATCTTAATGCTGCAGTCACTTAATAGTTGATATAATGGGGAGCTGTTGTGACCTCCTGTTGTGCATGTATTTAAACAGAAAAAATATATTCCATCTCTGTGTTGTGTATCTGCTGTATATATTCTCTGTATTCTTCTTCTTCCTCTTTCCCTCCCTGACATTAGGAGAGGAACTAGCACTACTGTTTTTCTGACAGGTTTTTTTGTATCCTCTTTCCCTATTCCCCTGCTAGTAGTCTCTTTGTACTGGAAGCTTTTCAGAGTGTGGACTAACTCTGTTCTTGTATTTGTAGTCTGGCTAACACAGCAGGGCTCTGACTCTAATCCAGCTCTGGAATTTCTACAATGCAAATGAAATGAGTAACTCTTACAGAAAATTCTAACAGTCATTTGAATTAACAGAAGACAGTCTGACACTTCAGAATAATAGCAGAAAATTGTAGGCCAAAACTTTACATAAGGCCAGAAGCTTGTTAGCAGGGCAGGGGTTTTTTTGTGGTTTTTTTTTTTTATTTTTAAATCCCCTTCCTCCCTTGGTGTGAGAAGCATGGTACAATGACTCTTGAGTCATGATGGGGGCTGAGGTTTTGAGCTCTCTCTCTCACTGCTGTCAGTTGTCCTTCCATTATGCTCATCAGAGTAGTAATTTACTCCTTGCTGTCTTCCCCCTCCCATACTGTCACAAAAGCAGCTATCTGGTTTGATCTACAAGCTTTCTGGCTGATGCACAGGTTCTAAGTTTAGCTATGTGAGTTACTGCACGTTTATTCCCAGTTTGAGGAAAGATGTGAGTACCTTTTTCTGCAAACTTATGACTAATTATATTTATGAGTGTTCCTGCTGTCTCTGGGTGCTGTTCACCCAAGGAAAAACTTAAAAATCAATAGGTACCCAGCCTAGAGGTTTAAAATTTGAGCTATATGATTTGGTGCAGAGATGAAGTGCCTGTTATTTTTTGTGCTATGTTATTCTGTTCACAGTTTCAACTACTTTCTTTAAAAGGCTACCGTAGTAAGGTGCTCACATTTCCTTAGAAATATTTTATGCATTTTAGTATACATGTTATAATTCCCAGCAATTTTGAAAAGGGGTAACAATTCAATAACAATCACTAGTTTACTAAATACAATAGCTAATCAGAATTTAAGGGTCCCATGGACTGGCTTCATTGAGAGACAGTTTTTCTGTATGTTTGCTGTAACTTTCTTTTTGTCTTCTGACATAAAAAGGATTATGTGAAAGAACGGTATACAGAAGATGCAGTCTTGTGGGGTTGGTTTTGAAAGCCAATGAAATGAAGGAAAAGATTATTTTCTTCCTCACAAAGTGAACTTCTTTGTGTTATCAAGTACCCACTTATAGTTGCTCTTTCTACCGGTAATAAAGCTGGTCCTTCATTATTACATTTTTTGTCTGTTAGATGTTTTCCAGCTTTTCTTACAGGATATGCAGAGAGTTGATGTTCAGTTCTAGCACAGGCGGGCAGATGCATGCTGCGGTCTGGCTGCCATGGTGGTACCTGTGGTGGTGAAGCGTGTGAGCCTGCCCCGAGAATCCAGGGTATTTCCAAGCCGTGGTTCCACGATGTGAGAGTTTTTGTGGCAGTGCCCTTTCAAACTTTCTACCCCTGCTGTTTTCACCTGTGAGCCTCCTGGCTGGTTTTGGCAGCCTGACTGGGAGGTGCTGTGCTGTGAGCTAGTGAGTGATGCAGCTGTGCAGGGGTGAATTGTGGTGGTGCAACCAAAGACGGGTGTACCAGCTCACAGGAGCCGGTGGGAGTTCCTTGGGACAGCAGTGGCTCCAAGACCTCCCTCTCAGGGGACCATGGCCTCGGTTTCTCTGCTGTCTCTGCTGTATGTAGTTGCTCGCTCCATCTCAAGTTTTTGTCAGCATATTATCACCCTGCTGGTATTGGTTGTGTAAGTTGTGTTTTATTTCTTTAAACAATGCCTGACAAAGCCTGTCCCACAGGTGGTTCTCACTCCTAAACAGCCATGTCTGCCTTCCTTTCAGTAGTGATGTATGCCTGTGGTATGTATCACAGTGCAGGACCTCAGTGGCCGTACTGCATGTGCTGCTTTAATTGATCACTGCCTTCCTCTCTTCTCCATCTCCAGCCATTTGTTCCTGCCCTCTGTGCTGTACCCACACAGGTACTTGCACACCTCTCTGCACTGCTGGATCTAGGAACTGAGCTGGCTTAAAAATAGCCCTTGTTTTTGCTGTGATGGCTTTTACTTGGTTCAGCTCCCCCTGCTGCGGAGGGCTGTGCAAACAGCCGGGCCAGGACACTACACATTTGGGTGATGTAGTGGTAGGGAAAAAGGATGCTTAATCTAACTTGCGCATTTAACTATGCTGGCTTCTGTTTTCTTTTGGGGCCCCTTAATGATTTAACCGCTTACTGCCTTGATCCTTAAAACAAGCATAATAAATACTCAATTTACTATTCAGTTTACCATTCAATCCATTCATCAGTATTATTCCAACCAGTAGCTGAATCTTATCACCTCCACGTTTTACATAGTACTATGTGTATCTCGGAATATAGATAATACCAACTGACATAATATTTTATTAATAGTAGTTTATCCAAAATGCTCAATTTTACTGAATTAAGTACTTTCTGGTTTGTTTTTTATGAGCTGTTTTGTTAGTGTCTACTGGAAAAAATGGAAACGGTTATATGCTGGAGAATTACTGGGGTGGTTTTTTTTCAGGCATGCCATGATCTTAAAAGGTTGTTCAACCCCATAAAACATACAATTTACCCTAAAATAATAAAAAAAAGGGCAAAACAAGGGAAAATACTTTTTTGTGTTTGTGTGCTGGACTTCACTGTCATTCTTCCATATTATTAGTCAGTCCCAGATTTCAGAGAGATCTATCTGTAATTGTGGATTTTTTCCTAGGGTCTCACCTTTGTGTGATTTACATGTTACTCATGTCAGCTAATCATGGAAATTGTAATGTCTTAGGTGGTCAGCTCCTCTCCTTGCTTTTACATGTCCCACAAAATAATAGAGGAAAGAAAAAAACAGCTAGTAACTCTGATTCCTAGGCCCACAAAAAAGGAGAAGAGAACTTTGTCCCTATATGATGCGTCTATATTCTTCTGACTCTGTTGCACTTAGAAAGAAGGGAAACGGGAGGACTAGAAACTTGTATTTCTGTTGACTTAAGGCCTAGTTTCACAATGGAGTCTGCACTTGTAAGAGTGGCCTTTTCGAAAATGCCTAAGCAGGTGATGCCTGACTTCTGTGGGAGTTAGGTTTGTAACCTGCTTAAATGCTTTTCAGGATCCTACTGTAAGTCCCTAATCCTTTCTACTACTTCAGAGTCTTCAATCACTGATACCTGAGCACTTGAGGGGGGCTTTGTATCTGCCATTATTTTAAAATGATGGAACGTGAGGAGGATTTTGTCAATTCAAAACTGATCTCTGAAGAAAAATATTTTATTATTTTTAATACAGTCAAAAATGTTGTTCATACATACGCCACTGAGCACATGGTTAATGCTTGCTTAGGGCTTTACAGCTTTAGGTATCTATTCAATGGAACAGATGGAAAGTAATTTTAATAGAAGCCCTTGAATGTTTACATATCCAGGTACCTACTTATCAGCCTGGTGCTAGCCCATATGGAAAGCATTAATGTTTTAAGTACATGTAAGCATACTGGTATTGGTTTAAGTTAAGTTCTTTAGCAGTGTTACTCAGGCAGACTTGTGCACTAAGGGGTTTGCTGTGGGTGGGAAACAACTAAAGGGAGCTCTGAACTGCCACCTGAGGAATGCTGACATTTGTGATTTCTTCTTTCTGTAAGCATTTAACCAGTTGTTCTCTCAGAAGAGAAACTCGTGCTGCCTCTTAACAGCATTTTGTTTGCAGGTTAGGAGTATAATGGAGCATAAGGGACATGGGAAGGAATAAAGCAATTTTGGATTGTTACATATTCTACCAGTGAAGTGTTGGCATCGCAGGCATTGGTATATACACTGATACCTGCTTCACTGAGGTCATGATTTTGCTTTTTGCTCATAAGTGTTGCTGCTTAATTCCTGAGCTGCTTGAATGATTTAGATAGCAGGTAGTGACAAAAGAGAAACTGATAGCTGGGGGATTCAAGGGTGAGACTTTCCCAAGATCAATGAGCTTTCAGCTGGTTTTACAGGGAATGGAATGCATGAGTATGTAAAATAAAAATAATGCTGGTATTGACATCCTAAATATAGCCCTGGATGTCAGCAACTGATTCAGCTGGTGCTTGCCTTATTCACTGCAGCCTATGGAGTTAAATCACAGGGAGACTGTGGTTCCAAGGAACTTAACATATGGTAATCAGATATGTTACCATATGTTATCCTATTAACATATGGAGGAAGGATCACAGTCGGTAAGGGAATTTCTAAACCTGAAGTGAAAGGCAGCTGCTCTGGTGTCACTTGCCCGTCTTAGCTTCAGTACCTCCGAGTGCTGCTTGTATAATTAATTGGCTTGGGAGGCTTCCGGGTGAAGAATGCAAACCCGTGCTTGCAGGGGTGCTACCCAAGCGGGAGGATCCTGAGCCAGCGGCAGCCTGATTCAGCAGTTCATCCTCCAGTCAAGTGTTCTGGTCCTTGCCTTGCTCCAACACTGGCTTGGTTTAAATGTCTCAGATAATGTCCACCGCAGGGAGACTTATATTCCTCTGTTTGGGCTGAATGGCATCTTTACAACTTGAATTCGCACAGTTTGGTTAATGACTAGGAGCTCTGAAAAGACTAATCTGCTGGGTCTTCTGAATCCTTCTATGCTTTGGGTAGAACCTGTTCATTCATGTTAACAGTCCATCTGCTATATATTTTTATGTTACTATTTTGAAATATGTAGGGCCTAAAATATATAGATAAAACTCGTGACAAGAACATAACTCTTTATGATACTCTCAAGTCATATGTTGTTACGAGATATTTTTTTTTTAACCTGCTTCTAAGAATTTGCATGTTTTTTTCATGAGTGGAAGACTAAAAAGCTGCAAATACGAAGTTAAAAGCCTGTGCATTCAAAGAGCGATATTTGCCTGAATTATCTAGTCTTCTGTTGTTCTGCCCATTCCCATTTTACTAGTGAATGAAAAGCTGAAGTTTGAGACTCCTCATGCCCTCAGGCAGATCTTGGTTCAAGTTGCTCAATAGTCACTTCCTTACTGGAGAATTCTCTCTCATCACATGCATGTGTATGATGGTGCACATAGGCGACACAGTTTGAGACATTAATTTAATGTAGTGTGGGCTCTGTTCTGGACATGTCTTTGTGATCTCAGCAAGCACTTGTATCTCTCTGTCTCTCTAGTAGTCTACGAAAAATGCAAGTTCATGTGAGATTCATTTAATCTCTTAACATCGTATGTGTTTATTGTTCTGTGGGACCGGGCTAACACCTTTCTCCTTTCTCCTCCCTCTTTGTTTCTCTCAGCTAGAGGATGAAATTTCAACTTTGCGGCAAGTGCTAGCAGCCAAAGAAAAGCACCTGGTTGAAATTAAACAAAAGCTTGGCATAAGTTTGATGAATGAACTGAAGCAGAACTTTAGCAAAAGCTGGCATGACATGCAGACAACTTCTGCGTGAGTATAGACCTTGCACAAATTCATCCTTGTATGTTGTGTAGCATGTTGGGGGTATTGTCTTGATGAGCCCTGGTATGAAATTTAGCAATTGAAATACTTACCAGGAGGAGTAGCTGGCAGGGACAAAAATGTCAAGCTTCTCAGAGCAAGGAGTCCTCAAAAAACCCTTCCACAGCAGCAACATGCTTTGCTATTTATGTCGCACCTCAGTCTTGCAAATCACAGCAACTAAAACTTGAGGTCCTGAGAAAGTTATCTTCCTGTCCCATGACACATTCTTAGAGAGTCCTTACTGAGGAGAGAAAGAACCTTCTTTAATCTCAGTATATTATATTTTTCAACTTCCAAGAGAAACAATATAAAAAAAAGGAAAAAAATTACCAAAACATTAGCAACTATTTAAAAAAAATAGTACTGTCATCTGAATTATAAGGAATACTGGCAGGATCAGTTGATGTTTGTTTAATTCCTGCTTTTCGTTGTCCAAAAGAAACAAACAGAAATGTTGGAGTAATTGTACCATCTTTGAGGTTATCATAAGTCTTACATAAGTTGAGTTTTTTGTATTTTCCAGCAGTGTGGTGTTAGGCAAGTCCCTGAAGCCTCTCACAGCCTTGGTTTACCACTGTGCAGAATGTGTAACTAGTTCACGAGAGTTCAGCGAAACTTGCCTTGTGCAATATGTAAGCAGCTTTGGGTTCCCAGGGTGAAAGGTAATGCATAAATATGAAGAATTGTTACTCCACTGCTGTTGTTGAAATGGTTTTAACTTGAAATTTTTTTTTTTTTTTTTTGAACCAGACCAATTATACTGTGGAAGTCTGTAGTCTAAGTCAGTTGCTGCCTTCCAGGAGGGTGCCTTTTAAAACTGCACCAGTTCTTGGATGAGGAAGCAGCGGAGGGAGGTTATTTGGGCTGCAGCTTGCTGCCAAGAACTACTGCTGCAAGTCATTTGTCTCACATAAGCAAGGAGTTAAAAATACACATATGGACATAGTGATAAGACCTATCCTGACTCTGCTACAAAAAAATGTTCAAACCCTGGATAGGTAGTGTTACTTGCAATCTTCAAACACTTTTTGCTCTGTATCTCTCATACAGTGTCACTGAGAGAGATGGCAAATAAAACCATGAATTCCAAAGCTCTAGGAAGGCCATGATAATTACTGAGGGGCTGGTCTCAGCTTCATACTGATCTTTTATACTTACACATATGAACATACCATGTTCCTCTAAAACTTTTTGGGCTGAATTAATAGCAACATTGGCAGAAAGAACCACCCACCTTTCATCAAGTGCTGTCTGAAAAGTTACTTGATTTTTTTTTTTTTCCCTTTCTTTTTCTTTTCAATTGACAACTGAATTTGACACCTAGGGAGAAGCAAGAGTGAGCTGCTCCACAACAGAACTCAGCTAGGAGTCGACAGCAAGGCAGGCAGGGCAGTGGGATCACTCATGAAGGAGCAGTCCCACAGTACCTGAACAAAGAGAGCAGAGCAGGTCCAGTGACAGTAAACAGGGTCAAGCCAAGAGTTCAGAACTCCAGATGAGTCTGTAGTGATGAGCCAGGTTCAAGGTCAAGCCAGGAAGTCAAATCTGTGAGTCAAGGTCAGTGAGGTACCTGAGCAGATACAGGCACACCAGTAACGTAACCCAGGCAAGGACCAAGGGCTTAAGTGCAGTCTAAGCTTTAGTGTACCTCCCAAGTGAAGGAGAGATGTGCCCAACAAGGCTTTTCCCAACTCTTTCTTGCACAGCACTGTCACCACAGTCTTACCCAAGGTTACACAGTTGTGCAGTGTCAGAGCTGGCCTTGAGAGAGTTTGCAGAGCCTCTTGGTGCACTCAAGGCCCTGAGAGTGACTTGGAAAAAATATGTAAAAATTTACATTTTTACATTAAAATAATCACTCTTTGTATTTTAATGAGAAGTCAAATAAGGCATAAACCCCTTAATAGGAAATGTAGTTTGTATGTCTCCTATCTCTAACTTTTGGGCAGTTTCTCAGCTTGGTCCTATTTCTCATGACATGTCATTAACATGGCTCAGTGAGGATGTCTGGCTTGTGCTAGGAGAGGGTAGTCTAGAGACACTGAGCTTTCGACGAGAGGAGAGGCATGAGACATCTGAACTAGAGTTACCGTGAGACACTAGCAAAATTTTGAAACAAAAAGTTTCATTTTTACTTGAAATGTGGTAAAAAAATTCCAAGACAGCTTTTCATTTTCCTTTCACAATGTTGACATTTTCCACAAGGATGGAGAGACGTAGGAGACTTTATCAGTATGGTAGCTGCTACTTTTTATTTAAGATTTATTTAAGTTTCAAAAACAACAAGCCATTAGGTGGTGAGTGTCCACAAGTAGTTATGTGGAACTGAGCAGCAGGAGTCCGTTTGTGCCCTTGAAAATCCTGATGTTCGTGGTCCAACTGCTATATAATTCTGGCTGACACTCGTGCCAGTACACTGATGCCAGTACAAATCATGGTAATCCGGCATTCTTCAGAATGGATGTGTTAAGTCATAGAGGTGATTCATTGTCGCTGCACCAAAATAGCAATGGGATAGCATTACTCACCAAGATTCTCCGATTTAGTAAGGATGAAAAGCCTGTTTTAAAAAATAGAAGTTCAAAATATTTACATGCCTGTACTTTAGGCTTCTAAATCCACAATTAGTCATTTTAAATTTTAAAAAGACCTGTTTTTAAGGAGGCAAGTTTTGCTTTCACTCAGTCTTACTGGGTTTTGTAGCTGCTGTGCTTTTCTGGAAGTTAAAACCACTTTTCTTTAATAGGGAACTTTTGAAAGCCACAGAGAGAAATTAAGCACCAAATTTTTGTCCTCTTAATAATCTTTTTAAGCTCTCCATTTAGGGGTGCATTCTTAGGGTTAAAGTGGACTTAGAGGCAGAGGGGTGGACTTCTCTCAGAAACAGTTCTGTAAAGTGTGTCTGAACAACTAGTTAAGACTCATGACCTAACTCACAGGATGGATGCCACCTGGAATGACTAAATTTAAACTTGAGATTCTGACTATTTTTAAGCATTTACATTTTAAATGGTTGGCCACGGGTAGCTTAGGAGTTAGCCTGAGCATGCTTGAGATGTACGTGTCAGAAATTATCATTAAAGGATTGCTATAATTAAACAGAAAAAAAAAAAAGTAATAGTTTTCATACTGAGGAAAGCTAGAGCTGGAGGTCAATGGGCTGATGTCCTCCATAGATTGAAGATTATGTCAGGCTCAACACACAGTTCTGTACAAAGTCTGTTTCCTTGTCATTAATTCATGCTTTAAGGTACGCAAAAGCAATTCCAACTACCTCTAGTAAGACATTACATTTGCAACAGTAATGTGCAGCTTTTTTTCTGTCAAATCAGCTTTTTTTATCACCTTTGTTTTTCTCTAAAGAAAACCTGTAATGTTGTTTACATTTTTCAGCCTTGTATGAAATGCACCTGGAAGTCATTCACTTATTATGATGACCAGAATCATAATGCATTTTTCAAGTTCCTTGTTCATTTCCTCTGCTATTCTTCAGTGCACTGATTTTTTAGTATAATCTATTTGTTAGGGAAGGCAGCGGGTTCTACTATAGAGGATATCAGTAACTAGAGAGCAAACGATTGCCTCAAGTTTAATTTGCTTTCATGGTGGTAAAGCATTCAACTGGAATGACTTCTCCCACACACCTTTTTAAAGTTTGGGTTTCCAGTGAATAGAGGTGGGTGGATATTCAGGTAGCTTCTAGAAATGCAGGTTTTTTATTTATATTTTAAACATAGATAATTCATTCTTATTTAGATGCTAGAAGCAGGGTAGTGTTGACAGATTTCAAGGTTATTTATTTTAGCTTAAGAAATCATTAAAAATGTCTTTACAGGGATATTTACAAAGATCATAATTGAGTTTTTCTAATTAACGTTTTGCTACAAAGGAAAGGTTTTATGTAACCTAAATGCACTATGTTTACTTAGTTAAAGCTGTTTGATTGGTGGTGCTTCAGTAAAGTTCCCACAGCTCTCTCTAGCCTTCTGTACTTCAGATTTTCACCGCGTAGTGCATTAAGGTAAAAAGATTGCTTCTATAAAGATTGACCTAGTTTTATACAGAATCAGAATAGTTGAGGTTGACAGTGATGTCAGGAGACTGTCTAGTCCAACTCCCCCTTTCAGAGCAGGGTCAGCTAAAGCAGGGTGCTCAGGACTATGTCCAGTGAGGTTTTGAATATCTCCGAGGATGGAGACTCTACAGCCTCTCTGGGCAACCTGTTCCAGCATTCTGTTACCCTTACTGTGAAACCACTTTTCCTTTTGTTTAAATATTTCTTGCATTCAATTTGTGCACATTGCCTCTTGCACTTCCACTAGATACCACTGAGCAGAGTTTGCCTCGATCTTGTTTACTCCCTTTCATCAGGTTATTTATACACATTGATGAGATCCTCCCATGAGCCTTCTCTTTTCTAGGCTGACTGGTCCCAGCTTTCTCAGCCTTTCCTCATATGAGAGATGCTCCAATCCCTTAGCCGTCTTTATTGCCCTTCGCTGGACGTGCTCCAGTATGTCCATGTCTGCCTTGTACTGGGAAGTGCAGAACAGGACCCAGCACTCCAGGTGTGGCCATAACCAGGGCTGAGTAGAGGGAAAGGGTCACCTCCCTCGACCTGTAATCACTCTTCCTAATTCAGCCCAGGATGCTGTTAGCCACCTTTGCTGTGAGGGCGCATTGCTGAATCACGTTCAACTTGTTTACCACGACCCCAGGTCTTTTTCTGCAAGGCTGCTTTCCAGCTGGTTGATCCCCAGCCTCTACTGGTGCCTGGGGTTATTAATCCCAAACTGCATTTCCCTTTGTTGAACTTCCCGAGACTCCTGTTGCCTCATTTTTTTTCAGACAGTCGAGGTCCCAAGTAATAGTATTCTTCAATGCCGTTACAGAATTGCATTGCATTATATGTGGAGAAGGTTACAAGGGTTAATTTATCCTCCTCACCAGTCCCTCACATGAAGCACTAAGGACATAGATCCACAAGATACCTTGGCCTTTGCCAAGCATTTATGTTGTAACCATGCTCAGCTTTGTCCCTCAGCTTTTAATCTGGTGCTTTTCTGTACTTCTCTGGAAAAAAACATTATAGTAGGACATTATAGTGTTGTCCTCTCGGGAGACATTTCAGTACTACTGAGTTTCTAAGGAGCAGTTGTATCTGTAAAATTGCCCACCAATAACCTCACTCCAGCCTAATAGCTCCCAGAAGCTCCTTTGTCATTCTTTCTTGAAACGTTAGCAACTGTTAGAAGGCATAAGCCTCCTCTGTTTTAAATGGATAACTTTTCAACCCATGGATGGAATAGTAATATAACTACAGAGGTAACTTCTAGGGAGATGAAAATGGTTGGTTTTGCTACTAAACCCTCCAAAAAACAATACTCCAGACATTCAGACCACATTCAGCAGAAGTTCTGCCACGGCCAATAAATTATTAGAATATTAGCTAAAAACTTAAAGAAAAGGGCTGTAGTAGTGAAATGAAATGAAAAGTCTTAAAGCCCATATATACTTAGTGATTCCAGCCAGGGGATTGGGAAGCTTTTGATGTGATGGAAAGTGGACCCATGCAAGACTGCCGTCTAGGACAGGAATCTCGCAAAGCTATGTTTTCAAAATGCTTTCCATCTTTTGCCCTCACAGACAAAAATTGTCACTTGGTGTAGAAAGGGAAAATCTCATGAATTAGAGGCCAGAATCAAGAGAACTGTAAGTGCTAGCTCTGAACAGTGTATCTTCTAGACAGTGCCTGGGGCTTTCTCAGGTGGAGGCTGTCTTTTGAAGCCTTTTTAGGAAGGTTTTGATGATACGTGAGATTTGGGACAAGAGCACTCAACACGGGCTTGGCCTTCCCCTCCAGAGACAGAATAAAGATCTCTTTGTTGGCTACTGGTTGAAAACTATGTGAGCAAGCTTAGTTTTGTTGATAGGGAGCCTGAGGACAATTGTATGGGTTTCCACAAATAGTGGGAACATAATATTTTTTAGTTCAAGTTTCTGCCAGGTGATGAGAGAATAGAAAGTAATAGTTGTGCTGCATGTATTTTAGACTTATAATCTACGGTACCTGCAGTCTCCATTAGTATAATTTTAAATATATAGTAATGTGTTCCAGAGGTTCAGAATTTTCTCAGGAAGTCAGATATAATTTGTGGACAACCACAGTCCTACTGTGACTTTTAGGAATTCAGTATACCATGTTCCCACACACATACTTGTTATGAGTGGTAGTAAAAGAAATGTGGGTGGTTTTGTTCATTGCAATGTGTCATCACCTTTTGACATTTTCTTCTCTGAATTTGCAAGTAAATGTAGCAGTTGTGTAAGTGAAGAAATTGCATGTTGGCTTTAGCAAGCACATTACCTGTGTGTGAGCCCGTGTTGCATGGAAGTAAAGGGAGCCTGTCACTTCCACTGATTTTGTGTCCTTTGGGTCAGATCAGGCAACGTTTGTGCCTTCTTCAAAGATAATTTTTTTGCTGCTTTTCCACATGGATCTCTGGCCACTGGAAAGGTGGATTAGTGAGACTGGAGAAAGGACTTTGAGCAGTTAACTTCATTTATTCTCATTGTCCCTTTTCTAAAAGACGTATGTCCACTTGTTTACACCAGAACCTTCAGCTAATGGAAATTCCCCAGCAAGGTCAGGTGATCTGTTCCAGATCGATGAATACAGTGTTAGTTTCTCAGGAAAAAACCCACTGTGATTATCATTGGGCACCAGAAAATACATCCACATATATTATGGTTATCTGTATGTATGTATATCTAACTGTAAGGAGGGGAGGGGAGGCCTGAGTGTAAACTGGAATCTCTGAAATGACCAGGATTAAAAACTTCTGGGAAAGTGTCAGTGGAAAGGGCACAGGGGATAGGGAAGGAATGGAAAAGCAAAGGAAAGGTAAAAATGGAAGGAAAAGGAAAAACAGAAATGAAGCAAAAGGAAAGAGAAAGAAGGAAAAGGAAAGGAAGGAAGAAGGGGAAGGGAAGAGGAAAGGGAGAGGAATGAAGAGGAAGGAAAAGGAGGAAGAGGAGAAAGGAAGGGGAAGAAAGGAGAAGGGAGGCTGGGATATGTTTAATCTCCATAATTTTGTTGATCTGGTGTACAGTACAGAGCCCACAGACAGCGTTACTGGCATAGTTTAAGGTGTGATGAACTGTGAAGTTTTGGCCTGGAATGTCTTAAGCTTAATATGCTTAAGCCAACATATTGTGGCTTTTCTACCTAGAGATTAACTGTACCACAACTGCTTGTTTTTCCCCTATTCTGTGCCGCGTTGCACAAATAGTGCCTTTCACACAATTGTATCCCTGATTTTTCCCAAGTTTTTGAAGATTACAATGCAGGGCAGCACAGGATATTTGTCACCTTTGTCTGGTACCTTTCCTAACCCGTGACTCTCTCCAGCCTATGGAACAGTCATCGTCCGTGTGCTGCGCGCAGATTTCTGGCTGCAGGCAGGTCCCCTGCGACCTGCAGAGGTTCGGTTCCCGCAGGTCTGTCCTTCTCTCTGTGGGAGAGGAACTACCTGGGGTATACTTCCTTTGACTGATGTAGGCGTATGTACCCATCCATGTGCCAGCACAGTTTCAGTTAATTCTTAACATACCTGGTAAAGGGAAGAATGTCTAAAAAAGTACATCTGTCGTCATTTGGTTTTGAGTTGGAATCAATTTCAGGTGAGCACTAAAAAAAAAACCAACCCCACAACACCTTAGAGTTCATTTGTGGGCAAAATGGCAATACGAATGCTCTTGGGGAATGTTTTATGTACATGTTATCTGCCATTCATATATGCTTTTATTTCCTTGGAGCACTAGCATAATTTAGTTAATGCTGAGCCCCGTTTTCCCCAGAAAATCAACAGAAAAATAGTTTTCTAGCTGAGAGTTTCTCAGCGACCCAGATGCTTTATGTTGATTCCAGAAATGTCATCCTTACACTGACTAATGGTTTCAAAACTAAAAAGAAGCAAGCTCCATAGGGCATGGCTTGTGCTACCAGGCTCTGCTCTACTGTATGGTTTTGTTGTTAATTGTTTGCATTTTGTTGCATCTTATGTAAGTTTTATCACAGAAGAGGGTTTCTCAAATGGATTAATTTTGCCAGCAAGCATTGATGGAGAGGCACAATGCTGAATGAAGATGTACTAATTAGCAGATGTACTAATTTTACAGAAGCTGAATTTAAATTCTTTATAATTTACTGTAGTAGGTTGAATGTGCAGCTTGCAGAGTTAGATTTAACTCTGCCATGTGATGGGCAATTCTGTACTGAGTTGAGATGAGATCAAATAGCATGTGATATGATTATCCTGTCTTATCCTGCAGACGATGTTGGTCATTTAAATGTCTAGTCCTCTGACCTCTCTGTATGTCTGCTGCCTGGCTATATTCTAGCTGAAGCACTATTTCCTTCGCACATTGTGTTTTATGAAACAGTATCTTCTTTCATTTGCTTTCACTGGCTATAAAAATCAGCTAGTGAGACCTGGTTGTCATATTATAGTACAACCTAAATGCAGTATATGAAACTGTCAGGTGAAAACGCAGTCAAAATATGTTGCAAATCTACTTTGCCCAATTAGTATGTTACAGTACTGGAGATGTGAGTTATCTTTAAAGCTTCTTTTAAATGTGTTGGGCATATTATCAGAATATAGCTGCAATATCAGCATATTTTATCATAGCCTCTATAATCAGTTTTATAAACAATTGCTTTTGTTAGAGAAATACCCTATTTTAAAAACCAAATTAGAATTGGAAGTTGATGGATTAAATTCTTAGGTCAATGTCATGTAAAAAGCTAATATTGAAAATTACACAGGTGAGTTTCATTTACAAGTTTACAATTGTGACAGCAATTCACATACCATGTTTTTTTAACCCTTCTTGTCTATGAAATAAATAAATATTTACTGCTAAGTGAAAAGTATGAGATGTGATCCTCGTTGGCCACTACCAGCAATTCTTCTGTGCTATGGAGTATGTTTAGATGCCACAAAAACAGAGAAGGCATTCCTACTCTAACTGCATAAATGAAGTAGCTTGTTTCTGCTTTTACTGATGCTACTGGGCATCTGGCATAATGCTGTTAAACTCAGGGAGGTTATGGTGACTTTGTATTAGTGTAAGAAAGGCACAGAGCTATAGGTGGTATTTCTTGAATCTCTGTGTCCTATATTCTCTGAGTTTGTTTCTGCTGGAGCTTTTCTACCTGAAGGTTGAGGGTCACCGACCTTATTTCAGCTGATGGCTGACAGCCTGTTGAGATGCTGTCACCTGTCCCGATGAGCTGGGTGGTCAGTACGTGCCTAAAGATTCCCAGCAATGGCTGCTCCAAGGATGAGAGTGTGCAGGTATTGTAGATGACTTAGCATGTTGGAGCAGTTGGTGGTGTTAGGAGGACTTATGCCATGTGTACGGCACTTTTTCCAAGGAAATGTAAGTAGGTCTTAACTGGAATATTCAACTTTATTTCTACTCTTAATGGTTTCTGAAAATTATGTGAGCTGTTCAGTGCATTAAAACAAAACTGCAAACTGGTGTGTGTTACACACGGATATGAAAACTGCTGGCTCAGATTATTAATGTTACGCACAACTGAGAAGATTGCCAGAGGTCAGAGAGAATATGTTGAAGAGATCATTGTTACCAGAGTGTTTGGCAAAGTATCAAATGAATGCTGTAAATATGACATAACTATGATGATAAAAATATCTTGAGCCAAAATACTGTGCTGTATATCAATACAGAGCATAACTAACTACAGGAAGGCAATGTGCTCTGTGGAAAGATACTTTATTTATGAAGAAGGCATAGTGATATGCATAATGGTGGAGAGGCAGGGATGGAGGGCCTTGATTTTTAAGCTAACTATCAGTGAGCTCTACTAAGATGCAAATTACTGTTTCTTGTCTCTGCTGCCAGGCATTGCATGTCACGCTGCATTTTTACCTTTGTTATTTTGTTGTTCCTTAAAGCTCTTCTTCAGCATTGCTGAAAGGAGGAGGGGTTCATGTCAAAGGTCATTTTTGCTGCAGTTGGTGCTGAAAAAAGACCAGTTGTGTAACAGTCTTAGCTGGATTTACGCTGTTGCATAATGACGAAAGCATTAGGAACGTAAATGCAGTCTCTGTGTCTTCCTTGCTAGTGGAAATACTGGGGGGGATGTTGGGTTTATGGGATTTACAGAGAAAACACAATATTAGTTGGAATGCCAAAATCAGTGTCATTTCAGCCACGTGTGTTCTGACCATTGTAATGTTCAGAAATACATAGGGGACTCTAATGTTTCTCAATTAAAGTTGAGTCTGTCTGCTGCATGGGGCATTTGGGACTGTTCTCTTAACAGTTTTACACAGTGTGAAGAACCTGCAGCAGAAAGGTAAGACATGGAGATCTTTTGTCATAAAGCTAAATATGCCTGTGAATAAAATTAACTCCAAGGTGTCTTTTTCAAAAAATCAGTTCAGAAGGATATCTGCAAAGTATTTTACTATGTACAGTCAACCTGTACATAAATAGGTTCTGCTACCAAGGACATTTTAGACATGGAAGTCAAGTCTTGGCCTTCGTTTAGTCATCAGCAAAATTCCACCTGTGCTGAATGGTTTAGGATGCTTCTCTGTTAGGAAAATGTCTAAAGGCTTGTATGCCACAGGCATTAGAATATTTGATTTTAATTTTTTTTTCCATAGGCAATGCTTATCAAAAAGCTACATGCTCATAGTTTGACTGAAGCATCATTAATGTCTATTTTAGGGTCTCATCTCACTCTAGTTTATATGAGAGTATGTCCACTGACAGCAAGAGAATGACGGAGTTATTAAACTAGTTAAGCTAGAGAATGAGGCCTCAGTGAAGTAAGAATGTTGCAGTCTTGCAACATCCAGGGACAGACTGGCTGAGGAGAAAGGAGACCCAGTGAAAACAATCTTTTCAGTCTTCTCTGTATTCCACCAGCATAAATAAAACAGGCATAATCCATGCTCCTTCCTTTCTAATTAAAATTTGTGCTGCTTCTGTCACTGTCCCAATGTTTTAGCCCTTGTTGTCATTCAACATTGTGCATGTGATTGATTCAGCTTATCTAACTCTGGGTTTCTAGAGATTTGGTACCCTAGTCTTAAGTTGCTCGCAGTAGACTGCCTTGCTAATCAGTGAAAACAGAAACAAGCACCTTCATAGAAGGAGCCGTTTCACTTGGCAGTTTTAGAACTTGTTAGGTCAGTAGTCTGGGAAGTATTTTGTGGCTTAGGAACATAAATCAAAATACTTGTGTTGGGGAAAATTAATTGTTGATAGAATATTGTCTGAAAGAATAGAGCATCTGCCTTCTAACCTGTGGTTTGTAAAGCACAGTCCTCAACAGAGGACTTTCACCAATAGGTACTGCTAGGGCTAGAAGGACCTGACGTAAAATGTGATGTGCCGTACTGCAAATGTTAATCTTCTCTGATTTCCCCTCCTGCCTCCACAAAGTTATATTGCTTTCATATACCTAAAAGTAAGAAGAAAATACTCTGTTTCAGGAATTAGGCAGTGGGATTTTTTTTTATTAATCTCCGGTGTATTTTGGTACACATTAGCAATCTTACAGATTTTGTTTAAAGGAGAATTAGAACCAGTGGAATTGTATTTTTGTATTTTTCATGATCATTTCTTCGGTTCTTGCCTGCCAACGGACACCACAGGATACAAGACTGATTGTAATGTGCTCTCCTTTTGTTACTAGGTCTGTACTTCTAATTCTGAGCTTGTCTGTGTCACTGGGAGTATCAGATAATTTGCTTGGAAGGAAACCTCTGACATGCTGAGCGTTAGTTTACTCAGCAAAAAAGCATCTGTGCAGAAAAGCTTATTGATTACTCTGAGAATGCAACTTAACTGTACTGAAAGGCCTATGTGGGTCAGAGCATATATTCTGGATTAGTAAATTAAGATGATTCTGTGTTTGAATGTGTATGCTATATGTGAAATGAATGATGTCTAAAAGGATTCAGTCCCATTAAGAATATATATTCACTGTCTAGATTGTTTCATGTTTCTTTGTCTCTCCCAAAACCTTCTTCCTTTAAAGAAATTTTAAAAAAGTAAAATTGTAACAGATGGAAACAGGTTTGATGAATTTTTGTCTAATTTGAAATATCAACACATCATTTTGAAGTGTATCTTTTAAATGTACCTAATATGGGTACGCATGCAACAGCAGAGTTGTGTATGTCCTGATTCTCTTCTGTGCTTTAAGTCAGGAGGTTTTGCTACCAAGTCAGTGTCTGCTGCAAGAATGCTTATTTGATGTAAATATTATCTTCTGTAAACAGAAATTGTATCAAACAGGTATTCAACAAATCACTGCACTCTGCTTTTAAACAGCTTGCGCTGACCTGCTCAGGGGATGTTATCTGCAAGGGGGAGAGAGACAGTGAAGGATTGCTCTGGAGAGTGTTTTGCTCACATTACGATTAAACTGCACTTAGGAAGCTGTGCAGAAGTGGGCATCTTTGTAATTCATTTTGTGCTGCAGTTACTATGTTTCTTACCCTTTCAGTGGATGGGACCTTAAGATGTGGAAATAAGGGAAAAGGGGATTAATTGCAGGGGATTCTGGTCTCTCTTTTTTTAATACTTACCACTATTTCTGTTCTATTTTTTGTTTCCAGTTACAAGAAAACACATGAGACCCTGAGCCATGCAGGACAAAAAGCAACAGCAGCTATCAGCAATGTAGGAACTGCTATCAGCAAGAAGTTTGGAGATATGAGGTACAGGGATCTCCTGCTTCTCTGGTCTTATTTTGAGGACAAAAAGTATAAGTCATCTGTCAGCTCTTCCTTTCCTTCTACATTAGTGTTTTAAAGGTTCAAGTAGTTTGTAGTCAGAGTATTTTATGACATTCATGGTGTCAACCAAAAAGAAGGGATAAGAATGAATGAAGATATAATTCTTATTTGAGTCCTGGTTTAAAAAAAAAAAAGTGCAGTCTGAAATCCCTTTGGAATAATTTTGCAAGCTCAAGGAAAAGTACAAGTAAAATGGAACAAAAAATAGCTGTTAGATCTTTATTAACCCAATTTTATTCATACTTGGATTCTGGAGACCAACATCATCTGAAGAAAACAAGCCTGCCTTGGAGCTGCTTGTAGAAAGATAAATCAAAAAAATATTTCAAGTTATTTTTTATCAGCTTTTTCAAGATGTAGAAAGGCAAAGTTTTGTTCTGCAGTTGTATGTATGAAAAAAGATACGATGAAAGTAACAGGAGTTAAGGTCAGGAGAAAAATGGTCACTTAAATGCAACTTAAATGTCAGGCTTTATATTGTTGATGTATCTTTGAAAGTGTTGATCTTAAAGTTCCTCAGAATGAGAGCATAAATGAAGAAATCGTACCCTGTAAACCAGCACTTCAGTTTTCAGCTTGGTAGCAGGATTACAGAACTTCTCAAGTGTTTCAGGGAGTTGATTTTTTGTGATTAAATAAATGGACATGGGTAACTCTACAATATGTTGTTTAAGCTGCAGAATTAGGGTCTCATTTATTAGAGATATTGGTATATACTCACTTTTTTGGTCATTTTGTAATGTATGAGGTAACCATATCCTAAGATCTGTTTGAATCCATTTTACAGTATTTCAAATATATATGGGGTTTTTTTTGCTGCAAATGGCTGAAGCATAGTTCTTGGCAGCTAAAACTTATTTTTTCCACTTTTTTTTTTTTTAATCTGAATCTTAAGAAATCTTTAGAGTCACTCCTTTATACCTACCTTTTACATACAGCTTAATAAACCCTCTACAGAAGTACTACTGTTTTTCTAGGTGAAACTAAAAAAGGAAAATCTTCATCACTGTATGATCTGCTTTACAGTGTCTTTTTCCACATTGCAGTTTAAAATGGAAATCTAGTGAGCGACTTGCAGCCAGGGTATGAACATAAACTAAGAATTGTTTGACTCGATACAGTTAAACATCTATAGGTAGTATATGCCTATAAAAGGATATAAGAATAAGGAGGCATGCAGTTGCATTTTCCTAGTACATTTTTTTAGCTTTCAGCAATCTGAGAGCTGAAAACTTTCTAAAACAGAGGTTTGAGCTTTCATTTAAAAGTCTTTGAAGGGTTTTTCTTCATGAATTTATCTTTTTTTCTTTTTCTTTTAATTTATGTTAACTTGTATGAACTTTTGGCATTCATAACACCTCGTGTCTCCTCAGATGAACAGATAGTTATATGGTAAAGAAGTGTGTGGTTTGTTTGTTTGTTCATTCATTCCCTATTCTGAGTTTCCCTGGTCTTTCCTTTGATGCCTTCTGGCTCTTCTATTACGATAAACAGTGAGTGTAGTCCTTCTGCTGTCCTTCATGTCACTCATGATTTCCTGTGGTTTTATCGTATTTCACTTCAGTTCCCTCTTTTCCAGGCTGAGGCTCCAGTTGCATGAGTTGCTTTCACAAGCCTTTTTCCTACCTTTGTTTATTCTTCCTGCCTTCCCTGCATTTATAGTTGTATTCTGTATTTTTGAGAAATGCATGAGATGCGTGTGCTGCATGTGGCACCAACATATCCTCCATTTCATTTTCTGTTCTTTCCTAACACTTCCTCCTGTAAAAAAAAAAAAAAAGCCCACTGCTCAGTGAACAGGTCATGTTGCTGCTTCCATGCTTTAGATCCTACAGCAGTGACCAAAGAGTTGGTGTGCCGATACCTTGAACGCTGGCTCTTGATCATAGACGGAAGGATGACTGACAGTTCAGTACTTCTCAGGTCCTGTTGCTTGTGCTTTGCATAGGGTGTGAGATTAACTGCAAAGGCAGAAATGTCTTCACTGTAATAGAGCATGTTTTTCTTTAATATTTCCCTTAATTAATCACTGTTACCAAATTCCTTTGTCTTACCTATCAGTATCAACCCCCACCCCCATGGCGATCATGCTTCTGACTAGGGCTTGGAAAGCAGATGGGTGGTATTTATCCCATTAGCCCTTTAGCCAAGGGCTCAAAGTAGAGGCTAAGTCCATAAGCATTTTGATTAATCAAGAAGCTTGTTTCTAGTAGCTTTCTTTGATTGAAATTATTACCTTGAACCTGGTTGGGAACTTTTCAGGAAGATGTGAACTACCAGCGCTGCCATTTTTTGTGGACACCTACTGTTTTCAGTTAAGTTCTCAGGAGAGTTTTCTTGATACTTGATGATGAAGCAGCAAGCAGCATAGCTAATATCCTGTAGTTACATAAAGCATGGCATGACTTGGGCCTTCTGCATCTGCTGAACATCCTCAGTCTGGAGTAATGGTCAGTATGCTTCTCTCGGCAACAAACCTGGCCTAAGATCGTGGCTCAGCTTGGGCAAGTGCAGTTCTGTGTGGGGTCACACTGTAAACCTTATCACTTAAATAACCTGATCTTAAAAATCTTCCCCTCTCCCACTCCAATCCCAGCTGTGTTTGAGGGAGTAAGCTGTAAGGAGGCATGCAGTCTTTGTTTTACTGTTTGCTGGGCTTTTTGCTAATCCAAATAATTTTATTTCAGTGATCTAGTATATGGATTATCACCCCCCCCCCCCAATGCTGATTTAAACACACATCAGACTCTAGCTTAATTCTTTTGGTTAGGCATTAAGGCTAATAGTCACCAATGGCATCCAGATGCAAATCCCTGTTCTGCTTTTATTCAGAACAGACACTTGAAACTGATTTCTAAAATCCAGATGATCGTCATAATTCCCTGTATGTTCAGCAGTCTGGTGTATTTGGCCTTCACCCCCTGTGTGTGGTGATAGTGATTTTGAAAGGGTTTGTAGTCAGCCTGACTCTAAATATTGAAGCCTGCCGCCTTTGTGAAACAAAATTCTGTTTTCCAGGTTGCCTGCTATGTCAACTGTGCAGAGCATCACATGAAACAAATATGTTTCTGTTCCGAAGATGCAGAGTCTTAATTAATAACCTGAAAGATATTTCACCCTGGACTATGTCTAAAAATATTTCCTAAAATATCATATTTCAGAAATGGGCCAGATTGACTCCCCCGAATGTGCTATTTAGCTGTGTTAGAGTTCAAGAAGATGAAATCTAGAAGAAAGAAAGAAAAATGACAAAATTCCATGTGTCCTAAAGAACAGAGAAGCCACCCTTTTGAGACTAAGTGCTTTTGATGCAGCTGCTGTGCTTCTCTTTCATCCCCAGCCCAGCTTCCCAGTGTTGCAACTCTCTAACTTACTTTGTGCACGAATAATCATTAGCATTTTACATCTTCTAAATGCTGTATTAATTATTAGTGCTTGTAAGGTCTCTTTACAGTTGTAATGCATTCTATTTAATATTATCATGTTACTAGGAATGCAAGAAATGCATATAAAACCAGTATACACACACCTTTGCTTTGGGATACAAATCAGGCACTAGTAATATAGTTAAGATAATAGATTCTTCGTGAATAGCTCTTGTGATTAATGATATGCCATCAGGATTTTTTGTTTCCCCTCCACCCCCAGCTCATATTGTCTCCTTTAACATTTTCTGACATGGAGAAGGAAGGGAAAGGGGAAGAGGAGAGTCCCAAGTCACTCATAGGGCAATAGCAGGGGCTCAAAAATAGAGGTTACACTCTGACATTTCAACATGGCTCTTGCCATGTAGAGTACAGATGTGATACGGAGTTTAGGGTCTTTATCCCTTGCTGCTTTGCATAGTGATAAAATTTGGATCTTTTTATGCAATACTGCTGGACTGCTCTGCAGCTGTCTGTGTGGATCTAAGAGTTTCAGCCCTGTTGATGGCCTTTTTAGTAATAAGTTGTGATACCAAGTGGGAGATTTTCTGATTTTTTTTGTTTGCTTTAAAAATTAAATAAATAAATAAAGGAAACTATGGACACTACACTACAACAGGCACACTACCACATACATTACTACTACACAGGTAAATGCATTTCAAGATTAAGCTGACAAAGGCATGCATGCAAATCAGGATATCAGCAGTTACACTGCTTTATACATCCTTCATTCAACTGTCGCATACATTTTCTTTAATGACATGATCACACAGACCCCTTTCAAATTCAGCGCCTGGGATGAGCCAGCTCTCAAGATGAATGAAGTTAATATAATGCCTCATTCCTGCCAGGAGTTGGAAGGCACGTATGGAAAGACCAAAGACTGCAGAGAGGGAGAGCTCGGGGGCATGACTGTGGCTGTTAACTGTGCCCCTCAGAGATGACAGGAATCAGCACAGAAGGCATAGGAGGTCCCAGAGGGGTGGAGGAAGGCAAAGTTCATCCCTCTGGAAAGGGCCGAGGGAAGTTCTGGGAAATACAAAGCAGATTCTGGGGGAAGGCATTAACCTGTTACTTTCTACGTGTCTAGAAGATAGCATGATGGCAAAAACATAACAGGGTTTGTCAAGAGCAATTATCTTGAACTGTGACAGCACCTGTCATAGAGGACGGAGGGGAGGCAGGAGATGGGATAGAGCTTGACTTTGTTAAGGCTGCCCATACTGTTTTCACAGAACTAGAGAAATACAGTTTAGGTGTTAGTGCTTTAGCAGGAAGAGGGCATAGGAAAATTATACTCAAAGAGTAGGTCTCAGTAGCTCACCATAATGTGGGATTTTGCAGGCATCTGTCCCGAGTCTGTTACTCTTCAGGATTTTCATGACTGGTTTAGATGATGGCATCATGTGTGCACTTAAAATCCCCAGATGACTGCAGTGGGAGGGAACGCAAGCACTTCAGACACCAGGATTAGAATTCAAAATTATTTAAAATGATAAAATAAAATTCGGTGTAGGAAAGTGTAAGGTGCTTTATTGACAGATGGAACAAAAATCAAAAGCAGAAATGGGGAGCACTGACCAGCCAGCTTTGCAGATAAGGGCCTAGCAAGTGCTAGGCTAGTGGCTCACAAATGCAGCTGAACAGGGGCACAGGTTATTTCTGAAGGCTGTGAAATCTCTCTCACTGGAAGTTTTTAGAAGCAGGTTAGGCCAATATCTGTTAGAGATGGCTCAGGTGTAATTAATCTGCTTTAGTGCTGTGGGAGTTGATATTTGCTGTGCCTTTACTGTTGTGCCTTTTTGGGTTTTTCTGTTGTGGTCGAGGTGGAATTTTTTGTACAGCCTTTTGCTGTGCATTTCCAGGATTTCTGTGATCTAGAGATGTTCTGGGCACTTAAAACTGTTGCTGAACTCATTGGGAGCTGAATTCCTTGAAATATTGTAGCTGTCATACCCATAACTACCATTCTTAAACCTCTGTGTCTCTGATACCCCCTATAAAGGAAATAGTAATACTGTCTTGCTTCAGAACGTAATTTCATAAGCATTTCTTTTGCTGATGGGTGAAGCAGTTGTTTTCTCTCATTTCTACTGACGCTCGCCCCTTCATTTGTGCTGGTTTTTGTAGCTCTGCAGTAACACAGATTTCGTTATTGTATGGCTGTACAAGTATCTGTGTTAGCATGGAGAAGGGGGTGGCTGTTACTGGGAGTCAGCAGGTAGTAAAAAAGGAGGCTACCTGTGGCAACTGTATTACTTAAGCTGGTCTAAGCAGAAATGTGTTGTGAAGATAAATCCATGAAGGTTTGAGAAGCACCAATATACATGATGATGAGCCCTGTAAATAACCCTGAAGAAATCAATGCTTTTCTTCAGAGCAAGGTATGAATACTGTGCAGTAAGTAATGCATCACACCACGCATTGAAAAAGGACGTGAAAAATAAGTATTGAAGAGATGGTAATTAAGTGTGCACCATCTATCTGGCTCACTGCATGAGGCAGGTGTTCCCTTGAAGTGGTCTGTAATTAAAGACTACATCAATAACACACAGATGAAGGAGAGGCTGTCTGCCTCATCATTTGTCGACTTTCGAACCTTAATGACATCCTTTGAATATTGTATATCAGCGTGCCTCTCCCAGTTCTGCTGCCTTAATTAAGTTTCTTGTGAGCTGGAAGACAGTGTCAAAGTGTTTCAAGTATTGTTTTCAACAAGGAAGAAGTATGTTAGAAAATGTCATTTTATGAATTAAAAGCCCTTTATTTCTTCCATACCCTTCTCAACTGAGAGATGATTAAGAAATCCAGAACGAAAAAAGACTGCTGCTGATATACATGTACAATTCCAGTTCACCTGGAATTGAATGAGATTAAGGTAGGATTTTGGGAGGAAAGCCAGTTAACATTGTTTAAATCTGATCTAATGAAGAGAACACAAAGTTTTAGCAGACAAAACTTCTGTTCTTTGTTGCACACAGAATAGGTGATTGCATAGTGAAGGAGTGTGTGAAATTTTTTGCTTTGAAGGAATCTCAACTGATCCACATTCTTGTGTGAATTCCTGCATCAAGATTTGAGTGCAAATGATTTATTTTTCTCAGGCAGCTTGACATGCCACAGACATATATGTATATTTTTGTTACATTTCCGTAATACTTTTAACTCTTGCTTTTCTTTCCTTGTGCATCCACCACAGATCGCATTCAATTGGGTAAGACACGTTAATCTCCTCGAATACTGCCTCTGTATTTGACAGGATTTATTTTATGGAATGTAATGCAGTAACCTCTTTCCTTTCGGCATCGTTATATATGATAAAAACATATGCTATTTAAACTGTAATGCCTCATTTTTACAGCACGGTGAGTATAATGAGGAAAGGACTGGACTAAGTGGCTACAGTGAGTTTACCTTGCTCTTGAGTAGATTAGTCTCAAATTCAAATGAACCCATTCAAAAGATGTTGCTCTTGGGAAAACCTATTTATATGTAATCTCATTCTCTCAACTATCTTTTCTGTTGGAGGTTGGAACATAAACAACAAATACTCAGGAAAAATTCTGTTCAGCCACCAGAGTTTTATAAAGATGGTATGAAGTATTTAATTGCCTCCTCTTCAAGAAAGCAAACGTATGTTAGTCATGAAGCGTACACAGTGACTCTTTAAAAGTCTTGAGTCCTGGTGAAATTTCCAATAGTAGGCTAAGTTCTTAACATGATTAAAGGGCATTTTTATATTTAGAGCTTGAATTTATTGAGGCTGTAAAGCACTTCAGTGTATGATTGTGGTGGGTTGACCCTGGCTGGACACCAGGTGCCCACCAAAGCCAGTCTATCGCTCTCCTCCTCAGCTGGACAGGGGAGAGAAAATATAACAAAGGGCTCGTGGGCTGAGATAAGGACAGGAGAGATCACTCACCAGTTACCATCACAGGCAAAACAGACTCAACTTGGGGAAAATTAAATCAATTTATTACCAATCAACCAGAGTAGGGTAATGAGAAATAAATCCAAATCTCAGAACACCTTCCCCCCACCCCTCCCTTCTTCCCGGGCACAACTTCACTCCCGGATTCTCTACCAACCCCCCCCAGCAGCACAGGGGGACGGGGAATGGGGCTTACGCTCAGTTCATCACACGTTATTTTCTGCCGCTTCATCCTCCTCAGGGGGAGGACTCATCACACTCTTCCCCTGCTCCAGCGTGGGGTCCCACCCACGGGAGACAGTCCTCCATGAACTTCTCCAACGTGGGTCCTTCCCACGGGCTGCAGTTCTTCACGAACTGCTCCAGCATGGGTCCCTTCCACGGTGTGCAGTCCTTCAGGCACAGACTGCTCCAGCGTGGGTCCCCCGCGGGGTCACAAGTCCTGCCAGAAAACCTGCTCCGTGGGCTCCTCTCTCCACAGATCCGCAGGTCCTGCCAGGAGCCTGCTCCAGCGCGGCGTTCCCACGGGGTCACAGCCTCCTTCGGGCATCCCCCTGCTCCGGCATGGAGTCCTCCCCGGGCTGCAGGTGGAGATCTGCTCCACCGTGGACCTCCCTGGGCTGCAGGGGGACAGCCTGCCTCACCATGGTCTTCCCCACGGGCTGCAGGGGAGTCTCTGCTCCGGCACCTGGACCATCTCCTCCCCTCCTTCTGCACTGACCTGGGGGTCTGCAGGGTTGGTTCTCTCACATGTTCTCACTCCTCTCTCCAGCTGCCGTTTCTGTCTGTCCCAGCAACTTTTTTTCCTTCTTAAATCTGTTTTCCCAGAGGCGCTACCACTATCGCTGATGGGCTCGGCCTTGGCCAGCGGCGGGTCCGTCTTGGAGCCGGCTGGCATTGGCTCTGTCGGACATGGGGGAAGCTCCCAGCAGCTTCTCACAGAAGCCACCCCTGTAACCCCCCTGCTACGAAAATCTTGCCACACAAACCCAGTACAATTTTATGCGTGCTGGAAGATTCTATAAGCTGTCTGGCTTTATGTCAGTTCACCCACCAGAGGGGCTGAACAGCCCCAAATCCCCTGCAGTCCCTCTGGCCTCGTAGCATTGCCAGTGCACAGGACAGCTCAAGAACAATTTTTCTGTTCAGTTAAGTGATCCTAATGTGGACTCTTACTTCACTGAGAAAACTTCAAAGTGGGGCATAGATTGACCTTCCTATCTCACTCTGACATGACACCGAAGTGTAATATTTAGCGATGTTTGTCACAAAGGATCTCTGTTCTCTGCCTGCGCACTGATCACCATCACAGGCATGTATATCTATAAAAAAGCTTAATGTTTTAGGCTTCTAGTAAAAGAAGATGTTGTGACTGTTCCTATAACTTGCATCCTTACCTCTTTAGAGAAATTAAAAGATGAACTCAATAAAATATACACTTAGTATTCAGATTGTCTGTCACATGCCATCCCTCAGCTGTGTGAATTTAATTTGGCACAATGTAATCTTCTTACTTAAACCTTCATATTTGGAATGTTTTGCTATTAGAAGAGGAGCAGTTGATGCTGAAATACTTCCAAACTCTTATTTTTGCCTATTTTTCATGTGTTACAAGACTAAAATGGCAAGCATGCTTGTTTAATTTAACTAGGATTGTTAAAGATTTGCTGCACTTGTGAAATGTTTGGGCTAATCTTTCGTAAGTCTTAAAAATGATGTGCAAAATTGAACATGAAACATTTGCATTGTCTGCTGTCAGTTCTTGTCTGTCTGAGCTTAGCAGAACTCTTAAAAATATACACAACAGCAAACAGTTCATGTAAGATCTCTGTCCCACCTGCTTGCCAAATAGCTCTTTCTTCCCCCCGCCCCCATTTCTGATTTTGTGTGAGTATGGACACAGTGCTGCCCTGAATTTGTATAGTTTAGAACAAACACGCGTGCTGTTTATATGAAAGCTTTCATTTTTTTTAATGCTATAATCATACTTTGCTTGATTGCAGCCAAATGTTGGTGTCCCTTGAAGTAAAGCTCTCACTGTTCTCCGTCAGACCAGGCTGCAGCTGTCAGTCAACACTGAAAGTAGCCACGCATGAATTTTTGAAACAATACATACCCTTGCAGTGCACAATTTACTTACAGTGTTCAGATCTAAATGTACTTATGGACAGTTCTTACACTTCAAATAAAGATTCATATTCAGAACAGACCTGATGCTTCCCAGCAGCAGGGAACAGGTGATGCTATGATGGCAGAGTTGGCTTTGGTGGTTCAGGTGGGAGAATGTAAGTCAAGCGGTTACAGTGGGTGTCCATCTGCAGGGTTAAAAGTGTGCAAGATCTCTGAGTGATGGAGAAGCTCCGTCCTCCGCTTGCCAACCTTCCGATGCTCTTGCTGCTGGGGAGTCTGAGGAGGGAAATGTTGCAAGAAGAGCTGGAGGAGAGCTGTGGAAAACAGCTTTCTACCCTTGGTAATGCTGAGGTGTGACAGGGGAGGTGGAATGTCCTAGAGGGATGGGGACAGCAACTGCTGCAGCTGAGAGAGCTGCCTCTCTGGTTCCACAAACCTCTTGTTCAGGGAGCCTGTTGTGCAGGAGCCTATAGAAGTTGGGAGCCGGCTATTTGAACTGTGTACGTTGTACATGCAACAAAGGTAATCGCCTGCTTATCCTACTGCCTTGAACCGGCTCCGTTTATGTTCACAAACCCGAGGTGTTCTGTACTCACCCAACACAGAGCTGGTCGTCTGTCACTGCAGAACACAGAGGTGGCTCTCTGTTCCTCTGTCACATGTTGCGTGTCTCTGTAGATAGCAGGGGTCTGCATCATTTAAATGGATATTGCCAGGAACTGTTCTGCATCGTTCTTTTGAGCCCTATTAAATGGCTGATTGGTTGACACGAGAATGTGGTGGTAAGGTCTTCGGTGCTGAAAGTGAGCTGGAATTCACAGGTGAGTTTGACAAGCTGTTGCCATCAGGAGAGGAAGAGTACCAGCACTCTTGAAAATAGGTATATATATTTTGAAAGTTAAGTTAAAAAAATAAAAATGGTATGTTGTAATCATGTTGCAAACTGGATTTTACAGCTTTTTTACCTTATCTTTTGCTTTCATCCCACAGTTACTCTATTCGCCATTCCATAAGCATGCCTGCGATGAGGTAATATGCTACCCATATTCTGTTTGCTATGGTGATGTTCAACAGTGTAATGAGGGGGGATTTGCACACTTTGATCCTGATCCTGCAGTTTTCAGTTGGATGAATAGTCCCACTTCAATCAATTAAGGTTATTCATGTAGATAAGGGCTGCAGGAGAGGCCATCTGTGGGTTTTTTCCTTTTAATTGTATTAACTGTTTAATCTCTTGTACAAGCATTTGAGTAAATGAAGCAGTTCTGAGATGTATTTGGGTGGTTGATTGTTACCAGCTTTGTATTACTGAATCTGAAATTCACTTGTTTTGCTGTCTCTAGAACATCATCCAAAGCCCATTAATGTCAGAGTTGCTTTCCACTCCAGCAGGCTTTGGATCGTGCTCCTATGGAGAGATTTTATATAAGTGCTTTCATATTTTAATGGCTATAATCATGCTTTACTTGACTGCAGCCAAATATTGATGTCTGTTCAAGCAAAGCTCTGTCTATTTTCAATAAAATTAGGATTCAGCTTTCTTTTTACCCCCTTAGCCTCTAAATACATGAATATCCCCACTCCCTGCCAAGCATGTGTGGAAAACAAATCTCCTAACTATATGATAGATGCTAAGTCATTCAACTTCAGCAAGTGGATAGTTTAAGGCAAGCATTCACCAGTGTGACCTACGGGTCAAATGTCAGTCATAAAACTCAGTTTCTCTCTCCTTTTGACCCTTCTTGCCCTATGAAAAGTTTGTCACCTATTTAACAGAAACCAAAAGTAAATCTGCATTATTTTTCCAACTGGCTTCTGTTTGCCCTTTCCTTAAATTAGGGTCAGTTTAACTTAGTCTGATGAGGGATGTGATGTAAATGTATTTGCAGAAATAGAGGCCATCATCATGCTCCTGGTAAGTTCAAAGGATGTGCAAAGACGATGAACTGCAAAACTAAAGTTTTAGCAGCCATTGGCTTCATCGCTTTGCAAAATGAAGCGCAGGCTCCTGCATGTGTTTGCTTTTCCCCGTGGATGACACAGAGGCATGGGCACCTGCGGGGGTAAAGTGGTTCTGCCTCACTGTTCCACTGTTAGGGTACCTTCCATTACGGTTAAAGGTCACTGTTATGTTTTATTTCATGTATGAACAAACGGATGTAGTGTTTTTAGTCTATTCTGTTGGCCATGTTGTTAGTAGTTACCACTGCGCTTTCAGTGCTAGTAGTTCCTATAATCTCTTTCTGGATATACCACAATAGACAGGTGAAGAAAAGCTGAAGAACTAAACACTATTAAGTAACTGCTTCATTATACTGCACTGGGCTTAGAGAGATCCTGTCCCCGCTTTGTTTCTTATGGTAAAGAAAATACAAGAGGAACCCTGCTGGACAACAGTTTCTGAGCTGCAGAGTCTTCACTAATAGTGAAGCACAAAGTATGCTATAATTGAGCTCTCAGTTGTCAAGCAAGGAGCAGAGAACCAGAAGAAGGTCCCCGCTGTAGATTTGCCCAGGTCCTTTGTGCTGGCTGAACTGCTGAAGGAGGAGACAAGCTTTTGTACTCACTCCAGCTTGACTGTTTCTAGCATGTAGAATCCCTCTCTACATGGGAGAGGGATTATCAGCAGTGGGGAGGCTGCTGCAAAACGGGGAGAAGCAACATCCATCTAAGCAGCTGAGGGGCAACTTGAGTACAGATCTCTATGGGGAACCGTACTGTCACGTTAAAACAGCATATGCATTATATTCATAATACTACGTGGCAGATACTAGTTGTAGTCAGTATGTTCTGTTTGCAGGAAGAAATGTAAAAAACTGAATGCATTTAAAATGAGACAGAAGCTGCGTTTCAAGTTTTGAAGAAAGAAAAAGAATGAATGAACAAGGTTGTCAGGCAAGCCAGCAAACCAAATATGTAATTTGCTTTAAGAAGGAAAATCACAGCTGTTGTCTTTTTAAAAAATTCTATTAAGATATGTTTGTTTTCCCAAAAACAGTGTCGTGTTCTGTTCTACGGGGAGTGAAAGGCAGAGAAAAGCTTAGCTTTGTCAGAGGGGCACCCATGGAACATAAGTCGTCCTAAAGTCTTTGTCTTTGAAAGCAGCAGGATACACACCTGTGGTCACAAAATCCTGGATTGGGGGTCAGGATTCCTCAAAGGCATTTGGGACCCACTTCCTATGTAGTTCTAATCTCCTCCATCCTAGCCTCAGGACATTAAACTGTCATCTTTTTAATTATGTAGATTATAAACTTGCTCATCAGCTGAAAAAAATGTTAATTTCTTTACAGCGACACCACACATGGATAACACCATAGAAATGCAGCACTACAGCCAGCATTCTCTGGTTGTTCTTCTGAGAACACGATAAATGAATCAGAGGGTAGGCAGGCCCGTCACTGGTTTCAATTACTAGGCAGGTTCTGCTTTTGCAAATTTGTAGCTAAAAAAATACTCATTCAATTACTGTAATTGGATTTGACTGACAGAGCACAAGTGACTGTTCATACCCTATCAGTCCACAGCCCTGTGCCGCCAGCCAGCCTTCATTCTGTCCTAATGTTGTTGCCTGGTAAGAGCTGATCAAATTGTGGAGTTACCCCATTACGTTTGCAACTGACTCTTCTTCTTTCCTTCAACTTTCTTTTTCTCCTAGGAATTCTCCAACATTCAAATCGTTTGAGGAGAAGGTTGAGACCACTGTCACAAGCCTTAAGGTAGAGATTAGAGTCCGAGTTACATGGGTGTGCTTGTTAAAGTGTAACAGCTTAGTTGTCCCTATCATTTGTACAGGAGATGGGTTGAATTCGCCGTTCCATCAAGAATTTCATGGAACTGCAAAAGCACTAATGGAAAATGAAGGCAGTATGCAGAGAAACAGTCTTTCTCTGCTTCGTTCGTAAGAAATTACTTCTGTTGTCTGCCGGAGTAAACAAATGGTCTCAGAAATGCCAAAAATACAGCCATACGAAAAGGGAAAGCAGAGACATCTCTTAAGGTGTGGCCATGGTTGATGATGCTGGGCAAGGCAGAGCCATGTGGAGATGCAAGGTCAGATTTTGAAAGCAGTGTGGCCTCATGAGCTTTGCGCTGTGCCCTGCCAGACGCAGCCACGTGCCTGCGGAGTGAACTTCATCCCTGAGCTGAGATGTACACGCCAAGTGCCCCTTACTCAGCTGGTGAGAGCTGTCGTGTAACTCGGGTGCGATTCACACTACCTGTGTGGCTCTTAGCACTGAGCTCATCTTTCTTTAATGCAGGTGTGTTTCATTTCAATGTTTTGTCTGGATTTAAAATTTCAGAACTGTATAGACCAATTTGCTGTGAGATCTGATGGCAAAGTTACCGGTTATCACTAACAGCACTTGTTAAGGCTCTTATTCAGCAGGACAGAGCATGGCAAATTTGCAGTGAGCTAATCTTTGCTGCATGCTAAGGCACATTCAAGGGGGGGAACAAGAGGGTTTGTCTCCTAATGGTTCTTATTCATCAGATAAACTCAAGCTTGCTCATAAAAAGGCATTTTACTTTGCTGCGATAGAAAGGGTCCAACATATTCCAAGTACAGTCTGTCAGTGGACAAGGGCCAAATTGTTCACCCCTCATTTTACAGGGAACTGAAAATACTAGGTTAACATCAAAGGGCATTACAACTTGTCAAGGATTAAAAAGGCAAGAAAATGGCCTTCCACTTGGGACAGAAGGACATTCCTTCTTACAGAAAATGCAAATTACAGCTAGAACTGAAGCAGCAGGTGCACAGGGAAGCTCTGTCTTTGCCATGCCACTGTGAAATCGTACAGCACATAAAATTTTCCAGTCAGTGTCTGAGGAAAGTAAGCAGTAGAGAGCTTGATGTATTTTTATGTTTCTAAATAAGTATGTCCATCAAAGAATGCAGAGTTGCTCTATCATTTTCAGATTTTGAGCGTTCACATTTATTTAGTGGTAGGCTGTTCTGGCAACTTTAAGTCATGATATTGTAGGGTTAACGTCATCGCCATTGCACTGTGTCAGAGAAGGAAGCGTCATCTCTGTTTCACAGGTGGGAGGCAGCATCCCAGGGAAGACTAGAAGCATCCCAAGGAGCCAGAACAGAACACAGACCTCCAGAGCCTCAGCTCGGTGCCTGTATGCACTTTCATATGCATTCGTTTCACCTTAGCTGCAAATGCTTTTTATACTCGACCTCACTGTAGGAGAAATCGTTCATGCAGTGGGGTGCATCAGCTTGGAAGGTCTGAATTCCTGTCTGTTGCAGTCAAGCGTATCGCTTGCTTATTTCTTTATGTTCCTTCTACCCATTTAGGTGAGGGATGCAGCTCATTGGAACATGTGAGGCCTGAAATGGATTTTTTTTTTTTTTTTTTTTTTCATTTTTCACTACTCACAAGTTAAAAGAAACTACACCGGAGAAGTGCAGCACCTTTTGTACCCATTTAGTCATTCAGTTGCTAAACCTACTCTCAGGGCTTTTAGTAGTAGTTCTAGCTCCCAAGTTGCTTCTAGACTAGACTCCACAAATCCATTCCTCCTACACTTACAGCCAGCCTGTGAAAGGGACATCTTAAAGCCTTTTGCTTTGCTTTGAGGACTAAAGGACAAACGTGAGTGATGTCCTTTCTGCATCAGGGGTGGGGTGTCTGTTTCCAGTCACCTCAGTGTGCCATTCAGAAAGAGGAAAAATCAATTCAAACTGCACAGCTCTGAAGACCATTTCTTCTCACTGTGATCTGCTTGAGGAGCCTGATCTTGTTTTCCTGATTAAGCAAAGGCGTTCTTCTAGAGGAGACTATTTGTCACGCCAGCTCTTAGCCTATGATGTGTTCAGGGTGCCTTTACATCATCCTTTAAGGAATCTTTAGTTAAGCAGGACAAAACAAGAAGTCTTGAGTCTAAAGTCATCTTCCACATCCCGTGAAACCTTCATTGTCCATCTTCAGTGGCAAACCCACTGACATTTTCTGAAATATTTTTTGTCTGTATTCTCTTTCCTTCTTTCATTTCTTTACTAGGCAGTGGCTGCTTTTTCACTGCAAGTTCAGGCCTACCAGCATTTAACAATATATGTATTTTGTATTGCGGTTGGCAAAAATGAGTGATGGACCGATAACTTTCTGAAAGTCAGCACAGCCCACTAGACTGGATACAGATACCTCTCGAGATGGGAACTTCTAATAACTGTGACTCAAACTGTCAGAGCAACTATCAAGCCTACTGCTACCTTGTTTTATTGAACTCTCAAGCTAGGCAAGCTCCTGTGCTAGCTGATGAAACAAAGGATTACATAGGATTAACCCTTTGGAAACTTAGGACACAAAATTCATTTAATTAAAATAATCTTCCTTAAGCATTCAGTGGCTGACAGGCTGGAAAAAATGCCGGCTTGTCTTTAAGTCCTGCTGCTGTTCTAGGATGGAGTAAAACATTTTGTCCTATTTTCGGGCTTGAATCAACTTCGAGTGGGCATATCGGCAAGCCAAGCCGTAAAAGAACGTTGTCTTACCAAGACAACCCAGTCAAAACAGCTTTGTCTCTTCATCACTTAGTCTTGACCATTTCCAAATTTTTAGATAAAGCTCTGTCTTTGTTATGAAAACTATTTCATAGATCTAGTCATGTTGGGTTTTATTTTTAATACTTATATTTACAAATACAGCAAACAAGCATTTTCAAAGTAGGTGACCTGTGAGCACGTTGTCATAGGTTTCATTGATGCAATTTGATATCTCCCCCTGCCCCCCACCCAGGAAAGTGCTGTGGGCAGTTTTATATATCAGTATCTAGATAGCTACAAGTACCTAAAGGGAGAGAAGCTGCTGGTTTTGTTCTTTGGTTACTATATTCCTTCTACTGTCCAAAATCCCAGTACGGTTTATGTATTTTGAGAGCAGCTGTGTTATCATTGCTGGCCAATGGGCCACTTCACTCAGCAAATGAACCAGTTCATTTTAATACCCATCTCTTACTCAGCCTGTGTAGAACCAGAGAAAACAGTGAAACCAGTGGGAGCTACTCTACATGTAAAGAACTGCACTAAGTTTACTGGTAGGATTTAGGATCCTGCCTGGGATCTGCTTAGGGACTGGTTCCTTTAAGTGTATGAAAAATGCCACTGGCAGATGTTATGATTGCAGCCTGGAAGTTTAGATATAGGGGAGGAAAGGGGCTGCTTTATTTGACTGTTTTTATAGCTTTCGTTCTAAGAAAAACCCAACCCCACGTGTTCTCTGCCTGCTTCGAACAGTTCCCAGCCCTCCATGGCCACGGCGTGGAATGCAAATGGGACTTGCTACACAGTGTGAGCAGAGGAACTTGCTGTTCTCTTTGTTTGCCTTCTTTCAGACCAAGGTTGGTGGGACAAGCCACACCGGGGGCAGTTTTGAAGAAGTTCTCAGCTCTACAGCCCATGCCAGCGCTCAGAGCTCTCTTGCTGGCACCCGCCTCCCTGAGAGTGAAGAAGAGCTGCAGTGTTAGACCGCAGGCCTTCCCGAGCCTCACACACCTCTCCTCAGAGACTTGCCCAGCCAGGGATTTTTAGACCTGCCTCGCCACCCAACTTGTGCAACAAGGTTTTGTCAGCTTTGGAAAATTGCCTCCCTGGCCTTGTGCTGGAGAAACGTGTCCTCTGTGTGTGTTGGATGGGCCGTTTTATCATCAGGTACTTTGTACATCATAGAAACCCCTTATATGACTTATAATGCTCTAAATTCTATGTTAAGTGACCAAAACAGTTTTCATTTTCACGTACCTTCCCTCCAACAATCTCCAAGTCTCTGTTTCTTATTTCTTTTAGTTTACTGTTTTCTATCATCTGTTGGGTTTCCAACTCCCCTCTCAGTGCCACAGCAGACAGATGGACCTAGAGCTGTGCAAAGATTGCTACTGCCAGCAATAGTCCATATACCAGCTGTCTACCAGCCATACCAGGTGCCCTTTGCTCAGGAGTGTCTGTACACGATCTATTTCCTAGCGGAATTAAAATCACTTATTGTCACAAAAAGGTTTTTCTCCTTCGCTGGTACAGTCTGGCATTGCCCTCTGCCCATTAGTCAGCAGTTAAGGAGGACAGGAAGAGACACCCAGTTATTCATATAGAAACTGAACTGATCACAACTGCTGATTTAAGATGATCATTGTAGCTGGAAAAGCTTCAGTTTAAAAATATGTTCCATTGCTTGCTCTCTGTGGTTTGGTAAGACTTGATGGTAGAAGTTAATTACAAAAGGAAGTGGAGCGGAGGGAAGCTCTAATATTTTTGCCTCCGTATTTTCCCCTCAAAAAAAAGAGAAGGTATATTTAATGAGCTTCAGGCATGATACAGCCTTAAGTGAAAGAATACAAACCCAACAATTGGCTCCAGATGTGCCACAGGTCAGAGAGCCCATGCCTTCAGTCTGCATTTCAGAGCTGCTCGCATAAACCCTGTTATGTTACAATACACAGGATGAGTAGGTACTTCACTTCTGTCAAATTTTGTTGTGCTTCACTCCAGGACATAATTCCCCCAACCACATTATATCTGTCTGCTTAATCACCAGGAGCCAGTCATCTCTCAGCTTTGATTCAGCATGTTCTCTTGCATCCTTGTAACATTTTGTGAAAGAAAAAAGAGCAGCACACTTGTGACACTATCTTGCTGTCTAGTGAGCACTTGTCAGTCTGCATGTTGCATTACTCAGTTCACCAGACTGAGGTGAGCACAACTTTTATCAGTCAAGTATAAACAAGATGGAAAACAGTCTGGCTACTTTCAAAATGGATGCATTTTTTGAGCATAAGCCAAAGCTTTGAATCAGCGTTAGTGAGTTTGACATTACAGACTGCTTAAAATCTTGTCAGAAAACTTGGCTTTAAGTGATTTTTTTTTCCTGTGTGGCTTTTGTTATAGTTTTTACGAAGTTGGAAGTACTTTCGTAATGTTCTACTGGACAGAAGTTAACTTTGGACATTTATATCAAATGCCTCTTTAGTGTGATTTTTAGCATGGAAGCAAATCTAATTAGCTTTTTTTAGTACAGTTTTCCTGTGACGGTTTGCTAGCTTGTTTTATGTGGATTTGTGCATAAATGTGAATTTATTTAAATGAAGATATTAATGGTCAACTTAGTTTGTGTAAATTAAGTTATTGATATTCTTATTAAATTTCTCTCTTACTCTTTTGTACTTTGTGATGGGTATTACTGTGCATCTCTAAGCCTTGGTATGTCACAGCAGAGGATCAAAGTAAATGGCAAGAACATAATCTGCCATTCCTACAGTTTTTAAAACCTGTTCGGTTCCTTCTGGACCTGAAATTCCCCATGGAAATCTGTGGCCCAGGTTTTGAAAATTTTGAGATTCGAAGGAGAAACATAATTGAACCAAGTTCAGTAGAAGTGAAATGTGTGGCAGAAAACATCTTCTAGGTCCAAAACTATTGACCTGCAGTTGCAGTGAGTGGAAAGGAATGCAGTTTTACACAAAGCACCTGCTGGCTTTCTTTAAACAAAACCAAACCCCACGCAACGCACACTCAAACCATGTCTCTGTTTCCCAGGCTAGGATTTATTTACCTTTATTGCACCATTGCACTGCTGACGGGGGTCCCCCGGCCCCCCCGCAGAATGGCGCATTGCCAGCCAGTACAGCCTCCTGCTGCGTTGGAGGAACCGAGTGTTCCTGCTGGGGTAGCGCTTGCGCTGCGTGTGTTTCTGTCAAACAGCTCTTGAAGGCAACTCTTCTTGTTTGTCAGGAATGTTCTCAGTTCCATCTTCCACTGCAGCTGTACTGTAGCTCCTTCATGCTTGGCACTCGATGCAAACTAACGGAGACTGTGGTTTGTATGCATCTCGGCGGAATAAAAATGCTGAAGCAAGCCAAGCGGTCCCCACTCCATCACCCTTGCAGTATGACAATCATCAGCTGCCAATAACCAGTAATTAGAGTTTCCTATTGCTCAGTAAAGCACAGCTTGTTCTTCCAGGGTCGCCACAGGGCACAACTGCTGCCTTGCGGCGTTCCCTGAGCAGAGCAGGCATCCCACCTCTCAGCTGGACCAACGTGCTCTGTGGATTTTGTGCGCTCAGCCAGCCGCTAAGGCAAGAGCTCGCAAAGGCACCAGCCGCAGAACACAGTGCGAGCTTCGGCAGGCTCAAGGTTTGCGTGAAGGAGACGTTTCCTGAGTCACAGTGCGCTCCGCTAAATTACCTACCTCTAAAGGGGATGACAATTGAATTTAGTTTTATGCTGCCTCACTTGCCCTGAGGCCGAAGACAGAGGAGCTAGCTCCAAGTCTCTACCATGCAGTTTTTCCAGGTGCAAACTTTCATTATGCAGCAGCTGTGACATCACCCTCATCTCCAGCTGCAGACGACACAACAGTTAGTAGTGCAGACACTGGCCTCGCTATGGCATTTACCAGCACTACAGCTTTACTTGATGACAACCATACTGTACTTTTACATTAGCATCATTACTTCTGCTAAAACCTGTCATCTACAGCAGAATCTGTAGCAGCCCGAACGAGGGTCAGCCAGCTTCGTGTGGCCGTACAGGCTTTTGCATTAGACTGCACAAGCTCCAAAGGACCCTCCCAACCTCAGCTATTCTGTGATCACCAACTACCTGTGCAAGAGTCTGTAAAATTGGGGTGATGGGGAGTCAGGAATACCAGCTTTACAGCGATGTCAGCACCATTCCCTGATACAACACGTGAACGGTGGAGAATTTATTTGTAACTGAGACTGCATCAATCAGAGGCTGATTAAAAAAAGGAAAACACAAACAAGCTAATTCTAAATATTTGGTCCTTGACACAACCTCTGATCTGGGAGGTAACTATCCTACCTGCTCCTAGCCAAGTGGTCCTGGGATTCTCAGCAGTGAATGCACAGAAAAAAATCTGCTGGCAGAATTAGTGATGTTATGGCAGGAAAAATAATGCACAGAATGTAAACCAAAGTATTTATTATAGCTACAGTGTTTAGGAACACCTCAGGAGTGTGGATGAGATGTAGCAGCTAATTTTTTATTCCTTTCTGTGTTAATCGAAGACACAAGCTGGAGTATTTCTGGGTGAACAAACTTTCCTGCAAAGCAAAAGAAAGGGAAAGTTAATTAAAAATGCTCTCATTTTCTTATGTGTGAAAGGTTGGCAGTGAAACCTTCTTAGCAGTGATGTCACTTTAGGCTCAGAATAAATGTCAAGTTATTCTTTTAAGAAGGAGAGTACTCCCAGTTTAATCCAACTGCAGAATAACTACAAGACTAGTTACAGCCATTCTTCCCCCAAAAGTTATAAAAAGTATTTTGTGCTCTTTTAAGACACTTTAGAGCAGAAAAAGGGATGTACTCTGACCAAGATAATCCCATACTATGTAGCCTGCTACAGGAAACCACCCCAATTACAGGTGCACTTGGTGTATAGGCTGTAGGCTCTACTGAGACACCAGCTCAGTTTAAGTCACTGAATTCTGGTAGGAGGGCAAAGATGTCAAATAAGACAACATCAACAAAGCTGGAATACTTCATTTTCTCCACCCCCCCCCCTTCCTCCCCTAATCAAATTATTGCATTTTTCAGAGAACTTATTATTTCCCTGAGGTGTCACGGAGGTATAAATGAGAATTGTCAGGGACTGTGTCTGGTGATTGCTGGTCCTCTCCCCAAGTTTGTCTGTCCCTAGTTTTTTCCCAGGACAGGATGACTTGGAGTCACAGTCCCTTTCTGGTGTTCAACTCCCTTGCTAAAAATAATAAAAAGACTATTATTTTACCTATTTTTCCTTTTAACTATCAATTTATTTTGGAAAGGATGAAAAGCAGTGGATAGAATAAAAAGTAACACAATTGCACCTAAAACATTTCACTGAGCTGGTTCTCACATGTACCTTGGGCAGGTCACACAAGACCACAGCTCATGTAGGAATAATAAATTCTACTTTTCTGGTTCATTAATTCTACTTTTCTGGTTCATTAAACCCTAACAAAGTAGAAACAAGCTGTTGTCAGAGCATCAGCAAAGACTGAAGTCTCCTTTATACCCCCTCTGAAGTTACAGGGAGATCCTTAAACACATGCAAGTGTAACGAAAGCTGGGCCTCTCAAGGTAAGAAGTGATGTAAAAGGAATTTGGCATAATGAAATTCAGGTTCAATACCTACAGATAAATGTAAGGTATTTTCACACTGCAGTAAGTTTCCCCAAAAATATTTAGGGTACTTCAGCAATGAGTAAAATAACTAGTTCTCACTTGCTCTGGATGTCTATCAGAAAAAAGGCAATTTGTTTATTTCATTTCATTTATGGAAGAAGAAAAAAAAAAAAAAAAGCCCAAATGTCATACCAGCAGTTGAATCGTAAAAATCCTGCAGTCTGCCAGGTGTGTTTTCCAACTCTTCGTACTCAAATGCTTGCAGTATCATCTCGCACTGATCCAACTGTTTTACAAACTTGGCTTCTGCAGTACACTGGTTTTCATATTCCTGAACAGATTTGCATTTATAAGAAAAAAATTTTGTTGTTCTGAAACACAGTATTAGAAGCTCATTCTGTATCTAGAATTTTCTCCATTAGTACAAGCCACTCCATAAATATTCATGACAGTTACGTCTTTCACTCTCTTTTTCAGACTGATATTCAGCAAAACACTTGAAATAAGTGCGTGCCAAATTTCTATTAAATGTAATGGGACCTAAGAACACAATTCTTTTGCATACTCTAAACATATGAAGTGTTTTGGCTGAATCAGGGATGATACGGAGACAACCCTACATGATATACAAGTTAAATAATAGGTTCTATTTAACAACATTTTTTATATAAAGGTCTTTTCAGGCCTGGCTAAGGCTATGAATTACCACGGTGTGTGCCTATGCACTACCATTACCTATTTTTTAAGACCTATTTTGTACTTTTCTCCATCACTTGCTGTTTTTATAAGGAGTTGTTCTTTACATTTCTCCTGTCACTCCTTCTTAATCTCTTTGGTCTAAGCTGTCTGAGCTGCTTATGTCTTTATGTCTCCCCTAGGAGATAGGGAGGGGAGTCGTTATGGGGTTTCCTCCCCTCCAGACTTTAAGTCCTTTAATCTCTCTTCTATCTTTTCCCTCTCTCCAGTCATCACTAGTATGTATTTGTGAGTCGTTCACATTTCTAGTCAACTTGAACAATTTTGCTGTCATTTGCTTCCAGTGATGGCTGCCAATGGCTTTGACGTTTCATTTTCTCTTTTCTAAATCTACTGCACTGTATTTGATGTCTCACCAGCTGGTCTTCTTCTGACTTCCAAAACCAACCACAGAAAAAGGCTTCTTTCTGTGCAGGTTACCATCACCTTGATACCCTTGGCAGGTCTGACCCCATCCATCATCATCATCACCGATAATTAGTCCAGAGGCTTAAGTACACACCAGGCCCATCTGTGCTTTCAGATCCACACAACCCACAACACACAGCAGTTCTGCAGATGAGAGCAGCTCAAGTGCAGGAAGAGTTTTTCCTGCTGAACAAAGAACATGGCATCTCTTTCAGCACCTTAAGACGACAACTGTGGGTGTGGGTGTCATTCACAGTGGCAAGATCCTGCGTTGTAACTCCAGCACAGTGATGCTCAGATAAGTGTCACGGTCATTTCATTGTCTGACATAATATTAGGAGCCCGTTTGTTCTTATGCTTAATGCTTTACCTTTGAAAGTCAGAAATCCAGATTTTGATAGCCATGATTGATTCATATACTACTCTATTTGAACAATGCTTTGAATTTTCAATTACATTTTGATCATTATTTTAGTAATCAATTTCAACATTTTTACCTTCCTTTCCTCATTTCAATTTGCGCTTTGCCTCATCTTTAAATTGTTTAAATACTACTTCTTACTTTCTTAAATCTATTTATTTCTACTCTTTTTTTTTTTTGGCCACCGAAGAGAACAAACTCTTGGCAGCATTACAAAGAATTTCAGGACAAGGAGAACTATGGCTGTTTGCTTGTAAAGGTTTGTCCCACCTCCAGCAAATAATTGGGATTATCAATGTTACCAATCTCTTTGTGCCATACAACCCACCAGATCTTATTCATACCTCAGCTCACATTAACCTCAAGAAACATCAGCTATTGTATGTGCAACTGTGCACAGTGCTGAAATAATCACTTACTGTTTCCTCCCCGCAGGTGTTTAAGAGTGTGAAATAACAGTATACTTTGGAAAAACTGGTCTCTCAAACACCACAGTCTGGCTTTTAAAAACAACTCCTGTACTTTTGCTCTTGAAAATAAAAAAGCAGGACAGAGCTGAAGTATGCTGACTCATTTACTGTAATGTTTTTTCAAAGGTATTCTGGATTAAGTTATAAAGTGAAAATACATTGGAGTCATCTTTCTGCTACCCTTCTCCCCTACACTACACTTGCAGAGTGTCCACCAATACAGTCCGAAGCAACAGCCCTTGTGAGGCTGAGAGTGAAAGAGGGGCAGAAGCAAGGGCAGAGCAGTGCGGGAAGGACTCGCTAAGAGTGTCAACAGATTTTGTCCCAGCCCCTGTTCACCTCTGGGCCATAACTTCCTTCACTCACAAAAAGAAATCAGAGGGAAATGCCTCTGGCTAGCTGAGAGCAGAGTATCACAACAAGTGATCAGAGGCTTCTTATTTTCTGCCTCCCCCCCCCTTTTTTTTGTCTTTAAGAAGCACCTAGTTGTTCCACTTAAAATAAGACTAAAGGGACTACATGTGAATATTAGATTTTTAGGTTACACTTGCTGCTATGTGGGTTACACTCATACGGCTGCATTGGAGACTCAATGCCAATAAATTATCCTGAAGGTAGAAACAAAGAACAAATGCTCAAAAGTGTGCATATATTAAATTATGGTTAATGAGAATGATAAAAAGCTAACATGCAGAAGAACTAACTGCATACTGAACCAGCTCCTATACAATCAGAGGAACAGACTGAGGCAAAGAAAAAAAAATATGCAAAAAAAAAAAAAAAAAAGTCCTACAGGACTTATTTTATCTATCAAAAACTCATTTTCCTCAACTGTAACAGTTTCCCAAGGGAGAAGGAACCAGTGCTCACTAAACAAATGCACACACATTATTTCCCAGATCTGGTTATGCTGGTTTACCCCCTTTACTTTGAATTATAGCACTGAAAACCCATTGCCAGCTTCACCACACAACTACAGCGCGAAGAAAACCCCAAACAAACAGGGTGCTGTAACAAAAGGCAGAAATTGGCTGCAAATACTGGAATTTAAATACAGTCCAAGTGGAAAAGTGAGAATATCACCACAAAATACAGTTTGAGGCCACAGAGTCCCAGAAACATATAATGCTTTGTTTGCAACAACATGTGAACAAGAGATTATGGATGCACTTGTCCTCATGTGACTGTATGCCAGCAGAAGATAAAGCACTGTAATTATAAACTTGGATTGTTTGGAAATTAATCATCCCTAGTTTGCAAGTATAAAAGATCTTATCAATTAACAGCAAGAGTTCACATCAAAAAATTACATCACCTTCAAATACAGAAAGTACTTTCCAATACAAACATTTAAGGTACCCAAGAGCAGCCAGCAATCTGTTGTTTGTAGAAAAGCACTGTTCTGTGTCAGTACACCACTTTTCAGTTTAAACCAGAAGTTACTACTAAGTATTTTAGCCTAATGGGCTGTATAATAAAGAAATGGAAGCCACATAAATTATTACTTGTATAAAAAGCAGAAAATACTCCACAGCATCATCAGCTCCCGTTATTTTTTCCTGTATTAAATGATCATGAACTGCAAATGGCCAGAACAAAAGAGATAATGTAGTAAAAAACCAGATTTATATCCCAGAAGGCTGGATGTAGAGGACAAACCCTTCTGTAAGTTGTACAAACCAAGCCCTGGACAGGTTCATCTGGAACTGTGAGAGGCCAAAGGCAGAAGCTGGTTATTTTACCAAAGTTCGGGCTTTCTATTTGAAAAGGATTCCAAAGCAACCTTGACTCATACCATTAAGCTTTATCTCCCAAGCAAATGAATCTACCCTGCTTGAGGTCAAAATAAGAGATGACAGTTTTACAGGTAAACATGAAGAGGACAATGAGTCACCCTGAATTTTAGCAAAGTATTAAAAGAATGCAAGCTTACTTCCCAGAGTTCATAGATTTCTTTTCTGAGGTCCTCTGACAGAAGCTGGGTCAGTTGTTGCATAGCTGCCTGAAAAAAAGAAGCCATTTCCATTTATCCATTTTTTGAGCAAGCACATTTTTATCATTATTCTTTTTGAATAATTAACTACTTGTTACCACATTTGTAGAAACACACACTACACAGTATATTATTGTATTGGGTTTGCGTGGTTTTGCTAGTGGGGAGGCCTACGGGGTGGCTTCCATGAGAAGATGCCAGAAGCTTCCCCCATGTCTGACAGAGCCAATGCCAGCCGGCTCCAAGTTGGACCTGCCGCTGGCCAAGGCCGAGCCCATCAGTGATGGTGGTAGTGCCTCTGGGAGAACAGATTTAAGGGGAAAAGTTGCTGCGCAACAGCAACTGCAGCCGGAGAGAGGAGTAAGAACATGTGAGAGAACCAACCCTGCAGACCCCCAGGTCAGTGCAGAAGGAGGGGAGGAGATGGTCCAGGCGCCGGAGCAGAGATTCCCCTGGTGAGGCAGGCTGTCCCCCTGCAGCCCAGGGAGGTCCATGGTGGAGCAGATCTCCACCTGCAGCCCGGGGAGGACCCCACGCTGGAGCAGGGGGATGCCCAAAGGAGGCTGTGACCCCGTGGGAAGCCCGCACTGGAGCAGGTTTTCTGGCAGGACTTGTGACCCCGCGGGGGACCCACGCTGGAGCAGTCTGTGCCTGAAGGACTGCAGCCCGTGGAAGGGACCCATGCTGGAGCAGTTCGTGAAGAACTGCAGCCCGTGGGAAGGACTCACGTTGGAGAAGTTCATGGAGGACTGTCTCCCGTGGGAGGGACCCCACGCCGGAGCAGGGGAAGAGTGAGGAGTCCTCCCCCTGAGGAGGAAGGAGCGGCAGAGACGACATGTGAGGAACTGATGGCAACCCCCATTCCCCATCCCCCTGCGCCGCTGGAGGGGAGGAGGTAGAGAAAATTGGGAGTGGAGTTGAGCTGGGAAGGGGGGGGGGGGGGGGGGGGAGGTGTTTTGAGATTTGGTTTTATTTATTATCCTACTCTGATTTGATTGGTAATAAATTAAACAGTCCAGTCTGTTTTGCCTTTGACGGTAATTGGTGAGTGATCTCTCCCTATCCTTATCTCGACCCACGAGCCTTTTCTATTTTCTCTCCCCTGTCCAGCTGAGGAGGGGAGCGATAGACTGGCTTTGGTGGGCACCTGGTGTCCAGCCAGGGTCACCACAACTATTCTAAAGTGCATGTGTACATAAATCTGCCAGAGAAACAGGACCACTCAGTGAAGAAACTTTTCTGGGAGCTGCTTAAGTAAATTCTTAGAGGACTAGTCTAAAACAAGAAAAACAACCTGAAAGTGCATCCAATACCTTCAAGAGTCAAAAAAGAAGCCCAGAGCAAAACAGGCAAGCCAAATGACAGAGAACTACCATCAATTAGCAGCTCTGCCTTCCAGATTTAACTAGTGGAGGCAACATTTGAACTTAATAGGTTACAGGTGCAGTTCATGAAAGCAGCTTCAAAATACTAACTCCTCATGTTGACAAGCAACTGCCCCATCCCAAACACTCAACAAGCACATTTCTAGCAGGGCTGAGAACAGCTACTGACTGTCAGGCAGGCAACACAACATAAGCCTTTAAAAATCTCCAGTTCTGAAAAACAGAGAAGAAAAATCCATTTAACACCCTGCAGCAATAAAACACAGTGCTCCCAGACTGAGATACCATTTGTTCAACAACAAAAATTTTGGTACAAGGTTTAACACAGTATCAAACTGATGGTGTAACCAGCAAGCAGAAATTGTTCTGCATGCTCTTTGTGCTCTCCCAGCTGATCAGTCTCATTTCTGTGCTATTTCTACTGTTCTCCTAGTAACACTAAGAACTGCTTCCAAAACAATCAACATCACAGGCAAGACAAACATTTTGTGCCATGATTATTTCTCCACTTCAAATACAGGGTATCATTTCACAATATGGCTGAACTGAATCAGCTGCTCCCCACCACTGAAGCATCAAGGTCTCATTCCTTCCTACTTCCTTCCAGCTCTGCAGCTCATCAGATTTCAAGGTTAGCAGGCCAAAATGACCTACCTGACAAAAAAAACCAAAAAAACACCAAAACCCGAACAACCCCAAAGAAAAACCCAAGCTTTTTTTTTTTTTTTAAATCAAGTTCATTTTCTGCTGCCTTCACCTTGGTGAGACCAGCTGATTAAACTTACTGCACAAGCAGCAAACTTCAGAACCAGCTCAACATCAGCTGTAAAGCAAAGGGGAAAAAAAGGAGAACTCTGCAGCAGAAGCAGCATATTGATAATTCATCATAAATAGCCCTTTGATCTTTACTTTCCACTTTTTTAGCAAAGAGCTTACTCCTAGAGTTAGTCATAGCTCCCCATAACCCCAAGTTTTAAACAGATAAGCAAAAAAGTGGGTGGGGGAGAAATAATCCCTGCAACGTTTTTCAGTCTTTGAAGAGCTAATTGTAGCCTCTAAAGTTTCTGAGGCATCACGCTGCCCTCTAGCTGTGGTTGGAGGAGTGGTTTACATTGTCTTCAAATGCAGCAAGCCAGAAATGACAAACCAACACTTTGGATATGTACAAGGCCAAAAATAAAATAACTCTAGGCACGCTGCACTCAAAGACTCATGACCTGTGCACCTGTGTCTGGAGTCCTGTGCAGATAGTTTAAATAAAATCTCTGTCAGAACCACAGCATCTGGCACCACACAGATAATCCACCACAAACTGTCATCCACCCTTCTCAGTGCACCTGCTCCCCACCTCTTGGTAAGGCTGGTCAACACGACTAATTCAGGCTACCAAAAATCCAGCTAGTTCACGAATAAATGGCCAATGTGAAGATTACTTCAAAGATTCTCCTTCCTAACTTTGTACTTGATGACATTACATGTACAAAAATCATGAGTTGAAAACTTTAGTTGTTTGTGGCATACTTGTCCAATGTCAGTGACAGTATTAGGTTGCTTAGAGGATCTCTTCGCTACCACCAGAGCGTTAAAAACAAGCAGAACGCTTCACAGATGTGGCTTCACGCGTTATGTCCATACCTCTTCTCTCCTGTGTTTCTCCTCTTTTGAGATATTATCTGCAGGAGCAATATCTCCAACAATGCATTCAGCCATATCATGAACCAAAGCTAATCGCATGCATCTGACAAGAAGCAAGGACAGAATAATTAGTTTTTCAGCATTTTAAGTTATATCTTGTTATTCATAAAGCTAAGAGACTGCATAATTTGTCCCCTTCATATATTTTACAGGCTTTTTTGTTTTTTTAATGTTACATGACATTTTTCACTTCTTTGCTGAGGAAAGTAGTTTCCACCTAGATATTTTAATCACCGATTTCTAGCTATTGCTGCTTGTAAATGTAGATTCAAGCATAAATACAGTTTGTACGAAAGCATAGCATTCAAAAATAACATGCTTCGCTTTTTTTATACTTGGCTTTCAGAGATTTTGTGATAACTAACTACATTATACACTTCACATTAATGCTGCAACAGGTAGAAGGTAATCTGATTGGAGCCATACCAAATTCAGTATATAATCTACCAATCACTGCTCTGTAGCTATGTCAATCTGCAGCAGAGTACTGAAAAAAGCATTCACTATTTTCATCAGCTCCTGAAGGGACAAAGCAAGCATGAGCCCATACTAGACTTGACAACTCATTCAACACTAATGATGCTCTCTCTCTTCCACACTATATGATTTCTGAGGCTCCTCGCTGCTGCCGAGTGCTAAGTAAGTCTGTCAAAATCCACATGGCGTATGGCTTTGCCTTTGCTGCCTGTTGCTTCAAACTGTGTTTTAACTGAGTGTCTTCAGCTTGCTTACTTATGGCTTGAGAGAAGGCCAGCTCAGAGCCCCTGCATGAACGACTTGCCTCAGCACCTGGAATTTAGCAATAAAGGTGTTTAGCCCCTGTCAGCTCTCTGGGTAAACAACACCCTGTCCAAGGGACGGAGGGGAAACAAGAGGGGAAAGGATTTCAAACTCCTTCAGTGTGTTTTAAAAGCTCTTCCTCAGGATGACGGCTACTTTAAGCATTTTGGTTGCAGCTCTCCCACGACATTAACATACGGCCAGGATAACCAGAGGCAGGCTCACCTGTCCTTGTTAAGGCTTTTGTCTTCGGTCACCAAAGCCATCATCGCCATCCTGTACATATGATCGGATACGCTCTCCGGCTTCGCCACGTTCCTGTACACCCATCCCGTCCGCGGTACTCTCTGCGCGGGGAGACCGTCACAGCAACGTAACCGCTAAAGCCCGAGGTGGTTTTTTGAAGGACCTCACTCCACAGACGCCGGTAGACATTTTGCCCCACCGCGACCTCCATGCTCCGGTCAGCTTCGATACCTCCGGGAAACACCTGCCCCAACCCCCGGGGCTGCCCCGAGGCTGTGAGGAGATGCCTTTACGTTGCCCTTCACAGGCAAGGAGAACGCACCCGCGCTACCGGCAGCCGGCGGGCGCCCTCCTCAGCCTCACGCTACCCGCGCCGAAGCTCCGGGCCTCCCCTGCCCAGCCCTGCCTTCCCCCGGCCGGCCTCCACCTCTCCCCGCCGCAGCCCCAGCCCCGGCGGGCCGCCAGTCACACCCCGGAGGCTCTCCGCGGCCGCCCGGCCCCACAAGCGGGCCCGCCGCCCCGCTGAGGCGAGCCCGCCTCCCGCCACCCGCCGCGTTCACCTTCAGCTGCCCCAGCAGCCGCAGGAAGGGCAGCAGGCCGCCGCCGCCGCTCGCCCCCGCCGCCATCCACCGCCTCCTCTTCCTCTTCCTCCTCTTCCCCTTCCTCCTGCCGGCTCTGGGAGGCGCCGGGGGAAGGAAGAGGAGCGGCCGGGCATGGCGCTGCCCGCCCCGGAGCACCGCGGCTGCCGCTGAGGGGCCGGCTGGCCAAGGGCGGGAAACGGGGCCTGCCGGCCAAGGGCGGGAAACGGGGCCTGCCTCTGTGAGGGGGCGGCTGCCGGCGCCGGTATTCCCAGCGCTCTGGCCCCTCAGGGTTGCCGGCTGTACGGCCCGACCGCGTTCCCAAAGCTCTGGCTCCTCAGGGTTTAATTAAGCACAAACAGGGCGTTAATTATAGCGGCGCAGGGCGGGATTGCAACGAGGATAAACGGCCAGAGGAGCCGGGCTGCTCCCCGGCATGGCCGCCGTGGCGAGGGGAAGGAGAAGGAGAGGAGAAGAGAAGAGAAGAGAAGGGAAGGGAAGAGAAGATGGGTGCTGTGTGTCCTCTCCTGGGGTGCAGAAGGGAGGAGGATGAAGGTGTGAGGGAGGGGAAGGCAGAAATAGGTCATACTTCACTCACAACTGATCACAGCGGTGACCTTTAGCATACTTTAAAAAAAAAAAACAACCAACAACAACAGTAAATAGCGCAAGCTAATGTCGTTATTCAGAGAAGCGAGGGTGGTTATGTCGGAGTTGCTGCGCTCAAGAGTTTTGAATTATTTTGGGGACTCCTGGAGTCTGGCTACAGGCGCTTCCATCGCTTTCGCAAGCTGAATAAATAGCACGTTGAATTACTTTACAATTGGTGGATTTTCAAAATGCACTGCATTTCTTTGCTATTTTTATATTGCCAACTGAAATAGCAGATAACGGTTTAAATGTGGCAACGAAATACTCTGTTTTCAGAAAAGAACATCTGCACTTGGCCAGATATCAACAGATGGCAGAGTATTTTTATTTTTGCTCATGTGCCTACTTAAACACATTCCCAAATCAATAATAAAAGCCCAGACAACATTTTGGTGACCATTTTAAGGCTATCTTCCCACAATAAACAAAAATCACAGAGCAGGAAAGTCATTAGCTTTACATTTGTGCACAATCATAAACAGGTTGGTAGGAAAGGACCTCTGGGTGTTGCATAGTCCAGCCTCCCCACCGAAGGTAAATCACATCTCTTGCGGCTTTGTCTTGACAGCTCTCAAAACCATCCAAAATAAAAATTTCATAGTTTATCCGGGTTAACGACGTTCCAATTAAATAGTTTCTTTCATAATGTCCTCTTTGGACCTTCCGAGCCGCTTCTGCCCATGGTTTTCTGTTGATTTGCCTACAGAGTTTAGCTCTGTCGTATTTGTAAACCCCCTTCAACTAGTTGTAGGCTGCTGTTACGTGACCCCTTATGCTCCTCAACAGGCAAGACGGGCCTAGGATCCCCCAACCTCTCCTTCAAGGTGATGTGATTTAGATCCCGATCATCTTCGTAGCCTTCACTGGAGATGCCCCATCCTGATCTGGGGAAGGACCAAACTGGACCCTGTGTCCAGCCAGGCCCTCACCAACACCAAGCAGAGGAGGACCGTAACTTTCCTCAGTCTATTGGCCATACTCCTAACGTAGGTTGCTGAGCGATTGCCCTCTTTGGGATGAGAGCACGCTGTTTGCTCATATTGGACTTGGCTTCCACATGACCCCAGGTCCTTTTTGGTAAAGCTGATAGCCAGCCTGTTTCTTCCCAGCCGGTACCAGTGGAAAGGCTTATTCTGCCTTAGGTGCAGGGCTGAGCGTTTCTCCTTGTTGAACATGTTAAGGCTTCTGTCAGCCCAGTCCTTAAGCTTCTCCAAGTCCCTCAGAACTGAAGCTCTACCATTTAGTGTGTCAACCACTCCCCCTAACTCCACGTCATCTTAAAATATGCTGAGGGTGCATCCTGTCCCATGGTCCAGGTTTTTGATGAAGACAATGAGCTATATGGGCTCTAGTGTCAAACCCTAGAGTACTCCACTTGTTACAGGCTTCCAGGCAGATGGCCAAGCCACCAGTTGCCACCCACTGAGCCCGTCAGCCCAGGCGGTTTTCAATGCATCTAACAGCCAGCTTGTTCATGCTGTTATTTCCTCAGTTTGTGAGTAAAAGTGCTGTGGGAAATGATTTCAAAAGCTGTACTGAAGTCCAGATCTATTGTGTCCACTGCTCCCTCCTTGTCCTTGTAGCCAGCCATTTCATCATAGGGTGCAGTCAGGTTGGCCAAGTGTGATTTGTCCCTCATAAATCCATGCCAGCCATTCTTGATTGCCTTCTTGTCCTTTACAGGTCTCTTTCTAATAGAGCTTCATCAACTTTCTTTCTGTGTCTTGCAGTCTCTGTGGCTGCAGACTGAATCTTTCTGGTTTGCTGAACGGTTGTCAAATACCTTCTGAACTCAGACAATCATAAAAATAACACAGAGTAATTTAGTAATTTGCATTTTAAGTAAGAAGCTGTATTTAGTTCAGGAATGCTATTTTTAAGGCTAGCTGATAACAGATGCTTTGTCTTTTAACCCTTCCTGAATCTTTCTATTCCGTGTACACGTTTAGTATTCATAGTCCTTTAAATCCAGTAATCCATTTGTTTTTGCAAATTCTTTAATAATTCTTTAATATGTGTAAGTCCTGTACAGCGCACATGAGGAGGCATGATTTTCATTTTCATTGTGTGACAACTTCTTCGCCACTGGTGTCCTTAAGGTAAGTTTCTAGAACAAACTCTTCTATGACATTAATGAGGCTGGGCTCGCAGGCCCTCACCTTGGCTGTCCATTTAGTTTAGAGAACGCTATCAAAAGCAGCATAGCCACATTCACAGATTGATTTTCTAATGCACTTAGTATCTCTGCTCTGTTTGAACCCTTTGGAGCTGTGAATGCTCTGGAGACCTGAGGTTTCCCTTGGTGTTAGGAAGAACAGAAAACTGCTGGGTAACAGGATGGCGACAACATCATTTAACATCGTGGTGGAGAACAATTTCTCAGGCATCAGCTATAAATAATATCTCGGTTTATTTTTTTCAGCACGGATTTCTTTGAAAGTGTACACTAACATATGTACCATTTATGTGGGATAAAATGTACCTCAAAAACACTTGTACTTAATACAACTGTTGTCATTCTTTTATATTTGTATTTATGTAAATTTTGTAATATTTGTAATATTTGTATTTATGTAATCAAATGTACTTATGTAATATTTATGTAGTGTAATTTTTGTAATATTTGTATGTACATAATTCTTCTGCATGCACTTTGTATGCTATTTTTTGCATAATGCTTATTTATGCTAGTTTTCTACCCAGCCATTTTGGGACAATACTAGAGGTATCATTTCTGAGCTTTTCCGAGTGTTTATCAAATGCATCATATGTAGTATTAGATGCATAGACTCTCTGTAGGCTGGAGGACCATAATATAGTACAAATTTTAGCTCTGTTAAAATCCGACGTGATTTCATTCTTGACTAAGTAGCCTGAAAACAGAAACAAATTTGGGATGCTCAGCTCCTTGCAATTTTAAGCAGCTTTTTTATTTAATTCAGAAACTTCATCAAGGATTTGCAAAGTCTCTCTACAGGATATTCAGATAGTGCTAAGGCTTACATCTCAATCTTTCATCAATCTCAGCTGGCTTTTTTTCTCTGTCTTTGCCGGCACAGATGGCAATTCCAAAGCAGAAATTACCAAAGTACCCGTTTTGTTACCTCAGAGAAATTATTGTTTGGTAGCAGGAGATGGCGCTCTCTGCCCACAAATGTCTGCTTCGACCACATTTGCCGCTGCCCAATGCCAGGCTGAAATTATGCTTCAATTTCTTTAAGAACTAGCGCTGGGGAAAAGGGAATGCTTTACACACTTGGCGCAGTAATATGAGAATCATCTCCACAAATGCCAGATGACTGGGGACAGACCCATTAACTACTCATAAGGTGGATCTTAATCAGCTTGTGGTTTACGTGACGCAACGCCAACAATAACACGTGGGATTTCGAAAACTCTTATGCGTTCTGCCAACATGGACACTGCAAACCTTGTGTTGGCAAGATGTCTTCAGGAAAAGTAATTAATTGATTGGATTCATTTGTTACCATCTGGCAGGAAAAAAAAAAAAGAAGAAAAAAGTTGTGTAGTTCGCTGGATATAGCAAAATGATTGCGTATGACAGACCCAACAGGCAGGAACAGCAGCCCTGATGTCCTCCTTAAGAGCAAAAAGATTGAAGAGCACCTGCCAGACTCTGTAAATGGTCATTTTAGTTCTCCAGACTGTATTATAGCTTGCTTTACCTGAGGCAATCTTAGCAACGATGTCGAAGTAGCTAGTGAAAAATCTGTTGCAAGAACCCCCAGTAATGGTACAGAGAAGAGCAAACCACTGCAGCGACAGGTACGTGTGTGCCACGTGGCTCTCTCCCCACTGCCACGCACCTCGCAGATGCCGGGCTGTGTGTCCTTGTGCTGTCAAAGCAGGTGAGAGAGGCACCACGCACGGATGTCTGTGCCAAGGGCTGGCCATCTTCGGCTGAGACTTACTCTGCAGCTCAACCAGGAAGGGTCGTAGGAAATAGGTTAACATTGATAGTGTTAACTATGGGCTGGTAGTTATCTGTAAATATTGGCCAAATCCAGCCTAGGGGTAAGTGAACGACAGGTAATTTGTGCTGGCCATTAACGCTCATTTGACCGCAGAGCCTAGTGTTTCAGGAGGGTCGGGCCTTTGGGTTTGTTGCCTGTAAGAGCGACGGCTGTCGCCAGGCTTTGTAGAGTTTTAGTTCCAAATGCGTGCATGGGAACTGATTCATGCAGTTAAATGCACGTGGCCCATAAACCGACTAGGCTCCCCCTCGCGTGGCCTTCATTAGGGGATGCTGCTGTGAAGGTCGGTAGACACAACCAGTGCTGATGGTCTATCTGTTGGGACTTGTAGAGCTCAGGAGCTTTTCTGGTGTTACAGCATCAGAGAACCTGCCAAGTCCGACAGGCTGTGTTTGGGGGGGGTCACCCAGCTGCCCCCCTCCAGCATGAAGCAACCTCAGCGCGTAAGCTATCAGTCGTTTGCGGAGCAACCCAGCAGAGGCTGTTTTCTCCCCCGCGATCCTGCACGTCAGGTGTGGCTGCGATCTGCCCGCAGATGCACGGCGTGGAGGGAGGACACGGCGGAGAAGCACTGCTCCCACTGCCCTTTCCCAGCGCTGGTGCAGCAGCCCCGGCACACGAGGCCGTGTTTCAGTTTTTGGTGAAACGTGTGCGAACGTCACTGGAAGGTATATCAGAAGGCTGAGGAGAAAGTACACTTATGGTAGCCTTCCTATAGTCAGCAATAGCTGACCAGGATAGCCCCATTCAGCGTAGGTAACCTGTGGGATCGCTACCAAAAAGAAAGATGTTCTACTTGCTGCTGTTGCATAATATCTTGGGCTTTCTGTGATTAACAAGAGATTTTCTATCAGAACCCTGAGGATTAGCCTATCTAAACCTACAAAATGAAGAAAAAGTGGTCTTCCCTTATTTGTGTAACAGATCTGCGGAGCCAGGAGTAGAACTTTAGAATAGCGCATTTAACGAAAAAAAAAAAGTCAATTTAAGAGCAAATCAATCTTACATGAGCAGAACATTTCTAATGTAAAAAGGCAGCTGAATTAGAGGATTAGGTCACACTGCCCGATTAACATCATTTGATCTTCTGCTATTGAAAAGCCACTGGGCTTCTCAGAGAATGGAAGCATTCAAACTTTAAATGAAACCACAAGCCTGGCTTAGGAAAAACCTGCTAAACTGAAAACCACTTGCCTTGCTTCAGTAATTGTCAGTTTCTCCCTGCTGCTGGGGGATGCATCCAAATCAGGATTTAGAAATCCTTCACATTTCGATATGACAAAGAAGGGCCACAAAACTGAACGAGGGCATCTCAGGCATTACCTGGGAGAAGCTTGCAGCATGTGAAGCTTGTCTTGCTTCGCCATATCATGTTTATTTCTTGTTTAAAGGTGGAGGAAAGGTACTCAAAGATCTGTTTGATGTCTGTTTTCTTTGTAACACATTCGCTGTCGGTTTTGCCTTTTTAACTTTTGCGGTGGGAGGAGGTGACAAAAAAAAATGAAGCTCACCCTGGACCGCAAGGCCCACTCAGGATCTGAGAGGTACCCACTGATGACATTTGATAAGAAAGCAAGAGAGGAAGGGAGTTCTGATTACAGTAGTTATTTTTTTAAATGATACTCATTTTAACTTGAATGACTAATGAACATTTTTAATGAAGGAAACTTTTGTTAAAGTTTTAAACCTTGCTTGGGAGCCTGTAAGCAAAATCATAACAGATCAGCCTTGATCTTCTGGAATTTTCTAAGGTAAAGCAAGAAGGAAGGAACCTTTCTATGATATAATTAAGCCCTTTGTTACTGAAACCACCAAGAAAAACAGTAAACCCCACATAAAAAAAATTCCCTTGCTACCTCTCATATCTTTTCTGTTAAAAAGTTTATACTGTTTTCACTTATTGTGCTTAAATGAATTTTGAAGGGATTTTAACAGTCCCCTGCCACTGTCAACACTTAGTAAAGTAAATAGCAAGCAGACAGAAATTAAAGAATTTATTTCCTATCTCTAATGACCTGATGATCAGTTTGCTCAAAGGGTTTTTCTGTGCTCTTTGGAAAGTATTAACCAACATTCACAAGCAGTCTCTTTTTTTTTTATTATTTGAAAAAATGCTCATTTAAGATTCATGATGTTATTTTCGGTCACGGTGTTATTTCAGTTGCTATATATGGAGAAAAGCAGTATTTTAAAATATGGAAAAGCTGTGTGAATATTCTTGTCGTTCCCCCCGCCAGTCATGCTTTTAGGCACCGCGCGTTCATATAACGAGCACACAGATCCTGCTCAGTCTACTGCATTTTCAGCAGTCTCCCAAATGCCAGCCAAGTCCGACCCTGCTTAGCTTCCAAAATCAGATGTGGTCAGGCATGTAACAATGTAAAGAAAAATAATCCCTGAAAGGCACGCTGATTTATAATTTAAATTTTTTTCTGACATGCAAGAAAGAACAAAATGGAAGTTTTATCACAGCTCCGCTTCCTTTTGAGTGCCCCCACCCACCCTTATTACTGTGAGCAACGTTTTCTCAAAATAAAGGCACACTGATTTGTTTGTTATTTTAGGCTCTGAGGAGAAGGTCAGACTGGAACGCTGTCCAAATATACGCCTCTGGTCCCATTAAGGACCTACAAGTGTACTTATCTCCATCCGTTGCAAACCAGTTCATTGTGTTCCAGAGAGAGCTCATGATACTGTATAACTCCGTATATCACTTTATAGTTGTACGTGCTCGTGCATCCTTGCAGGACCTGAAGCCGCTTCGTTCCTGTCGGTTCTCACGCGGGGAGGGATGCACGTCATTAGCTGCCTTAGCCCCCTGCTCCCCCACCGCTCGGCTCTGATTTTGCCGGCTGGGGACACGGCTCTGAAGCCTCCCTTCCCCTCTGTCACCCTGCGTGGCAGCCGCAGTTGGGTGGCCTGATTTGTGCTCTGCCAGCCACAGCCTTTGCTGCAGGGGCTGCAGGGAGGCTGCTAAGGGCAGCGCTCCCTCCTCTCTCATGTGACCGATGCAGCTCCCGCGCTCATAAAAAAAAAAAAAAAATAAAAAAAAATTCTGCTTGCTATTTCTGTCCAAATATTTGAGCTCCTCAGACATCCCTGGACAAAACACACCAGCTATTGGCATGCTCTTGCTAAGCCAAGGGAACCTTTCGCCTGCACGTCTGCTTTCTAACCTGAGATTGACTTTAGTGATCCACTATTTTGTCTTCCTCCTTGTGAGCCTCTCGCTGAATGCATTGTGCCACCCAGCACATTAGTCAATCATCACAGCTTACGGAGCGCTATGCTTTACATCTTGGCTTCGGTGTCGTTCATGTGCAGCGAGTGGAGACAGCAAGCAGTTTTAAGACGCTGGGTAGATTTAAGCGTGCTAGGGCCTGTCTGTCCCTATAGTAAATAGCTTTGCTGACATTTAAGCTGCACAGGGCTTGATGTTAGGTCAAACAAAAATGTCACACTATAATCACTTTTTAAATAGCTGTTTCCGGCTCAGTTAGTACTGTATAGTTCCAGAAGAGAAAGCACTTACAAGCTGACAGACAGAAAGAGGAATCGTCTGTATAGGAAGTTTGCCTAATCCCATCCCTGCCCTTGCCTGTCAGGCTTGGAGGCTTTGTTTGTTTTTAAAAAAAAAAAAAAAAAAATTGTGTATACAATTTAATGCCACCGTACTTTTCAGCTGGGCAGACTCTAAAGAAAACTCTGAATAAGTTCTGGGGAGAGCCCTTTGATGTAGCTGTGAGTGGTTTGGGTGGCCCAGGGGGGACCCAGCCCTCAGCAGCATTTGGGGCTGATACTGTGTCTGGATGTGGGGCCTCTGTGCTGCTGAGATGCCATTGCTGGGAGGAGGCATAGGTAAAATCCTAATGAACTTTGACAGCCGAAAATGTGAGGGTTTCCACCTTCCCTGATACCACTCCTTAAATTAGGCGCTACCTCTGAACCCCCCTGTGGAGGACGTGGACACCAGGGGAAGCCAAGCAAGACTGGGTTCCTCTCTCAGCCGCCTCAGGTTGGTGTGACTGTCTCCGTAGGGTTCCAGCGAGGCTCTGGCATCCCGCCCTGTCCTGAGCGGGCACGAGCATTCCCACGGGGCACAGCGATGGCTTGCCACCGAGCACAGGCGGACTCCCTGGGGTCTGGTTCCCCAGCCACCCGGACGGGGCAGTGGGTCAGAGCAGGCTGAGCTGTGTAGGTGGTTTTCCTCTCCACAGCCCAAAAACAGCTGGAGGGAATACCGTCACCCTGCCACTCGGAGGCATGTCCAAGGCGGGTCCTTCTTCTCGTTCTCTCCCACTTTCCCCAAATTGGCCGTGTGTGAAATGCTACCCACCTGCAGCTTTTGTCTTTTGCCCTGCAAACCCTCCTGGGGGTTACGAGTGGTTTGTTTTGTGACAGAGGATGGCAGTAATCAGAAGGTGACAGCATTTTCCGTCGTGGAAGAGTTGTAGAAGGGAAAGCACGAGAGATCTACAAGGACAAATGACAGCGCGTGATCTTTTGGCCGGGAAGAATCGTGTTGTAGGAGCCGTGGAAACCCGTGAGGGAATAAAGCAGTCTTGTCATCAGTGGTTCAGCAGGAAGGTGGAAACCAGCCTTCCCTGACTTCCACCGCAACCTTTTTCTTCTTCATTTGATCTCTGGCTCTATCATTTCTAGTAGGCTGGCAGGCTGAGAAGGTGCTGTTGACGTGACTGAATGCCACCATGAGAGTGGAGCCCAAGCTTCGAACGCCCCTGGCTGCTGGTTCACGGAGGCTGCTGACCCCAGCTTGTAGGTCTTGCTTGTAAGTCATTTCCTTTCCTGATTAGGTCAGAACGGTGGCACCAACCTGAGTGTGTCAACACGGGGATTTCCTGCTGTGTTGATTTTCCTCAGTATTCTGAAACAAGGTGTACGCTATACTTTTTAAGTTGAAAAGCAAGTTTATTCCTGTAGAGATGTATTTCCAAGCTGCATTTAGACAGTAAGCAGTAAATCTTCACACATTCCTCATTTCACATCATAGTTACCGTGGGTGGTGGCTACTGTCTAATCACATAATATAAACATGATAGATAAGCAAAACTCTTCCACATTCAGACTGTGGAAGATAAGCTTTTGCCAAATGCAGTTACAAACTATGGGGCACTATGAAGGGGGAGCTGGGAAAAATATTATAGCCTCCAAGAGGTAGGGCAAGATAATCTTTTGTTTACAACTACCCAACATTTCTTAACCCAGAAGTAACTTTTCTTACGCCTCAAATTTGTATCAGCAAATCCTTTTCTTTTAGGCACAGTTTAACAACTGGGAATGACTGCACTCTTGCTCAACCGCTGACGTGAAGGCAAGTGGTTGCCATTGCGTGCAAGCTGGGGTGAGCCACTTTGGGACTGGTGGAGAGTTCACCCTGACTAGGAGATGGGTAAGGAAGAAACGGAGGGATGGAGTATACACAGTGCACAGCAAATTTATGAAAAATGACCATGCATTCAAAGTGCAACCACTTCTCCCTGTTTTAGGCCATCCACCAGTACAAAGAATGGAATGGGAGTAGGGGAGCCAAGTGTGGGTGAGCTTTCCCAAGAAAGTGTAAAAAATGGCATGCACTGAAAAACAAATGCTGTGATTTGTGATCTTATACAGACTGACCAGCCAAGAGGACTCAGGCTGGGGAAAAGAAAAGGCCCCACTGATGATTCAGATAAAGACTTTCTAAATAGGAGTTTACACATTGTGTTGTGGAGTTCTTCTTTCTTGTAAAAAACACAGTGCAGAGTAGGGGTGGGCAATGGCAGTTTCATTACATGTTATGTGTAAAATCATGTAAAATTGTCATGTATGCCATGATGAACCATCAATGAAATGCAACGTTCAGAACTGCAAGCTGTACCCCTCTGTTTTGTCTGCTCATCATCAAATAAAGACTTAGAGAACTCAGGCAAGGGAAAATTTTTCTCAGTCTTACAGCATTTAAAATACATTAAGGCGTTCAGCTGAAAGACACTTTCTAGGAAATCAGAATTTAGTAATTGAATATTATTCAAACTATGAAAGTTATCTGGTTTTTTCTTGTTAAAAACATTTCACTTCCTTTGTATTGTACAGCACATACACAATATTCAGTAGTATGTGATCAGTAGACACATTCTTGCAACATTGCACATAATTCTACTTAATGAAGATCACAGAATCACAGGATGGTTGAGCTTGGAAGGAACCTCTGGAGCTCATCTGGTCTAAGCCCCCTGCTCAAAGCAGGGTCAACTAGGGCAGGTTGCACAGGACCGTGTCCATTTAGTTTTTGATAGTCTCCAGGGATGGAGACTCTGTAACCTCTCTTTGTCATGTTCAGTGACAAAATATCATCCCTTTGTGCCACCTTTAAAAAGAGAACTTCTCATATGCAGCAGTTTAAGTGAAAAAAAAGACACACTAGAATGAGAACTAAGAAGATGTTAACATTTCCACTTTTTGCTTTGCTGACTCCACATTCTTTAGTAATATGTAAAAATTTATGCAAGGATTTTATGAAGTGCTTCTTTACGCCCACAATTTTACTGTTTCTTTGCAAGTGGATCATAAATCGTCAAAATTTTTTAAAGCTAAGACCTGCAGCCATGTACCATTGAAATTCCCAGGGATTTTTCAGTATTACAAATTGTCTTCTAAGGTACTGCTGCTTTTCCTATCCTGTATTTTTCATATGGCGAGTCTAATACAGTAGTATCCACCTGAATTTCTGCTGTGCAGAAAAACACTGATTTTAACTTACCTGCCTTTTAAACTAAGGTTCTTTAGGTAGACGCAAATATGCAGACACTTACTTTTTCTTTTTTCCCCAAAAACCCCTTAATTTGGACACTTGGTCTTGAATATATTTTATATTTTAATGTAAATTTATAATCAATTTACAGGTTGTGTGGACGTATCAAAACAGAAGACATGCTTTTTTGTAAAGTGTGTACCTCGGTTAGGCTTTTTGACCGAGTACATTGGCAGATGTTATACGTGCCTTCCTAGGTGCAGTTGTGTTTCTGCTCCGTGAGAATATGTATTTTGGTTTTTATTGTTTTGCTAAGGGTAAAATTAGTGAATGTTTTCATAAGCAGAGGAGCTATTTCCCTGTCAGAGAGCTCTCTGAGTGCAAAAGTGGCACAGCACACATACGAAGACTCAAGAAAGCATTTCAAGACTGCTGGTAGTTGCAATATCCCAGTGTAAGGCACCCTGATAAACTGCTGTGCAAAATTGTTCCATTGCAGGGCAATGACAGGTCAGTGTGGTGACATTAGGAAGATGACAGCAATGCTTGAACGATGATTCAACATGAAAAATATTCCCTGCCTTTTTGGCTATTTGGAGGGTCGTTCCAGTAATGCTACAAAAGAGTCACATTATAAAATTGTTGAGGTGAGATTTGTAATTGTCTTGGATAGCGTAGTTGGCTGACCTTTGTAAACTAGTTACTATGCAATTCACAATAAAACCTACCGCAAGAAAATGCCTGTATATTGGTTTCTTTGTCTAGCTGCCTTTTTTTAGTTAATAGGCTTGATTTTTACAAAGCTTGTCAGTAAGATTCTTGCTGTCTCAAAGTTCTGGATATTTTTTTTTACTATGCGAACATTTCAATCAAACCAAATATGACAACTTAAAGAGGTGCAGATGGCTGTTGAGCTGGAAAGGACTAGCTGTCTAAATTAACTGGTAGAAAGGGGAGTCTTCTACTTGGCTGACTGAAGTTCGGCTCTGCTAATTTAGTAATGACTTTTTCTTCAGCCGCAGTTCATGGCTTAAAGTTTTGTACCTTCCCTGCTGTGGATTGTGACTCTACTGATGGTAAGCATTGTATTTTTTTAAAAGTTATTCTAAGGGGCAACTGTAAATCCCCCCCCAAATCCCTGATTCCACAAGTATTTTGGATTTTTCTTTTTTTACACTGGGCTGTCGGTTATTGTTTGCTGTTATTTGACTTTCTCTTGTGAATATACTGGTATAAAAAGGAAAAAAATAATATGCATGTACAGAAAGGTGAAAGGTAAATCCTTACTTTCTCACAAAACTTATTTTCCACGATCTAAGATTTTTTTGCTTTTTTTTCAATTTCAGTTTTCTTTTTTCTTCAATTTCTTTTCAATTTCTTTTTCTTTCTTTTTTTTCCAATTTTTTTCCCCAATTGTTTTGCAATTTCCTGTTCCCTCATAACTTAGCTCCTAGCAGCTATGTTATAAGGTAAGTGTTTTAGGCAGATACTATTCTGAATGGAAAAAATGGTCCACTCAGGAAAAGCTGCAAAACCTATTTTGTCGGCAGAGGAAAAAATCTTGGTCTCACACATCCCTGTTCTTACATCAGGAATGTTTTAGTGTCCAAACTGGAAGGCTAAAGTACTATCAAGCAATAATATTTCAGATAATTGAATTTGGGTTTTTGTGAGGTTTTTTTGTGGTCATTGCATGGTAATTCAGGGCTCGTCTTGGATTTTAACTTTTCATTTTCGAAATACGAACTCTTTTTTTACACAGATTAATCAGATATTTCTTTTATTGTGGGCAATGGCCAAGGCACACCATTTATAATTGAATTACACATTTAGATATAAAGTTACAGCTCCATTTCATGCAAGTTTTTGCTTTGAATTTTTGACTTGCCGCATACAAAAAGGGAAGACCTTCTACAGTAAGCAGCCACCGTACGATCCCGTGTTTCATTGCATGGTGCTGTGCATCCTCCCTGCTGGAAGCCCATTCCTCTTCAGGGAGGCCTTAGACCCAGGGAAACATTTTCTTCATCTCCGAACACAGCTGTGAGAAACAGGCTGTACTGTACCAAGTACACTTTGTTGGTGTTGGTTTGAACTTTATTCTGCTCTTTTTTTCTGTTTTCTGCATGGAAATGTTTCAGCAAATCTTTCTGTTGGCTTCCTGGCTGCAATATTCCTGAAAAAAAGTAGATCTTTCGTGACTTGCAAAACATGGAAATGGGAGTTTCAATGAACATCTGGAAGCAGTGCCTCCAAAATTTTGTTTGCAGGTGTTTTTCAGCCACCCAGCAGAGCACAGAAAATGCCACGGTCACTGTTGGTGATGGACACAGCTCAGATACAGGCTGGACAATACTCACAGCTTGCCTTAAACAATCCCCCGGCCAAAAATATTCCAGAAATGAGGTTATGAGTAATTTTTAATGATACCTATATTTGTGAATTGGACGGTTGACAACAAGAAAAGACAAACGTGTCACTTTTAAAATACACTCATTGGAAATAATTTTCAATCAATCAGCCTTGCCAAAAATAACCTATGAAAATAATTATGAAGGTCACTTTTACTTTGGGAATGGTCTTCACTGCTCCAGCTATCAGATATTTTTTAAAAAGTGTTGTAAAGAAGGATCCCAAGCCAAAATTTTCAGGATGCTTCCCATCCCACTGGAGTTGTGCAAGTTTAATTCAGTGCTATTCTATTATTATACTCAATGTATTTTTCACAAATGAGATAAAACATTTAAAGGGTTTATCCAAAGCATTGTCATGTCTTTTTCTTTGTTGGTAAGACGCCTCTGTTTAAATTTCTCCCTCATTCAGTCCTTAAAAACTTTTTATGTTCTGGGGAGGATGGACACTGGGAGCATGTGCTGCTGTAGCTGGGTGTGAGAACAGGAAAAAATATTTATCTTCAAATCAACAGAGTACTTTGGACTCGGGGATTTCTTTTTATTTTTTAATTAAAATAGGAACATTAGGTCATGAGCTACCATTCAAAAATTAAATAAATCTTTCTGGAAACATGGGGTTTTTTTTCTCAATTCCATGTCTATTTTTTCATCCAAAACTATTTGTTGGATTTGACATAAATTCTTGCATGTTTCTACATGTGTCTGCTTCTACTGACAGATAAACTGCATAGGTAAAAGAATTACTCACTCTAAAGCTATCACTTGCATATTAGAAATGTATCTGTTGCTTAAACAACAGCAATGGTTAAAATTACAGTCAATTTATCACCCAGTCCTATGACACAAAACCATGTTATCTTTTTAAAGAATATATATGTACATGTTCTGCTGTTTGCTTTCGAATCACCCATTGCTGCTGCTTGATCACAAATTTTAATTAGGGAGACAGTCTCCAGCCCCTGCTAGTAATTAATTGCTGTAACTTGCGTGTGCCTTTGTGAAGCCCGCAATGTGCCTGCAGATAAACAACTAATTAACACTTTTATACAAGTGAAATGGATTTCCAATTATTGCTATCTCCCCCCTCCCCCCTATTCTTCACATGCATTTTGCTTAGGCATTAGGGATGCCTCATGGCTTACCAAACCAGATAGCCTTGTCTTTCTCCCTCCACCATTCAGAAAAGATTTAATCCAAGTTAGGCTGCTGGGCTGCCGCACCTGCCCTCGTGCTGCCGTGCTGGTGGGAGAAGCCTTTCGAAGGACAGAATGAGCTTTTTATACAAAACAAGGGAATCAGAAAGAGTTTTTGGGCAGGAACAGCGGTAGTAGTTTATAATCAGATGTAACGCTGCCAGAGAGCCTGCACTGGTGTTAAGAGTCTGTAGAAGTATCCCAGGTCACTAGATTAGCTCAGAGGACTAACGGGGAAAAAAGCGACCAGCGGTATCCAGTTTATATGGGCACAAACTAGGAAATCCAGAGGAATCTGTAACACGGTGTATTACAAGCAGCACAGAGGTGCAAACTAGTCCTGTGACCTGCTTATCTGCAGAAAGCTGGGACTCGATCCAGCGACTTTGATCCTCCGAGAAAGGAGGGAATGCAGCATCATGTACAGCTAATTTGGTAGAGTTCACCTGGAGTACAGCTCCAGTCCTAACGTGGGCTGGATGGCGTGACCCCGCTGCCGTGTGGGGAGAGCTGCCCGCCTGCCCAAAGCACGATACTTCTCTTTGGCAGTGCCTTTCCACAGGATGGGGTTTTTGTCTTTGGAGTTGCTTTAAGAAAAAAATAAATGCCTCGCACTTCTTTTGCGCCTCAGAGGGACTCACCTCTTGAGCACAGTAGTCCTCTGTTTCCACCGATGTATTTGGAAATCTTTACAGCATTGCACTGGAGCCAGTGCAACTTCGATGCTTTATTTCTCAGAGGCACAGCAAGTATGGAACATATTACCTTACCAGGGAAAATCCTGACTTGGGTTATTGCTTTGGCACTTTCCAAGTGGTCTTCTCACACCGTATCCCAAAGTGCCTCACAGGCTAATAAATTACATTACCCGCAACCAGTATGACCTCAGTAAGATCCACCTACGGCCAAGAATAGCTCCGTGTTACTGTCAGTTAATTAGTGGTGGTATTCGTTAACTAAGGAAGTGAGAGCCAGGAAGCTATCCTTTACGCTTTGTGGCCGGTGTCGTGGCACGGCACGAAAGCCGTCTAACCAGTCGCTGGCAGCTGGCCGGAGCGAGGTGCGGTGTCTCCAGGAGTTCGCTCCTCTGGCCCGTGAGCGGGGCACGGCACACACCATCACCCTTGCGTGCACGCTACATGCGCGGTCACGCCTGGGGTTGTCATCCCACCCTCCTGCAAGCACGGCCTGAGCCACTGTCCCCTTCAGCTGTGCTCTGCTCTGACCTTAAACCTTAACCCTCTGTAATCTGGTGGGGATGGCTCCCCGCTCCTGCAGCCTGGTGCCCTCTGAGTTCAGGCTAAAGCTTGTTCCTGGAGCGTACAGAGACTGGTATGTCTAAACACGCCCGGGGCATTAATATAGCATTAGGCAAACCCAGTTAGGCCGTTTGCTGCTTCTCTGTGGGCCATCCAAGGAGTCTTTCTGGGAAGAGAAATCAAAGCATCCGTATCCTGACACGGAGCGAAAAAGGCGTCTCTGCTTGTGCAGCCTGACATTCTTAACACCCAGCCTTAATTCTTGCAAGCCTAAATGATGAACTGAGAGGCAAGCTGACGGAGAGCTGGAGGAGCAGCACGCAGCTTCTTGTGCTCCAGTGGGAAAATCCCGCGTTGGCCCTCCAGTGGGAAGGGCTGGGGTGGGTGCTGCCGGCAGCACGCAGAGGGGCTGGGGCTGCTCGCTGCCCCACTGTCCTGGTTTCACCTGGGATAGAGTTAATTGTCTTCCTAGTTAAACCACGACACCCACGCACGGCGCAGCCAGTGCCCAGCGCTGCCTTTCTAGCCGAAGGCATCCTTCCCCTGCAAACAGAACTGGAGCTGGGGCATTCGGAGGGTTTTGATCCATGTGAAAGGCAGGCAGAGAGCACGACAGGGACGTGCGTGAGCCTGAATGCAGCTGTCACTCTCAAGCTCTCGCAGATAGGCAGATGTGGTCTGATGGACTTCTCCCTGAATTCTCTGTCTTTCCGCTCCTTCCTGACTTTTGACACCTCTCTGACGGCCCACAGGGCTCTTTGGTATCACTCCTTGTTCCATTCAGAGTTCATCCACCTCTCTTAACCCCCTTTACTCTGTCAGCAACCTTCATCACCCTCCCACAGACAGCAGACACCCAGCTCCCTCCGAGAGCTTTTTTTTTTCTTTTAACATATGAAAAATGCCTTCCTGTTTTTCCCTCTCCTCCTGCACTCTGCTCCACACCACATATTCTGGAAGTCACCTTCAGACCACACTAGAGTGTTACCTCTATTGCCCAGGGCTGGGATCATGTTACAGCTTTCCTCTTCTCACTAAAGATGTGTGCTCTGATTTGAACTTCTCCAAAGTTCAGGGATGTTTGGAATCTGGGCTTTTGGCTTGGACCCCTCTCAGTGCCTCGTGTCGGCATCTAGGAGTTGACAGAAGTTGTTTGCGGCCGGGGCAGGCAGGCCTGCAGGATGCAAGTGACCAAGAATAAAAGAAAAATATCCCAGCACTCTAACGAACAAATTAAAACCGGCCCCACGATGAACCGTGCGGCCTTTGGAGACATACCAACACCTCTTTCTTTCCACCCAAGCCACAGGTCAGGCAGTGCTCACCTGGCTGCTGGAAATCCCAACAAGCAAGAAGATTTCAGGAGCCTCGGGTCACCCACCCCGGCCTGATGGCACACGCTTTCATATTCTCGCTTTCCCTGCAAGGGACTGGGCTAGGAGAAGGTGACGGAGAAGATCATCACGGAGAGATAACCCCATTTGGCATGTGGCTGCTTTCCCTTTGCAATGGCTCTGGGGAGGCTGGGCTGTGGGAGAGAAGAGGTGATGGGCAAAACAAGTGGGTTTTTGCTTTTTTTTTATTTTACCAGAGTAAGGTTGGACAGCTCGGCTTTGCCTCCAGGTCAGGACTCAACACACACAGGGTGGGGGCAGGAAGATAAGGCTCGTTTCAAAGCCCTTATCAAAACACAGGCTGTGTTCCCCTCCGGGCAGCGTGGCATCACATCTCTGAGCATCGTGGCATCACATCTATCTCGGGGCAGCGTGGCATCACATCTCTCGGGGTTACGTGTGCCGCTGCTGTGTGCCATCCGAGGCTGTGTTCTCCCCGTGCCCCCCCGTGCACCCCTCGGGGAAGGGATCCCGCAGTGCTGGCCGGGTATCTGCACAAGCCTCGGTGAGCCTGCCCGGTGTCAAAACAAGCAGGGCTGTCATTTTCTCTCTTTCTGCCTACAGGAACCGAAAGCTTCCTTCCTGCCCTTTCCTCCTGGCAGAAAATAGGCTGCTGAGAGAGGGGCCAGTGAGGGCAGGGAGAACCAGTGGCCCCCGCAACCCCCTGCTAGCAGGGAGCTGTTGCGGTCCGGGCTATTTTTAACCTGTTTTTATTGCACGCTGGCAGTCGCGTCCCCCGTTACTTTCTTCCTTCTCTGTGTCTCTGTGTGTCTTTTCAGCTCCTTCCTGCTACCGTGAGATGTGTGAACTATATATGGCCTGGGAAATCTGCGGCAGGCGGTATTTTTAAACCGTCCAGGCCTCCGGTTTGCAGGCTGCTGTGACGCAGTTTATCCGACTTTGCAAGTTTCTCATGGGAATGCAGGGTGCCCGGCGGCAGCCGGCGATGCTCGGCTGTTTATTTTTTGCCCTCCACGATGCAGCCCTTGGGGCCCGGGCTGACATCTCGAGACTTGGGAAGCAGCAGACCTTGTGTGTGCGCACGGGAGGGCTTAAACCCGGCTGTCGTCACGGTGCGGCTTTCTGGATGTCAGCTGCAAAATGACATTTTTTTGTCAGCTCTGCGAAATGAGGTGACTTTCCCACCCGGCCAAGTGTTGCCATCAAACCAGGGAGGACGTCCCTAAACGCCTGCCCTCCTGCAAAGCGCATGGCTCGGCTCAAAGTCCCTGTTCTTACTTTCCGTGGAAACGGTACCCGCTTCATCATATTCGGAAGTTAGCGCTGCCGAATTTGTTTGGGGTCGGTGCATCACCCAGTCCCCTGGGACCTGCCCTGTAAGCCCTGTACCCTTCTCCGAACGAAGCGAGGAGGCTTACGGAGGGCGGTGGGCTGCTCCTGACAGGCAGCGCCCGCGGAGGCTGAGCATCGAGCTGGGTCCTGCGGGTTTTGATGCCGAAGCTTGTGCGCGGCGATTGGGGGTCTGTGTCTGATGCGGTGCTCTAGCTAGGCAAGAGCCCTGGGAGGGGAACACAGGCAAAGCAGAAGGTAATGCCCAAGCCACTGGGAAGGCTGGTTTGAAGAAAAGGTGGGGGAGAAACATGAGTCCTAAGATAAGCTGAGGACATCAAAATCAGCTGGAAGGGGAAGGTTCACAGTGATGAAACCCTGGTCAATAGACATCAGGTGTAGAAAAGACTGAATACAGGAAGAAATATTTGGGAGCAAATCCTTTGACTAGCTCCACTTGCCCAACAGACCTTTGTTCTTGCCTCTGCCACAGCTAAAATTCTCCCTGAGTAAAAAGGTGCTGCTGAGGACAAAAAGTTTCCTTATGAGTTTTTTTTCTCATTGCCACCTTTTAATTTCTGGTTTATATTTAACAGAGAGAAAGTAAATGCTGTTCTGAAACTCTTTGCTGGAAACATCCTGTCCAAAAACATTCTTTGAGCATTTTTGCTGTGAGAAAAGGCAGGAGCCACTTGTATTGTCTACAGCATGAACATCCATTTTTCTCATGTTGCTGGGTTTTTTGCTGAAGTTCTTTCAGAAGAAAAATAATATGTTTTAGTCATTCACAACCTTGTAGATTAAAAATTCTCTTCAACAGATTTCCTTCTGTGAAAAAATGATGTCTCTCCCTGGGTTTCTTCTTCTTTTAATATTTGTGATGCATATAGACTCAAATTAAATAACCACTATCTGAAGTATCTTTTATATGACTTTACTCCTGTAGAAGAATGAACTTGCCTGCAAACATATAATCTATTTGCAAATATATTTGTGTTTCTCTATAAGTACATGCTTTTATCGATTATTGCCATTTCCTCAGTAAGAATCCTAACTCTGGCAGTGAGGAATTTTACTCTGAATCTTTGGGATGCAGTCGACTGTCATAGATTTCATTGTGCTTTGGGCCAGGCCCTTCTAAAGCTAATTTTATCTGAGATGCTTGATTCTAGGTTCATGAAAGTAACTGTAATTTGTGAAGGTTATCCTTTCAGGGTTTAAGGATTTACACAGTTTAAGGAATGCTAATCAGTGTTTATACGGTAATAATTTGACCTCTGCACTGCTCCATTCAATTTCTTTTAATTGCTAATCAGGCACAATATTTCAGTTTGCCAAAAAGTGAAGGATCACAGATATTATCAGAAAACCACTGGGTTTGGTACCGTGACACTAGGCAGTATTATGGAGAAAGCTGATTTCTCAGGGCCAATTGGACCAGTGTAGGAAAGCCTCTGCATTCAGGAAACAGTTTTTCATGAGTGATTAACTCCTTGGATTTATAAACATTTAGGTAAAACAACACCAAGGATGTGAGTTTGGCAGGGTTAAAAGAAAGCATGAGATGTGTTTATCACCAATAGGTAAGACAAAGGAGACAGATAAATCCTCATGACTCCACTGGTGAGAACCACCCCCAGGAACGACTTAGGAACTCGGTGATGTTAGTAAAGATGCACTCACATTTCGTAAAGAAAATTCGGGATAAAATTCTGTCAAGGGTGGAATACTAGATTAGGTAAAGCAAGGATTTTATCTTGCTTGGCGAGTGTTATTTTACAAGTAGGTGTTTGCTCACGAAAACTGGGGGTTTTCTTAACGTGGCACCATATCAAAACTTGGATTTAATTGTCTTCTTTCTATCAGAGAAGGCCTTAGTTTAAGCACACACATTATTTTGGGATCAAAATGGTTTTATCATTCCAGAGATACTTTCCCAAGTGTTCCCATGACATGCAGTGGTCAGTGGACTTTTAATTCTGCAGATGCCAATTAGAAAACAAGGCCTAAGAGGAAGTTCATTTCTGGGCAGTGAGAGCACATCGTGGGTGGCCGTAGACGCCACAAAGCCTACGACTTCAGCCACCTGAGAAATTAAATAATGAACCCTGACCGAGGAAGCTTGCGGGCATTACATCATTTACACATAAAAACAAAAAATAGATTTATAGGGCACACGGGTGGCTGTGACATCACCAGCAGCCAATCTAGAAGTCCCAGCTATATCCAGCAGACTAATGCCCTTTAATACCATTCTTTGTAGATCCCACAAACCTACCTCTCTGCTTTGGCTTTCTGTTTTTCTGTTGTTCCTACAGACTGACTCTGACATACTGACTCTGAGCTGAATTGCCTAAGCTGCAGCTGTACGGGGTGTGCTTTGCATTGGAGGCATAAGATGTGCACTGGGTCTTTTTCCAAACAAGCGTCGCCCTGGAGAGATGAACTGCTGCTGCGGTTTTAACAGGAATTGGGAACCAGCTCAAGGGGTTTCCAGAGTTCTGATGTGCGTGAAATAATTTATTATGGTGGTACTGGTTGCTCAGAAGTTGGGATAGGGCTGTTCTATTTCAGAAATTATCCGAAAGAGTTACTAACAGTCTGAAAAACAATTATCTGGAAAAACAAAAAAAAAGCATTGCCTAATACAAAAGCTGGAGAACTAATAACTTACTGCAGTAGCTAAGCAGCAGCAGAGCTGCAGCCAGCAGTGGCAGAGGGCATCGCTGCGGTGGTCCTCATTGGGAACGGTGAGAGGAGAGCCCTAGGACAGGCTTTCAACGAAGGAGGAACCACAGGAAGAATCAGGTGATTTTGCAAGGAGAAGGGCAGCGAGGCTGATCAGCCACAGGAATAGCTGCTGGCGAAAAGAAGAGGCATGCAGGAGGCAACGGGATCCTTGGGGACAGCGTTTATTCCGTGGGGTCTAGGGCTCCACGTACGCAAAGGCAGCTCTAGGGTCCTCCTGAGTGTAATCCATCTCCGTTGCTTTAGGCTCTGCAACTCCTCCCTCCCCCCCAAAACGCACCCGTCACCTCGGGGAGCGGGTCGGACAGTGACCAGCTCATCGCCCTGAAAAAGCGCCCTCCGCACGCTGACCCTGGGCAGTCTCGCTGCAAACATCTCTGAGCTTTCTTTAATTAAAACTTTGATTCGGGCTCAAGCAAGAGAAAACAAACATCATCTGGTTCCAGCGTTCAGATCCCTCAATGTAAGCCAGATGTCACAGCTGGTTCATACAACCGCTCTCGGTGTGGCAGCCGTGACCTCCTGCCGCACGCCACAGAAGGACAGCCGCTGTCAGGGATGAGCCCGGTAGCTGTCTCGATGCATCCTGCTTTCATATTTAGTCTCAAAATATGTTTCCTGGTCTTGATATTCTCACTCCTCTCTCTCTTTTTTTCCTCCTCTCTCTTCCCTCCCACCTTGAGACTTGGCACACAGCGCCTTACCCAAGCAGCAAAAAGAAGGAAAAAGAAAAAAGAAAGAGAAAAAAGGAGGAAAGCAAAAAAAAAAAAACAAACCAACCCTCTATGTCCCTTTGTTTGTTTCTAAGGCAACAGGTAGGAGATGCAGAGTGCTGGCATCCTCCCAGCTGCACGCCTGCCGTGTCGGGGCTGCTCGGTGCCCCACGGGGACTGGTGGGAGGCTGTCCGTCTGTCGGCACGGGCGCTGGGGAAATGGTGTGAAACAAATAACCCTCGCTTGTGCTCCCATGTCAGCCCTTTGTGCAGGGCCCCCGCTGCGGATGCCCGGTCCCCAGCTCCGCTTGCTGGGGGACTGGAGGCGGATGAGCAGGCAGGCAGGTGAAAAACATGTGGCGGGTGGCCTCAGATGCCAACCTAAAGGCTGAGACATGTTTAAAACAACAGGATTTGAAATAAATTGCTTCCTCCTCCCAGGGTTACAGCCGGGTCATGCAGGAAGGGGGACAGGATTATCACTTCAGGAAAGAGAAGACGCAATTGGCGGTTACAAATTTTACTGAAATAGATAAAAGAGAAGGCTTTTCCTTCCGTTTTTCTTTCGGTCTCTGAACTTCCTTCACCTGCCTCCATCCGTCGTAAGCAATCGTCGTGGGAGGACCCATGAAGCTGGGGTCACGGTCCAGTAACAGGGACAGGAGGACACTCAGATGGAACGGAGTTGAAGATGGGCAATGCTGAACCCAGCTGAGCTGTGTAGGCACCGCGGAAAGCCGTCCTGGGGACCCTCCTGAGCCTCGTGGTGCAGTTAGGGGCATGGGCTAAAGCAGAAAGAGGCTTGTGGAGAGGTTGGATGACAGCAGCCCGCAGGCTGGGTCCTGCCCCTGCCTCAGCGGGAGAGCAACCCGGACATAAAATCACTGTCACAGTGGCTGGCCAGTAACGCTTTTCCATCCTTTCCGCCAGATTAGGGCTGGGAAACCTTTTCATCCAGACAGGTTGCTTTGAGCTAGGCTGCTGGAAAATACAGGAGCACAGCAGAGGAAGAGAGAAGTTGTGATCAAAAGGTGACGGAGGCGTCTGAGACAAGAGGAGATTTACTAGAGGCAGGCTGTGAGGGCTTGGCCCTTTCCCTGCCTTTCCTTCTCCTGCTGGTGGGGGGACACGCTCCCGCACCATGTCATGTGGGCTACGCACCCAGCCCCAACCCTGTAGGCTGAGGATGGCATCGTGGTCTGTCTCACCGACTACGACTTTGATGCTCCAACCCTGACTTTGCCTGGATGCTTTCAAAGGCTACAGTTAAGTTACCTGGAAAGGTTTCATTGAACTGACCTGTCTCCATTTGCTCAAAAATATCGAGCATCCAAGTTCCCATTGTCTTCAAAACTAACAAGACTTGCAGAAAGCTCTGCAGAATTTATTTCTGAGGTTTTCTGAAATACTAATCAGCTGACGTGTCTTCCTAGCCGTTGCACTAAATTTCAGAAAAAGCCCAAGCAGTATCCTGAACGCTTTTTAACAATAAATTTAACTTCATCTGACTTCAGTTGATGTCAGCAGAACCACTGGTGCCTGAAAGAAAACGAAGTTGTTTGCAGGATCCATAGAGAGTGCAGGAATACTATGCCCAGCAATAAATAATTGCAATTGCTGGGTAATCTATGACAACAGAAAAGATGCCAGAGTTCAAAGTGCCAGCCTCTGTGCTTTCAGATATGATAGGAGTTTCTCTGCAGTCGGGTATGTTGCAAACCTAAAATTATTGTCAGGGAAATCTAGTGGAACTCTGTTGCAAAGAATGACAATATTTATTTCCTAGATTATGATGATTAGATTTAAATATGGGGCTAATAAATCACCTCTTGCTCAGTCTAGTTGAGTCTTCCATATGTAATAATAACTTTTCCAGGCAGAGTGCGTTAGGTATTGGTAATGAATAACAGGCTGTAAATTCATCTGTACGTATATGTGTGGCTATGGCTGTATGTCTGGAAGGTGTGAAGCATATGTGTGAATGCTGCAAGGGATGTTTAATGAAAGCAGTGGCAGTAGCAGCAAGAAACAGAAATACCCTCTGTGTGATGGTTGCAGAGATCCACCAGCATAGCTGCACGTACCTGCTGTTCTAAGAATTCCCTGTCATGTACATAGTACCCAGGCTAGGTTAAAAAGATGGGTTTGCATCTATATACCCAAATAACCTTACATGAGTAGACAAAACCAGCAGGATTTCTTACTACACTTACTTACGATTTTTGATACATGTAGCACGGTTAACAAGTAATTCTTGAAGCAGTAAATCTTTGTTAGTTTTAGAAAAGTTTCCTTGTCTTAGAAAAGTGATGCCTTCTATTTCTGAATTAACACTAAAAAGACATACTTAAAAATGCATTTTGAAACGCTCTTAGGCCAAGTTACTTGGATTTCCAAATTCGAAGCAAGTACACAACATGACTTCATTCAAGTTCCAGATAGGGTTTAGGAAGCATCTTGAAAAAGCTCATAGACTAGAACTTCCATTCATTGCTATGATAACATAAAATGTTACAAGTTGGGGGTTTTGTGGTTGTTTCTTTTTTATGTTTGGAAGATAATGCGTCCCAGATCTGTTGTACCTCGTCTTTATTTCCATCCAAGCCTTTTGTTTCTGTGCATCTTTTATTTTGTAATGTGGCTCCTTTCAAAAGAAGCATGATAAAAGAGAAAATTGAATCTTTTATACAAAAAAAGTCCTTCAGCTTGTCTGAGGTAAAGAACTGTAGCTTTTATTTTACTATATGGAACATGATTACCCAAAAACCAGTTTACTTTCCAGGACTGAGCTTTCTTATATTCTTTGCCTCTCTGTTTTTCACTTTCTGTCATGGGATTGTTTTAGGATTTCCCATTTTCTGAAAAATCTGCTTATTGCAGACATGAAACCCTGCCTACACAAAAAACTCAAGATGATGTTTTTCCTTTACAAGATATGTATAAGTAATTCTGGGACAAATGTGATAAGCAGTTACAGCATCGTAACACCAGAGAAACGTGATGTTTTACATGGTAAGAGATAAATAGAAATATGTTTTTTGCCCTAAACAGTGCACATCAAAGACACATAGAGAACCCCTGTGTTTACAGCTCACTCATGGATCAGGCAAAGAGGAATCCAGATCTGCACCATCCCATTCTTGAGAGACTCCAGCATGATCTGAGCAACACGGAGTTTATGTGTTCCGTGGCGGGAAGGGAGTTAGTAACTGACTGTGTGATGTCAAACTCAGGAAAATGTTGAAGTGTGTCCCAGCGTAAGCACTTGAATAATCACGTTACAAGTCAAATGTTCATACAGAACTGCTTTACACTGTCTGGCTCATAATATTTGGTGTTTGGCCAAATGCATAAATTAAAAATAACTTCTCCTGGCTCTCCTAAGGGTACCAGGACTTTTCTGTCAAAGGAAATATCATTTGCATATCACATGTCCTTTGATTGCCCAAAAGGCCTGTACTGAGACATGCTGATTCAAAATGTGGCTTCTCTTTCACAAACCAGAGAATACAGGAGGGCTGCTTATGCCGTGCAAGCACCGTTGCATTTAGGTCACTGCCTTTACAACGATTGCAATGGAAAAAGACTATTCCCCAAGGTTTGGGGAGAACAATTGCTTTCTAAGGCAATTCCCCTGCCAAAGCAGTTGGAGTACAGAATCTCTCTGCTGGTCTTTTTAAACCAAGTAGGGGTGCTCAAAAGTCTGCGGGTGCTGCCCAGGAGGGGGTTTGTAGCACCTCCGCTACTTCGGGGGATGGCGGCGGGGCTAGCGCCGAGGACCTTTTGGCAATGCACAGCATAAGCATCGTTACTGGTGGTGCTAGTCGTGGGGCTGTGGAGACCCGATGGCCAGCGTGGAGGTTAGCTCCCTAGGGATGCTCCAGCTGGGGCTGGGAGCCCCGAGCCAACATGCCCAGAGGACCAGCCTTTTTTTTTTGCCTGGAGAAGACAAGGCCTTAGAGGCACAGTACGGAGTACCACCCGGGAGGATCCAGCCCAAGGACATCATTCCCCCGAGAACTGAATGGCCTTTTGAGCAAGACAAGTGCCTTTGACGGGAAACTCGTTGGCAAGTACACGAACAAGCGGTCTGCTCCCACACTGGTGACGGGGCCGTCGCTAGCAGAGTGACAGCCTTCCTCCTGCTCCCTGCGTGTCCTGCTTTAGGGTTCATTAAAATAAAAGTAACCTTTAAACTCTCCTAAGAGTTAAAATAATTTCCCGATCTTGAAAGATGTGGCATTACCCGATGCTGAGACCAGAGACTTGTAACTATGGCCGACGCAGCGGCAGTATTTGCTTTTTACCCTTCCTTGCCCTTGTGCTTCCACCTGAGCTGAAGGGACCATCTCCGCGAATGAAAGCCCACTTCTGTTTCCATCGCTGTTTATTACCCGCTGAGCTTCCTCTGCAGAGACAGGAGGAAAGCAAAACAACTTCAGCTACGATTGTGCTTGTTACAGGGATTTTCAGAAACTTGAATGGCTGTTGCTTGACTCTATAAACTACATCCCATTGCCAGCTTATAAATTACCAGCATTATTATACCTCTCCTTTCAACATCGACTATGCTCTTTGCCTGCTGAAGTGAAGATGGAAAAGTAGGGGGAGGCACAAACACCATTTTCCAAGGCCGGTTCTCATGTTCTCAGGATTTCGTGCCCAATAGTTTTCTAGTCAGTGAGGCATTAAAATGCTGAGCTTTCAAGCCAGTAAATTGCAAAAATAATCTGCCGGTCCCCTCAGCACAGAAAGAAGTCTGTCCAGCTGGACCGTTTCTACATATGCTGTCAGGCAGAGAAAGATGTCCACCAATTGTCACCTCCTCCTTTGGCTTCTGAGGCGACTCCGCATAACTCACTGAGTGTGCATCGATGCTGCTGGCACGCACGGCAGCGCAAGCAGCGGGGAGGAAAGCAGGCACTACCAGAGGAAACAGAGCATAATGAGAGCACAGCTCAGCACCCTCCCACATATGTGTATGCACACACACACATACACAGTCACGTCATGAAATATGAGAAAGAAGGGAGAAACTGGAGGGCAGTGAAGCATAGCGGGTGTCCAGGGAGAAGGGGCTTGACTGTTGTGGCTTCTTTTCAACCGCAAGGATTTAATGCAACGTTAATCTCTGGTGCTCTTGACATCCCTGATCACGGTCTTCTGATTTCATCTGAGTCGGCATTTCCAGCACAAATGACTATTTTCTGTGGGAGAATTGATTCCACGGGAAAAAAAGACCCTACATCTCAGCTGGATACTGATTTTTATTCTCCAATTAATTAAAACAGAAAACTCTTTCCACCCTTGAATGATGGGAATGCAGAAAAGCTCAGGGATGGCTGAGGTTGGTTTTAATCCACTTGATTTCTGGCATTTAAGGGGAAACATAAAAGTGACCAACTTAAGTACATTTGAGAAGAGACATTATCTGAAAACAATTAAAAGATTTCAAGTGAATTATCAGCCAGGTGCCTGAGAATCAAATCCTTTGCTATTGATACCAGCAGCAAAGCTAATTTTGCTCAACAGCAGCAGGCAGCAATCTCTATGTATAGCCACAACCTGACACCTGGTGCTGTAATTATATCGCATTCCCCCAATTTACCCAGGACTGAATAGAGCCAACACTTAACAAAATCCACCAGCAAACCCTGAGGCTCCGATCTTGCCTTGCCACGCAGCCCATCTCTGCTAGCAGTAAGCTTGTGCTGTCAGGGCTGTGTGTTGATGCAATTTGCAACCGCTGTGATTTTATCTACCCCAAATGTTTTTATCTGACTACTTTTCAGAAAGCATACCTGTAGGGCAGTGAGGCTGGGTGTCTGTCTAGCTGTGACTCTGATTCCCCTGTTCTGTCAGAGAGCTTGTGATTTTGGAGCTAAGGAATTGCATCTCTACCAAGTGTATACACTGCTCTTCTACCCTGTGGGGTTTTTTTTTGTATGTGACATGGCTCCATGCTCTTAGACAACAACAAATTTCTGCTGCATGTGAGAACCAATGAGCAAAGTGACACTTCTGATCGTCTCTGAAACATGACTGGGAGCTGCTTACAAAATCCCAGTGAAAGGAGCAAATTATCGGGAATATTATCTGATAATAACAAAATACTTATGGTTGTCTAAGCTGTAACCTCCTTCTTTGGTCCAAAACCTTTTCAGTAAATATAGTCTGTCCGCCAACATGGTGGTTGTGCATGGTTGACAGTGGGAGTCCAACTGCTAGAAAATATGCTCTATGCATGCTAAGTGGCAGCTCTGTATATGATAAAATTATATTTAAAGAGAGTCATGGAAAAAAAAGCCCAAATACATATTTATTATCCAGAAATCTATATTTATTACAGTGTATTTACTGTACATTTTAATGTTGTTTTAGCATGGCTATGTGAATAGGACTTAAAGCCACGTGGAAAAAAGTTCAAACAAGACAAAAATAGTGACTTTAGAGAATAAATTGGGAGTGTAAAGTCATTATTTCTCCCTTTAAGCTGTGGTTTCTCATGGCCTGCTGGAGCAGACTAGTAACCTAAAAGCTGAAAAAAGTAGTATGCGTACTTGAAATGTGTATCTATCTGAACACTTGGGGTAAACTGTCCTTTGTGCCAAGTTTTCTTTCACATATGCCGTATGAGAATTGATTGCCTTTGTGATTTTTATCCTAGCTGAAACAAATGCACATGTTGTTCTTATTTGTATGAATGGCTAATCCATTTTAATATGCTGTTTTGACACATGTACATGACTTTTGCAAGTTAATAGAGGTGATTCACATCTGTCATGCCTTCCCTTTGGTACTTTTCCCTCTATATTGGCTTATATTAAGGATAACAGGGAAATACAGCTTTGTGCCAATGCTAACGAAGTGGAATTTTTTGAGGCCTGATATGCATCAACTTGGTACAGTACCAGTAACCTGAACATGCATCTCTTTTGGAATGTCCCTCTACAAAATCACCACTGTATGAAATTCCTTTAGGCGTTTTGTCTCACTTCCTCAGCTTGCCCCCAGAATGCCTTCTGCTGGAACTTTTTGCATGGGGGTTAGGATGAGGACAGCCTTTCGGTACAAGGAACAGTCAGGGAGATTTGTGGTGACTCCTTGGTATTTTTTCTTGCCACAAGGCAAAGGTCAATCAGGCATAAAGTGGCAGCTAGGAACATTTCTTTCCTGCTTTGTTTGTACGTGTCTAAACCATTTCTCTGGATATTAACGGTTTTCTCTGAAAATAAACAGATACCTTAGCAAATCCGCAAGTTGGCCCATGAGTCATCAGAAAGAACCAAAGGAAAGAATTCACTTGGCCTCACCTTACACACCTGATTTTGGTGTCATTGCCAGCTTCAGAGCAGGAGCCTGAAGTGGGAGCTTTGAATCATCAGTTGGACAAGCATCTGTTATTCCACTGATTATAGTGGGAGGCTATGGAGAGTCACCTTGGGCAAGACATGGGTCTCCTCCCTAAAGAAGTCAACAGTTCTATTGAATTTAAACCCAAACTCCAAAACTTGTAATCAGGATGTTCTTAGGAGAAGAGGATAATCTTGTGCTGCAAGAGATTGGAGAACGTCAAAATAAGAGTAATCAAACTCTAAGCTTTGGGGGGGGGGGGGAAATCTCCTAATGGAAACTGAATATTTTCCTGATTGTTTCCATCTGCACTACACCCTGGCTGTCCCATGCAATTGTAACCGATTAGCAGAGAGGAGGAAAACAATTTTCCAGAAATATTTTGCTGCACTCATGCAATAAGTACATTCTGGTTCACAATTACTTTGTATGTGAAAGCCAGGTCCTTCTACAGTATTTATATGAAAAGAGTTGTCTAAACAGGGGCTGTGTACAATGTAGCTGCCAAGGTGCTGTCCACATGAATACCCTGTGACATAGATTTGGCAAGAATGAGATTAGCCTTGTTATCTTGGCCAAATTCCAGAATAAGTAACGAAAGTTGGACAACCTAATTTTCTCTCAGTTTCAGCAGGAGATACTGAACGTGATGCTGCTGCTTTATATTTTAGGTAGTTGTTCTCATTATACAAGGGGCATATAGAATACTGCCCTCTTGACATCACATTTACTCTGGCTCTCCAGAAGTAGAAATGACAATTAATCATACAGGGCCATCACACCATCACACGGCTCTTCTAACTCTTTCCTAGTGCTCCTTAATAGCTGCTTCCTTCCAGTCAGGCGAGGGGAATGTCCCTGTACCCTCAGCAGGCTTCAATCTGGAACACTTTCTATTGACTTCAGAAAATTATCTGCTTGCTTTGCTGAAAGTATCTAAGAAAAAGTTTGTGCCCAGGACCATTAAGCCTGAGAAGTAGTACAGGGTGTACTGAAACTCATAACGATATAATACACACCACTAGATCAGAGAGCTCCATTGAAATTTTTTCTGGTGCTGTTGGGAAGTACATGGCATCCTGTCTTCTCATTGCAGGGTGAGTCCTGCAGCAAAGAACGAAGGTCAAAAAGAGCTAAGCAGCAGTGACTGACAATTAGAGCCTGTTCTTGTCGTGGTAGGAGGCACTAGATGTCCACAAGAGAGGTCTGGGATCCTTTAGGCAAAAGGTCTGTCCCAAAAGTATACCCTACACATGCCTTTGTGTAGGCAAAGACTTCATGCTAACAGCACATGCTATGGGCGCTGTTAGTCCTTTTAAGAGAGCTGCTGGATAAATGGAGCTGGGCATGAACAAGGGAGACTCTGCGTTGGTCTCTGATTAGAATCAGTGCTTGAGACAATGCTGGTCTCGCAGAGCAGGCATTGGCATGGAGTTAGGATTCCTAGGAGATGGAAATGACTTTTTCTCCAGGGCTACCACTCCCATTAACTGGAGACATGAGACCTCCTCCTTGCTACAAATTTGACTTGATATCGGACTCATTACTCAAGTTTCCTTCATTCAGGCAGTGTGACAGGCAGCAGAATACTGGCTAAACATCAAGCAATGGGTATAGCACCCTGCAGCTAGGATCCAGAAGTCGCTAGCCAGTCCCTCTATATAAATGAAATATTTCTAAAATATAGTGTCATGCATTTGCTAACTACCTACATAGATGACTGTACACATTTCATACATATGCAGAGCAACCACTATGCTGCAAAAACAGCTGACCACAAAAATATCCTCATCATTGCTGTTGGAGCTCTTCCTGCTTGCAGGCATTTTCAGCTAAAGCTGCGGGTCTCTTTGGACTAGCTAGGTTGTAGACCTCTTGCTTTCATTAACCTGTCAACATCCACAGTACTTAGCATTATTCAGCATCTTTGCTTAATGCAGAGTCAGTAGTAGCTGACAGGTTCCCTGCTAGTAGTCATGTACGATTTTCTTGAGCAGCAAAGCCCCAGTTTATGTCTCGACTGGTCTTGTAACAAGTCGGGGGGTTGTGTGTCATTAGACCTAGATGAAAACCCAAATCCGTACTATTTGAAAACCAAGTTGCCCCTTCACACAGAGTTACAGCACAGCCTCGTTGTGCCTGGCATCGGCAGCTGCTCTCCGCAGATGCCTCTGCCCTGGGGGACGAGCGCTCATTCCAGGGCTGGCCAGCAATGGCTCTGCTACCTCCTCCCACGAAAGGCTCCCGAAGGGAAGCACGGTGCTCCTGCCAAAGCCTCCCACGCGAACCTCGCACCAGAGCCTGCGCGGGCTGTTGGAAAGCGGCCCACGCTTGAGGTGAGCTCTGCAACACAAGTGCTGCGTGCTAATGAGTAGCCTGGGATCAGCAGCTAGAAAAGCTGAGGGAAAACTCAGTAAACTGGAATCATGCAAGATTCACTGTTCTGTACACTTCAGGTAAGCTTCACGCTGACAGGGAATTTGTTTGAAATGATGCCTAAAAGATAGAGAGGTACAAGTTCACATGAACCAAAGTGAAAGAAAAAAAGGGGTTCAGTTTTAGCATTAATCACGATGTGTCACAATTTAGCATGAAACTTTCCTAAACTCCCTCTGACATGAAACTAGGTATTAAAAAAAAAAATATCTGTCTTTCCAATGCAGGTTTTAAAAACTTGGAAATGGCCCTAAAATAGAGTATGTTATAGGCTTGCAGCAAAAACCCCTTCTGGCTTAACTGTATATATTTCTTAATATTAATTCAGTCTACTCTCAGTCAAGGCTTTCATTGGTATCAGTGGGAATTGTCCTGAAAAATGATTTTACAAAGGCTGTAAAGGCTGTTTGATTTGATTCATTTTTAATTACATCCCCCCGCCCCCCAAATCATCTTTGCTTCAGTCATGTGTTGTAACCCTTAGTACTTCTCAATGCTGCTTAAACAGGGATTTAGATGAAAGTCCTTTGTGGAATATGGCTTTTGTTAGAGTTAGGACAGCTGCTGAATTTCCATTCTTTCAGTTTTAAACCTGACATTTCTTTGCAGGCTAATACAAAGTACCAATACATACATGCAAGTACATGTTGGGGTTGGGGGGGGGGGACAACAACAACAACAACAAAAAACCAATGCAGGCAAAAGAACTGGATTGTAGATTAATTAAAAATTGTTTTTGAAAAATGTCATAGAGCAGCCCTGTCAGTTCATGTCCATTTAATTTGCCACCCATTTTCATTCATGTATTTTATTTTCTGTTCAGGGTCTATCTATTTTTTCTATTTCATTAAATAGAATATTTTCTTCCAAAATGTTCCATGTGCCAAAAACTAACGAAAGCCAAAGCTTTTCTAGCTATCGATGAACAGACCCCATTTTCAATGGGACAAATTCCCCTTTTGATGGAAACCCATTACAGCAGCCTTCCAGTACTTAAAGGGGGCCTACAGGAAAGATGGGGAGGGACTCTTTATGAGGGAGTGTAGTGATAGGATGAGGCGTAATGGTTATAAACTGAAAGAGGGTAGATTTAGATTACGTATTAGGAAGAAATTCTTCCCTGTGAGGGTGGTGAGGCACTGGAACAGGTCACCCAGAGAGGTTGTGGCTGCCCCATCCCTGGCAGTGTTCAAGGCCAGGTTGGATGGGGCTTGGAGCAACCTGGTCTAGTGGAAGGTGTCCCTGCCCATGGCAGGGGGGTTGGAACTAGGTGATCTCTAAGGTCCCCTCCAACTCAAACCATTCTATGATTCTATGAAATTACACTACACATAAATGTTATCCAATATACACAGCAATGTTGCCTCAGTGTCATCAATTCTAAGTGGTTCAGGCCCCCCCCCCCCCAAAAAAAACCCCCACCAACTGACGTAAAAAAGGCAATTTTTCCAAATCTCCTACAAGTTTATGCTATCAGTTTATTATACAACAAGTAATAGAGAGCATTTCCTCAGCCATATTATTTTAACTTCTGGGGGCATGTGTTGCATACTCGAATCATTAGCTTCCCTCTGAAGTGAGAGATACAGCATGATTTAGACAAATTATGTTCAAAATATGGTAGGCCAATTTTTTATCTGACATTACTTTATCATTATGGTATACTACATTTATTGGTGAAACAAATTTCACACTCTTCCAAGATTTAGATACCTCTGTACTGCATGTCTTATCCCCTGCTTTGTTATTCTTTGTTTCCTGCATTTCCTTGTAGCTGTTGCAAACCTCAGCAGACTGGTGAGACATATTGGCTGCCTTATTTTCCTTTTAACTATGAAATGGGTTCATTTTTAATGCATCATTTCTTTATGTGAAAAGGCAATTCCAAATGTTGAAGAACCCACCAAGGATCCCACCAAACCTTCTCCTCTTAACACTGAACTGGCCCAGCTCTCTCAGTCTCTCCTTCGAAGCCCTATGCTACAGCCCACGACCGGTTTGGTGGCCTTTACTGGACTGGCTCCAGTATGTGCACGTCTCTCTTGTACTGGGGAGCCCAGAACTGGACCCAGCCCCCCAGGTGTGTTCTCACCAGTGCTGAGCAGAGACAGAGGATCACCTCCCTCGGTCTGCTGGTGACGCTGCCTGATGCAGCTCTGTGTGAGGTCGATATGTACATGGGCAACTACAGAAGGCAGAGAATCTGTTGTACTGTTTGTTGCACAGGTAATATAACTAAGTAAGGGCAAAAAAAGTAAGGGTGAAAAATAAGTTCAACAACAAGACAGGGCAGGATTTCTGGAAATAGAAACAAAAATGCTTTTTCAGAAAAATGCATTTGGAATACCTCTAGTAGTCACTTCAGAGAAAAAGAGTAGTGATGTGTAAGAGGGATGTTGCGACAAGACTGAGACACACACTGATTGTGTTCTGATTTCAACACGATAGTATCAGAAGATGGAGGAGTGATACTGTAATGAAACTGGGATTAGAATCACTGCAGCTGCAAAATTTGCAGTAGTTCACATAGCAAATAAAGAATCTTAAAGAGCAAACTCGAAGCAAAACCACATAAAGCAAATCTGACAAATCAAGAAATAAGCAAAGCATGTTTTCTACATGCAAACAAGAAACATACACTTTTTTCCTTGTAAGTTTTACCTGGAAGTATCAGAATTTCATCTGCTTCTTTCCTGCTTTCAGATAAAATCTTCTAGGTCATCCCGTTCAACTGTTTAGCGAGTGTTTGCTCTATACAGATGTTCACAACAAATAAATACACAGTGAATTAAAATAATCTTTCTCAAACTGCTGAGACATTTCTTAGAGATACCTTACAATATTTGTTCTGCATTCATGCAGATTACTCTTCAGGAAGAAAAATATAGTCACCTTTGAATTTGTAACGTGAAAAATGTGTGTGTGCACGCATTCACGCACACACAAACATATTTAATGAGCATTTAATATTGGTTTAACTATTATCTTCTCTCTTTGCCTCAGAGTAAATACAAGAAAAGAAGATGACAAACCTTTTAATCTCATTACACAATGATCACTTTCACCACCATCTGATGTCCTCCAAAAGAAGGCCAAATCCTATTCAGGCTTACATACCTGCAAATCACTTAGAGATGTATGGGCATTACTGAAATTGCTGGGGGTAGAATCATCACACAAAAAGATTGCAGAAACTAGGAGCCCTCCTAGGACGGCTTGCCTACTTTCCGTGAGACTTTATGCTTTCACCAGCTGTCAAAGTCAAGTTGTCGTTGCAGCAATAGAAAAGACTGCGAGACCCCTGTACATGGGCCAGTCCTAACAAGCTGTAAGGCCACTGACAGAAGCAAGGGCAGAAATGATATAGAAAATGCCCCTTACGTGGACAAAGCTTCTGGAAAGTGAAGTCACTTGCCTGGGCTTATGTGCAAAACCAAGGGCAACCCCGCTCTGCTGCTGGCTGGGCCTGTGTGCATGCCTCAGTCACATCTTTCTTGCAGAAGAAGCTCCTCAGCTATGGTCTAGAGACTCTCGCAGACTTTCTGATTCAACCAGTATGGTTACCCATAACAATTTCATTAAACTATTTCTGTACAGTCTTTTGCTTGTTAGTCTTTCCCCTGGTAGAAGACTATGTTGAAAATAGTGTGTTCTGTGCTCCACTCCTAAAACAAACAACATGCAGATAAATATGGTGCAAAGCACTTACCACAACTGAAAAATAAACTTCTAACCACAGTGAGGGAGGGGAAAAGAGCTGGGTATTTTGTGGTCCCTAAAGGAAATTGAAATCTGCTTTTTGGTGGAGACATGGTTCAAAAGATGAAACCAACCAAATGGGGAAAATGTCTCTTTTTCTTGGGTATGCGCACAGCACATATTAATGGTTGCCATAAGTTAAATGGGAAGTACTACTGATATTATTGTCTGTTTGTTATTAAATAAAATCATTTAAGCTTTGTTCTCTTCTCCAGTGGATTAAAGAAAGACATCACCCTGAATCAAATCTGATCAAGTTGCATTTTAGCATATCATGCCTTGCTACAATACGCTGCAGACAGTGGCTGCTGCAAAACATTTTGTTTAGTGCCTTGTTTATTATTGTTTTCTAGAGGAAAAATGGTCCCAAACGTAATTTATTTTTCTCCAAAATTCCAAGAGTCTGCTATCGTTTAAAAGAAAACAGATGATAAAGACTCCTTATAAAGTTTTTTGTCTTCTTTAAGGGACTTCACAAGTCAACTGAGATTATTTACAAAAGCAAGAAAAAGAAAGAGAGAAAGAGAGGAGGAAAGAAGAAAGAATGAAAGAAAGAAAGAAAGGAAAGAGGGAGGGAGGGAGGAAAGGAAGGGGAGGGAAGGGAAGGCAAGGCAAGGCAAGGCAAGGCAAGGCAAGGCAAGGGGAGAGACTTTAAAATAGTTGGTGAGGTTATTGAGTTTATTTTTTAAATTAAAATTACTAGTATTTTCTAGACTAGTATTTGTATAAACATTCAGAAAGATATTTGTGTTTGTGTGTACTTCAGAAGGCCCCCAAAGGATTATTAGAAAATAATTCATATATGATATTGAACCAGACATTTTCATGTCTCCACAGACTCTCAGATGATTCATGTCCTTTCCTAATGACAATAATACAGTAGGCTTTTGGCCACTGTAGAGCTGGCTTGGGCTCCTGACCTGGAGATGAAATGTTTACCGCCAATCTCCTGGGCAACCATCTCCCCCTACAGGCACCTTTAAATAAATCTTCCCTTCTTTATTTCCAAAAGACACTTTGGAAATATGCCAGTTGAAGCTATTGAGAATACTTCCAAAAATCCTTTTGTTTAAGTCTTGTTTTCATAAGTATTTTATGTAAGACAGGCAAATTTTTCTTTTCTTAAATTTTAAGTAACTTGCAGATCTTAACATGGTTTTCTTCCTTTCAATTCTCAATGGCTTATGCCATAGCTTGTGGCATGGCACTTTGCCCGCGAGCATTCCCGCATTAGACACTGCTTAAGCACACAAATCCCAGCTGTCATCTCTGCTCCAGGGAGGAACCAAAAATGCATTACACACTCCCAGTCCAGCTTCCTCGTCCGCATTACGTTCCACACCCCAGGTACTCATACGTCTGCGAACCCCATATTAAAACCAAATTCTAAGAGAAAAAAGAATGATGGAAATATAAAACTGGTCCTGATCTAAGCTACTAAATACAATTTTAAGTGAGGGAGTATGAGAGTAAACTGCTCCACCATCGCCCAGCATACATATGCAGTATTTATGTGTAGAAACAGAGACAATAGAACCTGACACAAAGCTGTGTTCTTGGAGATCAGCTAATAATCTCCATGTTTAATATACCCAGAAGTCAATGCTTAATATTCCAATTGGTTTCATTCAAAGACATGCCCATCTGTTTGCGAAACTATCATATAAAAACAATGGTTCCAGTTCTCAATGCCTTATTCAGGCCTTTGTGAAACCAGTTACTGGAATTTTTATATCATCTGGCTTAGGAATTCAAAACAGGGCACAATAAATAAGTTATAATTAAAATTTTAATATGATGAAACACTCAGAATGAAAATTGAGTCTAGGGTTTTTTATTGTAACTTTGTAACTTATTTTTGTAACTTTCAGTGCTAAGAGGAGATTCCTACCATACTGTTAAAAGCTGTACTGTAACAATCACAACATGTAGTTTCTCTCTACATTTCCATACGTGCCAAGTAAGTTATGTCACTCTACCTTCAGATTTTTACCAGTTTGTATCTCTTAAAGACATGGATAAAATACTTAACTAAGTGCAGGCTCAGGTACCTTGTGTTTTGAATTTCAGCTACATTTTTAGTAAGTTTATATTCTGCTAAGAAAAGAACAAAGTGAAACAGCAAATTCATTTTATATGGGTGATCCACTCACAGCTTTGTCTTCTCTTTAATCTTCTGATCCACGGGTGCCTAAACCAGACCACTGTAACTCACTGTGTCTGTGGTGAGAGCAGCAGTATGCTCCTTCTGCCATGGGCAGCAAGTTCATCCCTTGGTGGACGGGATGAGACACTTTTGCTTTAGGCTCCAAACTTTGAGCTGACTCCCATTGTATTTCCCTTGCCAGTTCAGGACCTGTGGTCTAGTCTCGTCATGTCATTGCAGCAAGCTTACCCACGGCCACAGCTCTGCATCCTAGTCAAGCTTGTCTGGGCCAATGCAGCTCATGAGCCAGTCATGCACAGGACAACTCCACACTTACTTAGAGGATTTGGGCTTGGCTGATGCCTGAAAATCCAAAGAATTTACATGACTTTCATCGCTGACAACCACCACCACAGATTGCACGCCCCTCTTCTCTGAGGAAGCGACTTTGAGGAAATTTAAACTAGAGGGAAAGGGAAAGAAAAGCTTTTCCCTCACTTTTCGGATGAGATGGGTGCTGCCTCCCATGGGGACGGCAGAGAGAGAGAGCTCATTTCTCCCAAGCGTCCGGGTAACCTGGCACTGCTTCCTTGCAGCTGGAGGCAGAAATCACTTCCCAAAGATGCCTGAACTCACTGATTTACCAAAGTTATGAGCATTGTTGCTGTAACAGGCAAGGGTTTGTACCCTATGGTGAGTAAGAACTTAGAGGGACCAGGGAGCAAGGGAACCAGGAGGATTGAGCTGAAGGGAAAGGATGGTCTAGAGCAAATGGTGTTTGCTTTGCTGCCTGCGGGTGGTGACCAGGGAGAGCTGCTGGTAAATGGGAAGTGATTCCGATGGTCTGATCTTCCTGGGAAACTCCATATGCATCTTTAGGAAGTGAGTGGTGATCTCCACCAGCATCATTATATGGACAAAATAGCTACCTTTGTGGCTTCTTTCTGCCTATAAGGGCAGCCATCAGCACTGTAGGGGATCTATTCCAGTTCGGATGCTCCACTCAAGAGGTTACGAGAGCCACCAGTGCTCTGGAGCAGGTGATTTTTAGAATCTGAATTAGATTTCTTGTTTTCATCCAAATCCGAGTACAAAAAAAAAGAGAGAAAAAGTGTGAGACCCAGAGCATGTGATCCTGTTGTAAGCAAACATCAGAGAAGGCAAACAGCATCTGAGGTAAGGATCTTCCCTTGAGTTACATAAGAGATGCCACAAAAAACTCCTGTGCAGGCTCGGGCTTACGGTCATTTCAGCAGAAATGTTCTCTTAGGATGGTGTTTCAGAAATGCACAGATTCCACTACACAGGGACATGGACCCAAATCCCACCTGGTTTTTGTTGCTGTGACTCATTTGCTGAAATTATTAGGAGTCTCTCCGGTACAAATGGGAACACAAAGAATTCAATGCCTACTGTAATGTTATTTTCTCTGGATCCAATTTCCAGGATGATAAAACAATTATAGCTTCAATTCACATACCTTCACTTCTGACAAATTTTACAACAGATAGATTGTGAAAAGCTTAGGTGCAAAATTGAGCTTTTCAATGACAACACAACCCAGAGATCTCCACTGAGTCCCTCAAGCATATACCACTTCTGTAAGTGCTCCAGATAATACAAACCTGTTTAATCTGTGGTTCTGCTGAGCATTGTCTGTGCTGGATGTTCTGGAATAAGCAAATTCATGTGTTGAGGACTTAATGCCTTTGATATAAAGAATATTGAAATGGAGATGTGTGGGATACATGTAAAAAAAATAGATAATTTTTATCATTAAATGCATAAGGATAATTTCTGTAGTACAGGGTGACCAACTTCTGAGCAAACTGCAACCCTTAATCAAGGTCCCATTTTGAATGAGAAGATCTGTCAAACTCAGAGGAAAGGACTTTTGCTGGTACAATAAATGGTGAACACTGCTGAAAGGAGAGACTAGGGGACAGAGAGCAAGGATGCTACAGAGAGTCCCAAATAGTGTTAAAGTGGAGAAGACTGACAGGTTGTTGATCAAGAAAACAAAGAATAATAAGGGAAGAAACTTCTATGGAGAAAGTGTACAGGAATCTCAAACACTAAGGATGAATGGATGGATTACAGAAAATTTTTCAGCTTGACATGCCCATTTTCATATACAGCAGCATGTCCTGAGGTAAAAAGAAAGAAGGAAAACCAAGGAAAACATGGCCTATAGTTACTGGGAGTAATTTTTTAGCTACAGTGAGATGGCAGTAATAGAACAACGTGATAAGGATTTTGAAATCATGAAATGACTTAAATATAGCATGCCATGGCAAAGAGTAACAGAATGTGTTGGGATACCATCTTTGAAGAAAAGCGGTGGATTTTATATTTTAGAGGAGAACCAGGTATTTCGTTAAACTGCCTGTGTATATCATGATCAGAGGAGGCATTGCATAACCTACAGCTTGCTCCAAGCCAAATCTGAGGAGACTGGGGCAATGGCTGTTGGCTGGGGTTGTTAGAAATCACATACTTGATTGCTCAACAATGCAGTTGTAATTAGAAAAGTAAAGACAACTTTATGGAACAAGAAACAATTTAAAAGTTTTATGCTCCCCAATGGGATGGTGAGAACTGACAAAGCAGAACTTGGTGGCCTCCCTGCATTCCTTCTCACAGGGCATTCATGTAGGCTCTGTTACAGGCCTGGTGTAGGACTGCAGAGACTTTTGAGACATCCTCACAGACCCACAATGGACAGGTGGGTCTCAAAGATAATGATGGAAAGGGGGAAAAGGGTTTAATTTTGAATAAGAGAGTTGGAATCAGTCACATTGACAAAGCAAGCTAGGAACTCCTCTGATCAGGCAACTCAGCAGGGATCTCGGAGCATGGAAGATAGCTGAAGGATATTAAGTGAGCTGCACTAGCAACAAACCATTTTTTCTTTTCCGCAATTGCTTTTCCCTCTGAGCAGCATTGCAAGTTTTTCAGATTATGGTAAGTAAAGAACAGGTCTGGTTTGGGAGGCTACTAGAAGAAAGGAAGACCTAGCAAGAAAAAAGGACAATTCTAAAGAACCATCTTCATTATCAACTCTCAGAACTTAATAGCCAATTTCCTTGGCTCCCAATTTAGTTGTTTCTAGATGTGCAGTGAGTAGAGACACATAAGATTCCTCCTTTATACAGGGCACTTCTGATATTTTTTTGGCAAGAAGACAAAGGATTGATAAGACAGTAGAAAATGGAAGCTGTAAAATGTAGGTTTTCATTTCAGGCAGAAGGCTGGGAAAAACAGCAGGGAAATTTTTCTGTCCTAGTTGGACAAACATGGTCAAGGTCTCGACAGTAGCAGATGCTGAATGTAATTGCTAAGAAGGTTTCCAAGATGGACAACAGGAAGAATAGACTTTGTTCTCACCTTATGTCCAGCCATGGCATTTGTATATTAAAACCAAAAAAAGGTTCTGGCTGGCTGGCTGGATCTTCCACCCTCATGCATTTTATTACATGGCTGTGGATTTTTTTGTATGTAGCCTTTTGTAGGTGGTTGAAGAGAAGACAATACCAGACCCATCCAGGGTGAAATATCTTGGGTATCTATTAGCACACCCCCTCTCTGCATCCAGTAGGCATAGCAAGGTTCTGTGGGGTGGCCAAGTTGGAAAAGGGTCTATGATCCAGCACTCCACGTGCCATGGGTTTTCCACAGAGGTGGGAAGGCTGCTGAGCAGCTTTGGAAAGAGCAGGGTGCTGCTGGAGACTTTACATATTTCCAGAAATGAATCCTAGAATTGTAGAAATATAGAGCTGCGAAGTACCACAGGGGATTATCTATGCCCTCCTTTTACTCAGAGGTAGGATGGCATTTGCCAAGACAATCTGCACAGGAGGTTTATCCTACCTCCTTTCAAAAATCTGCAGTAGAGGAAACCCCCTACCCTCCCTAGGCTGTCTGTGCCACTGTTTCAATATTTCTTTAATAAGAATTGCTTTTTTCCTAATATGTAACTTAAACACCCTTTACTTAAAATTAATCTGATTATTTCTTGTTCTAAGACTTGCAAATGTAGCGAACAATAAATTAACCTTCTTTATAACTGTTTACATATTAGAAAACTGCCATCATGTCCTCCCTCATTTTTGTCCATTCTAGACTAAACAAACTCACTTCCTCTGACCCTTCTCATAGGTCAAATTTCCCTAACCTCAGCTCCTTCTTCCTTCTATTCTTCTTACTACATGCTTCACATGGGGTAGTGTCCCGGGGTCCCAAGGTCCCTTCATTTTCCTAGGTGAGATTTGGACTACTGAGGTCTCACCAGAGGAAGAGGAGACAATAACCTCCTACATTTTACAAATAAAAGTTCTGAAGTTAGACTCCAGAAGTATTCCTTCTTTGCAGTAACACTGTTCATCTACATTACATAAAAATACAGTGTAGATGGAATTCTGAGGTCCTCCTTTGTCTTGCTGTTGGATGTAAGGGTCTTGGTGAAGTCTCCTCAAACTGGGCTGTAACTTCATAATATATATTGGCCACATTAATATTTTACAACTTATATTCAGTTGTGGTTCAGGAACTGAATTGTACTGTGAAAACATTTTTATCTTCAGATGGGACAGGGTGGTAGAGTGACAGAGATAGACCTGCAGTACTTTCACAAAGTCGGTCAATGTTGTGTTACTTCTTTATATTCTTATAGTGTCCTATACACCACCACCATAAAAGTGCTGCCTGAATTTGCAGTGCTTTTGATTTTTTTCAGGTTTTCTCTGGCAGTACATGTAACACAGTAAAGAGAAATACAATCTATCTGGCAGTTAAGGAGGCGAATGGCATGCAGCTTGGACTGTAATTTTCAGAAAGTTCATGTGTCAAAGAGTAAGAAATGGCCACTCATCTTTCAGAGTAACTAAGCAGCGCCATGAAAAAAGAAAAGGATTTCTACAAAGAAAAGCACATACAAAGGTTCTTGTCCTTCTGCAGCTCACCAGGCTACTTTTACAGGGGGCTTTTTTTACTAGAGGTTTCTCTATTGGAAAAAATCAGGCAATTGTACTCTGCCACAGGGAGCAAGTTCAAGAAATAGCTACACTGAAAGATCCTCAAGGAATATTTTTCAGAACATCATCGGGCAGTCTTGTATTGATTACATGGCTGTCTCAGTGGGGCATTTTGTGCATTCAAAATAATAGCATTCCCTGTAAGTGCAGGGATAATAGTGACAGACATTTTTAAGGCAAACTGTTTACCAGAAACAGCCTACGAGAAAAGCACATAATAGACAAGACTGACCCTCAGGCAGTTGCTGTGGATTGAAAGAGACTCAGAAGTTTGGGGGGTTTTTTTGTACTGTTCTGCTCCTTTACTACCCAAGATGAAACTGAGAGATCGGAGACCAACTTGTAACAACTTGTACCTTTTGGACTTTTTGAGACCTTACAGGACACCTTTTCTTCTCATTCAATGAAAGATATTTTTGCCAAGTACGTTGTTTCAGATTGTTACAGTTGTTACCAAAGTTATCTCACCTATGGCCGTGCTGTTACAGTTCAAGCTGGTTGTTCAGTTACTGGCTAGAAAAGTCTGGCAAAAGGACGGCTCTGAAGAGGTTGGTAGACACAGGAGCAAAGGAAGAGAGAAGCAACTTTTTTTCAGTCTCAATGTGAAAACAGAAAGTGTTTGACATGCTGCCCTGGCATCTGTGTAGAGTCCATAGCTGTAGTTTCATTTTGGACATTTTGGTTCCATGAATATGAAAAAGAGGGAGGGAGGAAGGGAGGGGGAAGAAAGAAATACCCCGAGCAGAGCATCCTACAGAAGGAAAGTGCCCCAGAAATGACAGAAAGGCCTGTTTCAAAACCAACATATTAAAATCCACAGGATGCTCCCCATTCAAAGCAGTCAACGCTGGGTCATGTCCTGAGCACACAGATACAGGGATTTACTTAATATGTGAATTACAAAATCTCAAACGCCATGAATTAACTAACCCTAGCAATACATCACCAAGAAGGAGGAAGAGGGGTTTTTATCTGTTGTTCACAATTAGTTGTGTTGAGGACCTGCAGTAGTCTTGGGTTTAGCTCTACTCTGTTGAAGCGGATAACAGTTTAGCCATTGCCATTAGTAATAAGGGAGGGGGAGAATGATTATTCCACAGTTATGAACTGGGGAAAAACCCATGTTAAAGAAACACATTAAACAGGATGGAAGAGGACAGCCTGAAAGTTGTAAATTATTGAGTCCCATTTAAGTCCCTCGCACAATTGCTTTTTATTAGAAGCACTTTCTGGAAGATCAGGCATTTGTGACCTAATACATAAGGGTCTTCATTTAAAAGACATGAAGGTTGAGAGAATAAAGGCAAGGCATTCAAAGGAGAGATGTATAGTTTTGTCCTCTGCATAAGTTGCTCCGGAAAAACAAAACTCATGCCGAGTCACGAGTCGAGTCTTCATTTTGAAGATGAAGACGTTTCCCACATTTTTCTATGTTAGCCTTTTATATGTGTATCATGATCTCTCTCATAAACATTATTTATTAGTAGACAAGTTGCCTCCTGATGTTCCTCTAATGAGGCCAGCATATCTAGCAGGAGCCTAGAAACCGAAACTCAGCTGCTTTTTGCCAGAACCCCACATGCACACCATCACTGGCTTATCAGACATACACATTTGCATGTAGGATAGCAAAGATGTAAAACTGAGTTTCAATGCTAGATTCAGGTTTCCTTCTGCACTCATGAAATTTGCCCAAAGAAAACAGTGGTGTTCAGACTAGTGGGTTAGACAATTTTGCTTTGGCCACAGACATATTACACTTACTAAGATTTAAGGTAATGTTATTGTGAGTCATTTAACACCAACTGATTTAAAATAGGGTATGAAGGGACTACTAAGCTTTCATGCATTTTTAAAATGCAGTTCCTAGCCTTTTCTCTGCAAAGAAACACAATGAAAATATAAATTATTCCCCTAGGGAGAGGCATAAACAAAGACATGGGAATAGAGTATTAATTACAATGGTAACATTAAAAAATAATTAGTGTTTATAAATCAAGGGTGAGGTTTCATGACTGACTTAGCCCAGTCTATGAACAAACCTGTGCCAAAGCCATGGTCCGTCCTTCACTACCTCCTGTTACACATCTCCCCACGGCCCTTTACTGACATTAGCAATCTTGGGATCACACACCAAGTCGGATCAGCTAGGTAAGCAAAACGAAAGTGAGACTAAAACAAATCCAAATCAAACCTCCTCCCTACTTAGTGGTATGTGAGGGTGAAGGAAAAGCTGCAAGAGCTTAAAGGAAAGCAGCAAGATGGACAAAAATGTTGAACACCTTGGGCAAATAACTTCAGCTGATATAAATCTAACACCAATAGAGTCCAGTATATTCATATCAACTGAAGCTGATAAAAATCAGCCGTTGTTGTCAAATTACTTCTGCAGCTAATCTCCAGTAACCACGGTCTTCATCAGAGCCTTTATTTCACATGCTTCTACACACAGCGATGCGTTTCTTATCTAACATTGCTGCTTTTCCAAGGTGACTAAGAAAGCAGCATTGGATTATTTGACACTGAAATTAATCTAACTATAACACACTAACCACAAGTCATCCAGCCTAATATCTAAGTTAGTCACCCAGATCCCCCTGTACTCAGCGACGAGACAAGATAGCCAGTTTCAGGTCTGGTTTTAAGATAGGGGGAATAAATCCCCTTGGGGCTGCCAGCCCTCTCCATGTATCATGACTTCAGTGTGCTTAGATTTGATGTCTTTCAGGACATCATAGTTCAAAAAATCCAAAAGGTTGTGCTCAGCTTCCAAATTAGAACTTTTTTTTTTTTTTTTTAAAAAAGCTTGTTAAAAAGAAGCTAGAAGATGCAGCTAAGAATGTGATGGGGAACTCGGTGCTGAAATCTTGCTATTGATTCCTCACTTGTCATCTATTAAGTAAGCCTTGAAAAAGGTTAAAGGGAAGCTGATGTGATTAAATGGCAGAATAGGGTGCTTTACTAGACACAGGATACTCTTCAAAAAGATGAAGTTGTATCCAGGCAAAGAACATATACAGTAATATGCATTCTAGCATATCGAATATAAAAACATAAGTAAGCCAAAAGAGAGCAAGAAGCAAATGCTGAAGGAATCAAAACCAGGACTAAATTCTTCTAGCACATCAAGAAAGAGCAAAATGCCCTCTACAGAGTCCAGAAGACTAACTCAGAGAAGTTAAATGCCATATCAGGGTGTGATGTGCTGGTGCCCTTCTTTTGAAAAGGGTATATGAGAACTGGAGAAGAGCAATAAAGATGAGAAAGGCATGAAACATCGTCTACATGATGAACAACTGAGTAGTAGTAGGAGTCGTCAGGCTGGAAAAGAGACAACGTGAGTGAGATATGACAGATGTCTACAAAATCATGTGTTGCCTGAAGAAGATGCTTAGGAATTAACTTTTTTCTGTCTCTTCTAATATATGAACTAGGAACCATCACACAAAGGCAGTACAATCCAGGTTTGGAGCAAACAGAAGGAGATGGTTCTTCATGCAACATAGATCTATAGCTGTTCTTGTCCAAAGAAAGAGTTCACATGGGCTTAAAGACAGACTGGACAAGTAGTCGGAGGAAGGATCCATTAAAGGTTACTAAACAGACAAATTGCATCAGGTCCCCAAAAATTCTCCTCACCTAAAAAACAGTTGGATGTAGCAGAGGACTTAAAGAGGGAAAACTCATACATTCTTGTCCTGTCCTTATTTACCCCTAATCATCCATTTATGGACTGTTGGAAAAGGAAGACCAGGTAAGAGGGACATTTGCTCTCAATTAGTACAGACATTCCTGTGGCCACTCCTGCATCCCATACCAATAAAGTGATATGAAAGCACTATCCAAGATAGACACCCAATTTTTATACAACTAAACTAGGTAAAGTGAAGCCCTCATCTTGTATATGTAAGATGCAGAGATCTGCTCATCATTTTTCTTGTGATTCTTTCTTGAAAAATGAGTTGATCCTTCTTCCATTTTCAAGCAGTTCACAGGGTCACAGGGTCTTGGACATGCACTAGTCCCCAGTTCTTCCCATCTACTTTCCGCATGTTTTCTTGTTAGGTTTTTGGCGGGGTTCGGGTTTTGGTTTTTTGCATTGTTTTTGTATTTCTCAGCGGAGTAACATTCTGTCTCCAAATTTTCCACTTCCAATTGACAAATATTATTTCATCTAGTATCATTTTTAACACATAAGCCAGTCTAATGTTGTTGGTTTCCTAGCAGCTAAACCCTAAGGATTCCAGCAGAATTCAAGAGTTCAAGAGGTGTACTTGCTTGTTTAAATGTGTTCTCCTTCTGCATGAGGTAGAGTGTTTGAGTGTGTGCACATATACCTGCATAGCTCTGCAGGAGAATATACACTTCAGCTCTTGCAGCAGCAACTTGTAAATGCATAATCACGTGTACAAGCTGGCAAGGTTCTAGACTGTGAGGTGGCTCTATGCTATGATATATTTTAAAAATAATTTATACTCAAAATTCTGTATATTAAAGACATTTTTTTCACAGGCTGTCTGAACAGAAAGCACTAGCTCCTTGAGAGCAGTGTCAGAGTCAGGACATGCATTTTTTTAGGATAGATTTGTCAACAACTCATAAAATCTAGTTTCTAACCCTGATGGACTATACCGTGGAAAAGCACTGATTAGTTAACCTCATACATGTGTGTAGGCAGATGACTGTCAATGTACTTTAAGGAACATTGCAGGTACATCATGAAGAATATGACGTGACTATAGAGGTGAACAAATGAAAAGGGCTTTTTAAACCATTAAAAAGAATTCCAACCTCACATAGTGGTTCAGGTGTTTTTCTTTCGTTTGCTTTTATGTGTGTGCATGTGTGCATATTTCATCAGTGCTAGAGGAATTATTTTTGAAAACAGAAGACTGTAACTCCTCAATAAAAGAGCATACACTCTCCAGAAAAAGTGAAAATGTGTAAAGCCTTAAGTCAAGATGTTCTGCCTTTCTTTCCCTAGCCCTAAACCTCTCCATCTTGCTAAGAATGTCAGAATTTTACCATGGAGGCAATGACAGTATAAAGTAACTAGGTAAAGCCAGTAAAAGCCTATGCATACAGTTAGTTGACATCAGCAAGAGGTGTCATGCTCAAAATATGTGCAGATAATGTGTATAAGATTGTGCAGACATCTGGTAGAGAGAAAATTTTTACTTGCATCCAGTACCGAGACAGACAGTAAGATTGCTGTCTTCAGAGCTATAAAAAAGAACTCATATGGTTATGCTGAACATGTGGTTGCTCAAGGAAGATGTTTCTCAAAGACTGGCAGGAAAGGGAAAACACAACCAGGACTGCTTTCGTATTTCCATGTTTAGTGGTTTACAATTGTGGAATTTGGGGCCTGCTATCTATTATAGTGGAGGGAGTATGTAAGTCATGGCATCATCTGGTTTAAAGGCCCATAGCTGTTGTTCTTTTCCATCTAGGATCAGACAAAGCGGCATGAGGCTCCACATAATTGAGAGCAACTATCCCACAGTGGCAAGGAAAGCAGAAGAGATTTCACTGGGAAGCAGGACTGACTACAGTACTTTAGAGACATGATTGTAAACAGAAGAAGCAAACCAGAGAACGTTTAACAGGAAAATAACACCCTGACCCTCTCTGCATTAAACGCTATCAATCAAGTTTAAATTTAGCTCCTACATGGTCCCAGATGAAAAGAAGGCAGTAGGGGCAAGGAAAGCTTAACGCCTGAGAATATTTGTATTGCATGGCAAGGAAAACAAGCCTAAAGTCAACAAAGGGCAGCCTGTAAAAACAAATAGTCCTGATGAGAACGGCGCTGCCACCAGAAAGCACATTAGCAGTCAGAAGCAGAAGAACCGTCTCTCTGCTGCGCCTTTGCTGCCTGCCCCCAGCCCAGCACCACCGCAGTGCTTCTGACTCAGCTGCTGCCTCCCTCCTAGCGCAACCCCTGAGCACTTGCCAGTACCCACACAATGCACGCCCTCAGCACGAAAAGTGTTTCCCTGGGGTGGGCTGGGCTATAGTGGGAGGCAGGAGTGGAAAAAGAGCAGGAAATATCTGAGGGTTTTTTCAAATAATAGTAGTGTATACATACACACATAGTAATTGTCTTTATCTGTTCTAAGATAAAACAGCAGAGGGAAATTTGGGTGTAAAATGATGAGAATAAACACTGCCATGCCCACCGGCAAGCACATGGGATTTCAGAAGTCATGTGAATTCCAAAACCAATGTCCCGTCTGTCATCACCTATTCACTGGAGGGGGGAGTCACAGCTGTAGGGCAATGAGACACTCCATTTCGTCCCGGTGTATGGGAAAACACAGCCGTGCATTTGGACAGAGCTGAGATACTTGATCAGTAAGGAACAAAAAATACATTTTTTAGCCTTGAGAGGCAAGATGTAATTTTCACAAATCTGCATTTACATACCTGAAAATGAGCGGTTTGATGATGCCAGAGCCCATTTATAGAGCAGTTTGAGATTTTGCGCCTGTGGGTTTTATACTGGTCACAAAGATCTGTTTTGGAGATCAAGTTCATCTTAACATGTGGCAGAGTGTTAGGTCTCCAAGGCGACGAAGTCATATCTGCAAGGGTTATAAAGGATGTCAGACATCATTTTTTTGTTTGCAAATGCCATTTTTTCTGTTTGTCTTCTCTGTTCAGACCACCAAACTGCGGGACAAATGCACAAAAAGGTAAAAATATCTGGGAAGTTCCTCAAATGTAACAAGCTGAAAGGGAACCTCTGCTCTCTACAACAATCTGAAAACTTTTCTGCATCATCATACCACCTTTCACCTTCCCAGCTCTACTGCACTATTTGATTGACTCTACTGCACCTCCTCCAAACCCACTCATGCACATTTAGCAGCTAACACCTGGGCAGTGTCCTAGTGCCTTGACTACTGGTATATATTTATGTACATAACCATATGACCACACACAGTCTTTATTTTTCATGAGCTTTGTGGTTTTGCCTGTATTAGCAGAAACTGAGGTTAGTAGATGCGTTGCCTAGGTCAAATACATTGACTATCTATTCCCTCATGAAGAAACCCACTGGATTGTGTATAATCTGGAATAGGTGGCAGAGCTAGACCCTACGCAGCTGGGGTAAATGCTGATTCAGACATGGCCCTTGTAAAATCGGTGGCAAGGTTCCAGTCAGTTCAGCAGAGAAAACCCTGCTCCAAGGCTGACTCTTCAATTCCTTACCTGTTACCTGTTCTCCCAGGGTGCAATGGGAAGATGAAGCTTGAGATAAAACTCTTGCATTTAAAGTGCCTGTATTTTATAACATACTAGTACACAGCTTTGAGTTGGCTTCATTTTCTGATGTCTGTATCATTTATTTATCCACTTAGATGTATGCAAAGTAGAAAGGATATCCATCAAACTAGAGGACCCATCCACCATATATGCAAATTTAGAAATAAATTTAAATACAGTGTAAGAAAAAAGCAACTAAGACTTGAATCCTACCTCTTGGAAAACACATTTAAAATGAAATAGTAAGAACGTAGAACACTCTTCTATATGCAATTTTCATTTTATGACAGACATAAGCTACAGCAGTATAATTACAATTACGCAGCTAAACTATCTAGCATTTCTGACAATAAATAAGAAAGTTTGAGGTTCAAGAATTTGCAATGATACTTATAAATCTATCACTTTAGGGCTTTGATTTCATAAATCTGTAATCTACAAGCTGATTTTCTTAAGGGTAACTTTTACCCTACAGATTGTAGAGTTAAACTGACTCCATCCATGTTCTTTTGGGTTTTTGGCATTGTCTTCAATGGCAACAGGAGCTATAGCTGAATTGCATTTTTTTTTTTTTTGCAAACAGAATGAGGAAGTTAAAAAACAGGGCCAAGTACCTATTGTGCTGCATATGTTGAGATGACTGGGAATAAAGAAGAAAGAAAAAAATTAAACCTACAGTATTAATTCACTTGTTCATAAAAAAACCTGATTCCTCATTGCCTCGCAATATTTGCGTGCTCCTGCTTTGGGTTTAGAACAACAGTTCTGTGAAAATGAATTTGAGGCTCTTCCCCTAAAAAAAATTCAGATAATAAAAAGAAAGTATGAAACTAACAAGGAAGAAAGGTTGAAAGTTCCCTATGGTGCTGTGAAGAATGTGGGAAAATCACAGAGAGTATTGGACTGACATATTATTTTCCAGTGGTATTTAAAATAAAGTCTCCTTTGAAGTCCCATGAGAAACACCCTTGTCCTGGTATGTCTAATGGAAAGAATGCTGGCAAAAGTCTTTGAAAAGTCACACAAGTGGTAAAATGTCCATAGGTAAAAAAAATTAGGTGAGTCCATACTCTCTTTCCCAGCTCTATGGCATGATACCAGGCTGGTATTTCCCTTCCAAAAAGGTGCTCTTCTGACTTGGCAAATATGATGAGGAGGAGGAAAGAAAGAGAAAACACCTACAGGTTGAGATTATTTCAGGCTCCACACGTGTTCATCCTTGATTGCTCAGCAGAGGCTGTGAACAAGTATGCTGGCTCATCTCAGTGCTGGTGGAAAACGCAGTGACAAATGCAGAAAAGCGCCTCTGGTTTTCCAGGGCTGTAACCAAACTCCTACTGTCCCAGTTTGGTAGCAGGCACTGTAAGATGGGGCACAGAGCAGCGGGAAACACCTCCCGCGGCTCCGGTTGCGTGGCATTGCAGGGTGCCCCCGGGCCGGCTTTATGTGCCTTCCTGGCTGCAGACCTGAATGGGAATGGAGAAAATAAAGGGCAGAAATGGTAGGAAATGGTGGCAGACGTTCAGGATCTCACAGGGTTTTACTGATGTCAACTTGCCTTCAGACAGCCCTGCCAGCAGAAGTGTGTGAAGATCCGTTTGGGTGAAGCTATGCCTCCGCGGGGTGCCCGAGACCAGCCACGGGACCAGAGCTGGTGGGTCTTGACCTCCCTCTCCATCCTTCTCCCAAAGGGCCCGACCACCGTCTGAGGTTGCCTGAGTGCCCTCAGGAGCTGTGCGGCTTCGGGAGCGTTTCTTGTATTAAACCCTTGTCACAGGTCAGTTACTTCCCCCAGTTGTACTTCCCCTAAAAATACCCACGTCTTGTGGCTTCTGTAGTCACATAACTTCATGTCTCCGTTACTCCTTCCCCAGAGGAATGAAGTATGTCGAGCTGCTGGCAGTTAAACTGTATTTAAAGACATTTTTATTTTCTGAATCATATTCAGCGTGATGCTTGTTTTAATTATATTTTATGCAGAGTGCTGTAAGATGCATGCATGAAAGCCTGTCCGTAAATAAACGTGTCTTTAAAAGCCCTTGTTTATTTTCCTTTAGTCAATTCCCGCTCCTTCCCCGAGGTGCACAAAAGCCGGGATATACGGTCTCCGAAGCCCAACCACAAAAACCCAGACACCACACGATAGCAAACAGCCTCTTCGCACCCCTGCCCCGGCGCCGGGGGGGGGGACGCCTGCCCTGGGGCCTCCAAAATGGGGCGCAAGCAGCCAGGAGGGATCGACTACCGTGACTACCGTGTCTTCTGGTGGGGCAGGCTTTCTCCAAAAACCGCTCTTAGGGCAGTTGGGGGGGGGGGGGGAGGGTGAAGAAAAAAGCCTAGCCGGGGAAATAACACGGTAAACGTGCCGCAAGCGGCCAACTCCTGCCCCTGGAAGGCACTGATGGCCGCAGGCACTCTGCCTGTGGGATGGAGGTCCCGGTGGAGGTGCTGCGGTTCGGCTGTTCCCCACGCCGGGGCTCGGACCCTCTCGGGGCACCCGTGGGCCGGGGGAACATCACCCGCCATCAGGCCGGGGCGATGGCAGGGGAGCCAGGCTCGGGGGCTGTGTGTGTGGGGGGGGGACGGATCAAACAGCAATGGCAGGCGTAGGCCTTCCCCGTCAAAGGACCTCTTTGAGGCCGATAAAAAAAGCGATTCGTTTTCCGTCCCCGGTTGGGCCCTGATGGAAGAGGCGAGGCTGAGAACGGCCCCCAGCTGGAGGGCGGCCAGGGGAGGCCGCCCTGCCGGCTTTCACAGGACCTCTCGCTGCCGACGGTCACCCGCGGGCAGCCTCCAGCGCAGCTCCCGCCGCCCGGTCATGGCGGACCTCCTCCTCCTCCTCCTCCTCCTTCCCCCCCTGCCTGGGGAGCCGCCCCGCGCTCGGCTCTGCCAAACCAGCTGTCTCCTGACGGGAGAAAATAATCTGGGATCAAGGGCAGGAAACTGGATCCGCACACGCAGGCAAGATGAGAAACTCATGTTTTGCGGCAGCCCCCCCCCTCCGTTGATGCCCCCCCCCCCCCCCCCCGCCAAGCAAAAAGAAATGAAAATAAAACAAATGGAATAGAAGCAGGTACGCCCCGCTGGGGTTTTTTTTAACCTTTGTGTGAAAAAAAAAAAGAAGAGAAAGGAAAGAGTCCAAGTGCATTTTTTTTGGCATCGGTGCTCTCCACTGCTCCCGTTCCCACGACAGCTCCCGCGCCCTCGCCGCGAAACGCACGTGGCTGTCCAAACACCCAGGGCTTTTACGGAGAACCGTGCCCCGCAGAAAGGCAGGGCAGCAGCCCTTTACGGCTGCGAGCCCCAGCGACCGCCTGCCTTTTGCTCCTGCCCCTCGCGCATCTGCGTTTCAACACCCCAGTGATCCTTCCCGCTGCGGCTCACGCTGCCTGGAAGTGTTTTGAGTGACCGTATGCGTCTCTTAGAAGAAGAAAATGGCCTTTAATATGTTTCTGGAAAAGAGGCAATTAAAGAAAAGCAAGCCACAAGGCTTCTGAGCCGGCCGGCCAGCCGGCTGGAAAGCAGCTACCAGTCGGTCCTGCGCAGAGCGGTGGCCGACTGCTGGGAATGAGTGGAACCATCTGGTCCCGCTGCCCTCCGGCCCTGTCACCCTCGGGGGGGTGTTTAACGGGGATGTGCTCGCTGCTCCAGCACCATTGCCCTAGCAACACAACCAAAGTGATTGTCAACATGCGAGCGATGTGAATGATGGCGCCTTGTCCGAAGAGGTCTGGATTGCATGTGTGGTTCTTCTTCACAAAAGCCGGTTTCACCACTCGCCTCACAAAGAGCCTGAGCGGGAAACCAGGAGCTGGGAGGGAAACTTCCCTGGGAGTCAAAAGCATATTTTTCTTCTAATTGCATAGGAACTGCCTCGGCCTTTTGGAATCAGTGGCGTCTAAACTAATAAATAGTACCAGTCTAAAGCTGAGGAGAAATAGCTACAATTTTAACAAGTGTCTGCTATTTTTAGGTCAAAAGAGATCTTCTGCAGAGGCGCTGGAAGCCTGCTATGCCCTGCCACAGGACTGTATCAGCCTTCTGAGGGCCCTTCTATTTCCTTAAACCTTTACTGAATTAGGTCTAAGGAAACTGCTTATATCTCCTCATTGTCTTGCTGTCACTAAGTTTAAATGGAAATCTATTCACTGAAATCCCTTTTTTTCATCAGCCATTTTTTCCCAGATCGGATCAGATGTCAATACTGTCTTTAATGGGAAGGAGCAGGGTCATGCCTGAACAATGTTGTGTTCTTTTAATGAACAACACAGGTTTCCGCAGCTTACTTTTCACGCCCTCCTGTTCCCACAAAAAAAAAATCAAATTCCTTAATGCTATCCCTTATGACGCTTTCTTCTCTCCTTTTCCTGCTCTGGTTCATGTCAAAGTGCATGTTTTCCCATAACCAACTCATCTTGATGCACATCTGTCAATTAATAATGCAGATGCTCTCCATAAAAAAAAAAAAAAAAAAAAAAAAAGGCAGCAAAATCTGCTCATAAAAAAGGCACAAATACATGAAACCTTTTCATTACCTGGCATAAAAATGACACAATGGATGAACTTTGCAAGAATTCGTTGCTCCTGCGAGACATAGCCCAGTCCTTCCTCAATCAGTGAACAAATCTAAAGCAGACAGATCTAGCGGAAGAAAACAGAACTCAGGAGAAAAATTGATCGACTAGATGGAAAGATAAAATCCTAAAGGTCCTTATGCAGTTTCAACCTAACCCAGGTGGCACCTAAACTTAAAGAAACTTTATATCCTAAAACTGTACAGACATCTGAAAGGTCTACCATGGGCAATGAACAAAAGTATCTTGCAAGTTGGATAGCCAAGTTCCAACTGACATCTAAGCCTGATCAAGGTCCAGGGATGTGTCTTTCCTTCATCTAGGTCTTTAGAGATGCTCAAACAAAAGGTGTTCTTGGAGTAGCCTCAAAAATCTACTATGAACTGGCTACCTACAACAAGCAGCATCACGGAGTTTTGGGTTGGGTTGGGTTTGGGTTGTATCAATCCCTTTAAATAGTAATTTAGCAATCAGATTACACAGCTAGACCGTGGAGGACCTGAGCTTGGCTTTTCCCTTTCAAATCCCCAGTTCCTATGAGGCTGCGCTGACTGCCAGACTATAGCTTAGTGTGAGAGGGGCTCTCTCTGCCTCTCCTGTTAGTGCTGGATTCAGAAGGCTGGGGGGGGAAAAAAAAAAAAAAAAAAAAAAAAAAAAAGAGCAGTTGGGGAACTCAGGTAGGTGCTGGTTCCTGCTCCAAGGAGTATATTTTATGGAATGGCTCTTCCAAGATAGAAAACATGCCCTCCCTCCGGTCCATTCTAGTTGTAGGTGTAGGTAAGGTTAGCATGTTAACTTTAGGTTGTTCCTTGCTTTGGGTGCCATAGGGTGGGGAAACCAAGGTACTACTTGTAAGTGTCCTGCACCCTAGGCTAATGCTGTGTATGTACAGTGCAGGGAGTCTGAGGTGCCGCACAGGGATTCTGAATTCCTCTGTGGGGTAGAAAATCATTGTGATGCTCATTTTTTTGTGTACGTAAGGACAGGACCCAGGTATTATAACCTAACTCCGGGGCAGATTAACATCTCCTGTGAGGATGCGGGAGCCACCAGCATTGCCTGGTGTAGTATGTGGTTGTATCACTCCTCCACCCAGCCTTCTCCCCACCACCTTCCACATTCGTACAGCTCTCTAGCTCCCACAAAAGTCGCTGAGAGCCAGGATTTATGTGCATAAATACCTCCTTTTCTGCAAAGAGCCCAAAGTCTCTGTAGGTCCTCTAAGCACGCCTCCAGAGGTTTCTAGTGTCCCTGTAATTTATACTGTAAACTCCCTACAGTGGAGCAGAGGCCTGAGCTGAAAGCAGAGGGAGAAAGACAGAGAGCAGAGACTGTCAGTAGTATTTCTTGGTAGTCATCAAGAGTGCAACATGAGATGTTCCCCATACTGTCCGCACTAACATCTGTATACAAGAAACAGAGAGAGTTGTAGCCACAGAAGGAGGCGTGTTTTATGTGGTATACTTCTGTTTGGAGTATGCTGTTCTGGATGACTTCAGTGCATTTTCACAAGTAAACGATGTTCTTGTGTTTGTATTAAAATGTTAATTCATCTTTTTTAAGTTTTAAGCCACAGTTTTAAAGAAATATGAGAAAGACCTTGCCCCCTGCAGATGGGTATCAATCTACAAAAGATGTATATAGCTTGCAATGCCAGTAGGGCTGGTATAGGTTCTTTGATGCTTAAGTATAGGAATTTATGAAGCACATTTAGTGTTCTCCCATGTGGTCTGGTGGAAATAATGTCAAAAGAGTTGAAAATGGGTTTTGGATGTGATAAACATAAGTACAAAAGGAGAGTCAAGTCTTTAGGATCACTAAATTATATGAACAGATTTCAAAAACAGGGCGCTGCTACAGTCAGAAAATACTATAAAAATGTTGAAGGGAACTGTTGAAGGAAGAGCTGCATATCATGAAGTGACAAGACTGGCATAAAATGAAACAGGAAGAAGAGTAACACAAAGTTCAACGGGTCCAATTTATTTAGGCTGAAAAATAAAACAAGGTGCTGGCAAGACTTGGCTAGGGAGCACAGTTTCAAAAATGTTTTACCCTTCACATAAGTGGGCAATCTAGAAGTGACAGAGCAGCTGAAAATTTTCCATCACTATCTTTTAATTGAAAAATAAAATTTTAGGTATCTAAAAAGGATATTATCCTAAAAACATGAACATTTTGTAAAAGGCATTGTGTCCTATTTGTCTACCTTGCTCTTAGCGGTATTTGTCACTGATGTCTATAAACTGCATACATCTGCATTTCATGCTTTGTACAACTGTTTCTCCACAGACAAAAGTGCAACTATAACTCATACTTTTGGACTAGTTAGCATGTGCTTCAGGAGCTTTGCTTCTGTGAGTTAAGCATTGTAAGATGAAAAACAGATGATTAAAGGTTAATATAAAATTTTCTTCTGTGTGCAGAGGATGACCAGGGCTGACACTAGCCGTGAATCACCCACGAGAAAGATAAAGTAAAGCAGCACCTTGCACACTCCCTCAAGGGAAAGACAGGGAGAAGACGTAAAGCCTTTACTAGGAATGAAAATGCTGCTAGAGAGATATCAGTCAAACCAAGAAAGAAATGTGCTCACTACATGCTCAGGAAACTAATTTGTTATGAGAACTCATGGACAACAGCTGCAGATCCCTCTCTGATCAGACGAGTACCTCTCTGATATCTCCATACCTTCCTTTTCTGCCAGGACTTTCAGCTTGTGCGTGTACTATATTTTTCTGAACGAAGCTATTCTGTCAGTAAAAGGGTCTATCACCGTGACATCGTTTCTGCTATCTGTATTTCAAGTCTGAACTTTACTGCTGAAACAACAAATCTGTGAATATCCTTTGACAAAAATATTTTTTTTTCCCTTATCTGAATTTCTGCTGCTTTCTCTGAAACATTACCAGGATCCGTCCCTGTAACCATCCTTCTTAACCAAGCCATAATTATTCCCTGTGTCAGCTACTGTAATTCTCACTTTAATGGCCTCCTGAAGCCATACTCACTAGACTTTAAAGGGCCCAGAAAACTGCAGTCGGACCACATTATTTGCTAAGGGGCTTCATCTCTCTTGTCTTAACTTTACCCATTTACTGTCCCTCTGCCCACAGAATTCAAATCAAGTGCTAATTCTTTTAATTCACTTTTGGCTCACTCTGTATTCAGCCCTTGGCCTAAGTACAATTCAGTTTTCCTACCCCAAATTTTCCCTTTGTTATTACTCACATGGATCAGCTTCCATGAAATACCTACAAGTGAAAGTTAGAAAACTTTTCTAGAGCTTTCTGCGAATTTTCCCAGGTGAAGAGGCAGAAGAAAGTGCTTAGCTTTGAAGAAAGATTTCCATTTTTGAAAAGGAGGCTACCAAAAAAATCTACCTTTTTCAATTCTTTCTTGCATTTTCTGTAAGACCCAGGAGTAGGAAAAAAATCAAATAAACATATCAGTGTGACCTCAAGCAGTCCTGTGCCTATGCCTTTCCCTTCCTGCTCCTGGCCCCCTTACCTTGTAGAAACATGGGAATTAGCTCTTTATTTCCATTTTCCTTTTAGTTTTACACTCCCAATCTTTTTAGACATCAATATGCCTACTTCATGTCTGTCCTTAAAAATGCTGTTCACCTTTCCTACTTCCAGGAGAAAATGTTATCTTAACAACCTTGTATTTCTATTCTTCCAGGTCGTAGTAAACCTGTATACAATCAAATTTGTCTCTCATTTTTCTATATGCTATCTTAACTCTCTCTTGTGTACTCTGCCTCCTGTCTTTTTATACAATAATTGCCATCTCAACTTCTAACCCATGGCATAATGAAGGCTGCTGTAATCAGTTAAATCATATTCTTTTAAACTAGTAGACAAGTATATTCGAGAAACTGATTTCTGGGTCAATCAATACTTTTTAACAATGGGCTCTTATATCTCCTAATGTTCATGAAATTATAGTGCTAAATTCTTATTCTTGGTTTCATCGCTCAGTCCTAAGCACATCAACCATATGCGGTTGGAAAACTTTAAAATTAAACATCAGAAGAGTAGGGGGAGGAAAGTTTCCTTTTGCCTCTCAAGAAAATGCATTGTTTAATTCATTCAAATATAAATGGAATGCTCATACTAAGCCACTAGGATGTTCCTAATTTCTTAAAGATGTTCTTCATATGATGAAGTATCATCTGACCCAATAAACCAACTCTAGCCTGAGCTTGTAGGTTCACAAAAAATAAGCGTTGCCCAACGACCTTCCCACTTCCTTTCCTTTTGGTTTTCTGTATGAATGAATCCCTTTCAGGGGAAATGTTAGAATGATATTTTCAGATCTCCAGACAATATAAGATCAGACCACAGAATTAAAGTATTGTCTTTGTCTTAAGATAGCTATCTTCTCTGAGTATGAAAAAACACTTGGATCAGATCAATTAATTGTTTCCTTTGAATTCAAGTAGAAAGAGAATTAAGTGGTTAAGCATACAGTTTACTCGTATTATTTTAAGAGACAAACATTTTTATCTGATCGCTTTTTAAGTTTTATGTTGATTAAAACACATTCTAAAAATTACTATGTTTAGCTTATAAGGAAGGTCACGATGTGCTTGGAGTTCATGCAAAAATGTCAGGTGAACTAATAAAATAGTGTCATTTTATGCAGGCAGTGCAAACGCTGTAATTTTTTAAAAACCTGAAAAAATACATGTTAGCTTAGATTTTATGTAGAAAATAGAAATTCCTCCAAGTGACAAGAAAAGGTTAAAAATACACTTCTCACTGCACTCTCCTGGCTGGTTCCACTCCCTTACAGCTTTGGTCAGGGCTAGTTGTGGTTTTAAACAATAACCTTTACATTTAACGTAGTGGGACTAGACGAGCAGCTCTTTCCTAATGATGTGAGTGAGTTAAATTGTTTTGCTGCTTCTGTTGTCATGCAGCTCTTGTGTTATTGACCATGGAAATAATGAATGTTCAGATGCATCTGACAGCTTGCATAGCTTTTTTTTTTTTTTTTATTGGACAAAGGTGCATCACTGAGGAAAATGCCCAGGAGGTACTGGCTTTGGGAAACCAAAGGGATTCATTTTAGAATTTTTGATTAAGAAAAAAGCTGGGTTTATAGGTCTAACTCTCAAAATATGGGCCTTAATTTCTAATATCATCATACTTGTGTTTCAGTAACTTTGTGCCTGACTTAAGCAGATAGCAAGGCAGCAAGTGGGCCCCCAAAATCAAGTTATACGTTAAAGAACTAAACAGACATTCTTGACACTTAAACACTGAGGCCACCTTTCTAACTAATTTGTCCTACTCTACACTACCAAAATAATCTATCCTATTATCTACCGCCAGTATGCTTTTATGCTGGCATCAAGTTCAAAATCATACACTATTAAAAATTTTTCTAATAGGACTATATATTAGAGCTTATTGTTTAGCAATCGTGACTAACATTATTCACTTTTTTTTATTAAAACAAACTGTTGGTGCCTAACTTTGGGCATGAGGAGCTTGGCCACTGCCCTGAAGCCTGTCTTTGACCATGGCATTATGCAAAACCACACAGAAAAGATAAGAACCATGCCAGTGACAGGAACATTCACTTTCCTTCTTAAGTCAGTGCTCTATATCCAAGAACGGATGGGGCTTTCCAGAAAGCTGGGACTCCAGAACAAGGACAAGTCTCCTTCTTCTTTCCTTGGCAGACCTCAAAAGGGTCAAAAATTGCTGTGCAGCCAGAGTCTGGGGGAAAATCCAGCCTTTATTTCACCTCCCTGCTTCCTCGCCAGCCCTGGGAAGGAGAGGCCTGTGGCTAGGTGGCACCCCAAATGTCTCTTCTCCTACCATCCTTCCTCGTACAAGGAGAAAAGACAACTTGAATGAGTAGAACCAGGATGGCCAGAATTGCCTTCCCTCAGAAAAAAATTTCTGTCATCTCCTGCCTCTCTGCCCATGCCTGGGTTGTTCTTTCTCTGGAGGCAGAAAGGAAGGAGATGACCCATCAGAAAGGGCTCCTCTTGGTCATCTTAGAATTGTCTGAGGTCTGAATTGAGACAAAGTCACCTTAGTTCTTCAGGAAAACATGGTGAAAGCTGGCAACACTGTGCATGGAGATCTGGGAAAAGCTTCCATATGAGTAAGAGGTACCTCCTCCAGATTTTGCTAGGACTGACTGGGTCTCATGCTCTCAGTTTTCTGTTTTCACGAGGACCAAATGTTGCTTTAAAAGTGGCAGAGGAATGAACAGCATTTAAAATAAGCCAATTTAAAGCCTGGGCTTTTGCTGAATTTTTATAATCTGCCATTTACTGAAAATATCTCTGTGTGTGAGATCTTTCCCCTAAGAACATATGTCTTTCCTGCTTGTTCAGACTCTGATCCTAATCTCAATTGTTTGATGTCATAATCTGTAGTATGGGAATGCAGAGAAATGCCTTCAAAAAACCTCCAGTGCTAATTGAGAGAAGGTGCCTTCTGGGGGTTTTCTGTGTGCAATAGTTTCAGGAATAATTGGAAGAAAGCATATTAATCAATTTTGCAGATGACTTGCAGTGGGAAAAGATCATAAACCACTTAAAGGCTGGGAATAATACAGAACACAACTTTCATAAAACAAAGGAAGAATCTAACATCACTTGGAACATACCGGACGTCCAGATCACTTCCCATAGCTATTCAGCAAACATTTTTTAAAACATTTTGAAAACCAATATAGATGTGAGAATGAACCGATGACAAAGAAAGAAATATATTCATGCCTTAGTCTCCAGAAGCACCAGGAAGAGAGAGAAGTGCTTTCCGTATTCAATATTATGCTCCCAAATTTCAGAAAAGACAATACAAAATTAGTGCTGCTATACTGTGTTGTTATTTTAGCAAACAATATGAGACAACAGCAATCATATATCCTGTTCAAACACATAGTATTGTAAGTGCCATTTTCTTCACACTGATAGTAACAATGAATGTCTTTAGAGTGCCTTTTAATTTCAAAGTCTGTAGCAAGATTTACAGTCTTCACTTCTGGAGAAGATGACTTTTTCTAATGAACTCAAACCAGTTTTTCGTGATATCCACTAGCAATTCCAGTTACATATACAGATCCCTTTCACAGAGCCTTGCTAACTCTGTGTGGCTGCAGAAATGCAAGTGTCATGTGGATGTTGCAAAGGTCAGTAATTTGAAGCTTACAGCAAGTTACATCAAACATCAGGCATTTGCATCAACATGGAAATGTTAAATACATCTGCTAATTTTGCTTGTAAGCTGTGAATTGCTTTAGATGCTATTAGCACGACCTTGTCAGCATGCACAGAGTTGGAAGAGTCTAGGCTTACATAACTGCAGCAACAGGATTGGTAAAATATGCTTTGAGAAACCATTTCAGGCCTCCAGACACTAACATCTGAATGTTTTCCCATTGCCTTTGATTTACAAAATATGAAATCTTTAATATAATTTTTTTCTGATTTTTTAATAATTTTATACCATTATCTTTTTTATCTGAGAGCTCACATTTTAGAAATTCATGAAGAATCGTGGCATCTGTAATCACTATGATTTGACCGTAGAAAATAGAAAATCTGCATTACATAGTATGCTTTAGACACGTCTTTCGATTAGTGTTGCATTATCATCTGGGGGAATAAACATAAGAATGAGACTAAAGTGGTCTTATTCTATTATGTGATCCCTAGTCAAGCCACTTTACATTTCTGTTTTAGTTTCCTGATTTGTAAAAAGAGGATTAAAAATCTACCTGCCTTAAACAAGCATTATACGGGAGTTAATTGATAATGTCTGTACACTGCTTTGAAGATCTAAAGAACAATATGTCAATGATGAGTGCTGTTTTCTCCTTCATTTATTAGCCTACTTAGGTCTTATTCATTTTTTATCTCTCTTCTCTAAACTCTTCCTACAGTATTCTTATATTTCTAATATTGAAACATCCAAAGTTAGCTTCTTGCTTCAGTCTCATCGGACCTGGAAAAATTCTTCTCTGGGACTATGTTGCTCTTTCTTTTTTTATTCCTTGTGTTATACTGGCTGTTCTTTGTTAATTTTTTTTTTTCCACTGTATTAAAAGTCAGATGAAACCTTCGTCTTATGATACTTATTCCCTTTTCTCCAGATTTCTTCTACTGTCTCTGAATTGTTTATTCTTATTTCTTTTCTAATTGTTCATATACAAGAGTTTTTTGAATATACTGTACATGGGATCATTAAAAAAAAGTCAAGTCAATTCTAGCTTATGCATTTACAAGACTGAGAGAATTTTGTATTCCTATTGTGTAAGATGGTTTTCTTATAGCTTAATTATGGTAAACAAGAAGGATCAGACCAAATGAAGAAAGATGGAATGTTTTGTTTTCTAATGAATTTCACACAGACGTAGCAGTTTCTCTGCTACTGGCTTAAAACAAGGCAGACGCAAGTGGTATGAACAACATTGTCGGCAGCAACCTCGTTTGCTTAACCTCAGTGCATCAAAAAAAGAGAATAAGTTTTTTGGAATGCAAATATTATTGTGAAATGGGAAAAAAAGAGGAAAGGAAAAAATATAGGTTACGCATGGCTGCTTTTAATGGAAATAGTATGATGTCGTTTCTCCCTTTCTTCGTGGTTTGAAGTCAGCGATCCCCAGAGAGAAAAATTCTGAAGTTGTAATGAAAAGGGATCATTTCAGAACGCATAACAGGCAGTTCCCTCTTCTTTTATGTTCTAGGGAGAGAGAATGTTTCCATTGTATGTGGCTTTTTGATATATGACTTTGAAAAGAATACTCAATCCTTCCATGAAAAGGTTGAATATTCTTCTCTTTGCTCAGCTCTCATTCCTGAATTACATTGAAATCCCACTCCCTGGTTATTCATAACTTGCTAAGTTTCCCTGTGAGGCTTAAAATTGTAGCACTCTAGTCTAGTAAAGACATTTTTAAAAGAAATACCAAGCTAAAACAAATAATGCATTGCAGAATAAACAATATCTGAGACATAGAGGAGGGAGAACCGACCCCATACCTCCCTTTTTCCCTCATGGTGAGTACAGAAAAATTTATGCAGTAAAAGGGTTTGCTTACATTAAATTGTGAGGCCATTCGTTGGTGCAACACATTTCAAGCTCAAAGAATACTTGGAGGCTGAACTTGAGACATTCACACTATGCAGTATTTGCTCCATTTAACAATTAAATCTTAAGCAGTTCTGTTACTGGATTACTCTTTTGAAGCCTGGCTTGAAAACCAATCCAATAGTCTCATAACAGTCTCTAAAACAAAACTGGAGCTTCAAGACATCCATGTTGCAGATCTTTCACTGTCGTTCTTCCTGAGCTGCCAGTGCAGTTTAGCGTTCAACAGTGTGAAGAATTTCTAAGAATAATTGAACTAAAAAAAGATCTCAAACAACAAAAGGTGAAGCAAGAAGAGGTGTATGTTTATGGAAGTGGGGCAATATGGTAACATCTGCAAATATTAGCTGAAATTTTTAATCCTTTTTTAATTAGGCTTCTTACAAATAATTTCACATGTTAAAACTTGACAAAGAGTTGGACACGGTATTCCTGTACGACAACTTCCAGCTGCCTGATCAGTTGTTTGCTTTGCAAGGGTTACGTTCTACTATCCTGAAAAGAGTAGTGTTCTATTCATCTTGCCTGATATTAGGCTAACAAAACTTTTATTCACCTACACCTAAATAGGTACCCCCATATCCTTTGTAGAAAGGGTTTCCCAGCTATTTATTTTATGTGCCTTTTTTAGGATGAGATGACTCTCCCTGTGAATATTTCTTGCAGTTGACCAGCAAAGGAAGTTAGGTGATCAGTCCAGACTTAGCTAACTATTAATTCTGTGTTAATTCATGGCAGAATTATATCCCATCAGATCTCAGACTGGGACTTTGAATACTGTTTACAAACTGTTCTCAAGCAAAATTGAAAGACTCCAGACCACGTAAAAAAATCTGGGTATAGTGTGAACTCAGTGTTTCATGGCAGGGATATGCATTTCATTCACAAAGAGCACAGGGAGTCGCCGCTGACAGAAGTTCTAGTTCATGGACTAGATGACTTTTATGAGCACGCTTCTGTTTTAATGGAGGATTTATTGACCTTAGTAGTTTTGCGAGATTTAAATTGTCTTTTAAATCAAGTATGCAGGATTTAAAGTTTTAACTGACATGCCCAGGCAACTTACATCTGCATTAATTATTTTGGGATTTTCCAGCAGTGTTTTGTGGTATTCATTTTCCATTTTTGTAATAAATAAGACAGTGGCTGTTACTAAGTGAGGCACCGCCATAGGTTTAACTCACCCAGTAGGACTTCATTCAGGGTGACTTCCTAACTTTTCAGTGTGTGTTGAAGAATAATAATCTCATAGTAAATAGTTTTGTAAATTCCTGCTGGGAAATACAACCCTCTCCTGTCCCACACACTCCGTAAGAACTACCACAATTACTCTCTTGACACAGGATTCAGCTGACCTAACCCAAGGCATAAAAGGTTAGCACCTTGCCTAAGTTAATTGTCTAGACAACTTCTATTTTCAGTGGAGAGACACAGGTAACCCCATCTTAAAGCAGATGTTTCAGATATAGGTGCGCTAAATTACTTTCCTGAGGTGCCAGCATCTCTCCTTCCAAAGGAGCAGAGATGGCAAATGTGGACAAGCCATCTAACCTGAAGAGAGACCAGATGAATCCCAACACAATGAAGTCCATATTCTATATTTTCTTGGTGCAAAATCTTTTTCATAGATGTTTCATGGAAGATGGTAACTAGCATTAGACTTTTTTGAGAAGAGCCCTTTCTACTAGAAAGACAGTATTTCGCAGAAGATAGATCATCTTTCCCCTTTTCTGTTTGTTTCATTTCCACCATGTAAACCCCTCTGAATGCATCGTGTTGGTTTCCAAAGTGTCCAGAAAAGTTGAGGAAGGCTGGTATAGGCAAGGGCAGCCTGAGCAGGGAGAGTAGCTCGAAGAGAAGACCCTGGGATTCAGAGGGGGCTCACACGCTGCTGGGCAGTGAGGGCAACAGTGAGATGATGGCATTTCACAGCAGAGGGTGGGAACGGTTGGGCTAGCAGAATGACACTGAGTGGTGGAGAGCGACAAGACCCTTATGGGAACAACTTGGCTTATCAGCTTAGAGGGAAGAAGTAGGACTTGTGTAGGACTACTGTTTCCCTATATCACTTTACACTCCAGCCACAAACACTTGAAACTCATCAATAATACAGGTTTAGCTCATCCCCAGCCAGTAAAATGGGTTGTTTTGGCAAGACTCCACTTAGTCTCATACACTTCAGAGCTAGATTTGTACTTTACATAATGTATTTCCTTGCATGGTTTCTACAACCAGTTCATTTTGGTCACTGTGGTTTGGGGATAGACTTGACCAAATTCAAATCTGTGTCACAGCCATCTTAATCACAGAGCAATTAGACATTACAGCATTTTCAAATGGCCCACATTCATGACTAAAATCCAAAAGGCCTGTACATTAAAATCTGCAGCAATCAAATGCTTAAAGAGAATTCAACAAAATCAGCTTGCAGTTGGATAATGAAAATTTGAATCAACATGCTCTGGTAACCAATAACCATACACTGAATGCCAGCTGAAAATGTACTGAAAATGCAAAGCAGAGAAGCATAACAACTCGATTACCAACTTCCTTTCTATAAAGAAAATATTGTTTTAAGTGAGCTGTTCTAATGATCAAGTATACCACAGGAATGTGTCAGCAATTACAGCAATCAACACAGCAAGCTTTTTTCAACTTCTCTTTATCTAACATCTCCTAAACACTAAGAAGGGCTGTCCTTTGGCCCCAGACTACATGCACAAAAAAATGCTGGAAGCCAACTTTAAATAATTAGTCCTAAAGGAATGCATATACTCACTGTGTGATCTTCTATCTCAAGCAATATTAGTCTTGTGTAAGGATGATGCAAATAAGGGACAGTGTAATCTGCTGAGGAAGATGCAGAGAGGACTGAAATAAATCATACTTTTTGAGATAAGACTTGAAGCTTGTGACTAGGTAACAGGAACCAGTTCAAAACTCGCCTGCAGCATAGGCAAAATTGAGGTCTGCTGCCCCAAGCATGAGGGCTTGTGCCAGGCAGGGCCCTGATTATTCCACCCATGGTCAGAGCTGGAACAGAGCTGCAGGAAGAGGCCAGGAGGAGCAAGATAGGTAGAGCTTCCAAAAGATGGTAGAAGTGAAGGCAGAAACAGTCCATATTGCCTCAGCAGAAACTGCAGCCTTGTCTTTTCTGCCTTATTCTTCAGCAACATCTTCCATCCTGGCTTTCCAAGGCTCTGACACTGGCAAGGTTTTGCTGCCCTACTGCAAGCAAGATTTGTAGCATCTATTTTGAGGTGTATAGTGGAGCTGGGTTGTAGGCAGGATGACGTGAAGAAAGCAGAAATGAGAGAGGAAGAAAGAATTTCTTAGGAACAAAATACTCTGGGGCACTTTGTTAGTGCAGTGCCTGATAAATAGTGCAACTTTGTGCTGGGCTGAATACTGAGCACCTGCATGTGCTGGAGGTACTTCACCTTTGTAAACCCAGCTGGGGTGCTAGAGAACATCGTTGTTCTAAGTCCAGTGACTGCCATCTTCAGCAGCGGCTGAGCAGAAATTGCCATCTATAGCAATTACTTGGTGGGTTTACGACCCATTGAATTGGAAATTTGGAATGAATCACTTCTGACCTAATTAGGATTGGAAGCCAGTTTCAGTCAGGGATTGTTGTGTCATCTACCATGTCTATTCAATGTAACCATTTAGGTATTTCCAAAGCACATCTGTCTTCATAACTTACTGAATGGCCTAGCACTCCATTGACCATACTCTTGACTTGCTGTTTTAATATAACACAACCTTATCGAAAGGTTGCCCAGCTATCAAAGGCCTGGGCCATTTTAAAATGATAGTCAGGATGCTTGAACAGCACTAATTTCAGACTCTGAGTCAACCGAAAAGGTAACAATGAAATAATTTATTCCCTAAAGATGGGATACAAAAGAAAATACATGAACTCCACCTAAGGCAACAAGAAAATCCTAGTGCAAATGCTGTTATACAAGTATGCTGCTGTTACTGGAGTCTCACATTTCATGCCTTTATGAAGCTTAACACTGTGCGTGATTTTTGACATGAGAGGATTTTAGCATGTGAACAGGCTTGCAGGTGAGAGAACAAACAGATGGCAGAAGGAGTAGCTATGCCATTGTAGCAACTCTAAATTGTGGGTATTTCACATTTTTACCACAACATTGCTGGAATGCTGGGAGATGTTCCAAATTACCTCACTAGCTCATCACGATTACATTTTTTAAATTTTTTTTGAAAGTCAGGGAGGATGACATGAGTCTGGGGCAGCAGGCAAGCAAAGAAAGAGGGAGAGACAGAGATGGAGAGAGAGAGAGAAAGAAAGAAGGAAGGAAATAGAAAGAAAAAAAGAGAGAGAAGAAAAGGAAGAAAGAAAAGAAAGAATGGGAAAGATGCCTCAGAACTGTTCTTTCAGTTTTCAAATGCTTTTCCAAAAAGTATCAAGATGTATTGAGCCCTAAGGCAACAGCCTAAAAGCTCATCTAACCTGTACGTGGAGAAAGCAGGAATAATACCACAGGTTTCAGCCATGATTTACAATGATATGAATGAAAGCTGAATCTGGCAGAGCTCCATCTACTTAATGAAAAACTTGCTGAAGAAGAAAAAAAAAAGTCTGAAAAAAGACTGATAGAAGATTAGCAAGAACTAGCATGAGCATGATTACAGCACTTGTATATCTATCGTTGACCACCATCTGATTAGTAATAAATATTTTGTTTCCAGTTCTTTTAATTGTCCTATTCCCATTTCGAATCTACAAAGCTATGATTATCTGCCAGTTTCTTGTAGATGTCAGAGCACATAAAAATCTTGGACATGGATTTGAAACCTTCCAGTGTTATTCAAGGAAAGTATCTGTGCATGGTGGTGTGACAGAAAATACGAAGATAATAATAGGAAAAGCAGACCCAAAGGGACACCAATAACCACTTTGCTTCTCAGCTCCTCATAAGTCCATCAGTATTTGCCTCTAGCCCAGCATCTCACTTCTGAAGACTCCTTGAATATGGGGAAAGCATGCAAGGAAATCAGTTATTTGATTATCCCCTCTTTTGTACCATCCCTTCTGAGGCTCAGGCCTCTGCTTAAAAATGTCAAATAGCAACACTATATCCTCAAAGGCATAGAAATAAGAGCTGAAAAGCCCGTCTTACATCACTTAACATAGCCCCTGCCAAGAAGAATTGCTCCCTACAGTACATTCATAAGTGTTTCCTACTATCCAGCTCTAAACGACTGAAGTGATAGGGCTTCCGTTTTCTCCCTGGGGAGATTTCACCACAGCCTATTCAAGCATGCTGTTAGGAGAGCAAGAGACAGTGATTTCATTGTGTATCACATCTCAGGGTTTCTGCAGAAAGGTTGGCTCCATGCTGCACCTGGAGCAATCTGAAACATTCTGATGATGCAGTGGTGAAATTTCCTGTTCACTTGTCATCATGAACCTGATGGGCAACACCACCGTGAGCCAAAGTACAAGTGAGCCAAACTCCTAGCCAGCTCAGCTTGAAACAGATTCCATGCTAGGATATGACCCTCAAGTGAAAACATCTTGCAACTCTGTTTGGCTTCAATCCATGTCCCTTGGAAGTCAGTGGACAAGGGAGAAAGGCCTTTTAGTAAGCTCTTTGGAACAGTGACTAGCAGACTGTGTGCACTGATTATCATGAGTAAATAATAGCAATAATAATAATAATAATAATAATAATAATAAAAGTTGTCAGAACTCAATCTGTGCAGTTCTTTTAATAAATTAACAAGATATACGACTTAGGCCACGGCCAGGAAATGCCTAACTCCCTGATTATGAAAGAGATGGAATTAGTGGGGTATTAGCTGTTTTCAAGGGATTAATGAGTTACATGTTTAGAAAAAAAGCAATGCTTCTTTAGTGGTGATACAAGGCCTGATTTTGATCTAACTCTTCGCCTCTGCTGGGGTAACTCCAGTGACTCCTGTGGGGCTCTTCTTGACTGACAGCAGTGCAGTGGAGCAATAGTACCTTGATATGTAAGCTATGAATGTTTGGTAGCATATACAGTGTCTGTAGCATTCCTTTCTGCGAAATAGTACAGATGTTAGTGGTATGCTGGCATCAGAAATTACCACAGTGGTATAAAATATTTGAAACCACTAACTGGATCATCTTTCCTCCACGTGATTAAACGTGGTCGAAAAAAGTTCTCTTTGTAACTTATTAAAGCTGCTACTCTTCCCAGGCAGATAAAAAGAATCTTAGCTTAATAACATGTTTTGTTAGTCCATTGGGTTTTTTAGAGAAGTACCTTTAAGCATCACAGCACAGGGAGCACACATTACTGAGGGCTTATTTATTCGTACTTCTGCTGGGTACAAGATCAACCTCCCTGAACTCCTCATAATGGTTTCTAAAACATTTCTATAGTTCCAAGGGCAAAATGCTTAGCATTTCAAAATGCTGCTTCCTAGTGCTGCCGAAACACTAGAATCATACTAGCTGCACTCTTCTGTGTTTTTCAGAAGTATATATTTTCAGAAGAGCTTAACATTGGCATAATTCTGTTTCCTGTGAGGTAATTGAGGGATTTCCTGCAGACTTCAACAGCAGCAGATACAGGTAAACGCTGAGCATAAAGTCTCACCCTTGGTGACTTGTCCCTACTGCAGCTAACTTCCAGGAAAGCCAACATCACGGCAAGCATATTGGCTGTTTTCAAACTCCTTTGCTCCTTTCATTTGTACATAAGATCTATAAATAAATTCAGGCATTTTGGTTTCAAGAAGCTCTATTCATAATGACACTATCCTTAAATAGCAGGAATTCACTATAGTAATATAATGAATTCTTTTCTGTGTGTTGTTTGCAAGTTGATAAAGTGCAATCACAGTGGCTTGGTTCAGAATTCTTCTTTTATGGAATACATTAAAAAATAAAACAAAACACGGTCATCCGTGAAGGACTTCATAAAATGTCCAGGCTGTGAAAGGCAGTCAGCAATCTGTGCAAGTCACGTTCAAAACCTTTGTTTGACAGACTTTCCCAGAAGATTGGCAAAATGTTAAATAGCAACTGTACATGGAATTAGAAAAGGAACAGAATCAGCTGACCTGAGAAAGATCTGAACTCATAGTTCTTCCCACAGCCAACTGTATCATACAGTTTTTTTCAGAAACATTATGCCCGATAAAATCTCCCAGGCCCTGAATATTCACTGCTCAGACATTTATTGTCCTTTTTAATAAACAGGTCAGGGGAGGTATTTGTGAACATGGCATATTTTTTTCCAAAGCCATCAGGCAGCCAATATTTTTCAGTACAATACCCTACTTGTCTTGGGCATCTTTTTCATTCTGAACAAGGGCATGAATGTTTCAAGATTAGAAAGACAAGAGTCTTATTTATGTTTATCCCTCTTTTTGTTGTACCATTTCTTTAAATAGTCTTTCCTTCCATTCCACCATCCTTACCTTCACTAGCGGGTGTAGCTAGCCTGGCTTCTGCATGAATTATTGCAGTTTTATTACAGAATATCAGGTCCTGTGGGACCCACTACAGTAATAAGCCAACCTTAATGAACAGTTTTGTGCTTGCATCTCTTTGCAGTGTAATACGGTGCAGGCACATGGAAACAGTCTCTTTGGTGATGGATTCAAAGCTGCCTACAGATTTGGTACTTACAGCAGGCAAGACCCGCACATGTATCACACCAGCTCTGTATTTCTAAATTCATCAAAGGCTGTCTGTTTCAAGCTTTGAAATTTCATTGACTTTTCTAAGCAGGTTAGAAATATTTCTGTCCTCTTGTCGTTTGCATTACTTTTGGTAATCCTTAATGGGCCTGTCCTTCCTCTGTCACCTATACGTTACCTATAGGACCCAGTGAGCCACTGGAATGTGGCAGTGCCTGTGATGTGCTGGCGGAGGTAGGAACACAAGAAGAGGAAACACGGCTGTGGCAGGAGGCTGCAAACACTCCTGGGTGTATTGGCTAATGCTGTGCTGGGACATGATGTCAAAGTTAAGCATTTAGTTATTCTTAATTACTTCCTCCTGGACCAAGTACTCAAGGAACCTTAGATGGAATGATCAGCTCTTTACTTTGCCCTGAACAGTGCTGGACTTGATTCATAAATGCTGCTATGGAACAGTCACTCTATAACAGGGACCAAAATAGGCTCAGATCCAACATCCTAGCAGGACCAATAAAACCACTCACTATCTATACCTTTGTACCTAATTCCAAAAAGGGAAATTGTGTAAAAATGTGTTTAAAACCATGTAGGATTACATAAAAAGGGAAACTTTAAACTTTTAAAGAGTAAAGACTAAAGTCTTTACAGATAGCATGCAGATAATTTAAAGAGAGTATATCAGAGGCACAGAGCAAATACATACCACATCTTTACAAAGACCATGAAAAGACCAGAAGAAAGCTGGTAGGAGGACAACAGATTGAAGAAGGCATCCCTCAGTGTGCTAAGGTTGCATCCAATTCAGGAAAATAGCAAAGATCATAAGCTCTGGAAGGTTAAAAGGAAGAAAACCTCCCCCCACGCCCAAAACGGGGAAGTTTGAGAAACTACTTGCAAAAGACATGAACATGCATAATAAATCGTTTTTCAAACATGTTAGGAAGAGGCAGCTTGCCAGAGAATCTGTAGGACAAGAGATGATTTAGTCACAAAGAACAAAATGACATTGTCTTTCAGAAGTGCAAAATGATGTCTCTGCTACAGCAAATTGGGAATATTTCTACATTAGGATCCTTCTTTGCACAGGACGCAGCAGATGATTTACTTCAAATTGGTGCTAAAACCAGTGTGAAACTGCAGGAAGACCTCGTCATAGTAACTGGCAGGTGGAACTCGCAACAGATGAACGCAAACTTCCCCCACAACCACCTACTAGGATAGGTTCTGAGTTACTGTTACCACTCAGGAATAAAATCTTCATGTTGTAATGAATAGGTATATGAAATCATCATCTCAGTGCTCAGTACTGTTCTACTGAGGCCTTTTTCTGTGTTCTGGCCTTTTTGTCTCAGAAAAGATACAGCAGGACTACAACAGACACAGAAGGGAGAAACAAAGGTCATCAGCGGTGGCTTCGACACAAGACTTAAATAGGTTAGGAGCACTCTTCTACCTGGAAAAGGGGTGAGCGATGGCCTTGTGACAGAAGTCATGAAGGACACAGAGCTGGGTATGATGGTTGGGAAGTTCTTCCAGTGCAGGAACTAGAAGGTATCAAGCGGAGGCAGAGCTTTCAAAACAAACAAAGGGAAATACGGTTTCACGTTATGCATAGTGGAGCCATGGATTTCCTTGCAACAGGACGTTGTGGGCAATCAAAGTTTATATAGGTTCAAAAATGATTGGACAAAGTTACTGAAGAAAATTCTGTCAAGGATTATCAAATGCAAAAATGCAACAGCACCAGATCACTGGAAGCTAGGAGAACATTGTGGGGATGTACCACTACGTACTTGTTTTGCTCTTATACTTTCCCTACGCACCTTCTCCTGATCACTGTCAGAGGCAAGTTCCCGGGCAAGGCAGACCTCTGATCTGATCCAGTAAGTCTGACTTTCTTATTGTCTTTTGAGATAGTCTACATGAAAAGGAGATCTTTCCCCTGCACTACTGCTGAGCTGGCTCCTGTTCTGTTTAGATAAGGCAATTAGTTTTCAAGGCTCTCTGCCCTCAGCGCTAAAACTGAAGAATTTCCTTGCATAAGGTTAACAACAGGCTGGAGTCTAAACACAGCTGAGGAGGGTGCTCCCCTCTTCTTCCTCCTCTGCCCTGCTGTTTATTTGACACAGCACACCTGTGGCAGTGGAGGAGATTTGGAAGACAAATAGCATGGGACGGGGGAGTGAGATCCATTTTTCAGTAGCTTAATACAGAGAGAGACTAGGATGAATGGAACTGGAGTCAAATGTTGCCCTGGGGACATAGGAAGCTTATAGAGATGGTGATATAATGTTGATGTAGTGATCTCTACAGTGTGAGTAGTATTTTACACAACAATGTTTTTACGACTAAAACCAGTTAGTTTTTCATTAATTCATTTTTTATGTGTAAAAACCTCCTTAGGGAGCCCTGTGAAACAGAATACATGTGCTTTTGCAGCCTGTTATGACATCCGAACTTATACAGCAGACTGTCACTGGATTTTTCTAGACATGCTTCTTTTCCACTCAGATGAGAAGGAGAGAGGTTGGTTGCAATCAGTTACTCAGCCTGTCAGCTTTTCTGTCAGTCATACCAAACTGGAAGGCCGGCTGTTACATTAAACCAAAACATCAGCCCCATCTTAAAATACCTGAACCAAATGTTGGGAGCATTAAGAGTCTGCTTGCAAGCCTTAGGAATCAGAAGGTGGAGAGCAGAGCCTTTGCACAAGCATCGCTCCTTGCTCTCCTGTTTGGATGGAGGTCGGCTCCTGACACGGACACACACGGACACAGACACGCACCCCTTTGCCAGAACCTGCTCCCTGGGCGTGGGAAAACATGCCAGAGGAAAGTGGTACAAGCTACACAATCCATACATCAGAGAGGCAAAACACAGAGAAGGCATGGCCTTGAGTAGAGTGACCAGACATAAGTTTATATTTCCTTTCTAATCCAAGGGAATTAAGACATTTTTTATTTGTGTTGCTTTTCTCACAAAGCTGGGATTTTCACTTACATCTGTAAAAGAGATATGCCAGAGGTGAGGACCTTTGGAAATCTGGCTGAACTGGTGCATACATGGAAAGGAGGATGGATAGTATCCCACTGTTGGGAAACCTCCAGTGACTGACGTCTTCCCTAGAAGTCACTCAGCTTGAATGATGTAAGAAATACTGAATGTAGATGCGTGATGATAGCAGAGCCATCCAGGCCACAAAGCCAACAAAATAACTGCCCACCACAATAGAGCCGGGAAAAAAGTACCAGTGGTGTTTTTCTCCTCTGCTTGTTGCATTAGCGCTCTGCAGAGCATATGGTAGGCTGAGGTTATGGATTATGGTGTGAAATTTGCTGGCTTTCCTTTCATTCCTTCTGCAACCTGTACCTTTCAATTATTGTATCTTACCGTTAATCGAGACTAAACTCCTTTCACCAGATTCTCGGTGCTTGAGTATAGATTTTTTGTGACGTGGCTATACAGCTTCTAGTGTTACAAGGCCTGTGCATGCATGCAACAGCAGTACAAATAATAGTAGAAATATAGGTAGAAAAATAAATTATTAACTTGTTTGTTAATTAAATAACAATCTCAATGCGTTCTGCAGTGATGAATGTGATTTTATGGGAAAATGCCATCTTGGCAATACAGTACTATATATTAAATGAGGTAATGATAGTAAGGGGACTGTGCTGGAAAGAGACTGACTGTCTTTTAATGAACACCTTTGGGTTCTGATGCTACACTTGGAGTTGAATAGTAATTGTATGATACAAGGAAAATACCTGTTACTTTTTCATTCAAGGAATTCACAAGAGGTATATACAGCCAATGAAGATATTTCAATGGAAGTAGAGTGTCTATAAAGGAAGCAGTATTGACTTACTCACAACAGCTCACAACTCACAATCAACCTCATTTAATATTCTCAGACATCCAGTACTAACAGATTGGCCTTGATCGCAGTAATCAGCTCAATTGCAAAAGGTTTCTGCTATATATAACCCTAATGGTGTAGAAGCTGCTGTTCTCAGCAGGTAAACAGAAAACAGAGCATGAAAGAGGAATGATACAGAAATACAGCCCAGGTGATCATAGCTAATAATGAAAACATTTGACTTAAACTGAAATTTTAAGGGAAGAAACTTTCTACCAGTACAAATAGCAGTGATGCAGATGGACCATATCTAACAGTTCTAAGTACAGAAAATTATTTTTATGCGTCCATGTACACCTGCCAGCTCCACAATGGAAATTTCTTAGATATACGTGTTAGAAACACAGCATACAGTTCCCCTCCAGCATCACAGTGAAATAAGCACAGATCAGACTTTAGACCTGCTTAGTTTGGAAGTTGGGAAGTTGATTCTGTGACAGGCAAAGGAGTTTCTTTTACAATCTTTTTCCCTTCTTGAAAATGTGGTAGTGAGCACCGCAGAGCACACCGAGCATGCATGTTGTCAGCATGGTTAACACTGGGGCAGACAAACAAAACCTGAATAAACTACCTCATTTGCCCTGTTTCTGCCAGTGTGTGCACCCAGAGCTCTGCAAGAAGGCAGGCTGTACTAAAGTATCAGCTTTACTAAAGTTCTCGTGGTGCAGAAAGAGTACCAGTTAAAGCTTTGGGGATAGATTTCTCTCTTCTTTTGGGTGGAGCTTGGGGACATAATAAATTGAACAGGCTTAAAAATGAAAATAAAATGTTGCAAACATTCTCTGCTACATGTCAGTGGAAAGTTGCTGAGCTGGTTTTACTCTGCAAAAATTACACTGATTTTCCTGAAAGAAGGAGAAAAGTATTCTCCTCTTACGGAGAGCTGTGACTGTTTTACAGCATACCTCCAAAATCCCATCAACTCTATGTAAATGCAGCCCAGGTCACCTCCTACACATGATGGGAGAACAGACAAGTATTCATTCTTCTTGCACTTGCTTAAAGGAGAGGAAATGGTACAATTTTGTCAAGCTTTTTTTGGTTAAATGTGTATCAGATCAAAAAATAGACCCAGACCTTACTTTAAATGGATTTGTGTGTCAGCTTCTAACTTCCAGCAGTGATGTTAATGGCAAGGCAGATGAGAAAATTGAAAAAGCAGTAGGTGAACAGGAGTTCATACAAAAAAGGATGGGAAAATATCCAAGCAAGCGGCATCAACAAGAGAGTTTATAATTGAATTAAATGATGAAAAGAGTAATGGGTCAAGTGATGAAAACAACAATACAGCCTTTCAAGGCAATAAGGATTAGAGAAGCCATCTTCCAACTCACAGAAAATCAGTCCTTCATTCTGCTAACACAAGAGCAATTGTAAATTCTGTTGATTAAGTTTGCATGCAGTGAGATATTAGATTTGCTCTAAGATCTGCAATGCATAGTTTAGCAACTATGCCACAAATGCACGGTGAATATTCTGAATAATTTTATGCCCATAGGATGTTTGCGAAGCACAAGTGTAAGTTGGGGTCATCATACAAAAAGTGCACTACGGAAATGTTAAAATTGTTCAAAATACTCTTCATTTTCCTTGACCTTTGTGCGAAATTATGATACAGGCTGTCAAATTTAGCACACAGACCAATAATTGCTGTATAGACACCACACCTGATTTCTAACAGCATCTCTGACTTAACTCATTCCGTAGCTCTTCCTTCCCTGCCTCCTACCCTGTTTTCCCCTTCATTCCCTATGGGCGGAAGGGTCCAGTTCCTGATTGCCCCATACAGAATTTCTGGCATACATTTCCTTTTGGTATTTAAAATATCTTTCCTTTTTCTAAGTTGCTTTACCCCTGTTGTCTGATTTGCTTTATGCAGCTAAATTTCTTCACATCATGACAGCCTGGAGAAAGTATACAAGAAGAAAGTATGTGGAATTTTAGTATACATGCAAGAGCATCGCATCATCTGAGGTTTTAAACCGGCTTTAGGTGTGATAGTCCTCTTCTGATGCCTTTTCCTATCAAAAAGCTGCCAGCAGTCCAGAGATACATTGGAGTTTTATGATATAATATTGCTCATAGTAATCATTCTATTACTACAATTTATGATTAAAAGAATTACTCAGAAATTTAGATAATAAGCCTTCAGTCACTTACTTTGCCTGTTAGCAAGACAGAAATGACTGCCCAGATCACCGAGCTATTTGCATTGTTTCCTGTTTCATTTGTCATCTCCTTGGCACCACCTGTTTTTCTCCGGAGTTTAAAATAACTCAAAAAACATAAGCAATTGCCAGCGGTTTGTATATGAGGTAATAATAATACCATAGAGTGATAATTTTGAACTTGGAAACTGCTCTATTTTTAGAAGAAAACAGCAGGATAGATCTAATTAGGCTGCACCAAAAGAGGAAAGTGATACAGAGATGCTAAGAGAAAACATCTTTTCCTAGACCATACTGACATGAAATTTGGGGTTGAATTAAGGAAACCAATAGGCCATTGAATGAAGCAAATGAACCTCCAACAGAAAGTGAACTGATTTAATTTGTAACAGCTATGGGATCTGTTACTTCTTACCTTATGTGTCTGCATGGTGATCCTGGACCAAAAGCTTCCTTAAACGGCTTTTCGGTGTTATTGCAGAGATATAATAAAGGATCTGTCTGTGCGATGATCTCTCTTAAAACTGCAGCTCTGTAAGCGTTGTGGCTATCTGTGGCAGCCCTTAATCAGTGACTACTTTGCTGGTGATCAAGACTCGGAACAATAGCTGTCTAGCCATCTGATCAAACTGTATTAACTAGCTCTACAGCTAAAATATAATAATAATGTATCAGCAGTGGTAGTTCAATTTATGTAACTGTTTTGTTACATTTTAGCTGCAGAGCTAGTGAGTATTTTTTTGTCATGTAATGCAAGATGCTGCATTGTGTTCTTTGAGTGTTATATTAAGTTGAATTGTTAAAATCCTTCACATTTTTTCCTGTATCTGGACTGCAGTGGTTGATACTGAAAGCTTCTAAGACAGAAGAACAAGACATTCCTACATGAAAAAAATACGAACAAGTAGCACAGGACTGTGTTTGATGCATGAAAGAGCTACAAATACTGAACAGATAAAGAGAGGCTTATTATCTCTTACTTTGTGCTTCGGGAGTTTGAATATGCTAAGAGACTAAAGAGTTCAAGTGCTGTAGCAGGAGTAATCTGGAGAGCAAGAAACGTTGCCGAAGTGCCGGGACTGTCAGGCTGTCACATTCCTACCTGGGCTGGCTCTCAGACAGAAGGGTGGCCAGAGGTCTGCAAGTGTCTCGAACTCTGTGCATACCACCAGCAAACTCAGAAAATGTTAACACTCCAAGGTTTGGAATTTATTTTTTTTTTTAAATAACTTTTCAATCATTATAGTTAATATTTAAGGCTTAGGGTGGCTTCTTTCACCTGTAATTGTAAGATATCCACCCTGGGAATATATTACTTGAGGGGGGTGGGGTGGCTGGTTTTCTGCTTATGTCTTGATTGATTTTCCTGTTGCTTAATGCTGAATAATATGCAAGGTGGGAGTCAGTGTCTTCTGTAGTCTGAGAAGAAGAAGTAACTTTTCTCATGGTGAGAGTCTCCACAGCTTTCTGATGAAAGCGAGCAAGCTTCTTGCTGTGGGCAAATTAGTGCATCTATTCTCAAGTCGATGAAAATCTGGCTTTAAGGAGTTGTTTAGCAAGTGTTTCTTGTTTTGAATATTTTCTCTTTTCAGACCACTTGTCACTATTGGTCAGTCAAACACTTTCAGCAAACCAGGAACACTCTGTTACGGAGTCACTGACACAAATATCCTTGTCCCAGCTAATGCAATATTAAATGCAAAAGAACATTACAGTTTTGTGTTATGCTTTCAAGTCTGAAAGGAACTCATTTTTATTAAGGAACATGCCAGGGGTCTGGAAACTGTCATCATATGAGACTTAAAAATATGTTGTATAACAAAGATCTTGCCTCTTCAGAGTTTGGGACGTTTTGGAGGGTGGCCTGGTGCTTGTCTGGTTTTAGGTTTTGGGATCGACTACCCTTTGTTTGGTTGTTTTTTTCATTTCTAAAGCTACTTCCAGTTCCATAATTTTTCCTTCAAACCTTCCTGCTTTTTAAAGGCACCCACTTACATTACGTGCTCCTGACTAAAGTCAGCATGTATGCGTGGAGCCAAGTCTGTTCTCTTACATGCTGCTGCAAAAAAGGTCAGTTTTTTATCATTCATTTATCCCCTTGCTTTTCTATTTCTACATGAATCACTTCATCGGCAGGCTATAATTTATAGCTTCCTCCCTGTAATAGAAGTGCAAACGCTTAATTTTACTGACATAAATTGTATGCAAAGGACATGCTTAAAGTTAATATCGGGCTTACGAGCCTGCTCTTGCAGCCTTAATTTGTACCTTATACAAGAAGAAAAATAAGAAATGAAAAAAGAATGTTATAAGGGAGTGTGACAATTAAAATGGGTGGGTAGGGAGGAGAGAGATCTTTTCCTTGGAAACCTTTTCCTTGGAAACTTAATTAACTCTGGATGAATCCCACAAAAATTTTCTATAATGAAATAATCTGCAATTTATCTCTCAGTGTGTTAACTCTTTATGTTTTGGTGAAATAGAAGAGAAGTAAGTATATAACTACCCTTCTGGACATGGAATTAAAGAATAGAAAAGAAAACAAAAAGCCCTAGACAACGACAAGAGAAGTTTATAAAATAAGAGGCACTGTGCATTGAAATTTGGGATAGGGGGCCAGCAGAAACCCAGCAACGTGTCTGGGTAAAACAGGCAACCCCAAATCCAGTGAGCTGCTTTGTAACTTCAGATGCCGATCTCAGCATCTGTAATGCTAGTAACGTGTAGTTTCTGAAAGCTAGGCTGACACAAAACCAGTGTGGGAAGGAGGGAAAGCAACCTGCAATGTGGTGTTGTTTGGCTTTTAATGAACGATAGCTGAGAAATTAATGGTACTCATGCTTATTTTTGTGAATGCGGGTAACCTGATGCTGTGACCTCTGTGGATGAGGCTCGCGCTTCAGCTTCCTGCGAAGTTTGGCACGGGGCTGCAGTTGTGCACAGGCTCACGGGAGACACCAACGCTACGGAGGCAGCAGGCAGCCCTTGGTTGCTTTCGGCATTCAGCTCCGGAGCTGGGATTAGGGTTCTTCTCCCAAACTCATGCATGCTTTCCCTAGGAATAACCAGAGCCAGTAGATGATACATCTTTCTGTTAGTAGAGTAGCTACGTAACTTGCAATACAGTTCTCTTATTTTAGGTATTATTTGGAAGCTCCAACTCATGTGCTTCAAGGAAAAGCAGCCACTGCATTCACCTACCAAAGTAAATGTACTGGTGTTAGCGTTTACTGTCTTCTTCAGTGCCATCCTAATTAGTATCAACCCTGTTAGGACAAGGATCTTGTAGATCTGTCTGAGAATCATCACAGAGGTAAACACTAAGGACTACTTCTACCATTAACATAATTTGCCTCACACCAGCATCTGGGTTTTTTTTTTTAACCCAACTGAATCCTTAATTAACTTAAAAATCCCTTTGGCATCTGTTTCCATTGTTTTGCATGGTATGCTGTCAAAACATCAATTAGAAAGAGGAGAGTAATTTAATGAATAACCACCTTGACAATAGGAAAGAAATTAGTGCTAATTATAAGTGTTTGGTACAATATTTTTCTCTGAAATAATGCTCCCAAATATCTACTGGAAATCTAGCAGCTTCTCCAGACATAATGGACCCAGTTTGCTCCCAAATGTTCATGCCATTCCATTCAGGTTGGCGGTCATGATTTAAAATGAACATATTCTGGCTTTTCCCATTCTACCTCAGAACTAGGAAACTCCCGCAATGAAGAATGTGTTCAGAAATGCCAGGAGCACCTGCATGAGACCCTGCCTGCTTAGTTGCCAGAATCAGAAAAACACTCCCAATGTAGACAGCGGACCGGTTAGTACAGCATGTCTTGCAGCAGCCTTCATTTGAAAGATTCCTATTAAGCAGAGGACGCTGAAAAAGTTGACTTAAAGCCGTGGAAGCCAAGGAAAGTATTTTTCTTCTCTCCAAGAATATTCCTGTTGGACTACAGGAGCCAAACGGTGCAGCCTGTGAACAGCTCCCTCACCACAAGTGACCCAAACCCGCTGATTGCATCCGTTTTGCATTAGAGCATGGCCAGGAACCACAGTTTCTCTTTTCTGAAGAACCTCAGAAAAATCTTGTCTATTAATGATTTTTAAACATGAAAAGTGCCCAGTGACTTTTCTGCAATTTCTGAAATTTCACGGCTGCAGCAATAGGCACAACACATCCAGGTTTCCAAGGACTGATGTCGGTGTGTCATATCTATAAAGCAGATTATATGACTCTTGCTTTTTGTGCAAGAGTAACTACTATTAAAATAATAGGGGTATTCATTCATTAATACCAGCACTATAGCATTGTGATGCTTTCCTTCATTTTTACTTCTGCAGCTAGAATGAAGAAATTCCTGTGAATTATTGATCTGTTTCAGAGCCACTTTAAAGAGAGCATCACAATCCTGGGTGAAATCTTGGACAGAAGACAGTCAGTAGAAAAACTTCCAAGTCAACACAATATTTAGTTTAAGGTCCTAGTTTCTATAATTGTATGCGCTCATTCTAGATAAGAGACCTGTGCTGTAGCTCTGAAGCCCTTTCTTCACTCTAGACTTTCCTTAGCATGGATCAAAGACAATCTTCACAGAAGTTAGTTTTCTTTAATTAGCACTCATTGGCAATAATATTGCTCTGTCAGAGCCAAAGTCAAAAGGAAAAGAGGAATATCCTTCAATTACTTTACACTGGAAGTGATGTCAGAATCTCTTTTGTGACTCCATAAGGTATATTGCTAAAAAGCCTACAAAACATCAGTGGCCGCATATATAGATATATATGTAGTCTTTCATTTCTATCTACTTATGAAACCTTATAATTTCATTATATACAAAAGTAAGTTTAAACAAATACAGTTAATGTGTATTTCAGAGAACTTTTATATGTGAAGATGTATTTGGAAACTAGAAGATATACCAATAGCTATCTGTCCCTATTCACCTAGACATAGCTGAATCTGAGGCAAAATCATAGACTCATAGAACAACCCAGGTAGGAAAGGACCTCAAAAGATCATCTGTTCCAACCATTCATGGGAAAGAGAGCCTAGATGAGATTATCTAGCACCCTGTCCGGTCACACCTTGAAAACCTCCAGCGATGAGGACTCTACCACATCCCTGGACAGGTTGTTCCAGTGATTGATCTCACTGTAAAACCTTCTTTCTTATACTGAGATGAAATGTCTGCCAGTGCAACTTGTACCCATTGCCCCTTGTCTTTTCCATGTGGCCCCTTATGAAGAGAGAACCTCCGTGCTATTCGTAGCCTCCCTTTAAGTGCTGGTATACTGTGATGAGGTTCCCCCTGAGCCTTCTCCTCTCCAGGGAGAAAAGACTGAACTCCTTCAGTCTTTCCTCATACAGCACATTCTCCAGCTTTATGATTCTCTTTTTGGCCCTCCTTTAGACCCTCTCCAGTCTGCCTGCACCCTTCTTGAATTGCGGGGACCAGAACTGGACACAGTACTCCAGGTATGGCCTGACAAGTGCTGAGTAGCGTGTGATGATCACGGCTCTATCTCTGCTGGCAAAGTCCCTGCGGACGCAGCCCGGGATCCAATTTGCCTTTGTTGCAGCACTGCACTGCTGACTCGTGTCCAGTTTCTTGTCCACCAGATCCCTTTCGGCAAGGCTTCTCCCCAACCACACAGATCCTAGCCTGTACTGGGCTCTTCGGGCATTTCATCCCAGGTGCAGGACCTTCCACTTGTTTTTGTTAAACTAAAATTACTAAATTTACTATTGCATTTTAGTTTTATCATTTTAAAAGCCCCTTATTGATCAGCACAGTATGAGACTGGGATATTCAAACAGCATATGCTTCAGAAAAGGTAGTGATAGTAATGAGTATTTTGTAGCCCTAAGCCAAGACAAAAATTAAAAACATCTCAGGAAACTTACCAAAAGAATCTGAGGCTGACAGAATAGCTGCAAGAGAGAAACATTCACACGAAGCTAGCTTTGGTAATAAACTTATAATGCTACAGATTTCATATCATACTAGGAAACAGGATTTTTCAGATCAACTTCTATCTTTCCTTTCTTTAATTCATAGCTCAACTAAAACTCTGTAAGAAGAGCTGTGAACCTTTTTTTTTTTAATCTTTTGAGATCGTTATGAAAAAAGCAGCTTAAAACAGCTTTAAAAATCAATTTCCAGCAAGCAACTATGTTCAAAGCATTGTTTTGGCTTGAGTATAATATTTTTAATGGAAATTGAGATATTTCCTTTAAAAAAATTTGAAGACAGTTTAATCAGGCTGAAACATGAATCCAGACCGGAGCTAACCGAACAAAACAGATGGACTTTGTAGAAGTGGAGTGGGAGGATTCATACCGAAACAAGTTGACAAAATAAATACTAATCCGTCAGAGGTTTTGGTTAACCTGAATGCACTTTTTTTAATTGGACAGCATTGCCCACTTCCATACTGATGGTGATTTCAGACTGTAGTCTCAGTGGACAAGTCTGAAAGCTAAACAGCACTGGTTCACAAGGGTAGAATAACAGCACAACCCTCTGTTGATTTACATGAAGCCACACTTGCAACATTAGATTAAGTTAACTTGGAAATTTGGCCCATGTAGTAGTGGTCAATTATGTGCATTGCTCAGTTCCACTAAACAGCTCATGACTCAGAGGAAATTTAAACCTCTGATTCAGTTGTATGCAATGAAAAGATTAAGTTTCACCCTTTCTTCCACTAAACAAGTGTAGTGTCAGCTTTTATTAGCAATGCAATCATATCCTTCGTATTTTACCAGATAGCAAGTATTTTCAGTCATGTTCTTTAATGTTTTTGCTGTTCTAACTGCTACAAACTAGCTCATTCAACCAGTCAAAAATAGCATTCAAATAATACTTTTTACCATCTCCAGCTAGCTAAGGTACTCTGTCTCATGTAGGATATTACACAAATGCAGCTATGCTCATCTTTGTCACCCAGTAACAGGGCCAGAGTAATAGCCAGGAACACAGGATGGGAAAGGACATCCTAAGTAAAGTTTGTCCCAGTGCTCTTCTTGGCACCACGTATTACAACCTCTTCCATAAATTTGTCAGGCTCCATCTTACAACAGCTCACCTGGGCACGAAGCCAGTCAGCCCATTGGGAACACCAGCTAGTGCTGACTGTTAAAGCATAGCCAGAAACACATCATACCTGTCCACTGGTGTTGGTTTCAGCTTCCCACCAAAGCACATATAAATCTACTTACATATGACACTGATTCTTCACGCCAACAGATCCAGTACTGGCAGCACGGGCAAGTCTACGCAACATATCGCTGAGAGCTCTAGGCTGAAAACCCTCTCTCGAAAGCCTCCCTCTGAGGTGCTGGTGGTCATCCTGCTGCTCCTGAAGAGAAGCCGTGTGGAGGAAACGAAGTCCTAACTCACAGCCTGAGCCAAGCTTCTGGCCCCTCTAGGCTCGTGTGGCTTTGCAAACACCCCTCGTGCCTCCCATGGCTTTCCTGGCTTTCCTTCCACTCACGCCACACCTTGGAGGTGAGACAACCTCCTCCAGGAGCACTTCTCGTTCAAGTTAGGGTCTTAACGGTTTAAGGAGGACAAGTAAGGCTCAGGCTTGGGCTTTGATTTTGATTTAATGTCCAGTGTGATCTCATCCAAAGAGCAAAAATTAACTGCCTTTGATAGATGTTCCAAATGTTATTTTATGTATCTATCAAAAGTGCTGTGTTGATCTGAACCTACACCAAGCCAAACACATTCCACTACTGAAGTGGTGTCAGATGCAAGAGTAAAAATCCCAGGGTATTATAAGGAAACTTTCTACTGACTTCAGCCTGTGCTGGCCTGAGCCCTTATTTGGCAATTTTCCTGAACGATGAAAAAGGAAAAATCAGCATGCATCTTCTCCTGGGAGACGGAAAGCATCTTGTCTGCCTCTCATTCAGGCTTTCAAACAATAATTCTCCTTTATAAGTATGTATTGTTTCTGGCAATAATTATGGATATAAAGCCAGATAAGTTTGGTGTAAATTAGCATCACTCTGTGAAGTCACTGGAGCTGTGCCAGTATATACCAGTTAAAGGCATGGCACATAATGTGACGTCCCTGGGGCTGTGCCAATATATACCAGCTAAAGGCATAGCCCATAATTCTGTACATCAGCATCTTCGCGCTGCGCTCCTTTATCAACAGCTGCTACATATTCTAAAAACAGAAAGCAGAGTCCTGTCTTTCAAGGTCTGTGGAGCATGGGCTGTTTTCTCATTACAGCTATTTTACAGAGTCTTTGAGAAACAGACACCATATGTGATTAAGGTTTCTGGGCCCCTTTCCAGTGCAAATAATAAATAATAATTGTATTTGATCCACGCAGTGTTTCTGCATGTCAAAGGTGGTTTGGACTAAGTGATCTGGCATCCTTCTAAACTCTAAAAGATGCAGTGATTTCAAGCTGCTCCCTTCAGCTCCTCCTACACAGTCATTTGGTACACAGGAGGCTCTGACCATTTTACTGCATAAAAAAGGCACCTGCAACTCCTACCTACACCTGAGGTACGTTAGAAGACAGGTACTCAGGCATAGGGGATATTTATATTTATTCAATGATTAATATCATTGCATATGCAAATGGTTGATGAATATCACTGTGTATGTATTCATAGATGATTGAAGTAATACTTTTTTTTTCCTTGCTTAAAAGTGAAACACCAAATTCTAAGCTCCAGAAGATATTATTAATAATATTTACAATCTGCAGTCACTGTGTTCTGGCCTGTATTCTGATAGAGGACATCAGCTTCGCTCCAAGGTATTTACAACTTAGTGTTGACACAGGTAGTAAAACTTTTTTTTTCTTTGCCTCATCTAATTTATTCTAGAGTCAGCTACATAGCTAAAGCTTGTTAACTGCCTCCCCCACACTAATACTTGAGCTAGACCCCCTAAAAGCACTTCTCTTACACAAATACAAATGAGGACAATTGCTAAGGATCAGCGTTTCCCAGCAGACAATATAACCTTTGTTTGGCTGGTTTTGTTGGTTTTTTGTTTGTTTTTTTTTTTTTCCTCTGAAAGAGTGGTAGCAAAAGTACAGCCTTCCCATTTTGCCCTGGAGCCTGGGATCACAGGACCGTCGAGTGTGATTTCTTGCCTTATCTAAACCTCTCAGGGATGGTCGCTCGGGAGCAGACAGGCAATGCCACAGACGTTCCCAGACAGGAAAAAGTGGCCCCAGAGGAAAAGATTGAGCAGGTCTCTGCTTAAATGGATCTGACAGCTTTGCTTAGAGAAAGATGTTTGTCCCTCTTTATGGACATGTCCTTTTCCCCCCTTATGATTCCCAGGACCAGGGTTACTTTTCACTGTGTGTCTGACTGTCTGGGTAGGGAGCCTGAGGTCATGTGTCCCGCAGGCGGTGGGGATGGGTGAGAAAAAAATCCACCAAGGCTGCTATTCGCAAAGGGCTCGAGTCTTTTCCATAACATTTCCATTATCCCGTTTAAAGTTTAATACCCCAATGATGGGAGTCTGTCCATTTATTTCAATGGAAGTAGGGTCAGCGGCTGCCCTAACCTGCCCATGCGCATGTATTTTCACATGAACCCTCCTCAGGCTCCAAGACCAAAAATGTCAAAACCATTTCGCTGGTATTTAAGTTACAAAATGGAAATCAGTTGTTAATAAACTGCTTGTACAGATTCACAATTTGTTTTTCCAGTTGTGCTTTATATTCCTTTACCTGTCAGATATGACAGGGACTGTATTATTTTCAAATCCAAAATATTCTATGGAATTTATTTTTTGCTGTCAATATTTGCATTTTGAGTGCGTCTAGCAGAAGTAAATGAATCTTCAGCCAGAGTTTAATTTTAGAGAGGATATATGGTATCTTGCTTGAAGATTTTCCTAATCAGTCGGATTTGTCCTGACTTTCAACTCCAGATAAGAAAATAGACTATTTTATCACAAGGTCTTACTGTCTGTGAGCTTTAGTGCCAACCAAAAATGGCTCCCAGTTTCTTAGTTATTAAAGTCACATTTGCTGGTGATTATAGCTATTTCCTGCATAAAATGAAGTTTCCACAAATACTTAATAAGTCAGAAGAAGTCAAATAAATGGCATGCCTCTGGAAATATGAAATAAATTAATATTTTTCTGAGACTTGAGTATCTCCATGCACTGGGTTAAATGTGTGCAGGAGCTTATGTTTATTCCTGATAAAGTCTAAAACATCCTGGGTCTAATTAAGCTTCCCCAAATACATTGTTTCCATCTCCCAAGATGCTGAAAAAAATGCAGTTTCCAAAGCTGGAACTGAACACTGTTCCCTGTCCTTTCCCAGCTACAGCCCCTGATGGCAGACCATCTTGTACCTCTGATATTTCTCAGGGTCATCCCTTGTTCACGTCTTCCCCTGCTATCATACAAACCTTAGCAGGACAGCAATACAAACAACCCCTGGGGAAATGATAAGGGTCGGAGGGCTTAACAGGAGGCAAGGGATGATCCCAGTACTGATGGAAGATAGAGGTAGGACACGAGGGCCGTGAAGGACAGGGGCTCACGTGAGTTCATCCAGCAGAGAAGAAGGAGCGAGTCAGCCACTGCGCACAGCGGAGTATGTTTAGTTAATAAGCAGCAGCTCTATCTTTGCTCTCTCCTCTTTGGTGTAGAGGAGCCAGCCCCTTTCCAACACTAGACAGATTTAGAAATTAGCCTTCTGCTGTGATCATTATATATGAACTCCAACTGCTCTTTAAAAACCCAGAGATTTTTATAATACCTGCGGTTACGGTAGTCAGTGTTTTTGCTGAGATTTTTGCAATGAAATTTTGTGTAACATACATAACTTATTTTTTTCTAAATGCTTATCTAACAGATACTTTTTTTTAATACTGTGGCTGTAAATCAGACAAATATGGTTATTGCAAAATTATTGATATTGACTTCAGTCCACTTATTGTAGGAATAATCTTTTGAAAGTGCACTAGGCTGGTCAGAGATGAAAAGAACTTTAAAAAATGACAAAACAAAACAAAAAGTTGTTTCAATTCTTTTTCTTCCCTTTCCCACAATCTTGTATTTCTGAAATAAGTGCCTGCAGGGCTGGATCCAAACCTCTTTGAAGCTGAAGGGAAATGTGCTGTGGAGCTTTTGTCTGAGCCCTGTGGGTGCTCCCAGTGCCCCAGGTTTAGAAGCCCACCACAGCTGTCCACTGCAGGGTGGCTACACTTGGTGGTTGCAAGAAGTTGATTAACATAGTGATTTGTTGTCTTTTATGTTAAATTTCTTTCATAAGGACAAAATAAGGTGTCTTTTCCTTGACTTAGGTGAATGTGAGTAAAGCCCAATGTAAGAAGAGTATTTTGGAATAATGTCTGTCAATGAAGACGCAAAATCTAACAAGCCACAGCAGTATTACAGTCCACAAAGCACGTGGGAGAGACTTGAAGGAAAGCTTGAAGTCCACAGTCAAAAAAATAAAAGCATAATCCTTGATGCAGACAGAAACAATTATTTGCCTGCAGCTTTTCACTGGAAAGAACCGCAAAATTGTGAACACGGACAGAGTATGATCTGTTTAGTTATTAGTGGCCACACCCCACCAAATAATGGCAGGCTGTTAATTATATTGAACCATATCCTAAGGTCCTAATTAATTTTTAGCTCTGGCAAACTGTCATGAAGTTGATCAAAGGTTGCAGCTGAAGGACTTGGCCCATTGTAGCTTACAAACAGGCATCCACCACATCATTCTCTGAGTAGATTTGGCCAAATGGGTTTGGGCAGCTGCAAATTAGAGTAGAGTTTTGCTGGTTTGTTCTCCTTAATGAAATCTCATTAAAAATCCCAGAGATACAAATCGTATTTGCAAATGGCAACATAGACAAGGTCCTCAGTGTCCACCTGACTCATTTTTCACATCTGGAAGTTCTTTCTTCTCAATCCAACCAAGCTTTCAGCAAACACTTCTCTACACAGCTGAGTTTGGCAATTACTCCCAGGAGCGCAGCTAAACTGGACATTGTCATGACGTAGTGTGACATGCTTGCCTTGGATATCAGCACAAGGAGTATAAAGGTCCCCATCTACCCGTATTTATCCCCAGCTTCCAGCATTTTCACAGCTGGTTGCCCGTTCTCCAGCCCACGTATGTATATCCTTCACACCATGTATATCACTGCTCGTTGACTGGGGGAAGACGACAATTCCAGATGGATTTCTGCACCTGGTTACTCTCCGTAGGGACCCTCGAGAGAGTTCATGGGTTGAGGTGGGCTCCTAAAGAGGACAGACAGGACCTACAGCCCTTTGGCTACAGATAACATTGCAGCTGAGCCAAGTATGATTTGTCAACAAACATTAACCCGCTTACTTTATTCCCTGCTGTTTCTTCCAGCAAAATATCTGCAGGTAGTTTGCCATTATCTCAGGTTTACTCCCGGTGAAGTAGAACATGCAGGAGGATGCCAACATTTCTAAAAGGTCATGTGCAAATGCAACTGTCCCCCGGTGCAACGGTATGCTTAACCTCTGAAAATGGGAATGAAGCAGCTACCTTCAGCTGCCCTCCCTTCTCCTCGGCCTGAGCCTTTGGACTGTTGGGAAGGTGTGAGACCTCGGAGGCTTCTGAAGCAGCCCAGACTGTGACGCTTACTCAGTTTTCCTCCTCATCTGCCAGGAGGCTCACAAACACCCCTTGAAGTTTCTGAGCAACCTCCCGTTGGCTTCAGTGGGAGTTGTATTGGGCCCGCAGGCACAACTCCAAGTCTATTCCCAGGGAGGCAGTGCTTCTGGCCTCTGTTAATTGGGAACTTGGAATCCCCTGCTCGTTTCCAAACCTAAGGGCTCCAGCTAGGGCGTACAAAGTGCTTGAGCCATGCCAAGAAGCCAACTAGAATAATTTTCTTCGCGAGAGTTAATTATGTTAAATTGGGTGCCCTGCTCCGAGGGATTCAGCCGCAGAGGCAAGCACAAGAAGAGAAGGAGTCGAGCCAGTTTTGCATGCGCGATAGCGAGGACTGTGATTATGCTCGTCTGTGAGAAATCTGGGGCTGGCGAGCAATCCGCGCATGATGTCATCTTTCCCGGACTTGTGAAAAGGTTGCAAGGACCTGCTGCAACCCTCCCAGAAAGGCTCCGTCTTGCCGCTCCTGGATTTGGAGTGTATGGCTGCCTGGGCACACAGCTCATTAGGGAGATATGTGTAAGGCAAACAAACCCCACTCCAAGAGCGTGTTTATCTCATGGCACAGAATGCCGCATGCCCGCAGATCAAAGCCGGTGGGAACAGATGCTGTTAGCAGAGCAGCAGCTGCACTCAGATCCTGTCCGCACCCCTCCTGCTTGCAGTAGCCTACCCGGGGGTTATTATGTTCCCAACAGGGCGATGATTGCCCCTCCTTCCCACCCCGGCTGCCATTCTCCGGGGAGGGTGTACCGGCCCTTGCCTCGCTGCCTGCCTTCGGGTTCTCATTGTTTCTTTCGGAAGGTGCAGATAGCGGGCTACACGCTCCTTGGCTGGTGCTCTGATAAGGGTCTGGAAATTGTTCTCCTGTGTTACACAGAAGCCCGCTTGAAAGGAGGAACTCTACCCAAAATAACAAAACTGACCTCGGGGTTCATTATTTTCTTTTAAGGAAGGAGCTTGCGCCCATCCAGATTGGGAAAAAAAAAAAGTCAGCATGGCCAGACTCTGTTTTCTACTGCACTGGAGTAACGTGGCATTAAAGTTAGTGATGTTACTGTACTTTCCTGCAAGTGCTCTGGAGACCAGATTCCAGCTCTGCATGCAAGGAAATCTCTCTTTCCTCACTGTCCTGCAATTCCACCTGTTGTCCAAGTCATTTACATCAAGTTTGGCTTAATCAAACTAACCCTAACTTTACACAATAGTAGCGTAGTCTTTCTCGCGGTAGTGTAGAAAGAACAGCACTCGCTGTAAAAGGAGGTGACTTGGAAAGCAGATGTTCAACATAAGGACCTGGGCAAGAAGGAAGCATGTTCCTTTTCAGTCTGGCTGCCTAATAACCTTTGATCAGTCCATTAGTTTATGATCGATTCAACCTGTAAAACACAGCGGACTTGACTCCGACTTTCACTTGTGAAAATCAGGAATAATTGCCACAGGCGTCAATGGGGCTAATCAGTGGAATTTAGATTTTAAAATGCCTTCTGATTTGTATCTGTAGCAAAGGCAGAAGTCCTTCAGGCAGCTTTGGTCTGGCATTTCAAGTGGTAACACAAGCATTCCTACAGGTAAAGCATTTCCCACCCTGCTTCCAGTGTGAAGCCTAATCAGTTTGGAAGAGTCGTCATCTTCAAAAGACCGTTTTAAATACACTGCTGGCAGGTACAGTTTGCGGTTTATTTTTCTGTGGTGCTTGCAAGTTCAACAACAAAACCAACACAACTGGATATAATCTAAAGACACTTCCTCACTCAGGACTAATATGATGTTGTATCAAAATTCTAGATTGCCCACTAGCTTAGCTTCTTGACAAGTCTTTGCTTGGTGTCTTACTGTCTCATGTAGGTGAAAAAAAGCAGCAAACAGGTAGATGGCAAAAAAGTCAATCGCATTACCTCCCATCAAAGAGAATCATAGGATGCTCCAAGCGACCCAGCCAGCGTGAGTGAATGGACAAAGTAATGATAAAAATATGATGGGCTGATAAAGTATGCTTTGTATTTTAGGATCTCCTTAAGAGAAGAGATGATATGAACTACTCTTTCAAAAACTGATTTGTAAATTAACTCATTCAGAGTTACAGCAGAAAGTGACAGACACTTTTGCACCCGGGGGACTGTGTTGGACCGTGGAGCACCTATTCTGTAATAGGCTTGTCCAACTTCCCCTGAAAGCTCTGGTCCTTGCTCGCTCTTCAAGACAGGATATTGGATGACCTAGAGAGCTTTTGCCACTTCTAATGTCCCCAACATCGTGGCATTATACTTTTCACAATTCACCTTCTACCCTTACAACCCACCATCAAACCCTCTAGATGATGGCTTCTAATGGGAGGGCCGAACACACTGGCATCCGTGGCTGTACCTGTGATGATAAAACATGCTGAGATCTGGGAACGTGCACTCAGTTATGAACATTTTTAACTTTCTGAAAGGTCCCTGGCGCAGTTTAGCCATGCCAGTTAGAGACCCCTTCTGCCAAGGAGTTCCTGGTCACGGCTCATGCGTGGCCTGTTCCCAACAGGCAGCCCACCCATGGCCGCTCTGTTTTGGAGGTTTAGAGAGTTTAATAGTTACAGACGTGGCCACACTGTGCCCCCAGCTTCAGGGCCAGAGAATGGGCTTTAGCACTGTTTAGTTTACTGGTATAGATGTAGCCAATGGCTTAAAAAAGCCCCTCCGTGTTTTCTTGACTAACCTTTCCTTGAAATAATACTGCAGAGGGAAACTCCCTGCTTACAAATCCTAGATCAGGCTCTCTTTTTCCTGGGTGTTTTCTCTCTATTTGTTTGTTATTTTTGCTGACAGCTTATTTGTTTTCCCAGTTGTACCAGCCTATCTGCCAGCTTGTGCAAGTTGAACTGTCCTTTCCCATTTCCTCTGTCTCTGGTGTTTCCTCTCTCATCGTCATTTTACACCGAGGCATTTGTGGAAGCAGCTTTCGTTCTTCATCATCGCAGCCAGTACGTGCTGACTGCAGCCACGCAAGCGGGAACGGGGAGGAAGGCAGCTCTGCCTGGTGTTCGGGGTTGGTCCCTCTCCTTTGCAGGGACTGTCCCGTGCTGCAGCCGTGGGCTGGAGGGACACTGCTACAAACAGGGTTTTCTTCCAGGGGAAGAGGAAAAGGCCAAGCGACTTGGTGTTTCACGGCGATCAAAATAAGGGGAAATTATTTGTAGTGGTAAATTGGCAAGGCGTGTCGAACAAGAAAAGGAATTCTTTGTAATTTTGGGGGGGCTGACAGGACCACCTGTGTTGTGCTGGCTTTCTGCACAGCACTGGCCACAGGATCTCAGCTGTATCTTAGAGTTGAGTTCCTATTTTAAAAAGGTGAATTATTTCTGACAGTTTGAAAATATGTTAGGCTTAAAAAGGTATGGCTTCTGATCTCTGCTGTCAGGATTATTTGGGTTTTTTTTTTTTTCTCCCAAAGTCTCTGTAAGGCAAGAAGCTGGTCTCTGTCCTGCCTTGCACAGTTTGGTCCCCTGCACAGCGGCACAGCATCAGCAGGATAGTGCAAAATATCCCCCGGCCACACACAACAGGCTGCCACACTGGGATGCCCATCTTCAAATGCCTTGAATCCCTTCCCAGTGCAGGACGAGTCCCCAGGTTTCTTTTCTCTGAGCGGTCAGAATAAGAGGAGCATCTAAGCAAGAGGACCACCAGATGCAATGTGGCAGCAGCCGCAATGTGCCCATCTCATTTTGCTCAGAGGAGAAGTCCCGCACAAGGACAGACTGTCTCTCCTCTTTGGAGAATGACAACAGCTTTGCAGCCCTAACCATGGCTCTGGCAGCCAGAATCAGACAGGACTTCCAACACAGTTCCCGTTTTTTGTTTTCTATTAGCTGACCATCGATGGGTTTCTGATCGGGGCACTCAGCACACTTTGTTGAAGCAGTGTCGGGGTGTAACTCTGACCTTCGGATTACATTCTGGGGGCTAAGCACCCAGTTTGTAGGTGTGTGTGACTTTTTCTTGGATCTACCTCTGAACAACTCTACTAACTGTGAAATACAGTTCAGGGAGCTAAAAGCCACAGAAGGAAAGCAGAAACACAGACATTAACGAAATTGCTGTCTTACGACTGCCATCCCCACACCTAGCCCAGGTCAAGAAACCAACAGGAAAGAATTTGTATATTTACAATACAGCACAATCGAGCGATAACACCAAGATATTTTGGAAGGCAAGCGACCATCGTGTGCCTGGCTGTATGTGTATGCCCATGTGGCAAGTACAGACACACACACACACACACACTGCAGAAGGCATGAGGTGCCAGAATGCTGCCAAGTCTGGTTGCAGAGAAGTGACGTTTTGGTGTGTTTTCTAGTTAACAAGTGAAAAAAAAGTTTCTCAAACATCATTCAGGATCCCAGCATAAGCCAAGAGCCATTACATATATGTAGCTGTGTGTTTCATCCTCCAAAAGGCTGTTCCTGGCAGAAGGGCAGAGTATAGCATAGCATACAAGAGCCCCATATCTTTTTTTTGAATGATGAATAACGGTGTTACTGAATAGTTAATAGCATACAAAACTGAAAAAGTTAAGTTTCATCTTGTTTTGATGGCTATGCTGTGACCAATCTCTCTTAGATTTCCTAAGAAGCACTGCTAATTAGTCCATAGATTTCACTTAGGTTCTGCATCCAAAGAATGAAGAGCTTGATACAGAAAGCGCCTGTTTGTGCCAAGAATCATAGTACTGCTGTCACAGGAACTGGTGTTGAGAAATTCCAAGACCGAGCTGATATTCAAAGAAATCTCTGTGCTTCTGCGAGATGAAATAGCAAGGAAAATGAGCTACAAGGCTCTCCTCGGGAGGAGAGAGCAGGACGCTCCCAGAACTCGCCTTCTGCTTATCTGGAGCCTTGACCCCAGCCTGCACCATTTGATCCGCATGCCTGCGACTGCTGGAGACTTATCTCTTGCAGCAGGAATTTGCCTGTGCCTCATGCACCCATCTTACAGCCCACTTACAAACTGGATTGTGGGACTAACACTTCAACACTCACAAGTGGGAAACCTGAGAGCAGGTCATGGTCTCCATCACAGGCGAGGTGTAACAGAGTCAAGTGGGAGGTCAAGCAGAACTAACTGGGTGAGGTACAGCGTATTTCATGACTCTTCCCAGCCATAGAGACGCTAAGTGTTGTCAGTGTAAAAGGATCACCAAAAGCATATTTAGTAGCTTAATAATTAATTATTTAATTGAATAGAAGTCACTTTATCTCCCTTTTATCCTTCCCAAATTTGACCTGTACAAAACAGTTTTAGGCAGGTAATGGAATACAATTTGATGTTAATTTATCTTCTTTTATCACCTTGATTGCAAGATAGCATAGGTATTTTTCTGGCACTGACGGCCAGGTGTTTTATACGAGTCCCAAGAGCCAGTGGGGAGCACTGGGGAAGGGTAAGGTGTCTCCATCTCCATGGGGTCCGTGAGCACCTTCAGTACCCAGGTGAGATGATACTTCATCTCCCAGTGAGGGTGCAGGAAGGCACCTGGGTCTGATGAGGATTTACGTCCCAGAGGTTAGAAAGCTCTTCAGAGTCATCCACCAAGTCTACGAGGATTCAGACCCAGATTGTTCACCTTCCCAGAGCATCCTGCAACCAGCAAGACTGCTCAGGCTAGGGAGACCGGGAAGCACAACCTTCTCCAAAAGCAGTGGCAAGTTGCAGAAAAGAGAGGAAGGGACAGACTGTAAAATTATAAGTGTTGTTTGAGAGGAGACTTGTCTTTTGTCTTAGGGGAAATACGAGCTAGATGACAAATTTTGTCCAGTATGTTATATTCTGGTCCACAATTATTTCCCCTCCTTCCTCTCCCAAACTGGGATATTAGTAATTTTCCGCATCTAGTACATGTGGCAGTCCCAAGTCCGTGCTTAGGATACATTTATTTTCCAAAACTCTTTTGTTGTATTTGAACATATTGATTCTTCCCACTGCACCACTACCAACGATGCCATTATTCTAAGGCAAAGCTGACAATTTATGGTTATGATTTATAGGCTTCCAGGCTTTTTATAGAGCTCAGTGTTTCTTAAGGTTTGTGCCGGGGCAGTTGTTTCTTCCAGTTTACCCTCTTGGCTTAACTGGCAGCCAGCAAACAACATTTCTTAAAAATGGCAGGGGGGGACTTTCCTGAGCAACTTCTCTGGCAACTTCTTGAGTCTTTAACTACTGCAGGGGAGAGAGGAGTGGGCAGAGGCAGGAGGCTGTGATCACTGTGAGCAAGCATTCGGTTTCGCCTGGTGACACATGGCTTTCTAAATTAGAGGGTTCTGAATAAAATAAAAAATATCAAAGCCATGTGTCTGCTTGTGGGTGCCACATTCTTTAAGATCACAGTGGCTGTCCTTCTGCACGAATGTCACAGAAACGGCTTGGTTTCATCCCGCTTGAATGATGTGGCAATATTGTGAAACGCGGGGTGGAAAAGCGTCCCGAAAACAGTCAAGCGAAGAAACCGCCAGAGAGCTGGAAAGCGGCTGTAGAGACCCAAGTGCTGTCACTTTAAAAAGGCAATGGGCCTCGGCGCCTTTGAAATCATTTATCACAGAAGCCGTAACATCTGCCACCATCTTGGATTCATTTGAGAAGTGCGTCTCAGTAGCCATTTTAAAAATGTTTGTTTTCAATTCAAAACACATAATTAAGTGCAGGCCGGGGTAGAATATATGCCTTGAGCTGCTTTCCCTCACCCCAGTTCAGAGCATGGCTTTTTCACAACTATGCACTTTGAATTGAAAGCTTTCTTTTCTTTCTTTTCTTTTTTTTTTTTTTCCTTTTTTGTCTGCAGGGCCTGCTGTTTCTCAAGAATAAATTGAAAGTAAGGCTGCAGATTTAAAGGAGTCCGTCTGATAGGAGCCTGAGCATCATCCTGGGGCCGGAGGGGCAGCCCAGCCTCCTGGGGCTCCGAGCGGCTCCTTCCTCCGGTGGGGACGGAGCTCGGCCCCAGCAAACCGCAGCCGAAGCCTCGCTGTCGGATAACTAGGCTACGCCTTGTGTTTAATTAAGCCACGTCCCATTTCGTAGACAAGAGACACTGGGATGATTTATGGTCATGGAAGGAGCGAGAGACCTTGTTACAAGTCTCTAGAGAGGCTACCAAAAAGGTATCTATGTCCTTAACATACTGTCCTTAATAAACTATTCACATCCTTTTTCCAGACTTTCTAGGAGGCACTTCAGAGGAACAGTGTGAAGACAGTACTTGCCTGTTTACATTGCCTTCTGTTCAGCCGACTTTTATCACCATCACTGACACGTTGCAAACAAGCCTGGGGAAAAGACGAGCAAATGCTCAGGAATGAGGCGCTCCAGACTGGCTGGGGATGGGCTGGACCTGCGGCTCTCCCATTATCTCCTAAACAGGCAGGAAGAAAAGCGAGTCGCTGATACAGGAATGAGTTAGAAGCTAAGGTAGTGCTGGTCTCGGTTCACTCCCCCAAAGAAGAAAAGGGGTTTCTGTGAGGTTGGGAAAAATCCAGGAAAGGCTTTAGGTGTCTCTGAATTTGGTTCCCTTTTGTGAGTCTGAAGCATCATTTCCAGGTGCCTCAAATTCTCCATCTGAAAATACAAGTCACACAAGTTCCCTGAACGGGTGCTCAGACGCTGGGGTTACGTGCGTGCTGGTGCACCATCCCCTTTCCTCAGCTCGGGCGGGCACAAGGGATTAGGTGGGTGCTCAGGGATGCTTAGCAGAGACCTGCTCCCCGACCCCCTGAGCACTGTGGTTCTGGGTCCGAGGAAAATCAGGTATATGCATGGGCCAGGAGCTGCAGCATGCTTTAACCACCGATTTTCAGGCTGAGATGGTTTCTGAATGATGGGGGGACTGGGACTTTGTAATGCGTCATGGTGAGCAAGTATGTGCAGCTTATGTTAATGAAAACCAGAAATAGATGATGTCAGATTTCAATGACTCCGTGCTTTTAAACATGACATCTTTATTTTAACACACAATGTACACAAGGCAGTTTTTCTTTCCTGAAGGTGCCTGGCAAAAGCTGAATTCAGCGCTATGCAAAGAGAGGAGATCCCCTCATATGTCTGCAGTGAAATGAAGAAGCAATGAGCTTTTGAATAACTTATGCTACAAGTTTCTGTGAGAGATACCTATGTTGTTCCACTGATGATGAAATATATTCACTGTTCTGGCAGTGTTTTGATTAAAAGAGGAGAAAATGGAGGAAAAAAGAGGAAATTAATGAGAATAGTATTAATGACAGGGTCCCTGCAAGAGACACTTTCTGTCTGTGGTCACAGTATCATACAAAGGAGATGGGATGCATCTGTGTTGAAAATAAAAGTATCTGCTTGATGTGTGTGCTCCTGGCATGTGTTTGGGAATAGACTGCGATTCTGCTCTGGGGAAACCGAAAGCAGAAAAAGCAAGATACCTTGAGCTAGCTCTTCCTAAACACGAAGCCAAAGCATGCTTTTAATTTTTTACTACACCCATCTTTTTGAAGTGTCCCGTAACTGTGCAAGGGGGGATGTTGCTCTAGATTTCAAGGAGGAGGGGATTTGCTTTCTTTTTTCTTACAAATCTGTTTTTCACGGGCTTTCTTCTTCGGGCATGCATTCCAGCATTCCAGATGAGCGCTGAAATTACAGGGGTGAGAACGCAGCCAGGAATGAGTAACATGCAGCCATACGCGCAAAACAGAAAACATCCTCTTTGACTAGGTGATAATTAGAAAGGCTGCTGCATTGCCGTGTACACAAACAAAGCACGTCCCCTTTGGGAATGCATTTTCTTTCCTCTGATGTGAAAACATTAATGGTTTTTTTGTGGAGGACAGATTTTTAACTGCTCACTGACCTATTTTTAAACAAAACTTCTGCCTGCTCCAGCAGCTGCTTCCAGCTACAGGCATATGACCACTGCCCAAATGGGTCTAGCTGGGATGTTGGAGAACTGAACTAGTGTCTGATTAGAAAAGGTTGATAACTTATCAACGCTCCGTGTTACTTGACTAAAGCCAATTAAAGGTCTCTTGGAAATAAGCTACTATCTCCTCATCTTCGGCAGAAACACACAGACTGATAACCCCGTAGCCACAGCTGGTGACTGACAGGCAGAGTCAACTATGAGCCACTGATTTTTTTCTTCCATTACAAGGACCATCTTCCCCTAATATACTTCCCTTGTGCTCAATTCAGAATGCATGGGCTTTCCTCCATATCTGACCCATTCTCTGCACTTCCTCGCCACGGTTGGACCATAACTCTTTCAGCCTAGGATGACCTTCCCAGAAAAGCCGTGTTTCACCACGCAGACTCTAAAGGAATACTTTATGAGTGGTTAATAGATATGAATCCGTACCTTTCAGGTAAAATGTATGGCAGGCTGAGACAGTATGCTGTTGGATGTCTTGCAGTGGCAAATATGACACAACCCTGAATTTTTTTAGGGGAAAAGAAGGAATATATTTTGTCCGAAAAGAAAGAAAGAAGGAAAAGAAGGAAGGAAGTACAGGAAGATGGGAGGAAGGGAAAAGAGAGGAAGGGAGGAAGGGAAGAAAAACGTAAAAGAAAGAAAGGAAAGGAAGAAAAGAGGAAAGAAAGGAGAAAGTACTTTTTTTTTTTGTATCCTTCCCGTGTGCATTGGTTGCTTGAAGAGCTATAATCACATTCAGAAACAAGCCCTCTTGCCAGAGTGCAGCACAGGGAGGCTGGTGGAGGTGACCATCTCCAGCTGACCCTGGTTACTGTTCTGGTCTAAATGGAGGCAAAAATATCACAGCAACACTTAATGTGCCAGGGAAATCATATGTAAAGTAAGCTAAGAGAGATGTTAAATAGTTGCAGTTCTTGCTGGTGGATAATTATTTCAAGTTCTGTGTGATCTCCAGGAAAAAGGTACTATGTGAATTCAAAGTGTTACTCACTAATTGGCATGCAAAGGTTAATATAGTGAGGAGGATATTAAGGTCAAAGCTGAACCTTGATTTAGGTTTTATGCTTTTATTTAGACTTACTAAGCATTCTACCTTGCATTCTACAGAGAAAAGGACAGAGCCTTGTAAAAGTTGACATGTCTTTTTAAGGGGTTGCTATTACTAGCAAGGGAAGAAGAGGCAAGCTAGCATTTGCTTTCAAAACACATCCCTTTCAATATTTGGATGTGATTTTGTATTCAGCTATAACAAAAAAAAAAGGAGATCTTTTGATGAAAAGTTTCAACAGAATTTAAATGCAAATTGTGTAAGAGAAGAAAATGTTTTCTACCTTCCATATACAGTGGTAACAGCAGGCTAACACTGATGCATTTAAATGTATTCAAAATGTATAATTTGCATTTTTCCCTGAAGTTTTAGGATATATACACACAGCTCTCCAAAGAGGCTTTTAAACTGAGATTTAAGTAGGATTCAGAAAACATGCTCTTATAGGAGCACCACTGAAGAACTAAAAAATCTTGTGCACAAATTTCCAAACAACAAAAATTGTGTTCTGTAAGGCACTAAATGCCATTATATTCTAATGCCATTGCACATAAAAACACTCAGGTAAGAAGCAGCTGGCGTCCTGTGAGGTTTAACAAAATGCAGTAGCGGTCAGGTTTGCAACAGGCGTTGTATTTTTTAATGCAGGTTTATGCAACAGCATTTAGCGTTTCTGCAGCGGGCCACATCCCAGCACAATCAGGTCCTGATTCAACAAAACTGATAATAACGTACCCAAATGTTATGATCTAGCAGAACACATCAATGCAAGCCAACCTTCAGTCCTACCGGACTCGGTAGGTCTCCACCTCCTGTTTGGAGTCAAGCGCAGGCTAAGGTGATGTATTCCAGATCAGAGCCACCCTTCCTCACCCGACGTGCCTGGGGTGAGGACCACCTCCCTGCCCAACCCCGCTCCCCAGGCTGATGTTGGTCCAGCAGCAAAGGGCTGGGACGGCTTTTGGCCGACCGTCAAAGGCAGTCAGGAGCGCAGGGCAGCCCGTGCCCTCTGCAGAACCGCTGTGGCAGCCGCGGGGGGTGGCCGAGCCCCACCAGGGACAGAGACGGGGCTGGCCACGGGCCATGGGGCAGCCAGGCGGGGGGAGGCTGCCCTGCCCCTCGCACGGCCCCATCAGCTCAGAGCCAGACGCGATCAGCTCTCCTAGGGCTGCGGGAGGGTGGGGGAGCAAAGGAGACAAAGCACACTTTTCATCTTCACTGCAACGCTCAATACGATAAAGAGCTTTTCCATTTAAAAGGTGTGTAACTAATTCTCAGCTAAAATCTTTGCAGGAAGAAGAGCTCCTCCCAAAGTAATGCCCCACGGTAGTAGTTTTAAGTCATAAAGACTCCAAGGGCTTGCTAAAGTTTTAAAAAAAAAAAGTAGGGGCAAAGCGGTGTCACTGGGCTGAAATTCCTTTGACAGATGTAAAGGTCTCGATGACAGTTATTTTCCAGGTCTGCAGCTCAGCAGTCATGCCTCTGACCGGTTTCCCACGTGAAGTGTTTGAAGAAGCGGTCGACGTGTGACTGATCTCTAAGGCCCACCGTCTGGTCTTCTTTAAGGATGAGGCAGAGGCAGAAGGAAAGGTGATGCTGATAAAGGAATCTGAACCAAATGTTGTCACGTTCTACAGATGATTAGATGCCCTTGCTGTGACTTATTACACAACCTGAGAGCGGAAAGGGAAAACCTGGGGTGAAATGTAGCCGCAAGAGGGGGAGATGCTTTTTCAGCAAAGAACAAGAGCCAAGAGAGAAATTGTTGGTGCCTAAGATTGGGTCGGGCATCAGAGCCTTCTCTGTGTTGTGGGAGAGATGTGATGCTGCAGTAAATCTCCCGCAGAATCAGACCTACCATGATCTGCATTTGTATCTTCACAAGCTGCTGATTATACAAAAAACTTGTCTTTGTTAAAGAACAGGACAATGCACTTAAAATGCATTTTTGAACAAGCTGGGTTATTTCAGATTTTGCCTTTTTCCTTGCATACATTAATGAATGAAAACTTTGAAGCCTAACTTATGTAACAGAATTAACATACTTAAATTTTAAGCCCCCTCTAAACTTCAAGAAAACGGTTGTATATTAGCTTATAAGAAAAATTATTGATTCGTGTATTTCACATATGCAATACACAGCTTAAAGAAAGTGCAACCTTGCTCCTATATCTGCATTTTCTTTTAAAAGACAGTTACCTGTAGCCATATTCCTAATCTTGGGATTAGATGCATTTTCTGTGTATCACCCTATGGTTTGGCTATGATGATGAGGTATTTAACTCAACAGAAAAGTGAAGGGAGCTTGGGATTCTGGAAGATTTCTTTGGTCGAAACACTCCAGTTCACTCAAGAGTGCTTTCACATCTATAAAACACTCTTGTTAAAAGTAGCAGCAAAAAAAGTCTGCTGCTACGGAAAGTACTGATTTGTCACATGAACCACAGACACCAAAGAACAGCTTATACCTGATCTGTCATGCATGACCACTGCTACATGACTTAGTTTGCAGTATAAATACAGAAGTTACATTAAGTATAACTTCTCAAGACATCTGCCATTTACTTTCTCATTAAAAAGCACTTTCTGGACTGTTTGGTTACCACAGAAACTAGTACAAGTTTTTCCACTGATTTCAGGACAGGCAGTGTCACCCCTTAGATCCACCTTCCTGCAGATCCAAGGAGAGGCAAGAGCAGAGCTCCATCCTGGTGTTACTAGCTCTGTAGCTTAGAAAAGGTATGAGTCCATGACGTTTCAGGAAAGAAGTGTCATTCTTAATATTAGTCATGGCTAATGAAATAACTAAAGCATCCTCAAGTTTTTGAAAAACTTTTTTATTGAGTGTGAAGACCCTGAAGTGAGGAATTCAGGATTTAATGTGTTATCATTATGCATTTTTAAGTATATATTATTTGTAAATATGCATTATTGTATCTGTCGATACAGCAAATTGGTGTGCAAAGGAAAGTACAAATTTTCCTAGTGCAAGGGAAAAACTGACAATCTCCTTGTTAACCAGGTGCCAGACTTCTCTCCAGCCTCAATACCTATCACATACAGCCTGGATTTGTTCCTCCTCTGGATGCCAAGGTAGCTAGTAATTATTCCCCAGCTTCCTATTTAATTGTTGAAATCCTGACAGAGGATGGCAGCTAAGATGCCATGCAGGATCACCGGTCACTGTACATACCCTAGATGTCCAAGGGATCCTAAGAAGCCTTTCAGAGGATGAAGGAGGATTTGGTCTAAACTGGCTTTTTCGCCCTGTTCAATAGCTATCTGCTCTAGCTCCCCATGTTCAAAATGGGTCTATTGATACACACAGGTCTGAGCGGTGAGGTACCCGCCTGCTGCTGAAGTTAGGGAGTAATCTGAAGAGCAGCCTGGGGCCAGGCAGACCTGGCTGGGGACACCAGCAGCTCCGCTGTGACAGCCTCAGCATCCCGTTGCCCTTTTCTGAGGTGGCCGAATAGCCATTTTAGTCTGGCCTTTATCAGGCCTGCGATTGCCTAAGGAAATCCCTGGCTGATTACGATGAACAGAAGAAGATCCGTAGACTGGGAAAGATCAAAGCGCAGGCTCTACCTGTTACCTCACTTTTATAGCTCAAGAGGAACCGCGATGACTGAGGTTTTACCACAACGTAAATTGTTGGTTTGGGTGTCCCAAAAATGCGTGTCTGGAGGCAGCCAGGTGGTTAGCGCTGCTTTGCAAGCAGCTGTGGTGAGTGCTGTGTGGAGCTGAGATGACTGAGATCAGCAGGAATTTGGGTCGGGAGGGTGGCTGTGAGAGAGAGGATCTATGGCTCGAAGTTTCCCATCCCTCCGCCACAGGATCGTGACTCACTGTGTCAAGGAAGAGGTCGTAGGAAGGAAAAGGGCAACAAAGGGACAAAGAGAAAATTAAATCCTTCCCCCTTGGCTCCTACCTCACCCGGTGCTTTCCCTCAGCAGTTTGAGAAACATGTCTTTTTCATCTCCTTCCTCAAGCCCGGGGAACTTTAACTGCTACCCCCCGTGCTACCTCTGTACCTTCTTTTGCTCCTCTATTTCCTTCATCGCAAGCTCTCACCCTCACCTAACCTCGGGCACGTTTGTATCGCAGGCGCTGGCAGGCGAGGATGGCTGCCTTCAGCAGACCCTCGCTTCACCCCCCCGCACCAGGTCCTCACCCCCTGCCCGACCCCAGCCCTTTGCTGGCAGCCTTACAGGGGTCTGAGCGGCTCATCCCTGGCTTTGGAGCCAAAATACATCGGGGACACAGTGAAGGGCGCTGTCTTTTGTTTAATTTCTGTTCCACAAGTAAGCAGGAGGCTTTAAAACCTAGTGCTGCAGCACACATACTTAGTCTGTCAACTCCTGCCCCATGTTCATACAGTGCCTGCCCATCAGGAGGTCCAGCCTATAATAATAACCATACCGAAACCCATATGGACATTGTAAAATATGCCTGCGTGCAGAATGAGGATACCAGAGCTGTAGAAAATGTTGTATCGCTTCAAGAGATGAGTTGGGCAGCTTGCGTAGCTCCTTGTGCAATGAGCGGAGTGAAGTCTCTGCCCAGATGTCAGGAGGGTCTGACTGAAGTCTGAGTTCAGCAAGGAGAAGCTAAGAAGGACGCAGCGACATATGACAGCAGGGCACTGCAAAAGCACTGCTCACAAATGCACACCAAGTGGGTTTTACCCTCTTTCTCACAGCTGCCAGCTCATTTAGGTATACGGCTTCATCCTGCTCTGTTAAATCAAGGCTTCACTTTTCCTTTTGCCAGGAAGACAAGCTCAGCATTGGTTTTTTTCCTCGGCCATGCTATCCAGCTGTGTTTCTGGTTACTTGACATAGTCTCCTTTCCACAGTCATTGCATTTAGCAAGATAGTATCATCACCCCCATTTTACAGGTGTGAACGTGAGGCACAGAGTATGCTGAAAGACATCACCATGCAAGGAGCTTTCTTCTGTTTCACCAGCTCTCTTCAATCTGTTAGATTGCTCTTCCTAAAAGCAAGAGGGGATGCTAAAGTTCAGAGACAGTGGGCACGGGAGGGAGCGAGAAGAGAGGAGAAGAAAGGAAGCTGTGGCATTGACTGAATGCTGATTGCTTGCCACGCTTTGCTGTGCGTTGGCTTTTATTTAGAGGATGCTACTGAGGCTGTCAGTCTAGACTGTCAGAAAGTGCTGAAAAAAAGTGCATGATAATCAACAGGGGAACAAACCTCAGTCAGAAGGTCACTAATGGAATCACTCCAAGCGAACACACACGGTTCGCCCAGCATCCCCCACAATTTATACCATAAGCGGGTGCAAGACTCATTTTCCCCTGCACATCCCTTCAGCAGAGACTGTGAGCAGGGGAAGGAGGGACTTGCTCTCCTGCCTCTTGCGGCATTTCCCTTCGCCTTCCCTCCTCTCCCAGTTCATGCAACTAGGTCCTGCTGTGTCCTCACCTCCCTAAAGGGTTAGAGCCTGCTCTGCCCTTTCAGCCGCTGTTTCAGCCTTTGCTTTTGGGGGGCACATGATGCTGTAGCCTGGTCTACAGTCATAGCTAGCTATAGATTTGCCTCCAGCGGAGGAGAGTATTTTAGCCGTTGAGCTTGCAAAAGGCATGCACGGAGAGAGCAGCAAGTCCAACTGCTGCTGAAAGATGAGCTAGCTGGCCGCGATACATCAGATGCCAAACCTGGGGGGGAGGAGCTGGGAGAGATGAAAGAAAGAGATGAAAAAGTGGGAGGGAAGATTTGCTGTTTCTGTGGAAACCAAGACTTTACTCAAACTCAGGTTTTTTGCATCCCTGACCCCAAGGTGACCTGCTGACCTCCTCTCCCAGCCGGAGTCCAGCCCAGCTGTTTCTCCTGAAGGAAAGGGGCCAGGCTCACCTCCCGCTCGCTGCTTGACGGTGTGTCCAGGCAGACTCCTTCCTGCCAGAGTAAATACAATTAAAACAGCATCATGCGCAGGGTTCGGGCCACCTAATACCAGAGGTCAACAGGATAGGTGCCCCAGAAAACCCCAGCCTGACAATGCCATCATAACAAGTAAATAACTGCACATGTGCTACTCTTTGGAGTTTGCTGACCGCATAGGAAAGAATTGTTGGATGTTGCTTGTTCTGCACACATATGTAAAAAACTGTTAAACAAAGATCTGAAGCAACCCATAAGGTTATGAATCCAGCTTCCAAAAGATGTTCACTAATCACTTTCCTAGTCAAAAGGCCCTAATTAAAAAAGTTGCAGCAGCATGCAGCATGAAGGGTAAACCAGCACGGACTAGCAAAGAAGCAAAAGATGTACGGCTAGCTCCTGACGGGAAAAATTTATTTGAGAGGAAGAAGCAATATTTAAAAAGCAGTAGAGAAATAATCTAGTCCACAGCCAGGACAAAGCAACTACAATTATGTGTACTTGTATTAGGAAGGAACAGTGGTTCCATTGCTAAACTCCTTCCTCAGGCAAGAGATCAAAGCAAATTACACCCATAAGAAGAATTTCTACAATGCCTCACTAACTAAATAGCAGTTGGTTCGTGTAATATTGAAATCAAAAAACATGTAAACAAACCTTGAGACAGGGTTGAATATTTTCCATGCAGACATGAGCCTGAACAAACTCTATCTTGCACTGTGCCTGAATTTTGGAGAAGTTTGAATCTAGAAATGGGTCCAATTTTTGTGCTCCAGACGCATCTCCACTTACTTAACAAAAGTCAATTCCTTAGCAAGGAAAATACAGTGGCTTGAAGCAAAATGCCGAACACAACCAATGACTGATAACGAAGTGTAAAATGAGTCCAACTTCAGTGATGTTTCAAAACTAAAAATGAGATTGACCAGTATCACATACTTAGATGCAAGTAAGCGTAAGACATTCAGTAATTTTTAAACTCCTGTAGTTAAGAAAAGGGATGAGCATTACCATAACAAAACTAATAGCGGTACCTTCCAGTATGACTGAGAAAGTTCCCAGGCTAGTGGCAAGGCAGCAGCAAAGACCAGCAGCATCCTACTTTTCGCCGTTCCCTCCAAGTGGATTTACCTCCAAGAAAGTGCACAAGTGCTGCAACATTTGTGGTGCTGGGCTGGTCAGAAAGGGACAAAATAATAACTAGAGCTTACCACAGCTTTTTAAAGCAACACTGCTGAAAGTCTATGAGCCCTGATGCTGTGACACCTACAAATCTCTTCCATCTGATGGAAGCAGAGCCTGTGTTTTGAAGGGGCTATCCCTGCAGCCACATGTGTTCACCTAAATAAAAAAATGATACCTAAAACCAGACAGCTGGGGATTTGTTGGCTCTTTTCCATCATAAATCTGTAGTGGGAACTTGCAGCATCTCTGCTTTCCACTACCAGTTCCTTCTCATTGATTTAAGGATTACCTGCAATGCCTCTGTCTGTCAGAAACCCCGCTGGGAACACTGGGAGTGTTTCCCCTCCTTCATGGCAGAGATCTTTCTTCTCCCAAACCAGATTCTGCTTTGTGTATGCCAGTGTTGCTCTGGCTATGTCTGCTCCAGTAAAAGCAGCAAGGCCAGGGAGAAGGCTTAAACACTGGCCCACAGCTGCCTCTGCTGTTTGGCTGTCGGCAGACCGCAGGGACCAGTGCCACGGCTGCCTCCTAGCCCACTTGCATTGCTTGGGCACGGTTTGCAAATGCCAAGATCCATTTTCTCCCAGCAGAGGCAGCCCTGTAACCTCCCATCCCTCCCAGTCACTGGCCCTTCCTCATATCTGAGGACCGTCCCACTTCATCACCAATTCCGTTCCTGTTAACCCAGGTCTGCACATAGACACACAGAGTATTACCACATCCATTGCTATCCCTGTTTTTCCCTTTGAATCATAACACTGGAGCCCTGCATCTCTAGAGAGCCAAGTTTCGCTCAGAAAGAAGATTTACAAAATGAGAATTTCCTTCTCAAGAGCTCATCTGCTTAGTCCCCACCTGCACTCCTAATCCTGCTGGTGACATCAGGGGGAATGGGCAGACATTTGAATTTTCAGTAAAAGGCAAAAGCCATTGGTCTCATATTCATTTTCTACACCCACACCCATCTGCTCCCAAAAGAGCGAAAGAGAAGTTTAAAAAAAAGAGAGAATAAGCAGAAATAATAGCCCAAACCCCTACACACCCAGAAACATGACAGAATCACACTATTTCAGAAGCCAACACTTCTCAGTTTCCCGTAATGACAAACTGGATACGCAGTTCCAAGTACCCTTTGGATGTGGTAACCGGGAGCTGGAACGAGCAGCCAAATGTTCGGTGCGGACGTGGCTTCTCGCCAAGGGCAGGGGAGCGGATTCGCAGGCAGGGATGATACCTTCTCCCTCCAAAGGCAGAGCTCCAGGAGAGCACATCTCCCTCCCAGGGAGCTGGAGTGACCACAGAGCTGGCCCAGCTTCACAGGCAGCCCGAAAATCCTCCCGTCCTTTAGGTTTCCCCCAGAAAGGACATTCCTTTCCCAGCTCACCTGTGCCAAGCACTTCTCTCTTGGGACAGCTCAGAGCTCTGCTACCTACCACAGACATCTGCCGATGGCTTTTCTGCAAACAGCTACTTCTAACCAGCTTACCCTCTGCAGATTTTTGCTTCGCTGCAGAAGGACATTGCTCTTATTTACACGTTTGGAAAGTCCTTGCACACACGCACATTCACATCTACACACACACACAGGGGGGTACCAGCCGTAGCCTGGGGACAAGTATATTCAGCACGGGCTTAAAGCATAATTCCGCTGTATCCCCTCATTTTATGAATAAAAACTTAGGAGAAAAACGTCTTGGGAGGAGAAACCACAGGGCTGTTCTAGCATTAACAGACCCTGGGTGCTTATCTCAAGCTGAGAGAGTGATTTCATGGCAATAATTTGTTTAAAGTGTTGCTGATTGCTTCTTATTTCTTCCTAGCAAATGACTTTTACACCTTTCTGCTGTTGCTTTTATACGAGCTGCTATGGCAATTACTCTGCAGGAGGCTGTGTAAACATCACACAGACCCTTTTATCTGACTACTAAGGGCCATAGAAGACACTCCTGGGATTGATAAAAAGTGTTTTCATAAGTTTTTCCCCTTCCTTGAAAAAAATATTGTTACTAAGTTGCTACCAGAGCTTTATTCTCACAGAACACATTCAAGTGTACTTCCAACAGAGACTGTCTGATCCCTGTAAGTAACCTCTTTGAAGGGAACTTCAATAAAGTAATAAATAAAATTACCGAGAGTTCCTGGAGGCAAGGAATTGCCCCTTCTCTGCTAAAAGAAGAATTTCTCTGATAAAATTACTTCAAATCAAGTTGACTCTTTCAGAAGAACTGAGGGTATACAATGATCAGGGCTAATCAGAGGAATCTCTTTTTGGTTCATCCTTTTATTCTCAAGTGCCAGCACTAGGTGTCAGCTATCCGTTTCTCCTGTCCCATTGCTAGTTGACGTGATGATGTTCAGAGTCTGACCAAGGCACTTTGCGTGTTTGACTGGGGCTCCAGCCCAAGGATTTGGCTTGGCCCATGAAAGCTTTCTGCTTTATCCCAGCTTCAAAGTTTCTGCATTCTCCACTCTGCGTCCCTCAAGAGATCAGAGCCCTGTCAGAACACCCGTGAAGCCCACACATCATCACACAACCGCATCTCTGTCAGATTAACCAGAGCACACACTACGGAGTCTATGCCAGTTTCAGGCTTTTTTCCTGCCAGTTTTATTCTGACTTTAAGAGGACTTAAAATAGCTGAACCAGCACAAAGTTAGAGCAGCACAGGAAGATAATACAAGATCTGGCATAAATCCTGCTGGTACAAAGTCAGCTTGTCAATGTTTTTTAGCACATTTATGCTGATGATGTGAGTTCATTCTTGATCAGTGTTTTGTGTCATGTGACCACAGTGGGGTTTTTTTCTTATCAAGAAAAGCATGATATTATTCAATGAACAATGAGAAAGACACTCTGATAGCAATTAGTAGAAAGAGAATGACAGAGCATTAAATTTACAGGATGATTAACTCAATGATTCGCTATTGTAGCTAGGATTGTGATGCTGGTTCCATTTTAATCCTTGATTTTCAGTTGTTTGGGGATTTGATAGTTTAACTATAACTTATACAAAAAGAATTATTAAACTCCTACATGCTCACCAGAAGATTATCTTCCTTTCTATGAGTTAATGCAACATAATCTAATATAAGTAACGTGACATTTCTTTCCTCTGGATTCCATATGAATGAAATGTTTCAAATGTTTTATGGATGAAAGCACCAAAACTCAAAAGGAAAATTCATAGGACTTTTACCTGTAGGCAAAATGGGGAAAACATTCCTCAGTGATGTTATCATAGATTCTTGATCACCGTTTTCCATTTTGTATATAGTTTGCATTATTATCCCATTTTACAATCTCTGAATTCATATTTACCTTGGGACGAGGTAAATTTGAAAGTAAGCACATTGGTTTACTTCTGAAAGCTACCATTTCCAGTCACCCTGTCCCAGGGATAAAAAGCATACACACCATGTTGTGAGGGTAGCACTCAGATTCATCCAGTTGTGTTCTTTACCTTTGGTGTAATCGAGGAAAGTTTTCTGAATTGCAGGTTGTATTAGTCTTCCAGAGCATTTACCGCCATGCCAGTCCCTCTGCTGCTCTTCCACCCCTACTGGTACACCATTAATAATAAACAATGACAGCTTCTTATATTAGCCCCTCACAATAAGTTACAGGTGGTTTTTTTCAGTGTTTAAAATGTGTTATCAATACTAACAGATAACAGGACTCTGGTAGATACTGGATCAAACCCATATTCAATAAAGGGAATAAAGGACTTTATGCAAATCCTTACCTACACAGAGAGTTTTCTCCTCATTTCTACTCGGACTTCTGGGCAGTCAAATAACTCCCTAGCTTTAAAAGAAGAGCAGGTACCCATCAACAGGCTCTACAACATCTGTTGAAAGATGTGCTGTGTACAGCATGATGTCAAACAGAGGGAGCGTGAGCTTGTTAGGAGATTATGAAAGGAGCTTCCTTGTTCCTTGAACTGAAAGCCCATTTCTAGCTCCAGGTGGTAAAAACATTAAAATAAGACCGATTGTGCATTATTCTCACTACTTATTTCACACAAGCACGAACTGGTCTAGTACAAGAACTGTCTGTCAAGTAGGTGAAATGAGATAAGCAGGACTAACACAGTATTATGCACTTAGCATAACAGTAACTCCTGTAACATTATCTAGATGGCTACATAAATTGCTCTTAAGTACTCCAAGTGTCGTTTCGTGCATTTTCTTTACAAACAGGCTTGGTAACATTGTTCTTCCAGGCCTTTGCACACCCACGTACACACTCCTTCAGCCCTTAGAAAGCAAGAACTGTAACTGTATGAAACAAAAGCTGAAATGATTATTCACATCAGTACTATCTAATTGAAGTAAAATTCTTCTGAGATCTATTTGTTATGTATGTCCATGGGTATATGGATGCAAACCACCCTCTATTAAATGAACATTCTTTTGCCCAACATAAGCCAGATAGCAGAAAATCCTCATTCAAGTCCCAAGATTTGTGTAAGAATACTGCTTACACCAAACAAAGAAGAAACTGTTGTACAGTATCTGATACTCATTTGCAACCCAACACGAGCTAACTAATTCATCGCTGTTCTTCAACGTTATCAAATTCAATCCTAAAGCATCACTTGGTGTGAATGGTGGCACTATTCCATCACAAAAACTTGTTTCAGATAAAAAAAAAAAAAATACACACTGTGTCAGTGTCTAGTCAAAGCCGCTTCCCAAATACAATCCCCTCTGAAGCATGTTATACAAATGAGACTATTTCTGACCTGTTTAAGTGGAAGAGGAGGAGCACTTAGAAAAAATCCCATCTCCCCAGCTACCTTCAACAATTTAGCTGCCCTCTGGTGTGGTTTTGCAGCTCCTAGAAAGAGAGGTGCAGGGCCCCTAACCTGCCTTACCCACCCTGGATGCCCTTCTGTCTCCCCTTGGTATCGAGGGACCTTAGAAGAAGATCCTCACGAGAGGTTCTGCTCTGTTGCCTGCCCGTAGACACAGAGAGATGCTGGAGACCCCCAGGACACTGAGGACAGAGCGGGGGGCTGACAGGTGGGACCTGTGCTCTCTGGGCCAGCAGCGGGAGCACCCTGGGTGGCACTGAACATCAGTGCCCATGGAGGTGGTCATCTGCCAGTCCCAGGGGCAGCCTGGGGACAGCACAGGCAGGGACGAGAAGAAATGGCCTCAAGTTGTGCCAGGGAGGTTTAGATCGGATATTAGGAAAAATTTCTCCACCGAAAAGGTTGTCAAGCACTGGAACAGGCTGCCCAGGGAGGTGGTTGAGTCACCATCCCTGGACGTATTTAAAAGACGTGTAGATGTGGTGCTTAGGGACGTGGTTTAGTGGTGGATTTGGCAGTGCTAGGTTAACGGTTGGACTTGATGATCTTAAAGGTCTTTTCCAACCTAAACAATTCTATGATTCTATGACTCTTCCCACGAGGCAGTAAGGAAGGGTTTGGCTGTACAGACACAAGCTATGCCATGCCATTTACTTCCAAGGGTAGAAAGCAGCCCCTTGTCCATTTTATTTGCTGGTGTAGGTGTAACCCTCTGCTTCAACGGTGCCATTTCTTGAAGAACTGCACGGTCTACCCAAAGAGAGTGAAATAATAGATGCTAAATCATATCTTACTCTAATACATTAATATTATCATGGCTTACTATGAAATAAATATCCAGATATAAATTCTCCAGCCTTCTCCAATCACATCTGAGTAATTTTGAATCTCTCCTTAAAAAAAAAAAGAAAACAAAACAACACAGAGAATTAAAAATTGTCTAACATTTCTGTCTGAGCTATTTCACTTCTCTAAGATGTTCAGGACTTTCTGTTGCTTGCTTGTCCATCTCTAGCTGTCCCTTTAGAAGCTCTGGAAATTCATGGGATGATAACCCCTGAGAGGTTATTGCCCCCAGGGATCTCCCCACCTCTGCACACAGCCTGCCTCAGCTGCCGTCTGCCTCGCAGCCTAAACCAATTCGGGTTAACAGAGCTGGCTGGGAGCAGCCGAAGAATGGCCACATCATCTGTCCGGCCACCCCTGAAAGAAGGGAATTTACTTCTACCCTAAGAGTGGCCACAGGGAATGCTCATGGGACTTGGGCTCCTAAATCACTGCTGTGAAAACTTGACCCCAAGTCTGGAGCATGCTGCGTAGCCACTCACTGCAATGGGAAGAGACTTGGATTTCTCTGTTCTTAGTGGTTTGACTTTGGTTGCTTGCTAAAACAAACATTTTAACAAGTTTTTCTCTGGAAGCCTTTGAATTTATTATTATGTTTGTTCTTAAAATGGCCTGTTGCAAGAAACACTTAATATTTCACATTTTTTTTGTATCTGGTAACATATAAACTTCATGCCTATAATTCTATTCTTTAGAGTAATTGTAAATCACTGCATCTTCTTTCACACTTCCATTTCTCTAGTACTGCTTGGATAGCAATGGTTATAACCCACAATTTGCAAGATATGTGGTGAAGTGTGGATGACAACCAGTAGAGCCAGCCACACTGCTCCTCATGTGTCCTTCTAGTCTATGCTCCTCTTCCATTTGAAAATAAGCAGCTGTTGTTCCTTTGGTTTTTAATAGATTATTTTGTTGTTAGGTCTGCTCAAATCATGCAGTGATTGCATACATTCTATCTGTGAACACTTTCCACCGAGACTCCAGGGACTACATGGTCTCCAAATAAGCCATTCTAGGAGATATTTGTCTTATTTTCTACTGCTACAGAAAAACTACAAACCTGAGAACATAAGAGGCAGTAACAAATTCTTTTCTTGTTTCCTGTTATATTCAGTGTAACAAATTCTCCAATCTAAAAGCAGTTGCTGTAACATTTTATACCACTTTCTGCTAGGGTACTTTGCAATTTACTAACTTCAATGTAAGACTGTGTTTTCAGTTTAATAATAGAAATTTGCTGTGTGTTACATGTAAATTCATTTCCCATTGTGTAAGAATTTTTAAAACTAAAGGTTATTGTCATAGAATCATAGAATTGTTTAGGTTGGAAAAGACCTTTAAGATCATCAAGTCCAACCGTTAACCTAGCACTGCCAAATCCATCACTAAACCATGTCCCTGAGCACCACATCTACACATCTTTTAAATACGTCCAGGGATGGTGACTCAACCACCACCCTGGGCAGCCTGTTCCCGTGCTTGACAACCTTTTTGGTGGAGAAATTTTTCCTAACATCCAATCTAAATCTCCCCTGCACAACTTGAGGCCATTTCTTCTCGTCCTATCACTTGTCACCTGGGAAAAGAGACTGACACGCTTAGTGTAGCCAGCTTCCTCCTGGATGGATTCATGAGACTATGTATTTCTGGTCCCCGTAAGCAAAATTATTAGTTCTCTGTCATCTTTGGTCACCTGACTTCTCACTACATAAACATTCAGTACAGCTGTCAAAATAGAAGTATTTTCCATATTTCTATGTTTACTTATATTCTCTTGTCCCAGTTTTCTCAGGAATGTAAAATCATCCTATAAATCTTTATCTACTGAGTATTTCAAAAAGTCATCACATGCTTTTAAACTGGACCACAGGCAAATGACAGGTGCCTGTTGCACAGAAAGACCAACTTAGTGGCATTCCTTGGAGGAATTATGCTTCATTTTAGTTTAGGAAAAGAAAATATAGCAAAGTGTTCAATCTGTGTATCAATCAAAATGACAACATGATCCTTACCTATATGTAAATGAGGAAACTCCCTAATTTTATATTCAGTGCTGTTCCCCTTTGCGTATTGGAAGTGCATATCAGTTGAGAAAAATGTTTTCTTTCAAAGGCGCAAGCTGGAGAGGACTCAGACAATTTGGCAGTACATCTGGCAGCAGAAAACATAATACCTATTGTTCTTAAACCTCTTCGAAATATGAATGAAATCCAGCAGAAAATTAGAAACCTGGCTGACTTCACTCATCATCAGTGGTTTCATATAACCAAGCAACAGTCAAAGTCTGAATCCCACTCCTGGAAGGAAATACCAGCTACCAGTATATTACCTTGAGGCAACTCCACTCCTAGCAAAATACAAAGTTCCCCCAGTTGCAATGATGCAAGGTCACAGTGAGTGAAATTGCGGAGAACAGACAAAGAAACTAACTCTTAACTAAAGGAAGTGAGGTGGGAATAAAGAAACAAAGAGCAAGTGAAGATTTCTCTGTTATGAGTACAAACTACACAGGTACCTTCATTGCCTTTCTTCATGGGAAAGAAGAGGCAGAGGGTGAGTTGGGCGGGTTGGAAACTGCATGTTAACAGTAAATGAGTTTTTGCCTAGAGTGTAGACAGCTTTGGCCAACATTTGACCAACACTATGACCAATATTATGTTACCATTCTAGTCAGCTCAGATTGACTCCTGAGCTGCTCTGAATTACATCAGAAGCTGGAGCCTGTAGGCTTAGGGAAGCACGAAGTTTCTGCAAAGCATCTTACCTCCATGTTTGGTCTTTACCTCTTCAGCAGTCCAGCTAAGTCTATACAATATTTTTGTCTGCTCCTACAGTGCCTCTGACACGTTCAAGCAGCAGATGACAGCCATCACAGCAGCATGTGCCATTTTGTGATGGAATCCATGTTCACAGACCTTGGCAATTATATTATAGACCCTCATCTCTTCAGTGTTCAATTTGCAAAACATGGTTCAAATGCAAAGATGTATTACATTACTCATACCACACGATGCAGCAACTTTACCATCCTACACTAAGAGCTCCTCTGAGATGGTCCACAACATATTGCCCAGAACATTTACTAAGTTGTTGATAATCTGTATTTCACCACTATCCTGATTTCTTTTGCAGCTCTTTCCTTCTGTGTCTTATATTTTTGGTAACTTAAGCCAGTAACATATTACTGAACCTGACATTCAGAGGAGCCTTCAGCATTCTGTCCCTAAATCCAGCCAGGAGCAGAACTGATTGGCAATACAGTCGCAGTTACCCTGCCCTCCTGTTGGGCAGCTGGGGAAGAACAGGAAAGTTAACCTCTAGCAGGATAACTCTGAGCCTTCTTTGCTGGAGTTTACCAGAGACATCAGTTTTTGAAGTGTAGGAGTCAGTCTCTCACAGAAATAGAGGCTTTCCAAATTATTTATATACACTAGTATAACATTTTCAAATGGGTCAATAACAAGTTACTTCTTGCAGGACCTTCGCCATAAGCTTTCTCTCTGTTTCTGATTGCACAGCTCTGTTAATCAATTTTATGCAACTAATGTTCCTGATCTACTACCCAAATGTGCCCTAGAGAGTTCATATGATCTGCTGTAAGCCTGATATAGTATATTTCTTAAATTAGTTTGCCTTAGAGGGGAGAAGATTAGGGCCCTGTAGACCCTTGAGTACCTACCTTTAGTCTTTGCCAGAAGATGTATCTCTTCTGTCTCTCTTGCAGAGAAAATTTCTCTCATTTTGTGACACCGGAGGTAATATTTCAAAGCCATCCACTGTAAATTGAAGGACAGAAATTTGAATAGTATTAGTTCATGGCAGCCTTGTTATTGGCTCCAGGGAGGAGAACAAATTCTGATACGATCATGGTGCAGCTTTTCTTTGCACTAAATCTGGGTCCTCCTCAGAGGAGGTACTGATTTATTTACTTCCACTGTTATTACTTTTGGCATAATGTGCAACAGGTTTTATATCCCAGAGTCCTTAGTACTTTATCTCTGCATTGAATTTGAAGTTTGCATGGAGATGCAAAATACAAATGGTCATGGATATTTTCTATGGTCAGTAAGTTAGAGAGCGCTAACCATATAATGCGGTGCTTTCTGGAACCAATTCTCTACTGCAGTATACCCACAGTATTTTAAAGAATCATTTCACTAAACTTACATTACCATAAACAGATGCAAAAGACAAGTGAGCATTTGACTGCATTTTTGCATAAAGGTCCTCATTGTCTGGTTCACTTGCAGCTTAACACCTAAAAGTCCTCTGCAGAATAGCAAATATTTGTAAAGCAATTTATATATTGTTCTACTTATTTTTTTCCAGAGTTTCTCTAAAAGTCTCTGCTGCAGTCCGATTCATGTAAACCTCTATACAGGCACTTTGGAGAAAACAATGTCCCCCCCAAAACCAAGCCAAACCAAAAAACTCAGACCAAAACCTGTTTTCTCTGCCTCCATGACTTGAAAAGCAGAAGAACTTATCCCAAATATAAAACAGTCAAAACCACATCTATAGTCTTAATTAAGTAGCTATGCCACGTTGTTTACAAATTTACCAACTGTAGAAGCTGCAAACATCCACCGTAGAAATAAATAAAATGCTTTTTAAACCATATTTATAACTACCACAGAGTAAGCAAACAAATTACTTTGTGAAGGTTGATACCTAGTTCTGTACTATTCATTTTAGCTTCCTGTAGATTTCTGTTGTAAATTATTTTTAAGATGGGAATTTACTGCTTGTGATTAACATCAAAAATTTGTCTCTTTCACCAGGATGTCCCTCACTTCTGGCAACTATTGGAAATAACTCAAGCGACAAACTAAGAGTCTATCATGGCAATGGACAGCCTACAAGGTACACCATTACATGCCCCCAGATTGTAAAGTAGTGAGATAGTAGCCTTTCTTATTAGTGGGAATACTATATATATTGCCCTGCTACCAACTTGGGACCCTGAGAAACCAAGTCCAAAATTCTAAGTGTTTGAAGGTCTGGCATCCCCTTCTTTCTGCAGTTGTCTTTCTTCATATCCTATCATGAAACAACGCTCAACTTGCAAGAATTAATAGTATTAACTATTAACCCCAGGCATCTAATGAAGTTTTCCAATAAACAGATGATATATTCAAGACTCCAGCTTATCTTCCTTTGAAATATCTATTATTATGAAGGAATCCTAGATTTCCTTAATATATTTATTATTCCAAAAGATATGTATTATTTCCCAGGAAAACACAAATTTTATTGCATAGTTTTTACTGCACAAAACACTGGTAAAGGTATTAGAAAGCCTTTTGGAATTTTTTACTCAAAATTGTCCTGTGCCAGCCTGGATGTGAAAGCAGCAGTGAGTAGACCTTGTTCTGCTACTGGTACACCACAGTGAACCAAGAGTGTTGTAAAAGTGCCCCAAAGTCTCTGCTTCTGGGCTCTCCACAGGGTTAGCTGCAGGGGACTTCAGGAGGTCACTGCAGCCAAAATAGTTTTACTCAGTGCTATTGTAGACTGAAAAAAAAAAAAGAAAGTTTGTAAACTAAACCAGAACATTTTACCTATTGATCCATTTGCATTTAAACTGTTTCTGTTCACTAGTAGCTGTCAAAAGTAGTTATGTCCTTCTACTTTCGATGTTTAGATTAGATTTTCATTACAAAATTGACTCTAATGCCTATGTTTAGTATCAGGAATTAAACAAAAATCAATATGTTTAAGATCATATGAGATTAAGTGAGGCAAGAAAATACTCCCAGGCTTAAAAGCTGTTATTTATTCTTAGAGAGTACCTTGCTTCCTTCACAGGTTTGCCTTATATGTACACAAAATAGCTTTGTTCTTAAATATTTTTATACTCCTATGCTTCTGTGTTGGCATACAGTTTTTTATCCAACATTATATGAGGGTTTCTGGCATACAGTTGCAAGGTACCTGTCCTTATAGATGCAGTTTTGTCCATCAAGACCACAGACCACATGTGGAAAGGAAAGCACAGTTTTAACAAGAGGGAGGTTCTCCTAGACCCAGTCAATAATGCATCACATATCCTACATAAACAAGTCTTCCTACATTGGAGCAGGCTTTGTTGACTGCACCTGTATTTACCCAAATCCTCCATGTTGCCAATTTACAGATGTGCTGGGGTTTTTGCCTGTCAATCACACATACTCCTTTACAACGGTTCTTATCAGACTGACACCTACAGCCACGGTTCCCACTGAGCCAGGGCAAGCACCAGACAGGGGCCATGGGGTGGACCCTTCTCTCATCTCATACAACACTGGATGACTTGCAGTGCTTCCTAGTGTAGCTTCATACCTTGGCATGTTTAGGCACCCCAGTCATTTGTCCTAATTTTTCAGTCCTAACACTGGCTCTGGCATCACGCATTGTATTTTGAGTAATCAAAAAAATAGAGCTTTCTAGCACCAAGGTTACTTTGAAGACAACAGGTTGTGGCAACTTTCACTGAAAATCTAGCCACCTGCAAACACGTCTTCTTGTTACTAGCTTTCAGGCTCTTCCCTGACGCCTACAAAGACTCTTAAGACTTTCCATGCTTCACCCTTATGTTTTCTTAAGGCTTGCTTCAAAAGGAAAAGGGATAGGAACTTTAGAATTTAAGATGAAAGGTATGACTGCTTCAGTGTGCCCGAATCTGGCTTCTTTGAGAAGGCGCTGGTAGGATATCCCATCTAGTGCATTGGGACAGTGAAAGACATAAAGGTGGAGCATGATGTTTTATTCTGGTGCATGCAAGTTCTTATGGCACACTCATTACTGCAATATCTACACCTTGGAATAGTGCATTTAATGTGGTGAGTGTACATCAGTCATCCTGGGCTGCTTATCTTCTCGTCTTCTCCCTGAAGGGACAAGAATCTACAAGTAAGTGTCTTTTTTTATTAGCTTTGGGAAGGTGAGAAAAGCTATCTCTTTTCCTTTAACATATGTACTGTTGTGTGGGTAAGAGATGGCAGAACAGAAATGCATTTGAGGCAAAAAAATGATGACATGTATGATGGCCTTTAGATTTTAGGGAAGTTTAATATAGAATCTCTGATTTGACCCCCAAAGAAACGTATTTTTGTCTTACAAACAGTATTTTTTCTGTCTATGCAATCTGTTCTGTTGCTTCAGAGGCTTTATAAGATAAAGCATTAAACTTTTCCTGGGTGAAGCTCATTGTAAACCTCAAAAAACAGCCCCAAGCCTTCCACTGGCTTTGAAACGCTATAGAAAATCAGCAGAGAGAGATGAGGGTGCCCACACATGCCACAGCTGCTGGGGAAACACGCTGAGCACTGGTTAAGGTACAATGCTGGAGCTGTGGGCCCAGCTAAATGGTATTCACGTCATCGAGGGCAGGCTCCTCAAAGTGCAAGAACAGTCTGAGGCAATGAGCAAAGAGCTGAGCAAGCATGACAGAAGGCCATCATGGACGAATATGGTGATCCTGACTGAGCCTGAGCACAAAAAAGCAGCACACGGAGGCAGGAGCAGAGACAGGATACAAAGACATTGGCTGTGCATGGAGGGATGGAGTAAGGAAAGCCAAAGCTCAGCTGGAGTTGAAGCGAGCAAGGCGGGTGGAGGACAACAGGAAAGGTTTCCTCCATAAGTACATTGGCAGCAAGAGGAAGGCTAAGGAGAATGTGGGCCCATTGCTCAGTGAGTTTGGGAACCTAGTGGCAAGGGAAAGGTGCACCTCTGTGTCTTTTTTGCCTCAGTTTTCACTTGTTCCCAGGCCTTACAGGTCCCCGAGTCTGCTGGCAGAGTCGGCAGGAGTGAGGCCGTACTCACAGGAGACAAGCACGGAGTTAGGGCTCACTTAACCACTTGGATGTGCGCAAGACCTTGGAACCAGCTGGGATGCATCCAAGGGTGCCGGAGGAGCTGGCTGATGACATTGTGAGGGCAGGCTACATAATTTTCAAAAGGTAATGGCACCTGGGGGAGGTTCCTCAGGACTAGAAAAAGGCAACATCACACCCATCCTCAAGAAGGGCAAGAAGGAGGATGCAGGGAATTGCAGGCTGGTCAGCCTGACCCCAGCCTCTGGGAAGGTGACGGAGCAGATTGTTTTAGAAAATGTTTCCAAACACGTGAAGGACAAGAAGGGGGTTGGGAGCAGCAAACATGCATTTGCCAAGGGCAAGTTGTGCCTGGCCAGTCTCAGTGCTTTCTGTGATGACACCCTGTGACAGACAAGAGGAGGGCAATGAATGTCATATACCTTGACTTTAGCTAGGCCTTTGACAGTCTCCCATAGTTTCCTTATCACTGAAATGGTGAGATATGGGCTGTACAAGTAGACAGTAAGGTGGGTGAAAAATCGCCAGGACTGCCAGGCTCAAAGTTGTGATCGGGGGCACAAAGTCCAGCTGGTGGCCAGCTGGGGTCTACAGTTGAAGATTGGCATTAACGATGTGGATGATGGGCTGACAAGAACCTCATGAAGTTCCACAAAAACAAGTGCAAAGTCTTACATCTGGGATGGAATAACCCCCCACCCCAGTACAGGCTTGGGGCTGACTGGGGGACAGCTCCACAGAAAAGCCTTTTCAGTGAAAGTTTAGATACCAGGTTTTAGGCTCAGCAAAGGACCCCAAGAGCTTTTGGAATGGTAGGCTGTAACAGTGTAGGAAAGCTGGCCTGAGCTTTTGAGATCGACCAGGAGAGTGTTTCGGGGCAGTGTTCATTATCAGATATTTATTAGTCAGGATTTAGGCTTTCACTGGCTTACATGAACCTATCAGATGAATAAGAGTAGTCTACCTTGTGCTTCTCAGGGAATAGAAACCACAGCCTATGTCTTCTCATTAATATCTCTATATTGCATGTTTCGAAAGATAAAGGAAAGTTTGCAGGCAAATGCCCTGCCCACTTCCAAGCCCTTTTAGCGATCCCTCCCAAACACATCTCTCTGCTCTCTTCTGCTCAGTGTTGCTACAACCTGACCAGGACCTTCCCCTATAGAGAAACACAAAAGCTCTATACTCTGGTGTTAAAGCTATTCAAGCTTACTCAAACCTATCTCAAATGTCAACAATATTTACAGAGCTATCAAGGAACAAGTTGGGGCTGGGGCCAGCACCATGCCACGCATGCGTCCCTCCCTTTGCAAGGACGAGGGTGCAGCCTTTGCCAGCCAGCACTGGGTGGAGAGCACTTTGATTCTCCTTTACCTATCTCCAGCTAACCTGCTCAGTTCTCCTACTCGCTGTGAAGTAGAGAGGAAGGAGAAAAACTGTTCACTCTTTTTCTCTCTTCGTTACTGTCATGCTTAACAGTCGTTTCTGTGTCACCTAGAGTGGTCCCGTGATCTGCTGGGTTTTGAGGTGTTGATGTTGCAGCAGGACAGCAGTGTGTGAAAGACTCCTGCTGAGAGGAGAGAAGCTCCTTCTCATTGCTGTCCTCTGTGCCGACGAAGGCAGGGGACGGAGCAGTCTGCCTCTTTCCTTCCCAAAAGCTGTGCGCTGCTGGGAGAAACAGAGGAGGGAGGGAAGGTGAAATGGAAAGAGGGGAGAAGAAAGATAAATGGCAAGAGGAAAAACATGGTAAGAAGTGAAAAGCCTTGCATAACCTTTGGACTTGTTGCAGCCAAGTCACATTTTTTACAGTTGCAAGCTTCCACGTCTTGCTGGGCCGTTCAGAAAATGCTCCCACAAGAAAGGGATTTTAACTTCTAAAAAAACCCTTCATTATTACTATTTATTGTTACATCCTGATAATTTCCAGGATTTCTGACAACATTCCAGTTTCCAGGGAGCCACAGAAACCCATATAAGAAATTAATAAAACAAGAAGTACTTGTAAGAAATTAATAAAACACTTGCTGTTTTGCCGTTTGTTTCCTTTGATAAAAGAGGTCATTAGCATCTTTCAGCTAAACAGCTTCCACCCAGTTCCTGCGTACGAGAGCACACATCAGCAGCACCTCTGTGTGAGACTGATGTATTCATCAAAACCCCTGAAGCAGGCACCGTGCACCGTGGGCTGATACTGCAGACCTCCAAGCCTGCTTAGTGAAAGTTATTTTTTACATCTTGAACAGTAAGCACACATTACAATACTGCCTGCTACATCAGTTAAAGGGAAAAGTCCTGATCCTATTCAAAAAAAAATTTAAAAGCCTACCCCTATTTCAGTTGGTGAAACACTATGTCAAGAAAGATGAGTCCCAAATTAAAAATGGCACCTTTAAAATAGTTCTTCAGTGCTTATGATCTGAGGACCTGTAGCCTCCAGAAAGCCACTAACATGAAGAAAAAGTGCTTATACCTCAACGCTTCTGTGATGCAGCCTCTCAAAATCAGCCTCTTGTCCCCTCCTGCAGTCCTGTCCTTCCTCTATAACATTTATTTTTTTGTATAGAAATAAAAGCAAAGCCATGCTGGATTTTCTTTCCTTTCCTTCCCCCTTTTTTTTTTTTTTTTTGATTATGGGCTAAAAGATTGTGAAAGTTTGGTATTTCTTGACCTAGAGCTTTAAGCTTAAGCGAGTGAAACAGAAGGGAACGGGAAGCCCCAGCGAGCACAGATCGCCTTATGTAGTCTATGTGTTCAAAGAAAAAAAGCGAAGCTGGAGCACAAGCACAGTATGGCGTGCTCTCCCTGTTTGCTCTATGGTATCCCAGATTTACTAACAGCACAAAGACAAACCAGTACCGTATTATTTATAATGTCATTTCTCAAGAATGCAATGTCCCACCCTCTCCCACTCTCAGCTTTAAACTCGTTTGATGAACACCAGTTTTCCAGTAAAGACAACATGGTATTTGGCCAGAGTGGTGGAATAAGAAACATGATTCTTTTCATGTTGGACACTTGCATAGTATTTCTCAACATCCAAAGTTGGGTTTATGCGGGATTACAGCAATCCTTATATTATTTATGAAAGATGACAGCATGTCGTGTGATAATGTTTAGGTTAGTCATCATGCAACCTATAATAGCCTATGTGGAGGGAAATATGAAATTTTACTTAGCAAAGTGAAACCTTTAATTAATTTCATCTGTCCAACAGTTGCTTTTTTTTTTCTTACCCAAGCAGTAAATATCTTCCAACAGATTCACAGAGCAGAGACTTGTCTTACAGTGACAGCTAAGAAAAATGCTTATTAATGCTCTGAGCCTGCCATGTATGTCTAACACAGCCAGGTTTGTCACGCTGTTGATCTCAGATCTGCGTGAGAAGAACAGATTGCACACAACCCTTCGCAGCTTCTCCAGGCCTGCAAAGGCTTGCATGGTCTTACGCTGGAGAACGGTGTCCTTCTCTGGAAGAGGAAAGGAGAAAACTCTCAGCCGATGGCCGTCACCTCCTCACGTATTGCCGGTACATTCACCAGTGCGGGCGAGACATCCTTCCAGGGAGAGGCGAGGAAACACCAAGGAAAACCACACGTGGGACCCGTTGAGATTAACATTTCCAAAAAGTCTCCAGCTGACCCTCTGGGTGCTATCAATAATGTTAATCACAGATGATCTTCTAAAGGCAGTGATACGAGGCGTAAATGGTTTTTACTGCAGTACAACCATAAATAATTAAATACAATGTAATAAATGAGCCTGTCAAAACCAGCTGGCATAAAGTTAGACCTACTAATCCGATCTGACTGCCAAAATCAGCACGCAAGCAAATCTCCATCTGTGAGCTGACTGCCCAAGGTGCTTAGGGGGCATGTTGTGCCTGCCCATGTCAGCTACCCAAAGCAAAGACGCTGCTCGGAGGTGCCCCATGATGGCAGATGGATGTCCCATAGGACAGAGGAGTGTAAAGGGCAATACTTAATTGCCACTGCACATGGATATGTGCCATAAGTACAGCCTACCACTGGATTTTATTTTTTTTTCTAGGTAGGATAAAATACTTCAGGGAAAGCTGACTCTCCAGTAAAAGCTTTTTCTTGTATGCACATACACCACTTTTTACCTACATGAACTGTATTAATAAAACGTCTCTGGTTGTGTGAAAATTTACTAAAAGCCAGGAAGTTAAAACTACACCCTTAACTCAGAGGCCTGAGCATTTATAAAATGTGACTTTTCCCCTCCTTTCATTGTGCTAAAAAAACCCCAAAACAAACAAACAAACAAAAAAAAACCCAAAAAAGGAAATTAATCTGCAGCTGACCAAAACACACAAAAATGTTTCATAAAAAAACTGGCATTTTTGGAAGACGACTATTGGCCACACATTGGTGACGTTATTGGAGTTTTTCCTTTAAGCCCAGACATTTAATCTGAGTATTATTAACACTTAAATAATTTGCCAATTTTTCCCCTTACTAAGCCTTATTTTTAAGATGGTTATTGCTTTGTTTCCTTTGCAATTGTGTTTTAAGTGTGATTTTTAATGAAATTTCAATTAAAAAATCTTTTTAAAAAGTCAAATACTTTTTTTGGAAATGAAAAATGGCTCTGAACGGAGACCTTGCAAACTCAGATCAGCTTCAATGCTTTCTATGCTGCGTTCTCCTATTTTTGGCTGACTCTCCATTTCATTGAATCTAAAAAACCAAACAGCAAAATACGTGTTTGCTGTGTATGCACACACACACACACGTAAAAAGACACACAAATATACACACCACACACACACACACACACACACACACTATTTGGCTGAGGCCAACGTGGAAAAACAAAAAAAGTTGCTGATGCCTGAAAATGGGGATTTCTGGTGGGAATAACTGTAGCTATAGTAGGCATCAGTGCTGCCAGGAGTTTGCTCTCTCCATCTCTTTGTGCTTAACATTCGGGGGAGCTTATGAGCAGATCTTCCACCCTGCAGCAAGACCAGAGCTAAAATAGCTGACAATCATTTTGACGTTTAAATTTTTGTTGTCTTCCTCTATCTCTTTTACGTGAGGACAATAAAAATAAGGGGATATTATCCTTGCATGTACTGATACAACATAAATATTTTGAACTTTATCACGTAGATAAGCAACAATGATCCTGTTTCCACCTCCTTTTTTACATCAAATTTTGCCAACAGCAGCTTCATTTAGCTATTGTCAAGCACACTGCATAAAAAAAATGCATGTACTCTGAGGGTGGGTTATGCCTGAGTGACGTTACAGTCAGAGCAAGAGTGACGGAATGGACGTGGCTGCAGCTAAGGAAGCCGCGACACTATCCGTCCTTCGGTGCCTTTCAAGGATCTTTGCGCTCGCGATCTAATCTTGGTTGCAGGACCCGTGGCTCCAGAAAGGCCTCCAGCCTTGACTTTAAAGACGTCGGGAGAGGAGTCTGAGCCCCGTACCTCTTGTTTTTCTCCCTCCGCGCCGGCGGCGGGTGTCCACGGGTGCGTGCCGTGGGTCGGCGTGCCTCCACACCCTCGCCAAGTGTCCCCACCGCCCAGGGCTGATAAATACGCCAATAAATCTGCCGCCGGCTCACGCAGGGCTGCCGGCTGGCTCCCACCTCCTCCCCACCCGCCTTACGTGCTCCTAATCAGTCTTCCTGCAGGAGCAACAACGCCGGAGCAGACGGCGGCAGGGTTTTGTGCTGGGGACCTGCCTCAGCGGAGACCTTTTCTTTTGAATTGCGGCCCGCAGCCGGCTGGACGGAGCGGCAAAGGGGCTGTCGGTGCTCGGTAGGAAAGTCTGGGAGGAAGGCAGCCCCGTGCGGAGAATGGCAGGAAAGCCGCTCCGCTTCCCGGTGGCTCTATCTGCTGGGAGGCAACGCGGCGCCTGGAGCCCGCCTGCCCTTCAGGCGCTTCCCGGGATTTCCGAGTCGCGGCCACGGCTCCCGCTAACAGCCAAATATTTCACTCTGGAGACATACTACACTTCCTGATATAGGATGCACTTGCATGTCTCCCGGTGACCTTAAACACTAATAAAGGAGTCATAATATGACCTAGACGGGCCTTGAGAGCCAGCTGTAGTGTGAGGGATCGAAGGGGAGGTTGAACGGGAGGGTGCGCGCGTCTGCTCTTTGCTCGGCAGCTTTCGTGTCGTGTTCCTTTCGATCGCGCGGAGGAAGAGATTTTAAAATACATTTGTGTTGCCCTTTTGCCAGCAGCAGAAGTTAATCCACTGTGCTGGGAGAGAAAAACTAAGCGCGCTGACGGTCGGGGCTGACCAGCAGCTCCCGTAGCTTTGCTCTCCCACCCCCCAACTGCATCCAACCAAGGAAAACAGCAACGCAGTGCAAACACCAACCCTCCTACACTGATTCCCGCTGCCTGCGTGGGCAGGAAACGATTATGCCCGTGTATCATGGGCTTTTTAAGGCCACTTTGCAGTTGTGAGCCAGAGATATCGAGCTCCTGTCCAAAGCACAGACTGAAGAAATGGTGGGGTTCTCAGTGGTGTTGGGCCAGATTTTCAACTGCTGACAACAGACTTATCTGCATTCAAAACAGCGGAGGACTTAGCCCCTTTGGTGTAAGGAAACACAGCAGCTATCGTTTGCTGCTTCCTGCCACACGTTGAGTTTTGTACTGCCTTGGCCCTACAGGCTAAGCAAGAATAAGCAGAAAGAGGCTAATTTTGGATCATGCTGGCAATCCAGCTATCAACCATAAAATGTGCTCAGACTTGCTAAGTAATGAGTGAATGATGACTTTGTTACCAGCAAAACGGTCAGTGTTACACGGATCAAATGCATGCGGAGGAGAAACAAGAGACCACCGGGAAAAGAGGCAGACTTTCTCGTCAGCAGAGAACTGTTTTAACTGCTTTAATAGCTCTAAAAATACTTAATTTGATCATGAACCTTTGTTATTTAGCTCTGTTTATTTGTAAAAGGAAGGATAACAGTCTGTCTTCAACTCTATATTACATAAGATCAGCTGACATTTGCTATGATATCATAGACCAACAAAATGAAATAACTTGCAGAGCAAATATTGACTTTCTTTGTCTGAAATGAAGCCAGCAGACAGAAGAGAGATGAATATGAAATAAGAGAAACTATTAGAGCAGTCATACACAGACTAAATTTAGATACAAGTGATGCATGACCTAATTCAGGAAAGCTCAAGAAAAAAAATCTTAGGCATTATTATCATTAATATAAAAGCTTTAAGTTGCAGAAACCAGTCCTTAGCAAGTGAACAATGCAGTGAGACAATTCTCACAACTGATGAAAACTTAAATGCACCATGATCTCACCATCCTCCGATACATCCACATAATTCCCACTGATTTTGACAGGAGCCATGCATGCATTTCGGAGGGAGGCCTTTAGTTGCACGGAGAAACAGGAGGCAGAGTCTGCACACATGGCAATTCTTAATGCTTGGTGTCACTGCACAGCCCAGCAACTCGAAACATTATAGATTTGCTCTCCGCTAAGACCCCTAATCAAGTAACCTCACATCTGACGTGCCCTTGGAGTATCAGTCTGCCTTCAAGACTCTTTCCCAGGATCTGACTGACAAGGGCAATTAATCAGGGCCGGGTCCACTGTAGCCAACAATGTGACACCAGCGCAAAGCTAGTGAGAAGTCCACGCCAGACCTCTTTTTCTGCATCAATTTTATTCTTGACATAGTGCTGTTGCTCACTTACTAGCTCATTTTTTAAAATAAATGTACGGGTTTTAAACCGTTGGTAGGATAGGTTTCTCAGTTTGATTCAACCCAGTAGACTTTAACTGCAATTTCTACAAAATCCTATTCACTCATTCCACTCTGTACAAAGAGAACAAAGCAATGATGACTGTCTTTGAATATTTCTGTCTGTCCTGGAGATGTCCCCAAAATTTCCCCTGTACATTCAGAGCAGTCCCCTGTATAACTCTTCTATGGTCTGACAGCTATGGAAAATGCTTCTCCTGACATTTTCTCACATTCTTCATTTTTAATCTAATACATGTAAATAACAACTAATTATCTCACCCCAATCCTAGACTTGGAGGGGATGAAATGCTGTCTCCCATGTGCTCTAGGGTTTTAGGATGGCAGCAGTTTTGAACATTAATCTTTCTTTAATATTTATAGGAATTGATTCATTACACTACATCCTAACTCCCGAGGTTACACTTGTGTTCAGAAACCATGCCAGATCAAGAACTGTGTTGAGGATCTGATTCATTCAGTGTCTGACCTGTACGTAGTAAAATCAGATTTAAAAGACTTTGGAGACCTTGCCACTTCTTAGAGAATCCTGGATTTTTGTGATTTTCTGGTTTTTATGGCACCTTATAAAGCAATACTTCTGTCTCCTGTTATGCCTTACCAGCTCTATACAAGCAGGATTGTCCAACATCTCCCTCCAACATTCCAGGCCTCTCCACTCTTTTGACTACTGTTTCTGTCATGTATTTCTGCAGAGCGTTTCAGTTGCTTTAATTCCACCGGTCTTGGACCCTCAGCTGATCTCAATTTGTGTGTCACACAAGGAAAAAAAAAAAAAAGAAAAAAAAGAAAAAACCCAGCCTGAAATACCATTTGCTTTTTACTGTCTAAAATGCACCATAAGTTCACCTCATGTCATGTGCGTGTTTCCATTCTCCTCCGCATCAATTTTTCCATGGAAACTTGCACCAGCGTCATATAGGATCGTAACGCCCTGCGTCTGGGCTGCCCATGCGTGAGAGGAGGAGGGGGCTGCTGGGAAGGTAAGTGTGACAGACAGACAGACAAACGGCCGGCGGCTCTTCGGCACATGTGTTTCTCAAGCTCCAGTTGTGAGTTGACATGTTTACATTTCAAACCACTCACAGATTGCAGTGGGTGCAAACAGGCATCTTCAATTATTCATGTGGCCTCTTCCCCATAAATAAAATATTAAGAAAGAAAGAAGACCGCCTTCTAGCCCGTTTACTGCCGGGATTTATCCCCATCTTGTTGTACTCGAGCAGAGTAACTGCGAGAAACATCTCGGCTCTCGTGGAAACAAGGCGTTATGACAAATAAGCCCAGACAAGGGTCAGGTAGATGCACTCCCCCCCGGTCCAGGAGAAAGAACCCCCATGAAAGGCTGGCTCTGCAGCAAGGGGGAGGTCAGGGCCCTGGCTGACATGCAGGCACGTTTCAGCACGTCACCGCAGACTTGCTGTCACCCCAAAACAGGGAGCTGGTGGCCGCGTCAGCCCCGCTTGCTCTGCAGGTGGGGTGGGATCCAGGGCAACAGCGCTCCCACCAGTGCTGCGTGACAGCTCAGCCCGGGTGACACCGATGCCACATTCAGTTCCTACGTACCCCAGCGAAACTCCAAATCGGTGCCAAGGGAGCTTCTTTTGGGCCGTGATGCGCATTTGTTTGTTCAGTCAGACATTTGTCCGTGACGGTAGTTTGACACAAACAAAACCACGCGCAGAGGTCATGACCTATGTGGATCTCATGTAGATTTAGGAATAGTTTTGGTCTAGGTAGATTTAAAGAGGCGTTTTTTAAAGAACCTATTTGAGTTATAATCTAAACACCATTTTTCAAAATGACTTTAGAGCCTGCCTCCCTCCAGCTTTCAGTGAGGCTAATGGCTTGTCCAAGCTACCAATTCCAGCACTTCACATGAGGTTAGGCTTCACACTTCTTGATACACAGGTATCACCCCCGCAATGGTCATTCCTGTTGGGCATATGGCAACGTAGACACGAACGTCATGGGGCCCGTGCAGGGCACGACACGACTCCCGTGTCTTTGCCCAGCGCACAGGTGAAAACAAGCATTTCAGTTCATGCTGGGCACGTTAGCAAAGAGTGCAGGGATAGGTTTTGCCAGTTCCCTTTAAATTTTGAACTTTGACAAGCTAATGAAAAAGAAATTGATAGGAAAATAAGCTAACGAGAGCAGAGAAAATCCACACATTTGGGAAGACCAGTCTCCTGCAATAATCTGTGGACAGAGTGGTTCAACAAAATTTCAATAAGTTTCTTTTTCACTATTTCCTAGGAGTTGTATTCATCCTGCCTTCAAGAACTGGTGCCTCTGCTTAATCAGATTTATAATAAGCCTAATATTTAAGTTCTCAAGAACAATTTGAGTTTCCCTTCCAGTGAACATTAGAAAATGATACTGTGATTAGCCATGCTATCTCTCTGACTGAGGCTGCTAAACAAAACAAATGGCTGGCACAGCTATTTGATTTGGGCAGAAAGAGAAGCAAGAGTAATGACAGCCAGTTTCCAGGTTTTTATTAGAGGAAATGTTTTTGATAGAGAAGTCCCATCCCAGATGTATTTAAGTTCACATGCTAAATAACACAAGTTGTTTCTAAAACACGGAAAAGTTCATAAAAGCTGATTAAAATTATTTCTTACAGCCCTCTATTCACTTTTTTCTTTATGTAGCCCCCAAGAGTTAAAAGAATTATGTCATAGAAGATAACCAGAAGGTCAATCCTGCTCAAAGATATAGTAGTCAGTTAAGACAAGAGCAGAATTTTGCCCAGCTTTACCTTTGAACCACCACGACTTTGTTAGCATAAAAAGAGACAACCTTTTTTTTTTCTGAGGAACATGGTGCCACTAGAACTCTTGAAGAATAAACGAAATCTTTTCCTGCATTGTGCCATACAGTCTTAGAAAAATAGTGAACTGACCTTCTTCTCACATTTTTTGCCACAACTGATGCACAAGGCAGAAAAAAATTGCTGAATAGATTCTGAAATTTCAGGCTGAACTGGCAAAAGTTAGGAAAAACTTGCAGATTTAACCACTGTGACACTGAAACAAGTGACAGAACAGAACTATGCAACTTTATGTTTTTGTTTTCCATGGTTCAGTTTAATACCTCTTAAGAAGAGTAGACCTAGCACTGACTAGAGGGCTGTTGCTTTTTCTTCATGTCGCAGAAACTGAAATTTCAATGTGCTTTTTACTCTGATCTGAAAGTGGTTTAAAAGTAAATATCTGCCTTTCATCGGCTGGATGGCAATTAAAAAAAAAAATCTATCATTAACCCTCAAGTGTCTCTGCAGATTCTGGGTCACTGGAAGCAAGCGATGCTTGGGGCTCTTGGGGGTCCTTGGGTGCGGAGGAACCCAGTGCATCTATACATCTTTCTGTGGAGAAGGGAATACAACATTGCAAGTGCCTTTCTGCAATACAGCCGGGAGAGAGGAAAAAAGTCAGCAATGGATCCTAAAACAAAACATCACCTACAGTATATATCTGTTCCTACATGTGTTCCCAATAGTGTCCTGAAGACATACATATGTATTTGTTTTTAAAAAATGAGAAAGAGTAGAATCGATTACAACTGAACAAAAAATGTACTTTACAGTATTTTTATGTGTAAAAACACATTCAGTTCTTCCTGTCATTTGCCTTCTCTCCTGTTTAGCACCCAGGGCTATCTACTGTTCTTATCTGAAGCAGCTTTACGAGTTCACTTCCTAGCAAATACTTGAGCACATTCAAGGTGCAGGTACCTGGCACGCCGGGACATGATCCAATCTGTAAAGAGGGAAGAAAATACATTTCCTCCTTTGACATGCCACCTAATGTATTTCAGGGAATATGAAACACAGAGGAGAGGAGTCAGTCTGAAATCCCTTACTCAGTGCCTCCAAAGTGGCATTTCTCACCAGCTTGGGGTGAGAGCTGGATACTATTTCTTCAGAGAGAGTGACGACACTGAGCTTTATCCCATCCCAAACTGGCTACCCCAGGACATGGAACATCCAGACTCGGCGGCCTGAGGAAATTTAAACTATTACCCACCAAATCACAGCATAGCCACACAGGCAGGGGCTGGTTTGGGTGTTGGTGTCCTCCATCCACTCTGGTGCTTTTCAGCCAGGACAGCAAGATCCCTTTGAGCAGGGATTAAGCCCAAAAGTGATGGTGGTTAGGCTTGGGGAGACCCAGGTGCTGCAACCCACTGCTAGGACATTGTGTGTGTTGCATCCAGCCTTTAACACAACGCATAAGCATTCAAGGGACAAATGCCTAAATATCTTTCAGCCTATTCTGTTTTGGGGTATTATTGTGCCATGCATATTACCATGGCATCTGAGTGGTGCATTTCCAGCGGTACACAAAACAGCCTACATCTAGACCTATTTAAAAAAAAAAAAAAAAAAAATTATTTCGCAAGTCAACTAGACACTTTTGGAAACGTTACTCCCAGTTGGACTGAGCCTCTCGGGCTTCCCCCAGAGAAGCAGCTGGGGTGCCTGGGACCTACCAGCACAGAAGCAGTTAATTTCTATGAAGACTCCGAGAAAGAAAAACAGTCTAAGAACAGCCTTGTGTTGGGAGGAGGGTTAGAAAACGAGGCTGTTGCTGTTGTTTTCATTGTGTGCACTCTAATCAGAGAGAGTAAGAACAATAATGCATGTAATGCTGATTTTGGACCGTTTCCATGCAGCTTTTCCCAGGCTAGGCAGCCTTGGGAACCACTGATAGTGTGGCACACCAGGGGCACAGCCTCAATCACCAAGCACAGGGCAGGGCAGCCTTTTCTGCGGATAAAATATGTGAGGGATGACAAGAATCTTCCCAGCATGGGAAGTGGCAATAACAAAAAAAAATATACAAGGGGCTGAAGCTGAGTGCAACATCCACTGCAGAGCGTGCCTGCAGGCAACACTCAGATTTGAAAGGTAGACTGCTATTTTTCATTTCCTCCCCCATTTTGTTTGTTTGTTTGTTTGTTTGTTTTCCCTTCTTTCATTAGATGCCCCCCTCCCCCTCTCAGCACCACTTTGAAGCCAAGATGAAAGAAATGCTGTGGCTGCTGGCACAGAGCACACACAGGGAGCCTGACTGAAGTGTGCTTTAGTTTAAGATGCCATGGCTTTTTTTTTTTTTTCCCCAAGTAGGGGAGGGACAGGGGGAGGGGAGAAGAGGAGAAGAGAGTTATTCAGCTAAAAACAATATATTACACTTCATTGAAAAGCATATTGTACAGCTTGGATTGAAACATGGTCCTAATTTTTCAAAGCTTTGCTCTTCAAGGACAGAGGGTTTGGGGTAGCTAAGATGTGGCACCCTCCCAGACAGCAACTGCCCATATTTTATTCATAAAACCTGTCACATCAGTATATGATGAGAATTGACACAACAAGCTGTAGCTTCGTGACCTGTTTTGAATAAGTCGGTCAAATCAATGATGTCTGTCCCTTAGTAGCAGAAATTTATATAGCCACTGCGGGGTGGAAAAAAGTCACTTGCCACCATTTTTGTTCCTAAAACAAAGAGATGCTTTTGAACAGTAGCAATACAAGGATCAACTTGTTTTCTTTTCTCTTCTCTAGGCAATTGATTTCTTCTGACATCCACTTTAAAAAAAAAAGAAAATTCTGGCAGGGGAAGGGGTAGAATTCACACACCTCTGCCTTGACGCTGTAAATACTGGAAGACGCAATTAACTTTGAATGGCTAAAGAATTCAGATCTTTGGGGAAATCCTGGTGCCAGTGACATCAGCAAGGGATGTGTCAATGACTTTAGCATATCAAGCAGATCAAATCCCACCAAGTTCATTATGTGCCACCCAAGGCTGCAAGAACGAGGCCCTTCCACCAACCCAGACTTGCCCCGATGCTGGGAAAGTTGCGCAAAGACTCTGTAAAATCCAGGGGAAAAGGAAGGTCACCATGGATGGCTGCAATATTTTCTCCCACCTTCAGCTTCCAGCCCTTGCCCCTATAAAAGTGTCATTCACGACTAGAATTTCATGCTTATTTAATATCTGTTAGTCACTGTTAAACTGCCAACAGCTAGCTAAATTCACACTAATGTTCCTTTAAATATGCAGCAGTCCTACCATTTACAATCATTATGGAATTAAACTGTAGAATTAAACTCTCAGGTCAAATACCTTAACATATATCTAAAACAGCATTAATTAGCATGTCCAAGGATTTTTTTGGAAGCCCTTGAAGAGAGCAATTACAGCAATTGGTGAATATCCTTTGAAGGGTGGATTGCATGCAGCTTAGCAAGTTAGAACTTCTGACTATTAATTTATTTTGAACTAATTCTGACCCTGCTTCTGTCTGCTAACTGCAAGCCAATTTTCAAAGGCCAAGTATACTGGTGTACAAAGTAAGCCAAGTTTTCTGGAGAATAGAGAGCAGTAAGCCAGCTCTCAAAGGGATGGGGCTGGTTCAGTATCAGAGATTAATGGAGAAACAACAGAATCACAAAATAGGTGTTATCATGATCTGTTACACAGAAAAATAATTTTATAGCAATATGTTTTGTATATGGAACAATCCAGGGTCCATGCTAGGAAACAGCACAGCCATTGTAAGAGTTTCTTGTCACACCTGTAACAGAGAGGATTTGTTTCAAACTAAGCGGTTTCCAAGCAAGTAGCAAGCAGGGGAACAGACCCATTTGCAATTGTGGCATTGCAAGAGAGCCATGAGCAGACCTTTAAACAACAGACAGATTATAGGGCTTGAAGGGGTTTTCTGACTTGACTCCAAGGAAGGACCAGTTATATCTAAACTATTCCAGGCATGTTTATGGAATCTCCTCTTTAAGATCTCAACTGATGGCGATTCCTCAGTTTCCCCAGGTAACATAATTCAGTGCGTAGCTGGCTGCACATTAAAAACAATTCCTAAGATCTTCCCCAGTCTCCTTTATTACCATTTGGTATGCATGCATCGCATTCTTCTGGAAGGCAAAACGCATTACACGTTAGCATTTTCATTTGGGCTGCCTTTATCCTTGTCATTAATAGGTCCGGTCAGGCCCATCTTTCCTCCTAATGGCTCTGGGATGGTGCGATTAAAGCTGTAATATGCTCCAACTCTTTCTTTGCTGCATTTTGTCTCGCCAAATTCTAATTGCAGGACTCTCTTTTGTGAGTACCATGATACACTTCCTATCGCCATTGTTTTAAAAACACAGGCCCTTTCAGAAGCGTAAGTAGGAGGGGATCAGAAGAGGAAACGTCCAACATTTAAATCAATTGCAGTAACCGGGTGCCAAGACATTGGGCAATGAACTTTGCCTATCAGACAACTACATGGATCTCCCTCAGTTGGAATCGACAGGTGAATAATATTCCAGAACTGAAGTAATTTTAACTGAAAGATAGAAAGAATCAAACAGAACAATTCTGCATATGATTATTCTCCTGTTACTACACAAAAGCCTGCTATACAAATCAGAAACAGCAGTGAGGAAAAAGCTAGGATCCATAAAGAGTTATTTTTCAATGTGGCGAGATTAACAGAGTTCTCCAGAATTCTCTCTTCTTAAATGAGTGGGTTTGATGTTTTCTTGGGATAATTGTCAAGTAGTGACACAGGAAAGGCACAGCAAGTTGTAATTTTTTTGTAGCATCCAAGAAATACTTCAGTTATTGTAACCACCAGAAAGAAGACTCGGGTACCTTCTGGAAGGGCTCAGTAAAAAATATCTGCTCAATGTACCTCTGAGAGAGAAAATTCCAATAGTTAGTGCTTCTGGGAGAGTTAACATTTGATAAAGAGATTGGACAATTATGTGAAAATATATGGAGTTATAAAAGATAATGCTGAAAAAAATCCAGAGGAGACATTAAACCTATTACTTCAGGATTTAGATGGCTCTAAATATTAGCGGTAAGGAAGATACATGGTGGGGAGGAACACAAATGTGCCTGCCTGTGTAAGGCAAGGTTTTCTCCACGGGTGTCTGGTGCTGATGGGTTTTTAAGGCAGCATATCAAACAGGATGAACCATATACTGGTCCAGTATCCTTAACAAAAGAGATATTTTTGATAATTCTAGAATCAACCTCAAGGTAGCATCTTTTCCATTTTCACCATGGTATCTGGCACAGAAACATCTGTGAGAGCTGGTCACTGTTTAACCTCATTCCCTAACTTATTCTTTTTACCAGCTGAGCTCTAAACGTCAGCTGCAACACTTCAGCACTACGCTCCTGGCTTTAGCTTTCTAATTACAGCATCCTTCTCCCACTACACCTGCGTGCCCACCAGCCACAGGAGGCTTTTCCTGGCTGTGTGCCTTACCCCAGGAGGCTGTGGGAGCAGATCCCCGTGGAAAAAAGCAGTACCCCTGCCTCCAGCACCTTCAGTGTAAGTCCCTGCTCTGTCCTACAGATACAGCAATCACGATTTCTATGAATCCTTGAGCTTTGCCTAGCTTGTATGGCCTAAACCGCCAGATAACGAAATTCTGTTGATTAAACCTATTAGTTATGTCATTGAACTTTGAGTTTCATTTAGTGTCCGGCAAATGATTTGGGGAAGTCAGCCCTTGTCTCTGCTCCATAACAAAGTCAGGGGCCAGACGCAGCCTGCGTGCTTGTTCAGCAGCCTCCTCGAGCTCAGTGGGGATCACTCTTATTAACAAATTCACGGTCGAGTGTCTAACAGACAAGTATCAGTTGAAGAGGTTTTTTGCATTAAATAATTCAATATTCTTCATTAAGTAATACTGAGCTACTAAAATACTAGGTTGATGTTTCATGCCTTATGAATGCCTTTGATAGGCAGCAAGTCCACATGAGTTACTGCCTGCCTGCAGTACAGGGCAGAGGCAGAGGTTACAGGAGAATCCTGGTATTGCTTAACAAATCTGTCCTCTCCTATGTGTGACCGGTATAATCAAGGGGAAATATGTCACGGATTACTTGTAAGAAAGAGAGTAGGTGTGTTTTAAAGCACAAATAAATCTCCACCTTTGCAGTCTCTCAGCAGACCGCAGCAGGCAGATAAAAGGTTTGCGTCACTACTTGTGACCTGTTCGTAACGGGCTTGAAAACTTTCCCTCATAACATTAGTCCAAAGCTAAGGCTTACTAGCCAGAGCAAAAACAGCTGTGTTGCCATGACCCACAGCTTTTAAGGGAACAAAACAATTAGTACAGTTATAAATAACTACTTTTGAAGAGCGTAAGTCATACATTTCAGTTTTTCCTTTGTGTTCCTTGTAAACAAAATATCCCTTAAAATAATTGTGTTAAGGGTAAAGACACGAGATATATGACTGTGACAAATAATGGCCTCTTGTAAAAATATGGGAGTTCGGGTTTTTTTACATTCCTAGTATAGTAAAGAAAGAAGATCGTGGGCTTTTTTAAGGAGTGTAATGACATCTGAGAGGAGGGCATGAATTGGCATTGACATTTGAATCTCTCAGTCAATTATGTGTGGGCATAATTCATAGGAACGGCTACATTGTCTTCTTCTGACCCTTCCAGGAGCAAAGAGAAGCTCAGAGAGCAGGAAAGCTCGGCCCCCGGCCCCCGGCCCCTCAGGCACAGCGGGAACGGCAGCAAGCGGGGACGGGGAGCGACGTGGAACCGATCGGACGGGAAGAAGGTGTCGACGCCGATTTGGTTGCGAGGTCAGATCCTCGCAGTCTTTCCCAACTGCTCTCACTCACCGAAACGTTTCTGTTCTTGGACTTTTCTGGTGCGGTTTAGTTAGACCTGTTACCCCAGCTGGAGTGCTTATCTACATGAAGGTTGTTATGCTTTCTGTCACGCTGCTCTCCTTTATCTGAAGTTCCCACTAAAATGACCATGTTATTCTGGAATGAATAAGAGGTCTAATAAAGAGAATAAATATCTGAAGGCAATAATATCGTATCTGAATGGATGCTTTCAGCAAAGGAATGCAGATTCAAAACTTAAATAAACTAGCAAGCGGAACTGTGACCTCTTGCTGTCTGAGTCACAACAAGGGTGTCACAGAGGTGGAGGAGTGGTGCAAGAGACTGGAGCAAGCTCTTTTCCACCAGCAATAAAAGCACGGATGCTGAAAGAATTGCCGAAACTGGAATCAGGGAGTTCCTGACGTGCCACAGCATGACTGGGAAAGGAAGTGAGTAACACCAGGTCTCTGGCTGATTGAAAACTTTCTTTTGGCTTTTTGGGCTTGTTGACTGAGGGAATGAGAGACTCCTGAGCAGGTACTAAAAGACTGCCAGAGTACTTTCCAACACGTCCCTGTGACAAAACCATGGGTCTCACCTTGGCTGTAGATGAAACTGCTGCTATGGAAGAGCCCCAGCCAAATCCAAACAGGGGATTTTGATCACTTTTTTCTTTCTTCACGGGGCAACAGCTACAGATGCCAGCATACTGTGAGCCAGGGATGCTTTTCTGGGTCCCAAAAGATGATGAATCCAAAGTGCAAGGCAAAATGTGTAACAATGCTGCTTGGAAGCCACCAGGGAAGGGATGTTCACTTTAAAAATCTGTCACAGATGTTACAGATTGCTAAACCAGGGACTTGGCTATGAAGTCCATTTTTCAGCTCATGGAAATAAATTAACTATCATCTAGTCTAGCACTAACCAGCCTACCTCTCCTCATTTCTGGATAAAGGCGTAAGGAGAGTGTAGCCTTGGACATGAGGAGACCGGGGTTTAATTTTCAGCTCTGTCAGAGTCTTCTGTTCTGAATTTGAACATAGCATTTGAATGTGTATCAGAATGACAGGATGGTAAATGTCTCTGCCCTCCAACCCAAGGCTGGTCATGAGATGAGCGACAAAAACGTTTGGGCCCGATGCACTTGCTCAAGCGGGGGTCTCCCACCATCAGCACATTCCCATTGCAAGGCAACCGCTAAACCCCTTGCAAGCACGGCTGGCAGCCCTGGGAGGACTCAGCCAGGCTGGAGCCCTCTCTGCGAGGCTGGAGATGCATACTGCTGCCGGAGGGGCTATCGGGACATGGAGCGGTGACCGGTTTGATGGCAGCCTGGGGACATCCCAGCAGCATCACGGTGGGCTGCTCTGCTTGGACCATGTCTGCTGTCCCTCCTACACTCTCCCCTGGCCTCTGACGTGGCAGCAGCGATGACAGTGGGGACAGCGGCAAATCCTGCTCAGCTCGCTGTAGGTCTGAGAGCAGACAATGCTTGTCTATTTTTATTACACCCTTTGCTATAGTGGGTCTTGGACAACAGATGCGGAGTAGTTGCTGGAAACATTCATCCCGAAACTATAGTGGCCAGCGCCTTGCATAAGAGAGCTCTGTTCTAGCCTTCGCCCCCCGTATCGATAGTCTCAACAGCAGGGGAGCATCCTCCCGTGCTGGTGCACCGGCGTGTGTTTAACTCCGTCTCTCTGGCATTCTTTCAGCCGTGCTGCGAGCAAAAGAGACAGTGTAGAATAGAGACTGGGGTTCAAAGAAGAGGTTTTCTGATTCCGTGTCTCTGTCTCTGCCTTTGTCTGTTGCTATCACACAGGGATTGAGTTACAGCAGCGCAAAGGAGACTGTGGGAACGTCTCCGTCCGTTGGCCACAGAAAGGGAGAGGCCCCCCCGGCCACAGCTACAGCAGTGATATAGGGCAGCGAAGGAGCCCTCCACCTTTCCAAGCCCAGGTAGGCTCTGCGGCAGCTTTTCCGCATGACACGCCACTAATCCCAGCCTTCCTGCCTTTGTGACACTACCGCACAACACCAAAGTTTTGCCTTTTCCTCCTAAATCTGATTTCCCGCATATCACTTTCATAAGTGACATGGCTCAAAGTGGCCCTCAGTTTGCTAGTGCCTATGTTAAAATATAGCAAAGCAGCCTGATTTTCAAGAAGGCTCTCGGAACCCTCTTGCAATCAGCGCTTCTCCATTTGTCCCCATACAACTGAGGCACGGAAGATCCTTAACTAATACAAGAATCCCACCTCACGCACAGTCCTTCTATAAAGCCTGTAGAGATTGTGTAAAAGCCAGTGATGTTTTGAACTTTAAAAGCATGAGCTATCTTCAACATGTAAAGAAAAGCAGTTCTATGAGCTGGTCTTTAATTTTTCAGGTACAACTGGCAAGCTACACTTGATGCTAAAAGCTACTGCAGGTAGGGGTTACCACATGATTTATATAGGGCTTACTAATAGTAGGGTAATGATCTGGAGAAAATCTGATTACCTGTTTTTCAGACACAGCAAAGGGAAGTAGCTGAATTCTGTAATACTTATTTTGATAAGCTCTGGTTTGCTGTGTTTACTCTCACCTCTAGCCAAAATAAAGTCCTGATTTTCAATAGATCATTTGAAAAGAGAAGTATACATGTCAAATAATAAGAACCGGAAGTTGGCTGCATATAGTTTTTTCCTGGTCATCATTGCTTTAGTATTTGAATACTTTACTCTCTCAATATATTTATCCTCACAATTACCACAGGAGATCTGACATTTGTACAGTATCAACTAAAAGAGGAAATAAGTGTTGTAGCATGTTAGCTGAACAAGGTTCCCTCAAGCCTTACCTGGCATCCTAATCACCAAAAGAATCTTCTTCTGTCAACTAAATACATGTGTTCTGAACAAGTGTGTTTGTTGTAGAGATGATTGTTTCAATGACTGAGAAGTGGTACGTTTCAGTGGCACTCCTTTGTGACTCTGCATATACACATATGTGTGTGCATAGAAATCCACGTGTGAAAACAGAGAAAACCAAGATTCGCTTTTTCTAATCTAATCTATCTCTGAATGAATTCGCACTACTTCCTCCCATCTGCTTTCTCCCTGATTTGCTGCGGCTCTCTAAGCTGATGGGAACTTCTGACAATTTCTGAGATCTTGAGCTACAGCTGAGCCAGCAGGATGGAGAGGTGCCATAGAGACTTTCAAAGAGCTGGCTGTTGAGAACAGATTGGTGACAGAGCAGTTTTAAACACAAAGATCTGAAATTTGTACATCAGAAAGATCCTAAAGCTTTTCAGAAAGCTTTTACTGAGAGATTTGCAGACTAAATACATTAATTGTTTTGCTATTTTCACTTGCTATGTCAGGAGTGAGTAAAAGCAAGAGTGAAGGCTAGCCTGGAAAAAGAGCATACTGCAAACTCACAGAATCACTTCAGCGGAGTGTAACCACTCCAAATTCCAATATGGTCACAATACCACAGGCATGTCTTCTGGATCTATAATGGCCATGTAGCCAAAACAGAATATCTGAGTCTAAGGGCTGTAGGTTCGGTGGCACAATGTCCACCGATGCTGAAAAAAGAGAAAGTCCTTATATCTGATCCAGCCTTGGTGCTGCCTTGTGCTGGGTAAGCAGTGTCAGAACATGGTCAGTTTATATGGGGAGACTGCAAGAATCCAAAAGGTTTGGTATCTGATATTTCTAGGATTAAAATACTATTCATTCACTTGTTTTATATGGAAGTCCTATTAAAAAAAACCCAACCAAACAACCAACCAAAAAGAAACAGTCCTATAGAAACACAAACAACTCAGAGACAGTGATTTTTTGAGTTTTCCTGTGATGCAAGGTCTGTCGATCTGCACCCCAGCTGTCATAATTTGCCTCCTGGCAGCACTTATCCCTCTCCCTTAGCTCCTCTGAATTCCTCCTCTTTCTCTGATGTATATGCTCTCCATCAGCTTTCTCATGGCTTCTTCACCATCTGTATGATGCCAGCCTAGCCTGAGACTTTCAACTGCAGCACTCTGGCCTTACAAACTAGAGGAAAGGCCTTTCTCTCAGCCTAAACTTCCCTCCCTGTGCTAGCATTGCTCTCTTAGGAAGACTCTCTTAGGAAGACAAGAAAAGAAAAAAAGGGGAGAGGAGAGGAGAGAAAGGAGAAGAGAAGAGAAGAGGAGAGGAGAGAAGAGAAAAGAGAAGAGAAGAGAAGAGAAGAGAAGAGAAGAGAAGAGAAGAGAAGAGAAGAGAAGAGAAGAGAAGAGAAGAGAAAAGAGAGCAAAAAGGGAACAAGTCCCTTACGTACACCCCACAAAACATATTTTCTGGGATCTGCTTAGCACTATCTGTACACATGTTACCAAGGGAAATTTCTCACAATGAACTTCGATGTATTGAAAAGAGGGAAAAAGAAAAGAGAAAAACAAAAAAAAAAAAAGAAAAAAACCTGTGGTGTAATCCCCATGGGAAGACCATGTCCAAGAGTGACATTCTTGAGGCTAATCTTCCCATATGTCCTCTCTAACAAGCACGGTAAGAAATAATTGCAACCATTCCTGCTCGAGTCGCATATGCTGGCAAAAATTATTTCACCAAAAGAGCATTCTTTTGTGTGAGTCCCCAAGCGCCTGCGCAAGGCTGCAAGGCAGCGCACTCGCTCGCTTGCTCTCCAACATTCCTGCTTTCAAGAGTGTGGCATTCAAGTACGGAGAGGGTTGCGCTTTCTGGTATAGCAAGTAAAGGTGACTCTCACTGTTACTGTAAATTAACCTGTCAACACTAGCCAGAGAGCCACGGCCAATAAAAATAATGGGCCTGCTAGTGAGGAGCTGTTGACATAGCATTTCAAAAAGACAAGTTCAGCACTTGGGGCTGCAAGGGCACCAAATGTTTTTGTTTTGGTTTTTTTCCAGGTTTACTTGGAAAACGCAGAAAAGTGGGGAATGTTCGGCATCATTTCCAGCCTGATAGTGTGTTAGGGCGGGCATGGATAGCCTGATGATCTTCAGCTCTGGAGGCCACCTGAGATTGTGTACTTAGCTTGCATATCAATATTGCATGAGAAAATCAATAACCATTGTGTTGCTAAATCATTTTCAGCCATGATGCTCCTTAAAGTGGGCCTTTAGAACTGATGATTGAAAATTGAGCCCCCAGCATTCTCAACCGCTGCAAAATTATGACATAAACTCATGTTCTGTCCTTTGGTTGCAGGAGGCACGCCTGTATCTCCATATGGAAAGCGCTGACATCTTCCTTTTCTCTTAAGCCCCCCCTTTGCTGCAGGATCAGAAGTACAGGTAGACTTGGAAGCAGAAGAGCATAAGCTCTTCTTTGTTCAGAGTGGGTTTTGAGTAGCCGTTGGTCTTCAAAGCTGTTTGCATTCCAGCAAGTCGCGTTACAACTACTGTGAAGCGATTTTATAAGTATTGTTTCCAGTAGTCAGGAACAATCCCCGCTGTGCTCCTCATCATCTTCAGTTAAGCCAGTACACGCAGAGCTTGTCCCGCTGGTCGGATCAGGGCAGTCCCTTAACCAAAGGGAGCAAGTACAAAGGACAACGGAGCCTGTGAGCAAGCTGTGTGGTGGAGTGTGGGAGGGAAAGGAGTAATCCTCTCTGCCGTGGCAGCTGGGACAGAAATTGCCTGTGGAGTGACTGGGACTCAATTCGGTTGTTCGTGCTGTTCTGACGTTCCTCTGAGTCTTCCTGACATGTGGCCGTATGGTTAGAGCACTGATGTTCAGGTGTTTTAGGCTCAGTCCCTGCCTCAGCTGGAGACTAACTGAAATGCCGGATGAGCCAAGAAATCTTACGTGACTGGGATGACAGCTCCTCTGTTTCCCCACCCAGTATCTGCCTTATCTGTGTGTCATAGCTGTGGGTCCTCAGGCCAGGAGTGCCTCTCTCCCTGTGTTTATGCAGTGCCTGCCATACGGGCACCAGTGTTACTGAGAGCCTGTATGGTAGCCCCAAAAAATAAGCAGAGAGATGGAGGTCCACATACAATTTCCCCTTTTTATCTTTTAACAACAGCTGCTACCAAGCTCAGCTTTACCACTCTGTACTGCCATGCTCTCCGGATAACTACCTGGTACAAGGTAGTACTCTCCTGCCTCTTTTTTATGCCTTCGGCTTCCTCCACCAGAGTTTGGCAGACTCTCCTTTACAGGCAGAAGTACTGATTGGTCCCCAGGCCAGAAACATCTTTCACAACTCATTAAGGTTTTACAACTATTTGACTGCAAAAGACTTGCCTAATACTCACACAGAGCTCTTACACCAGGGAGGTGTCATCTGTCACAGACAGAAGTGCAATAACACGATTCCCATCTCAAAGAACCTGCTGTCTAACTAGCTAACTCTTCAAACAGTGCTAGCCCTTGCCTCTGCTAATCTGCAGTACAGCTTCCTAAAAAATTATCTTTAAATTCAATGTTCAACTCAGAACTATTTTAATTGGGTTTTTTTTCTGAACCATGATTTGATTTTGGAGAACTTTTTAACTTAAAGAAATTTGGAAATTAAAGGCTGGATTTGCCAAGAGACTTTAAAAACCTTGAGAATGTGTTGTGGCCTGAGCCTACATCCTTAATGAGGACAGTTCATTTTTTGCAGTATTTACCGAGGAGACACAAATTCAACAGTCCTCCTTGCGTCTCTACTGCAGAGAACAACACACTCGAATTTGGGCCCTTTGCTTCTCACGAGCTTGTCTCAGCACTCAGAAAAGGTGGTCTGGAGTGGAGCTCTCCCAATATTTCTAACCGAATCTTCATCCCAATTTATAGAAAGTAATTAAAGTAATTAATTACCCACTCAGACAAGTGCTGTAGACACCCAAATATAAGAATGGTTTGCAGGGGAGAGATGTGCAACCATCCCTTTCTTCTCTGCATTGTGAAAGCCACTAAGTCGCCTCATGAATCAAGCCTTCCAAAATTCAATGTTTCCTTCTGAAAATGTCGAAATGAACCAGTTGGGCATTTCCAGAACTTTATTTGTTTGTTAGTTTTCGCATCGGCCAAAATTAGCTGTCCTGCTCGACCTAGTGTCACAAGCCTGAACTTTTGGGGGCGAATGCTTGATTTACTGGGGAAAAGAGAAACAACTGCAAAGTCCCGGTCTGTGCCACTTCTTTCCAAGCCAGGTCCAACAGCTGGGGAGCAGAGCCCACGCTCTGTCCCGCCTGAGCGTAACGGGCAGCCTCTGACCGGCAGCAGGAGGTTAGCTACTTGTGTGGCAGCATGTGGCATTTCTTCTTAATAAAAAGAAGAAATCACCAAAGCGAAAACAGATGATAGAGAGTAGCCGTTGCTGAGATACTACAAATAAGTAAACAATCCTTGGGCTCTGTGCTGTTGTTATTTTTCTTTAATGAGGATTGTGGGTGGGAGGCCCTGGCGCCTCTTCACTGCACCCAGCCTAGAAAAAGAGCTCTTCCCTACCCCGATCAGCTTGACAAAGCGACAGGAGTGGTACCTCCTGAGCAACTCAGCTCACAGTTGGGCAATATTCCTCTGCTTTGAAGGTTTCTGTTGCTGACATCAGAATAAAATATGAAAACCCTGTCTCTTCTCCTGGATCAAATCGTGCTGTGCAGTTCTGCTCCCATGAGAAGAAGCTGCTGTCAGGGACTTGGCAGGCTTCCCAAAGCTCGGTGGTTGAGTGACAAGGAGTAGGGAAGGGCACTGTACCAGGGCTAGTAAAGATTTTTTAGCCTATTATTAGGTATTAAAAACTATAGAGAAGATGTCTTCACAGGCGCAAATCATCTCAATTGTAAGCTGGTGGTAGTGTGCATAAAATCTCATCTTGAGGAAAAGCCAAATTGTACCACATCAGTCACAGGCTTTTTGGGCACACTTGCAAAATATTTTCCTGCACTCTTCAAACCTCATGTTTGTCCACTATTAGACATGTTCAACAAAACATAATGATACCAGCGGGAAGGAGGTACAGAGTTGTCCCTGGAAACACCTTCAGGCTACAACATCTATATCCAAGTATCCTCCTACTTCGGGAAGCCTCATTCTAATTTTTTGCCAACTGCAATTGCACTTACACATGAGTTTAACAGTTCTGCTGTCTCTGGACCTCCATGTCTGCTTCTTTGCACAAAACTGGCCCTGTTACTGGAAAAGAAAAATGAGATGGTTATTTGAGATTCCAGCTGGACACCGAATGGATTGTTCTTCTCCATGATATGAACCCAGCCTCATAGGAGCCCACAGAAAAGAGGGCAGCATTGCTTTTTCACTCCTCCTGTACACTGGAGCACTGCTATTTCTGGTGTCTTTCTGCATATACAGCCCTGATGCCTTATGGAATTTTTTTTTAAAACTATTAATAATGCTGTCTATGCACCTGTGGTGAGGGGATAGAGTATTTTGTGCCTAGTTCAGGAGAGGAACAGCACTGGGTAAGGGCTGCTTTCCTTGCCAAACATCAGTTTGAAGGTGGTCTGTAGCTGCTCCTTTGGAGTCCTGCGCTGCCTGTGCAGATTGCTTCCTCTTCCTGATAGCTCAGTACAACCTGTTGCTATTGCTGCCACTTATTCCTTTCCTTACAAGTAAATGTACAAAAAGTACTAACTGCAAACATTAATGAATGTACCTTTATGTTTGAGGGAAAAGCAAGAACAATGGGGGCCGACCAGACCAGCCGGCTGCTCGCAGTCAGCTGCTGCCAAACGAGGTGCAAGGGGGGAAAACTGAAGTGCCCGCCAAATGCGTCACTCTGGGTGCCAGCTCAAAGGGCACGTGGTTTCCCACAGACTTGTGTTTCAAAGCTGGTGTCCGGAGAGGAGTAAAGTTTCTTCTTTGGAAAGCTCTGTCTCCAGTGAATTCTCAGGTGGCTGCTAGGGTTGCGCTCCCTCAACAGCGTTTCTCTCAGCTGGGGTGCTACAATAGGCTCGTGGGATTTCATGAAACTTGTGGGAATATCATTAATACCTTGGGGGTCCCTAACAGCTCTAGCTGGCCAATTGCCAGCCAGTTTGAAAGATATTGAGAGATGTGAATATGAACAAACACATGCATACCACATGGAGTGGTATGTTGGGAGCCTTATTTCCTAGAAAACCCAGCTACTAAGTAAAACAAAACCACAAGTAATGTCATTGGCAGTAGTGTCAGCAGCCCCCTCTCCTGTCATGGTGCTGAGGGCACCCACAGGCCTTTACTGTCCCCAGGCAACCTCCCTTGGGGCTACCCCTTCCCTGCCCACAGCCCAGGACCCCCTTTCAGCTCAGCCTGGGACAGTCAGTCCCTGCCCCAGTGGCACCAGCAATGCTGGTTTCCAGCCCTGTCTCCTGGATGGACTGGACCTATGCCATAGACAGCCTGTCTCCTGGATGTACACCGTGGCTTGTCTCCAGTCCTGTCTCTGGCCCTGGATGGACTTTGGACCCATGCTGCAGGCTTGCCCCATCTCCTCTTGCTTCTGACAGCAGCACCCGGATGGTCACGGGCCCTGGTTTGTCACTTGCCACGTCGGGGTCTGTTGATGGATGTTGTTACAGCCCCCGGATCTGCCCACCATGATCAGACCCTGTGGGACAGCACCCACTGGTGAGGGCATGACCTGCGCTGGGGTCCCCCTCGGCTCTCGGCTCGTCCCCCTTCGGGAGCAGACTCACTGCACCCTGGTGTCACCTACCAAACAACAACAACGGTGGAGCTCTGAAAGTTATTGGAAGACTTGCATTAAAATAGGCACTATAAAACATGTCTAAGAGACATATCTCAAGAGACTGAAGTGTACAGGAGTCTTTTTTCAGGTCAAATAAACTGTCAAGATCATAAAATTACTGTAAATGTTTTTATAGCAGATAAGGAGACCTGATCATGTCTGGCCAGGAGAAAGGGCTCCATCCATCCTGTCAAAGTAGACTTCTAAAAGCCAGATGGCACACCGACATGTCTAATATGGAGTATCTAGCCAGTCAGGGTTAGATCTGTAAATATCACCTCTTAGAAGTATAAAACCATACGAAGTACATTTATACAACCTTTCAGTAGATAATTTGGGGCTCACAGACTTGGGACTAATGTCACAAGCTTTTGGGGAGGAGGAAGAGGGCAAAAATGAGCAATGATATCTCTGCTTGCCAAGGATTTATCACTTTGTGTGTTCATAAAGTACAAATACTTGAGATGACCTTAGCCAACAAGCCGATATTCCTTGGGGCATCTTCTGTGGTGAGGAACTACTGAAAAAAATTGACTTGGGGCGGGGGGGTAGTCTTTAACATTAGGAATTATTTCTTATGAAAAAGGCTAAATAGTTCACATGCAAAGTCACAACCCTGTATTTATACAAGTCTTATCAAACTAATTCATGAACAATGGTGTTTTAGCAGAAAAGCTTTAAATAAGTGCAGCATTGTGGCATGTGTTAGCAAAGAAAATATAATATTAAATAACTCCTACAAGGCTTAAGGCCATGTAATAATCACTTGGAAGCTGAACAAGCTTCTCTGAAATGGAGGCATAACAAATATGTTCCTCCTGCTGCAAACAAGATCACAAACACTGGAGTATTCCCAAGAGTTTGTTTATGGTTAGCTATCTACATGATGCTTTAGCTTGGCTATCCAGAGCCATGGAGAAAAGGAAGAAGAGCTGAAGTCTACAGCAGGTAGCAAAGAATATGAGAGGTTAAAATCACAGAACCGGTCTCACTCAGTCTCCGGTTGAGGATGGAAGGTGAAAGGTGCTAAAGGATGGCATGAGGAAGTGTCAGGTGCCAGTGAGGGAGTGTTTGTTATCTCAGCCCTGTTACGGGAAAACATGCAGAGGGACAAGTTGGAGCTCCAGCGTAAGCATGTCTGGAACTAGACAGGACACATAAGCTACGGCTGCTACCACCTCGAGAAACTGGCACACAGGCTTCCACGAGGATAGTGTGGTACTCTTCGGATGATCAGAAGCCAAAATACGTTGGGATCCTGCAGTGCACTCATACTCCAGTACTAAAGGTGATGAGCATCATATTCTATTTTGTTGAGTCGAAATCAGTGAGTTAGTGTTTGATTTTTTCAGTCATTGTGCAAACATTTGGCTGAATGTCCTCTGTAGTGCTATTACCACATTTTACAGTCTGTTCTTTGATTCTTTATAGGCATATCCTTCAACAGCCCCTGGGTTTTGTCCTCTGTGTCAAAATCCTCTGTAAGAAGACCTATCAAAGTTACCTGTGGGCCAAGCCTAGAGGACAACGGCTTCCCATGACAGCTTCATTCCTGGGGACAATGGAGCTGTCAAGATCCACAAGACCAAGCCTTGTGCCGGGCTGGCAGGGGCTCCGCAGCAGCCACCCTTCAGCTGCAGCACGTGCTCATCAAAGCCAGCAGGAAGATTCAGATATCAACATTCACAGCCTTTGAAAAGAAAATGTGGAAACATAGCGTACCATTAATCCTCCATCCACTTAGAGCTCAGAATTAAAAATCCACGAGAAAATATCTCGCAAAAAAGGGAGATGGAGAAAGATGCAGAAATCTCCTTCTGTTCTTGGTTTTTTTACAAGTTGATGAGCTATTCAAAAAATGACACGATAAGCACAGTAAAAGAAGCCAGCAAATGACTGTCAGGTTATTTTCACAAAATCACAACCAAATCCTGCCTTTCTTTTTGAAAAAGAATTGCTGCTGTCATTACCTATAGATGATGAAGTAAATCTGTTCATTTGTGGTTTTAACTGCAAACCTAGGAAGAAAGGTTAAAAAAGGCGACATGTTCCTTACTTGACATAATACAGAAAATAATCAAAGGCAGTCAATTTTCATCATAAAGGCATGCAGCTTGCACTTACATTTGTATCCAACCAGCCAGATACTCTGTAGTATATATCTTGATGGATCTAGTCCTTTATTCAATTTTTCTTTCAGTGATCTCAAGCTGTAGAAGTCCAAATATCTCCTTAATGCAACAGGGCTGTAATGGAGTCCCAATACTCCAGTGAACAGACAGCTGAAACCAGTGCCTAACCTGTGAGCACACTGCTCTGCTCCTTCCCAGTGCAGTGTTGAATGGTTAGCTTAAAGCACCTGTGTTTTATGCTGCAAAAATGTGATTACTCTTGCTCAGTCCAAATCAGTGCTTCACTCTGAAGTTTTTTTCTCTTTTTCCAGCCAGAGCAAACCAGTGATGGCTTAAACCAGGCTTGCTGTCTTTGTCCTGAAGAGGACTAGAAGGTGATGTGTCCTCTCAAACCAGCATGACGGGAAGATTAAATTAAATTGTGAAACATTCAACTTCAGCGCTTCTTTAGTTACGTTTTTTATGTGTGTGTTTAACTGTTTTCTGTGTAACGTATAAGCACCATACCTTCCAGTACTGCTTTAAGGAACCCATAGCCTTGAGACTGGGAGTCTATAGGTGCAACTGCAGTTCCCAGTTCAGGCCTGAGTCCTGCCGTGGAGGAAGGAGGGAATGTGATGATTGCTTTCAAACATACGTACTCAAACAAGCACCCAGAGTAGCCCAAAACCAGCCCTTGAGCTTCTGCGCTTTTGCAGGCTTGAAGACCTCTGATCAGGAAAGCATTTATGGACGTGTTTAATTAGAAACACACGCTAAAAATATGGACTTCAATTATACCAACTTCAATACAACTTAATTGAAAATGTGCTTAAATATTTCCTGTTTGAGGCCTAAAATAACAAGAACACAATTCTTCAAAATATAGGACATTTCATTGTGTGGACTCTTAAAGGACTTCATGTGCTGCATATGCTGGCATTATTTATCCCTGAAAAGCGGCTGCTTCTAAGGTGGAACATTTTGTGTGCTATGAGAACAAACAACGACACTGCAACAGCTAGACAATGAGTATATCATGCCCAAATAAAACCATTGTAGGAAAACAGACAACCAGAACATAATTTCTCAGCTTGAAATTTAGAGGAGCCACTAACTGTTACAAAAAGCCTTACTGGAGCTCTGACAATGAGCGTGGAGGTCTGGAGCCCTTAGCTTCATGCCGGGACACTGATTCATTCCTTGCCCCTGGAGAAGAATGACCTCTTCCTTAAGGAACTACCGGGAAAGCGTTATTCCTTGGACAGCATTTAGTCTTCCTGCAAGGTGCCCGATCCCAAAGCCGTGCTTTGCTTGCAAGAGTGTCGCAGCCCGGCTGTGGTGGCCACAGGGAAAAGGCTGCCTAGCAGTTTAGAGAATGTCATACCAAGTTTTGTCACTGTTTTTTTGCTGCCTTCCACTTAGGACACTTAATCCTTCACATTTATTTCTAAAAACCACTCTGTGCCATCACTTCTTCAACAGTGCTTAAAAATTGATAGCGCAGTATGTTTCACGGCTATGTGCTTTGCCTCACACGTAGCATCTGTCTCGTCTGCTTTCAGCAGCACACGTAGCAGCTGCACAGAAACACATCCTGATGCACGTGAGAGGTTCTGGGGAACGCAAAGGGCACCGGCAGGGCTAAGGGTGTGCGCTGCCCTTCCTGCAATGCTTTAGCTGTTTAGTGCGGTAAAACCTCCAGATACAGCTCTATTAGACAGGGAAGGTTTTTTCACAGTATAGCTCTGTCCTGCAGGGCTAGGATATAATGATGTCAACCGCCTTCATTCTGCTTAGCTATATTTACGGTAGATCCTGTTCCAGAACACTCACGCTCTTTCTTTAAATTCACTTTGTTAACCACCACCATACTACAGTCAAAAAAATTACGTGTCTTACATCTTCGGCTCAAAACAACCTGCTCGCATGATCACAACACAAGTTTGTTCTGGAACATATACTCCAAACAGTGTCAGTCTACAAATATGGAAAAAAAGAAAACCCAAAAAATAAAAATCAGTTAACACCATTTAAAGTTAAGGAGAACCTCATTTCTTCTCAGTTTTGTCACAGTTGTTTTTCTTCTTCTATTGCTTGATGCCCTCTTTGAGGAGTGATATAAAAGACTTTTTGAAAGGACATTTGCAGCAGATTAGTCTGTGATGTGAATTAATCCCAGTCTGTGTTCTTAAAACATTCGACATGTCAGAATTTACAAGGCAGCTATGCAGTAATCATTCAAAATAGATTACTACATGGCTGAAATTATAATTCTACAGCATACACATACCAATAGACATAAAAGGCAACAAAGAAACACATTCCAATTACATCAGAAGTAAGAAGATGGGAAAAGAGCTGAACCACCATGCACTGTAGAAGGAATGACACCACTCGACCACACAGGCGAAGGCAAAATATTAAATCTTTGCATCAGCCTTCAACACAAACATTGCGTGCAATCGTACAATTAACGCAACCTACATCAGGCCTCAGCTCTCAGGCTAAGAGGAAGGCAGAGAATGTTTAGAAAAGTTAGCTGTTGAGTCGTGTTTTTTCCCAAATCAACTTCCTGATTAATTTTATCTTGGGGTGTTTAAAGAACTAGCTGAAACCACCTTGGAGGTTCACAGGACTCAGACAGGCACATGCAGAATGGACGTTCATGCCACTCAGCGCAGATCATCTGAAAGTCAGGTGACATTAATAATCCACATTGCACAGTCACTGAAGACAAGTGTCTACTCCAGAAGGTAATTTTCTCATCCTAAAATGGTTCCTAAAATGACTCTCTTGAGGCACCCATCTCTCTCCCATAATTACAGAGGGAACCTTGATAAATATTTTAAATTGGACATCTAATGTTTCAACGTCTCACGTCATGTTAGCTGAACTGCAATTACATCTTCAGAAAAAGGAGAAGTTATGGGACTGTAGGGCAGTCATGTTATCTTTAAGGTAGGAAAAATACTAGAAAGAAGAATCAAATAGGCTCTTTGTGAGTCACTGCAAAATAATGAGGAAAGGAGTACAGTCAACATGGATTTGTCAAAGCCTCTGTATTTCAAACCTTCCTGGAGAGCACCGTGGCTACCAGCTACAGGCTGCTGTGGGGTGGGTTTTCATATTGCATGTATAGTAAGAGGCTAAAAACTATATTCCCCGCGTGCTCTCACCAAGGAGCAATTTGTGAACGGATAGCAACGGCGGCTGGATGTGCAGGGATGTGCCCCGCTTGGTCGGTCTCCTCTGTCACCCCAGTGGGCCATGGCAGAGGTTGGGGCAGGGAGAGCAATGACCAGCTGGAGGGAGGCCAGCGCTAGCACTGCTGCCGTAACATCTCCTCTCAAACAGCCACACCGATCAGGCAGCCAGCTCGCTCTCAACCCGGCTGTGGGTTTTGGCTACAGAAACTTTAACTCACTGTTTGCCTGCTCAGGCACAGCAGTGGATGGGATGATGCCACGGAGAGCTGATACAAGGGGAGAGAAAAGAGGGATGCTTCTGCCAGGGAAGCGTACGAGAGTGGTGTCATAGGAAAAACTTTTTTATACAGCAAGAACACTGTCTCTTATTCAGATCTTTCCTGAGCAACAGCTTGCAGGGAATGCCCGTAATTGTTCTCTTCTTCTTAGTCCTTTGACGTGGTACCTACTGAAGCCACCTCTGAGCAACTGTTCCTCTGGTCCTGACCCATCACCACGCCTTCCAGCAGGTCGGGTGCGTGAGGTGCAGACCACCGTGTACGTCTGTGCCGGGGCACGACCCGCAGGGGGTACCAGGCAGCAAGGTCGCACGTGGCTCTGCACACCCAGGGCCACACAGAATTGCAGGCGCTTGGGTAATTTTCCTGGTGGGAACGCAGATCCCTGGGGAATTTAGGTTCTTTTGGCTTCCAGCAGCCTCTGCATGAGACTCCTATGCAGCTACCTTACAAGCAGATGTCTTTACTTAGCTATCCCACATACAATAAAAACCAGATAACAGTGCAAATGTTTCAAAGCCACGTATAAAATTACCTATAAAGAGATGTGGTTGAAATAAAATACATATGGACCAATACCTATGTTTTAACATACCATCACATTGCTACTGATCTTATTTAGGATAGTGTATTCCTACGTAAATTTAAATACAGAATCAGATCCTTGGCTATTTGAGATCAGCCGGTTGCCCGATCCCCAATATATTTCCAGCACAATTACTGTAATTGACATTTTCTCAGGCTGCCTGACTTTGATTTCTGTTCCTTTGTGTTCCTGTGCTGCAGCCCTCCCTGTGAGGGCTGAGGAGCACCTCTCTGCTGTGCAGCAGAGCACAACACACAAAACCCAGCGCAAGGGTGCACCCAGCACCGCGTGCTCTCAAAACAGTAGGGCAATCCCATGCAGCCTCCTCTGAATAGATGTGGAAGCAGTAATTCATAGAATTACATGGAATTGTGAAAATAATTATTTTCAGATATGTCTTATTGGTACTGAATAACCATATGGACACTGGCTCTGGACCTGTCTAACTTCCACGCGTTGAGGTCTCAGCACTCAGGGTCTCTGTAACTAAAATACTTTACACCTGGCCCTGGCTCAGCCGACCCAGCTTTGGTGTTTCCATTCCCACAAGGTGGATGTTCCCTGAGCCTCTGGATTTAGAAGTAGTGATGAGTAAAGAATTGAGAGCAGAAGAATGTGCTGGCTAACATACAGGCAGCATTAGCACAAATAATACTAGTTAAATAAGGCAACATCTTCTCGACTCAGCTGTTCTGCAGACTCCCTGCATGGCAGCCATCAAGCACCAGAAGGCAATTTGGAAATCAGCACGTTCTGAAAATCTTTTTGTGCTGTGCAGCACCTAGCATGGTGGGGTGCTGGTCCATGTTAGGCTCGGAGGCACGAGTGCAGTGAAAACAGTGGGTCAGTTATCTCAGATGGGGGCAATGCTGCCGTTTCCTGAAGCAAACGCTGTCATCCTCGCTGACTCTGCCTCTCTTCCAGAGAGGCAAAATACAGCTGATCAGATGCTTTTTAGGTTATGCAGGGGTTTCCAGCTCCACCCTCCCATACATCTTCTTCTATCTGTCTCAGTAATAACCATGAAAGCAAAACCAAACAACAGGAATGACAAGGATGGTGACACACAAAACTGTAATTTGTTCTTTAACCAGCAGTTAAGCAGCGTTGGGCTGGCCATAGGGCTTGCCCATAGACAAGGTGTGATGGACCAGGTTACCAGGTCTTGCAGCGTACCATCCGCAGAGAACAGAACAAGCTTTTCTTGCCTTCAGAGCTCTCAAATGGGGCAGAATGCAGGAGCATTTCTCTAACTTTAGGTTAGGGTTTTCCTTTAACGATAGTGAGGATGAAATAGAAATGACTAGTTTTACAGAGATACCTAAATACAAATATACGCTGAAGTACTGTGCTACGTAGGGTCCTCGGTGCTCTCACGGAGCACACATAATGATGACTTACACTGTCATGGCTGTGTTAAAATTGCACTGATGATAGATTAAATCAGTGTCTGGCTTTTTTTGATGCTCTTATTTCCAGCACTAACTTTGGAACTTAAATTACCTTTCTGTTCCTTTTGCCTGTGCTTTCCAGTTTCTTGTATTTTCAGTCATGGGGTTATATTTTGGCCAGTCACTACTGTGCAGTTTGCAAGGTGCCAGAAGAAAACATTCCAAGTACAGCAGAAGTGACCTGCTTCCAGGATGCTGTGTGTTTTAATTTCATTTTTTTGTATTTTCTGTAAACCACATAATTTTCCCACAAGGTGAAACAGATGTAATAAATTTTCAGCACTTGCCTGTGTGAAGGGATTTCACTCTCATAAATTCAGTGCAGTGTCAGGTCAAACATTCCCTGGAGAAACCAGGGCATACATTACAGTTAAAGCCATGAATGGCACGTGTCGACCTATGGCTATACCTCCAGCATTCATTTTGAATGTATGACACCTTGAACTTCAAAGAATAGATCATTACAATAGATACAAGAATGAACAGGGAAGACTGCAGTGAAATACATTCACTTCTGCAGTTCTTAGGTACAGAGCCAGCAGTGTTTTCCCACATGATTATAGAAACAAGGAAGTTTTTGTAAACTTAAAGGTGGTGGGGAAGCATAGTTACATCTCATTATACACTGAAGAATGGGAAGGATAACTTTTTCTATTAGCTGTGAGTTTTTCCTAGCAGAAACTGAGCTTTTCCCTTTCTTTCCTTTCCCAGAAAGTGGTCAAGTTAAAAAATAAATATATGAGAAAACATAGATGTGTGTGTATAATTTTATATATATCTTATATGTAATTTTGGAGAAGTTCTGCTTTAGCACCTTGCCATCATTGGGGAAGTACTCCGTACTTTTACATTCCAGACAAACCCTCCCAAGATCCTCTCCTGTACTTTGATGGAGAAATGCAGTGCTTATAGAGATAACGCACGTTTGTATCCCATGAGATGTGCTTCCTGCCCGCTTGAACCTCTGGTGAAAGCTGCAGGTTCTTCTCTAAAATGACTAGATCTTCCAGTAAACTAGTTTCTCCCCTTCCAGAAAGTACTGCAGAAACTCATGGATTTAAACAGAGATTAATAATAGTTTTTAAATGTATTTTCCCAGTTCTGATAAGGACGCAGCAGTGCAACTGGATTGTTGGCAGAGGACTTCAGAAATAAAATGCCGTAAAGATAGCTGAAAAGTGGCAAGTAAAAACGACATAATGTGATCGGCACCAGGGATACAGGACATTGCACCAGTCAGACAAAAGGGACTTTAGAAGTGTATTTTAAGCCTCTAGGGTTGATTTAACAGAGACAAAGTTTACTGTGGCGCAGAGAGCACTCTCGCTCCATGGAGGCAGCAGAAAGCCGTCGGCGGGTCCCGCCCGAGCTGCCGGGGGGAGGGAAGGGAGAGAAAAAAACAGAATCAGTCTCTTTTCTGAAATGCTGTCTCTCTCCACTGCTGGTCTTTAGCTAGTTTGTGAAGTTTCACTCCAACAGAAGACAATGATTTGGAAGGGCAAAAGGCTGCCCTGTGGCTGGCGTCACCAGTCCCTGAGATAAGCCCTGGGAGCATGCTGCTCTCCGGGGCCCACATGTCTTTTAGACGTTAGCATCTGTGGGGTTGTCTTGTAATAAATACCAGGATTGGTCCAAGACTAATACAGAAATATGGGGAAATTCAGTGTTCTTTCCCTAGGACTATTCCCCACATCATTGCTTCTCACATTCAAGTACACCAAGGCTGTAGAAACAAAGTCATTAGAAGAGGATGGGGCATGTAATCACGAACTTTGGAAAAAGAAGAGAAAGCAAAACAAAATGAAAAAACCCACTGAAATACAGTGGATAAGGTAAATAGAGTACCCCTCTCACATCTTCCTGATGCCCGTGGTAGAGATCTCTCTCTAACTCCCTTTTCCCTAGTGATGAAGGCTGTCCCACACCTCCACCATCTCTCACAGACCACGTCAATGCAGAGCAGTAGCCCAGGTTTCTCTTGGCAGGTCTGTCTCTAGTCCTTGGGGGTCCAGCTTGCTTAGACCACCGCGGGAGCGTCGCTCCCTTACTCAGCCAGTGTCCCAGCCTCCCTGAGGGGCAGAAGAGGCGAGGAAGTTACTGCGGTCCCGTGTGCCACCTCCCACTGCAAGGTCCTCCCTACCATCACCCGCACTAGCATTCAGTCCATTGCAACACAGACCCCCAGAAATGGGGACCTCTGCAGCAACCTCGAGCAGAAAGTCTTGACAGCGTGGAAATGACGTCTTTGCTACAAGACAACACTTCTGTGAAACTCCCACAGCACAAGTGTAACTATGATAAACTACCTCTTGAATTTCTCTTTTGCAAATGTAGCTCTTTGTAACAGCACTTTGCCCTTTTTATCAATAGAGGGAGTAGATAGCTTTTCCCTCCCTAATGCTTCTGGCCGTGGGGTTGCAGGTACTTTACTGACAGTAACATTATAGCAATCGCTAACACCACAACTGAAGGACAGATGCTGAAGTCTCAATCAAATCTGAAATTATTATCTTATGTTGTGCACCTTGGCAATCCTTTCATTCCTGGCTTGGTTGTAAGCTGTACCATTATAGTGATGACAAGGATCACAAAGCCAGAACTAAAACCTGTGGAGGAAACCCAGCATTCATAAAAGCAGTCAGGTTTGCTCAGCCCTTCACAACACAGCTCATGGAGCGCGACCCAATTTCTCCATTATGGCAGCAGTGATATTTAAAAGCATGTGGTAGTGATGCTGTCAGCCTGTGGATAGAAGTACCACTTTAACTTCCAGCAATGCCTTATGCTTCCAGAGAAAAGGATAACTTCTTCCTTGCCTTTATCCATTAGAAATGTGTAGCATCCTGCATTCAGCCCTACTGAGAGGAGCACTGGAAAAGAAGAATGGGAGAAAGAATGAGCCAAATGTTGCAGCTGTACAGCCACGCTTAAGGCATCGCTAGAAGACACTTGGGTGTCTCTTACCAAGAGTGATATGTGAAAATCTATGTCAAACCAATGAGTGGATCCTGAATCCAGACAGCCACAGATCAGTGACAGCCTGCAGACCACCAGGAACCTTTGCCATCAAGTTCTTAATTCAAAACATTATACAAGTGAGATAGTTCCATAGGCCAGCTCTGGACAACAGAGAGTCCACACTTGATTTGTAAATCAGTGGAATAAGAAAAATGTTAGCCTCCTCAGTATTCATAGCTTTTGCATTCTTTATTTCTTAATCCCAGAATTCTGAAGACAGAAACTCTGTGGGGCTATCCTCATTAAATGAAACAACCAGCAGGTCTCCCCATGCAGCCAAAAGAGTGGAGTTCAGGAGAGATTCCATTCTTAATTACAGCTGAGTGTTCTGCACACACTTATCTGTGAGACAGAGAAACAGATCTGCATTCTTCCAAAAAAAAAGGGTATTTCAATGCCTTGCTGCTCACATACAAATGCAACTATAACCTTATGCTTTTATACGCCTTCTTATCTATCGTATCTTTTTTAGATTCCTAAGCATTGAAAATATAATCCTTTGGTCACAATTCTTTGTCTTTATTGCAGCCAAATACCATTTGAAATATGAGAGATCTGAAGCCCATCCAAACTTCTTCTGACATTGTTTTTCTGAGCATGGCCCAAACTTTGCCATGACTCAAGTGAAGTCGAAGGCATAGTGGTGCTGAACAAAAATAAAGCATCATCCAACAGTTTGCATAATGTAACTATACATGAGATAGAGATGAAATTAGATACTGCAGGGGTTGGTAAGTAAGATACATCCATAGCCAAAGTTTCAACCAACTGACAAAGACCATCAGGATTTTGCAATAGAGAATAGCCATGTGTTTTTAAGTGATGTTAAAGATGAAAGACATTATTACAATTTTCAGCTGTTACTAGTGCAAGCCATTTCACAAACTCATTTCAGCCAAGAAAAGGACCCAAACATGTGCCAAACAATCCCATATAAAGCCTCCCATGTAGCCTGTACATTTATACACATCTATCAGAAGCACAACATCAGATTACCAAACAGACAGTAATTGCATTTGCAGCAGGATCTCAGACTCTGTAAATACGAGTGCGTGTTTGGCCCAACCAACCAAAGATAAGGCTTTATTCTGAAGATTTTTTCCATCATAGACAGTAAGCAAACCTGATGACCTGCAGCTTGGAGATGGGAATGGGAGGGGTAAACTCTAACCAGAAGAAAAGTTTGTATTAAACTTCAAACAGTAAAAAAAAAAAAAAAAGTAGTTCTTTAACTGTAGGAGGGGAAAATACTAAAGTTACAACATGTCAAGCCAACTCTTTGCACACTAATATTTCTGATTCTCTTTAATATGTGTTGTTAATGCTTTCTTCATCTTCATCAGTCTGTCCTTGTTTTCTCCCATAAAGTCTCAGTAGCATTATTATTACATATTGGTGGCTGTTACAAAGTTGTCCTTGTCTCGATATTCCCAAGATGACTCCATCTCTGTAGCAAGCCTCTCTCACCCTACATTATCCGCTGTTAACAGCAATCCAAACAATTCCTAGGCTTCAAATATTTCTGAAAAAGTTGGAAGAGCATTCATGGCTCCATCCTGCAGTGGGAAGAACCGTGGCACAGAGAGATAAAATCGTCTGTCCTTGGCAGGAAGCCACTTACAGAATACTTGCTTTTTGTTTGTTTTTTTCTCCTGCCTTTTTATTCCAGATACTTCTTAGATATTTTTTCTTTCTCTTTCTTGATGGTGTTCTGTTTGATTTTTTTTTTTTTCACTCTTTGCTTTGTTTATTGAGGCGCCTGTATTTTTAATTACTTCTCCCTACAGGCTATCTCATAGGAGCAATCCTCCCCCTGGATGCACAGAGCCCCTAGTGAAACATCCAGCAGGACCAGGACTAAGCATACCTTGCTCTACTTTCGTCCCGCTTTTCTCCATCCTTTGGATCCGCTTATCCCTAGTTCTATCCATTTTGCGCTAAACTTCTAACCCTCCCCCCATTCCCTGCTGCCGCCTTCCTATTTTCTTTCTGTCTCTCTCTCCTCTTTTCCCACCAGCTGGACATAAAGGGACCAGGATTTGAAATACCAAACAATAGCTTTTCAGATCTTGGTATGTTTCCTAAGGACTTCACAGGACTGGAGTCTATGGGAGGGGGAGTAGCCTTTAAAAAAATAAGTAGATGTTCCTAATCATTGCCAGGAGATGCACTAAGGGGAGCCTAAAAGGACTCAGTCACAAAAAGGGAGTGGTATTTTCCTTGCCATGAGCCCAGTATTGCACTAGCCAGCACTCTGAGTCACTGGGGGGAGCTTTGCTGGGAGAAGTCATGCAGGATGTTCAGTCCAAGAAATCAATCTCAGAACAGCCATTGCCCTATTTTGGAGAATATCAAGTATCAACACCGAGTTTCAGGAAGGTTGTTCAAGGTAATCTTCTCATCATGGGGAAAAAGCATCAGCTATGTCTAAGCAGAACAGTCCTCCTTAACGGTTTCTCCCTGGTATCCCTTATTACTCTGATGTTAACACGGTCACTGTGACCCAGGGTCATCTGTTGAGTACAGATTGGTGGCATATGTTCAAAAAGTCCCTACATTCCTTTAAATAGTTCAAGAAATATTTCCCTGATCTCCATGCATTTTGGAGCTACGAAACGATAGCTTAAGTCAGTCCCTGTCTACATACTCCTTTCCCAGCTCCCTGCAGTTGCTTTTATTTGTAACATCAGCGTTGCTAAAAATTTCCACAAAAATTACCTAACAAACAAAGATCAGTAAAACTGAGACACCCTGAGGTGTCCCTCTGCATCCTGCAGCCTGTGACATAGTTGGAAGCTTGGGGAAAAAAACCTTGCTCTCAGAACGCTCCCTTCAACAGAGACAGAAAAGAAGAAAGAGAGGATTATAGAAAATGTTGGGAGGGCTTTTAGCAAACTGGCACAAAAAGTAAGAAATAAATGATGGACGTGCTCTTGTCTCAGATGTCTATGATGGATTTCAAATCAAGCATTAAACGTGGTGTATTTGTATTGGAATAGATGTCCCACAGACATTTGAGACAGGTCCTTTGTTGCAAGAAGAGCAGAAAATAAGAGATAGCTTCCCAAAGACCACTTTGATTTATATTTGTGTATCTTGCATGGAAAATGGAATAATTTGGTACAGAGTCACCATTTGTCACTTTGTCATTTAAAGTGCCATGTGCAAAGAAAGTCACAGAAGAGTGACATAACAGTGACAGGGACCAGCTTGTCATCTATTGCTTTACACACATACCCTTCATCACTTGCCCTGCTGAAACATCACATTATCTAATCTGCGTGATGTAATGAGAAACAGCACTGTAACCCAGGGCACCTCTTCATATGCCTCTCTAATTGTGGTAAGACTTTCTGTTTCTGAACTCCATGAGTGGGTTTTCATCTTGTGGTATGCCATGCATATAAATGAAGAGTGGGGAGACTATATTCTTGGTCACACAAAGGGAAAAATACAGAAAAATTCTCAATATCAAGAATGATGTTGATGAGTTCGTTGCTTATCTGACTTTATTTCTGGGTCTGGGGATAAGGTTTTGTAAAGTCTGTCACCAGACCTGCCGCAGCTTTGGGCACAACAGGTGTTTTCTCCATGCTGCTGATGCTCCTCCCTTAAAAAGAACTTTACAAACCGAAACTACCACAAGATGAATTGATACTACTCACAGGCGAGAGCCTCGATAGCACCAGTCTATGGTGTGGAACCAGCTCCCCAGCCCAGCTCCATGCCTGAGGCATGTCCAAACTCCTCACTGACTGTGGGGGAAGTCAAAACACGACCCAGACATACAGCCTCCCTCCCTCCTGCTCTTGGTCCTGAGGGAAGGAAAGCCATACGCATTTGCTGGATGCAGCTCCAGCATTTTCCAACAGATCCCAGGTCTGATGAACTAACAGACCAGGACAGTGAGGGGCGGGAGAGGACTCTACTCAGGCTTCCCTCTCTTCAACGGTCATGTAAAAGAAAACACAAAACCAGCCCTACAATCCCATGCAAATAAAAGCTCTGTGAACTCTTGAAATTCGGCTTACTGGGAGCAATACTTTCCAAGCAATTAATCTTGGCCAGGTGTGTCTTATACTACAAGGCATGTAAAGTTAGTGCAGCTTTCTCAGAATCTTAACAGGAGACCAGAAAACAATCCAACTGATCTGACAAAATGTAGACGTACCAGATAGTATGGCCCCAGACAGAAGAGAGGAAGGCATTTGAAAACCTTCTGTTTAGGGAGTGTTGTGTCCTTTTGAAATATCTCAAAGACAGCCTTGTGCAGGCTTTACAATTAGCGAAGGAAAGAGAGGATTGTGAAAAAAAGAAATGAAGGAAATGGAAGGAGAACACGAAGAGCATTTTAAGAGGTTGAAGGCAAACCCCCCACCACGAAGAGTGGGCAAAAAAAGGGAGCTAAAAATAGTCAGCATGAGACAGGGCTCTCCGAAAGAGAGCGGGAAGGACACTGTGTTCTGGAAACTGGTGCAACGAACCACAGGCAAATGTGCCAAGGCTCTTGTACATTTTGTTGGCAGTTGCTCAAGGCTGGCACGTAATCCGTACCAGGAAAGGTATCACCAAGTAGGCAGTGCCCTTCGCTGGGGCAGGCATTGCCAGTACAAACTCCTGAGGGGCCAGAGGCAAATGGCCCATCAGACAGTGATAAAATGAAGATCTTCCTGGACTCTCCCTTATCACCAGAGGAACTGATAGAAGCAAAGTTTTATGTACTTATCTAACTCCATCAAAAAAATGGGGTTTTTTTTCCTAGCTACCCACAGTCAGTTCATAGCCATTTGTTCTTGTGCTTACATTGGCATTCAGTTTGTTTCTAAATTAGCTTTAGTTAGCTTATCTTCTCCCCCCATGTGCTTACAGAGAGTAACCATATGCCCCCCCACTAAGCTAACACACCAACCTCTGCTATTTTCTTTTTGTAAATCAGATCTTTGATTCCATGATCACTCTCCTTTTCCACTTCTGCATCTTCTCTGGTCCAAACTAGTTTCTACTGAAATGGGGTAAACAGAGTGAAAATGAAATTTCAAATACAAGCTCACAAGCACCTTGCAAAATAATACCTCTTAATACCTCTCTACCTCCGTCTAAGATGCCAGACCTGACAAAATACCTGAGGGTAAGTAAGTCTTTTTCACTCCCAAATCACACTGGTGTTTCTAAGTCCCTATTACCTCTTACAGAGACCCAGTTTATAACAGATGTTCCAATCACCTCCTAAATGCAATGATTTGCTATTTGTACTATTAAATTCTATCCCATTTCTGCTGCAGTCATCTTCAAATTAATCTTCAAAGTCATCTTTATGCGATGGTCTGATCTTCATCTGTATTGACGTGCTTCTCTTTTTATTTATCACTGGCGGTTTTCATCAGCTTATTCCTGTTTTCTATGCCAAGCTCGGGAAACAAACATATTAAGTGGCACCAGTGCCAAGACAGGGTCTCAAGGCACTTCCTTGCAGCCTGACAGGTTTCTTTTCAGCACAGCGTGTTGTCCCTTCCCTTTTATCTGCAACTTCATGTGTCTCATATTAATCTCCATCTTCTGCAATCTGACAGTTTCTCAGGTGGTACAATATCAAATACTTCACTAGAGACCAGGAATATTGGACATACTATATTTCCTTTAGCTAGAAAATGACTTATTTTTCTCAAAGAGAAATTTTATGTCAATATGGAATGCTTCATGCAACCAAGGCAATGTTTTGTCCTGTTTTCTATTTACCTCCATTTCCTTACTTATTCTGTACGTCAGCAGTAAGCAGTGCTAAAAATCCTTGCTGCTAGAACTACACTTCTCCGACTGGTCTCACAGGTGAAGATCATCCAGTGCCCTGACTTGAGTACATGGAGAGGGCTTGGAGACCCCATGTTCCTCACTGTCTCTTCCAATCCAAGAAGAAGGAGACACATTCAAAGCAAACATAAGGAGGTTGTTCTTCAATCAAGCTGCAGGTAACCTCTGGAATTTTTTGTCCTGAGATGTTGTGGATGATTAAGGTTACAAACAGATGAGGGGGTGCATGAATGAGTCAATGAAAGAGGAAGCAAGGGAAGGTTAATAACTACAACCCTCCCCATGCTTACTCCGGGTATGAAAGTCCCTGGGCCACAAGCTGCTGAAGGCTCGGACGCTAATCCTGAACTGGGAAGCATGGCAAGATGGATTTTCAGTCAAATACAGTGAATTGACTCTTATATATTTGTGTAATCTATCATATCTTATTTGAGTAGCTTATCTGAGTCTTATTTCCACCACACTCATTCCAACATACCTACTCCCATTCACTTTCCCACTTTTTACCTCATGGCCAACATCATCATTATTGAAAGCTGAGACAAAGTGTTTGTTTAGCTTTTACACAATACTTAGATTATCTTTAAACCCTGTAATATCCTTATGGCACAGCAGATGCACTTTTTTTCTTTTTTCCTTTACGTTTCTTGCCTGCTGTTATTTGCTGTAATTTCTTTTTTTAAGTTGAGCTTGACTTCTGGAAGTTCTCGTTTTGTCCCTACATTTTCTAAGTTCCAGGAAAACGTTTATTTCTTGATAAGTCCTTTTTCTATTCCTTGTAGCCTTTGAGTTTCATTCATATGTTCCTGTTTGACACAACAATTCATGAGACCACAACTGGACCCCTTTCTGCAAGTTCTTCCTTGCCAAAGATGAAGTAGATTTTACACCACTGAGGTAGATTTTACACCTTTTACACCTAGAGGTAGATTGTACACCTTTGATTTGAAGAATTCCAGCCCTCTGCTGCCTCTCAGTTCTTCGTGATCTCTAAGTAATGAAAGGACAACAGCTCAGGAGAGAATGGCAAGTAGATTTTGTCATCTGAAGCCCCTTCCAAGCATCTGAGGTACTTACCTTCAACAATTGCAGCCATCTAGTGGGCAAATACCAGAAACAGTCACCCGTCAGTAAAAATGTGGTCTCCCGTTACTTGCAATTGTTCACTTTCTGAGTGGACTGATATTTCATGGCTAAACCAGGCAATATGAAAAAACATGTCCCAAAATACCTTTGTCGTAAGCTTGTATTACAGCACAGTTGCCCTGGCCACCCCACTAAGACCTGAGGAATGAGCACGCCTGGGTACCGCTGACCTCCGCAAGGAGTCACTTGGGCATACAGATTTATTCTCTTGCATTTCCGATACCACAAAAAAGTTATGACTTTACTAACGCTGCCACACACTAAGAATGATAATAAATACATAACCAGAATGGTTTCTAGAGTGGGCCACACAACTGACTCACTTGGATGCTTGACAAGTGAGTGTGAAGTCAGATTTATGTATGTCAAGGCCTTACCCTGCAGCTGTGATTCCCAACCTGGGCTACACCTACCTGACTGATGCACTCTATCAAGGGGAATGTCAGCAGCTGCTGATTATCCCTGGTGTAAATGCTTGCCATCACAGTAGGTAACTCTACATAGACAATTACTACTTTTGCACGCTCAGTTAACTCAGACAGCTAGGTAATGGCAATCCAACAGCAACTGCCTTTTGGGGTATGGGAAGTATGGAAGGAAAATAGATCAGCTGGTACACATTTGGTGGAGGAGAGTGTGCAAAGTTGTAGGAAAAGGAAGAAAAGAATGTAGATATCTCTTGACCCACCAACTATGGAGCCAGAAGTTGTTGCTATTGCTGCCATCAGTGGTAATTACCCCTTTCAGCAACAGTTGTGGTGGTATCCACGCACTCTATGACCACAAACTGCTTTGCTAAAGGTTTTTTTATGCAGATTTATCAGTGACAATTTGTACATCATATAAAATAAAGTACTTCCTTAAGACTGACCTTCATTATATTTTCCAATGACCACATTATCATAGAGTGCATAACACCCAAAATGCTCTTGTGTCAAAAAAACATGCACTTGGCAACATCATTATGATGATGTCCTTCTTTCCCTGCCAAAAGCAATCTTTTAAAACGCTGCTACTTAAGTGCAAGGCTTGACTATTCCGTTTTGTCAGCTAGGAACTCACCACAATTTTGATGCTGTACCACTGATAAATGCTTCTAAATACAGTGAAGGAATGACTTGTTGGAAGCATAGTCATTTCAGTTTTGTTTTAAGTATTACCACAAAACTTAGTTGAACCCTAGTGGTTATTGCCAAGATAAAAGACATATGCCTATAAAAGAATTTGCCAAAAAGTGAACCCTGAGAACCTAACTGATATACTGAGCAGGTACAATGCAAAAGCCTAGCTTTTCCACACCCTGCACCCATGTTATGGGTGCTTTCAGGTGTCTTATCATTGTCAGTGTATGCCTGCATTATTTCTAGCTATTTGGAATAAAAAAATTTAAATAGCAATTTTCTAGCGAGATTCAGTTCTTGTGCTCCCTTGACGTCACTATTATGAAGCTGGGTATGAAGAGAATAGACATGATAGGAGAGGATCAGATCAACACCAATGAGAAAGAAGTCAGGAACATTCAGCCACTGAAGTTCCCCTTTCCGTGCCTACAGTGTTTTCCTTCCCTTTCCCTTCATTCGGCTCCCATTTTCTCTTGTCCGAGTGTCTGAACTGATGCACAGAATTTTGTCCTTTTTCTGCTCCTCCATCTCCCAGCAAAGTATCACTGCCAGATACTCACAGCTGCCTCTGCTTTTTCTGGAGCAGCAGGTATTTGTCTCCAGAGCATGAAGCACAGCTGCTCACGAGGATATCTCCTTTTGCTTCAGAAGCAAAGCTGTGAGCGTGCAGCAGCACCCAACAGCGCCCAGGGAGCCGGGGAGATATGTGCCACAGACCTCCATTGCGTTCAGCACAGCTTCTGCAGCTCCTGGAGCCAGACACCATTTGCACACTAGGGTAACTACCTGGCTGACAGCACCAGAGCTAAGTAAATTGTTTGTAGCCAACAACATAACAAATCCCGCCCTTTTTCCCATTCATAAACTATTTTTAAGCTCTGCATTTTATCAGTTTGGTTTACTTGTAGGAAATTTACTGTAGCTCTTTATGGAAGCATATGCTATTCGTGTTATACCTAACTTACATGATATTATTCCTATTGCCAGACCAACTCTCTGAAACCTTTCATCAATAGACAGTGGAACTGAAACAGTCATTTCTAGTTGGATCTTTGAGCAAAGACAGACTTGCACACACATACAAAGAACAGCAGCCAATATTGGCTTGTGTGCATGGCCTGGGGCAACAGTTTTCAGAACTGAAACCCAACAGTACACAAGAGATAGGAAAGCAGATGTGCCGTGAAGTTCCCAGCATCGGCAGAGCATCCTCAGCTACATATTCTAGCCATCAGGCCACCCCAGGGGGGCTGACATCGAACTGATGTTGGATTTATTTCACATTCCAGAATAGCAGCAATAATCCTAAATTATGTAGGTCTACACTGGACTTTAGTGCCTGACAGTCGTTTGTCAGCTGCAGTCTTGCTCCACATGTGCTCAGTCCCTGCAATATTTTAGCATGTTGCCTTTTGGCAGGATTAGTGTACTGGACGTCCCCTGAGAAAGCCATAGGAAATACATACTGGTCTTGTGGTTAATACAACAAAGCTCTTGATGTCATTATTATTTAGTGGAAATGCAGTCAGACACTTACTGGGCAGCCAAAATTTAAATAAATTCCCATGTTCTTAAGTGGTCATTTTGAATGTTTGACATAAAATGCACATCTCTGTTTAAGCCACATGGCATACGCAGATGAACTTACACACCACTGTGGGTTTTAACACGCTGAAACGATTTGCAACTCTGCTTTAAAGTCGCTGGCTTCCAAAACCAATGGTGATAAGTAAAGTGAGATCTGGAACAAATTAATATATTTCCCAATAACCTGCGGGTTTCTTCGGGACTGCTCATAGTACTTAATGGGCAGCCAGAGTTTCCCATAACAATAACAAAACGTAAAAGAAGAAAAAACCCTATGAATATTGATAAGGTGCAAAGTCAGGCACTTAAAATTTAGGAAGTATAAAAATAAGGTTGCCCGCATGATATTAATTTGAGACCCTCATATACATTTATTCTGATATAAACCTGACATTCAGCTTTTTTCCACAGGATTCTTCCGCAGCTGGGAAGCCGGGAAGCAGAAGCAAAACACTGCTTTCCAAGCAGGACACAGCTGGCCGTCAACAAATGCCATGCCAACGCCAGCTTCTCTGCCATAGAATCAGAGGGGCCCGGAGGAGTTACCAGCGGCACAACCGCCCGAGGTGCGCGTGTTTGTGCAGAGACACCGGGTGTGCGGAAAACCAGTTAACTCCTCCACTTCCCACCTTTCCCAGGAGGTCCTTAAGAGCAGATGTAACCCAGCTGGGTTGCCCAGGAGGGGTGGCCTCATCCTGCTGTCCCCTTCCCTTCCCTGTAACCCCCCAGCTGGGTTTCTCACCCAGGCCAGGGAACAGAGCCCAGCTGAGCACCTCCCGGGAGCGGGTGTACATCCACGGGAAACACGTACCCCCAAGGCACAGTGCCGGTAACGCCCTGCAGAGATCCTCAAACCGCTTCGAAATGAGCTACTGCGGGAAGGGGGGATTAATCCCGCATTAATGCAATACTGCACCCAGCCTAATGAGCTCCGTTTCTTAAGCCACAAGGCCACCTTACCATTCCTTTCCCGCTCTGTGTTATTCTCTATGTGGCCGTTATATATTGGCCCTTTTTATTACAGCAATTTAAAATGGAGAGAAAAGACTTTACAATTTGCACCCATTTTATTCTGCTTCTTTTTTCTTCTTTCCAGAGGGGGGGAAAAAAACCCCAAAGGCCAGCTCTGCCATTCAGCTTGTCCGGTTTTGTACTTGGGCACTACAATGGTTCACATTAACAGCTGTAATATTTTTTATAGGAGGTAACTGGAAGTTCAGAGACACTGAGTGACCTCTCCATGCAGGAAGAAACAAAAGCCTTTATTTCCAGCTTCCTCTTCGAACAGCAAAGCTGCTCTCCCACCCTCCCTGCAGTTTACTGAAAATTGTTGCTTGTCTTTAAAATGTTTACTCCAAAATACCACAATTGTGTCTCAGATTCCCACAAAGCTCAGAGTAGCAATACAACAGACCCCAAATCTGTCAACATAGCTTCACCTCAGTGTTGCTGCCATAGACAAGGTTTGGATCAACGCACCTCAGGCTGCTGCACCGCCTTTACATAGAGCCCAGCCACTTGTAAAGGAGGCAACAGTGAGCTATGGGTGACAAACCAGCATATGGATTTGGGGAGATACAGGGACTAAGCTTTAAAATTGCAACCTAGGGAGCGAAGAGTGAAAAAAAAACTTTTAAAATTACCCCATACCTAAAATGTCAGAGTATTTCTTTCAAAAAGTCAAAGAGTCTCACTCAAATAATACAGTTGCTTATGACTCAAATTTTCCTCAGCCTCCACGTTCCTAAGTACTCAGCTGACTTCAGTATTTTTTAATGTAAAGCCAGCTCCAGGCTTCTCAGCAGGGTAGGAGAAATGCAGGTTTTGGAAATGGTGGTAGAACGGGTCCAGGATAGGGAGGACAAAAAATGAGGGGCTTTGGTATATGGTGAAGAACCAGAACAGCCTTTCTTGCACTACAAAAAGTGTGGCTCAAACAATTTGAGCGGGCTCAGAGCCTGTTGCTGGGAAAGCATTTTTTTAAATCTTCCAGTTGCTACAGAGGAGAGAGAAGAAGATTTCTGCCTCTTGGGTGGGAGTGCTTAAAAAGGGACACACAGAGCTGTTCCCCATCTGGAAGAAGCTATTCGCCTAAGAGGGACTGCAGGGCACAGGTTTTCATCGCTCACTGGGTTGAATTTCCTGGCCTTTTGCTAAAAGTGGCAGCCAAGTAGCTGTGGCACTCGCTGTCCCAGGGCAGGGATGGTGCTGCCAGTGCCCGGGCTCCCCAGGGGTGACATGGGGGACCACAGTCACTCCAGCTTCTCACAGGGTCGGTGATGGGAGGCTCTGCCTCTTGAGGGAATAGCTCACCGAGGCCAAATCTGCAAGACCGGCAATGCCACAGAATGCTCCTAAGCACTGCATTTTGGTCAGATTTTTGGCTTGGGGTTTTTTATTTGGGTTTTTTTGGGGGGGGGGGGGGGTCTTTTACAACCAAAGGTATCTGTTTTGTCCTCCTTCTCACTGCACCTACATGCTGGTTTTGAAAACCAGCCTGTGTACATCAGTATGGTGCTAGATGCTTCCTCCACAGACCAGTTAGCGTGCTCCCACCTTTACGTGATCCTCAGAGGGACGTGAATGTGGCACTCAGCACTCAGCTGGGGCAGCCCTCTGAGTCCCAATCAACCTCCTGACTTGTTACGGGAATGCTTCGTAAAAGGGTAATTCGTGGCAGTCTGTTTGCAGAGGAGGAGAGATGTAACGGCTGATCTTGTTTACACAGCCCTTTACTGGTTACCACTTACAGCAACGTGTTCAACGATAGCCCCAAAAAAGCTCAGTGGCTTCGCTGAGGACTGACAATGTCCATGACATCTGCTGAGCACCTGCCTGGAGCCCAAACCGTACTTTCTGAAAGCCATTCACGGATAACTGTGAGTGCATGGCATTACAGCTCAGAGGGACTCACAGTATGAAGGCAGCAGTGGCCTCAAAGGCAGGAACAACAGCAATGGGAATGTTTCACGATGTGTTGTCTGAATGCATGTTACACTCATTTCCCTCTTCATGGGAGGCTTTTTAATCTGCCTCTTTGGGGACACGGTGATCAAGATGATGGTGCCGTGTTCGTGTGCATTTAGCAAGCCTGGGGAGGTGGAGGGAGGCTCAGATATGAACCAGCATATCTACTTTCACCCACTGAGCGCTTGTACATAGGGACTGCCTATTTCAAAGAGTGCTGGTTACTGGTAGGTAATCTGTCTGCTGCCTTTTCTCCTTGCTTCATTCTGTGTAATGTTCACATTAAAAATGTGTTGAGAGCTCTGGGTTGGTTTAGCCAGCTCTTTCAGTGAATCTGCAAACTATATTGTTTTAGCATGCCTCAACTTTCTGTTACAATTTAGAATGAAATGAGTTGATTCACTGCATGAAAACTGCAAAGACAACCAAATTCTGCTTGTTGTGGATGTGACTTGCCTCAGTGCCCCATCACGCCTGTACTGCAAACCATCATGTAGGAAAGCAGGAAGGAACTTACACTCAAAGGTTGACTGCTAGTCTCCTTCTTGACACCCTGAGGGAGAATGCGATGTCCTCCCGTTGGCAGAAAAAGCAAAATTAGTCCCTTTCCTTGTCAACTGTGTTAGTACTCCTTCTGCTGCCCCAGGAAACTCAGGTTTCCAGGATCACCAGAAATTGCTTAATGAATCATCACAGATCTACAGATCCATAGCTGCTTCTGAATAAAGGTGCCTTTCATGCATCGTATGCATGGGGAACTTCTTCTTGAGAGGCTTGTGCAAGACTCCAAGTCCTTTGCTCATGTCACAGAGCTTTCATGAGGTTAAAGATTAAGTTTTGCACAGTGCTAATACAAGCAAATATTTATCATTCTGAGCTGAACTAACATGTAACTGTGCCTACACTAGTTCAACAAGGTTTTTAATCTGCTGCCTGCTTAAAGCAAGCCATAGGCTCGAGCAGCTTGCTGAATAAAAGCCAAAGGGAAGAGACATTGAGAGAAAAGGTTAGGCAGTCACAAATGATTGCATAAAGTTTTCAAACAAACTTTAAAATTGTTTTCCCTCTAATTCTGCTGCATTACTTTTCCTTAATTGGTATTACTTTCCCAGTAGAATCTCAGTGCAGTTCTCACCTTTACAACAGAAAAGAAAGAAAATGGAAACAAAATTATAGTTTCACATTTACTTGAGTACCAGTTCTTAACAGGTGGAGTCAGGTCCAAACCGAATTCCTCAGACAGACTCCGAGTTCTTTATTTGCATCTTCCAAAAGCCTTGAGCTGTTCTGCAAATATTTTACCTTATATTAATTAAATGAAAATCAATCATTTCAATGTAATTTCAAATGATACATGGAGCACACAGGGGTCTTGTAAACATAGCAAAACATTACAACATCTGTTATTATTAATGCTCTTTACTTTCTGCCAAGTTTATCCATAGTCCTGTCAAGTGAGGAGATCCCTCCTCGCTGGTACAGGAATCAGATGATCAGAGCTCGGCTCACCAGGGAAGAAGAGACACAAGGATTCTGATGCATTTCGGGACAGTGTAAAGGACTCGTTCATACCCTTCCTACTGAAGAAGAGGAGGAGTGAAGGAGCTATTGCCTGTGAATAGGACTAAAAGAACTGAGTGCCATATGAATCTCCTTACCGATGAGTTGTGATCTCCTGGGCAACCTTAATTTTGGTGGATTTAATGGGGTGCCTCGAAGGTTCACTATTTATTTTCAGTAGCTTGTAAAGAGAGGCACCGTGTCCTGCATCACCCAGGATCTGTTTGTTCAACTTGCCACAACTACATATATTTAGCCCAGAGATAGCAGTGTTCAAGTACCCCCTCGGTGGGGATGTTTCAGGCAAGAAAAGTATTTTTTCTAGGTTGAATACCAAAAAGTGGTAAAAACCGAGCAGGGAATCATAGTAATAGTGCAAAATGCCATGGGCAAGATGAGATTGGCAAGCTATTTGCATGTCAACATACAGAAAGCTGGTCTGTAGCATGCCATGCTAACATCTGCAGGAATGAACTGCAAAGTTTGAGCCTCATGTTTCCAAAGGCTCAAAAAAATGTTTTCTGTGACATTGATAAAGATCAGGAAGAAAAAAAAAAATCTTCTCACTGAAATCTCCAGGAAAAAATACATTCAACACCAAAAAAATGATGTCCCACAATCTAAATCAGTTCAGACTTATCCCAAGGGGAGCTGCTCATCCTTTCTGCCTATTTCCACCCCATTTGTTTTATGCCATCTCTTTCTAATACAACCGGGGAAACTGATCAAACACATTCTATACATACCACCCAGCCCACAGTCTCAGAATCCCAGCTGTATTCCTAACCTCACAAATTCACAGTGAAACCATCTCCAGGGTTTCAAAAGCATAGCAGCTTTCATGAAGGGGGGCAGTGGGAGCTCTCTTAATTAGCTCAGCTTCTTTGTGCATTTCTAGACACGTCTCCCTCTTTGTTCACCTTCAAGAGTTTAATGCCAGGGTAGAAAGAGAAGATTTCTCCTCTGTAAAGTAGCATCACATTCTTTTGGGTCTTCTTTTTTTCCTAGCAAAGTTTTGGCACTCGGAAAAACAGCTGGGGCCAAGTATCTAAATGGAAAGAGGTGAATTTTAACCAGTCTGCACATTTATTGAGCACTAAGAGAGGAAAATTTGGAAGCCCAGCCTGTTAGGTGAGCATTTCATTACCAAGACGTCCTTCGCATATTGTCCCTACAACTCTGCCAGGGAAAATTCAAACACAAAACCATCATTAATGTAATTCAACCCTTTCTGGAAGTACAACAAAATGAAATTCAGTCTTGATAGCTTAATTCTTTTATTTTTCCCTCTTGAGACATAACTTGCTGACCTGACAGTCATTCCTAGAATGCAGGGAAGGCAGCAGGACTGTGAATTTTCTCACCAGTGCTTTGAAGTACAGGTCTATCCAGAGAAGAGAGTTGAGGCTAAAGACATGGAAAGGTGGGTTCCAACTTTACTGTGTTCCTGATTCCATGATCAAAGGTTTGCAACAAGGAAATCACACGATGCCCTGGCACATTCAGCCTGGGCTGAGAGGTCCTGAGACAACAAATCACTCAAGGATGTGCCTAATCTACACACAGCAAGTTTTTCTAAGGAGATTCCGTGCAGATCAAGTTAGGGAATAATTGAAAATGTTATTACAATTTCTCTCTGCCTACTAATAATAAGGTTTGAAAACTGAGGTTCTCCATTAAAATTTGCATGGATTCCAAAATCTGAAGTAGTACATGGCTGGATAAGAGGCAGCAGTCAATTTAAGTTAGTAGCTTCTGAGAATTGTTTTGTCTTATATGCTGCAATATTTCTATGACTGGAGAACTGAAATAAAAAGGTTAAATTCTCGGCATTTTCTAGTTTTTAATACATTATGATGGTGGCTTAAAAGAAAGGTGAAAACATGAAAGAAATGGAGAATTTTAAAGCACCCCAAAAGCGGATCTCCTCCTGAAGGCAAGGCAGCTACAAGCACAAATCTACCTCTAGATGTTTCCTCATTGCTATGAAGAGGCTGTCTTCCCTACTAAGTAAACTATATTTAAAGAATTTCATACTAAGCCACTGCAATATAAACGAACATAAACTAATTCTGGTCTCTACCTCAGCCTTACCTCCCCCTGAACCCCCCCTGGACAGGTACTGGCAGACTCTTCTGATCCATCTCACCAACGTCCTCACCAATTTCCCCTTCAAAACTCTTGCAGATCTCTCCTGATGACTTAAAACACACCTTTCCCGCAAGAAAGAAGGCAATGATCTAATTAAAGGCTACTTACCTTTTCAGTACATGCATATGTGTACATTGTACATCTTCTGCATGTGTATCCTCTGCTTTTCAGTGTATTCTATCTCCTTTCTCAGAAACAGCGAAGTTGAAGGGGGTGAGTGTTACCTAGAAATACATCAGCATTGCTTTAAAAACCTATAGTAATAAGCTACTTCCATGTCTGAAACAATTGTACAGCTCTCACTCTAAGGCTTTTTGTATTTTATTTTTCCCATGTAAAATAAGGTCTTATTTTTATATAAAAATTTTGAACAAAAGTTACACATGTTAAATTTGGCATACTGTACCCAATCCCACTGGTTTATAAGGGAATCAGTCACATTCCAAAAGTGACATTTTGGCTCTTTGGAGCTTTAATGTCAGTGAACCACTATAACAACCACAAATACATACAGTTAATGGACAAAGTGAAGTAGGCATAATATATTCACACTGATGGAGCCCCAGGGGTAAGGGGTCTCCTCATCCTCAAGCTATTAATTTTTGCAAATCAGCATCTTAATCCACATTTTAATTTAATTGTTGTTAATATTTAGCGGTTAGGCTGTGTGCTTCAGGGAAGGGGATGAGAAAAGGTCCGCAGGAATATATCCACAGTCAAGTTTAGACAACTAGTCACGTCTGGTCCCTCTGGATTCTGCCGTTCATGGTAACTTAACATAGTCCCAACCCTCATGTCTCAACTGTTCTGTTGAACAAAGGTCATAGACTTTGCTTTCTGCACGGAAAAAAGAGGCTCAGTTGACTGTGTTGGCCAGCTATTCATCCTTGTTTCTTTTCAATGTAATATCTAACATGTTGATGCTATTTAACAAATATTGAATTCATCAACACATTAGTCAATATACAAATATTGTTTGATGATTAACTTCTTGTTCTTTTTCCCAGGCATAAAGTGATCAAACTAAATCTCAGATGTTTTTTCTTGTTGCTCTACTTTCTCTCTCAGCTGTTTTTTTAACTATCATTTTCTGTAGATAATTGGCTAAAAGGAGATGCTTCTGTAGTTATTGTCTTTTTGGATGGTCTCTTTTATGCATTCTTATTAGAGCTTTTCTGCTGTTTGAAGGAACTGTGGCCATCCCTCCTACTGAAGGGCTATACTCAAAGAAAACAATGGAAAACACAATTCTACAACCACCATGCACAGACTTCTCTTTATTTGTCTGAATAGGGTTTGGGCTGCAGGATCCTGGAGGATAATTTTATGGCTTTTTGGACATAGCCTCCCTGTCCTGCCTAAGCACAGCAGACTGTGGGGCACAGCTCAGTTACATCTGCGCTAGCAGACAATGGCTCTGCTCCTGCTTCTGATGTAGTCACTGAGAATTTTGCCATGAACTCATATTACTGTAATTCAGATGCGCTACTGAAATAAATGTGATGTATATTTTCCATGATATGATTACTGGATTCAGTTCTGGTCAATTAAAGCAGCCTGCCCAGGGCTATCACCAGGGTAATGATTAATGTCAATAAGCAACCCTTCCTGGCATCTGCTGGTTCCCTGTAAAAAAAAAAAAAACAGGGGGGGGAGGCTGTCACGTCGATTTGCTGCCTTCAGCCACATTTAGACTAAGAATACACAACTGCATGGAGCCGGAGACGTGTATTGTGCCCGATGAAAAACACATATTGCCAGGAGTGTGTCGGACCTGCCCCGAACGAAGCCCCGGTTGAAGGTGAAGAGTTTGGCTGTAGCACGGTGCGCACCACCTGTGAAAGACTCTGCCAGTGCGTCACCAGGCAGCCGGACTAGACCCCAGCCTCGCAGCGCAGCAAAACCAGGCACAAAACAGAGATAAAAGTGTCTGTGTGTGTGTGTGTGAGCACTTGGACAGGTCCAAGTACCAACCAGGGCTTTGGCGTGCAGCCGGCAGCCAGAGCGCCAGCCCTGCGGAGGAGAGCAGCCCGGCTGGGACCCTGCCACGGAGGGAGAACTTCAGAACAAAGAAGATCCTGGTGAACTTCACGTGGGTCCCCGGCTCTCCTTCCAGCTAGCTCCCAGGACACCCACGCCGACCCTCAACGTTTCAGCAAGCGTGAGACATCTTCTCTTTTTCCATCCTAGCTGGGCCTTCCTAATCATCCAGCGGGTTGCGCGTCCGAAACGAAGACGCTTCCTCGCACTCCAGCTCCTCTCCTAGTTCCTTCTCCCGCAGTTTTGATGTCACCCTAGAGATTGTGCCAAACAGATCCCCCCCGCGCCGCGGGAAGCAAAGATGGGCATCTCTCCTTCCCAATTGTTTTAGAGCAGGAAACGGCTGCAGAAAAGTCTCTTCTCAGCGCACCCGGCTGATGACATGGGACTGGTGGGATCCCTTCTGGTCAGAACGTAACCCTCGCTGGAACAATCAGCAATTTGGACATCCGAAAATTATTTTATTAAACTGCAGTTGTTAATCAGTAGGAGGTCCTTTTCCACAGCTATTCTTTAAAGCCCAAACATTTCCATGTTTCCTGTAATACTTGTGCTTAGTCACACATTGACAAATACAAGGAAAAAAACTCAGATCTTTATGACAGATTTTTGGAACCGCCAAAATAATCTCTTTGAATTTTGCAGTCACTTGACAGCAGGAGTCCAGGAGGAGAGTGTTGAAAACAAAATCTTGCATTTATTCACTGGAGGTTTACTGCATTTCTCTCCCAGAAAAGGATACCTATCATTTTCTGCTAAAAATACATTATCAAATAAAGAGACCACAGACCCCATTAAAATTTAAGAGTTGCCAGGTCCACTTTTTGCCTCCCAGCCTGGAAGTCTGACAGAGAGAGAAGGGATGGTCCTTTGCAGTTCAGCCAGAATTTAACACACTCAGGTATGGAGACCAAAGGCTCTGTCAGAGGAAATCTTCTGCAGAGCGCAACTCGCACACTCACACGAGCAAAAAGTCTCCAGCTGAGTCTGGCCTCCCCTGCTGTAATACATCACAAGAAAAGAGATCCCTAGGTCAAAATGCCCCAAAATCTAAATACCCGAGAAGTATTAAGTACTATAATTTAGAGTTATTGGTATTACTCTCTAAATACTTAGAGAAGAATGGCTGTGCTGGTTGGGCACAAAGCCATGTGTCACTAATCCATGAAACTTTCCTCCTCCATGCCAGGCTGTCAGGAGGGTCTTGTTCAGAGAACTGTCCATGCAAACAGCAGGTCCACTCATTGGTTTTTTGGTTTTTTTTTACTCTCATCCCAAAAGGCCATGACTTCAACAGAAGCGAAGGCAAATATCCCCTCCTGCACCCATCAATTTTGAGGTATGGAAGGAACAAGCACCGCATCTCTAAGTAGATTTTGAAAGAAAGAGATAAGCCTGGCTGTTTTTCAAAGGACCGGCTCTAGCACAGAGCTGGGACTGGGCGTAGGCAGCCGAGGAGGACCATTGCCTGCTGAGGATAGCAGCCCTGTGGTCTGCTCTGCTGGTGGCATGGGCCTGAGAAACTGGGTTTGCTGCTTGACCTTGCATGACCAGCTCCTGCTGGTGGGATCCTCCCTCCTTCTTTCACCAGGCATGCACCCATGGAGCAGGAGCAGCAGGCTGGGCTCTCCCCCAGCTCTCTGCCTCAGATCTGCCCTTTCCTTCTCCCCCTTCTCTTTCCAGGGCAAGTCCAGTCTCTCCATCACTCACCTCAGACCAGGCTGGCTGTGTTGCTGAGAACCTCAAGCGTGGGATGCTTCAGGTTCCACCTCCAGGGGAGAGCTTCAGCCTGTGTCCCACCGCAGCCCTGCATCAGTACTGGGGATCCACAAAGGACCCTGGGGCTTGGACATACCCATAGCATGTCCTACTAAGCCTGCTAAGCAACACATAAACATCATTTACATCTACTACATGTGCCACTACACGTCCCAGAGTGTGACTGCTGCTCAGAGGTACTTCACTCTCCCCAGGACATGCCTGCATGTCTTTGGGAGCCCAACTCAAAGGCATGGGTTTCTCCAGCCAATGCTGAGAGTCAAAACTTCAGCGTCCTGTTGTGAATCTATTCCTTAGCCCACCCTGTGCCCATCTGCATAATACGAATAATATTTTTCACCAGATAGAATGCTTCTGCAGCTTGGAGGAGTACTGTGAATATAAAGCACATTAAAGTCCATGAGGTGCTTAATTCTTTGTGTCTTTGGGGTCATTTTGCTATGACAGAGTTGTAGGTGCTACAGGGAAATGAGCAACCCTGCCCATCACCTTCGCAGCATACTCTGAGGTGGCCTTTGTAAACAAAATGAAAAATAAGACTCTCCTACAAATACAGACTGAGAATTGAGACTTTATAAGATCACAACTATTCCCTCACAACAAAGATAGTATTTATGCTAAAGACTGTGTTTTAAATCAATTTTGGTCAGGTGAACACGGTGCTGGCCATGATGGGGCAAAGCCATGGGGAGAAGTCTCCTGGAGAAGCAAATAATGGTAGCTGGATGTGCATGATGGGTGCAGCTGGGCACCACCAACCCTTCGTGGTGACCTCAGCAGGATGAGTAAGTAGACCCAACATTTTCCATGCAGCAGCTAACAATTCGTTTCACTTTGCAGCTTTCTCCTGAGGCTCCCAAGAGAGCAATTCTTCTTCTTTCCAGACTGTTTCCAACTGCCATAGAGCTTCCCCCCGAATCCCTTAACTCCTGCCTTATCAATACAAGAAAGGAAGGAAACATAAAATGTTCACAGTGACAGGTTCAACTGTTTTTCTTCTTAACTAAAAATGTGGGAAATCTGTGGCGGTAGGAGAAAGAGGTGAAAACACGTCAGCACAGCAAGATGACATGTCCCTGCAAGCCTCCTGCCTCTCGCTCCCCTTCCACAGGCACAACCGGCCACGAACACGGATGCAATAAGAGCGGCTGTTGCAGATCCCCCAGTTTGCCCCGTTATGTCTTCTAGCAGTTCCTCTCTGCGCAGACCCCTCTGATCAGTGATACAGGGAAGATTAGATGTGAGTGGATACAATAGCTCCTTGCGGGACAAGGCACGTTTGGCTCCTGCCTGTCAGTGCGACGTGCCATGTCCGTGGGGCTACCACATCTGCGTAAGAGCAGCCACACTGAGCTCCCACGATGCACAAAACTCATGTACTGAATTTTCCCTCTTTGCCTCCAGCCATCCCTGTTCTGCTTCTTGCTAAGTCAATTAATATCTACCATACTAGCAGTAAAGGGCCCTTGGGAAAAAGGAAACCAGGGAGTAGGCTGGTTGTTCCCGATCTAGGCTCGCCCTGTGCCAATACAGCATATTTTCTAGAGTGTTTTTTACAATTCAGTTTAAATGACTCAGCTGAGGGGTTTTGTATAACTTCTGACCACAGCCTAACAGTTCTCACAGGAGGTAATATTTCCTAGTGTTTGGCATGAGCTTTCCTCCTTTTCATCTTAGCACTTGTGCTCCTTCAGCAATCCTTACCCACTTCTTTCCTTTCTTCGTGCTTACAGCCTACAACTTTGTAAGTGGTTACTGGATCCCTCAGCTTCCACCCAGCCCTTCACCACGCAGCATAATATATCACATTCATTACTGTTATGCAAGTACCTAGACAGACAGGCTTTATCTAGCTGTTTTAATCTTTCCCATAAACCAGCCCTTAAAGTCCAACAGCGGTTTGAGTTATTTTATGTGAATTCCCTCCAGTTTGTCAACATCAATCTGCAATGCTCTGATCTTTGAATAACTGGATTGTCGCAGTGCTGACAAGGTGTGACCATTTTCTTTTTGGTAGGTAACCAACTACTCATTTGTTGCATTTTACTAATTGCACTTAATTCTACCTCTGTTTTTTCCCAGTTCCATTACACCCTCCGTATTACACTTTTTGTGGTAAGCAGCACCAGACACAATCAGATTCCTTAGTCTGTCAGAAGCAAAGGTAATTGCCATAGATATTTAAAACACAGTGAACTCTGATATAGGAAACAAAACCCTTTCAAAAGTGTCCTCTCTCTAAACCTGTCTCCTGGTAAACTGAATTTAAGTGGCAGCAAAGCAACCAAATCAAAACATTGCCTTTCATTTCTGCCAATGTGAAATATTCCCCCTCTCTCCTCTATGTTCTTGCTCCTCACAGAGTGAGTAGATATTTGATTAGGTACAGATTTAAACACAAAAAGATTTTCCAAGCCTCAGTTCCAAGTTCCAAGCAATTACCCATTTGCTGGGTGTAACTCACTGCAGGGTCGCCCAACTGGAGAGCAGAACAGAGAAGGCTCTTCACAAAGAAAAAAAAAAAAATATCCAAGTGTTTCACCTCACAAGGAATTCTTGAAAAATGGGCTCCCCCCCAGAGACCCGGAGTTGTTTGTCTCATTCGAGGGCTGAGTATTTTCCTCTCGCTGGCAGACTGGCAAAGAGGTGGAGGGCTCATGCTCCAGAGTGAGTGAAGAGCTGTCCTGAGCTGACACCGGATTGACACAGCAGCTCCTGAGGGCTCCACTTGTGTCACCTAATAGTGCTGTCTGCCGGACACTGGACCCTTGCACTTGATCTCAGGTATAGTGAGCAGGAGGTACTCACCTTGGCTGCTCTTCAGCAGCACTGGCAGCAAAATAACTTTGCAAACAGGGCAAAAAGTCTCAGTCGCATGCCTAGGTCTGCCCCCAAAGCAGCCTTTCTAAGAGGGAATGCAGTTAAGGCTGGTGGTCTTCTGGTGACCCTGCAATGCTGACTCTGAGGAGCTCACCTGGAGAGAATAAGAGCTAGTATTGGTCCCCCAGGTCTCAGATAATCAAGATTAAATGTGATTTTTTTTTTTTTTAACGCTAAAACCAAGTCTAGAACAAGAAGCTAACTAACTAGCTCTGACTAGATGACACCAAGTGGTCATAGCAAAATTTACATTTATTATTACTGGAACAGTTTGCAAAACTTTCACCCTTTGAACTGGAGTTTTGCAGCTTTGCCATTTGAACAGTTTTATTTTTTATGTGGGAGCCACTAAGTCTGAGTATTTTGAGTCTAGGAAGAGTGCTCAATCTGTTAAACACTACAAGGGAAATATTTCTACATGAATTGCTACCATACTCAAAAGCTGACTTACTGTATATGAAAAAGATGCAGATTTTTAAGCACTAGTTATTAATTTAGTTAATTAGTTAATTAATAGTTAATGAAGTGATTAATAACTAGGCTATGCAATGGTGCTAATACAGAAGTCAATGAAAAAGTTCCTATTACTAAAACATCAGAGGTCTTTGGATAAGGCATTGCATGGACTACTCAAACCTACTGAAGTATAAAACAGCAGCAGATCAGTTACACCATTATTTCAGAACAAGCGTTTATGACTCCCTATGCTCTTAGGGTTATGATCTGTCTCACAAGAGATATCCGAACATGTCTTTACTGGACAACATACCTAATGATGTAGGAAAAGAGATGTCAGTGGTGCATTTTCTCATCTGTTATGATTTTGTGTATGATGTAGAGTTATACGAGCAAACATCAAAACGTATTTTTAAAAGTTAGTCATCTGCTGGAATGTGTTCTGTTAGGATGTTTTCTTTTTCTCCCTTAGACGACTCTGTGAAATACTTCCCTAGTCATTTTGCCAGCAACCATGAAACCCCAGCAAAACATCAGAAGTCCAGCCAACCCAAGACTGCAAAACTGGCTACACTGAAAATTAACTCAACAGGTTCTTCCATTGTTTTTGAAGGGCTTAAATTCTGCCCCACTAAAGAGTCTGAATCTGCGCAGGCACACGTGAAAAAGCAGAGGGGTGGTAATGTGAAAGCAAGTGCTCTTTGTGCCCACAGGGAAGGGGAAGGCGAGAAGCAGGTGTGTGGACAAAGGTGTATGGACACGTGCTAGGGACCTCCGTCCCTAGCAATGAAACCCTGTTCTCTTTCTACACAGAGTTATCATCCTCTCTAAATATTTCCTGGTTTGACTCTGATCCCTGTACAAGGCATGTTCTGTATCGAAAAACTGTGACTTGAACGAGAAGGCAGGAACAGCGTGAAATATGCAACGGAAGGCAACCCGTGCCGTCCTCTTTCTTCCTGAGCTTTCAGCACGGGCTAAGTGGCCTGCTTTTGTCAGGCTTTGTACAGGGACCGGCTGTACCGTGAGGATTTACTCCCCTGGTACCTGTGCCCCACACGTGCACGGCCATTTGACCAGCTGAGCTGCGGTGGCTGCTTTATTGCTATGTTGTAAGTAAATACCCTGTGTCCCTCCGTTTGCTGGAACGCACCCCCGTTTCTCATGATTCACCTTGCACCTTGGGCTGTGTTTCCTGAGCTCTCCAGGTTGCTTTCTGTCATGCCCACGTCCTCACTGCTACCACCAGGTCTTCTAAATTTTAGATAATCTTATATGGTTTCTTTAGCATCACTCCAGTAGTCTGCTTACTTCCCATTTAAGATCAATAGAGAAGAAATCAATGGACCAAACAACAATTCTCCCAGGCACTTCTCTCTAAAGTATTCCTGGCATCTCCTCTTTGCATTTGGTCTGTTAGCTGTCTTTCTCTCTTTATAGCAGTGGTTTTATCTGAGATAATTTTAATTAGCAAAGTTAACATTCCTGGAGAAACTCTGCTTGGAAGAGTGGTCCTGAAAATCTAAATACGTATTACTTGTGCTATTTTACGGTTTGCTGTACAGAACAAATGAAAGACTGGTTTGTTAATAACACGAGTGAGGGACTTCAGATGAGCCCATGGACTCATAGAGCGCAAGAACTCTGGCCTTTTCAAAACCACAGCTAAAGCCTCACTCTAGAGGAAACCGTGCCCTGAGCCCCTGAGCCCTGCAGGGCTCCCGAAGCAGATCGTACGAGTGACACGCACCCACGGCGTGGGTACCAACCCATTGCAGACAGGCAGGGCCTTGGCAACAGCCTCCAGCGGGCCACTTGCTCTGCGTGACCATCCCCTCTCCTCACTCAATACCAGCGAGAAGATTTTCCCTCGTTCTCCTTACTGTCAGACTCCCTCTCAGAGTCAGGAAGGTCTGCCCGGCACATTTCCTCAGCAGGGACTCTGCCTGAGGAAATGTCCTACTCTCTCAGAGGAAATATCCTACCTCCCTTCGCCCTCCCCAGCCCCACGTGCCTGCCGGCACTCCCCTCCCCACCGGCAGCTGAGGAAGGACAGCAGCAGGGAGGTTTCTGGAGCTTGTCCCTCTCGCCTCCCTCCTCCCTGACAGAGACAGCGGGGCTGCAGCTTGGAATTCCCCTATCAGGGAAGAAAAATCCCTCCCTGATTGCGGGAACCCAAATCTCCCCCAGAGGTGGATGGGTGATGGAGACCAAGTGCCGCCGCTCTGACATGTCACCTCACCAAAAAAAATAACGCGTGCCAAAAAGTACCTCGGTGTGGGGGTCCCAGCCAGCGGGAGCTCCAAGGCCGAGGGGAATATTTTGGTGGCTTAGGCACGTGGACATTCCTAGGAGCCCTGGGGGCACCTGGGGTTTACAGCGCCTATGCTCAGGCCCAGAAACAATATAAAGGTAATACAGAAGATGATAAACTAGCAGTGCTATTGTAATATAACCTGGAAAATACTGGAGCTAGTCTGCTGGGGAGCATCTGCTGAGCCTGGAAGATCAGCATGGTGAGTCTGAGCAGTCACCACAGAAAACCACCACAGCCCTCATTTTTTGGGAACCCCACGCAACCACTGCTAACCCCAAGCGTGTATGGAAAATCCATCAAAATGCTTCGGAGACTCCGCATGCGCAGGAACGGGGGAAGGCAGATAAGTCTGACTTGACCGGACTAGTAGAAGAAGAAAGGAGAGAATATGGCAAGAGAAAAGGCAAGGGTGAGGGAGGGTTGAGGAAGGGCCAAGATGGCCAAGGCAGGGTATTTCAGGCAGAGTAGGAATGAGTGAGCCAGAGGGAGTGACAGGAGCGATGCGGCCAGAGCCATTAACCAGAAGGATGAACTGAACAGCTTTTCTGACAGTCCAGAGGCAGAGAAAGGAGATGTGCTCGGGAAGCGAGGCAGAAGCCTGAACAAAGTTTAGTCTATCTATCTACCAGAAAAGTCAGATTATTCTCTACTTTTGTAGGAAGACCTGATAGCTGCACTTGGAGACAACCTTCACGTCTAAGCAATCAAGAGGGCAGAGAAGGCACCAGCGTTGTAAGCCTTTCTCACCAAGACTGGAAGAACTGATGCCCTCAGCCTTGTCCGAGGAAGCAGAGGAGATGAGAGCTTTCGGAAGGAAGAAGAGAAGTTCTACAACGCTGGCTGTGTGAAGGCCAATGATGGGAGAGGGACATAGGAAGAGGGAGAGCCTATCGAAAAAAGACACCATGGAATAGCCACTCCTGTGACTGGGGAGAATTCATTGCTAGAAACTGAGTTCTGCGAGCTGCGGTCCATAAGACATCCTCAAGCTGTTCCCGGAGGTGGAGTTGGCAAAAAGCAAGGGAGTGAAGGTGGACACCTGAGCATGCCTCATGAAGAGCAATGGGAAATAAAAGGACAATCAGAAGCGGGAAAAGAAGCTGATGAGCAGGGCTTGCAGAAGGCCGGGGAGGGCAGCTTTCCAAGCAGGAGTGATGGCCTGAAAGAAGAGAAAGTTTCAGAGACCTGAGATTTGGCTCAGAAAAGGAAGCTAAAATCTTCAGTTTAAAAAGCATTCCATGGTCAAAACCAACGCAACAGCAACTAAGGTGGGGGTTGGAGGGAAGAAGCATGAAATAACGGCGTCTGTTTTATCCTTAACACCAGGAGAAAAACACCCAGGGACCTCATGGTGTTTTGGCAGGGGGAGAGCCCATTTGCAGGGTCGCAGGCCTGAGGAAGCGGTGCTGGCCGCCTCAGGTCCTGCGACAGAGCCCGAAATGGGAACGGCATAGCTCCGAAAATGAAACCTCTGCTCCTTGCAAAGGTAAGCACCAACACCCACGCAGAACCGGCAAGCACCAAAAGCAAAGTGCTCCCTCACAGTAATTGTAAGTGTTCTTCGGTTAACGTCTGCCATAAAAAATAAAACACAAGAAAACAACTTACCAAGCAAAAGAAAGCATTTAGCGTTTTGGAAAGCCTTCAGTCTGCACAGATTTTTTCATCTCTTACACCACAAAGAGCAGTGAACACTTTTTAAGTCACTGACAATTAGTCTTTCTTCTCAAAGAGAAAGTCTGATCTCTTTTTCCTGTAATATGACATATTTATTTTCAACTGTGTATAAACAAAAAAGATACACAGAATAAAATTAATCAGAAAGATGCTAAACTAAAATACTACCAAAGTAATATAATATTATGAAGGAGAGAAAAATGTCTCCCACCATAAATCAAAGATACCTTGACAGTATCCTTTTCTTTTAGAAGTGAGAAGAAAATTGGAATTAGGCCCAGCTCCTACAGAGAGCTCTTCAATTTCCTTCTTGAAGCAAAAGTCATATTCAGTCAACACAGGTTTTCCTGATCAAGCTCAGCAGGATCAAACACGATATTAACTAAAGAATCACAAAAATACTTGTTTAAGCACAGGCAGCCGAAAGACACAGGACTGAGCACAACCAAGACAGAGGCAATTTCTCTCCCTTGGAAAATGAGAGTGATTGATAAAAGGGAACTTTCTGCAATTTAGAATAACTGTTCTCTGTACGGACACACATTCATGGCAGTATTTAAAACTTTCAGTTTGGGGAAAACCAGTTTCTCCCTTTGGCGTAAGAAACTGATGCAAACTCTTCCATGGCTCTTGAATGGATTTATGCCTACTTAATTTGGGTACAAATTTTACCAGTTGAGTATTCATGTTTTATTGCAGAGATTTGGAAGCTGTTTTAATTAATAATTTTCTTTTTCCAGAGATCATAACTTTTTCTACTGACAGGCAGATGTTTAGTGTGTCCTTTTACTTACCTAGCTTTACGGGATCTGAAGTTTCACAGTCGCTTCCAGGTGCCAACAATGACGACTGTTACTGAGGAAGTTCATTAAAATACCATGGACCTAGCCAGAATATCTGGGGTTGCTTATTTTTATTATATACATAGTCTATATACAGGAGTATTTTTAGAGCATTAGGTGATGTGTTTTATTATTAACAGCTAGGGTTGAAGCCTGAAGATGATACACTATTTTCTTCCATAAAGAAAACTTTGCTAAGGCCGCTGCCATTTCCTTAGCACTCCCTGAGAACTGGTTCTTTCCTAACTCTCTGGAAACCATCTTGTTTGAAAATTGGTTCCTTCCTAACTCTCTGGAAACCATCTTGGTTTTTATTTTAAAAGAACAGCCAACAACAAAACTCAAATAATGACGATTCTCTGTTTTTTGGCAACCAAAAAGCACAAAAGAAGTCCCACTTGGAGTGAAAACATTCAAGAAAGAAAGGAAAATGCTGAAGAAAGCTGACTAGGAAGAAGGAACGAAAAGAGATAGAATTCCTTTAGTCCAAAACCCACCAAGTTTTGATAACAAAAATTCGAGAAGGTCCCCGTTTTCAACACAGGATGTGTTTATCTAGCGGTGCCACGGTTACTAGTGAGTCAAACCATGCTTCACCACTGTGAAAATTTATTTAAACAGAAATGAGTTTCAATGAGAAAGCTGTGCTTATGTGCTCATTTTTACAAGTAAGTACTCTATTTCCATTATAATAGGACAATTCTATTCTTGCTACAGCTCTATGGATTTTAATAGAGCTACCTCTAAAATAGATTCAAGTTCATAATTCGTGTTATGCAGAAAACCGTGAGACTAGGTTCTGTGTATTTTTGTGAGGTAATTAAGTGGCCTGATTTCCATTATTAAAGAAAGTGCCCTACTTCCCATTAACACCATTGAAGCCGATCATTAAGATGACTAAAGTTAGAGAGTTCTTAAATCTTGGCCCATAGTCTTTGAAGAAAACACAGAACCGCAGCCAAGGAGATGTTCAGTGAAAGTTTAAAATGCACAATGAAGCCCTAATTCTCCACTGCTGCATGTCTCCTGTGGTCATGTACAGCTGGGTACAGTCCTCCTAAAATACTACCAGGCAAGAATTTTGCACATGTGTAGAAAATCAAGACCTAGCTTTTGCAGAACATATACATATATCAGCCATAATGCTGCAGTTATCGAGACCCTTCAGCACAATGACTTTAAAATGTTAGCAGGCAATTACTATTTCCATTTTACTGATAGGGGGCTAAAATAGAGAGACGAAGCAAGCTAGGCTGGATGGAAGTGCCCAGGAAAATGAACAGAGTTAAATTTTAGAGTGGATTAGTTAAACCACAAACAATTCTATGTAGACATCCATTCAAAACTAAAGCTGCTTTTATTCTAGTCAGTGTTATTTTATTCTGAAAGTGAATTAATTTAAATCAAATTGCAGCCAGTTCTGTTGTGAATAAGAGCATGCAAATTGAGGTTCAATACAGTTCACAGACACTTTTAATTTACACCTTTTGTTAATTTAATTAATTGTCCTGAGTGCCTGAGCTCACATAGGAAGCATGCCAAGGTGCAAAGAGTTAAGGATGAGGCTCTCCAGCAGCCCTTCCTTGGGGTGCTGCTCAACCATCCTCCTTATCACCAGACGGTACAGCCCTGGTCCTTGATTCTGTGGGAGCCAGAGGAGGTATTCCTGCCTTTCCCTGTCACCTACCACGCAGTGACAGCTCTCAGGGAGAGCATTTCATGCATTTAATGGGAGGACCGGACAAACATGCAGCACCTATTGACTCGGGGCCAGGAGGAAGCACTCGACCCGGGAGGGTGCGTTCATTGACCTCTGTAGGCACCGACAGCAGAGAAGTAGTGTGACACATCGCAGGGGACACGGAGTTATGTTTTCAGCGGTCAGCCTAAAAACCTGACAGTCAGCTTCACTTACTTCACCAAGATCAGATTTGCAAAGATGTAACTCAATGACAAACATTAAAAGAGTCCCTGAGAAAGATCTATAAATACCCACTGCATCTTCCTTCCTTCCTACTTTTTTTTTTTAAATCGTATTCAGTTTGAAATTGTAGTTTCTTACGGCAAGTCTGTGCGCAATTTTTATACTTCCCAAAACTGAAGTAAGATGATCTACTGGATTGATCACACCCACATCAGGGCAGTGCAATTCTATCAGTATCTATGCAGTTATTGTAGTACCGCAGCAACCACCTATGGATCAGCCCCTACGCTGACCCATTGGCAAGAGTCCCACAGCCCAGCTAAAAGTCAAATACTCCTCCACGATGCAAAAATGCGTGGAATGCCATGCATCCACTTCCAACCCTGTGCAGCCACTGTCTCGGCAAAGCCACACGTTTTAAGGCCTCTCTACCTTTTTTGAGCATTACTTCCTTCAGCTTTGTAACATACGGTTCCCTCGGTTCTCTGCTCTTTCTTCAGTCTGGTATGAACTTCGCCAGAAATCATCTTAACCTTTTAGTTACAATCACATCAGAGAAAAAAAATCAAGAAGAGCTTTTCTCTCGTTTTCCAGCTTTTCTTGGCAGTTAATAGTAAGTCCATCAAGAAAAAAAAAATCGAGTGTCATCGTCCATGAACGCCGACTGTCCTCCTCTACTGTTCTCAGAGCTTCCTAAGAGGAGAAGGTAACTTATAAGTAATAGAACATTTAAACCTAAGAGGCTGCTTACGGGGTGAAGGAAATGGGATGCAAACATTTGTTTCGGAGAGAGGGGGTGAAGTATGAAAAAACAGCTCTGAGACTAAAAGTTTGAGTGCCTTCTGTGTCCAGTAAAGAAACTCGGGACAATCTTGAGTCCCCTTTGAAGGGAGCTGCTCGGTAAAACTTCAGCTCCTTCAGGAGGCCGCGGTCATTTTTAAAACGCTCTTCAAAACTCCTAACTATGCAATCCTAAATCTCTCGCAGCCACGTAAAAGGGGCAATCCTGAATTCTCGGGGAAGTGGCAGACGCATTTTCGGGGACCGGGGCGGGGGGAACTGGGGGGGGGGGGCAGATGAGCGTCGCGGGGGCTCCGGCTCCACCGCACCCCGGCCCACCACCCGCCCGGCTCTGGTCCCCTGTCACCCACGGGGGACGCGACCCACCGGCGCCTCCGCTCCCCGCAGCTACACCGGGAGCTTGCCTTTTCCCGGGGGGGAAAAAATTTCGGGGGGGCTCCGGGGAGCGAGGGTCTCCCCGGCCGGAGGGCGCTGAGGGCGGGAGCTGCCCCCGGGGCTTCCAGGCGGGAGGCAGGGAGCGGCGGCGGGGCTGGGCGGGTCGGTCCGGCTTTGGAGGGAGAAGGACTTGCTGGGCGACGGAGCAAGATGCATTTCTCGGGGCTTCGGTTGCGTGCCTGCCAGCGCTGCTCGGTGCTGGCAAAGCGGGTAAGCCCGCTGCGGCAAACGCTCCGGGGAGCCACGCTGTACGGACGGACGGACGGACAGACAGACACGCGAGTTCCAGGACGTTATTTCCACCCGGGATCTAAGGAAAAGAAGAGGCTTCGCCCCGCCACGGCGGTTCCTCGGGGGCGGAGGGCCCGCCGCAGCCCCCGCCCGGCCCGTGGGTGGCGGTGCTGGCCCCCTGCCCGCGGGGGCGGCCGGGGAGCCCCCCCCGGCAAGCCCAGGACCTCGGCGGCGGAGAAGGGGGGGGGGCAAGGGCCTGCCTTCCTTGCTGCGTCCCGGGAAAGCCGGTAATTCCTCCCCCAGGGAGCAGGTAGATCTTAAAAAAAAAAAAAAAAAAAAAAAAAAACCAACAAAAAAACCCTAATCTGAGCAAAATGAAAACGGTAATTGCCTGTTAACGTTAGGAGCTTCCCGGAGGAGGGACTTCAGCAAGGCTGCCAGGAGGATTTAGTAGCCGGATCCACGACAAACAACGCTGACATAAGCTCTGCTCGGGGAGGTAAATACAGGATAGCTCGGGTTTCTGTAGGAGAATAGCACGGGAGGCTTGTGCCCCAGGGAAAAAGAAAAAAAAAAAAAGAACAAAAAAAAAAACCTATCGTAAGGCAGCGGGAACGATTTCCAGAGTGAGCAGTAATTACGAATCCAGCGGCACCGACGCGTGACATTAAATATTTCTGTGCAAAACCCCAAGACAGCTCGGAAAAGCACCAATATCCCCGGGTGATGAACGCTATTTTAGCGGGGATCCAAACACCCACCCTGGAGCCTGTTCCCCCGTTTCGGAGGTGGTTGCAAGCGCATCTAGAGCAGCTACAGCCCAGGCGAGGTAACACGGCCTTTTTAAGTCAGACCTAGCAAATCTCTCCCCCCTCTGAAAGGCGATTTCTGCCAGCGGGGCAGCGGTCCCGGGAGCCCGAGGGTCCCGGGTGGGAGCGGGCCTGGCCTTCGCAGGTCCCCCCCGGTCCTTACAGCACAGCCAACGAAGGGAAGTTTTGGGGGCGTTTTACCTTGGGGTTTGTTTATTTTTTTTTTTTTTTTTTAATCTAGAAAACCCCACGCCGAGCAGTAAATGCTGAGTCCGTTCCCAGATTTCTAAAGCGCTTCTGCTTCAAATTGCAGCCGGGAGCCGCAGGCTGCTCCTGCTATTCCACTTCTCCCGAAATGCCCCGATACTTTGGGGGGAGGTTGTTGGGGGTTTTTTTGGTCAGAACCCATCAAAGGGACGGTAGCGGGGAATTCGTCCCAAGATCCCGGGAACTGCCTTTGCCGTTCCCGCCGGCGCTCGTTTCTGTCGTGTCTAAGCAGCCGCGGAGCTTTTAGCAGCTCTGCAAACAGGGGCATGAAAGGGATGTCCCGGTAGGGCAATGAGGCATGAAATCCCGCTGTTCCTTTACATAGCAGCAACATCCAAATGAAAGAGCCAACACCCGACGTGCCACCAAATATAATTGCATAGATGGAGGGTATTAGCGGGGAAAAAAAAAAAAAAAAAAAAAAAAAAAGAAAAAGAGCTGGCGCCCGTTTCTCTTTCGCCACGGCCCTTTCTCGCACGCAGCCCCGCAAAAGAACTCCAAACCACCTGTACCTTCAGCAGGATTTAACCGAGCGGAAAACTGAGTCACTGGCACCCGTCGGCTGCTAAAGAGAAGGCGGCCGGGGCAAACGCGGCCCCGGTGCTGCCGAGCGGAGCCCCGCCGGGAATGTGCCGGCTCCCCCCGGCCCGCCGCCGAGCTCGCTGCCTGCCCCGAAAGGAAAGCCGGAGCCATCGCTCCCTCCAGCTCTTCTTTCCTCCTTTCCCGACCCACCGGTTCGTCCACCTCCCCGGACCGGCACAGCACCGGTGCCGTCGCCTCTCGGAAACCCGGCGAGATGAGGGCACGGCGGCCCCGACGCCACGGTGAGGGTCGCGGGGCCACGCCGCGCCGACCCGGGGAGGGGAGGAAAAAAAACCACCAACTCCTCGCCGCTTCATCGTTTTGCGGCGATGCCGGTCGTCGCATCCCGCGTTTCTCTCCGGCAGGTGCTGCCCCTGCCGCCGCCGCGTTCCCCGGTGGCCGGCCCCGGCTCCCGGTGTCCCTCTCGGCCAGCCTGGCGGCAGCAGGGACGGGAGAAAAATGTCCCCAGGAAGGTGGCAAAGGGGACGGAGGCGGGGGGAGAGGCACCGAAGGTGAAGGATTACATTTCTGCGGAGAACGTAGCCCTCCGAGTGGATGTATTTTGTCAGGAATCCGGAATTAGAACACGCAAGACAAACAAACGGGGAGGGGGGGAATCCCAGACAAAAGCAAAATAAAACCCGCCTGCTACAGATCCTCCGGTAACCGAGCCGCTAAGCTTCCTCCGAGTCCTTTCCAGCCGGGATTATCGCCGTGCTTGGCTCCCGGCCCTGCGAGTGCCCGCTGCCCCTCGGCGCGCCCGTGGGAGCCCGGCGGGACGGGACGGCGGGGGCCGCTCGCACGGCCGGGCCGGCATTTACACCTTTCCCGGGATTTGCACCTTTCCCGGGATTTGCACCTTTCCCGGGACGTATTTACACAACCCTCAAACCCGCGCTTGCGTGCCCTGCGAGACACCCCGCGGCACCCCACGAGCGGCGGCCAGGTCTACCCACCACCGCCAAGGGGTTTGCGGGACGGGACGGGGCGGGGGGGGGGGGGTGGCTGATCCGGCTTGGGCCTTAGGGACCAGGAGCAGCAAGGACCCCCCCCCCCCCCCCAAAAAAGCCGGGTGGGATAGCGGGGAGTGGGAGGGCTAGGAGCCAGACGCATCTGCCCCCACTCTGCTCCCCGCCTGCCGTGGGCTGAGGGCGGCCGAGCCCCCCCGTGGGGCTGCCGCCCGTTCCGCGGTGGGCGGGCGGCCCCCCCCACCCGTCACCCGCGGCGGGGCGGGCCTTGCCGGGGGCGGGCCGTCGGGCTTGAGGCTGTGCCGCGGCGTGGGAAAGCGCTTCAGAGAGGGTTTGCTCTGCTGGCGGTGCGGAGCCGAGCCGAGCCGAGCCGTGCCGGACCCCCCCCCCCCCCTTCCCCGCCTCCCCCCCATCCCGGATTTATTTATCTCTGCCCCTACCCCGGCTGTAAGCCGCGCCGCGTCCTGTGCCCACGATGAAGCGACCTTGCGAGGAAACTACCTCAGACAGCGACATGGACGAGACTATAGACGTGGGGAGTGAGAACAACTACTCGGGGTAAGTGCCCCCCCTACCCACTCCCACCCCGGGACCCCCGGCCCTGGGATGGAGCAGAGTGAGGGGGAAACCCAGCCGCTCCTTTGGGGGGGGGGGGAAGAGCAGCCCCCCCAGTGCGAAGCGGGGTGCGGTTTTGTCCTCCGTCCAGGTCAACTAGCAGCTTATTGATAAGCCCCCCCTCCCCCCCGCCAAGAATTTGCCCCAAGGTCTGGCCACCCGAGCCTCGAAATCACGCAGAGCACTGAAGTAACTTGTGAGCCACCGGGCTGCAGTTCATTAGCTCCCCTTAATTTGCCATTTTCAATCAGCCCTCTTCCCAAATAGCTCCTCAGCAGGCCGAACAACCCGAGGGAAATGAGCTTTGGAAAGTAAGCAGGGGTCCACAGCAGGTAACGGGAACTTCTGCGAACCCTGCGTGCAAGCCGAGGGCGAGCCGAAGGGATTGCCGAAGGAGAGCCGGCTTGGGAGCTCCACAGGGTCCGTGCCGGTCCTCAAAACTGGTCCTGCCAATTTAGAGGCACATGCACCGGAGCCCCGTCTCGTCCGCGTCAGCGGCTAAATGAGTATTAAATGCTACTGGATTTTTTTCACTCGCTCGTGACAAAATAAAAGCCTTTTTGTACTCGTGGGTAGTGTAGTTTTAAAAGTGGATTTTGAATTCCGTTCCTGATGCGGGACAACGCAACAGACCCGAGCTGGGCAACTGGCTTTGTACTTAAGCATCTATCGACTCTTGTAGCAATGGGCAGGAATGTCAAAACCTAGCAGGCCAGGCAGAGGTTGTGGCATCAGATACATGTCCTTACCACTGCTGTTAGCACATAGAGATGGTTCACGTGGGTTTGGACTCGGTTCTTCAGCCTGTATTTGGTAGGCAGGGCTTTATATGCGATGGAAACGAAATCCGCTGCGCCGGACGGTGAGCTGTCTCCGGAAAGGGACTTTATTTTCAAGAGAGTGTTCAGTCAATTCAAAATATATGCTGGGGCAATCAAAAATGAAATGTCTCTCTCTCTTTAAAAATACTGTGCGGTGCAAAGAACGTCTCCTAAGCATTGAAAATGGCATGAGAGGGACTATGCATACTTAATATGGTGACCTAAGGTGTCTTCAAAGAGCGGTGTCAAGTTGTGCAACACCTGACATACTTTTATTGTTTCACAGGCAAAGTAATAGTTCTGTCATTCGATCAAATTCCCCAACAACAACATCTCAGATTATGGCCAGAAAGAAAAGAAGAGGGGTACGTTGCGTTTAATTCTTTTCCCATGTGCCAATTTGCGTGTGTGCTGTGATTTTGCCCTTCAACATTTTTTATAAACTTAACGTGTTTTGTTTTTTTGGGAATAGATTATAGAGAAAAGGCGCCGTGATCGTATAAATAACAGTTTATCAGAGCTGAGGCGGCTTGTGCCAACTGCTTTTGAAAAACAAGTAAGCCCTTTTTTTTTTTTTTTTTTAATTCTGTATCTCATCTGGCAATGTTAGTTCTCTTGTAAAACTCATTAAAATAATATTGTATGTGTCCTGATCTGGCACAAAGCAGGCATTTCAATAAAATGCTTTCTTGTGGCGAAACTATTAGAAACATAATTCATTATAAGGCTGAAAAACATTTCCATTCTTTGGCTTGTTTTTCCCTTAAGGGTAACTGTATTCATGTTGCCTCTGTTCTTTCGATGAATTCCAGTAGTGGTTTTGTTAAAAATGTGCTTTACTCCATATTTAAAAAAAAAAACCAACAAACCCAACCCAGGTTCCCCCAACCTGTATGTCAATTAGCCTTCCCTCTAAATCTTTAAATATAATCTCCTTCGCCCCTACTTTAAGAAACCTTAATTTTTGAATCTATAATTTCAGTTCCAAACTGATCAATCCAGTTTCCTGAAAAGGGAACAGACAGTCTGGATTATTCACGTTTTAAACTGACTCTTTAGAACCAGGGCATTAGGAGAGGGAATAGGCCCATGTCATGTGAGCTAGTGAAGTCAGTGATACGTTCAAAGACTTGTCAGTGAGAAAGTATTCAGTGGGAAGGCTGCATGGATCCAGCTGACTTTGGTTCAGCTCCTTGGTCATGAAATTACAGACCAAAAGCTTAGAATACAATCTGTCCTGTAAAAGAGGACATTTTGTTTATGCCATTCAAATTAAATTATTTACTTTTCCATATCTTGATTTTTGGATCTGGGGGCTTTGATTCAATATTTAGCCTTGTTCCAGTTTTGCTGGATGTATCTGAATATCTATGGATATGTGCAAGTGACACCATGTTTCAATAAAAAGGAACCAACTGAAAATAAAGGACCTGACTTCCTTGTAATAGTAAAATAAAAAACAGAAAGTAAAATTTGAGAGCAGGATTGCGAGGCGCTGAATGTCGGTGGTAACTCCGTGACAAGCACCACGTCGTAATAGGCCTGTTACATCCCTGGCCTGAACAAAAGCTGGCTAAAAAGAAATTTGAAGTATTGTAATCATGGTGAGAGCATCACTTGTGTCACCTGCAACACGCTTTTAATAACTACTGGTTATAACCGTGCCCTTGTGTAGGTTCTGGCAAAACAGAGTGACAGAGGTATTTTCAGCTAGATAAACAGGGGCAAGAGACAACAGTTGTTTGTCCCATTTTATTGTTTACTTCTTGAAAACCACAAACATTATAAAACAAGTCCTACAGAGCCTTTGGAAATTACCCAGCGCCATGCAGTTTTTAGCTATTAGTCACTCTCACTGAGACGGCTTGTGCTGTGTCTATGGAAAAGATGAAGTCTGAGGAAAGGACAGGATGTAGTCGCATGTAAAATGGGGAATTCTGACCAAAAATTCACGCGCGCACCAACCTTTGTACGAGGAAAGCGCTGAAAGCAGTAAGCAGATTGAAAAAAATGTATCAGCGTAAAAACGAGCGCGCGCGCACTGTATTTTGTTCCGAAAGCCCCACCATTTTTCTGCAATATGCCAAGGACAAAGTCATCGGTCCTTTTCCAGCTCCTTGACATTCAGCTCACTGAAGTTTCCAAGTTGGAGGTTTAGTTTCGCTTCCGCCTCCCTCTCTCCCTCCCTCCCTCCCCAAATCACAGCTCTGCTCTCCCGAGTCCCTCGCAGAGATTCAGCGCCAGCAAAGCAGGGCTGCGGAGGAGGGCGTAAGCCTTACCTAAATCGCACGCGTGCAACCTGGGCGAAGCTGGCTGAGGCTGCGGGACGGTCAACGGCAGTGAGGCGGGCCGGACGATAACTGAGAGAAAAATGGGGCTTGCAGGATGCGATCCGCCAGTGGCTGCAGCTTGCGCAGCCCTGGTTTTCACTGATGCCAAGGGATGATCTCTTGCACTGGAATAACATTTGCACGGTAAACTCAGTCGTCTGGGCGTGCTCCAGATATTGAAGGGAATGTTACCGTGCAAAATAGTTTTATTCACAGATTAATATATTAATACTACCTTTTGAATTGTATTTTATACTTTTCCTCTTGTAGCTCTGTGAGCCACCCTCAGTAACAGGAAAAGATTTTCCTTTTTCACCCTATTTAGCTTCACGTCCCTGCAAACTAGGCCTCTCGCTAACTTAAAATACCGTGGACTGTGCGGTTGTTTTTTCAGTCGAGGATGAGAATAGAATATTCAGCAGCCAAATGACATGTCGAAAATGAAGAGGCGATTAAGAAAGAGGGTTACTTCTGGGTGTGTGTCCACAGGGACACCTACTGGTAAATGCAGAAAAAAAAAAATGTTGCAGCAGGGTCCTCATCGATAAATGGGGCAGACCTGTCCCGCCAGCTCTCCGTTTGTGTTTGTTGTTAAAAAGAAAGTCCGGCAAGTTATGCATTTCTCTCATTTCATGAAGATGTTCATCTCTGTGCTAGCTTCAAGGCCAGAGCTACACTGAGCTATAGCCTTAATAAAGCAAAATTGTGCTGCTGCTGCTGCTGCTTGTATCGCTAGAGAGGAGACGGCCTTCGTCCTTAGAGAAAGTCTGGGAGGCAGATGCTCACGAAAGAATTAAGCCGAGAATGTCCTAATGATAGGGGAAATTGAAACCATAAGGCTGAGCTCAGTGGAAAGTATATCAAATTAAAGTTTCTAGTACTTGTAAGCCTTTATTTATATGAGTCTCTTATCTCAAAGGGATCTGCCAAATTAGAAAAAGCGGAAATACTGCAAATGACAGTGGACCATCTGAAGATGCTGCAGGCGACGGGAGGGAAAGGTAAGGAGCCGACAGTTTCTTTTCTAATATTTGGGGAAATCTCAGCAAAAAAAAGCGCTTTGAGGAGCCGTGATAGGCGTTTCCAGATTAAAGGAGTGGAAATCAATGCTAATGGCAGGATTGAACTCGTGGGAAAGAACTACTGGGACAAAAGAAGCACTTGACCCTGGGCTTGTGTTTGCTTTCATAACACTGTGGGAGTAAAGGCTTCATTCACAGGCAGCCCAGTCAGAGATTTGTTTGGGGTTTCCAAAGAGCACTGAAATCTGCACAGGGAGACAAAACAAATACACAAACACCAAACATAAACAGGAGGTTTGTGGCAACAATTGTGTAGCACAAAACCGATGCTAAACCTCATTATCCAGCAGCTATACCGAAGGAAGGGGATGGAGAGGAACTTTCATTATTGTTTATGTATTTTCTTTGTTCTGGAAAGACTTTTAAATGCCAGGTTAGACCGTCTCGTTCACCAGAACAAAACCCGGTCTTGCTCTGTGCAGCTCCAGGTACCTGATAAAGCAGACAGGCAGACGGCTAGCAGCGCTCCCTGCGCTCACATGTATATGCTGTATTTGTGTGTCAGAGGACGTGTATATGCTATATTTTGTGTGTCAGAGGACGTGTATATGCTATATTTGTGTGTCAGAGGTCTGGGTAGCTCCCTGGTAGTGGGTGCCGATGTGACGCAGGGGCTCCGCTGGCTGACCCAGTAGGTCAGCCGGCTGCCGGGAGTCGAGCGTCCCTCGCTTGTGCAAGCTGACAGTCCCGAGGCTGGAGGCCAAATGATTTCAGCCACCCACGAGGTATTCTGTATAGTCATGATTTGGGAACTTGTTTGGAGTGACAAACTTCCTGGCCTCCTGTAAGCAGGGTCCCACATCCCGTGCCATCGACCCTGGTGATGGTTCAAACTGGTGCAATGGAAACCAGCCCATTTTTCATTGACCCATTCTGCCATCTAGGTAAAAGCTAGAAAAGAGGTGGCTGCTGCTCCCTCTTCCTTTTTCGATTAAACTCGGAAGTTTTCAGCCCGTGACTGAATTACTGCTCCTCTCTGTACCTTACAGCAAATACAGAATTCAACTTACAATCAGTGCATGCTTAAGAACAAACGGTTATAGGAAAGGCTGGTATTCTGCTATTTGTGAAAATTAACACCAAGCTGACGTACGTATTTTCTAGGTGTTAAGAGGCTTTTGCTAGGAGTCCATTTAAGCTTAAAATCTATGGGTAACTTGTTCTACAAGAGGTGAAAGGAGTTTTATTGCCCTTCATATAACAGATGCCTCGATTCCTCAGAAGATGTGCAAAATTAAAAAAAAAAAAGTTAATTTTTATGTCTAAAAACGTTGTTTAAAAAGCACTATTTAGTTGGTAAAGCTACGCTCTCGAAAGTTACGCGACGCCAGAATGGACCACGCTCGTGAGGTTTGAATTCAGATCCTCCGCGCGTGATGGTGCCGTCTTTCATTTTGCGCGGGCGCGGGCTGGCTTTCCACAAGCTCCGTCTCGCTTGGTGCAACGGGGCGAGCAACGCTCAGCTGCTGAGGGGAGCGGCGGTTGTTTTCGCTTCGTCCTCCCCGCGTACGACGTGCGGCTCGGCTATCCCAACCTGACCCCGCTTCCCGCTGCACGTCGTTCCTCTGAAACGCTGCAGCAGCTCCCACCCCTCCGATGTTGGCACCGACAGCGGGAGGACCGGGAGGCGAACCCGATGGGGGGACATAATTGAACAGGAACCCTCCTTTCCCTGCCTCCTCGCTCCAAAAAAGTATGTGGGGGATTATTTTATAACTGGGTCAGGGTGGGTGGCCCAGCTAGCGGGGCAGGGGACGAAGTGCCCGGGATGGGAGCTGCCGGGCGGAGAGGGGTGCCGGCAGAGCCCCAGGCTCCGGACAAGCGGGATTTTGTTAGCGGTCCCAGGTCCTGCGGTCTCTTCCTTGGTCTGCCACTGCCACCACGGCTCTCCCTGCCCTGGCTGACACCGGCGTGCCTGCGGCTGCCGGAGGGCGATGCGGGGAAGGACGAAGCGTCGGGGTGCAGGGAGAGGCGATGCTGGTTTATACAGCACGGTCCATAGTGGGAGGCGCATCGGTATAATACCCAATCGCTTCACAAATACTGTGACTTTATCTTCTCCTTCCGACTCAGAGATAAGAGTAATCTCACTGCACAGATTAAGAAATTTTAAGAAAAAGAGGTTTGCGAGTTAGTACCGGGCAAAGTTTAAGCCCGCGTTTCCCGCTTGCTTAATGTTTTGTTTTGCAACCTAAGTAACAGCTTTAAATATCATTTCTTAAGGTGTTTTTAAGGCAGATGTTTGTTTTATTTGCAAGTGTAGTTATTCCCACTTTGTAACTCGTCTTCCAAGCCAGAAACTTTTTTGGATCAGCAAAAAAAAAGAGTTCCATCATTTTTCCTATGGACAAAAGCTATTATTGCAGCAGGGAGAAATGGGTCCTTATACCCTTATGCTTCCCTACATTGAGGGCTGGGGAGAGCTCATCCTCTTCCTCCTCACGCAGAAATGGAGGACATCCATGACAGGGCATGCCGGGGCTGGGCAAACTGGAGTGAAGTCGGCCACTGCTCAGCGTGCTGAGCCTGCGGTCGGCATGGTGGAAGAAAACCCGACGTGGCTCCTGTCCCTTCTCTGCTTTTCGGAGCTGCCCGGGCAGGCAGGCTGCCGCCTCCGAGGTCCTGCGCAGACTCCGCGTTTCTGCCGCCCTGATGCAGGTGCAAGGAATGGTCTCCTCTTTGCATTGAGTTACGATTTTGGCCCGGGGCCAGGGCTTTTTGCTGACCGCGCAAGCAAGCACAGGGGAGGAGTAATTTGTCAACAGCGAGTCACTTGCTGGGACCTCAGGGCGGTTTTATTGCAGCTTCACTGCAAATTTAGCTTGGGTGACTGACACCTGGGTCAGCAACGTGGGTTAATATAGCTCAGATGACTTAGCCGGTGTCCTGCGTGCAGAGTAGGTGGGTTACCAGGATAGCTGAAGCAAAACCTAAGCTTCCCACTGGCTTCAAAACGCTGGCATGTACGTGTGGGGGTGGTGGTGGAGGATGTTTTTGGGTTTTGGAAAGGAACAAGAAACAACATTTTTAAGTCTCTCTCAGAAGGGGGAAGCCAGAAAAGGGGAAACCTGGAAAAGATAACCATCAAAAGCAAAACATAATGGAGCCTGGGAATCCCAGCTCTCATCTCCCCTCTGTCTTCATGTCTCGGCCACCACAGGAGACCGAGAGGGAGCCAGGATCACCCGGGCTTTGGGACGGCTCGTCACAGCGCCGGCAGCTCAGACTCGGGGGAGGCTGGTGACAACCACATCTCCCACGTCTCCTCCGGTCCGGAGGGAGGGAGGCCGGGAAGCCCTGGCTTGAGCCACGCGCTCGCGGGGCTCCCAGGCTGGCTGACTTGTGGCCAGAGCCGAGAGGCGGTTTTGGCTGCGCGTCAGCCCCTCTGAAGCCGACGGAGGTCCCGGAGCCTTCGGCGCGGAGGCAGTCCCCACGCCGGGCTGGCTGGCACCCCAGCAGGTACCACTGCTGGCCTGCCTGGCGTTCGTTTCTCGGGAATTCACTCAAACCGCAGCGTTTCCACGGGTCGCTTGGTCGCAGCGGACCCGGTGGGAAGAAAGCTGCGAGGAGTCGGTGCTCGGTGAGATGAGCCCTCGACCCCTGGCATTCGCCGATCTGCTGGCCGAGCCGGCGTTTCTCTTGGGTTTCGTACAGCCTCAGAAGAGCAAGGCAGCCTGCGTCAAAAATCACTGTCATAATTTGGCAAGAAGGGGTGTATATCAGGCAGGGGATTTGGGGCGACGTCTATAAATGTGCCCAAGTTAATTCTGTAACACGGGCGTGCAGCGACAGAAAGGCTCTTTTCTTGCTGGAAAGTTGAGAGAACTGAAAACAACTGTCTAAGGTGCTAGCATTTTTCAGAAAGACCGAGGTCATTTCATGCCAGAGAGCGCAAGGCCTAATGCAGCTATTGCTGCCGTATTCCTCCACAATAAGGGCACTTGATCTTTATATACTGACATACATCAGAGTCACGCATACCTAAAAATCTTCACTGAAAGCAAGAGAAAAAACACCATACCAGCTTGGGAGTGGATAGGACATTATTCTCCCAAGGAGATTGCTTTTAAACTAAAATAGGAAAATTCCAAAAACTGGAATAGGTTTTTGTGGTTGAAGAGCTGCAACTTAAGCAGTAGATTTGATCCTAGACCCTTTTAGAAAGGGAATATCTTTTCATGTGCATTTAATAAGCCAAATTTTTTTTTTCAAATGCTTTTTTGTCCCAAGCCTGTGGAGCTGCAGTTGCTGTTTGTTGAAATACCTCATGGGCCATATGACTGTCAGTCTTCCATCTCCAAATTAGCAATGGCATTACATAAAACGTTTTCTCAGTAAAGCTTTTTATTGTGTGTGTGCAGAGTCATGACAAGATGTTTTTAGTTTGTAGTTAAGTGACACCGTATGTCATGTTCTCTTAATGACTCTGTGAAGTAGGTGGGACCCCGGCAGCAGTTACAACAACTATCTCGCAATGTCCAGAAATAGTTTGAGAGCGTTACAGTGAATGCCAGCGTAGGGAAGAAAAGGCAGGGTCGTACACGCAAGCTCTCCGATCTCCAGCCTGTTTCCTTGTGTGGGTAACCGTCTCGTTCCCACGTGCGCGCGCAGGATCAATGCTGCACTGCAGCGGCTTGCTGAGGAACTCCAGGAGAGGCACGGAGTATCTTTTTAAGCATCGCGAGTACTTACGGACTTAATTCTTTTCGTTTGTGTATTGTCTGCAAAAAACAACTGCAGCCTATCGCGTTGCAGGGTTGGTCACGCAAATCATTTGCAGCTCGGAGAACAAAATTTTCGCGTTGCGAGCCTTAACCCGTGACTGGGGGATCCGGCGGCCGAGCGAGGGCCGGGTTAGCCGCGTCACCCAACGTCGGCCGGGAAGCCGGCTCGACACTCAACGCATCTTTTGCCCTCCCCTTGCAGGTTATTTTGACGCCCATTCCCTGGCCATGGATTTCATGAGCATTGGTTTCCGGGAGTGCTTGACAGAAGTCGCGAGGTACCTGACGTCGGTGGAAGGTCTCGACACGTCCGACCCCCTGCGCGTTCGACTCGTCTCCCACCTGAGCACCTGCGCCTCTCAGAGGGAAGCCGCCGCCATGACCTCCTCCATGGCCCACCACCACCACCACCACCCCTTGCACCCCCACCACTGGGCGGCCGCCTTCCACCACCTCCCGGCGGCTCTGCTGCAGCCGAACGGACTCCACGCCTCCGACGCCGCCCCGTGCAGACTCTCCTCCGACGTCCCCCCCCACGGCTCCGCGCTGCTCACCGCCACCTTCGCCCACGCCGACGCCGCTCTCAGAGTCCCCTCCGCCGGCAGCGTCGCTCCCTGCGTCCCTCCTCTCTCTACCTCCCTCTTGTCCCTCTCGGCTACCGTTCACGCCGCCGCCGCCGCGGCTACGGCCGCCGCCCAGAGCTTCCCCCTCTCCTTCACCGGCGCCTTCCCCATGCTTCCCCCCAGCGCGGCCGCCGCCGCCGCCGTGGCCGCGGCGACGGCCATCACCCCTCCGTTGGCCGTATCGGCCACCGCCAGCCCTCAGCAGGCTGGCAGCGGGGGCGGCAATAAACCCTACCGACCCTGGGGGACCGAAGTCGGAGCCTTTTAGGTGCCCCTCTCTCCCTTCCCGGCCTGGCTCCCTCCTCTCTCTCAGCAGACGTGCCCGCGCGTGCGCTCGCACCCCCACGTGCCCACAGCCGCCCACCCACGAGCCCCCGGGACTCGGCCTGTCCCTCCCGCTCGGCCCGGCCAAAGGGCCCGAGCGGTGCCGGCAAGCCCGCCGAGGAATGGCACCGCTCTCCTCCTCGTTCCAGGCGTCGGAGAGGACACGGGGCGATACCTTCTTCTTCTTCTTCTTCTTCTTCTTCTTCTGCTTCTGCTTCTGCTTCTGCTTCTGCTTCTGCTTCTTCTTCTTCTCCTTCTTCTTCTTCTTCTCCTCCTCCTCCTCCTTCTACTTCTTCTACTTCTTCTTCTTCTTCTACTACTTCTTCTTCTTCTTCTTCTTCTCCTCCTCCTTCTTCTCCTCCTCCTTCTTCTTCTTCTTCTTCTACTTCTACTTCTTCTTCTTCTACTACTTCTTCTTCTTCTTCTTCTACTTCTTCTTCTTCTTCTCCTTCTTCTTCTTCTTCTCAGTTTGTTTTGCTGGAGGCACCTTGAGGGAGCAGCGGTGGCTTTTGTAACAGCACGACCGTATCGGCACGTAGAGGTTTCCTGGGAAATACGTAGAAATACGTAGACACTAGAACTAATAATTCTCCAGCTATGCATCCGTGTTTGACAGAGAGGCGAGGGATCGCACCTACTGGGTCTCCCCAGGCTAGAAAAAGAGTTCGAGTTTCATAAGTGCCTGACCTTGAAAAAATAATAAATAAATAAAAAAAGTATATATATGTGTGTTCTGCTAAAACAAATAACATTGCACAGGTATGGAAATGGTATGGGAGAGAGACGAAATCCTGCATTCAACTTCAGAACTGGGATACCTTTCCAGGGAAGAGCGTGCTCTTGAAAGGGAGAGGGTTTTTTAGCCAAAAGATTGCCGAGGAAGAATGTTCAATTTGACAGGCCTAGTTCTCGCTTCCTTAGTTCACTTTCTTTGTACAGACTTGCCAGATTGTGACATCTAGCATAGCGTTGGTAAAAGCAATTATCTTATCAGTGCTGGGATTAATGAATGTTTCAGCACTGCCTGTGAGCCTTGAGGCACCCTTTTTTATGGCTTAAATATGGTGCTAGCTCCTGTCTGCACAAACAGTGAATTTGTCATGCACCCAGCAGTAACCACTGATTTAAAGTGTGCACACAGTCAATTCATGCCAATACAAGAGACTCAGTGTTCTAAGAGCTCAAATTAACTTATTTAGCTGTATTTGGACATTTACTTTTAGCCGATTCTGTGCAAGATCCCTCTTCACTATCAACTTCTGGGACAACGATCACTCTGGGTATGAATGAAGTTACGGTAGGGACAATTTTTTAATTGGCTATTAACACGCCAACATTGTAATGTGGGTTTGATTCCAAACCAAAATGAATGTATTAACGGGGATGTGAGTAAATTATTTTGTCAATACCCAGACAACTAGTGCTGCATAAAATGGTTTGCTTTCATTTTTTATTCCCGTGACTTAAAATAACCTAAGTATTTTAATACATCCAGTCAAGAACTAGAGATTTTATGTAAAAAAAAATAAAAAATAAAAATAAAACACAGCATGTATATTATGCACTTGATTTCTCTGCTGTGTGGAGAAAGCAATAAGCATCGAGAATGTTAAACATTATGCAAAATATACTTTAAAATATTTGTTTTAAAAATACTGTACCTAGTCGGTCTTTTATGCATTACTTTTTGTTAACCTTTTTTCTATGCAAAAGTCTTTACATATCACTAATTAAACGAAGTCCTTTTTGACTGCGTTTTATGGATGATTTGTTGCAGTTTTTGTTTGCTCTTGAGGAATACTTGTGGGCTCAGAGTTAGTTTCTGCCACTGGTAACGAGCCTGTCGGCTGCTCCGTCCTTTGCAGCTCCCCTTGCTCAGACAGGAAGCCTGTCTCGTACAGCGTGCTCTGAAATAAGCAGAAAAAAGCAGTTGGTAAAGCAGCATCGGTTTTCAGGCTTGTAGATTAGTTCTGCGTTGATGGTATGCTTAATGATACGAACCCATCTGTCCATCCTGGAGAGCCCCCAAAATCGTTGGGGTTTCTAGGTTCAGCTTTCCTTCAGATCCTCGTTAGGGGCCTGCGTTTAGAAGGGAAGAATTTTAACCCACTGACATCATTAAATATCCGGGTTGCGAGAGGGTGGTTTTTCCCTCCAGTTCTGGTCTTCTAATTTACCAGTTCTCACTGAGGCAAGGGTTTGTGATTATTTCATCTTAGATCTGCAAAGGCCCTCTGTAGAAGGCATGTCAAGCTGTGTCCGTAAGGATAAGCCCAAAGTCCTGCGTGTCCGCAAGACACTAAAAGATTATTATGCCCAATTAACAGCTGACAAGACTGAGGCACAGAAATGGGATGACCACCTTATAGCCATAGGGAGACCATCCATCACCAAAATGCAGCCTCAGCTCAGTGGCTCGTTCCCCATCATCCCGTTCTCCCAAATGTTAAACACGTAACCCATCCCCGATTGTGTCAGCCGGGCTCCAGCACCCAGGCAAGGAGGGCTTGTGATTTCCCTGAACAGCGTGCTGTCCCATGGAGAAAACGGACAAAAGATGGGGAGGAAGGCTCTCTACTCCTGCGCTGTAAATCGTGCTTGTTCTTCGTTGAAGTTTTGTTGTTTCTGGGGGAATCAGACATTTTGCGACTCGGGACACAAATGCTGCGCTGCTGTACTGGCGTGTTTAGCAGCATCTGGTTCAGGTGCCATTCACTTTCCATATGAGCAGTTTCAAGAATAAAGATGACATTAGTGAACTGGCAAATAGATAAAAAGTGGGCTTTATTTACATGAAAAAGAGTGGGTTGCAACCCTACTTGACTTTAAGCTGTTAATTATTAACCTGCCCTCTAAGAGCCTGGTAGGAGGTCTCCCATGCATCACATCCTGTTAAAAATGGGCAGCTGCTGACTTGGTTCCACCCAAGGGCTTCAATCTGATTGATGTGCCCCAAAACATCACCATTTGTTGCCCCAAATGCAACATTTTCCCTCATTCTAAAAAAGGGGAGTTTGAAAAAAATATTTCTGAGACCGATTAGATGAAAGAATAGTTATTTTAGCATCCTGAAACAACACATCACGGATGGATTTGTGCAGCCGGTGTGTTTGGGCTTATCCCATTTTCTCTCTCACAAAACAGGCCAAATTCATGGATGCCGAGTTGCTGATGTCTCCTCTCCTTTCTTGTTTTGTTGTCTTTTGTTTTGTTTTGTTTTGCTTTTTTTAAGCTGAATCACCTGAAAGGACCAGCACACGAGGCAGGAGCTCAGCCTTCATGCCTGTTTAGTCCTGAGCCTCTGTTGGGAATGTTACCTCTTGCGAGAGCAGATGAAGATTTCCCAAGTGAGAAATTGGTGGAGAAGCAGCATATTTCACATGTGCTGTTGGAAAGACATCAGAGGGTAATAGCTTCTGATGGCTTTGGTTGTAGCTGTGCTAACAGGTCAGAGCTGAAGGAGTCTGTGGAATTACTAAAACAGAGCAAGGGAAAGCTGTTTGCCTGGCATAACCAAGATCCAAAAGGTAGGACTCGTGGCTGTGCACACACAACCTTACTTCAGCCCTTTTCTATCTTTATTCTGCATTCAATGATGAATGGACCTGGAGGATGAAGACAGTTTGTAATTCATATAATTTAGGGCTAGATCATAGCACGCAGTACAAGAAAGCAAATCAGGCTGCTTACTCAACAGTTTATCTGGCTTCGACTAACTTTTCAAGGCGTGGGTTTGCAACCTTAAATTCCAGTTATCAAGAGGATCAAAGGAGGTTATGCAATTTCCTAGAATGTTTTTCTTAAGAGGAAAAAGCTAAAAACCAATTCTGTCACTCAGCATTAGCAAGCTGGAAACCTTAGCCCTCAGCAGTGCAAATAAAAAGCACTTCGGCTGCTGTAGCTGTGAGACTAACTGTGTCACACAGCACCAAAAGAAGATTATTACCCTAGAGAGGAGACGGGCAATTGAGAGGCGGTGCTGCCCGTCCTCCCTTTGCTCGGATTGCAAGTGGAGGAAATCCGGCATTAAGTATTGCCCCAGAAGCAAAACCAGCTACTGTGGCCGAGGGTTGAATGCATATATTCAAACCAGAATAATCGTATCCTGGCTGTGACTACATCTGCCTGAACAACTGCCAAGAGGTGCCAGTTCATGCTGCTGCCTCCTTAGTGTGAGCCTTCAAAATGTTTGTTTGCAGCTATTCTGAAAGATGATACTTCAATCGGGATGTCATGAGATAAGTAAAGGGCATTTACCCAAGCCTGGGACATGGATATCGGCAAAGTCTTAGGGCTATTGTTAGTGAGAGATTTCTTCTTCATAATAGAAAAAGGTCACAAGTGTCTTTTCATCAGAAGAGACTACATCAGAAAATGCCACTGAAGTGTGGACTGTTACCAGCTGTGTAGTCCCCAGTCTCATTAGTCGTCTTCTTCTATAGGCACAGAGAGCCTGAGTTCACACAAATGAGGACCTGAGCGATTTAATAGTCACAGGTAGTTTTGTCCAACTTCAAGAAAAGCTGAAGAAATCGGTATAGCTTTGTTTGCAAGCTTCATGTGCTCAGTCTCATTTGTGTGAGGCTACTGCCTGAACCTGAAGGTAATTTTACTCAACGCTGCAATTTTTACTTGCGCTCTGTTCCTCCGTTTCGCCATTTTACACTGGCAAAGACTTGCGTTTTGGAAGCTAATGTGTAAAGGTCTCAGAAGGGATGACCAGAGCAACACATCTGACCATGACTAGAAATGATAAGCAGAGGAGCACCAGGCAGGTGCTAGAAATGTTGGGATCTCAACTTGAGGGTAGACCCAAGCTTTCCTGATTTACAAATAAAACAAAATTCTGACAGATAACTATCTGAAAAGAGGTGGGGTTTTTTTTGCCTCTGGTACTTGCTACTACTGGAAGTTGTAGTTGCTATTAATGTGTAAATACAATCACTTAGTCTGCATTCAGTTGCCTAAATATTTGCCATGTCCTAAGCTGGGCTCCAACTATCGCTGTGGAAGGTGCAGGTCTCCCCTGCGTCACCTCTGCCAGCCCTGTGCAAACGCTTGGGAAACCCAAGGTTGCTCAAGTGGCACTAAATGCGTATGGCCAGGCAACTGAACTTCTTCTCTATCTTGCATCATCTGTGGAGAGAGAGGATTTGAAGCTTAATAATATTTTCACATATGATCTAATTCTTTTCAAAGAACTGGCCTCCTTCTCACCTGAAGACACAACAGAACAGTATCAAAATCATTTGATGATAATGTGTTATCATCTGTCGATCTTGTAAAACTAAGACCGGTCAACACCTCATTCAACACTAACTTCAGAATTTCTCTTAATGGTCTGGCTGCAGTGGTGGTGGTGATTATAAGATGGTATCAATGTAATTTCTTTTTAAAGGGATCTTATTCTGCATTCACGGTGGCAGTGCAAAGCTGGGACACATGAATTAGTGTTGTACCCTAGAAATGCAAAAGTCAGAAGGAAAAGGAAATTAATATGGGAAATAAAAGGGAATGTGTCTAGTTGAATTACTTTCATGGTCTAGAGAGGCAGACTCCTTTTTTACAGCTACAGCTGCTGATATTGCACTCAAGCAAAGCTAAATGTTTTAGATGATGCTTATCTGAACACTAATATTACTTATTCTACAGGACAGTCCTTCTGAGGTGTTGACTTAATTTTGCTTTCCACACAGTCCATATTCGGCATTTTTCTGTTCTACAAAGGAAAGTCTTCGAGATGAAAAAAATACCTTGATGCAACACTGAAATTGTGATTGCAATTGCTTAAGAGCTGGGAAATTTTTAACTCTGCCCATGTCTTCGTATATGTTACACTGCAAGACCTCCTTCTATGGAATCAGCGCACTGCTCCAGTATATTATTGGAAGATGTAAAGAAAAGTGTTTCACCTGGTCAGAATACTTGTAAAGAGTGTTCTGTATTACTGTGTGGTAGGTGAAAATCTAATAAATTACTACACGGCAATCCATAAACCTAAGGAGACAAAGTTATGATTACTTAAAGGCCTACACTCCCCCTCCCGCCCCCCTTAGTTTTGATTTAACTCTGAATGCTGTTTGGTTTTTTTTTTTTCCATGTATCAGAGAGCCAAGTAATTTTATTTTTCTTCAGGAGAAGGACTCTGCTTTGGAGAGTTTAAAACAAAGTGTTATGCATTTAAGGTACACTTTTGCAACTAGCTTAACAAGATGAGGTCTGCTGTGTGTGGATAGTTCAAACAGTTTTGGTTTTAATGACACTTCCCAGCGCAACCCTTGAGTTTAATATACAAGCCTTAAAATAAACTGACATTGTTTCTCTCCCCACCCCCTCTCCCTCTGTTGCTTTCTAAATGTATTTGGGTGGAGGAAAAAGGAGCTTATTTTGTTTGGGTTTTCTTGGGTTTGTTTTTCTGAAGAGGCACCGGGGTGGCAAGGGGGAGCGATGGCAGGGCACGCCGGCTCCTTGGGTGCGAGGAGCATCTCCGTTCCTCTGGGCAGGCAAAGCCGCTTCCTCGCCTTTTCCCTCCCCTGCCCTCTTTTGGGTTGCAGCCGCAGCAAGAGCTGGGGGTTTCACCAGGCTGTCCCGGTCTCTCTCGCTGTGCTCTCTTCCTTTCCTTGATCACAAAGGCCGAAGTGTGTGGGTTTTGATAATTACCTCAGGTCTTCAGTCGTGACCCCCCATCACCAGTGTTTGCTTCCTTCCCTCCCCCTGTTATCACGGGTCCAATACCTGCCCGGCTACAATGACGTGGCCCCGTCAATTTATTATTGCAGTTAGCGGATAAAAATGCTAGAAACAGGAATCTCAAACTAAAACAAATAAAAATGTTTCTCGATACTGCTGAAAACTGACCTTCATGTGCCGCCCTGTCCTCCTTCAAGGCCTGCTAAACCCACAAGAAAGATTCCCATTAGTAAATCACTATTGGATCATTAAACCTTTTTAAGGCAGTATGTGCCTTACCGAGAGAATGAGGATTACGACACAGCAGTGGCTGCTGCCCACTGACAATCATGGGAACCAACCTCAGTAATAAATCCATGAATTATCTGGCTCGCTTTGACCGGTTCTCACGCCAGAGCAGCTCCTTTGATGTGACCGTCAAAACCCAAGGATGCCCAATAGCAGTAGCCACCAACAAAACAATAGAGGAGTAATAATTCAATATAAATATGTAAAACCTGCTTGCCCGTATGCCCAGCTTTTGCAGTGGGGTAGTTCTGAGCCTGCGGTTGAAATTGGAGACAAAAAAGGGAAATAAAGACCCTTTTTTTCCTGTATATAGCCTCTTAAGGAAACAAAAGCCGGGCATGTTAGAGAGAGATTTTTTAGCTACCGTTGATGTGCATGACTTTTTCAGCTAAGGGGGGGTTCCCTGTTGCTTTTCAAAAATCAGTCTGATGATAGTTCATCACCAATATGCACTTAAGGACTGATTCTGCAGAGGGACTAAGGAGGAACTATTGTTCTCCAGTGGGACTATTCATATAAATAAATTTATTCATGCCTTTAAGCACCTGCAGGACCAAAACTTCAGAGGATGCATTCTCATTGGTCTGATTTGTAAAAATATTTAGGTGTCAATCTCCTTTTGAGTGTTTAAATGCATCAGAAATACAACTGTTTGTTAGTCCACTTCTTGTCTGCCCACGTGCAAGCGTGAATAGTGTTATTTAGTTTCTTGTCCTTGATCTTGTCTAATTAGACCTCAGACTCCAGGGCAAAGATTGCTTTCAAACTCATGATCATCTTGCGAGCACCCTCAACTAGAGTTTCTGGCCCTTATCAGAAGCCTCCAGTTAATAGAGGACAGTAGCTGTCCTGAAGCCCAGATGCTAGTGAGGGAGGCAAATTTCTGATGGCATAAGGGGTGACAAGAAAGAAAAATCCCCTTCAAATTGTATGACCAGAGGAGAAGCAGAGTTTATTAAATTGCTTTTAACCATTCATTTTTTTCTACTCTTAAAGCAGGCTCAGCAAACTGTAATAAACACCAGGCACAAAACATTTTAAGATATACCTGGTTTTCCATAGTGCTGAAGTACCTTTAAGTATACCAGCATGACGGGAATCAATAAGCAGAGGATGCTACTTCTGGGCATTGCCGTGCTGAGCTGTCACGGGGGATGCTCCGTTTCGATTGACCCAAGGCCATAGTCCAAACAAATCTGAAGCTGAGACTTTCTACCCAGCTTGGGGTAGAGAACGAACAAACTGAAGATTATATACCGCAAAACTTCACCGGGATCGAACTAGACTGGCAGGCTCTTATCTCAACAGAGGGGAAGATCATTCCCGTTTCCTTCCTTTATTTTGCTGGCTCTCTTGCGCAGAACCGCAGCTTACACAATACCAATTAAGCCATTTATGGAATACAGAGTTGTCATTTTTGTCAAAAAAAATCCCTTGCAAAGGATGCGGGGCCAGTTTGGGTGCACAGCCGCTCGGCGGCAGAGCTGCCGAAAGCACCCTGCCGCGGCCACGCTCCATCAGCCGCCTTGGCCTCGCCTGGGTCGCTGCTATTCCCTGTTACACGCAGCGGGCAGCACCACCAGCCAGAGCATGTATTGTAATATCAATTTATAGTCTGTTATTATTTTCCTGCTTTTGGGGGAAGCTGGCACCTCCCAGCTCGGTTTTCCTGCCAGCAAGACAAAGATTAGGCACAGCATAGTAACGTTGTCAATATAGTTTACTAAAATGTGATTAATCAAAAGAGCACATGGGAAACAAAGCATGGAAAAGCAGAAGGTAATGATTGACTGTAGCCACAAGGCAGTAATAAAAGGGTTCTAGAAAGCAGATTTTCAGCATGTAAGTGAAAAAGTTCAGGCTTTTAAAAGGATCAGAGCTTTCATAATTTCATGATCAGAGCACTTCTTAATAGGACATGGCAATTGCTCCTGTAAAATGGTCCTCAGATAGTATTATCTAGACCCGCGTGTGGTAATTAAATCTGCATTGGACTTTTGTTACCATCACCTTACATAAAATGCCTTGGTTTGGATAAAATAATTTCTCTTAAAACATGATTCAGAGTAAATTTTTCAGCTGTAGTTCTGAAGGGACAGTCCTAGCAGGATTTGAAATGAGGTTGTTATGTTTTTTAAGTTTATCTTACAGTCCAGGAGGTGTTCTGTATTGAATCTGTACCTAGGAAAGAGATTTACAGTTATGTTTTAAGGCAGCAGTATTTTACAGAAAGGAACCTAGGGAGAGATAATAGGATGAGAAAAAAAAAAAAATGCCGGAGAAGGGATTATGTGCCCGAAAGCATCTTTTTTTTTTTTTTTTTCTTTCCCTGACATCTCTGGCAGTTTAAGAAATGCTTTGCCTTGTTTGTGTCCTTTGACTGCCATGGAGACAACAGCACTGATGTCACAGCACAGACTGCTCCCATGTTTCACCAGCTTTGTGAATCTGTGCAGAAGGGAACAAAACCAGACCCTTCTTGTCTCCTTGGGCAGCCCTGGAATCCTGACCTAGGGTGCAGAAATTGTGGTTCCCTCCTTTGCTTTTGCACAGACTTTCTGCACGATCTTCAGTTCAAAATCCACAGGTGAAAAACAGAGATGCTGCTGGCCCCTGACGGAGCGGCTGTGAGGATGACCACGTCCAGGGCCACGTTGGTTCTTCGTCGCTCTGGTAATGGCATATATCATCCATGTATAAATGGCACAGATGATAGACTGAGGTGTTAAAGAATCCGAGTCGTACTCCCGATAATCCTTTGTAACTTCTTTTTTTTAAATCCTACATGAAGGCTGTTTTAAAAGAAAGACAGCTTGTAAAGCTTCCGTGTACAGCCTTAGACTCAAGGAAAGACGTTGCATATGATTTGGCTTAATAACAGCTTCATCTATACATGAAGTGGCTTTATCAGCAAATGAAAAGCCTTCATTACTCTATAGCTCATTGGAATGAACCGGGCGCAGTGTTAACCTGCGGAATTAAATCGGAACCCTTGAGAGCAGGGACCGTGCTGGGAGACACGGGTGGCTGGTGGCAGATGTGGGACCGGGGTGCCACCTCGTGGCATGTTCAAAAGATATTTTTATCAATAAGCAGAGGCTCGTTGCCCTGTAGAGGACAGCAAGAAGTTGTACTTGTTTATATCCACAATAAAACTACAAATAAGGGGATAAGCGGCCACCAGAATGTCCTGGGAACAGAATAAACCCAATGACTGCATGACTGTGTGTCCTTCAGATAGGAGTGAAATACGAGGACAAGTAGCAAATATGCCTTTAGAAAAAAACTGGGAGCTCTCATTTTCTGAAGAGTCTATTGCCTGTAAAAAAGTCATGCAAAATTTTGCGTTCACTCACCAGCAAGATATTTCATATACGATTGGAAAAAACTTAAGAAGCGGAACTAATGTAGGGCTGTAACTTAAAAGAGGTAGCCATAAAGAAAAGGTAATGACAGAGATAAAAGATCAAGTTTGGATGTGAAAGCTCCCATTCCCAAATTTTCCAATAAAGTATAAAAAGTAAGAGTTAACAGTCTTAACCAGAAACTCAGCTGCTGGTTTAAACTGATCTATAGTTAAAGTATAGTCTTCCTTACTTTCCTTATTTCTACTGCAGTTAATTCCCATCAGCCTTTGCCGGGAGATGGAAGGCAATTGGGCAAGCTTTTGAGGAAGACCAGAAATGAAAGTAAAAATACTTGTGCTCCAGTATCTCAGAATATATCGCAGTTAGAAACAGTCAGCTACACTTTGAGAATGTGATGCTAATAATAATACTAGTAATAAAAACCATATTGACTTTATTGTTTGAAATACTTCTGTTCTAGCCTGTGCAGCCATGCACCAGATCACTTTTGTAATGTGCTTTTGATTTGTACTGCCAGTCCTCTGCAAAATAGCTCCACCTTTTTCTGGGGCTTCAGCAAGCCAGTGGCATGAGTTACTTCTTATTATTTAAAACAAAAATATCAACGAAGATTCCAAGAAAGTTGCTTCTTCCACCTGTTAAAAACAAGTACCCTGTTCCTTCCCTCCATCATGTTAATTTAAGGCCCAGGAAACAGGGAGTCAGAAACTGCGGTAACTGTTCAACCGATGCTGAAGGTGAACACTGATCCTGGAGTCTTTTCACCCCAAACCAGGACACCTTTAATCACAGTGGGACCTGAAATGGTAGGACATCAGCAAGAGGACTGGTTCCCACTCTTTGCCTGGTGGATATTTGTCTTCCGCACGAGGGCAAGTTTCAGGTCTGGCATCGGACTGAAAAGGGATTGGGAAGGTCACTAGGTAGCCTCTTCAGAGACTATGCTTTCATTCCTAGCAAAATACTGGAAACTGTACTCTTCCTTTGTGTGCAAGAGCTATTCTGGTGACTTTTCTAGGTTTCTAAAGGCTTACATATAATTATCCTTTCTCAGATGACTCTAGAGCTGGACTCACGGTGCTAAGAGTGTGCAAACATACTATTGCAAAATGAGTTAAAACCAAGGGAAATGCTTCTTTTGTTCCTATTCTGTAAAACCATACCTATACCTATTCTGGAAAACTAGTCAACACCCAAAATTCACTTTAGCTGCTTCTAAAATGACCCATCATTTTCTGAGGTAGAGAAGAGCAACTTCTTCCATCAACCACTGAGCCTGAAGAGAGAGGGAGGAATCTCAGAGACCTACACAGCTATCTCAGTGCAACTCACGTAAACTGGTAATTATAGGGGAAAGTCCAAGACAAAACAACAAAATTAGGACTCCCAGGATCTTAGGAGACCCACTGAGCTATTGCCCTGGCCCAGTCTGAGACCCTTGCTGAGATGCTCGCCCAGCCTGCTCTTAACAACCTCCAGCCACAGGAATGCAATAATTCCTTAGGTTATATCCTTTGGTCCTTGCACTTAACTGTTATCGGGCACCTTTTCTTAATACCTAAAGGATGACAACAGCCCTTTTGACTGTTTGCTTTCTGCCTTAAAGCAAAGGTGATCCCATCCCTTTGCACCCCCTTGAAGCTTCTTTGTCATAAAAAATATAGTGGAGGACCTTGGGATTTCTCAGGAGGCACTCCTATCTGCCTTGGAGGGCAGCCCAGACTGCAGTACGCCTCCGGCACACCCTGGGAAAGGCAGCCAAAGCCATTATTTCCAGTGGTGCTTTCACATCAGGGCAAAGTACTCCTGCATAACTGTGGCCTGCCAATATTAAGGAGTTATATGGGTGATGCAAGGGCCCTGGCTTGCTCCCGGCAGCAGGGAGGATCCCTGCTAAAGCATAATCTGCCAGGTGTGCTAGCCTCTGTTTTGCAGTCCGTCTAAGCTAACGAGTATATTCATTTATTATCAGTATTTCTTGTTTTACCTACAGCAGTGTACTGGGTCTGGCTGGGACCTTATTTTCCCCATAGCAGTCCTCACAGTGCTGTGCTTTTTATTTGTAGCTAGAAGGGAGTTAGTTGATAACACACCAGTGTTTTGGCTACTGCTGAGCAGTGCTCCCACAGCATCCCACATCTCTCCAACGCTCCCCAGGCCAGTAGGCTGGGGGGTGTCAGGGGGAGAGTTTGGGCAGCGACACGGCCGGGACAGCTGACCCAAACTGACCGAAGGGATATTGCCTACCATATAACTGTCGTGCTCAGCAATAAAAGCTAAGAGAGGGATTAATTTTTAAGGCATTTGTCTTCCAAAGCACTGGCTACGTGTACTAAGGCCCTGTTTCCCGGAGAGTCACTGGGCATCACCTGCTGATGCAAAGTAGAAAATAAATCTTTTTTTTTTTTCTTTGCTTCCACATGTGGTCGTTGCTTTCTTTCATTAAACTGCCTTTATCTCAACCCACGAGTTTTTCATCTGATTTTCTCCCCCTGTCCTGCCGAGGACCTGGGTCGGGGTCTGGTGGCCAGCCAAGGTCAGCCCACCGCAGGCAGGCACTGCTCCACCACGAAAGGAGAGGTTCTCCCACTGCCCCCTCTCTCACCCCCCAAATCACGGGCAGGGGTGGGAGGTGGTGGGCTGCCGGTGAAGAAGAGCAGCTCTTGCTGGAGCCCTGGATGCGGGTTTGGATGCGCAGCTGATGGGACAGAGCTGGGAGCTCCTCTCTCCTCCCCAGCTGCCAGGGCACCCGCACCGGTTTTAGGAACTGAGAAGGTGTGGTGGGGGCTTCACTGCAGGAGGGAGCGAGACAGATGCTAATGACGGGGAGGTATTAATTAAAACTCCCTTTGCCCTCTCCGTTTATTTCTGTCCACCTCCCCAAGAATACCTGGGATGTCTCTTGCCCCCCCTAACCATATACCCGACAACCCTGCGTGGTGGGGGCTGTGCAAATACCCTGCGAAGAGGCAGTCCGCTCCTGAGGTGAGCAAACACCGCGGAGGATCGCAGCCCCCTTCCCGCCAGGAGGGAGATGCAGGGGACGAACGCGTCCCAACTTTTCTGGGGGAAACATATAGAAACATACCTCGCAGAGGTATGTGCGCACCAGTGACAGCTACGGGGGACCCTGGTGCCACGGCTCAAAGATTCATGACAGCACCGAGTGACCATTCATCTGGGGAGGGGGGGGGGGCAAGGGGTGGGAACACCCTTAGCTGTCAGAGCAGCCAAAAAAAAAAAAAAAAAGGAAAATATGGTATTTCTAAGCGATGGGCAACACCCCTGCCAGTGCACTTTCAGGCAGACAGTGCTCGGCAGCCCTCCGCTGACTCCTAGAAACCCTGTGGGTGGGCACGGGGTGTCCGTGGGCGGTTTTGGGAAGGGAAGACTTCCAGACAGACGCTGCACCCGGGCACGCTTCCCCCGCCTGCCCGCCCCTGCACAGGGCGGCGGGACTTCGCACGCTCCCTTCATGCGCGGCTCCTCCAAACTACCGCTTGCGTCTTAAAACTCGCTTCTGGGCAGCAGTCGGCCGATTGCTCCCTGAATTGTAAGAGCAGAAAGAGAAGTTTGGAGAGAATCCTGAAAAGCAAAAGGATCAGGGAGGGAGAAAAAAAAAAAAAACTTGTTTTCCCTGACCGGGAATCGAACCCGGGCCGCGGCGGTGAGAGCGCCGAATCCTAACCACTAGACCACCAGGGATCCGCATAAACACCTTCCCATTCCTTCCTCAAGAGCTAACTCCCATAACCACGCCCCCGCGCCTCACCGCCCTACTAGTTTCTCTTCTTCGTGCTCCCACCTCCCGGCCAGTACCAAGTCCCGGAGGCAGCTGGGTGTAGGGAGGGACGTTCCATTCCACCCCACGGAAAAGGGGGGGAGGGCGCCGGCAGGGTGGGGCGGAGGGAGGGCGCCTCAGGCGAGGCGGGTGAGGGCCCTCGCCGTGGGCGGGAGGTGGGATGGCGGCGGGACGGAGCCTCCGGCCCTGCCGTCAGTCCGGCGGTGCAGGAGTGGGAGCAGGCGTGCCCCCCACGGCGCGGCAGGCAAGAGCTGGGCGGCCGGGGCCTCGGCGGCAGCGGGGTTGTTTTTTGCTCGTTTCGTGTTGCCTGTTCCCGCTGTTCCTTACAGGATAGTCTCCCTGCGGGCCGTTGCCGCGGCGGCTGCGGGCAGGGCCTCGTCAGCCGAGCGCTCTGCGCTGCAAACCCCGGCCGGTGGCAGCGTGCTGGTGGTGCTTTCCCCCGCTCCGTCTTAACTGCTTTTCAGGCAGGCGGTGGAAACAAAAAGAGCACAGCTTCGCCGGTTTTCGACGTTTGGTCTGCGGGGGAGAGGCGATCAGAAAGGCCTACCTCAGGTGGGAGCCCGTGGCTCCCCAGAGGGAAGCCTGACTGGCCTTGCGCTGCCAGGGCCCTCTTGCAGGATCGACAGGAATCTGGAACTTTGCTTCTTTTGGTGAGGTTTCTCTGAGAGAGGAAGCTGGAACGTTGCTCCTTTTGGTGAGGTTTCTCCGACAGAGGAGTCTGGAACGTTGCTTCGTTTGGTGAGGTTTCTATGAGAGGAGTGGGAACTCTGCCGCGGACGCAGATGACATCTGCATAAGCGCTTTTTCCTCTGGCGTGTTGATTTCATCGGCAAAGTAGATGTGTGAGCCGTGATAGCCAAAGTAATTTTCCCTGTTTAAGCAGTGGCCGTAAAATACGAGGGTTTGCTCTACACAAGCAAATTCTCTAGTTCTCAAACCCTCTGCCTCTGAAATGCATTATATGTGAAACCTTTTCCCTGTTAAGATAGATAAGCTTCAGACTTCATGCTTGTGGGCTATGCAAATATGCCTTAGCTTATCTTGAAAAGCTTTAGAGTCTGAAAGCAAACCTCTTTCTTCAGAGGTGTACTGAGGAGGTTTGGGTGTTTGGTTTCCATCTCACCAAAGTCCCTGTTCAGCCAATGGTTCATTTCATGCCAAACCTTTCACGGTAGCAGGCTTGAACAAAATGTGTATCTCAATTGTGATGGAGCTTTCTTTTGTCCAATGTGAGCAATTTTACTATGCAATGATGTAGATAACTTACAAAATGTGAGGTTCCCATCAGGCCCTATTAGATACAGTCAGATACCTTACATCCTGCAAGAACTGCGCTTGATGTGTTTCGTGATAGCAGCTTCTTTGGTAAGACGAGGGCATTTCAGTCCCTGAGGAGACAAAGCTATGGAGCACTGGAGACAGAGCACAGCTCAAACTGAGGTACCACCAGGGCCTGAGGTGACTGCAGAGAGGGGGACGTGGTTAGGTGGGAGAGGTCACCTGGTCCCAGCAGGTAGTCTGTGCCCCTTGTTGAAGAGCACGGCAAAGTGGGACCTGGTTTCCTGTAACTATGAGCCAAGGGAAAATTTGCCAGTGCAAACGTAGGGATGATTTTGGCCCCAGAACCTGCAAGGAGCACCAACCAAATATTAAGGTGGTTCTATACCACAGAAACTGAGCTAGCTTTAAAGGATTTTGTATGCTTCACTAGCTCCGTGGTTAAAAGCATAGGCTTCCCCACCCTGGATGCTTCTCAGGTGGGTTTTGGAGGGGTCGTGACTTTTGTGCTTCCATGGCTGTGATGCTAGCAGCACTTGAGACAGCTAAGTTAAAACTAGGGTAGGTCCACGTCAGCTGCATTTGGAGTGTTGAAGACGTGTGTTACAGAAGGGTCGTTGCCACTCTTTGTTCTTAGAGTACCTCTGTTGTGGGACACCTCAGAGGAATGCAGGGGTGAGCCCCCCAATTCTTAAGCTGCCTGAATGACAGAGACAAAATATTCCCTCTGACAATTTCAGAAAAGCAGCTGACCCTATGAAAGAGGGGATCTCATGGCTGATGGCAGGGTGGGCAAACGTGTTTCGTCCACGTCTTAGGAAAATGTTAGATGTAGAAAAAAATAATTCCTGCTCTGTTATCATATAATCATAGAATAGTTTGGGTTGGAAGGGACCTTTAAAGGTCATCTAGTCCAACCCCCCTGCCATGAGCAGGGACATTTTCAACTAGATCAGGTTGCTCAGAGCCATGTCCAACCTGGCCTCGAACACTTCCAGGGATGGGGCATCTACCACCTCTTTGGGCAACCTGTGCCAGTGTTTCACCACCCTTATCGTAAAAATATTCTTTGTTATATCTAGTCTAAATCTACCTTTTAGTTTAAAACCATTACCCCTTGTCCTATCGCTATGCTTGACAATTAGCAAGTTATTTTCAAGATGTGTAATGTATCATACTAAATTTCTATTACCCAGTGAAAGGGTCGTTGATGACAGCTGTAAGAGTAGTGAAAACTCTAATGTATGTACTAGAGAAGTTTCACTGAAATAAGAAATCTTTTCCTGGATGTGAACCCAGGTTGTGGGGTGCGGGGGGTTGACCACTAGACCACCAGGAAAGTAGCACTGAGAGTCGTATGCTGTCTAGTTATTTTTAGAAATAGCTTTCTTTTCTGTACAAGTCGTGTGCACTGACAAAAGATTATGCCTCTTCTCTGGTTTCCTATATCTGATAGAGAAACGCATCAGTGAAACTGTCAGCGATTCAGCCTCCTGCCAGCGCAGAAGCAGCCAGTGCCTGTGCCTGCATCCCCGCTATGCTAGTTGGAGAAGAATGATCCTCCTGAAAGCACCAGGGAAGGAATGTCAGAGGCCGATGTTTCTTTTCACTTAACACAACGGAACGGCAGTGTGTCAGTAAAACCAAGTGAGTAACATTCAATGCTAGAGGTACTGTGCCCCAGCTTTCAGAGTTTGGTATGCAAAGCTGAATTTTGGAACCTGAAAAATCAGAGCGATTACTTTAAATGCAAGCTGTAAAGCAGCATGCAATTAACTTGTCTGTTCCATATGAATATATTACGTTTTATTATTACTTTAATTTGCCATGTTAATTGATGTGTGACAGTAGGTTTACTATGTGAAAACAACTAAGAATAACATCAAAGTAATGTGCTAATTTACTGAAAGTGTATTATTTGGGTATGCTTCTGCTGTATAATGGTAAGTACAAATTGTCTTTAGTACCTGGGGTACATGCTTCAGCACTAGTGAAAATCCTTGATTTGCACAGAAGCTGTAAATGCTATTTATAACTATGTGTAATGTCTGCATTTATCACTCCTCTCTTTCCTCAACTGTGTATTTCATCTGGGAAGTCTTGGCATTAACTTTTCTTCTTTAAGTTAGACTGCTTTAAAATTTACATCATCCCAGTTTCAGGGAGGTGTAGAGGAGAGGGAAGGGAAAGATGATGCACAGTCTTTTGCTGGTTTATGTTTAATTTCCATGTATGGTCAGAATGATTACTTAACTGTTAGATTATAATGATTTTCTGGGGGAAAAATACCATTGTGGTTTATGTTTCTTATATCTACTTTCACCATAATAGTGTTTTTATGGAAAGAATCTAAGGAAAGTCTCAAAAGGCGTTGTCCAAATGTTACAGCAGTTCTGATACTCCAAGATCATCTTCCAAGCTGTACAATGACTTGCTCTATCTTCTTGTATTTTAATTTAAGTAGGGCTAGAGGGCAGTATGTGAGAATTTGCAGTGTCATGTCTTAATACTGTGCAGACTAGGCATTCACTATTTACAGAAAATATTTTAAAGATCCTGAAGAAAAATGGGGGAGTAACTCACCAGCAATACTTTTATAAATAATTGTACAAGTTCTTGTATTGTTTTCCTTGATCTTCCGTTCTTCCCCTGGCACCGTATTTGGTCCAGGAGAACCTGTGTCAGCTTTTTTTCTCTTAGCCTGTGCTAAAATGCACGTGGTTCTGGGGTTCGGGATAAGGTATGGCGGTGGGGTGCCCACTGAGCTCAACAAAATATCTTAGCTGAAACAAATATGACTTTTTTATCATCTCCTCATGTATCTCAGCAGATTCCTTTTCTTTTACAGTCTTTCTTCTGCAGAGCATTTTGGAAGCAACTTCTGGTTTGCTCTACTAGACAGTAGAAACGGGTGCACAGAATCAGTTATTAGGGGAGAACTTCTTATAAAAGTTTCAAGCTGCGGTCTCTTTCTCTGTCATTTTTCTGAAACTTGTAGAAATTTTCAGTAACTCGGTCAAATTGAGTTATATCCAGACAATCAATTCAAAGTTACAGGGTTAGTTGGGGACACTCAGAAAATTCATCATTACATAAACCGAAGAAACTAGGCTAAAAATAGCAATGTATTGTTACAGAAGTCAACCCCCAGTGCATGGTAGGATCAAGCAGAGCCTCAGTTATGCGTAAAAGTCTGCCTATATGAAACCTATTTTGTGACTACTTCATGGTGAATAATTGTAAGAGTAATTGGGGAAAAAACAGGATGACTGCTAATGGCAAAAGAAAAGATTGGTGTCACCTTTATTTTATACCTTTTCAAAACTGGACTGTTATGGTATTCAAGCTCATCAGTGTAATGATGGCAGGTTGTCTTTCTTAAATAAATGAGCTGTAAGCTAACAGTTACAGATGTTAAAAAAAAAAATTAATTACATGAACCACACATGAGCAACACGGTATTTTTTTATATTAGTGTCAGCTGATCTGAGTGCAGGCCATAAACTTCTTGTCAGTACTTCTGACAATTTTTTTCTCTGTAATGTATGCAGCTCTATTAATATTCACTGAAGTGCGTATTGTGGGAGATCAACCCCTATTCAAACACTGTACTTAAGTATCCCAAGTCTATTCTGTCTTCCATGTGTTATTATACATGTGAGTTTGTGTGAGTAATCTTTTTCAAGGGTAAAAATTCACAATTTGGTAGTGATTAAAAAAGCAAACCTGTATTTTATCTTCATCAAAATAGTGCAATAAGTGATAAACCAAATGTGCCCAATCCTGAAATGAACGAGCGACATGAATTTAAGATTTTCTCAGATATTCTAAACATTGATATCACAAAGACAATTAATAAAATGATGTTAGATCATTTGTATTCAAATCAATTGCCATGGATCCTATTGCCACGAGAAAGAGCAAACCATTCAGACCATCTTCTATCCGCTATGCTATAGAGAGACCAAAACTAAATTTTATTTCAAAGGTTTTATTTCGAAGGTGATGTGTGTGTATATAATCGTTTTAACAGATAGTCAGGCATTACCTCTTACTTCCAAACTCAGTAAAAAAAAAATGGTACATTAGATCCCACTCACACAGTTTCTTCCAATGACATGAAGTCTGTGGGTTGAGCTCCAGGCAATAACCCACAGTGCTATAACCAGAACTTGTATGATGCTTCTGTTCCAGCCCTAGCCTGCTTATTCTGCTGCTCTGACAGGAGGTTGAGTGATTTCTTCCCCATGCCAGTAGGCTAGAATATGTATTTGAAATGCTTGGGGCAGTGTAAATACCGCAGAAACGTGTAGTTTCTTTGTCTGCTGTATGGAATCTATGCATTGTCCTCATAGAGCTTTCTACACAATGCAGTAGAGGTGCTTGGAACAATGACGGACAGTGAACTGGTACATTAGGACAGAGACAACTTTTCCTGGAGCTAAAATAATGTGTTAGTCACTGTCATTGTTGTGCAAGTTCAGCTGAGAGCTAAGTGGGTTTTCCACACTTGGATGGATAGGGCTGCATATCTTCTACTGCAACTTGGCAAATCCGAAAGAAGTCAAGTAAGCGCTACTCATTTAGGTCTGCAGTTTTCTTCCTCTTTTTTCCCCCATTTTGTTACCTAAGCAGTACTGGAGGAGTAACTGAGAGCAGGGCCCCATTCTGTGCTGCATTGGAGAATCCTCATGCCAGTGAGGTCTTGGAGATTTTAACCAGCTTTGGGTTTGCCTGTCTGTTGCCTGCGTAATAATACAGATACAAGATGTAGTAACTGCGGTATGCCATCAAAATGTATCCTCTAAGCAGGAGACTATGTTTTAAAAAAAATCTGCACCTTGTAAAATAAACTGTTTTGGAGGAAAAAAAAAAACCCAAACAACCAAAACCGATGCAAACTTCAATTTTAGCTGGAAGTACAGCAGCAGGTTTTGTGGAGTAGTGGAGATGGTTATTGTCCCCATGCTGACGCTGAGTGGTAGAAGGCACATGCTACGGGTAGGGCAATGGTAGTGGTGGGAGGTGGCTGCATGTCCATATTGGAGTTGCATTCGGTCCTGAAGTTGACACAAACGATTTTGAAATGGATCTTTAAGCAGCTGCTGGGTTAAAAAATGGGCTGTTGACAGATACCCTTCTTAGTTAAAACTTGTTGGATGTGTAACATTATAACTACTAAGAAAAATGGTTCTGATGTTGAGACACCTGCGCACCACTTGCTGTTTTATTTTTGCACATTCTTTTAGTACGTGTACGTATATGCTTTGCGTTTTAGTTTATGCAGGTATCTGCCTATCTTCAGGCTTTTGAATTGCAGAATTGGGGGTTTAATGGTGTTACGATACCGTGGGCCTTTCCCTAAGCTTTCCGCTCTTTCAGAGCTGGTTACTGACCGAAGGAGGGAACAAGAAGCTCTATCTTGTTTAGGCTAGCCGCAAACGTCTAGAAGGGTTACCTGGAGTTATCTCGGGTAAGGGAATGGAGTTCCTGGTACCTGTAGCAGGTTTTGGGGGCTGGGCGAAGAAGCCTGCGTGCTGGCAGCGTGGCAGCAGCAGATCCAAGTTTGCAAGGTTTTCAGTTTCCCAGGGATCTCAAGGCTTTGCCTAACCTCCATTTCCAAAACGGGCTGTTTTGTTTCAGTACTGCCCTTGAGAAAACTCCTCTCCGGAGGCAGAGCCCGGCGCTTGGGCTTTATGAACAAACGCTCCACGCTCGGCTTTTTTTTTTTTTTTGGCCCCCAAGACAGACCCCTTTCCCCAGCACAGGGCTTGCCCGCGCCGCGCCGCGCCGCGCCGCGGGGGGTGGGTGGGTGGGTGCCGGGTTCCGTGAAGCGGCTGGGGAAAAGCGCACCGCACCCTTCCCTTCCCTCCCCTCCCGGCCCGCTGCTCCGCTCCGGGCCCCTCTGCCGGGGCGCTGCGCCCTGCCAGACGAGAGCCCGCCGACCCCCGGCCCCGCAGCCGGCCGGGAGGCGGGATCGGCGGGGCGGGGCGGAGAGCGGCGGGGCTGGCGCTGCTCCGGCCGAGCGGGGAGCGCTGCAGCCGGCGCTCCCGCAGCCGCCTCCCGCCGCCGCCCGGTAGCGGGGCCTGGGCACCGTACCGTGCCGCGGGGCCGCCATGCCACCGCCCGCCCGCCCTGCAGGTGCGCGCCGCGGGGGAGGCCGCCTTATTTTCCTGTTTACGCCGTGCCGAGGGGAGGGCGGGGGGCGGCGGGAGCGTCTGCTCGGCCACGGCCTTGTTGCCGGGCGGGGGGTGCGGGGGCCGGCGGGGCCGTTTGCCTGCTCGGTTCGTGTGCGGAGCCAGCCGGCCCGGCGTGGGGAGGTGAGGGGCGGCCCCGCGCTGGGGATGCGTTTCTGCTGGGGCGTGTGTGTGGCCGGGGGGGGGCGGCGGCGGCGGCGACCTGCCCGCCGTGCTCAGGGTGCCTGCGAGCCCCGGGTTTCGCCTCTGCTGCCGCCTTGAACCGGCCGAGGGAGCTGAGCGGATTGCTTTGTTGGCTTTCACGGCCCCAAAGCTCGTTTATTTCCTCCCTCCCGAGATCTTGGATGACTTACTGGAATGTTCCAGGCTGTCTCTCTCTCTATTAATTTATAGTTTCAGGTTGTCATGATTAAGAAGCGCTGCCGGGGGCCAGAGGTGTGTTAGTAACTGATTTTTGTCTCTCTAATCTGGGCAACGGACTTTTCTCTCCGTGCCTCGTCATACGCTACTTCGGAGTTGTTTTTCGGCTGCAGGGGCTTACCTGCGTGTTGGTGATGCGCGTGCAATATTACAGTGCTAAAGGATGCAGTAACTGTTTGTCCTCTAGGTGATGAAATAAGATGATGAACGCTTAGACTTGGTAACAGGCTTTTACCACGTGTTTACTTTACACGCCACAATTATTGTTGTCCCATTAAGCAGTCATACGTTTCTTGTATTCATGCGTAATGATGGACTTTTAAGATGGGTAGGTGCCCATTAGTTGATTATGGTTTGCCTCAAATCCTGTGACCCAGACTAAGGGCCTGTGTTTGGATACTTACAATGCATATTGATGAACTCTCCCAGCATATTGAATCAGCAAGTGTTTACATAGTGTGGAAATCATGTTTTGCTAATATTGTTCTTTTGGAGGTGTATGTATACACACGCAGACTTCAGAAAATTAATGGAGAAGGCAGTAGAAAATGCCAAGAAAAGTATGCGTGCCTATATACTTTCTGAACGAAAATTACTTTATCAGAAATATATGTCTTTAAATGTAAGTCATGGTTAAAAATATATAAGTCCTAGTGCATTTTAGTCTGCTTTCTCTTTCATTCTTTTACCTGGAAGATGTCCATAAATATACACAAAATATTTTAAGGATCTAAGCAGGCAGGTAATGTTGGTCCTGGGAAGAGTTGTATTGAAGCTGTTGGGACTGCTTGTAGACAAAATGTTGTCTGACGGCTTTTGCCCCCAGCTTTTTTTTTTTTTTCAAATTTTTTCTTTTTTTTTAATAACAAATCAAAATCTTGGGCTTGGAAGGAAATTGTATGCTTCAGTTAAATTCAGTACCTTTTTTTCTTGTTGTGTGTTATGTTAGGAAAAACAACGCTTCTAGAAATACTGATTTGTCTAAGTCAGTTGTGGGACACAGTCTCTCAGTCTTGCTCCTTGCCTCTGCCCAGTGTCCTGTTCTCACTGCACCAGCAGCCACACTCCCATTTGGATTCATCACATCTACTGCCAAAATGATAAGTGATTCCCTTTGGAGTTGAAGTGACTTAGAATTGATTGGAACAGTCGTCCTCTTGTTGTATAGGAATATGGCTTTCTTGCTTTGTGTATCCAGGATTTTGAAAGAGAAGAGTACAGTTGGCTGGGGATTGGCTCTAGTAAATATTTGGCTAGCTTAGGGTCCTCACTTCAGTGGACAGCTTGCAGTGTTAGGGAATAAGTTCCTCTATTCAAATAAAGGTAAAGTCATTGGGAAGTGATTTGGGTTGGAGAATAACATTTCTTCAAAAAGGTTATTAACAAAATTGTGAGAATCCTATAGATGGGTGCTGCAGCCAGAGTGGCTGCCTGCAGTCACCCATCTGGGTAAGTGTTTCAAAGGTGAGAAATTAGCGTGAGCCTCTGCAGCATGATCTGACACAAGAAATTACTGCTCCAGGTAGCTGGAGATGTTCACAAATGATAATTATGATGGAAATGAGGGATGGAGGGACTCAATTTCCCTTTGCTTTCCAGTAGGCATTGAAGGAAAGCTGGAATATAACCAATGTCGAGAAAAATGGTAAAACTCCCTGTCTGGCATCTGGGTTGTGTCCTCTGTGTCTCAGCAGGTGCCCGACGCAGCAGTAGGCAGTCATAGTCCTCGGCTCTACTGGCAGGGTGAATCTAGTGTCATCACCCAAGAAGCAGCAGACTGACAACTCTCTTATTCCTCGTGATCAATAAGCCAAAAAAGTCTAAGGCTTTATGGGCGCAGCTCTTGTTTTAGTGAGGTATCTGCTCGCTGGTGTAGTCATTGACAGTGGGGATGGCTGCCTGCCACAAAGTTGGTGGTTTCTCGCTCCCTGCTGTGAGGGAGCTGGGCCTCGGGATCTGTGCCCTTGTGGAGGAAAATGCACGAGTCATGCTGCTGCTGCTGTGAGTTTGTCCTGGGCGTTAAGATTGCTTTCCCAAAAAGAGAAAACGTAACACTACAGTTGAGGAGTGAAGTCAGTGTTAAGAGCACTCACTTAGGTGGCCTCCTTTGACCAGGAAGAAAAGCAGGGTAGGAGAAACAAGTTTTCACATTTTATTATGTTTTTTTAAAAATCTGACTGGTTTCCTTATTCCCATGTCATTTTTCCCTAGCCGGATTCATGAAACAGTGAGGCAGTGACAAAATTCACAGCAAGCTAGAGGGATTATATTCCCCCCACAAACGTAATGTTTCAGATCGATACATTAAACGCATACATGGCAGTATTCTTTTTTTCCTCCTTTTCTTTGCAAACCCTTCTGATTGTAGGCAGAAAGCTATCCTTCTTTGTTCTTGATCAAAATATCAGGCGGTGTGAGTGGCTGTGCCGCTGCTGTAAGGTGTCTGCTATGAACTGTTTGTTCAGTTTTGGGGAGGGCAGCACGCTGCAGCGGGGCAGGGGGCTGTGGTTGTTTATCTGCAGGTTCTCCTCTGCTTGCCTGCAAGGGCAGGGTGCAGGCAGGCTTCGTGGGGTCTGTCAGTACTTCCTGATGGGTTGCAATGCAGAAGGTAGTAGAAAGTGCCAAGAAGGGTGAGTTACTCCAGGTGCAGTGCTTTGCTCTCGCACCTGTGCTGCTCCCAGTCTCTGACCAAGCTTGGAGAAATAGTACCAGTATTTCAGCTTAGTACCGTATAGCATCCTAGTGACATACGTGTACTTATTTGAGACGTAATGATTTGTCATGGAACCACAGTTTATCCTTTAGGAAGACTTCTGGCTTAGACTTGAGCTCTCAGTGGATAGAGTACTCATCGTAATCTTAGTAAGTCTTTCTGATTGTTATTTATCTTGTTTTCAAGATGCGAGCTGTGCTTTCAGTTGCATGCCTCAAATTCCATGTGTTGTATGGTCCTATGGCCTTGTCAGCTAGATGCAGCTGTTCCTGCTCTCAGTTATACTGTCCCCTGTAGTACTCACGCCTTGTAATTAAGCATTAGGCCTCCTCTGGTATGCTACACGTAGATCCCACTGAGGTGCCACTTTTTTCCTTTTATTGCCTTTCTTATGGCTACTATGTATGCTTTACAGGTTTGTTTTTCAACATCCTTTTTGAAATGCAGGTTGTATGACTACCCATCATATTTAAGTAATGGTGATATCAACCTGGTTTAGAGGAACAGAAAACATCCAAGCTGAGCAGGGAAGTTATACCTGTTCATACAGGCAAGATTTGCGTTTACCTTTTGGTTACAGTGTCAAATTAGGATTGTTTATGTTTCATTCTGTGTTCACTTAGCAGGATTTAAAAGCCTTTTATTAATAGCTACGAATTTCTAGAAAGGAAATTTTCTTACAGTGGTCTCACCCACTAGTGACTGATTTTGGGATCTTCCCGTAGTGTTTCCGTAGATATCTGAGAGACATTTCCCTAAAATCGAAGACTCCCCGGGCAGACAAAGAGCTGTCCCAGTGCAACAGTTAGAGGAAATGACAGCTTTGTTTTACAGAAGTTCACAGTGAGAGCTACTGCTTCCTTGAACTCAGCCTTATCTTAAGAAAAGGTAATTTATTCCCTGACTCATTTTTCAAGTAAATTTAACCTTTTCTAACAGTGCTCTCTCTATCTGCTGCTACTCCTTGTCTGTTTTTTTTTTCTGCGTGCTGTCCCACATGCCATCTGTCTTATTTTCTGGTTTGTTTTCTTTTTAAATACTCTAAGCTAATGCAGCAGATAGAAGTATGAATATTTATGAACCTTCACTGCCACCTTCCTTCCCTCTGAGGGGAAGAGGTGTGGATGGCTTCCTGCCAGGTCGGATGATGCTGTGATTGCAGAAGCTAATTGGGATCTGCCCAGGTTGTTACTTGGAGGGGATGCTACAAGGAACAACTCGGTATTGTCAGTGGCTCAGCAGTGCTTGCATGCTGTGTCAGTAGTCACTGTGCACAAATAATGTAGTAGGTAGCACTAGTCTATTGCTGTAGTTAACGGTCTCATGGTCAAGTAATGCCCCAGTCTGGTGGCAAGGGCTTTATTTTACCATCAACTTAAGAAGTAGCATTTTATAATGCTTTTTAAGTAGCTGTACTGATGCCAGAGACCTGGGCACTTCTGATAAAGCTGGGCGTAATACTGTATGCAGGTTTTCGTAGCTGTAACAAGCTCAGCAAAGATTTGTAGGCCAGAGAGTGGCTTGGTTTTTTCCTTCATGCTTTCTCACAAAGGTTCAGATAATTCAAAGGAGCATTGAAGAGTATAATAAAGTAATTTTACACATTAAGATTATTTGTATGATATTTAGAATATATATTAAAAAGAAACTCATCACTTACAATATATAAGCAATGTTTGACTTTTTGTACTCCCTTTTTTTCCATCCCGGTTGCTGATCAAACCTTCTGCAGTGAAGCTGGTGAAGACTGATGGCTAAAGGTAGCAGCTATGATAACTCATGACATAAAATCCAGGCAGTTCCATCTGTCCCAGCTCCAAAAGCTTCTGAAATGCCGGTGTTGCCCGGTAGATGCGTGGTGCAAGCGGTGACATCCTGGTAACAATGGGTGGAGAACCCAGGAGATACAACTTTGACTCTTACTTTGTTACAGAACAGTGTGCTGAAACGTGTCCAGGTATGTGGTGAAACATTGACTTTGCCTGCTGTAAGCCAGTCACTTGTGCAGATATGGCCCAAATAATTACAACTGTGCAACAGCTGATGGACATGAAAGTCCCCTTGCTGCCCAGATCTGTGGGCTCAAGTAGCAAGCAGTCTGAGTAGTCATCAGAGCAGTTAGGAGATGAATTCGGAACCACAGAAGAATGACGGGTGGCTTTCTGACAGTGTGGTTACCCAGTCCTTGTGCTTAGGTATCAGCTGAAGAAATTTCATTTGATTTACAAGTAATTTGGTTTTTTGGTTTCGTGGTTTGGGTTTTTTTGTTTTTTTAGTGTATGGTACTGAGCTGTGTTGGTTAGGTATGCCTTGTTGTCAGGGGCGAGTAGGTGGTGGGAGGTGGCTGGCATCATCTCATCACTGTACAGAGGCTAGGCAGGAACTCGTGGTGGCATATAAATTTGTGTCCTGCTACAGTCATGCTTACAGGATGGAAAGTAAGATCTCCTGTGTTGGCCTACTGCCAATGTGGTTGCTCATTAGGGCACGTTTGTTTGCTTATATACAGGAATTCTGGATTCCTTAAAATTGAGCCCTGCTGCTAACTGATCACTCAGTGGTTAAATTTTTAAGTGGGTTATTTGTTTTGAAAATTGGATTTCCCTTTGTAATGCATTAGTTCTGTTAGTACAAGTAACACATCGGTTGTCATGAAAAGAGATTAAGCAGCTGGAGATTAGTTTTCTTTTCTCCTGCTCTGTTGACACTGTGCACTTGACCCTATTGTGTAAGTAGTAAGTTTCAGTGTTTTGTCAACTAGTTGTGTCCTTTCCTGAGCCCTGCTCTGGTAGTTCCCAGTCCCAGGCTGAGCTTGGCAAGTAACAGGCAGGTTTTACGGGAAGGGGACTGGATACTGATCTTGAGACCAAAATGGTACAGCAAATACAAGAAATCCAGAATCTTCTACAGGGAGGGTGGGAAGAGCAAGTAACATAAACCCCAGGAAACAACCAGACCTTAGGCAGTGGCATGTGTTGGAGAATTCTCGTGGGCTCCACAGATGGTGAGCTGTGGAAAAAACACTGCGCCCAGGAGAGCGGTTCCTAGCCCTTCTGCTGAACTGTGAGCGTGCTTTGGATTAAGCTTGTGAGAAGAGCAAGGAAGGTGCGTTCCCTTCCTTGTTTTCCTCCTGGGAAGGAAATGCAGACCCAGACCTGGTAGCAGGGGCACGCTGCTCTTCGCAGAATGGGGCCCTGCTACACTATGAACGAGCTGCGATTGATGAGTGCCCTGGGCAGTCTGTGCAAATGCCAGTGGAAAGCCAAGGAGGTTTGCAAAAGGAAAGCTGGTGGAGCTGTAGGGGCTACCTGTAGCACCAAACCTAATTTTAAGGTGCTTCTGAGGAAATGTGTATTTCTTTGTACCTGGTAACTGTAATGTGTTCATTTTGTCACTTGGACCAATGTAGGATTTGGGATGTAAGGGCTTCAAGTTATAAAATTTATTTCTTGGGCAAAATTATTGTCATCCCTCAGTAAATGGTAACAGGCCTTTAAAAGCCTCTCTTCTGGCTGTGTTTTTTTGTTGTTGGTTTTTTTTCCCCAGTATCTAGAAACTTTGTAAACAATCAAACTTCCATGGATGTCACTGAAATCAGGACATCCTGTCTTGTACTTCAGTACTGAGTACAGTTTTTAACTCTTAACTGCTTTGCAGTCAGCATTATATTGCATTTAAAATAAAAGTTTTACCTGGTACTGTGTTTTGTAACTGTTTAAGTTTTGATTCCTTCTTCATCCCACATACTATTTGTTGTGAATTCTGTGATGAAAGAGCTATGGATGATTATTTTCTCACTGAAAGGCTCTAGGATGACAGCATACTCTGTTATAAATTGGAATTTACTTTATCTGGCCTTGAAACATATCTTTCTTCCTGCTTCTCTTCACTGTTTTTTTTTCTTTCTACTTCACTGAGTCCAGCAAGCAGATAGCTCAGAAAAGCAATTTTGACCTGTGGAACCTAGTGCCAGATATTACGTCTTCATTAGGTTAGCCCGGCCATGTGTTCAAATTGGAAGTGTGCATTTTAATCCTAGGTCTCGTAATAGTTATTGGTAGGAACATGAATCTAGCTCTGGGGTAATACACTTCCCACAGGTAATGTGTCAGTCCTTTTTAACTACAAATCACTAATGTACCCATATGGGGTAGGTGTAAGCTGCTTTTCCTGTTTTTTTTTAAAGGTATAGGTCTCTACCCAGTTTGGACAGATTTTCAGAGCAACTGTGAAAAGGTCTGAGTTGCACTCTGCCAAATTTTGAGTTTTAATGCCAAAACTGGAAGCACTAGAGCCCCTCAAAAAAAGAGGCTTTAACATGAACCAAAAAACCCCCCAAAACTTATTAATACATTAACTGTTTTGGCTGGCTTCAACTTGAGCAAGGGCAAGCAAATACTTTGATGTAGCTATAAACAAGTGAAGACAAGGTTTTGTTTGAAATGTGTTGGGCAATCTGAAACACTTGCCATTACCAGCTATGTTGGGCGTAACTTGTGGTGAATGGAAAGTTAGCAGCCTTCATCTTTGGGCCCCAATTCTGCAAATGTGTGCTTAGGTATTACAAGCATGACTTGGGTGAGTGAGTAGTCCCTCTGAATGCACCTGGTACATGAGTAGGGAGCTCAGCGATGTTGTGGTACCTGGTGATGTGGCTGAGATGGCTTCCATGAAAATGCAGCACTGGAGGAATTGAAGCTATTTGTAAAATTACGTCAAATTTTGTGAAGATTTTTGTTTGGTTTGGGTTTTTTTTTTCTCAGCAAAAAGAAATATCTAGCTTCAGAAATGCTGAGTTACTTTGTCGATACTGTCAGTGTAAGATGTTTTAATTTTAGTTTCAAAATCAGCCTGTTTTCTTCAACAAGAGCACCTAGATTCAATAATAATGTTTAAAACACTTGAGTAATCTGGAAGTAAAATATATACTGCTGGGTTTTTACCAGAAAATTTCTACACTTCTGTTTTTTATGCAACAGTGCTCAACTTTAATAAAGTGTATTTTTAACTTTTTGTTGTTTTTTTTAACTAAGCCCTGAACCATCTCACTGACTGAACACATGCAGAGTTGAACAAATAAAGTCCAGATTAGATATGCTGAAAAAAGGATAGCATATAGCTGTTTTGTATGAACCATTCTGTTGTTACGTCTTTTCTGCATACAGAGAAATAGGTTGCTAACTTCTATTTACCTGAATAATTTTGAGCAGACACTTAGCTGTGCACAGATGGTTAGAATACAGAAAAGTAGAGAAAACTTATTTTTCTGTTTCTGGAAAGAAGCAAGCAGCTATTCAGAGAGACTCGCTAATTTGGTAGGTAAATGTAACTGTGCTATGGTATATAGCAAGGGGAATTCAGTTTGAGAGGGGAGTTTTTGCTTTGTGTATAGTGCAAGGTGACTTGATACAAGGACAGAAACCAGGTGTAGTGTTGTACAGGAATCCGGAGATGGAGGAATGAAAATGGTAGGATAATAAAGGTTTTAAGGATGTTTCAGAAGAGTAACACAACTAATCATTCTCAGTTACACAATACCTAAAGGAATTTTGCAAGGAAATAATTAGAAACATTGCTGCTTTTAAAATGGGCTTCAGACTATGCAGTGGGTAGAGGGTACGATTTACTGTCAATTGTTGTAGTTTTAATGCATCTAACGCTGCCAACATCTGAGCACCTGTGAAGCTGTGGTGTAACACAAGGTCACTCTCAACAGACTGTAATGCAATAAATGTTGCAGGTTAAGGAGTTGAAAAATAAACAATGAAGGTTTCTAGTGTTAATCTTATACATCACAAACGTACAGGATTTTCTGTTACAATTAAACTTCACTATGTTACTTAATGTACAGTGTATGCAATGTGACAGTTAAGGTTGCTATGGAAACCTGGCATTTTGGTTCTGTTAACGGTGTTTCAGATGGGAAAACATTTGCATTGCATTACTGCGAGACTCCTTTCTACCCCCACTTCTCAGCTCCTTTGGTTCTCAGCTGGGAGGTAGGTGACAGAAAAAAAGCCATGGCCTTGAATTTGCATGAGTCAGGGTTGATTGAAAAAAGGGATGTTGACCTGAAACTTAAAAATTATAATTTTTCCTTCAAGTAGCTATTGCATCTTGAGTTGCTTTTTGAAGTGAAGAAGTATTTAAATGTTAATCTTTCACAGTGTAGTGTCAGTGGGCTGTTAGTTTCAGGGTCTTTTTCTAAAAATTTGAAAATGATGGGTACTTTCTAAAGAAAAGTTTCCAGTAATTTTCACAGCATGATTATGAATATTGTTGGAAATGTACTTGACCTAAAAAATAGTGACCAGTTCTAATACTTCCTGTTAGATTGATGTTTTTTTTTCATATTTTAACACTTCCCTGTTGCCTGGCCTTATTCTGTAAAGCATTGAGAACATGTTAACCAAGTCTCATTGAGTACAATGGGAATATTTACAAATATAAACGTAACTTTACACTTAATCATTTTGGGACCTAAACTAATTGTAAGTAGGAGGTGATTTATGGTACCTGTGATTTACGGTGCAGGTATTTGTGCCAAGCATCAAGCTGCATCTTTGTGGTTTAAGTGGCTCTTTGAACACCTGTCTCTTCGTGCTCTGCCTCTGCTTTATTTACTGTTGGTATAAATGCCTTTATTGGGTTGGTGAGAAAAGAGCTGGGAAGCGAGAGTGCCAGTTTGCTGTGAAGCGGAGAACATGCATTCATTTTTCATAGTCTCTCATCTCATGAATGCTGGCCATAGGTCTCAGCAGCACTCGTCTTTCAAAGTGTGCGGTTGCTGAGGCCCACCAAACAAAGTCGCTGCTGTAGGAGTTAACGTTGACGGTTATCTGCCCAAGCTTTCTGCTGCAGGTCTGCCTTCTGTGGCAGAAGTAAGGGTGTGCTTGCAGTTCAGCTGTGTGCAGCAAAGCCCGCTGGAAGTGGGTGTGAGCTGACATGGCAGGATACAAACTGAACTGCAGATACAGAGCTGCTTCTGCTGACTCTGCTGCAGGTAATTTGTGTGGTAATTTTGGGTGGAGGAGTGGTAGCAAACAGCTGAAGTAGGTGAGAGGGAGAAAGGCAAAGGGCCATAATACTGCAAACTGGCAGCTGCTTGCTGCATGGAAGTATTTTAACAGCCTGAGAGGCGAGCGAAAGCCCAGTTTCTTTGGCTTGGCACTTTGGCTGACCAAGGTCCCCTTGATCGCCAAAGGACGTTTGCCGTGCATCTATCTGCAGTAGTGCTGCTGTTTCGCCAGTGCAAATCCTGCTCGAGCCCCGCGTAAGCTAATTCACAGAGGCAACTCTGATGTATGGCCAGGCCTGGGATATGTGACTCTGTGGATCCAATGGCCCTTAGCAGCATTCTGTATATGGGACGTAGGGCAGTTCTTCTGGTTGCTCACCTGGCATGGAGGTGGCACCAGGCAGTCAGATGATTTTGTTTGCTACCTGACTTGCTCTCGTAACACACTGCTGCGTAGGACTGGTGAGGATGGAGTGACTTTCTGTTTGCTGCTTCTGTCCCTTTGCTTGGTTCAGAGAGGGGAATCTAAGGAGGACTTGGTCATGTCCCATAAAAACCTGGTAGAGAACCCGTAACTCTTTGGCTCTGGGAGTGATGTGGTTATCTGTATGCATATGTTTTGACCTTGTCAAAACAGATGTGCAGGCTTTCTTTGAAATGCTTCTAAACAGATCATGAAACTAGCAGTTGTTACGGCCAAGGAACGTGCTGGTGTCAACTGCCAAATCAGCAAGGTAGTGCTAAGGGTATTGTCTAAATGCTAGTTGATGTGTTGAATGTTCATCCATTTTTATTTTTTAGAAAACTGCAAGTACTTGGTGTTTTAGTTGAATGCTGCAAAGCACATACATAGAATGTGTGTATGCCCGTATGCTCCAGGGAGAGGTAAGAGAACAGTGACATCTGTCTTACCCTCTCTGGATGCGGTGAACTGCATCCTCCTCTTGTTCTGTGGTGGTGGAACTATGATGCTGTACACGAATTTAGGATCTGACTCAGAAATGCAACATAAACTGTGATGGAAATGCCTTAGTATGTGGCGTAAGCACAGACTTGATTTCATTCAGCAGGTGTCCCAGGGCCTTGCAGTTGTAAGATCTGTGGTTTTGTAGTAACTTTGCAGAATGACCACAAGGTTCTTAGGGATCTCAGTCTCTCACCTGTAAAATGAAAGCAATATTCTTGACGAGGAATGTTTGAAAGGCTTAGCTTTTTAAATAAAAATAGCTAAAATTTACTGGAATCTCAATTAACTGGAACCAGCACCCTGCAAATTCTTGGGTGTTTCAGTTGTTTACATGTATGAGGTTTTCTGTATTTCAGTGGCTACAGAGTTCATTTTGTTCATCCAAATGCTGATGGTTTTTTGCTGCCTTGTACCTTTTGTTACGGTATTTGGTAGGCAGAGACGCCTGTTTTCAGTCAACAATCCATGAAGATGCAAGATTTGGCGTGTAAACTCTGCATACTGCATATACCTGTACAATGTGAGTGTGAAAGGCTGCAGAGTCTGGAAGGCTTGGGCTTGATGCTTAATTTTAACAACTGGGGTGGGTTGAAACAGGGCATACAAGAAAATGAAGGTGTTAATTATTTTAAAACTTCTGCAGCAATATTCTTGTTGACTTAAACATGAATGTCTTCCCAAGTGGCCTGATTTCAAACAGCACTGCACTTTTACATTTGGTGTGGCATAGCACTCTACCTGTTAATAGTTTACAATGTGTTTTGTAACCAGTTTCTGTCTAGTAACTGCAGCTGAGTTACACAGTGAAATACATTGTTCCCTATGGAAAATGCATCTGGTGATATTCAGCTGCCAATGAGGGAAGATTAAATCTGGATGTTTTTCCTTGACAACCCTCACTGGTGATATGGAATTTCTGGTAGCTTTTTTGCTTCCCCTTATTTCGTGTGAAACACGACAGCCCGAGTTAGTCAGCAAAAGTCTTTTCCCAAGCAAGGTAGGCATAATTCATCTGGGATGTCCATTGGAGCTGAATCAAGTTTTGTTGTTGTTATTCTGTTCCTGAATCAGAAATGTTTCTGTTACATTGATTCTCATTTATTTTATTTGAACTTTGTTCATGTGGATAGGCTGTTGCAGATGCAGTTGGTGAGTTGAAGGTGCTCTAAGCTTAGCCTATTCTTACTGCATTAGTAGGGAATGAAAATGCTTGGACTGTTAGCTTACTACACCTCTGTGGTGGGGATAATAACCTCCTAAACATTGCACCAGTTCCTCAAGAGCAAGGCTGTTTGTTTCCTTTGCCTATCTTATCTCCAGATCTTATCTTCACTGTCCTTGAGAGTCCACAGGGTGCAATAGCTACATCAAATCTCTCTCCTTCTCTCCATTTGGAGATAGAGAAATTGTGATACTGGTCTGTGTTTAATCTGAGCAAGAAGTCCAGATGCTGCTTCTGCATACAAATTTATTTTCAGTCTCTTAATTTTTGCATTTTAATTATTCGGGGATTTTAAGAGTGCACCCTTGTTACAAGAAACGTGACAGGCTTAATACTTTAAAGGTCAGTGGAGTTGTGTGCATAAATAAGGGTTATTCACCTAAGCAAGGGTTGAGTCATCAGCCTCAACTTCACCAAGGTAGAGAAGCTCTCCTAGGTTAGTTTAGCACCCTTCAGTTATGTATAATGGACTGGAATTTCTTTATAGAGCTTATTAATGTTTTAGAAGTAACATTACACTTTACATGGTAATTATAATGTAACTATATAATTGTATTAAAATAAGTGCATATTTATCTTGATAGCTTTAGAATAAACAATTTTTTGTCCATTCTACTGAATCTAACTTAATGCAATTGGTCTGTGCTGTGTTTTATTGGCTTGTGCTAGTGCTTTCCTGAAAGTTTCCAATCTCACTTTTACCTAGGTCAATCTGCCTGAAGAAAAGACTAAAAAAAGTTGTCGCTTACTCTTCTCTTTGCTGGCTGTGCATTTGTTACCGTTCATCTTGAGATGCTGTAGTGTTTATTCCGAAACTTTTATCTTTATTATTTGTCGTGAATGAGATTTTGTTACATGGCTTTGGTTTAGCAGCAATTTAGGATTTATTAATATTTTTGAGAGAGATCACAAGATTAGGTTGTATAATTTTAATAGTACTTAATCATCAGCCAATTTAACAGAGTGATTTGATGGAATTTGTTACAGTCAAATTTGCGACTTAGTTAAAGATTCAAAAATGGCAAGGATTGCCTGAAACTTACAGCAGGGTTGCACAGAGATGGGAGGTTAAATCAAATCACACACATGCACAGATGGAGAAAACAGTTCCAAACCACACGCAGACATGCAAAATAGTTCCGAACCAAACTGCAAATGCACACGCACAGATACAACAGTTCTGAACCAAATTTTACCCCCACCCCCCGAGGTTAACCTATGATTAAAGTTTCCCTTTTGTGAGTTTCGTGAATTACTGACTTTTATGTGCCGGCATTCATCAACAGACGGTCAGTGAACCTCACAGAATCAGGTCTTTAAGTCCTCATGAAATCGTTGACGGATGATCTTTCAATCCTCACGAAACCTACCCCGATAGGCGTCCCAGCTCAGGGGGAGACACTGGGTCACACAGCCCGCCGCGGTCCCGGAGAGCTCTGAAGGTCTCACCTTGGATCGCTGTTTTTAAGGTCTCAAGATGATTGGCTTTGGTCATTATTTTACATTCTGTCCACAATTTGTGCTGAGTCATTCTGATACACAATTCAGGCAGCAGATGGCCCAGGTGTGGCCAGGGGCTGCCTGGCCACCCCAGCCCCAGGCTGCTGCACTTGCCACTGAGATAACAGCACAGTGGGAGGGTTTCCCAAACCATGCAGGGCTTATCCTGCGATCTCAGAGTGGCCCAGGGAGGCTGCACCACCACACTATTACATGGAATGAAATACACTAGCAGAATATAAAAGCAGTAAAACTCAAGCTGGTTAGTCCAGTCAGTAAGGCATTAATGAAATGCTGCAAAGTTCAGCATTTCTCATAAGGTGCTAAGGTGCTTTCACTTTCATGTTTTTAAAAATGGGATGTCTGTTGGAATGAATGCTACAGTTGATATTAGTGCTTTGGCTGGTGAAGCCTGATGATATGCATTTATATGACCCAGTAGCAAATTATGTGTCTCTTCTTCTGTATTAACCTGTTTCTGTTGCCTTATGCTTAAAGGTGTTGTGTGTGACTCTATGCTGCAACCTTGTTGCTGTGTGTTTGTATGTATTTGCATCTGCACAGTGCCCTGGAAACGGCTTTGGTCTCACCAGAGGCACAGATAGCAACCCCCAAGGGTTCAGTTTCAGATATAATGCACTGAAAATACTTCCTCTCTGTCTGTGATTTGTTCTACAATTTCTTATTCTGCCAGCTTGATAGACAGTTTTGTTCTTGAAGCATTACATACGTATCTTTCCTTTTTTTGGTCTTGATATTGACTTGTTGGTGCAATCTTTCCCATCTCTCATGGTGCATTATTTTAGGGGTCAGAATTGGCATATGTACCCAGAAGACTTGTTATTCGTAAGACAACACTCTGCTGCAGAGTTGCAGATCTAAGCAGAATCGTTAGTAATGCTTCATGTCTGAAAATGACCTGTGGCAACATTTGAATGTTCATATTACAGCAGATGATAGTAAGGAAGCGTGCAGTGGTATGAGCAGGTGTGTGAACTGTTTATCTGTAGTCTCGGGGCAGAGGTAAAATAGAGAAACAAAAAAAACCCCTAACGTTGTGTGGGATACTGCGCCAGAGAGCTCGTGAGAGCTATGTGGTGTGTCTGGGCAGCATCCTGCTCCCTTGGCACAGTGGGGTCTCCCTCTTACATCCTTGGCGTGACCGTGTCTGCTTGGCTGTCTCACTGGGAGTCTTCTGCCTTAATCTGCTCTGTCTTCCCAACCATGGAAAATTTGTGCTTAGGCCTCTCACCTTCTCTGCTTTTTCACAGTATGATCGCTGCCACCATTGCTTGCTTTGTGGGGCCCCTGCTAAGGTACAGGATACTACCCTTGACTTGGTTTCCCTGAAGTCAATTCTTTGCATTTTTACATATTTCCTGAAGGAGCTGAGAGAGCCATTTAAACCTAGATCCTCAGAGGAGTTAGGCTTTTTATTTCCTTTTGTGGATCTGAGCTTTAATTTCTATGCATATGCTCGCAGAGCCAAATAAAGGTGAGACTTTGCTATCGGTCCCCTAAGTTTGTCAGTTTAAATTTTATACAGAAAACAGTAACTGGCTCCTTGTCAAAGTAGTCTCCTCCGTTGTTGTCATTGCTGCTGGTCCTTGAGGCTGGTTGGATTAAAGCTGGTGGGAGGATACTTGTACACGTTGCTTTCCCACTCTCATTTGAGCGTGTGGAGGTACTTCATGTACTTCAGTTCCCCATTTGCAAAGTAGAGAATTACAGCATTTTCCTACCTCATGTAAGGTTGAGAGATATTGACTCTACAGGGTCATGAAAATATATCTAGAGAATTGCATGATCTCGAACATTTTTGTTTCTCTGTGTGTCTTTCCAGGACCTGCAGTGGGCACAGATGGCCAGAGACAAGCTGTCAAGTCCATTGAATGTTCTAAAAATAATCAGGATATTTCATTGGATTCTGTATTGCTAGTGCTGTTGGATGTGCTGTTGTTCATGTGCAGTTTTGTAAAGTAATGCGCCCAATCGGAGGACTGATTGTTGATGCTTTAGAGCCAGCAAACAGGATTTCTGGGTGCTTACCCCTGAGTGCCTCAGGCAGGTCCTCTTGTTGTCTCATGAGAATGTAAACTACTTAAACTGCAAGTAGTAAGGTATATTATCCTTCATGCCTGAGAAGGGCGGGAAAAAAGAGGAGAAAAAATCAAAATAATTTCATAAATTTATCAAAGTCTTTAGAGGACTTAGGATGCTCTACTCATATATTTATTTATTTTTAATGTTCCCCTCAAAAATAAGTTCCCTTCCCCTTTGTTTATCCTCACACTTTGAACATCTTCCTCTTCTGCTGCTCTGAATGTGCCATGACAGGAGGCAGCTGTCCTGCAGTGCCAGGCGGCAGAGCGGGCAGCAGGAGCTGGAAGCATTTCTAGAGGTCTTGGGAGCGGGGGGGCAGTTGCAGTGGTGTGGGTACCCACATTCAGGAGTTCAGTCTGTTCCTGTTTTCTTTGTTGGTTTTGTGTGTTTGTTTGTTTGGGGGTTTTTGTGGCCTTGCTGGAGCATACCCACCCTCATTACAAACTCCCAGTAGCATCCCCCAAACTCCCTGGCAGCAAGCCTAAACAGGCAAAGCAAATATCCAGAAATATGCCAATATAAATGAAAAAATCCAGATCAGTAGGACTAACAGCAAAAAGTACAGTATATTTTTATGTATTTTGTTCTCTTCTTCATATAATTATCAGGTGCTGACATTGGCTAAATTTGGAGGATGGCAAATTTTTAACAGGACTCTTACTTAAATGCATTGTTTGCCCATCAGGAATATCTTTCCTCTTGAAGTTACCTAATAAAAGAATAGGCATTGCTGTAGACATGTAATATAAGCTTTTCACCGTCTATTTTTGTTCAGTGTAGAAAGGGTTATGCTGAGCCTGAAATTTCTGTAAAATCAGCTTTGTCATCATTTGAGTTTGGACTGTATTCATGATATGTGAGTAAGATGTCTGTCTCCCAGCATATAAATATCCCCCAAATATGTACATTTTTAATAGTCTGCCTGATTCAGTCTTTGTCTCTACCAGAAAGGAGCTACCAGGAAACCAAGATTCATTTTAATAATATATCCTTAATAACATTTTAAGCAGTTAATATTAATAAAGAATACCTGTGATTTCTTTCTTTGGAGATATCAAAGGACAGGTAGGGGGGAAGCGTGCAGTAGGTTTGCTTTTTTTGATATAACTTTAAAACATCAGTGACAACCTATGAGGTAAACGTGGCTTTTGTACTGTTACTGCTTAAATAACTAAAAATTGAAAAGGACCTTTCAGAAATACTAGTTTTCAGTAGCAATTACTGCAGGTTACGCTGTGATCCTCCTAGCTTTCAAGCTTTTTTCTTTTTTCGTTAAAGCCAACTAGTACATGAAAAAATTCCCAACAACAAAAATAAAATCAGAGGTTATGAAGTCAGCACTCAGCTTGCTTTTCCTAGTACTATATTTTCAAAGTATAATTTTCAACTTAAATATGCCTTCCTAGAACACCACCTTTGTTTCTTCTAAGAAGGTGAGCTAAATAATTTATAAGTCAACAGAGTGGGACCTGATGTTATTTTATTGTGCAAATTTTCATTAATTGGTGACTGGATATGAGAACCCTGTGAATTTTTACTAGCAAAAGAAAAAAAAAAATTACACCTGAATGCCTTTGTTACTTCTGGTCTGTGGATAGCATTCCCATTTTCTGAGTGCCCACCTGTTCTGAATAAAATTTTTTTAAGTTCTCGTTTTATTCCGCCTCGCCGTGTGAAAGGACTTGGGGTTGCATTTAGTTGATGTGGGAAGAACAGGCTCCGTACCCCTGTTGTCATTGCTATCTTTGTTTAGCGTCGATGAAAGCAAACAGCAAACCTGACAACTCGGCGAGCGGAGCAATGCCACCTCCTGCAGCATCTGCGGTTAGGTCCAGGCTGAAGCCCTACCTCCTCTCTCTTCGTGCCCCTCTTGGCCGAAGCGGGGGGTGGCTGCTCCAGCACTGGGCAAGACAGGGCTGCGGGCAGGTGGGGTTTTCTCCTCCTGCACTGTGCTGGAGCAGGGCTGGTATTCCCCTGGGTAGGGTCGGTAGATCACGGGAGAAGAGGAGGAGGACGAATGGAAGGAGCGTGCCGCTGACTTTTGCATGGGGTGAAGTCCCGAGGACGGCTCGTGTGGTGAGAGGGGCTCTCCCCGCCTCCCTCTTCTCCTTCCCATGGGTCCTGCTGTCCTCTTGGTTGTGGGTCTAATATTATCTCGGTGCTCCATGGTTATTTGATAGTCCTTGGTGTCAACATGAGACTCAACTCTGGCTCATCAGTGCCCTTGCTCACACATAGCTGAGGGTAGTGAAGGCAAAGCAGGCAAAGGGGAAAGAGTGGTTCTTCTTTCTTTGAACTCTTTGTAGTTTGCTATAGAGGTCATAGTTGTACGCTTTGAAAGATTTATTGTAACTCTAAATGCAGGGCTAACAAAGCAACTGTTTTTGATCTTCTGAAGATCTAAGGACCTGCCCCAACAGGGAAGATAAGGATGTATCAAAATTCCGAGGAAGTATGTGGTATCTTCATACAGACTGGACATCTGAGCAGGACAATTTGTTTTGATGCTATTCTTACGCTACTATCATGTAGGTTTCTGTGTCCGGCTGAAGACTGTGACATGCATTAACTTGCAGATATAAAATCGTATTCTCTTTATAAAGCCAAAGGTGTCATAGGCAAATCTGCCATTTAAAGAGTGAGTATTACTGTAAGACTCTACCTGATGCATAAAGATCAGAGAGACTAGGTTCTTTTTGATGCATTGGATGTATTCAAAATTAATAAGTAAGAAAAAGTGCATTTTTCAAGCAATGGACTTTAATTGCAGTGGACTAATACTCCATAAATATGGAGAGAAAATTATGGCAAGTGTTTCTGATAAAATCCAGCAGGATACCTTCTTGGGCTTTTTGAGTAGATTAGTCTGGTTTTGCTACATTATCTCTTTTGTTGACATCTGATAGTTTGTAGCTTATGATCTTTTAATGAAGGGGAAAATAATGGGAACTGATTACGTCCCAGAGGAATTTTTCTTCTTTTGCTACGAATCATAATTTATGTGGCTTCCATTTCTTTGTTTTACAGCCCATTAAACTGAAATGTTTAGTAGTAACTTCTGATTTGAACTTTAATCTGGAATACTGATAAAGAACTCTTAAGAAGTTAACTTATTTTGTGCATGTGCACAAGCCATTGGGCTAGGTTGAATGTGTGTTGGAGAGGGGAAGAGGATAAAACATCTTGGCAGGATTATTGGAAAGCAATTCATGTGGCATATCATTTATTGCAGTAATTGCCAAGCAGTTCTGAAATTCCCAACTTCTGGTTTCCAAGTGCCTCAGTACGACATTCTCCAAAGAGGTGGTGGAGGTGGTGATTTCCAGTGTTACTGGTCTCTCTTTTTTTTTTTTTTTTTTTTTTTTTTTTAACTTCTCAGAAAACCTTCCCTAGTCCTGTCTATCTCAAGGTGACTGCAGTTCATCTGGAGAGCAGGAAGTCCATCGTGTTTCTCTCTGTATACTTGTTTGAACTTGTGTATTGTTCACAACAGGCAAACCTGTGTGAAGAATGTAGATTGCTCTTTTTTTTCTTTACATTGCTTTAAAACTTCCTTATTTCTCACTGTTATAAAGAATTTTTATAAAGTGAACATTATGTATCTTTCTGGTTGTACTGTTCGTACCGGTTATTTCCAAAGCTTCTCTTGATCTTCCTGTCTATAAAACACATGAAACCAGGAAGATGTTTTGGTATAAACTATTTAACAGCTTGCAAACTTCCAGGTTTTTAAAACTTGCCACTGCTCTTTGAGTTACGTGTTTTGCAGTATCTTTCTTCCCCTGCTGGAGAAACTGGCCTGAGTGCATTTATTGTTTTTTGTCTCATTGTATACTAAATGGATATCCCATGGCAAACATTGACTGGTTAAAGTTTTACTTTGCTTGTCACTGGGTCAATTGCATTTCCAGAACCTTGTTGATTTTTGTAGGTGTTGTTGACATGTTGATTTATGAATTTCCTGTTTTTAAATGTTATATACAGGGGACTCTGTCTGGGTATGAAATACTGAGGGGAAAAAGAGATTCACGCTTGGCTGCTCACCTTGCCCATTTGACTGTACATAATGGAGACCAAGGAAGAGAAGAAGGAACGAAGACAAGGCTATTTTGCTCGGTAAGGTTACAGGGTTTATTTCAATGTTGATTAAAATGTGGAATTCCTCATTCTGCCTTTTTCACAAGGCTTTACGATTTTTAAAGCATGTAAAAAAACCCATGCTGCATTATGTATCCAGAAAGTGCTTTCCTTGCTGAGTCTGTAATGTTGGAGTGGCAATTTTTTCCTTTTGGGTAGTGAAGATAAACTTGAATTATAATTGTTATTTGTAACAGAAAACTGTTCCTGGGTACTCGATTGCAAATTGCAATTTATTTGAACTTCCAGCATCCAGTTCCTGAAGCGTGTTTATAAAAACAAGCACATCTAAAACATAAACATGTCTAAACCTAAAGTTTATCTTATTTCAAATAAAGCACAGACTAGTATTATCTCATGGGATAAGATCATCTAAGAAAGGGTAGTTATATGCTGATAGGTTAAGCTGCCTAGACTGTATCATCTTTCTAAATACAAGCAATGTTTTTTCAGTCAATCATTTTTATCATTTGGAATTCATGATTGGTGATTTTTAAGAAATAAGTGACGTTGATTTCCTGATAACTTGTCTTTGTCAATTAGCAAGCCTGTAATCATCTCTGAGCTCTGATGTACAAGAAGAACCAAAGCTCACTTACTCTTGGGGGTAGGAGGGGAAGGAAATCAGTATAAAAACCATCTTTGACTCAAAGATACTTTCTGCACCATTGAAGAGGAAAAGTGTATAGCCTTTCCACTCTGTACTAAATAACTGTTATTGAAACTGCACTAAAACACTAGCCATAGTGCATTACAGACATCTAGAGACATGCCTGTCGCACCACTTAGAAGTAGTAGCGTGGGGAAAAGTTGCAGCACTTCTGTATTGCTGTTCAGTTGGTAAGTAGTGATCACTAAAGACTTGAGGAAGTTTTGTGGTGAAGGACACCTGTTAATGCCAGGTAGCTTGCTCTCCATTTGAAGAAATGCAATTATGTGGATGTTGACAGAAAAGAATGTTGCAGTTTGGGATTTTGAGAAGGGGAAATAAAAAGTGGCACCTATAGCAGAGGAGGTATCAGGTAGGATAAAGCAGAAGTAGCTGAAGAGATTGTACTGAGGAACAAGTAATTTCTTGTTAAGGAGAGACTCAGGCTTTGAGACAGATGTCTGAGTATGATGCTTTAGTACTGAAGAGAATGTTCTGAGTCCTTTCTAAATACTGTCTGCTAAACAAAATGGAAAGCCACAAGAGTCCTTCAGCAAAGTTATTGACGTTTTATTTAATCTGTTTTGCAGCTTTCCTGTGTCATCTGTGGCTATTCTCTTTTAAAAATTCACAGGGGCGTTGTGTCTTGTATAGGCACAGGACATTAGGCAAGGGTCAAAAAGACCTGAAGTCCGTTCTTAGTTCTAGCACTTACCTATGCTATGTAACTTTGGGGAGGTCATCTGTCTCTTTCCCTCCTGGCTTGCATCTTTTTTCTTTGTGCAGGTTGCAGGCCCTTAAATTAAGTTCCCACTCTAAGCAAACCCATGTGTGATTTCTACAAGAACGTTCTTGCAGACCCTCAAGACATGTTTTAATAGGAGCTAAAGTAGGTCAGAAGGTGGTACGTCCAGCTTACCTTCATGTACATTGTCTGTGTGTGCAGTCAGGGACAGAAGCAGAACTGAATTTACATGTCCTTGATTTTAGTCTAGCACCTTAAGTCTAGCATGCTTCCTCTAGTGTCCCAGCATCCTGCAGATGAATGGTTTGAATGCTTTACGTGATGACCCATGTAAATGTCATATGAGTACCTGAAAATAGTAAGCAGCTTATATTGCCTTTAGTACAAAGGCAGTTCTAACAATGTCCCTACCTGTTTTTTTAAACGTTTTAAAATTTAGCTTTTGACTTGATGTAGACAGAAGTTCCCAGCTTAGGTGCCCGATATTGGGACACCGAGATGATTTAATCAGGTGCATGCTTTGATGTTGCTGTCAGTTATGGTTGTTTTGTGTCTTAGAATCTGTGGACACCTGTTCTGTCCTTAAATTTAAGCACCCAAGTTCATTGAGTTTTGGCCCTCATGCTGTTTTGTGTGCTATTTCAAACACCATGCTTTTCCTGCCAGCTTGGGCTCATATTTATTAAGCTAAGAGCAATCTCAGCTGATTGCCCAACACATGCACCTTTCTTACTTCCATTACTGTTTTTTTTCCCCTTACCTCTTATTACTGTTATGTTTTGTGAGCCTAAGATAATAATAGTATTTACAAAATCTAAATTTATGTATAGTAAACATTCTTGTGAGACAAGGACTCTCCCCACCTTTACCTGGATCTTGTTATTTTTGCCTATGATCAGATGTTCATGGGAGAAGACTACTGCTTACCAAGGAAGAGAAAGGAAGACAGGTTAGACTTTTTGCCAGCAGGAGAGAGAACTGTGCTCCATGTCCAGAGGGTGGGGAAAAGGGCTCTCCTCCACCCAGGGCTGACAAGGAGGATCCTGCTTATATCCTGGTTAGAAAGGAGAAAACATACATATTTGATGCTGATGAAATAAAATGTTTTATAGCTACCATGTGGACTATATTAATGAAAATACACAAATTTTGATAGAAAACCTCACTCTCTAATGTGAGGAGAAAGGTTATTCTTGTATTAACAAGGACAAAGGCATTAAATGAAAAATGGGAGGTGATAGCTCTTTCTCTTAAGCTCCTGCTAACAGAAGCCCAAGTTCTCTGTTGGCAGAGCAAGGGAACATGTGGGCATGAACAGCCAGATGAGCAGCAGCCTCTCTGCCCTGCCAGCATCCCAAAATGTCTGACTTCCCGTCAGAAGGTGGCTTTTGGCCTTCAGGCTAGTGTAATCTTGGCCCCTCGTGGACAGGTTTTGCTAGGGGTGGCACTCAGTGTCTGACTGGTTGCTAGCTTGAGAACCCCAAAATATTTAACGTGGTTAGCATGATGGTAGTTATGTGCTGATAAACCAGCTTCTGAACTGCTAGAGACGAAGCAAGATTAACGTGAAATAACTGTCTGCATCTCTGTCCCCCAGATTTATTCTTGTAAATAAGCTGGTTTAAACATTTATCCTTTTAAAATATTTAAAATTTCTCCATAGAAGAGAGCCACGCAGCCATCATATCTTTCCACTACAGATCTTCATGGTCCAAGTACCTCAGTTTCCCCGGGTCTCTTTCCCTCCCTATGGCAAGTGAAGCTGAAATAAAACCCTCACCATCCATTTTTGCTTCTTACCAAATGCTCCTTTACCCACTGTGTTTTGTGGTAGAGGGCTTATTTTTTGCCTTGGTTGGCAAGAAATAAAACAAGTAACTTTTCAAACAACAGAGAAATCTCTACGAAACTTTTTAAAGACCAATTTAGATTCCTTATGCAGATAAGATGTTACAGCTCGTGGGAGTTTAACAGGCAAGAAGTAAGAGTGTAAGAGTAACATGCAAGCATGAATTTCTCTTATGCAATAGGTCCTTATTTAAGACTGCTACTCCTACTTAAACGCTATTTCATGTAGCTAAGTTTTCTTGCCTAATTCTTCAGACCTTGTTTTTAGGCTCTTCTGTTGACTTCTGTGTCATTAGCTCCCAAATGGACCAATATTACTCCAGCTCTTGCAAAGAACTCTGTCTCCTCATGTTGTGAAGTCTGTCCTCGTATCCAGCAAGTTCAAAAACAAATGGTACAATGTAATATAGATGTACAATGGCACATCTATGTGTATTGGGTCCCTGACTCTACTGTGACATTTGGTGCTTTTTATTGTGATTATGTGCCCTTGAACCCTGGTACAACTTGGCATTTCCCTCTGCCTGTGCTTCCTTTATCTTCCCTCTCTCCTTACAGAGTGAAGAACCTCTTGCTTTTCCCCTGCCCATTGCATAGGGTCAAGTTCAGAGGTATTTCATCATGTGAAATGAATAGCTATTAAAATTCTAACTTAACTTAAAAAGAAATTATCAACATGAGCGATGTGTGTCACATGGAAAAAATTGCCTTGGATACAAATTGGTAGTCTGGAATGCTGAATCATAGAATCATTTAGGTTGCAAAAGACCTTTAAGATCATCGAGTCCAACCGTCAACCCAACACCACCATGCCCAGTAAACCATGTCCTGAAATGTACAGCTTGAATCTGGAATTACTTTGCATGCGCTGTTGTAATACTGGATATATTTGGACAAGAAGTTGTAGGAGATGAGAAATCACAAGGGAAGAATTTGAGTAGTTTCCTGAAAGAATGACAAAAGGGGCTCTTTCAGTTTCAAGTTTTTTGTGTCTTTTAACCTTCCTCGTTGTCAGTTACTTGGCATTTTCCATGCTTTATATGATCTATGATCTATGTCAAATAGCTCTCTACTACTTTCTTAGCAGAGAACAACAAATAAGTAGTGTTTTATTTGAAAAAATGTTACTTTTCAACAAGTAGACTGAGGTGCTGACATTAATTTTATCAATAGTTACATCTCCAGCTTGGGGTGACCTTAATCTGAAGAATGCTGTATAGAGATGAACCTTAAAACTGATACTTACACTGAATGATTTTTTTAGTAGTTTCCAGGGGACTTAAGAATTTTAGTTCTCAGTCTTTTTTTTTGGTCGCCACTGAGAGCCAGATTTCTGAAGTCAAAGATGAAGTGCTTGTATTAGGGAAAATATTCTCACTGGGATCTGGGTGCTTTTGTGTTTATTGAATTTACATTGGTCTTGTTACCATCATTCTTTTGAAGAAAAACTACATAAGTGTCTGGGACATGCTCCAAAGCCTGTTTGAGTAGGCGGAGACTCCCTTTAGCTCCAGATTGCTAATACTCTGTCAGAACCTGAAGCCAGTTGTACAACCTGATGTTCACCTCGTGTTGCCTTATGATGTGAATATTTAAGGGAAATAAAGGAAATCACAGCATGTTTTAATTTAATTTAGATTCTTGACTTAGATACCTAAATTTACATTCATACAGATTAAGATTTGTACATTAAAACCAAGATTTACAAAGGTGGATATGAGTGTTTAGGACGGTTATCATTTACTTGTTACCAGGCTCTAATTTACAGCTTTTTTCTTCTAATTATTTTTTAATACCTAAAAATAAGTAAAAAAACCCATACAATAAATGGTATACAGCATTCCAATCAAATTAGTTGTTTACAACCTAACATTAGCTTTCCTTTTAAACATTCACAACCCAGGATTCTTGACAGTAGGAATCATTAATACCTAGTTGCTGAGCTGTAAACAGCAAGCGTCTGGAAAGCTTAGCTGGAGAAGGAGTCATATATACTTGTCATATTGGTATGGTCTTTCCCTGGTCCTTGCTCCTGGCCGCTGTTGGAGGTGGGATGTTGGCTTGCACAGACCCTTGGTCTGACACGCTGTGGTCACTCCTTTGGTCAGCCTTTTGCATATTACAAACTAACAGGTTTATAAGTATCTCATTTGGAATTTTTCTGGCTTTGTTCTGTTTTATTCCCATGTTCAGTATTTGTACACTTCATATTTTTTATTCCTGTGGCTATTAAGACATAGGAAGATGGTGAAATGAGAAAAATGCAGCAAGCACAGAGGGAATATGTGGAAAGAGAGGATATCAATGCCTAGGAAGGAGGGAAACCCAGATAAGGAATATATGCACAAACATACTTTCTTGAGGGCATCTCCTATACGTGAGACTGTGTCATAGGTTTTTCAGTCAGGTGCTTTTCTTGTTGGCCAGGCTCATTATATCCATGCAACAGGCTTCAAATGTTGGGTGCTTCTCAGATCGCTATTTCTCCAGCAGTCATCTCCTTGCAATTGTTCTTGCTCTGCTGAGCCGAAGTGTTGATGTTTATTCAGGCTTCCTGTAGCACCCATAATTTATTTTTTGCTTTTAGAAGGAAAAGTTTCCACACATTGTTTTTAAAACAAACCGTCATGGAGGTTTATCTTGGGCGTGAAGAATAGTCAAGCCAAGATCCTGGAGATAATTAAATTTTTTAAGTGACTCTAGGAAACAATACATCATTTCAGCTCATCTGTAAAATGGAAATTTGTTAGCTCTGCTTCCAGACATATAAACATTACCTCACAATCCTGTTATTGAAACTAAAAAAACAGTTTGCATTTTACTCACAGTGTTGACCAATAACGTATGCCTGAGGCATTTTATTTTCTAAGAAAAGGCTGAAGATACCACTGCTTCAGATTTATGGGGTGCAGTGGGTATTATTTGCTCTGTTATTTAGGGGTGTATGTACAGAGTAGTTGATTTGCTATGTTGGATGCTGAGAGAAGCTGTAAAATATTTTCTGAAACATACACTATCATGGTTTGCCTTCCAGTTACTTAAAATGGAGGGGTTTCAATGTTTTAGCAGACTTTCTGCCTGCTGCTGTGTAGGTTAGTATTTCAGCTGTCCTTTGCAACTGTTGTAGTTTTCAGACATTGAAGAATGTCTAGAATTTCACAGACAGCAGCATGAGGAGCTTTTGAGTAGAGCTTTGGGAGGTTGGTCAGGTCCTTCAGATGCTTGAGACGCTCGCTGTTCATTGCTCACAAACTTACTGTTGTATATATATAAAAAAAAAAAGAAAGTTTTCTTTTTATCATAGGTGTAAGCCTGGAGAATGAAAGTTGGGGGGAAAATTGAACCTGCTTTTTCTGAAGAGTGTTGCAGTGCAGGGGAAAAGTGTGTTGAACAGCTTCTTATCTTGGGAGCTGCTTCCTCATCTCACGTTGCTGTTGCTTGCTGGACTCTTGAGGTTTTCATATTAGCGGTCTTGTAATTCTGTGGTGCAGGATGAGAGTCAGCAGAAGAGCATGAATTACCGTCCTCTATTTAGCCTGTGAATCACAGAATTATTCCCAATGTGATTGCTTCCTCTTGGAAGCATAAACAAGGCAGTGGTTTCTGCAGCCTCTGTGCTTTCCAGTGCTTTCATCCTCACGAGTAGTGGAGTCATTTAGGATTGAAGAAGAATTTTGTTATTGCATAACAGAGTTAGTGAAAGTATCTAATGGGGCCCTGAGGCTTTCTTCAGGGTTTTTCAAAATTTTCCAGTACCGGGAATGCTATTTATGGAGATACGAAGCTTGCATAAGACAGGAAGCATGGTTAATCTCACCCGTTCACTTCCCTCTGCATGTGAAGTGAGACTGGGTAACAGTGTGGGCTCTGTATAAAGAGGCTTTTTTTAGGAAGGAGAAGAAAGGCAGAGTTTCATGATTTTCTTGATTTCTTTGAGGGCTATATCACAGAATATACAGAGAAAAGAGTTTCTGTTTATTTATCTTCAAACATGCTGTCTCACACCAGAAATTTCAGAATTTTCACTAATCACTTTGAAAGGTATGTATAAGGCTGTCTTGTCAGTCAGCAAGCATACAATGACCTTGTATTTGCTTTTCCCAAAGGGACCTTTGGGTTTCTCTTTATCAGCCTTTAGAAAGAAACTGCAAAAAAAGAAACTTATTTAGCCTCCTTTTTAGAACATAAATAGTTACACGGTAGGCCTTTTGATGTAGGAGTCTGTGCAGTTTTGATAAGAGTTGCTATTAACATAGTTGTAATGTATTTTGTCATCTTCTCCTTCCCTTCCCTGTGGCCTGCAGCTGCGTATGCCAGGCACGAGGGATGTGCTGGAGGCTCCTGATGCGCTGTGCCATTTACCTTATCGCTCTTGGACAGACTTAAAGATGTTGTAACTTAAAGGCTATAACATTTGGGGGCTTCAAAAGATGGCTTTCTGGATAGGTGACTTTTTACTGTTGTCTGCAGGAAACTGATATAATTACCTTTATAAATTACACTGTGTTTCTGTAGTGTCTGCAGGTATGGTCTTGTCCCTTCAGCCTCCCAGATGTGTTTTCTCTTCTGCTCTTAGGACCTACTGCATAAAATTCTGCTTAATTCCAGTGAACTGTTTTAAAATTAAGCCTAGCTTAAATGCTGGTTTAAATTTAGCATTAATACTTGGCAGATGTGTGGTTCCACGGTCAATTTTAAAGCAATGCTGTGTAAGATGCTACCGAAAGAGGTGGTCCTACTCAGCCTTCTGGTTCTGCCACATCTCTTACGGATGGCAGAGCTGCCATCAAGGAGCTGCTGTGGCAGGAAGGCCCCTTCCAGAAGCAGCCACAGTTTTGTTTAAGTGACATGGAGGCACACACCTAAAGAGATGCCTAATGGTACTGACTTTTTGGTGGTGCTGTTAATCATCTCTTGCTCGTGCTCTGAGAAACCCCAGCTGTCTTACCACCTTGTGGCAGCAGTCCTGGCCAGCTCTCCTGTGCTTCATACCACGTGGTGGTAGGGAGTGGGCTGTATGGTATTTTGAGGAGGAGAAGAGTCAGCATCATAAGATATGTTAGAGTTCGCTGGACTGAAGAAAACCCAGGTTGATAAGAAGCGAGACATTCCCCTTCAGGGAAGGTTGCCGGTGTTTCTGGCCCACAGATGAAGTTGCCTGCCTTGTATCTGCTGCCCTGATTCAAGACTTTTGCCCGTTTGTTTCTGGCATGTGCCATGCTGGTGGGATGGTCTATTTCTGGTAACAGTGCTGCACATTTAAAGGGAAAGATAGGAATGATAGCTGCAGGAATGTGCTTTTGGAGAGAAGCAGTTTCTTCCCTTCTGTCCGAGGGATTGGAAGGCATTACATAGCTAACTAAAGAGAATTCTATTGGTAAGAGAAGAAATGCTGTGGATCCTGCATGGGGACACTGGGTGACTGCTTGCACTGTATTTGAACTATTAGTTGCATGTTCTGCAGTTTCTGTTGCGTGCCTGTGGGCATTGGGCTCCCTACTCCTGCCTCCCCCAGGACATGAAGCTTTTTCCCTCTTCTCTGGGGCTTTGGACAGGGTAAGAGGCTGTGTGGATATTCCTGACGGCATTAGGTTCCCCGTGGTGCCAGCCTGGTAAACTCTCATGCCCTCAGCATTAATCTCGTTTCCAGACGGGGTTTGGAAGGGATTTCTCTGCACCCCGCCCCACTCCTGCCAATCTGATTATGGGGAGGTGGGTTGTAAGTGTAGGTCTGTGATGGTTTTTTTTTTCTGTCCTACTCTAGTCTGGGCAGGGAGTGTTTCCTAGGATCATCTGAAATTTAAGCATGTATGTTAGCTATGCTCTCAGTCTCTCATGCTATTCCATTGAGGTCTGTGGGATTCGTCCTGTTGATTTGTGTGAAATAAAATCCCAAGGAGAGCAGCAGAACTAGTTAGGAATTTGGGGAGGAGGGAGAGAATTGTCCTTATTGTTGGAAAACCTTTGTAATGTAAATGAGCCATAAATCAGCTCTCTGAGTGTCTTAATGCACTGAGTATTTTCCTGTCAGACAGCAGTCTCTGGCACAGAGAACTTGTCTTGTATAGCACTTAATATACTGATAATAACTCCAGGTTTCTACCACTATTTTTCTGAACTCGCTGTTTTTATTTCAGTAGGTGTAAACTTAACATCTAGCCAATCGCAGGTGAACTTCGTTTAAATTATATTTTATGTTTTTGACATTACAGTGCATTTCTGTCAGCTGCTGGATTTTTGCTTTTAGTAATGCTTCTATAAATACATGGCTTCGAGGTGTTAATCACATGTTTCAATCAGACAGTCTTTAAAAATCAAATCTGCTTAAGCAGAAGATTTATCTGTATGTTCAGTATCTGTGTTAAAAAGATGATGCTCCTCTTTCCACCTGGACCACAGCAGGTGCTGCATGTAGCAGTTCTGCTTGCCTGAGGCTAAGAAGGGTGTGTTGTTATAGAAGCGTTTTGTGTTACAAATGCTGCCAGCCCCTCCTTCCCCTTTTTTTTCTTTTTTTTTTTCTTCTTTTTTTTGCAATCCCACGGAATGTCTTAAAACTACAGCATATGACTCTGGTCCCATGAACCGATGCGTTTGAGCAGTTTTGTGCCTATGAAGAATCATCCTGTTAGGTTTAACGGAACGATGAAAGTTGCTTGTAGGAACAGCGCTGTAGCAAGGGTGGTGGGAGCAGGTCCGAGGCATTGCTGCTGCAGCGTGAGATGCCAGGGCACCGGAGAGGAGGGAAGGCCAGCAGCTCCTCGCCCACCTGCCGCGGCTGGGGTAGGACTCAGCGTTCCGGGAAGCTTTGCTTCCCAGCCCAGAAGGGAATGGGCAAGGGGGGACAGTGGCCGGCGGCAGGACGGGGTGTCGCAGAGCACCTGCCTTATCTGGCTCTGGCTGGGTTTGCTAGGAGGCCGTTGTCCTTGAACGCTGCAGGGGATTGAAGATAGCTGGGCTGCTTCTCCCTGCCACCCTCCTGCTCCGCTGCTGTGGGGAGGAGGCAGAGCACCGAAACTTTCCGGTTTCCTCAGCTTATTATTCTAGTTTGGTATCTGCCTGAAGTGCGGTGGGACCTTCTGGACTTTGCGGAGTCCTGAGAACCTTCGAGATGGAGCAGAACCTCATGTCTTCCTGTCACTTCTTCTTCCATCATGCCGATGTTGGGCAAGATTTACTTTTTGCCTTTGTTTTTCCTCTGCAGTAATTGCTTCTTCCCCTTCCAATTATAAACATTTTGATCACGTGTTTAAAAGTTTCAGCTGAAGAGTAAATGAAAAAATCCAAACTATTTTTCAGTCAAAAATAAAAGCATAAATAATTTAATATTTGATATAAAAACCACAGAGAAATTTTAAGACATAGTAATTGACACACATTTTGTCTCTTACAGCAAACATAATGGAGGACCTGCTACACTAGTATAATGGTATGGCTACTGAAAAATATCAGACCATGCCAAATGCTCATTTTAGCATAAGGTGTACGCATACGAGAAGTTGCATTGGTACATGCATGCCATGTGATCGTGCCATGGAGACAGGCCCTACCCTGTCGTGTCATCTTTATACTTACGGTTAATGATCTTTTGACCGTGGTAATAAAGTGGTGCCATATTATTTTGCATAGAAGCATTGCTGCAGACACCCCCTTTGAGGGCAGGGTGATTATCATTCTCACTTATGAAATATCCATTGTATGAGACAATATCGCTCATTATTCCAAACGCTAAAGCTACAGATTCCTCTTTTCCCCACCCATTATCAGCATTGTTAGGTGTTTCTTTGAACTTTAATCCATGTAACAGGATCTTCAGTACACTTGGGCATTTCCTATTCTGTGCTGAGTGAGTGTTAGTTAATGGGAGCTCTATTCAGGAAGCCCATTAAACTACTCAATGTGCCAAATGGGTTATAAGTTGGTTGGGGACAATGAATGCAAACATAGAACTGAGACACACAGTCGGTTGGCTGAGATTTGGTTTTAACAATTACTCTGAAATACTTTAAGTAGAACCTTTCTCCACTTGTGTCATGATGCTTCTTGCTGTAAATTTTGTTCCTGAATAGATGAGTTTGCAACCTGTTTGTAAGCATGTACACAGCATCTCTTGTATTATATGCTCCAGATGTGATTAACAAAATCCCAGAGAAATACATGGTGGCATTTGGATAATTCTTGCGTCATCATGAAAGTTAGCATTTAAAACCATTAGTTTGGCTTCCTTTTTAGTGTTTTTTTTCCTTGTCCTGGTCTTCTCTATTAATAATAAGAAAAGAAGAAGTTGTGTGGTTTTTTTTCCTCTGTGTTTTTCTTTTTTAAACTACTTTTGTTTTGTATCTGTATTAAATTCATGCCATACGGAGTGGTGCAGTGATGCAGAGAGCCTTGACATTTAAATGTTAATTTTCAAAGTAACTTTTTAAATAAAAGCAAAAGCTAATGCAGACAGGTGCTTTAAATCTCGGTCCCCTCCCTCTCTAAGATATCCCTTTTAGTGGTCATTTAAATAAAGAAATAATTGAATTTTTTACTTTACTTTGATCACTGACTTCTTGACCATGGTTATTTTTGGATCCCCTGACCTTGCTGGTCAGCTAAGTCAGCCAGGTGACTTCACTTATTGAGCTGAGTCAACTTATTCAACATTAAGACCCTCTTTATGAAGAAAACAATGATTTTTTTCTCTTCCCTGCTGCTGTTGGAGAAGCAGTCACTGTTTCCTTGCTTTTTGCAGCAGGGGAAGCTGCCTGTCTTGCAGCCCTCGCAGCACAAACCTTTATGAAAATTTTCTATCATCAAAGTGCCTTTTCTGGATAAATGGAAAGAAGCTGCCATAACCGCTTCAGAGGTCTGTTGGGCATGGTGTGGCCTGTGTCTGGTTTGGCTTTCTGTCTTCCTCTTTTTGCTGATCTCAGCCTAATGTTACAGGGAACAAGCGAGGCTGTAGCTTGAGAAGGCCTTTGGTCTGGGCAAAGTGCCTTAGAACTGGCACTGCTGCTTGGAGGAGCAGTCTTGTCTCCTCTTTTGGCCTTCTCCTTTGTGTTGATACAAGTGGTAGCACAGCCAGGTGGGATCTAATGGAGGAGTGATCCAATTGTGAAAAATGAATTTATGTATTGGCATTTCTGCTGGGTTATCTTTAATGTAGATAATTTCCCAGATCTGGAGCTGCAACAAACGCTTGTGTGCAAGAATGGGGACAACTCCTGGGGACAGGATCAATGGTGAGCAAAGAGAGAGGCGCCTTCTTTTGCTGATGAAAGTGGCTTAAAACGCTTCTTTGAGCTACAAGCTTTGAGCCGAGTCTCCTTTTCCTCGAATAGTACCGTGCTCCTCCTGAATCCTAGGGGTTTGCTATGCTTTTTGCCCCATTACCACTGCACTCGCCATGCTTTATCTCTGACAGGGGTCAGTCGGGGATGTTAAGAATGAAAAAAAAAATAAAATGAGTGCATGCAGGGATCCTTCATGAGTATGCCCACAGGTGTACAGGCTTCTAGCAGTTTGCAGTGTAGGTACCTGCTGAGGGAAAAAAAAGAAGAAAAGGCTGTATCCCTGTGACTCTGTTCTCCATAGCTCTTCACAGGCTCTGCCATGATAAATTTTCATAGTTGCTTTTTGTACCTGTTTACATCTTTGGCAAACACAGCGTGCCTAAGCTATTTATTTTTAGCTGCTTTTCACCTTACCTGAAAGTATTTCTTGAAAGAATTGAATGTGATGCCCTTGGTACTTCTCATATAAGAAATACTAAAATACTATTCCCTGAGATTTTTTTTCCTGGAGGTGGGTTCCAGCTACATTATTGCTGCACAATGTATGGCACATTTCCTGTGGATTTTGCTTTAAATGACCATTGATTTTCGTCTACTGTTTCATCGCTTCATTATAAATGTTTATTGCCATTTGAGTCACTGAGCATTAAATTTCCTTCTGACTGTTTTCAATCAGTTTAATCGATACTAAAACTGGCTCTGTGTTATCGGGAAAGTTTGGCACTCTACCTGACCTGAGAAAGTGGGTGTGCAGCGATGACTGTATGGAGCAGTACACATCCCCCACAGCTCTCCATGTACCCTGTCATCTTCTTTCTTCTTTTTGGTCATTCTCAGTTCTTGCACTTTGTTTCCCTATGTTAATCAATTACTAGTTTGAAAGGGCCTTCCTCTTTGTTTCACGGAAGTTGAGTTTCTTGAAGGGTGTTCAATTGGGGCAGGGAGGGAGGCGTTTATCGAAGTTTCAGGGAGAACTTGAGATGTGTTTCAGCCAGCTTGATTACCATGTGCTTATTGTCCTTGTCAAATAATCTTAACAGTTCTAACATGGTGCGGCTTTCCTCTGCAGAATCTATGCAGCTTCCCTGTTAACATCCTCCTTTGCTGTGTAAGTGCAGTTCCCTTTTTCTTACAGTTTCAGCCAGCTGATGTCAAGGGGAGTGGTGGCTTGGGGAGCTGGCACTGAGCGTGGGAGAGCAGCTGGATCCCAGCACCGGCTGGACAGGACGGGACAAGGCCATTCCTCCCTTTCCAGGGCTTCGGTGCCGGGAGAGTGTCTTGCCGAGCCGCTTTGGGAAGAATTTGTTGCATGTGTAGGAGCAGTTTGGGGTGATTAATGAATACCGCAGTAGCAGAAAGTATCTGGCATCATTAGCAGAGCAGAAGAGGAGGAGCGGGATGGGAGTGTGGTAAGAGTCAAGTTGGTGTTTGTGACAAGATAGATCTGTGGTGCCAGTTTAATTGAACAAGCCTGTTAAGTGAACCACAGGCAAAGTTAAAGGAGTCATCCAAAGGGAGGGATTTCTTCATTTTGCCTTCTGCCTAAAGCTGTTCTTTGAGAGCCTGCAGTATCTGAGGTTATAAGAGGAGGAATTAAATAGATGTCTAAATCGAACAAAACAGCTTTCCAAAATCCTTTCCCTATGGAAAAGATTTTGTTACATTGTTGTCATGGTAATGGAGTGCTGAATACATCATAACCTCTTTTGCTAAGTAAACAGAAAAGATGGGGGGATACTTTTTGCCTTTGAAAATAGAAAGTTTATTAAGCTGCGTGGGAGCATTGTATTCTTAAATTTAAGAAAATAAAAACTTTCTGACAGCTCAGAACTCTCTCGAGTTTTACCCTGGGAAATTGTGATTATTTTTTTCCCCCCTTAAAATAAATATAAGAGAGCTTAAGTGGGATATTTAAAATTTCCTGGTATCAGTCAGAAGACTGGGGGAAAAATTAACATATTTTCATTTAATCTAAGAACTTCTTTCTATGAGAAGGTACCATGTCTTTAAAATTCCAGAACAGCTTTACTACAAATACTTCCCTCCATGTTACAGATGATGAAATGGAGGTAGAGTGACTTGTTTTTGTAAGCTAATGGCAGTATCAGGAAGAAAACAGACATACCCTGATTGTCAGCAGAGCACTTCATTCTTTGGAGCATGCCAACTTTCTTGAGCATTGCTGATAACTGCCCATGTGTGAAATCTGGTGCTGTATTTGTTGTAAATTAGTAACAGGAGTTCCAATAAAAGTGGAAATGTCTAGCTTTGACCTGTGCTACTAATACCAGAGCTTTCTGTAGTTGCTGTGTGTCATTTGGAATGACCAGAGTACGGACACGCTTCAGTGTCTGCAATCATGCTGTTGTCCTTGATAACTATATCAGAGTTACTTTCTTCATAGGTTCCCCCCCCCCCCCTGCAGTTAATTGCTTAAATCTCTCATTAAAAAAAAAAAAATATAAAAATGTGTGCCATCCCTTATTTTTGCCTTGATAGGCAATTCTGTTTTAATAGTAAACGTACAGCCTTGTGGCTTGCTCGTTTCCAAAACAGGATGCATACCAGCCTGAAATGGCTGGTGTTTCATGGAGCGTGCTTTCTTGTGGGGTGGATGCTGTTTAGTTTTAGGAAGATTTCTCACTGAGGGTGAATGGTTTTGTATTCATTTCTGTTGTGAAGTGAAAGTAGCCACACTGAAGAAGTCAGGAGTGAAGCATTACGGTCTGGCAAGCAGTCTGACGTCCTTTGGCTTTGCAAGCAGTAATGACTTATTTTGCCTGAGACAGCTTATTCGTCAGGTTACATCAGATGGGATGAGAGCACAGCTGTGCCCAGACCTGACCGAGCTGTGCTGGCACCAAGCTGGGTGAAGGGGCAATGGATGATCTGTGCGGGCTGGAATAGAATAGCTGACTAGGATCAGACCAGTGGGTGCCTAACGGGGATTTTTACTGTAAGTTTTCTGTACGTAGGTTTTTTTTTTAGTGTTGCAAATTTGATGTATTTAGTTGTTCTGGATGGGTGGAGAAAGGCACGTAGGGTACAAAGAAATGAGTACATATTATATTGAGTGCAGAGATTTAAATTAAGGTGAAAATGCTTAATTCTGAATGAAATAATTGGGGTGTATTTAATTTCATATACAAAGTACATTAACAGGAATCTTGGTGGGAACAAAACAAATTAAGAGGTTTGAAGTGTTCTAAATTTCTTTTTTACAAGTTCTGTTAATCTTATTGCATATATGCATAAATGGTTTAAAAAACCCAGCATTTGTAGAACATGATCTGTTTGTGCTGTGCAGGATGTTGAGTTGATTGTATGCCAGATATGAAGGCACATTTTAAAGGATGCACATTGTGGAAAATTTCCCAAAAGGAAAACTCTGTCATCTTCAAGATAAAATGAAGATTTCTTTTCCCTTCCCTCTTCTTTTTTTGTGTTCTTTGGAGGGCACTTTGTTAGATGCTTTTGTTTCTAAAGTGAGATTTGTCCATGCTGTATGATTTTTATTAATCTAATACATCATAAAAAATCATGCCTGATTATCCTAGGAGTTTTTTAGAACATCCTATGATGTGGACCTAGTGCTCTTTGTCTGTGATTAATTATTATATATTAAATGAGGTCCTATTCAATTGTTTGTTACGCGTCTCTTGAAGAAGTGTTAACCAAAACCAAATGGAATTTCTAGAAAAAATTATCGTCAGATTTCCATTTCTTTATTGTCTCAGTGTCAGAGTTGCATAGCTTTACTCGTTGCTTGTAGTCTTGCGGTGGAAGCTGTGCTGATAACATCACCTCTCCTTTCTCTGATCAGTTTTCTTTTTACTCTTCCTACCTACCTTGTTAGTGTACTGGGAAATACAGGCTGGTTTCTTCTAAAAATGCAGATTTATTTGCCTTTTGTAGGCAGTCAGATAGACCTGGGTCTGGAAGATGAAGTAGGCCGTTTCTTGAGGTCTTTCCTAGCTTGTTTCCCGTAAGTCAGTGCCCAAGCTGTTAAGCAGTCAGTTGCAAATTAATTTAAGTGAGCACTGCTAACCTCGTATTTCTACCTGCCTACTCTGAGATTATGTCCGTTTCAGATCGTTAGTCTTTATTAAATGGTATGAGAATGGTCTTTGTATTGAAGAAAGTTTCTGCTCCCTGTTCCTTCTGTAGGGTAGATGCCCAAAAGATCTCTGCAGCCAGCTCAGTCCCCATTAAGAACTAGTTCCTCTCATTCTCATGGAACTCAGTGGAAAAGCTCCCATGCTGTCTGCCATGCACAGTAACAGACGGAAAACTTTTACTGGGAAACTCTGTGTTTGGACAGACTTAGAAAATGGCTTATTGGTTGTTGCTCAGAAAACACTTTGAGGAGCTGTAAAAGGATGCCTCTATATAAATTCAGAAAAAGTGTTTCATCTGTCAGAACCAATTAGCTTGAAAAATCTTATCTGGCATATAAATGAAATTACAGATGTGTAAGAATCTTTCTTTAGAAACCAGAGTGGTTTTGCAGATGAACTGTTCGCTTTTGCTGCCCTCCCTTTTTCTCTCTCCCTCTTCCTTCGCCCAGCAACTTTCCTAGTGAAACACAACATGTCCATTGACTGTTGGATACTGAGGATACTGAAAAACAAACCACTTCTGCAGTAATGCCTTATCCATTCACTGGAAAAGGTGCACATCGTTTTGTCTGAAAGGCTGATTCAATTGCAAAACCTGACACTGGTAGAACTGAGGGTTTTCATTTATTTATTTATTTATTTGGCCTTCAGCTCCCTTTTGCTCTCATAACCATTAGGATAAGACTGACTCTTGGTTTTATTCAGAGAAGTCCCCTTTAAAGCTGAACAAAACCACTCAAAATCTTCCAAAGTAGTTGAAAAAGGAAATAATTTGATAAATGGCATTCTTAAATCCATCTTCCATGGCAGCTCTTGCCATGAAGGGTGGGAAATACCAGAGAGCTGGGAGAAGAGCAGATGAGACCTTCAGCCTCCAACTTCTTTAGGAGGTGATGGGTTTGAAATCTGAGCAGGAGAGGGGCTGGCAGCTTGTGTGGGTGCCCAGTCTGCCTTGCTGGGAGGTGCAGGTCAGTGTGAGAGAAGGCTGAGTGGAAGCTGAAGGGCATGCCGCAAGGGGATGGAGTTTTGTGTAAGATGCAGTAAACCCTCCAGCTGTGCTCTTGGCAGCCCAATCTCTGCTGCACCCTACCAGTACGTGTTAATGAATTGCCTTGTGTGTATACAGGACTTTGTATTTGCTTTACTAAGAGGGTGCATGTAATATCAAAAAGCATAGTAAATTTGAAGCTGCTGTTATGGTTTTAAATGCTGCTGAAGGCTTGTTTTTGTTCCTGGGGATATTATAGTTGAGTTTTTCCAAGACTGAGTGAAGTGGAGGGTTTTGGATAATTTTGGCCAGGCTTTAGAGACCTTTAAAAGCAGCATCTTCCAAGCAGAGATCATAACCCTAGGCAGAGTTGCAGTAACTCCGAGTCCTGTGATGAATGTCATGGATGCTCAGTCCTCATCTAGTACTTTTTCTAGTGCCAAGGTTGCCACTTTGAGAGTTGGATGGTCATTGCCTTGAAACGGAGCAGTAGGCAGGAGGAGTAGGCTTGGCACTATCTGAAAATCTGATGCCTGCTATGAGGACGGAATAGAAATTACAGAGTGCCCAGATTCTTGATCGGTCTTACTGGAAAAGTGCCTGTGGCACTGTCCATTCACAGCAGCAGCGGTGTGCTGGGGATGCTGTAGGTTGTGTGATGAACTCTCAGTGGGCTGTGAGAATCGGACCATGTTAAACACTACAGGGAGAAGCATCAGTCAGGTTGCAGTCAGTTCAGATGGTTGTTTCTGCTTCCCTCTTTTCTGCCACTAATGGACCAGCTCTGCTTTAGCTCTTAAAGTTGCCTGGGGCAACTTTGAAAACTGTAGTTCAAATGAGTATGTTTTAAGGGAAGTACTGACGGAAGCTGTCAGTATTGTCATGAGGACTGTTGACCTCTAGAGAGGTTTTTCTCTTTATTCTTTTTTTTCCCCTCCAAAAAAGCGTTCTATGTTTCCATTAGCAGCTTTTTGTTGTTTTGAGGTACTACATTTATACTACAGAAAGCTTACTTAACAGAGTTTGTGATCAAAACAAATAGACTAGGAATCTGAGGACAGAAGTCTCTGATGCAATGTGAGTAGAAGTGGGGCTGCCATTGGGTGCGTGCCAGCTCTCATCTAGTGAAGCAGATGATTTGGGTACCCTGTGATACGCACACATCCAGGAAGGTCGTTGAGTCACTAGAGTAAAAAGTCAGGGATCTGTCTCATTTACAAGTCTGGAATCGAGTACAACCGTGGTAAGGATATGCCATTTCAGTGTAGAGGGCTGCTTTGCAAAGACTTCTACCAGGGCTAAATATAGACATTGTGTATGCAATGTGCATGTAATGTTTTGCGGTTGCTACAGCAGCCTTTGATCAGGACTGTGGCTTATTAGTCAAAAATAAGCTTCCTTTGCATATGCAAGTTTTCATTAGTCTAAACAAAACACTTAATTTGTTACATAGATATATTCACTTTTATCTTTTATAAATCCCTGTAGGTTGTTTTCGTATGTAGTCAGGACCTGATCTGTAAAGTTTCGCACACAGTAAATCTCTCTTGCTGTGCAGAGCATGAACAACTACTAGTTGTCTTACAAATCAGTGGGTTTGAATGAGTGGGGAACCAGTGTCCTCACTGAGTTGGCTGCAGAATATGAATCTCCTGCTGTCACATTTTGGGAAGCTTTTTAAGAAATATGTGTACATACGTGTGTGATAGACACAGCTTTTGCAAGACAGTCTTTTGAAATGTTTCACTGGAAGGTGTTGGTCGCATGTGATCTGAGAAACTGACTCTTCTCAGAGGTCTCAAGCTGGATGTTCTAAACTTGGGAACTGGTTTTAATGTTTTATTAAAAAAAAAAAAAAGTGTAGCCTGAAATGTCTGACTATAATTTTCAAATGTTCTGTGTATTTATTTTTATGTTGTAGCCTGAAAAAATATATGGATAGCATCTAAATATAAAAGTTGGAAGGAAGAATCTCTGAAATTCCTGCATTATGTTAGTAACTTAATGTATTAAGTTTTCCCTTACGTAAACTAATGCTGTGAGATCATGTAACCTTTTCCCATTTGTGGTGACTCATTGATTATCTGTATTTTCTATGCATAATTCTTCCTGTGCACGTAACAAAGTTTTTAGCATCAACAAGATTAATATACTACTCCCTCCCTTAGGTACCTTGTAACTAAGAAGTTAATGTACTAGAGAGAAGGACCATTAGATAGATTAGTTTTTCATTTTTTATGGTATGTGTCAGTGATTCTTAACTGAGGACTATTTTAGTGATGCTGACCCTCAGCCCATAAAGTCAGCCTTTGCTCTTGCTAAGCAAGTCAGTGCTAAAGATGGTGATTTAGCAGAAAATTCCGTGTTAGGATTCCTGAAGCATCCTTCTCACTTGAACTGTGGTTTAAGGATTCTTCTAAAAAGAAAATAGTCTTGTTGCTATAGTGATAAGTTGGAAGATTTATAAGCAGCTTGTTAAGATTTCTCTCAGAAGAGCTATAGCAGCTGGAAAATGTTCCCCCACAAGCAGTTTGCGGTCACATCGGTCACGTTGCGGAAGGAGCTGCTGGGTGACATTTGGAGTACCAGGTGGTGTGGATTGTGCAAGGACAAATGTGGAGTAGCATGGCTGGCCGCTGGGAGATAACCTTGGACAAAATGGAAAGAAATAACAAGTTTATATCAAAACAAGTAGCTTTATAAAGCAGGAGCAGTTGACTGTGAAATTATGTTAGCTGTTGCATTATAATACATTTTGATATGAGGTTTTATGATAGCCTAAGCTTCATCTTGAAAACATGATTCAGTATCTTGTTTATACGTTTAGATGTATGGTGGTTTAAAACAAAACAACTTTTTGATGTTTTTTGTTTCTTTTTCCCCATTCCTTCTCCTCAGTAAACAACAGTAAAAACTTTATTACCTTTTTTGTTATTCTTGAGAAGATATCGTTGAGATGATGATATGATTGAGGAGTATGCTGTAGGATAATCTTAGTTACCAAGTTACTGATGCAAAGTGTGTTGTTTTTACTGAGTTGCAAGGAATTCTGATGTTAAATTCATTTTGAAAAAATCAAGTTAGCAAGTGAGTTAACTTGTCTGTAGAGGTTGGCTACATCTTAACGTTGTGGGTTTTTTCTTTATGCATAGTTTGAAAAAGAAAAGGCAAGCCAAACAAAACACTGAGACTGTCTCTGCCAATTCCTCTGGATCTCCTGTTTCCAAAACACCTTCTGCAAAAGATGATGAAAGTAAAGTTATTTTGGAGCAAATCAGTTCCTCTGAAGACAACTGTAAATTTGCTGGGGAAAAGGAAACTGCTCCAGACAAAGAAAAGAAAAAGAAAAAATACAATCAACTGAAAGACATCAGACGCACAGAACTTAAAAGATACTATAGTACTGGTGAGTTATGTTAATGCTATAGTATTTTGAAATATGTTTGTTTTGATAACTTCTTAATGTACTTTTCTCATATTCTGTAGGCCTTCCTTAAAAGGATGATTGACTTTGGATATTCTTCCTGTAAAAAGAAACAGAATTATGTAGTTCTGAATATCATCTGCTTCTAACTTTAACCTTGCAGTTCTGAAAAAATACATATTTCTTGTTTCTTAGTTCTAAAACTCAGTGTTGTTATAGGCAACAGTTAAGTTCATTATTGTATTTTATTTTTAAGATTTGTCTTTAATGTTTATGGCATTGGGGTTCAGGTCTTTTTGGTGGGGTTATTTGTTTCATAAACTGATGTATACTGTTTAATTCATACTCATTTTATCTGAAGTGTGAACAAGTAAGTAAATTAACTACATATTTTTAAACAAGATGTCAAATGGCTTGTGTGCTGGATGGCTCGTTTCACCCTCATCCCCCCAACTGTATCAGTACCTCAGTTAATCATAAATACCTTTTTTTAGATTTATTCTTGCAAGAAATTCAGAAAAAATTCAGTTTGTGCATAAATATATGAGATGAGTCATATACACATCTGTTTGCAGTTCTGGATTGTAATTTGTTAGATACTCTAAGTAATTTTAGATACAATTTATGAAATACTTCTTCCAGATTTTCTTTTGGTATTTTGTAGGAATGAACTCTTAGATTAAGAGAACCCTGGTTCCATCTTGTAAGGAATCCTTTTTAAAGAGAAGGAAGGGAACAGAAAATTGTAGGTATCCTCAAAGCAGACTTCTTTCTTGCTCACGCAGCGTGTGCATGGACGGCTGACTCCTAAGGAGGAGTCCTCTTCAGGAGAAAGAAATGAATCTGCAGTAAAAATGTTGTTATGCGTTGACTGGCACATGCAGATTAGTCCGCACCTGAAGATTGTCTTTTATGAGGCAACACAGGCCTTACCAAAAAGGAGATAAATCTTGGAGTAATGTTTCCTGGCAAGCTCAAGCGTTTACAGTGATTTATTGATCAGTCCATAATTTTTGGCAGGTTTGAATCTGATGAGATCAATAATTTGGAAACTAAAAGAAAACTTGCTTCTCTTTGTCTGAAGTTCTGACCACATTGTTCTTGAAATAAAATCTGTAGAAGGAAAAGTGGAGAATTGTTAATGAACGAACCCGCGAACTCTTTCTGGTTTGGTAGTATGCTAATTTTAAAAAACCAAACACACCAAAATATAAACTTCTGTTGCATTCCTAGTAAAGTGCTTCTGCTAAAAGCAGCAATTTATTGGTGGTTTGTACCTAGAGGAATTTGGGGTTTTGTGAGGTAGCTGAATTTTGCTTCTCTAGTGTTTCAGTAGTTCGGTGAAAAATGCTGTGACAGTTGGTACTTGCGGTGGTGAGATGGGGGAGAAGGGGGCCGATGGCATCCCTCTCTCTCACTGAAGAGTGTGGCCGGGGTGGCAAGGGAGAACGTAAAGTTCTCTAGGTTGTCTTTGGCTTGCAATCCAACAGTCAATACAAATATTTTTTTTTTTTTTTTTTTTTAACCTAATGTTTGTTTCATAAGTGTTCCTGTGGTTTGTGTGGACTGGCATCATTGCGGGGGTGACTTGAAATGCTGCTGGCCGACATGCGGGTGTGCAAAGCCTCTGGGTTCTGCAGAAACACAGAACTTCTGTTGAGAGGTACAGTAATTCAGTGCTGCTGTTGAGCTGAGCACAGACCCGACTGACAAAATCCATAGAGAGAGAAACCCCGTTCTTGTTTAAAAGCCTGCTTTCGGTTGTTCCTACGTAAAGACTTTTACCCAGCTGGAGCATCAAAATTAAGGAAGTGAAAGTTTAAAGAGAGATGGAAAATGGTTGTGAAACAAGTGCAATAGCTCCATGTTCCTTAAGCAACTCTCAAAATGAAGTCATTTTTGTGGAATCATTGGTTGCCATAGTATTAGTCTGCATGTCTTATAGCTGCCTTCGTCCACTACAGCTGTAGCTGGCGGTGGTTACCTGCTTAGCCGTTTGTTACTGTTGCTCTCCTGAACGCTGCTGCCTTCGCTAACATCCCGAGCAGTTTCCAAGAGCTCTCCCTACACCCGTAGCAGCCTGTAAGAACTGGACTTGTTTAAATAGCCTTTACCTGCATGCGGCAGAGGATAAAACCGTCTTGTCTCGCTGGGCTGAGTTCTGCCAGAAGATATGCGTTCAGCAGTTCCCTGCTGGGAGGTGTGTTAGCTGCAGTGGTAAGAAGGTACTGCCAAATCTGTAAAGGCTTTATTTTTTAATTGTTGATATGCTTTCATATGAAACTGGGTGAGAGGGATTAGCCATGCATATACATGTCTTCATTATTTAACAGTATGGATGCATATACCTCGGGTTTTCTTTTTATTCCACATGATTTTTTCCCCTCCGAGTTGTTGCTTTATTGATGTTTCTGAGGTGCTCTGACTAAAATAGTCTCTCTCTCTTACTTATGGTTAACCATTTTTCTAGGTGCGTTTGCATAAGGGCTGGAGGTTTTGTTTGATGGTTGTTTCTTCCCAATTATCCAGCTTTGACTTAATGTCTAGAACTTTAAGGAAATCTGATACAAGAATTAATTCTTTTTCTAAATGCTTTCTGCACTTTACCAAAATGCCTAGTTTTCCTAGTCAAAAGAAAAATGCATTAGACGTAGCAACAGTCTTGCATATTCTCATCTGTGTTGATATGATGATGCATACGATCTTTATTTTGTGGCTTAATGGAGGTCTTGTCATAAGATGCTTTGAGCCTAGAAGGGTTGTGTCTGTCAGTCTAACAGAGTGAAGAACTCTGTCCTCTGAATAATCTCCCTTTTGTATTTTACAGGACTATAAATCCTTCTCTATTTATTGTTCTAAGAGATCCGGGAAGGGGCATCACATCTCACTATAATTTGTTCCTTGCACACCATGTCCCTTCATTAGAAGTTCGTGAATGTGTTTGCCTTTATGAATTTGTGAATGCTGACAGTGACATCCTTACTCTTTCATTTTGAATGTCATGCCTTTTAATAGATTTATGCAAAGGCTGATGCTCTGTCAGAAGGATTTTGTTGTCTCAGTCAATCCCTCCTCTCCGGTGGAAAGACTGTAACACAGTTTCTGAAGGCTGCGCAGAACTGGAGGTGGTGGTGCTCCCTGCCACACTTCGTAGAAAACAGAGTGGTTAAAAGGCTTTTCTAACTTGAAGAAGATGGAAGCACAGTGATGGAGGGAGGATCTCCTCGCCTGGTATCCAAGTGCCACCTTGTGTTAATGCCTGCAGCCGGCGGGTGGCATTGCCGAGCTGAGGAGGAGGAGGAGCAGGAGGAGTTGCGACTCAGACATCCTCTAGAACGGGGTCCTCCAGCATCCCTCTCCGCAGCCAAGATCATTCTGTACAGCGTATCTGCTAGAACTGGGGTGGCACCGTTAGAAATAACCTCATGGTATGAGGTATTGATCGCTTCTCTTGAGGCACTGCTGAGTGGCTGAACAGGTCCCACTGCCAGGTGGTTTCTCCAGTGTAGCCTCATATTTTCCTTTTCTCTTAGCACTTGTGTTGTTCTTCAGTGGCTCTATAATGCTGGCATAATTTGTACCTTTCAGACTCCAAATCTCACCCTATAAGACATTGCTTTGCAGATACAGCCCTTGTTCTCTTGCCTTAAAACAACAGAGGTGCCAATGCTCCTTGTTGCTATTTCCTGAGGACCAATGGAAATAACACTCCTTTGTCCTTATTTTCGCCTCATCTCTTGGCTTATGTGGTAATCGGCTTCTTAACTTTGTCTTACCCTTTCTGCTGTTGTTGCTGCAGTAATCTGCTTTCAGGCTTCCAAGGATGTGTCTGTCTGGCACAGTGCAATGGTTGCGTAGGCACTCCGGCTGCTATATCCACCACTCAGGATGCTCTCCCCTTCTTTTGGGATAACCTAGTTGACCTACTTCTGCAGCTTGGCTGTTTGGTTCAGGCACACTTTCTGTGTGAAAAAACACACAACTGTTTTTGTTGGAAGATGTTGGACTTGCTAAGCTTTGATTTATTTTTTTTCTTCTCTTTTATTTTCTCTTTTCTCTCATTGTTTTGCTCCCCCCCCCCCCCCCCCCCCCCCCCCCATGTCATAGGCTCTAAAACACTTTCACAAAACGAGGGAAGTTGCAGGAACCCAGCAGTGGACCTCTACAGCCTGGAAGCACCAGTTTATTGGCTCTAGGGCAGGATGGGATAGATTTGTTAGATGGACTCCTGTGAAACTAGGAAACCAGGATTCCTGTCAGGAATTGCTAAGCTGGATGAAGGTGATCATTTGTGTTGCCACTGAAGACACTGAAACGGGAAAAAATGTGACCTTCTGAAAGCAGGCACTGTAACAGTGGTGTAAATTAGGGTCAAGCACAACACTCTGAATTTCATCCATATATTTATTCCAGTACAATATAATGTGTCTTTCTACCAGAAGTGCAGAATAATTCCTCTATTCCACTGATTTTGCTTGAAATCGTAAGCACTCAGCAGGTGTGAGGAATTGGTCTCCATTAAAGAATGCATCATAAAGAAAAGTTTGGTTTAGGTGAGTTGTCCCACGTCATGCAGCTACTTTTATCTTACCAACAATCCAGTTGACTAGCTTAATCATTCTACTCTCTAATCATAAAGCCATCCTTTTTCATTCACTGTATGGTGTTCAGTTTCAATTTCTGCAGCGAGTGGGAGGTGAGACTAACAAAACCTCCTCTTATTGTAGCTCTGATTTCTGTCCAAAACAAGCAGGAGTCACAAATGCCGTAAGAGGGAAAATGGTATGTGCCCATTTAATAAGGTAGTATATTGTGTGTTGAGCAGTAGGTGCCAGAGTATCTCCCCAGAGTCCAGAGACAGAAAATGGATGCCTTTTTGACTTGTCCTCCCTGCCATCACTCGGGCAGGAGGCAATATGAGAGCAGCGTGGCATGCATGCAGTTAGCAAGCCTCTGAATGTTCTGGGTAGCTGGCCAAGAACAAATGTTGGTAAATAAACCAGAGAGGGTATAGCAATTTTTGTCACTCATAATGTGAGATTTGCCCTGGCTGGCACAGAACCAGCAAAAGCAGCTCCCACGATACCAGCAGTACTTACTCTGTTTCAAAGTTGAAAGTTGCTTGCAATGCAGTGAAAATTTGTAGATAATTTAAATTTAATAAAAAGGTGGGGCACTTAACGAACCCACTTTGCATAATAGTTTCTTATAGTTAGGTCATTTGCTAAATAAGCTTAATCTGAAGTGACTTTTCAGTATATATGGAATTGAAAATTTAAACTTCCTTCTGCTAATGAGTCCTGGTTTTGTCTTTTGTACTACCTGGTATGGTTATTCAACAGTAGGATGCACCTGAGGACTTAATTAAGGTGCTAGTCATAAAAAGGTAGAGTGCACTTAAAAAAATAAGAAAATCCATATAAGTTCTTGCTGGTAATTAGCTAACTGTAATCTGTCCTAATCTCTGGGGGCTTGATTTGGTCAGCCCTATTCATGTAGCCAAGTACTTTGTATTCTAAGTAATCCAAGTGATTTACAAACTGGGCTACTCGTTGCTGTGTTCAAGTTGCTTAATACAACAGTAAGAGGAACAGGATCTGAATTTTCCCGAGTTCTGAGACCTTGCTTTAGCCTTTGTGTTTCAGGTTGGCTTCAGACAGCAAAAATGAGAGTGGATATAAGGACGAGTGAAAAGGGGAATAATTTCTTTCTTCCAGAATCGAGATCTCAAATAAAATGAAAGCAGCATAGGAAGATGTTAATTTGGTTATAATTGCCTGCGTAGAACAAGAGGTTTGGAATAACTTATATATGAGTGCAAACTGGATGTAGCGGGCAGTGGCTGGTTGGGAAGCTTCAGGCAGTTGGTGTATTAGCATTGGTTGCTGAAACCATGCAGGAAGAATGCGGTGGACGAATAACTGAAAGACAGCCAGTTTCAGATCACTCATTTTGGAAGAATAAGAACAAATGATCTTGAATCTCAGTGGATCAGTGTTAAGGCCACCAGGTTATATTCACTCTGAGTTGTTAATTGGTGTTTACTAGAAACTGTTGCATGCAGAAGGAATGCCTTGTCCGCAGGCAGGAGAATTTGATCTGAGCAGTAAGTACCAGAAATAATGCTGCTAGTACTTCTGAAAATTTGGATGGAAATGTCTTAACGCTGCCTGACCTCCCCATGTGTGGAATTCTCTTCTAATTCTCATCTTGATGGATAAACTCCTGTTTGTTGTAAAACTAAGTAAAAGGCACAAATAAGGGAAACTTGGTGTTTTGTATGTAATCTGTAGGCATTGCCTATCAACATACAAGTTGGCTTAAAACCTACAGTTAAGATAGAAGACTGAGCTGTTTTTATGTCTGCTGTTAGATGGAAGTAAAGCTATATGGATATATAAAACCAAATTGCAAACTTGGCCATTGATAGTCAGTAAACTAATATGCTTTTCAAGTGGGAAGTGAGGGAGTTGGAGTGGGAGAGTAAGGGACACAACACAAAAACTGTGTCCAGTAACATGAAGAGATTTCTTAGCTGTGATAAGAACAAAAGAGAAACTGACAATAATTTTAGCTCATTATGTGATGCTAGTGGTTGAATTTTCAGTAATTTTCTGATCTGCTTCTGGGCAGCAGGGGGGAGGAAAGGACGCAGAAGGAGAATTGATGTATTTGTATCGTCTGGTGTGATTTTCTCCACTCAAACAGTTAGAAATGAAGGTAAACATTAGCTTAATAGATGTAATCTCTTACTTTTTTAATTAGCAGAGCTGCTTTTCATGTAGGAGTCCTGAGAGTTTATTGATGAACCTTCTTGATCATTGATGTGGCTTTTCTTCGGTAAGCCTTTAAAAAGGGTTCATACCAGATTTTTATAATCCTTCCTTTAATTTTCAAATAGTCAATCAAGGCCAATTGCATTTGTAAGAATTACGTTGCTGATGTTATGTACTACTATTTTGTGAGGCCCTTGAGTTTATATTCTAGAACATCGTGAGTTTTAAATTTGGACAGTACCTCCCCCCAGGAGGATGATGAACAAGCGTGTTCAGCTCTGAAAGGATCAGGTGCTTGCTGTGTGTGATTTAAGGCTTTTATAAGTGGGGGAAAAAAGGTGCCCATCGTATTTGTACAAAAGTTGTAAGAATTGTAAGCAGTGCAAGTTACCAATGCTGAGTTATGTGAATTGATTGGTAATTCGAGCACAAGCAAATTGCATGTTTTAAAGGTAGGTTGTAGAATAAAGATTTCCAGGATGAGGGGCCTGTTAACTCCGAAAAATCACTTGGAGTAGTTGATGTGCTTATTTACCTCAGCATAAAATTGCAGAACATCACTTTGGAATAAAAAACAATAGTACAGGTACTTGGAAGTTTTATGCAAGGGAGTAATGGGAATGACGGTGTGACTGCTGCTGAACCACTACGTCCAAGCCTGGTGTCCGTGATTCTAGGGTGAAGAAGTGCTAGAGGGGCCATAGGAATGGCCATGCTGTTTCAGACCAGGGCCCGTTTAGTGCAGCATTTGTTCTCCCACAAAGGCCACACCTGGATGTCTGGGGAAGATTAAGAACACAGTGAATTTTGTAAAATTATCCGCACTAATGTTCTCCTGTCCTTCGATGATTTTCAGCTGTTGGGGATCTTCTGAGCTGCTTGCAGTTTGTGCGTTTAGAGAATGTTCTTCCATATGCTTACCTTGTCTCTCCCTGGGCCCATGCAGGTTTCTACGATATCTTTTGGTAAAGAGTGCACAGGTTTGTTACCATTTGCATGAAGAGCAGTCTTGCTTCTGCTGGCTTTGTTTGGTGGCCACTGGTTCTTGTAGAAGAAACTGAACAGTCAACCCCTACTCACCATCTCCAAGCCTTCTATGATTTTTTTTTGTACTCTTCTCTTTATAAAATACCCCCCTTCCATCATTTCCAGGCTGAAGCACTTCGGCATTCCTTACGTGTAATCTGTTTTTGTGGCTTTCCTTGTCCTTGTTATCCTTCTCTGAACCTCCAGGACAAAGGATGCTGGGACAGGGGATGTTTTTGCTCTTACCTCAGATTCTCTGACTTGATTTACTGTGAGCTCTGTTTAGTACAGCTCAGGGAGGAAGCAAATTTTGGGGGACTAGAGGGAGTTGTGAGAGACTCCTTCAGTTATAACTGTTCTTGAGGGGAGAAAAACCCAGAGCCTTATCCTAAATTACTTGTGTAAGTAATTGAAATATCATAGCAAAGGGTTTTGTCAGGCTGAGCAGGCTAGGAGATGGAGAGAAACAAGTGGAGATTAGAAATCAGGGATACCTTTTTATCAGTAATTACTGAGGCATAAAATTAAAAAGTGTTGCAGTGGAATTACTGTCACTGGGGAATAAATACCAGGATTTCATATTTTCATTTCATATAACATTTTCATAAAAGTTACATTCTACTGTAGCAGCTACTCAAGATTTAAGACAGTGACTTCTTGTGATCTATTCTGCAAAGGTCAGACTAGGGAATGACACAACTGGTGTTTGATCAGCTAAAACTGATCTCACTGCTGAAAGAACCAGGTATGTTTCCAAGGGCTGTCTGTTTTCCCAGGGCCTGAATTTTCAGGAAGAGTGAGCACTTACATTCTTAATTATATTTAAATGCAGATGCACTTAACATCTCTGAAAAGCGAGCCCTGAGGAAGGCAGGAAAGCTGTGGAGCAATTGGTCATATAGCACAAGGCGAGGCTGTGGCAGGTGTACGTGTGCAGGAGGGGAAAGGAAAGTGTCGGGAGAGTTAATGAAGAGAGTTGTCATATTTCTGCCGGGGATAATGAAGGGAAAAAGGTCTGCGTGGTTAGCAAGTTCTTCACTTCCAGGATCCACTGGCTCATCATGTTTGGGGTAGTTTGAACTTTCCCAGGTCTTGCCAACTGCCTGTTGGGTCTTGTGCTTGCTGAGCGTGGGTGCCCTGTGAAGTTACTCGGAGTGCCTCAGGGGATGTGCAGCTCGTTGGAGGCAATTTTGGTAGCTATCTTGTCCTGGTGGAAAGGGTTGGACTCTCTTACAGGTTTTTCTCTTCAACGTTTCCTGGGAGGGCTGTCGACCAGGCAGACTGGATCCTTTGCCTCTTCCCCCACCCAGGTTTCCAGGACCCGCGCCCTTGGTGCCTGCGGAGCAGTTTTCTGCAGTACCCAGGTATATCAGTGCCATAGTCTCTCTCCCCTGTGCAGTGACTCCCTGTAGCTCTCTGAGGATCTCTGCCCACGGGGAAGAGGCAGAATATTCTCTTTATAGTTTCAGACATGAACTTTACATTGGTAAGATTTTTACCTCTTTAAGGCAGGAATTTTCATAAGCCAAGTACATAAGGAGCACGAGATAGTGCATTTGAAATCATATTGCAAATCTTTTGGTCTCCAAGCAGAGATGTGAGGGAGTCATTCTCAGGGAGTCTGTGTAACTCAAGCCTGGTATCCTCAAGGCACACTTTAATTTCTCTTCTTCAACAAGTTCCCATATTGTGCTTGAAATACACTGTTGGAAGTTAACCTAAATGCTCTGAAAAGCAGAACTCCTTTAGCCTGCATTTAAATATAATCATACAAAGTTAAGCCAGATCTTTTTTATTTTGTTACACTTTCGCTCCCAGTTTTCCACACTGATGTTTCCTCATGTCTTGTCAGTCTGTCATGATGTCTGTGAAGATGCGACTTGTCAGCTCACACTTGGGATCAGTACTGTGTATAAACTGAGTTGCTCTTTTCTATGGCTCCTGAGGATCTGTGTGATGAAGTGCTGGCAGTCAGCATCACATCAGATGCTGATATCATCTCCATACATGAAAATAGGGCATGTCCCCCATATGTTTAGAGTCTTTGTGATTTTCGTCTATGTCTTTAACCTATGACCTTGTAATCACCAACCAATAGACAAGGCAGTACAGCATGTTAATTTGAAGAGATGTTGCCCTGGTCGACTTACAAGGCATAGCCTTCCCAGGCAAGCTGCTGTGTGTTCAAGCAGCAAAATGAATGAAGGAAAACAGCATGTGTAGTGTTAACCATTTTCTAAAATGCGCATGTCTTCTTTTGTGATGCCTAAGTATTACTTCTCTCAGACCTGCTCCCCTGACAGGTTGATTTTCCTCACTCTGTATTGTCTTTGAGTCCCTGATGTAGTGGATAGTCAGAAATTTTATGGTGGTACTTTTGTGATAGATGTATTTACGTACTGACACTTACCTGAATGGGATTCACAGGTAGTGCTGTCTGTCAGACCACAGAAAGACCAGTGGGCAGCTTCTCGTCCACCCATCTCCAAAGTGCTCCTGAATCTACTTACACCCAAAGCAAGTAAAAATTCACTGAACCTTCGCTTTCTGTATCCCCTCATCTCTTGAAATAATCACCAACCCTTTTAACCTCCACCTTTGTATGAGAAACCTGGAACTAGCTCTGATTGTCACCATATCCCTCCCACGGTACGCTTTCATAAACAGTTTGAGCCAGTCTAAAGTGTCCACGCTGCTGCTAAAAGAGGATGTATGCGCTGCCCGTCCTCCTCCTGAGCCCAGCTGGGTGGTTCCAGTCCTGGCCTTCAGCTGTCACCAGCCCAGAGAGTCAGGAGCTGTTTTCCCTAGGCTGGCATCTAGCGACCTGGGCCAGTGCAGGGCTGGCGGCAGGAACACACGGAGGAAGGAGGTCGGTGGAATTTGCCCCTTTTGGCAGCAGCTTCATGGTGAGATGGTTTAAGCTGCTTGTGGGGCTGTGCCCAAATCCAGTACTGCTCCAGGGCGACTAATATTGGGTCTGTTTTCAGGGGGAGCTATACAGAGTCATGTGCATTAAGCCTTTGTTACTGTCAAGGTAAATTCACTGAAGAAATTAAAGTTAGATGTGTGAAAGTGTTGATTTTTAAGCATTGCTTAGTCTGAAAAGTGTATCTGGTGTTTTTTCCTCAAACAAACAAACAAACAACTAGAAAAACAAACAAAAAATCAACCAAACAAACAATGTACAGTTTAAATTACACGTTGGGGATTGTTAGTCTTTCTTAATGGAAGTCTTTGCTTTTTCTCATTCCCACCATTTTGTTTCTTAACCTGAATGAACTCCATCCAGCAGAGGCCTGAGAAAGGCAGTGTGAAAGCCTTCCTTCCTGTACCTGGATTTTCTTCAGTAACTGAAAACAGGATGTAGAATTTGCATAAGAATTGGGTTCCTGACCACACAGTTAGATGCCAAGTGTCTGAACAGCTCATCTGGGCAGTGATAGAAAATAAGAACAACCTTCTCTATCTGATCGAAGGATACATGTGGCTTTCTTCTTGCAGTTCCCAGTAACACAGCATGTTTCTGTAGTGTGTTCAAAGATTGACATACATCAGCTATGCTGAGTGGTTTGATCCATTTATGCAGTATACATCTGCAGGTGACCAACTTAGCCAGAAAAGCTCTTTCACATGCAGTGAATAATGAGGGAAAATGCTCTCCAAGGGAGCCCTTACCAGATACTTTATTACTGTCTTTATCAGACTGATAATGTAGAGTTTTTTCCCCTGATTTTAAAGAAAACCAGGGGAAGTCATTTGTTCTACTTTTTTCATGTAATTCACCTTCTGGGTTTTGGGGCGTAGCTGCCTTCTCTGCTAAGTCTGTGGTCGCTGTTGCAATGTGGTAAGACAGCTAAGACCCCACTGGCTGGTAAATGTGGCAAAGCGCAAAATTCATTTTGTCCTGCAGTTCCACCTGGCTTTATCAGTGCACCCAAGAGGGCCTTTCTTCCTACAAAAATAGACAAGGAGAGCAGGATATTTTAGAGGTAGATTGTCAAACACAGGGATCTTGGCGTAGATTGAATGGTCTTGAACTAGAAACTGGAAGAAGTGACGATAGATGGTATGAACAGCTTCTGATCTTGAGTCTCCACATTTCTTATATATGAGTAAAGCAGAGCTCTGGATGGGGAGGAGGTTTCTGGATGCTAAGTCTGTGAATTGTCTTATGCAAGTTGATATTTCTGTGGAAGGTTGACTTAACATTGTTTATTTGTATAATGCTAGTAGTGCTAGTAGGGAACTAGACCAGACTGTCGCCAAACAGTCTGGAGTATATAATAATGCAGTTTTGGGGTTCTTCTTGTGTGCATACCCAGCAAGTTGGTAGCAGCCCACGCTGAAGTTTCTGTTGCTGCATCTTTGCTTTGGCTGTTATTCGTACTTCTTAGGTTGAAGATAGCATGTGTACCTGCACGCTGTGTAATTACTTCCCCGATAGCTGTAGACCTCATGGATGGTAGCTATTTAGTCTGCCCTTAGGCAGTAGACATCCATTGCTTGCAGGCTGTCTTTTGTGTAGCTGATAAATGTGTTTCATAAACTTTTGCTCTGAAGGAGGATAAAGCACTTAGCTGAAGATGTGGTATTTGGCTGCTAACAACAGTTAATCTAAGGTGGTGTTGATGTGAATTAGGACTTTGGTCTGTCTTGTGGACAGCTCAGGTGAACATTGTGCTCCCAAGTCCATCTTATATAGGCTGTTGGAGGTTGGTGAAATAGCAGTGGGGAGAGACAGTTATTAGTGGTAGATGAAAAGTAGGTCAGGAAGAGTCCACGGTTTTGATGACACCACAAAGCAGTTATCCAGGGCGCGTAGGAACAAGCTCCTGTCACAGAAATGATGATCACTTCCTACTCTTTACAGGCATGTCAGTATTTCCCTGCAACTATCCAGGGCCAGAATAAATACATGGTTACAAATACTTCCACAGTAAGTATAGTTAGATCATGTGTGCAAAATGCAGGAGAGCACTTGCAAATATTTTCCCATCTGAAATTTTCTGTGGATTTCCTTTTGAATGTCACACTTAAAGTTTTGTGTAACAAGATCTCCTTTTGTTTCACCACTGTTTTGTCTATATGCAGGAGTGTGCAGAAGGAGACCTGGCTGTGGAGCGGAAGGCTAAAATTATCTCATGTGTCTTTGTATCCAGACAGCGTCAGTGGGAACTAAAGACAACCTTCAGAAAAAGAACTGCGATAACATATTTCAGATATAGGACTGATAGTGAAGGGAGAAAACAATTGTCCTTTTCTAAAGGAAAGAATAGAGTTAGGACCTGGATCTACCACCCAACTGCTTCAGCTGTGATGGGGCTGGTTTTTACAGATGCTCCTACCCTTCCTCATTCCCATCGCCTCATTCTCCCCCTGTCCCATCCCTCCCTCCCCTCTCTCATCATCAGTGCTGACACCAACTTGGTTAAATGCCACCCTGTCCTGGGAGGATTAGGCAGGTTGGGATGAGGTGAGAGTTAATACATTAGTGTAGGATGAGCAGAAACTAAAGCTAGGAAACTACTGTTTTAAAGCATAATCCAAAAAATTAAGCTCCCCAGAAGTGAGGAACTGAAAACTTGTTTTTTATATGATAATATGGATAGATCCAAATTGTACACTGTTGCATTTTGAAACAGTGTTGCCCAGGCTGAAACCTTGCATATGAATGCAATTCATGGTGAAAAGCACTCTATAAAATGTCTGAAAAGGTAATAGGAGCAAGATTAACTCTGCTGTTAGGACGTATAACTTATAATTCCATGATGCTTACATTATAGTGACCTATTTCTTAACTACTGGTCTCTACCCACAGAAGTATGTCTGTTTTCTGTCTGATACGAACAAGGTTATTGGTTCATCTGAATCCTTCCTGTGTCTTCAGACAGCACCTAGAGCGCACGCTAGGAACCCTCTGCCTTTGCTGGACACCCTCTGCACGTCCTCCCTGCTCACAGCACTGTGCATCCTCTCCTTTAAACTTCCTTTCTGACTGTACTGTTCAATATAAAGAGTCTTCTAGTTCTAGTCACTTCTCTTCAGTGCTTCTTCGTGGGTGCCCAGTGACACGCTGCTTCAGCAATACTCTTAAGTTTCAGTACATTTCAACTGCTGCCATATTGTTTTCCAGCTGACATTTAGAGCTAAAGGTCTGGGCTGTTGGCTGCATCTCACTGTTTCTTTACAATAATGTGTCAAATTTTCCTCTTGACCTCCCTCTGAAATTGAGTGGTGGGGTTTTTTTGGTTTGGGGTTGGTTTTGTTTTTCTTTTTCCCTTTTCTAAACCTCAGTGACCTTTTAAACTAGATCTTTCCTCCTCTTACTTTTCAAGCAGATCATCACAAAGGAAACTTAGAATGCAGTGGCGCACATCTTGCCATCTTAAACACAAGAGATGCATAGCTGCCTGGAGCTTGGCACTCTTGATGAGTGCTCATTCCCCCCGCGCTGTCCCAGCAGGGCTTGTGTCTCCTGCTCCGTGTCCACCTGGTTCAAGTGCCAGCAAAAAAGCGGCAGTGAAGCTGCCCTGGACAATGTCTCCTTGCAAGGCTCCTGGTGGGAGGAACCCTGCTGCAGGGAGGCCCTTCACCCTCGCTCAGCTGGAGGTCTTTCTGGATGTTCAGGCACCCCTGCATGTCCCATTGCCCAAAAATACCTCATTGCCCGAGTAGGGGTGCTGTCTGTCCTCTAGCCCTGTGCACGGCTGCAGGGGAAGGATGGCAACAGGTCCTTTCTTGCTTTGGCTGTGGTGGGAAAGGGTTGCTTTGCATTTCAGTGCAGCATGTTCAGGTGGTAATAAACTGTTAAACATGTAACGTAGCATCGCTTTGTGCCTCTGCAAAGGAACTAAAGCCGCATTTTGGGGAGGAAGGAGTAAAAAAAAGAGGGAATTTAAGTTCCTTGAAAATATTTGCAGTTTTTTATGTAGAAGCTGCAGTATATGAATATTGCATGAATATCAATAGCCAAATTCTTATTTAAATCTGCCTTAAAATACCTTCTCCATTTATAACAGAAGGAGTTACTACCTTTTTTATATCAGTTCTTTGAACTGCTTGTCATTTTTGTTGGGGCCCTGTATTTTTTGGTGATCTCCTTATTCCTTTGAAAGACTTGCTTGGAAAATAACTAGTGGAGAATCACAATCAATATTTATTGAGAACAGAGAAAAGTTGTTCAAGGCATAGATATTTCAGAGTCCTGTGCCTGGATTTGTGTTGATCAGGGAATTGCTATTCTCCTATGGCAGGAGAAGTTTCACTGATGAAGGGGCATGTGTGGTCGTGATGGGTAACAGCTGCCTTTTTGTTTCAAGTGACTTAAGCAGTAGAGAAGGAGGGGAAGCCAAATGATAATATGATTCAATAGAGGAAAATATGCAGAAGTAAAGGTGAGGGCTTGGAAGGAGGCTGTGGGAAAAGTGGGAAGCAGAACAGAAAAACAAACGCCTGAGATGGTGGGATGTTGTGGGGTTTTTTTTTTAGTTTTGTTTCTTTTTCTTCTCCTCTTAACATGGTAGCACTCCGCTACCCAATCTGGGCAGGGAGTGTTTCTGTCTACCTTGCTGCCATTTCCTCAGGGAGGTAGGTCTGCTCAGGTGGCCAAAAAACCTTTTGATGGGTGTGCACCCCAGCAGCTGCAGATGGCTAGAGGAGGGAATGGGGCTGGGAAAATGTCTCTTTCTAGAAGGCTGCTGCAGCCTCTGGTAAGTACTGGAATGTCAGAGTGGGTGGAGGGTGTCCCAAAACAGGGGTCTGGCCTCTGCGGTGGTGGGGTTCACCCACGCTTGACAGGAGTTGAAAGAAAGACTTTTTATTTAAATGTAATCATTTTGATGTGAACGCTGTTCAGTTTACTTTGAGAGCCATGAGAAGAGCCAGAAAGGTGCTTGTGGAGATGCGATTAAATCATCCTGTACATAACAGCATTGCTGAAAGTTATTAAAATGTCAGTCTAGAAAGTAGAAATGGAAAAAATTGTTCAGATAAACTGGTTTGTCTTCCTCCTTCCTCCTCTACCAGCCCAAGCAGGACTTTCATATTCTTGAGGTCTCAGCATCTCTCTAGAATGACTTAAGTGATACTCATTGTACTCAATCTCTGTCAAGATAGTTGGTATCAGGCCTCATTCTCTGATAAGGGAACTACCCCAGGAAGCCTTATTTGCTTAATTTCTTATCAGTACTCTGATAAGGTTACTCCAAGTGATAACTGTTCTCCCCTGAATTTATTGCATTTCAGATTCTTGTAAGCTGCCTTCAGGTTTTCACTTCTTGGTCCTAGTGCTTGGCTAGACTGTAGTAATATAGTTTTATTTCTTCTAACAAGTCTGTCATAGAGATGTAGGACTGGAATTTCCTAAACCAGCAGTGACGTACTCAGTGATGTGGAAAAATATGACTAGTATCTTACAGTTTTAAGGGAACCCTCATTATGTCGTTGCAGAAATGAATGGGTTTTTTGCATCTTAAAATCTGCATTTGGTTCTCCTTCCTCCATCACAAAAAAGATATAGTAGGAGAAGAAAAACTAATGAGAAGGACAGCCTGTGTGATCAGAGAAATAGGAAGGAGTCTAAAGTATGCTAGTATTAGTCAATCTGAAAAAGTGAAATAAGTAAGAGAAGATGTTGGAAATCTGTGACATTGTGAATGGTATGGATGTTGGAAATCTGTGACATTGTGAATGGTATGCAGAAGCTGAATAAGGACTATTTATTTGTTCACCCTTAAAATAACATTAATTAGGATGCTCAATGAAATTAATTGAAATTAACTGAGTATAAAGTACAAGAAAGGAAGCACTACTTTATGTAGCACATCATGGTACTGTGGGGTTCATTGGCATAGGACCAGCGTGGAGGTCTTGAAGGGACTGGGCAGTTTAGTGGATGCTGCTCTTCTACCCTGGGAAATCCATGATTTCTAGAAGCCAAGGGGGCTAGTCAGGGAAAAGATTTCTCTATTTACATGCCATCTAAGTGTTTGGTAAGACAGAGATTAATGAGTAAAATGGACTTTTGGTCCAAGTATGCCATTACCTCTATTCTCTCAGGCTACTGAGTTTGTTTACCTGCTGTGGGAAGTGGTCAGTCCTTTGGCCCCTTGTTTACTTCAGCATTACTGCTAGCATTACCAGACATCAGCCTGATGGCTCAGGAACTGTCAGGCAGGTTCAGCTGTCACTGCCAGCACTGCAAAACCTCACGCTGATTTTGGCTGGTGGCAGGTTAGTCTGGAACATTGGTGGGGATGGTATTGTCTTGCAGTGGCATGTGGTATGTCAGTGTGAGCAGCCTGGGATTCTGTTGATGCTTCTTGACCTATTCTATCTACTTATACAGCTATTTACATAGTTGCAGAGGTGTAATTCTCCTATCGTGTGTCAAGGTCTTTTGGATGATAAACTGATTGACCTCTTTGTCATACTCCTTCAATAGTTGCTTTCCAAATTATTCCTAGGTAACTCTTTTTTGTAAGGTTTCCCTTAGCATTGCAAAATGAAATATGAACAGTCTGCTAGGAAACTGAGTTAGGTATAAATATATCAATAAGGACAGAAAAATTCCTATTTTAAACCTATCTGTTTTCAGTAGGCCTGTATTTTCTTGCCTGTTCTCACTTGGCATTCTTCTTCTCATTGCTTATTAATTTTACTATTTTTATATAATTCTTACTTTACATGTTTCCTGAAATCACAGAGAGGTTCAGTCCGCCCACTCTGCCCTTTTCCTAAAAATGCAGTGTGATCAAATTTGCATTAACACCTAGTCAGTTCTCATGGCTGTACAATCCCATCTTCAGTGTATGTGCAGTGCAGGAAAACTTGGGAGGCAGAACCGTGAGTTACTTCACCACTAAGCAAATGTCCAAGTTCAAAAAGTAGCCAGTGGCATTTATTTTAAAGCCTGTGGAGAGGTGCAGCTCTTCCATCTAGTTCTGTCTGAAAGAAGTGTGGTTACCGAGGACTCCATCATGCCTGCACGTGCTCTGGGTGCCCTTGGGACTACTACTAGAGCTAACTGCCGCCAGATCATGTCAGAAAATGTTTGGCTTCCTGAAGGAAAAATGAGAGAGAATAAGGGAACTGGGGAAATAGTATATTGTGGTGTTTTGTTTGCTTTGCCAGGCTTTCCACCCCCTCCGCTGTAACCATTCATGTAGAGCATAATCTGTGACCTTGGCCTCGCTACGTGTACAGTAAGTGGGGTTAGCAGTACCTGTTACATTTAATGGATTTATTGGAATTTTTTCCTCTGAAGGTCGGAATTTTTTAATTTATGATTTTAAATCTGTATATGCACAATTAAAAACGTGGACTAGTTAAGACTTTCCACTATTCAAAGTGATACGATGTGGTTTGGAATTGCCAAAGCCTGCCAAGTAGTTATGCTCAGTGTAAGGACAGTGTCCAGAACCCCTTGCTGGTGGGATTTAAAAAAAAAAGGGGGGGGGGGGGGGGTGGCAGGGCAGAAAAGAAAAAACTATCCAAACAAGAAGTGTCAGAATTTGGTTTCAGAAGACAGGTAGGTTCACAGACTGTGACTGCTTTTAGCCTTTAGCTAAACAGGCTATATAACATATATTCTTGCACATAGATGTGAAAGAAAAGCAAGTTGTCTAATTGTTGGGCTTATTTAGGATTTATTAACCTTTATTGGCAAAAGAAGGACCATTTTATGTTTAGTCTAAACGTGGCTTGTCTTCTGAACTTTTTCTCTTCTACTTGTCTGTACAGTTTTGGGTTTTCAACTATGTGTGAGTATCTAACTCGCTCTTTTGTATTGCACCACGGTGTGTTGGGGACCCTACTAAACACACAGACCCACGTTCCTGTCGGCCAAGAACTAGAGCGTATTTCAGGTTATAACTTTTCACTGGATAGTATTTTTTAATCTCCAAACTTTGCAGCCTATGCAATTAGGAGGACCTGAAAAATACAGTGTATTTCACAAGGGAGGCGGGGAGAGAGATGAGGGAGAGAAGAACATCCCCTCCCAGGTAGGAAGCTGTAGAGGAGAAAGTTGTCCATACTGCTAGAGTATTTTGTGGTCGTCTTGTGCCACAGCGGCATGGCGGTTGCTGTCCTGGTCAGCTCTCAGTCACCATCCCACCTTCCAAAGACAAAGCTTTGGAACAAAAATGTTTAGCTAATACCAAACATCATAAGCCTTGCAGAGAACCTGCTTTTATTGCATATTGTTATTTCTCACATACACACACAGACTTAACTGTTTCACATTCAGCAGGTACAAAATCTTTCTCTCTCTCTCTGTACATCCCTCTGGGCTACTTCATTTTTATTGCCCCCACCCACACCAAGGTCTTACCAATGCATGTCTAGTTAGTATGAAATAGTTGTTCTTAACTGTTTCCTGATTTGTGTGCTGTTTCAGAGCTAAGCAGGAATTAATACATCTGAAAACCTAGCTACTTTTTCCAGCTAGACCAAATGATTTACTAGAAGATGAAGCCTACCTATAAACCTTTCTTGTCTCTCTCCAGTGATAGGTCTCAGGCAGCTTAGGTAGTTTGCCTGCATGGGTATGATACATAGATATAGTTATCCTGGAGTAGCTGAAGTGGCATCTCCCGAGTAGCGCAAAATAGCGTGAACTTGTTAGTTGAGGGAGTTTCTTCAGGCAGGATTGTGTCCATATCGGCAGCTGTACATAAATAATGGATTAAGGAAACATCCAGTATTTGCCGCTCCTTTGTCTGTCGTAATGGCATTGTGTTTCTGATGGTTTAATACTGTGCCCTGCTAACGTTGTCATTACCTGTTTTTCCATCCTTCACCATAGACTACTTTGACTTTGATCTGAGGAAGATGGTGTGACAATGGGGGAAATATAACTGGTCAGAAAAAGGCAGCAAGAATGCTAATTTTAAAAGTGGTACTGTGCGTCTCCAGTCTCGGAGATGAAATGTCTAAGTGATGCTCTGTTCCAAAATGCTAACGGGGAAAAGCCAGCACCTTCCTGATCTTCTCTTCCTACTTCTGCCCTTCATGCCACGTGTACTATCCACATCCACTTAAATTGTGTGTGTTTAGTCCCTGTATGCTTTCCACCTCTACTGCCCTGTGGGAAGAACGCCTTTGCTGTCTGTCGTGTCACTCACCATGGCACTTCTCACGACTGCATCCCTGGCAGGTAGTGGCTGAGGTGCGCCGGCATAACGCCCGGGTGTATCTGCAGGGCTCTCGTGAGTCTCTCTTGACTGAAGGAGACGGTCTCTGACCGTGTAGCCTCTGGAAGACACCGAGGCAGCCCCCAGCATTAATCTCGCTGTGGAAACGGGCGGGCAGAAGGCTCAGGTGCAGCATGCTTGTGGGCCCCTCCTTTCTTCTTGTGTACATTACAGTGGGGCAGGCGAGTCCTCGCCCTTCTTTTTACTACCTGCCTCTGGCTCTCTGGAAATAGCAAAGGCTGCAGCAAAGCCTGAATGCGAGCCAGAAGCCCTGCGCTGCCATTCCCCGTCCTTTCCTCCCCGATCTCCTTCCGGAGCTGCCGGCTTGGGCTGCGGGATCGCTCCCCCCAGGAGGGCAGCGTCTCCAGGCTCCTGGCCCCGGCTGCTGGTTTTGCTGGGCCCAGCCCTGCCTCGCCATCTCGCCTCTCCCCATCTCAGCTGGGCTGCAGCACCCTGACGGAGGCAGCAGGACTTTTCCGAGGGGCCGGGGCCGAGCAGGCTGGACAAGCGGGACAACCATGCACGGCCTCTCCGTGTCCCGGCCCCGCTCGTGGAGCTGGGGTTGCGTGTCACCCTCGCCTCCGCCAGGTACGTGGGTGCGGGGGGTGAGCCTCGTGGGGCTGGGGCTGGCTGGGCAGCTGGCGTCCGCCTCGATCCTTGGCTTCCCTCACCCTCTGCTGTGGTAGGAACTGGAAATAGCTACCCTGCTCACACTGCTGAGAGCTCACCCGTGCCTTTCGGGTCCTGCAAGGGTTTCTGCAAGTGCAATGAGTTTTGCGTACTGCAGCTGACGGAAAATGTCTTCTGAACAAGCTTTTATGCTTTCTGATGCTTGACTGTGTACCGTATGTGTGCGTGTTGCAGAACTCTTGCCATGCTTTTACCCTCAGAGTTTAAAATTTGACGTACTGGTGGTGAAGTGGTGGTTAACCAGTATTTGTTGTGGTCGGACCGATGCAGTAGCAGCACATGCATTCATCTGCTGGTTTCTACCTCAGCCTTGACAGCAGCTCATCACACAAAGTGCTTGTATCTGACAGGTGAATGCATAGGAATCACAGAGAAAAACATGGGAGCAGTTCTGAGTTGATATGGTATCGTGTATACGTTACTCTTGCGGAGTTCCTGAATGATTACTAAACCTGCTGTACTTGATGAAGTTTTGCTTGCCTTGCAATGCAATTTTAAGGCCTAACAGATATTTTTGATGTGTTCTGTTGTTCCTGTTCACAGCTGCGATTTGCACATCCTGTAGATCCCTTTCAAAACATGTTGATAGGTGAACATCTTGAAAGTCAATTACTTGAATAATTTTTTTTTTCTCTTTAGATGACAATCAAAACAAAAGCAATGAAAAGAAAGAGAAAAAAATGGTTTCTCAGAAACCCCATGGTACCATAGAATATACTGTAAGTATTGCTGTGTGGTTTCTTCCTGTCTGCTTTTTGAAAGTGGAGTTGTTGAGGCCGACAGGGAGCCAGTGGCACAAAGCTCAAAGCACTAAGTGAATGCTGGCTGCAGTTTGTACTTATCTCAATAAGGATTGCTCCAAATATCGTTGTATGGGGAGAGCTAGGCTCACATCCTGAGCCACTGTTCAACCCAGGTCTTCTGCCTCTTCTCACAGCTGACAGTTCTATTTTTACTTCTCCACTGTGGCTCTTTAGTAGAGAATCGGTTTTGTTATTCTGAAAAATACTTCTATTCCACAGCATTGCTTAGGTCATCAAGTGGTTGGCCTATGCTCGGTCTCAAGATGATGTGAGACCCCTTTCTCTAAGCTGGAGCAGGGCAGCAGTGTGCTGCCGCGGCAGCTTAGAGGACTAGTTCTGCCCAAAAAGTCTTTGTGTGAGCCAGCCAGGTCCCTGAACGGGGGCTGCACCCCTGTCTCTGTCATGCAGAGCGACTGTGGAAGGCGAGCGTCCCAGCTGGGAACTGCACAAATGCCTGATGTGCTGTGACTGCTGAAAGTGTAATGAACCTTTCCAGTGTGTGTCCTTTCCCCAGTTGCCAGACCAGTTCGAAATAAGGTGGTGCTGCTTTAAAGTTTTGTGAGAAAAGGAGAGGGACATCTGTAACACCTCTCCATTTTATCTACTGTATAGTATGAGAGAATATTTTTTTCTTTTTATTGATACTGGCTCATCATGTAAGCTATTAAACAGAGGGTGTGTTGAGATCATCAGATTTACTCTCTGCAAACAGTCTGTTAGATGGTTTTAGTTCAGCTAGTGTGCTGAATGTGTTCACTATGGTATCTTAAGCTTCAACTCTTTCTTCAGGCTGGAAATCAGGACACCATAAACAGCATAGCATTAAAGTTTAACATCACCCCAAACAAGCTTGTGGAGCTCAATAAGCTTTTCACGCAGACGATTGTGCCAGGCCAGGTAAATATTTTATGTTTTTTTAATACCTGAAACCTGATTATTTGCTTACTTTCACATATCTTTTAGGTACTTGGGTACAAGGATAATGGACAGTAATTTAAATGCCTCAAAGGGGAACTCACTAGATCGTTACCTGGAGTGCAGGGGGGAGCTTTGTAATTGCCATATCTGACTCTTGTTATTCATTTACTGGCACTAAAGCTTAAAGATGACTGGGAAGCTCAAGAGGGTAATGTAGCTGTTGCAAGAGAGTTAAGTTCTTGGGAAGCCTAGATAAATGCTATAAATAATACATTAAAGCGTTAGAGAGTTAGATACAGTAATTGAAATGGCTCTTTGCCGTTATGTTGGGGATGAGTCAGTCTTCTGCAAGATGAGAAATAAATGGAGATAGACTGTTCTGGGGAGAGTCAAGTAATGGAAATGCAAATGTGAAGGCTAACACCTGGTTCATGAAGAGCAGATCTCTACTTCTGCTTCACAGACATTAAGAGATTGAAGTGTCCTGATCTGCACATGGGGAAACTGAGGCACAAAGAGATGGCGTGACTTGCCTAAGAATACCCAGCAGACAAAAGCTGGGATAAGGAAAATGGTTTTATTTTTCTGAACATTTTTAGTTTAAAACTAAACTGTGAACTTTTTTTTAACTATAGAAGTATCTATCTTTGCTCTGACACTTGCAACAAATGACTCTGGTTTTATTGGGGTGGAGGTCCAAAGCTGTACTGCAATTTTAATACTGCTGTACTAAAAGTCTGGGACGTTCACTGTGAGGGAATGTGAAAATTCAAACAGAGCATTTTATTTTTATATACACTTGTATTTGTGTAAGTTGTTCTTTTTTCTTTTAAATGTAGTACATGATGCTAAAATGCTGGTTCATATAAAGAATATTTTCTTAAATTTGGAGAGGCAAGTATGTTTTTGGAAACAGACAGCCTATAGTGGAGTGTTATAAACTTCTAGCGCAAAAAATCCCCCATCTTCAGCAGTGGCCTTCTTTTTGGGCCAGAGTTTCCTATTAGAAGTTAATGACTATTAATAGTCATTTTACAGTTACTTTTTCTGTAGTTGTGATAGTCGCACAACAACCTGGGATTGTAAATTTGGGGGGGGGGGAAAAAGGAGGTTCTCATTCTATGGAAAATGTTTTATTTTCTTGCCTGTGCTGCAAAACAAAATGTAGAGGTAGATCCTGTGATTAATTAGACCTGCACGTGCCCCACCATCACCACCTATGAAGAAAGACTCTAGAATAAGTAGTTGTTAAGGAGTGCATTGCAATCACGAGTGATCCATATTGGGTTGTCTTTCTAGTAGAACATAGTATTTATAGTGAATTACTTTTTAAAGCTTGTGTCTCACTGTTTTGACATACATGTTTGTATTTAGATTCTCTTTGTGCCAGAGACAAGTGCTGCAAGGCTGTCGTCTTTCAGTCCTGGTGGTCCCGTTTCTCCTTCATCATCAGATGCTGAATATGATAAACTCCCTGTAAGTCAAACATTGGTTCACTCTTCACAAAATAATTTCTGATTCTGAAGCTGAGATTCAAGGCTGTGTAAATAACAGGGTTTTGAGGTGACAGTTCAGACCTTGTGTGTAGTGTATTGAGTAACATTAATTTGCTGTACTACAAAATTTACCATCTCTTTAAAATATTCCAAATTAAGGGAATTCTGTCTGAGCGTAGAAACCAAGTACAAGTTCTGTTGGGCCCAGAGTCCATCAAAACAGTTGAAAATGGTATAGTGTATAGTTTTTAAAGAGCAGAAAGTTAAATATGAAGAATTATTTAGTGTTTCACCCTGGAGATTTCTATGCTGCTCTGCAGTCCAGAGCCTTGATCCTGCATTGGGATCCTTGAGCACGGAGGCTGTTAATTTAGTCTGAGCAGTCAGTTTCTTTTTAGTTAAGCATATTATGGTGGTACCCGTATATAGACTTGTCTTATATAGACGAGGTTGAGGGATTTAATCTTTGTGAAAGGCCTTGGAATAGCTGATCTTTCATCTTCCATAGAAGGGTGATTGGCCATGATGATTTTACATAGTAGTTTTAGGCAGTTTAGCTGTCCACCTGCTGATGTTAAAGCAATTAGACATTTCAAATTTCAAAAGGAAAGTGGAGAGAAGCCTGGAGTGAATAACTGTGTTTAACCTTAGTTTTATGCCTGTGTGCCACCTGCATGGGGAATCACACCAGTGCGCTGTGTGCAGAGGTCTTCAGTGTAGGTGAGGTGGCAGTACTGGCCCTTTCTTAATGAGAGTACCTCATTAGGTAGGAGAGCTGGCTTGCCTTGGCATTTTTTAATTTCTTGCCTATTATTTGTATGGAGGTTTATTGTAATGTTACGAGGTTTTTCTTCCATACAGGATACTGCAAGAAGTGTACATACATACATACATGACCACCACTTTTCCTCCTTAAGCAAAAGGAAAATAGTTGGTCAAGCCTGGCCTTTTAGTTGCCCAAAATCTAAAAGTATATGATTCTGGTGCTGTTGCTCTGCACTGAACTTTTTCTTTTTTAAGGATGCTGATTTGGCAAGAAAGGCCTTCAAACCGGTTGAGAGAGTCCTGTCTTCTACTTCAGAAGAGGATGAGCCTGTGGTTGTTAAATTTTTAAAAATGAATTGTCGTTACTTCACAGATGGTAAGGTAGGTGAAACCTGGCTTTTGGGCATTGTTTGAGATTCTTTAAAAGTAAAATCTGTTTAGCTAAGTGAGAGATGAATACTGAGGGAGTCAAACATGCTCCATGTTTGTGAAGAACATAAATGTTATGGTGGCTTTATCTATCACTGCTGTGTTTATTGGTACCATGGTAATACGCTGTATCATTTTGTTCTTTCAATTGTTTAATGTTATGATAATTGCTTTATGAAAGAATAGCTCTTCTACCCATCTTCATTCCCTTACCATGTCATACCAGAACTATCTATTTAAGAGTGTATTGCTAGATACACAGAGAAAACTGCACTTTAAAGACGTGTCAAGATTAGTTGTCCAGTTCCATCAAATTGTGCAACAGCTTTATAAAACGAGCACATGCCTATCTATTTCATTTATGACTTTAAGCTAAATTTTAACTGTTTCCAAAGCAGTGTTTCCAAATATGTCCATCTTGCTTCTGCACTTGCTAATGAATGTCATGCAAACCCTAATAAAAAGATAAATATTGCATGATACAACCTTTTTTTTTCTTTCTTCTTGCAAGTATTCTTCTAACATATGTGTTCCCACTGGGACTGCAACCCTAAATTTTACAGCAGCTGGTTTAGAAGTGAAGGCACAAAGCTTGGGCAGTATTTTAACCCTCCTCTTCTCAAGGTTGCAAGACACTGTCGTCTTGGACTGTCTAATTTATCTGCTCTTGTTGACTGGTTTCAGTTAAATGTCTGCATGTTTGGATTTTCAAGTTCTCTGGAATTTATAGCACTGGAGATGCTAACCATTGTAGTTTAAACATATTTTTCCTTTAGTCCTGACTTTTGTAAGATGGATGTGTTTACAGCTACGGGTTTTGGCTTCTTTTCGCATCGAGTGGATGTAGACTGTATTTAACCACTCTGCAATTTTTCAGTCTGCTATTTTGTAGAAAGTAATAAAGGACTACTTGATGTCTCGCATGTAAATTAGGGCAATACTGTGGCTTTGTTATGTGGTGCTTGCTAGGTGCAGAGGATACAGATTGCCAATTTTATGGCTGCAGGACTAAAAAAGTAATTTGCAGTCAGAACAATCAAAAGGGGGATGGCTTCTTTGCCAGTGTAGCTAAAATCCCTTGTTGCCTTGCTTCCTGCAGTGGCTGGGTAGGAAGTACAGCCTACTGATATATTGCTCTTCTAGTTAACTAGAGTTACGTACCTGTGGGAGAAGCCTCTGCACTTGATTTTGATTTTTTTCATCCAAACACAAACCAGGCACGTGTACATCAGTCATACAGGAGAAACAAATGGGAAATACATACAGACTTTGCTTTCCAAAGGAGCAGGCACACATGCACTCACTCGCCAGTGCCAAGCCATCAGCTTGGCATCTCCCCGATTTGACAAAAAACAAACCAAGCTTGTGGTCCTTTACCTGCCTATTTGTTAGCCTTCCTTGGCTTGCCTTGCAGATGACCTTGGATAATTAATAGTACCTACAGTGTAGGTCATTCCTGTTGATCGGTGGCTCCTATTTGTCAGATGTCATGATTTACGCACAGCTTCTGAGTTGGTCTGGTGAATTTTGTGGCTTGTCTGGAAGAGAGGGTGCAGGAGCAAGACAATGGAAATCTCCTTTGTAAACCTTGAAAAATGTCAGTTGCCATGGGTTGGATGCTGAATAATGGCTGATGCATTATCGAATCCATGGCTAGAGCACGTTTTGAAGAATTAAATATGTCTTCTACAGCTGTGCAAAATCTGCTTGGATCAGTGGTAGAAGCTGCTTCTAGATCAAGGAGAAGCTGTTTCATATCAGGTCCCTATATAAAGAAGTTTTTTGCGTGTACCTCTGATAGACTATATCACGGGGACCTATAATCTAGCTTAGCATAGTAACCTTGACATTTCCATGAGTAAGACTGCCTTCAGGTGTGCTGGCTGCATATAAATTCATGTATCAAATGAAGGTGGCTGTATCTAGAATAAAATGGAACTTTTTTTTTTTTTTTTTTAAATCCACTACTCTGTTTTGTCTGAGGTTTGCTTGATTAACAATCTGCAGTTTTAGCTTGTAGCAGCCAGCACTGAGAGTTGAATAGTTTGGATGTTCTTCCTTATCAGCCAGGAACTTTGGTGTTACTAAGCCTTTTTTTAATTTGCTCTCCTTACAATGTCAGACTTGATGCAATTGGAAACCAAAATGTTTTGTTAGCAAACATTGCATGATGGGGTATAAAGAGGCTCAAGAGAGGGCTTTTTTTTTAGGATAGTTGCCTAAAATCCAATACCAAATGATAAGTGAATTACATGTGATCTTCTAACTCTTCCTTCTCCTATTTTAGGGTGTAGTTGGAGGAGTCATGATAGTAACTCCCAACAATATCATGTTTGACCCACATAAATCTGATCCTCTGGTAATTGAGAATGGCTGTGAAGAATATGGACTCATCTGCCCCATGGAGGAGGTTGTCTCAATAGCTCTCTACAATGACATCTCTCACATGAAGATTAAAGATGCATTGCCATCGTAAGGACTGCTCTTCCCTGAACTTATGTTTACAGATTTTCAGTAAGGGCCATGGAAAAAGAGGTGGGGGAATGGAGGGGAAGAGTTTTAATGCAGCAGAATAAAGCAAATCAGGGGAGGAAGGTGCCAGCAAAGGAGTGATTCACTTGTGTTGGTCTTCCGCTTTCTTTTCAGAACACCAGTGGCAGTAAAGAGAAATGGGTCGTGAATATGAGAACCAAAGTGCAAAGGAGACCAGTAAAAAACAGTAATTAAAAGCACTGGTGGCGTGCCATGGTTGGGCTCTTGCACTGAGCCATCTCTAGGGTTATTTCAGTGGAAGTGAAGAGGGTTAGATTTGGATCATTTGTTGTGTTACCAGGACTGTTCTGAGAGGAGTATTTAAAATTTATGAAGATAACAGCACCTTAACTGCCATCTTCAGGACTTACAGAAACACCAGTCTGTGGAATACTTCCACTTCAGAACCAGAAATGCATTGATAGTTATCATTTATAATACATAATAGACTTTCTGGGGTTTGCTGCTCTCATTTATGCATAGTCTAGGCACCGCTTACAGATTTGTTCTAAGCAAGGTTTTGTCCTTACAGGCAACACCTGTTGATCAGTGAAATTCATCTACTTGCCTCCATTTTCTCATTTCAAGAAAAACTTTCCAGATACTTGTTACACTCATTAGTAGAGTGTTTAGTAACTTCTTAGTAGCTTTTAAGTGATGAGAATCTCATATTCTCATTCACCTCAGACTTTTTAGCAGCGATGAAGAGCTCAAGTTGTATGCTGTTAGGTTTTTAAGAATTTTCCATTTTGAAATGTTTTATGATTGTCCTGCTTTAAAAAGAAATCTTTGGAGAAGTCTGCATTCAAACAGTACATTTGAGTAATGTAGAAAAAGAAAAGAAAAAAAACTCTAACTCTGTTGCCTGTTACTGTTTTGCAGTAAACATGTTCAAACAGGGTACGGCTTATCTCCGATTTGTTTTCTTCACAAAAATACATTTGTACTGACTAGGGAAGCACGGGTGGTTGTAGAGGTTGACTCATTGTCAGGTGCGGGAAATAACAATATTAATATGGTATGAATGAAATTCCAGCAGCTAAATACATGTCCTGTGGTTTTTTAGTTACTGAACTTCTGGTAACTTGCACATTGTTATTACATGTGTACCATTTCTTCACCCATGTGGCGTATTCTGCCAATGGTTTACTCATTTTATTTCCATATTATCCTTTCTGCATTTTTCTTCGTTTTCTTTAAAGTCGCTTATTTCCACTGATGTATGTTTATTTTGGAGAAAGTAATTTTTCATTGAGTTTCAGAGCTTAAGTTAAGTTGGTATATTATTTAGTTTTTCTTTTCCTTTTTTTTTTGTTTCCATTTTGCTTTTAACATCCTATGTACATCCATCATTTTCCTTGACAGTGACATACCAAAGGATCTTTGTCCTCTGTACAGGCCAGGAGAATGGGAAGACCTATCCTGTGAGAAAGATATCAATCCTTTCAGCAAATTCAAATCCCTTAGCAAGGAAAAGAGGCAGCAGAATGGGGATCCATCCATTGCTCTGGGTGCCAAACAGATAAAGCCTTCAGATGAGGAAAAGTCTGCTGATTTTGAAGTTCTTCAGTCATCTGAGAGTACAGGCTCAATCAAATCAAAGTTACTGGAATTTCCCAGCAACATCACTGCCACTGAACATTTGGAAAAGTTTGCTGTGGATCCATGTGCCAGAGAGCCTTCTGGGGAAAAAAATGCTTCAGATATCAAAACCAAAGAAAAATCCCTTTTGGGAGAAGGAGAGGATGACTTCATTGAGCTGGGAAAGACGTCATCTCCTATGGATAGAGGGTTGGACAGGAAAATCTCAGTAATGGAAGGCTTGCTGGCTGACCCCAGGGAGTTGGGGAGAACTAAGCAGCAGGTAACCAAACCCACTACAGAAGTCCAGGAGCACTTGACAGTTGATTCCTTGGAAAAAAAGGACAGTGTTGAACCTAAAGCTGACTTAGACTTAGAGCTGTGTGAAAAGCAAGATGTTATTCCAGAAGTAAACAAATGTGTCAGTTCCCCGACAGGTAAGGTGGAGACTGCATTGGACACTAAGAAAGAGCTAGAGAAAGATAAACTTATTGAATTTTACCTCAATAAAGATGGGAATGGGTCTCAGTCATCTGAAGACTTACACAAGGCTGAAATCCAGAAAGGTGAAAACAATAAAGCAATTGGCATAGACCTTACACTTAGCTGTTCAAAGTCCCAAGCTAATGAAGTCCATACAGTTAAAAGTATGGAGCTTGATTCCTGCTGTGTTGAAAGGAAAGCACCTTCATTAGAAATCAGCTCAGCAGCAGCAGAGGAAAAGGATCTGAAAGAGTCTGTGGACTCTTCATTAGTACCAGCCATAGACAAGACCTGTCAAGAAACACAGTTAGACAATCAATCAGAAATCAGACTGTGGCTGCTGCAGAAAATTCAAGTGCCAATTGAAGGTAGGTCTCTGGTTATCCTTGTTTCCTCTGAGACTTGGACAGCATTATGACGGTAACCTTTGAATTGATAGCCTTCTGCTCTAAATTCCCTCTTTCTATAATACCTGGTCTTTTTTTTTTTTTTTTTTTAATCTCGTATATTATATTTTTATATTATCTGCTATTTAGAAGAAAAAAAATACTTTCAAATTCCCTAAGCTTCTAGTTTGATAAGTAGCTTGTGTGCTCTTTCCATATTCAGTGATCACTGTTTGTATAATCTTCACCTCTGTTTACTGGCTTTAAGAAGGATAGTGAAATGTCATCCAGTTGCAGTATTGACAGGGACACTTCATGGCCTAGGAATTGTCACTCTGTGTTGGTAACTTTTGTTGCTTCAGTGAAGTCTGTCAGTGTATTTCTGATATTATCCAAAGTAGTAGTGCATTGCTGTAGAGGGAGGTACCAAAGTATACTTGACAGTATTTGCATCTGTCTCGTGTGTTTCGTGCTATGGAAACCCTTAAAGAAGTGATAAACAGGAATATATGTAGAGTCTTACTGACTGATCATGTTTGTCCTGATTGGTCTGATTGGGTTATCATAAATAAAATTCAGGCTGTTACTGGAAAGCATATAAGAAAATGAAATCTCAGTTTAGATAGCGTGTACACATATTACTACTTCTGCTACAGCCCAGTGCCTTTAAGCACTAGTCCATCCTGGAGCGCTGATGCTCCTCTCTTGGTAGTTTAATAAACCAGTGGACATACCCTTGATTCATATCAGGTGGTGGGGAATGACAAGAGTGGAAGTCTTTACTTTAAAAACAGTTGTTCTTAAAATGATTTTTCCTTTCTTTTGGAAGGGTTTATATCTCGCTAGTTGTATTTGGTGGTCATTCTCATTGGGAGAGAAAAAAAAAAAATAATGGCTGTATACATACTCCTAAAGTGAATGGGGCAACTTCAGTGTGATTGAGGCCATAGTTTAATAAGCAATTTTTTTGTCACACTAGCAGTTTAAGGAACTTTTACTGCTCTTACGCTTGACCCTGTCTTGTGCAGGCAGAAGGTGTTTGTATGGCTGTCTGTCAGAGTTGAGGAACTGATCGGGCTTTGTGTGTGTGTGTGTGTGTGTGTGCAGGGTTACCCTTTGACTGGATGGGTTTCCTGGACCCCGTCAGACGCTGTCCCCCGTCAAACGCTGTCCCCTTTATTTGCCTGCTTCATGTTGCAGTTTGCACCCACCCTGATCATCTTACTGATTTGCTTTACAGGGCTGTTCTGTACATAGCTGTACAGCTGAGGGGGATACAGGCTGTGATGAAATGGGAATAAATGGCCACAGTTTAGGATGAACAAGGATTTATTAAACCAGTTTTGCTATTGAATGACATGTCAGGTTTAATTCTGTGTACGGTGCCTCTGAGTATTCCTTTGCACAAGATTGTTAATCTTTGTGACAGTGTTTTATCAGCTGCAGTATTTGTACTTTCCTGTAAGCAGCCCATTTCTTTTGTCTCTCATTCAGATATGCTTCCTTCAAAAGAGGAGAAGAGCAAGACTCCTCCAATGTTTCTGTGCATTAAAGTAGGCAAGCCCATGAGAAAGTCCTTTGCGTCTCAGAGCACCACCATGTCTCAACAGTACAGCAAAAAGATAAAGCAACCAGAGTACTGGTTTGCTGTTCCTCGGGAAAGGTAAGCTGCAGTGCATAGCACGAAAACATGTTTGTCTCTTATTTTTTTTAAAAGTCTAGTGCTTTCTGGAGTTGAATCTGACTTTCCCTACATGGTCCAAGGTGTGAAATGCAGCAGGGATGCTAAGATGGGGAGAGGGGTGCCATGCCGGAGAGATAAAGCAGTGTTTGTTGCTGATCTAACATGGCTCCCAGTGGGAAGGAAGAAGGGATCAGGTGCCATTTGGAAGATGAAGAGCGGGATATAAGCGCAGCTAACATATGATAAAAGCACTGGGGGATGATCTGGCTTTGGCTGTAGTCTAGCAGGTGAGGGAGAGGGGAAAAAGGGAGCAGTGGCAAGAGAGGCGAGGAATCCACTAAGGTGCCAGTGCTAAAAAATAGGTATTTCACATGAGCAAAGTGCATGATGTGGAAAAGGGAGAAACTCCTAACTGAATGGGTGTGGCTGTTTCAGCCTTCAGGCCCATAAAAATGTCCCTTCCTTTGCGATAAAATCCATTAAATGTTTTATGTGCCTGTAGGTGTGTATGTATGCATAAATAGTACTATAGAAGGAAAAAAAAAATAAAGGCCTGTGATTTTCCACATGAATCACCCAAGAATTTTCACTGGCTGTGAGGAATCAAATCCCTGGTCCTTCTTTTGCTAGAAGGCAGCTAGAGCAACTCTCCAGTCTGTTGATGAACCGAAACAGGGAAATCGGTGATCACGCTTGTGGTGAATTAGATACCAGGAAGGAAGAATCTGAACTGGTGATCAATCTCAGAGGTGTCTCTTTAAGACGCAGGCAATGTTTTTCTTTTTTGTAATAATTTTTCAGAATATTTAATTTTATTTTCAGATTTGTAGCATGTGTGTTGAGTTAAGTGTTTATTTCCTGTATTTTAGAAAAGAGTGTGTTGAGCAGACCAGTAGTGTGGAAGTTGCTGACACAGGGGAGGAGGGGAGGAGGTTTAATCTGGCTGGAATGTGTCCATCGGGAGTGTAGCTGAAGATAGCTTTTGTTTTGCTTGCTATCTGCTGAACCCAGTCCTTGGCTCCTCAGGGATTGCAAAAGGGCGGGTTCAGAAAATTCTAGGTTGAAGCATGAGTAAATACTTAAAGGATTTGGAATGATGCTGTAATATAACACAAGGTCAGTTAGCTGCTTTGGGGATAGTGTATCTAATGTTGAATAAAGCTGCTGAGCTGAACTGAGGTCGTCTCTGACTGTTGCTCTGTGCAACAGGTAAATCTATTAAGCTTCTTATCACAAACTTGGAAAACAGCTTCTCTGCTTGTCATTTTCTGAATAGTGAGGGGACCTAACCCATGTGTAGACTGAAGTGTGGACAACTGGTTTATACTTCAGTTTTTAGAATGAGGAAGGAGTAATTTCTGCAGTGAGCTGTTGCAGCAGCGCTTGGCTGTGCTGGCTGCCAGGCCAGATCTTTGCTCTTGGGACTGCTGTTCAGATCTTGATCAAAATTAGTGGTGAATGTAGTATAAGATTGGGTCATTTTGGTGCTATTCACGCGTGCCTGTTTCAACACCGCAGAGGTGCATAAAAGATCATGTAGAACTTGGGGCAAAAATTAAATGCAAGACCCACTCCTTCATATTAATGCAAGACGTGTCTTTGCCTAACAAGTCAGTGTTTTCTCCAAACTCTCACACGCCTTCCCAAAGTAAAATGCATCGCTTCCTACCCTCTGGTGATATTCTTGCACCAGTATTGCATAGTAGATAATTATCAATGTTGCATCTTGAGAATGCCATGGACGTAGGTCATTTGGGATAGCTTTGCAATGTATTTTTGGTACAATGTATCAAAATAATTTACTAAGATTAAAAACATTTGGAATGCAATTTATAGTCATGTATGAAAATATCAAGAATACCACTCTCATCTCATTAGCCATAAAGCAGTATAAATAAAACACTTTCTATCCAGTGCAGTCACAGTGGCTTGTGTAGCATCTTAATAGTTCCATAGTAATTAAAAAAAACCAACAACCAAACCAAACCTGGATTGAGACTGTGAAAAGTAGGTGTGCATGTCTATAATCACTGTATAAGTTAAGTCTTCCTCTGATTTCCATTTAATTGCATTTTTCCATGGTTTCTTAGTGTTTGCTGTTAAAACAACTTCTGTCATCGGTTGCGAAAATGGCTCCATTCTCAACCTGGGCCCTGTAGCCCGCTGCTCCCGGCAGAGCTGCTCATCTATCTGCAGACTGCTGCTGCTTTTCTGCCCTTGGCAGGCTGTGGGAAAGCCGTGCTGGGGGGAGGCATACTTATCTTTTAAAACTGTAATTTTTTTTTTTTTTTTTTTTTTTAATGGAAGCCTCTGGAACATTATTAATAGAGAGAGGAGACTGTTAGGCTGATATTCTTTATAAAGGCTGTCAATAGTCTTAAGTCTCATTTGCCTTTTGTGGCTGCTGTAGGTCTTCTCTCTTCCTACGTGGCTTCCCGGGTGCCAAGAGTGTCCCGGCGTGCGTCACCCCGTGACCCACACAACGCAGCTGAGTTAATCAGTGACTATGCTTGATCACAGCAGCACTCACCTTAGCACGTAACAGGGGAGGTGGGCATCTTGAGTTGCCTTATATAATAGATTACTCAGTCTAGGGCAGCTTCTTGTCAGGTTCAGCTGAGCAGAGAGGCACCCATGCTTTTGGACACCAATAAAGAGATTGATTCTTTTGCTGAGGAGTCTTGCAATGGGTATAGCTTACAGTATTAGAGGGTAAGTCTGTGCATGCTCTTGCTACATGGATTTATGCTTAAATGGTATGTAGATTATCCATCCTAGTGGATTTTGAGTAGTAGTAGGTCAGTAATTATGTCACAGATATCCTCAAGGTCTTGCAGAGGAAAATGCCTTGCCCTGGGACAGATAGAGTAATGCAGAATTTCTTTGTTTATAAGCACATGTCCTAACAAATAATTTACTCATTTTAGCATTGACTAGTTCCTTAGTCAAGAATTAAATCTCATTGATTATCTACAATATGAATTCAGCAGACAGGCTTGGCTTATGAATGTATAATTTGCGTTGATGTTGATGTAAAAGACATTGCACTGGGATCATGCTGCTGAGAGGGCATCTGTTTTTTTTGGAAGTTTCTTTCTGAGAGCAGGCAGATGTTCAAGGAGGAAAAGGAACAGGGGTTGAGCCTTGCTTCTCTTTTTCAATCTTAGCTTCCTGCCCAATTGATTATTTTGGTTTGGTCTGGGGAGTTGGGTGAGTTTTGGTTTGGTTTTTGTTACTGTTTCTGTGGGGTTTCCTTTTGTAGAGCAACATGTTGCTTGGTTGTGACTCCTGTTAGTATCTAGTGCGTAACACCCAGTAGTTAATACAGTTGAAGCTGAGATCTGGAAGAACTTGCAGTACAACTAGCTGGAGTCAATACCTACATGATGCTTCTGTGCGCTTACACAGGGCTTTCCATAAAGGGGGGATGATTAAGATGGTCCTGAGGCTGAAGGATCACTCTTCCATGCTCCTGTTAGTGGAATGGAATAGGTAGCATAAAGCTTAGATTTAGGCTCCTTTTGAAGTAGCCTTCTATAAACAGAGTACTCCTAGACTCCTGATAAATAAGATATCAAACTATACAGATGAAACCTATGAAAACCCGTTTGTATCTGTAGCTTAGTATCTTATAATGAGGGCTCATATAAGTTTATATAAGCTCACATAAGCATATGAGGGCTTGTGATACCTTAGCCCTCATAAGATTCATGAAGGATCATCATCATCATCTAGTCAGGCATATTTATAACAAAGTCATAGGATTCCTTTGAATTAAGTCCTGTTTCTAGGCCAGGAGCTGTGGTTGGACTTAGAGCCTTTGTACATGTATCACAGGATGCACAAACCCTCCCTCACCACCCAAACGCTAATTTGGAAGTAGCACCGTTCCCACCTGTGACTGACCTGAAGACATTAATTTATGGAAAAGTAGTTTGCCTCTGCCATCAAAGTCTGATATTGCTGCCATATCAACAGAAATGGTGGTGGTGATGATGTCAGTTTGGGACCTCCTAAATTAAAGTGTCTCTTTTAGAAGAAAAATCATTTATGGTTCCCCCTCAAGAATCACCTGTAACTTGAGAAGTTGTCTGGTGTATTTTATTGATAATTGCCTTTGCTCTTTTTCAGTGCACTATATACCTACTTTAATTTTTCTGGTTTCCGGTCCCTGGTTGTGGTTGTGTCTGTATTACCAGGATTCAGTTCTTATTGTATGCAATCACAGGGTATTGCTCTTGTAAGCTAAGTAACTGGTTTTGCCTCTTGCTGTACGCCAGTTGGTCTTGCGTCTCTAAGCAGCAACACTTGAGCGTGAGTTGGGAATGGCACACCAGAGATGGGCAGAGTATTCCAGCAGTGATTACCAGTGTCAAACATCAAACTAAACGCAATCTCATTCCTTCCACTGAATGTGACTTTCTTGGTACGTTCAGAGATTGCGCTAAGTATTGTCATCAGTGTGCTGGTGTGGAGCTCTTTCTCCAAAATTCACAGCCGTTACCCCAGGTCTCTGGGGTTCTTCTGCCAAGGGTAAAGTCCCATCCTGCAAGCACAGCCTCTGCTTACTGTTCTGCAGAGTTTGCTTCCCTGTTCAGATGCATTCACACACAGAGCTGATTGTGCCCAGTTTACTAAGCAATGCAGTGGCATAAATGCTCCACGAGGCTTTTGTCTTACACTGATTTTATCACTTTGCTGTCATGATCTTTATGTCACGTTTTGTACTCTCCAAAATTAGTTTTCTACTGAATGTATATCCTTTTCTTTTTACATTTTTGTGCCCTCTGTGTGTGTGTTACTACGAATATATTTGTAAGCATATTCACTTTCCTTTTAATCTGGCTACAACTGGGGAGGGTCCCTCTTTAATCAGTGTTCCGTCTTTCATTTTTGATTTGTGTCTCCTAGTTTGCTTTTTTTCTTTTAAAAAAAAAGTTTCCTGTTATCATAGTTTCCTTTTGAATAATTTCTTTCTGGAGTGACTAACTTCAGGTTTCTGTAGTTGTTCCTTTCCAAGTACTTTGTGTTTTATTGATGTTTCTCTGTTAGTGCATGACACACTCATAAGCATGTGATCACCACAACAGCTATTGAGTTCTAGGATAAATTTCCTTGCAGCTGTCAAGTTGGCTGTAAGAGAGTTCCTGAAGCAGTGGTTTTCCAATTTAAAAACTGTCTCCAATTTTTCCAGTTTGGTAGCTTGGAAATACTACCATAGCATAATGTTATAATTTTATTAACAGAGAAGGGATGCTCTGCATCCCCTTTCAGAATGACCTCACTTCTGCAGTCACCTATTTCTCATTTTATGCTGCTGCTTCTTAAATCTGGAGTGTCTGGATTTATTTAGCATCTGTCCATTGTAGAGGAAAACTTAGTTATGGACTACTTAAATAAACTGAGCATATACAGGTCTGTGGGGCCTAACAGGAAATATTCTAAGTGTACTGAGGAAGTTGATTAATGTTATTGCAAGGCTGCTTTCTATCATCCTTTGAAAGGTTATGATCACTGGGAGGGTGCTTAATAATTGGAAAGACAAATGCTACAACCATCTTCGGAAAGATCCGGGAGGATCTGTGGGAGCACGGGGCAGTCACCTTCACCTCAGTCCCTGGGATGATTATGAAGCGTGTCCTTAGGGACTCCATTTTCCAGCACATGGAGGGCAAGAAGTGATCAGGAGCAGCTATTGTAGATTCACAAGGGCAAATAGTTTTTCTACCAACCAGATAATTTCTCTGTTTGAGATGGGTAGCGCTGTGAACAGGGAGAGAGTAAGGGATTGTTGTTTTACCATGACCTTAGTAAGGCTTTCAACACAACCAGCCATAGTATACTTATAGCCAAATTGGAGAGATGTGACCTGGACAGGTAGACTACCAGGTGGGTGAAAAAGTGACTGGACCATTGGGCTCAAAGGGTTGATAGCTAGTCTGAGTGGCAGCCAGGTGCAAGTGATATTCCTTGGAGACTGATACTATTCAATGCCTTCATCAGTGACATGGACATTGGGACAGAATACACCTTTGTCATTTTGGGAGATGATGCCAAATTTAGGGAGCGTTCATACATTGGAGGGCAGGGCTGCTGTTCAGAGGGACCTCAACACGGAGGAATGGGCTGACAGAAATGTCGGGAAGTTCAGAAAAGGCAAATGCAAAGTTGTGCACCTGGGGTGGAGCAGTCCCTGCAGTGGTACAGTCTCAGGACGGGTGGCCTGGGGTGTAGCTCTGCAGAAAAGGAGCTGGGGAAGTTGAGAGCCAACTCAACATAAGTCAGCAGTGTGTCTTTGCAGAAATGAAGGCTTCGCTTCTTGCTGGCCTGTGTAAGGAAGAGCATAGCCAACAGCTTGGGTGGTGGCTACTCCCCTCTTCCTTTTGGACACATGGTTAAAAAAAGGTGTGGGGGAGGGGAGGGGGAGAAAAAAAAGTAGGATGGTGCCAGACCCTCCTGAGGTCACATGCTGCATGCATTACAGGAAATTGTGATTAGATAGAAGAGAAGAAAACCATGAGACTAGTTATGCATGGAACAGGCTGCATGGAGAGGTTGTGGAATCTCTGTTGGAGATTTCCACAACTGCAAGAGGACTGTGCAGCCGCCTCTAACTTGGAAGTTAGCTCTGCTATAAGCAGAAGTTGGCCTAGATGATCTCCAGAGGTGCCTTTCAACCTAACTATGTTCTGCGATTCTGAGATGAGAGTATGCTGCTCTCCTCCACCCACCTGCATGAACATGCTTTCAAACTGATCTTAGCCAGAGAGCAGCAACCACTAGTTTTATTCTTCTTTCATAGGGATTTGTAGGAATTAAGTAGGTAGTTTTCCAGACTAGGACTACTGCATATAAAATACACAGTGCTCAAGTTAAATGTGTCTTTCAGTTAAAACTCACATTAGTTAGCAAAGAGATGATCATACTGCTCTTTCTGAAGTTTCTGTGAGCAAGCGAAGAGGAGTGGGGCGTGACGAGTGGCACCTATTGGTGGGGGAAAACTTCCGCAGTTAGAAGAAAAGGTCTTGACTAAAATGAGGTGATACAGCTTTTAGAAGTGCCGCCCATAGTTCACTGGTTTTAGATCTATGCAAACTTGTAAGCAATCATGTGGCTTCTCAGAAAGAAAGGGGGCAACCCTTGGCTATGGGAATGTGACCCTCTTTTAGTCTTTTCCAGGCAATTACTGGCAAGAACTATCCCAAAGACCGATTGTTTGCACAGTACTACCTTGATCTCTTTTGTGTGTGTCTTGTTGCAGAGGAACGAGCAGCAGCTGAAATTTTTACTTGGATATCAACATTAGCTACCTTACTTGTTCTAGGTGAAGGGAGGCTGTTGATGCCTCAGGAACTAGTGTTGGGTGTTCACAAATCTAGGACAATTGTACTAAAACCATATTTGGCTGTATATATTAAAAATGTTTGACAGGTACAGTTCTTATTTGATTACAAAATTTTAAACTCTGCTAGAGCATGTTAGCCATGCACCACAGAAGCTTTTGTGAGTATGCAAAGGAGAAGAGAAAAAACTGATGGCAGTGCTAATTTGTTCCTTTTTCGTGATTAAGAGGACATTTCCATGATGAAGCAAAGTCAATCCTTTATTCTTTCTGAGGGTAGTGGAAATTGGATCCAAATTTCTTGAGGCCAAAGTGAGTCAAGCCCCTCCAAATATCTCACTTTGTGAATTAGTGTAGCTGTCGTGAGCGGGCAACAATTTCAGGGCTGGCAGTTCATGCAGTTAGAACTGACATCAAACTCTAGCCCTCATTGGTAGGAGCATAGAACAAAAAATGTAGACTCAATTGGAAAAATCTCTGGAATTACACTAGTGACCCTGAAGAGAATCCAACAGTGCTGAAATGGTGGTTTAAGATTATTTGTGCATATATAGAGATCCAAGTAACTATAAATACAGGGGGAAAATGTCTAAATTTCTCTAAGATTTTTCTGGGTTTGTATTGATCAAGGAATTGCTGGACAAACCTTTCTGGTGAATAACTGGAGAAAGACCAAGTGTCATAAGTACTTACTATCTTTCTATCTGCCCTCTTTAGTTAGGGTTTGATATTTTTTGCTGGCAATTCAGCTTCTTGTACAGTGGATCCACTATCGTATTCCTGTTTGAAATTGTATGTGTTCATTTTAATTTCTATATACTACATTGTTGTGGTTTAACCCCAGTTGGCAACTAAGCCCCACGCAGCTGCTTGCTCACTCCCCCCCTGCAGTGGGGTTGGGGAGAGAATCGGAAGGGGGAAAGCGAGAAAACTTGTGGGCTGCGATAAAGACAGTTTAACAGGTAAAGCAAAAGCTGCGCACACAAGCAAAGCAAAGCAAGGAATTCACTCACCACCTCCCATGGGCAGGCAGGTGTTCAGCCATCTCCAGGACAGCAGGGCTCCATCACGCAAAACGGTGACTTGGGAAGACAAACGCCGTCACTCCGAATGTCCCCCCCCTTCCTTCTTCTTCCCCCAGCTTTATATTACTGAGCATGAAGTCCTATGGTCTGGGATATCCCTTGGATCATTTGGGGTCAGCTGTCCCGGCTGTGTCCCCTCCCAACCCTTTGTGCCCCCCCAGCCTGGTCGCTGGTGGGGTGGGGTGAGGAGCAGAACAGCCCTTGGCTCTGGGTAAGCCCTGCTCAGCAGTAATGAAAACATCCCTGTGTTATCAACACTGTTTTCAGCACAAATCCAAAACACAGCCCCATACCAGCTAGGGTGAAGAAAATTAACTCTACCCCAGCCAAAACCAGCACACTCTCCACCCCTTATTCCATACCATTTACGTCATGCTCATTTACCACACTATCCAATATAACCTCATTAACCACCACCCCTTTCCATCCTTTGATATAATACACAGATATCATTCTCTTAGTCTATGGACCACCCCTATAAAATGTCTTTAAAATGTCCTTAAAAAGTCCACAAATGCCCATAAAATGTCCACTGAGTTCATTTAGTCCATGACTTTGGGCTCCATCTGTTACGGTGGTCACTCAGGACAGGAGAGATGGTGTGTTGTGCGGAGTTACTGGGCACCAAAGCCAGCTCAGGTCGGGTCACTGCTGCACTTGCACTGCTTCTTGTAAGGCTTGTCCTCCATTGGTTCAGGTGGTTCCTGCTCTGGTAATTCCTATAACATGCAACTCAAATCATGGGTTACAACAATTTAAAGGTATTACATTATGACCTCCACCCCTGGGCCCTTTGGGCCAGGTTGTAGGGTTTAACATTGCAATGAACTCCTCCCCTTGCCCCTGCTCCGGCTTGGATTTATCCTTGGGCCACAGTCCCTTCAGAGGTATAGCTGCTGCAGCACAAACAGAACCACGGCCACAGACCCTTCATGATGCGCCTGCTCTGGCATGGACTTACCCACAGCCACAGACGCTTTGGGGTGTCCTGCTCCCGCGTGGACTCATCCACAGGTCCCAGTCCCTTTGACTCGAGTTCACACTGGAGTTCCAGCCTGTCCAGTATAGCAGCGCAGAAACGGCAGCAATGCCCTGGCCATCTGCCAGCCGAGGCACAGGGCCATTGCTGTTATCACAATGTTCCCAGGCACAGCAGAGTGGGATGATAAGCACTACAGCAAGCAGGAAAAGCAAAAAGCAGCCACGAATGAGCACAAGACTCTAATACACAGTGAGGCAAGCAAGCCCCATGGCAAGCACAGGAGCCTGTCAATTAATAGCTAGACAGCAATAATAGCTATAAGTTCGATCTAGAACGTTCCAATCAAATCTGTAGTTATCTCGACCCCTTCGTGCCCCGTGTTGGATGCCGTAAAGGACTGCTGTGGTTTAACCTCAGCTGGCAACTAAGTCCCACGCAGCTGCTCACTCGTTCCCCCCACAGTGGAATAGGGGAGAGAATTAGAAAAGTGAGAAGACTTGTGGGCTGAGATAAAGACAGTTTAATAGGTAAAGGAAATGAAGGAATTAATTCCCCACTTCCCATCCGCAGGCAGGTCTTCAGCCATCTTCAGGACAGCAGGGCTCCATCACATGTAACGGTGACTTGGGAAGACAAACGCCATCACTCCGAATGTCCCCCCCCCCCTTCCTTCTTCTTCCCCCAGCTCTATATGCTGATCATGATGTCCTATGGTCTGGGATATCCCTCGGGTCAGTCGGGGTCAGCTGTCCCGGCTGTGTCCCCTCCCAACCCCTTGTGCCCCCCCAGCCTCTCGCTGGTGGGGTGGGGTGAGGAGCAGAACAGCCCTTGGCTCTGGGTAAGCCCTGCTCAGCAGTAACCAAAACATCCCTGTGTTATCAACGCTGTTTCCAGCACAAATCCATAGCCCCATACCAGCTAGGGTGAAGAAAATTAACTCTACCCCAGCCAAAACAAGCACATATATAAATTCCTTATTCAGAAATTGTTTCACTGATTGTTACGGATGTTGTCAAAGAACTCTTTAAAGACGGTGATTGAGAGCTGAATACATTTGCAGAAGTGCATGCACTGCTGGTGATACATCATTAGCAAAGCTGTCAGTAATTGCTTATTTTCATTATGCTAAGAGAATGAAGAATTGGTTCGTGGTTAGTCTCTATAACGTTTAGAGGTCAGCTAGAAATGTGGTATAGACTTTACTGGTGATCTCTTATCGCTTGTTTTATGCTGGAGGTCAAACTAAATAAGTTAAGTGAGTGTTTTATGCACTTAGCTTTTGTGTGTATGACCTAATACTAATCAATGTGACTTCTTAATATGAATTGTGTAGGACTGGACAAACCGCTTAGTTTTCCCATGATGCTTTGGCTGTGTGTATAGCAAAGGGAGGAGAAAAATATATTATGGAGAGTGAAAGCAGAGAAACCTTGAAGTGCTTCAGGCTGCTAGGTGGAGGGAGCTATTGCTTTGCGTGGTATGTGAGGGTGGAAGTAAACGGGTATCCTCTTTGTGTGGTTGTCCCTTTTTTGTCATTGGGCAAAACCTCTGTACTACATGATAGTGTTGTGTTCATGGACCACTGAACAATGGTTGTGTCTTCCTCTTCTCTTTACAGGGTGGATCACTTGTACACATTTTTTGTTCAGTGGTCACCGGAAATATATGGGAAAGATGCCAAAGAGCAAGGTTTTGTTGTGGTAGAAAAGGAGGAGCTTGACATGATAGACAACTTCTTCAGTGAACCCACTACTAAAAGCTGGGAGGTGAGTGCTTTCTGCCTTTACATGAAGAGTGTGCATCCTCTGTTAAGAATTTCAGCACTTTCTCTTTTGATGATTTTTATGGTGTTTCTTTATAATGCTTGCTGCTTCATGTAGAAGTCTCTTCAAGGCTCATATCTGTCTCACAAATGTACTCATATTCCTTCAGACCTCTCTTCTCTCCCTAGAAAGAGCAGGCAAACAACTGGGAGCTCTCTGGTGTGCAACCAGCAGAAGTTGTGTAAATATTCTGGTTATGCGATGTTAGCCTTTTGCAAAACTATACAGGTGTATGTTGTCAGCATTGCTAAATTTGCATTGTATTTATATGTTACAAATAAAATCTCTAAAATGTGTATGTAGACATAAACACCAACACAGACTCCTGCGTGCTGGTTGAAATGGCTTGGTATGTGGTGATGTGCCAGACTCTTGCTTCTCAGGTGCACGCAGCAATACTGTTTGAATATTGGTTGTAAGATGGGTAAGTTTTATCCTCGGACTTCAGCTCTTTCATGTGGGGGCTTTTGCAATCTGTTCGAACTACTTGGCATGCCTCTGTTTGTTATCTGTCTGTCTCTTGTGTATACAAAGCCTAGTTTCTAAGGGAAATAAGCTTGCATGTATTTTTTAATAGATATTTCTGAACACTGAAGTACTTGCTATGCTAAGGAAATAGGAAACATTAAAAAAACAGATAAATCCCTAAGTGGGAAATATCTTGATGGCAATTTAAGAAGTGATCTGATTATTTGTCTTAAACATAAACATGTTTTGAAAATTCTACTACCTTCTCTCTCTCTCTCTCTTTTTTTAAGCATTTCTGTCTTCAAAGTATGTTGTCCTGTTCAAAAGTAGAGCTTGGGAGTGGGGCTTGTCATTTGAAATGTAGCAACATGACCTCTAATCCCAAATTGCTTTTATTTTTACAGTTTTGTAGTTTCTTAATGTTGGTGCTTTGTGAACTGCAAGATGAAAAAAAAAAAAAAAAGAAAAAGTCTTCATTCCTTGTTTTGCTCAGAGCTGAGTGCAGTCATATATTGCACTAGATTTCACTGTTCAGTTGTTATTTGCATGCCATTTTCATAAAACCAAAATGAAGGAGGAGGGCCAGTGATCCAAAGAACAGAGGCGGGAGGGATCTGGGCACACTGGGAGCTTGTCTCTCATTGTTTTATTTAAATATATATTGGGAGAAGAATTAGGTGGAAACTGCTTCTAAAGGTGTGTCTCTTTTGTTTGTAATATATTCAGGCTTTACAAATTTAAAGTAGGTCTGCCAGGAAATCTGTATTGAAAGTCCAAATTTGGGCATGATTACTGTGAAAGTTTCACTCTCCCTTGTGGGGAAACAGAAAGTGTGGTTGCAGAGAAGCATATAAGCAATTTTATCAGTGTGCCACGGGCAGTAGCCATCTGTCATGCTTGTGAGCAAGAGCTCTTGCCAGTAGAGCAGGGAAGTGTAGTTGATACTGTAAAATAAACTGGTAGATGATGAAAGGGAAACAAATGCCTTTGAATATTCGAATTCTTTACTATGCCAGACCTGACCAGGAGGAACCTTTTGTGGAGGTATGTTGAACTGTGTCCCTGTTTGAACAGCTTGGATCTAATACAGCACTTCTGCCCTAGTAAAAAATGTGCTGCTTACTCAGATGAATTTTAATAGGGTATTTCCACCCCAGGTAGCTTGCTTTCTCAGTCCCGTAAAATCTTTAAAAGATTTTGTAGGTCCAGTTTCTGTAGTGGTTGATTCTTTCCATCCGTCTCTGCTTTTGCGTGGTCTGTAAATATATGATCTTGTAGATCCCTTTTCTTGCAGTTGTTGACTCTGAACTTCATTCAAATGTGCACTTCAGTTACAGACTGACTAGGTATCTATGCAGTGAAGAGAGGGGTTTGTCTCTCTTGGGAGCTGATTTGCAATTTACAACTGTGTTAGTGGGTTTTCTGTGGTTGCCTACGTCTGTGAGTTTGGTTGCATTTTGCTAGGTACCTGTTGCTGATTGATTTACTGTGATATTCCCCCCACACTCCTACAGGGAGACTACTCCTAGAAAATAGTCTTCAAAAGAGGAGTTGAATACTTTTGATTTAAGATGAAAAAGGTGTTTGTTAAAAAAAAAAAAAAAGTAAAATAATGGCCTGGGAGATGAGAAGGGAAGGATAAGCATTCAGGAGGTGGAAAAAGAACAAGGAAAAAAGCAGAAAGACCATTTTCCTTTGACAGTTTGTTGGGGTTTTTTTAAACGATCTTAATTTTGCAGTGCAAACCTTCCCTGAAATTGGCCATGTGTAAAATTTTCCAGCACAGAATTCTCTTCAGTCTCAGAAGACCCAGGACTAGATTCCACTGAGCCTGGGCTGGAGGGTCAGGATGCAGCTGTACAGCTCTTGCAGTATCACCGGTGGGAATACCCGTACTGCCCGGGTGCACAGGGGCACGTCACGTTAGTTCTGCAGGCTGGATTTTGCCCTGTGGTCCTGCCCTCTTCTCTTTTCCTAACTCTGCTGTGTGTATCAGAGTGCCGGTGCCCAGGTGCCCCGCTCGGGGTGGCTGCCCTGGGCTCAGCTTCAGGCGTCTGCCGGCGGATGCAGGCTGGACGTGAGCACGTGCAGCAGACCTGTTGCTCCCATCCCCCTGGAGATGCTAGGTGTGACTGACAGTATTAGGGCTTTTTCCTATGCACAGTGAACTCCTCACCGGTCCTGGTCTTCGTGAAAAGCTCCTTCTGTGCTTTGTGGCGTGGTTAAATCTGCACCTGGAGTCGGTCCAGTGCATTTGCTTTCTCGCCTGTGGGGCAGGTGTGTAGGACCTCCAGGCACTTCTTGGCAATTGTCTCAGCTGTTGACAGCTGCTGCAAGTTCAAGCAGTGATCGTGAAGGTGCGGAGGAGTTATGCAAAGCTTTATCCATGTGTAACATGGAAGTCGTTTGGAAGCCATATTTGCAGGGAGGTGTGGCAGCGGCGCGGCGTGCTCTGCAGCCACATCTTGAGGTTCCTGCTCCCAAGACCTCTGTGGCGACACGCTCGTGGAACGAAGGCAGTTTAAGGTTTCCTGTTTGTTTTGTAGTTAGGCCCCCTTGCTTCCCCTTTTCTTTCTCAGCGGCCTCCTCTCTGAGCTCTTGCTGTTGCTTCCCATTTGCCATGGTGGCACCGAGCCCCAGGTAAAGCCCCGCTGCTGGGCACAGTGTGCCTCGTCTCACCTCCCGGTGCTGCGCGGAGCTGAGGCTCCTGTCGCCTCGCTAAGCGCCCCGAGCTGCGCTGAAGGGTCAGCAGCTTGCCAGCTGTGCCGGATGATGCCCTCTGCCAGCTTGCGAGGCCGAGCACCCCAGCAGCAGCTTGCCGGGAGCCAGGACACCCAGACCACGGCCGCCGAGGGGTGAGGCAGCGTCCTCCTGTCTGCGGTGAGCTCCGTGCTGCCAGCTCCTGCCCCGCGCCCCATTTGGGCTCCTGTTTGCTGCCCGTGCCACGTGGGGTTTGGAGTTTGTCCCGTCTCTCTCAGCACCTTGTAGGCTGCCGAGTCCTTTTATAGAGAAGCGTGAAGCGTATGGACTCGGATTCTCATTTTGTTTCTAGCTTTGTGGGAAAAGGTAGTGTATTTACCTGTAGTTGCTGGAGAGAAGTCTGTGCTTCCTTTTATAAGTATTGAAATTCAAACCTGATGTTAGAAATATTTATATGGACTCACCTTTTAAAATACTACAATTTGCTCACTTTATAAAGTCTTAAGCAAAGGAATATGTAGAAGTTTCCAAAGAGCTGTTTGATCATTTTCAACTAAGAATGTATTTTATAAAGAGCTTGACACTCAGAATGAGTATTTTCAAGAACTTGCATAAACTGGATGCTCAAAATCTTACTTAGTACATTTCCTACAAGACAGAGCTTCAAAATACCTGTTCAAGCTGATTTACATTTTTACTTGTTTGCTATATTCATTCTGTTTCAGTTTGTATACACAAACCCATGTCTGAGGCAGTAAAGAAAATCAGGAAAATGTTGCTGGTTTAATGAAAAGGAGAAGTGGAATTTTAAACTTTTTCATATAATGCTCGTGCATTAGCACCTGAGAAAATAATTAACGTACTCAACTAGCTGCATGAGAGAAAACAAAGAAGCTTCCGTGTCCTCCTTATTTAGAGTCCCACGAGACATCTAGTTGAGATGCGTGTAGTGTGCCTCGGAAGCAGAAGGTGCGCTTTAGCTTTCTGACTTGGGACCAAATATGTCTGAGACAGACACTGATGTCACCAGGTTACCTCAATGTTTATTAATCCCAAAGAACTCTACAGCTGTGGGAGGTCACCAGAGCGTGAAGAAATTCTGGCCATGATGTCTCAAAGACACCTTGCCAGCTAAGTTTTTCCCTATTTGGTTAAGGCTGCCTGTGCTTGATAAAACCATCCCATACAGTGGTTTTGCTCCACAGAGTGTAACAGCTGAGGAGTATGTTGTTTTAAATTAATTTGCTTCAACAGAGGATTGACAGCATAAGAGCTATGCTTTAGGTTGGACAATTGTTCTCTTGCCTCAGATCATTACTGTAGAAGAAGCAAAACGACGAAAGAGCGTTTGCAGTTACTATGAAGAAGATGATGATGATACTTTGCCTGTCTTAAAGCATCACAGCGCTCTCCTGGAGAATATGCACATAGAGCAGGTATGGCTAGAAAAACCTCAAGTTTCTTTGTTAGCTGTGGTCCTGTCTCTGCCAAGTGTGGGACATTCTGCCTTCTGGAGGCAGTACCAATGCTTTTTAAGAGTTCGGAAAGTACTTAGTATGTTGGAGTGTCCTTGTGCAAGGTCCTGTTTTGCTGTGGGACTGGCTCACCTGGAAAGCTTATTTTTATGTTTTGCAACTCTGGAGTTTGAGTTGTGATACTGAGGACCGGCAACTCTTTCAGTGCCCAGAGAGGGAGTGCCAGTTTTGACATCTCTTTAACAGGTGATGTGAATGCAGACAGTTGGGCTCAGAGTACAAGGCCACATGCATGTTAAGCGGAGATGTTAAGCTGCTGGCATCAGCTGTTCCCTTGACAGCTGTTTTTTGGCTCAGAAGCCCCTGCAGAAAGGGAATAGTCTGGGGCACCACCTGTGACCCAACCTGTTGAATATGTAACCATTTCCCCCTGTTCATTGCCCAGCTTGCCCGGCGCTTGCCCGCACGAGTGCAGGGATATCCGTGGCGGCTTGCGTACAGTACACTGGAGCATGGGACTAGCCTGAAGACTCTGTACCGTAAATCAGCATCTCTCGACAGTCCAGTTCTCCTTGTCATCAAGGATATGGACAACCAGGTGAGGAGTGCTTGTTCTGCGAGGGTTGGACTGAAAGGGCAAAACTATAAAAAGTTATCATTATGAAGTGCTAGTCATGCTGTGAAGTGACATCATGCCAAAATAAGACACTGGTGTTTGTTTTCTTTTATATTTTCTACTGGTTAAACTTACAGGCAGGAAAGTACATCAGCACTAATAGAAATGCCTGCCTCAGCTTCATAACTGCAATGAGTGCTCCTTTTAGTAGTGCCCATGGATGTATCTTCCTTAGGTATCTCAGTTAACAAGCTGTCACAAATAATGCCTCTGTGGAGGTCTAGTACTTCGGCAGCTCCTAGAGTCGGCGTTCCTGTTGCTGTCGTTGTCATCTGGCTTTTAACTGGCAGGATACAAAAGATTTGCAGGAGTACTTGCTCATCTGATGTACTTTACTAGTTGGTTCTTCTAACATGAAACACCATCTCAGTTGTTCTTTAGAAAGTATTTTGAAATGTTTGGGCTTTTTCTTTTGAATTTTGCACTGTCCTCAAAAATAGTTTAATCATTTTATTCTGACAGATATTTGGAGCATATGCTACACATCCCTTCAGGTTTAGTGACCATTACTATGGCACTGGTGAAACATTCCTCTACACATTCTGTCCAAATTTCAAGGTAAGTGGGTGTTTACTTTCTCAAATAAGATTTTTGGGTTCCACTTCTGAAACATTTATGAGATTTTTATGGAGACAGCATATTTGAGTTTAGAAGATGTGCTGGCTATTGGTGAATGCAGTTAATCACTCATTGCTTCAATGCAATGCTTTAAGCAAAAGTGGCTGTAATTATCTGAAGTGCCGAGAGGACAGTTTGTAAGGGTGAGGAGAGGGTTTTAAATGGATTGAAGGGGAAAGCAGGGAGGAGTAAGGAGTGGACTGTCAAAGACTCACCTTGGAAGGCAGTGATACCAAGAATAGGGTATAATTTCACATGTGCTTAGGATCAAAGTGGCAACAAACCAGAAATAAGAGTGCTACTGAAGTACCCCTTAATGTTCATGGCTTAGCATTTTTCAATATTGAACACATTTTTCCTTTTTAACAGAATGCCTGTTGATTTAGAGATGCAATGAGAATTTTAAAAAGGTTTAGGGTGCCTTGTTCATAGCTTTAAGTATGTATTGTTCCTTTACTTTCTACCTATTACCTCTTGCTCCTCCCCCTTCAAAAAAAAAAAAAAATATGACCATATCAAAAAATACGTGCTAAGAGTCAGTCCCCAGTAGTTTTCACAGTCCAAATATATTTGGGGTTTTTTCCCCTCCTCAGGTATTCAAATGGAGTGGAGAGAACACCTACTTCATCAATGGAGACACCAGCTCTCTGGAGCTCGGAGGTGGAGGGTGAGTGAATGTTTGGTTTTCAAATCATGTAGCTAACTTTTTTTTTTTTTTTTTTTTTTTTTAAATGAGACTAGGAACAATGATATTTGCAAGAAAAACTAATCAGTAAAATGGCTGAACTTACTTTTAGTAAGCCGTTCAGGGCAGATACCTCAGCAATCTGATTTCTGTTACAGACCCACAGTAATTTCCATTGCTTAAGGAGAATGACTGATGTTAGGCAAGTAGGGTTTGTTGTTTGTTTTTTTTAGCTAGAAAAAACCCCAGATGTTTTGGGTAGATATGTGTCTCATTGCTGAAGCAGTTTGCCACTGAAAGATAATCTCTAATGACAGTTTTGCCATCAGCTTCTAAGGTTTCTTACGTGGTCCTTATTAAATTGTCATTATTCTGTTGATACGCAGAGCAAGGATACAGACAGTTCTTAATTGGGTCCTGAGTTTCAAAGGTCAGTGGGTATGAAATCAAGGCCTAAGGCTATACGACTTAACTAAAGCTGACTGCAGGCTGCACCACGGAACATCTGGGCATGATTTGCATCGGGAGTGTGTATACACCCCTCCTCCTCCTCCTCCTAAACCAGAAGGGGCCTAGTCCACATCCAAACAGCCACGGAAGGGACCCCAACGCCTGTGCCCTCGTCTCAGCCTCAGCCACAGCTGGCGGTGCAAACAGCTGAATGGCACGGGGGGCTGCGGGCGCACGCTCGGTCCTGCGCTCTGCCCCGCTCGCTGGCACAAACAAAAGCGGGGGGACTGCTCCGCGAGCTTCTTGGCAAGTGCTTTGCCAGGATTGAGCTCTTCACGTTTGGTCTAAGAGGTCCTCAGAGTTACCTAGATTCCTCCTTGTCGCTGCTCTGGTTGTTTCTACAGCTTCCAGTATTTCTACTGTTACATATAACCTGAATTTTTTGTGTGTATTTCCTTTTTAGTGGCCGGTTTGGCTTATGGTTAGATGCAGATTTGTATCACGGGCGAAGCAACTCCTGCAGCACCTTCAATAATGACATCTTATCTAAGAAAGAAGATTTCATAATACAAGATGTAGAAGTATGGACATTTGAGTGAAATACTGACTGCCTTAAGGACTGGATCCATTAGGCACTTAAAAGCTAACTAGAAGGTGCAGGCTGCCTCACAACGTTACACGCTTTTTCCTCAAGTTTGTACCGGAGCATGACTACGCAAAAAACCCCCAACCAACTAACCCAAGAAAAAACAGAGCTGGTTTTGAGAGGCAGTAAGAGACAGAACAGTAAGAGATCAGTCTGAAGTCTTTTTTACTTCCAACGCTCCTCCATCGAAGATACGATGCTTACGAAAACATTCATGGTGTATAGGTTGAAAACGTTTTCTGTAACTGTGAAAAAGATCCTGTGGGAAAACTATAACTATCTAGTACATTCCATGTGTATTTATGTGCAACGTACAAATGCTAACCAAAAATAAAAGGTTACTTTACCAAAATCTACAGCATACTGTTTGCCATGGAAAAGAATCACAAATAGGTGTATACAGCACTTAAGGGAACATGTTTTTAAAATCTTTTTATTTATTGTTATTGTATAACAGATTTCTTTTTTTTGTAAATGCATTAGCTATGAGTTTTTCCTTTTAATATTTCAAATCTCAATTTGATAAATAGTTACTATTCAGGTAGGTTTCTTATGCCTTGGTGTTTATTCTGAGTCAATTTATTTGATTTCTGACATTAATTTTTGTATTTTTATTTTGTAAATGAGATTTGGTTTTTGTTTTACCCTAATTAGAGGGTTTGTTTTCTGGCAGAAACACTTGAGTGCATAATTCTGTTTTGTTTTTTTTCTGAGGGAGAAGGTGGATAGTGATTCTTATTAACTCTGCTGCCACATTCCTGTTAATAGGAATACTAATATTATTTTGGCAGTGTATGGAGACATTGGGCAAACTGCCACCTAGTATACACTGTATCAGCTCTGTTGCAGTCAAGAGAATTGGGACAGCACGCTCTGAGCATCTGCCCTTGTATTATTTGACTGTTTACGAAGGACAGTTCTAAGAGAGGATTGTTTTTCTGTATCACCACCAAATGATTCAAAATAAGCCACCCACTGTGCTTTTATGAGCATTTCTCTACAAATTGAAGAATTTGTTAAGGAGAAAATACAATCGAGATTTAGAGAAGAATGCTATTTCCCTAACAGGCCAGATCATGTTAGTGTAATACTTGTTTTCTTAGTAATTACATATATGATTTCCTTCCCAAAAAAGACTTGAAGCAACAGGCTGGTTTAGGATTTGATGGGCAACTAAATATTCTTCTTTGTTTTTCATTAAATAATCGGATACTTCCTCCCTCTCCCCCGCAACGCTAAAGAGAAAAAGACTCCATGTTACAAAATGAAAATTTCAGTAAATAGGGAGGGTGTGACAGAGGACTGGCAATCTTTACTGTTTGCTAAGGAATTCTCTTTTCCCATTAAGCTCTGGTTTTGTTTACACAATCCAGGCCTGACCAACATTAGGACGCTGTCCTGCCCTTAGACTCAAATATGTCATTGTCCTGAGAAAGGCAGGTTTTAGAAACGGTAGTGTGTTTTCATGCGTTAAAACAGTGCAGTCTAATTTTGGAATATTATTAACTGAGTAATACAACTCAATGTAGTTACTGCTCTTCCCTTTTTGATTTAAAAAAAAAAAAAAAAGGCCAAGTGGTTTTCTTTCAAGAGCATTACTAAATCTTGATCCTGCACATAAATTTCACAGTCTAAAAACCAATGCTATATACAGTAAGCCTATAACACGCTGCACGTGAGCTTTTCACACTTCCCTTCTATGTGGTCTACTGCATCCATAAATAAAGTTCTTACTGGTAGTGCTGTAAAATATTTTTGGAAGTCGCTAACAGCATAACGCTTTCAAGATACCAGGAATATCTAATACTGTTTGCTCTTTTAAATGGTGGCAGACCACTTAATAGTTTAAAAAAAAAAAAAAACCAAACCAACCAAGTTCAACATTTTACATACATTTCACTATTGCTACCTACAACTTACTCCATTATATTATCCTTGTCAGAGCATATCTAAACGCTGTGGTCTTATATTCAAAACAGTGTTGTTCAATCAAAATTCTGTGACCCTTGAAACTATGAATATTGAATATATGTAATGCAGTGCTATCACAATATTTTCAATAAAGGAATTTATGCATTCAGAAACTTCTTACAGATGTTTTCTCTTTTATTCATGAACTTTAGTACATTTTAAAGGTGAAAGGGTGCAGCTTAAGTTACAGGTTATGCTGAAAAATACCTACATCTCCCCTCAAAAAGAGAATTCCAGCAATATCATATTTTAGAAACGTGGCTAAGGAGATGGGAGCTTTTGGGTTGGGGTTTTTTTTGTGTGTGTGGTGTGGCATCTCCTGAAATAGAGCTGTTTTCGTGTTCACTCAAAGATAGACTGTGACAAAAGGCTAAGAAGTACCAGTAAAGAGTTAAACAGTTGACCTAGTAGTTCTCCTTGCTTCTCTCAGCTGTAGTGAATGACATGTATTTCCGCATCTTTTTTGACTAACCTGTTCCCAGGAGTCAAAAGTCTGTGTACCTTATTTTTGTATGCACCCTTTTTATATTGCTAAAGTCTTGATGTATTTTTCTTTCTGTCCAAGCAAGACAAAGGCGTACAATGCCTTAAAGTTACTTGGTTCTTGGCTTGTATTGGCTTTATGGTATACAGAGGTGGCATTAAGAAAAAAACAAACTACGATTACGCATGAAACAGAACACACATGCTATCTGTGAACCTTCCTTTGAGTGAAATGGCGGTAAGATTTTTCTTACTGTAAAGTAAGAGGAAAATTCCAGTCACTAGTAATTTTTCTCTCAGAGGGAGAACAAAACATGTTCTTGCAACATGAAGCATGTGTCTTTTAGTGGTACTCGGGGTAAAGAGTTTTGATTCAGGACAGTGGTGAAATGCTCATTCACAATAAGGCTTGTAAGTGCGCAGGTAAGTGCGGATGTTTGATTTGGTGCTGGTTTCAGTGCAGTTTTTGCACCAGATGTTTTGTACAAAGCTGGCTTTTGAGCAAAGTTACTTTCAGAACAATCCTTGTGTGTAAACTGTGAAGATTTCACTTGCCTGTTTACAGCAGAGAAAAGGAGCAGATTGGCTCATTGCAAAGGGATCGCCATGTGCTCTGCAGGTCGGCAAATGCTGGCAAATGAGCTTCTTCAGGTAGAATAGCTAACCGTGTCCTATTTGTACAAGCACAGCTTGCATGCTCTGAAAGAAATGCATTTTTGAAAAATCTCTCTCCAAATTTTGCGACTCGTTACCTCTGTAAATACTGCGTCCTATCATCTGTGGGGCAAGTCCTTTGTGCCATTTGGGCTGCGTGAAGAACATAAACACTGCAATTCCATGGTCAGGGATTCTGCAGCTCTGCAACTCCAGTCTAACGAACAGCGCAGGCGATTTAAAATACAAATTACTAAGAAAACATTTTTAGAAATTGAAGGTTAGCCACCTCTTAGACATACCCTTGGTTAGCTTTGGGGGCAGTTGATACGCTGAGGGTGGTGAAACCCTGGCCCAGGTTGCCCAGAGAGGTGGTCGATGCCCCATCCCTGGAAACATTCCAGGTCAGGCTGGACGGGGCTCTGAGCAACCTGGTCTAGGTGAAGATGTGCCTGCTCATGGCAGGGGGTTGGACGAGATGGCCTTTGAAGGCCCCTTCCAACCCAAACTACTGTACCATTACATGAATTGAAGGAGCTCAGGATGCGTTCAGTTAATTTTATTCCCGGTTTGTACCTTTTTCTTCTTAGTGAAAGCTTGCGCTCAGCAGGCTCCGTGGGTTTGTACTGATGCTGCAGGCGTGCGGCGGGAGGTTTGCTTGGGCACACCGAGGGAATTCAAATCCGCTATTTCCCCCTGCTCGGGCGGGCCTGCCTGCCTCAGATTCATTCACCCCTCAGCCTGCAGACGTTCCTGCTTCAGCTGTGTGAGGCTTCGGGAAAAAAACAAAAGCCGGGGGTTATGTCGGAGGCCGGCGGGAGCGCACCCCCCCCCCCCCTTTCCCCTCACCGCCGAGGAGCCCTCACAGCTCCGCGGGCGCATTGCTTTCCGCGCCCGCCCGCCCCCGCGGGCAGGTGGGCGGGGCGCTGCCCGCGGGCGCCTGTGGTTGGTCCGCGGCCCTCACGCCCCGCCCCTCCCCTCCCCTCTTTCCCCTCCGCCCCGCGCCGGCAGGGGGCGCGCGCGGGGGCCCGGCCGCAGGCGGAGGGCGAAGGGAAAATGGCGGCGGGGGAGGAGGAGAAGGGGGCGGCCGCGGCCGCGACCGCCGGCGAGGGGAAAGAAGCCGGGAACGGTGGCGGTTACGACGGCAAGTGCGCGTTCTGCAGGATCGCCCGCCGGGAGGAGCCGGGCACGGCGCTGCTCCCCTGCCAGGTGGGTGAGAGACGCCCCGGGCGGCGGCAGCGGCCTCCCCCGGCCGCCCTTCGTTCCTCTGCCGCAGGTGGGGGTCCGGCCGGCTCCCCCGCGGGCAGCGGAGGGGCTTTTGTTGGCCCCTGGTGGGTGGTTGTCGCTTGTTGCCGTTTTTTTGTTGTTTTTTTTTTTAACGAAGAGCCGGATTCCGGCTGTCGCCGTGGCGGTGTGAGTGAGGGCTCCTGTGGGGATGGGGGTGCCCGAGGGGCAGGGCTCCGGGCGAGCGGGAAAAGGGGCCGAGGGGGTTCGTGTGAGAACGGGGGGGGGGGGGGATGAAACCCTGAAGTGCTGCGTGGGTGGCCTGGGGACAGCCCTCCCGCTGGGCGAGGCGGTGCCCGGGCTGCCCGCGGGGGAAGGGTGCTGCTTTAAAGGGCTGGGCGGGTTTGGGGTGTCCCTTATGGAGACGAGGGGGGGGGACATCCATCGGGAGGGAACCCTTCGGCGTCGGCACAACAGCTAGAAGCCTTGAAGCTGACGCCGGGGAGCCCTGGCTGCAGAAGGTCAGCTGAGGACGCAAATCGCGCCTACACGCCTTTCTGTAGGCTGGCTCCGCAAATCCGAACGATTTTTGCTCGTTGCTTCTAATATGGCGTTAAGCATCATCACGTCGATATGGGGAAGACGGGCCTTGTTACCTGTCCCTTGCCACTATCCTCATCCTAATCAATTTAATGCGTTTGCATCCTTTCTTAGTACGAAGACCTGGTTTGCTTCAGAGACATCAGACCCGGTGCCCCCCACCACTTTCTGGTGGTGCCGGTGGAGCACATGGGAAACTGCAAAACGCTGAAGGCAGAACACATACCTGTAGGTAAGGCTGTAAGCGTGCGTTTAACCCAACGGAAAGTAATTTTGCACAGCCTTAAACAGTGCGTTGTCAAGTAAATGACACCTTTGAGCACCGTTTGGTTGAGGATGTAAACGTGGAACTAGATGGTGTGAGTGAGTGTAGGTAGGGACTTACCCTTCCTGGGAACTTCTGCGTGCTGTTCCAGAACAGCACATTTTTTTGTGGTTTCTAGAAAAACATTGCGCTAGTGCATGAAATCTCTGTTGTTTGCATGGAGTATAGATTCCTCTGCACTCTGTTGGAACCGCAACTTTGTTTTTAAAGTGTTTGCATGCTGCTTCATTGCGTTTTCTCAGATATATAAGCAATTTTAAATTATATGAAAAATTACAGAAGAATTTTATAAAATGTGTATTTTAAAATAAGTGCTACATTATTTTTCAGGAAAAAAGGGACTGAGAGGAGAAAGGGAAATGGTGTCCCAAAAAACTTAAATAATATTTGAAGAGATAAAGTTCTAAAATATCGAAACTATGATTTATTGTTGATAGGCTTTTTTTTTTTTTTCATAAGAAAACATTGTCCTGGAATTTGTTTCACAGGAAATGCCTAGCTGTGTTGAGTAACAGAAGAAACTACAGCCATACATGCATGAAGAGATTCCACCTGAGGGAAATTTACAGCTGATGCAGGAAAAGAATTGTAGTTGTAAATCTTGCATCACTGTATTTCTCTTCTAAATGTAGGGTAGTTTTCTCCAGAAACAACTCCTCTACATGTTTGGCTTCAAGACGATTCCTTAGGCTTTTGCTTTGACGTTTTGTACTAGGGTTGCTCTTTTTCTCAGTGATACAGTAATGAAACTTTGTCCTAGTGATAAATAGGACCGACAGATTTATTTTATTTTCATTTGAATTTGTGTACCATCTCTGAAACTTCCTAACTTTTGTCAGGCTGCACAGGACCTAGAGATTAAAGTCCTGTAGCTGTGTAGAGATATAACCCTGGAAATAGTGTAAATGTCATCATTCTGACCAATCAGTATTTGTTAGGGTTTTTTTTTACAAGGGTGTAGTGATAGCATGGCTTTGGCCGAAGTTCTTAGAATAATGTCCCACTTAAAAGCATCATGAGTGTGGAAATTGGTAACAGTGGCAATTTTCATGTCAGTCATTGCACAACACTGTCTTGACAATCTTTGTTTGATTATGAGTAGTTACAGTATTTATCTTTTGAAAAACCTGTGTTTGTGATCTCACTGTAACCAGTTTGTTGAAGTTAATATTCTGAAGAATACCTTTTTTAAATTACTTGATGACATACGATGTGTAAAATATTACTTAAACATTAAATGAAATTTATTTGTGTTTAATAGTGAAGAGAATGATGGAAGTTGGAAAAGCTGTCCTCCAGAGAAATAATTTTAATGACTTGAATGATGTAAGGTATGTAACGGAAACCTTCTGTGTTTATTGAGTATGTCTTTTACTTTTCAGAATGCTATTTTAAAGATGGTGGCAACAACTGCAGTGTGATTTATTGAAGAAATCAGGTCTGCGTTCACGTACCACATGACTTCTCAAGTAGAATGTGCTGGCATTGAATACAGACTTTTTTTCCTGAGGAATTTCCAGCACAGATTGCGCTCCAACTCTGAGATTCTTTCTTGACCACATCTTGGGATAGAGAGGGCACTTCAAACAACTTATCTAAAAGGCTGCTCTTTAATTACGTGCTGAAAATATGCTCTAAATCCTAGATTCCAGAAGAGAGGTAAACTTTGTCCTATTCAAGCAGGGCACTGCATTGTGTTTCAGTCATACCTGCATTCTTTTGATTTCGGTGCTGCACCCTTTAGTTTAAGTCAGTGCCTTTGATAGACGAAGTAAATTGTAATATAATTTAAATAGTGTAGAGTATAGGGAGCTGGGCCTTCATGTTTAAAATATGTAGAAACTGCATTCATCGGGTGACAGTTGGCTTTTTAGCTGAAAACTAGATATGATACATTTAAGATACATTTTATTTTTTTAAAACCTCCTTTTTAACGAAATGTATCTTAAATAGGGAGATGTGAAGGATGAGGTTAATGGGCTTTCGAGAAGGTTCCCTGAGAGCATCCTGAAGGGAAAAGGCATGTTTTTTACAAGGAAAATGCAATGCATTGAGTTGTTAATTCAGTTGATTATGTTAAATAACGTATGATGTTCCACTTCTTTCTGAATTAACATCACCAGTATTTTTTACTTGTTTTCCTTTTCTGAAGGATGGGTTTTCACTGGCCTCCATTCTGCTCAATATCCCACTTGCATCTTCACGTCCTGGCCCCAGCCAGTCAGTTAGGATTCTTATCCAGACTCGTGTACAGAATCAATTCCTACTGGTTTATCACGGTAAGTGTAATGCAGATGAGCTTTTTGGTAGGTTTTCAGTTGCAAGCTGAAAATGTGATGTCTTTTTAACATTTTAACTATGTCCAAAAATGCTTTGAGCAATTATTGTTGTCATTACTGTAATTAATAGTTTTGTATATTTTGCATTAACTATTTGTGAAAATATAATGTTAAAAACCTTAATGTTTGTGCTTATTAAGGGGAGTCAAGTGCCAATAACATTAACAGCAAACAATACAGGAGTTCTGGATCTAATGTGTAGCTCGGGTGAATGTGATGTGGTTCTGAGGACGCTTTATAAGTAGCTGTTCTTTAATTTAAAAGGATAAATTCAAATGTGATGGACTGTATTGTACATGCCCTGGTTCATCCCGTTTAGGTGAAAACCATGTCCACCTAATGATTGCTTTTATCAGTTCACATGTTTTTTCTCATCTTGGCATCTGTAGACTAAAACAAGTGTCTGCTTTACAAAAACGTTGTTTGTGCTCAGTTGTGTCAGTAGAGATAAGCAATGAGACTGAACTGGCACTGACTAAATCACCATTTGAAAATCTCTCTCTCAAGAACCAAAGCTTACCCTCGCTGCTTTGATGCAGCGAAGAACCTGTCCTTGCAATGTAGCTACAGCATCCTGGTGTCATTGCACAGCCCCAAACCAAAGATGCTGAAAAAGGTCTGTCTCATCTAAAGAATACAGACAGCCTCTTACTTAAAGAGAAAAAACTCAGCTTCTCCACAGTGGTACCTTGCTGGAGATCTCACTTAGCTTGAAAAAAGCAGATGTGTCTTTTCTGTGTTGTAGAGCATCACACAGATATTTGGCCCTCAAACAAGCATGGCTGTGTAGTTTTACTGCTTGCTGTCTTGGATTAGCTCAGGGAGATCTGTACCAAGTTTGGTTATCCAATATGGATGCACTTCAAAAACTACTTTGCCCTGTTGTCAAGTTGGAAAGTGTTCTTGAGTTGTTTTCGGGTTTGGGGTTTTTGGTTTTTTTTTTTAAATTGTAATGGCTTGAATGTGATACTTGTTAAAGAGCTCAAAACAAGATTCAGATTACTTCATTTTCAGTTGCTCCACGCTTTATCTAGCTTTATTTGCAAATAAACTGCAAGAGCTACTTAAGTGCTGTTAAGTAGTTCCTACGTTAGGTAGCCGACTGCTTTTTTACTGTGTGCATTTAAAACATGCCAAACTTAAGTTTTTCACCTTTTAACGTGGTTCCTTCAGAGATCTTATTAAAACCTCAAGCACTAGTTCAAATTAAAAGATTAATTCAGTGGGACTGGCAAAAAAAAAAAAGCTGACAGTAAACTGATTTGTTTCAGAAGTGGCCATGGTAGTCTCCATGTGCCCAGTTTGGCCTGCTAGGACAACGATGGCAGACTTCCTTCTGCCCTGAGCCTTTCTGAGGGCTCTGTGGGCTGGTGCTGTTACGTATACCAAATACAGCTGTCCCGGCTATGCGCTAGATGCATAAATAGCCATACAATGAGAAAAGTATGTGTGAGCATAGTGACATAACCAAAGAGTGGATGTATATCTCATGACGTGAACCACATACAGGAATGCACTCCATGCCTCAGCAACGTATGTGGTTGGTGTGCAGCTTGTTGGGTGATGAGAGGCCACAACATGCTGTTCTGGAGCATCTCCCAAAGAATTCCAGGTCTCACAGCTTGGTGGTTCTGAGCACTGCTGCCTTCTGAGGTCTTTAAAAACACGCTGCTTTATCTGCTGTTTATTTGCTCACACATCCTCTTGACTTTCATAGGTTCTGTTTCCTCTTCTGATCACCTAATGGGAGTTTGATGAAAACTGTGAAAAAGAGTCTGCTCTTTAAAGCAATCATTGTATTCTGCTTCTGTTGCATGCTTTGTCTGTAAAAATGAAAAGTAAATGCTCTGTCAGTGTCACTATTTTTAAAATGGAATTTTCAGTAAACTGAAGGTCCATGGTGTAGTTAATGCATTGCTTTCTCTCCTTCATAGGCTGAACAACTGATTGAGCGACTGCAAACTGAAAATGCTGCCAGCTGAAAGCACTCTTAGCCTTGTGTTGCTAGCCAGTTTGTTCTTTGTCTTTGAACTCTGATTTAAGGTTGCACAGTTTGATGTTGCCGATAACATACAAGGATAAAAAAAAGAAGCTTTAGTTCCTTATGAGGAAATACACACAGAATTTGTAGCTGCCAACCTCATTCTCCCATTGAGATACTTGAGTCTGTATACTTCTCTGACAATAAGGCAATGTATTTTAATTACAATTTTATATGTGTGTATATATATATTCATAACACATACACACTCATATGCACACATGCAGAGAACTTGTCCTAGTAAAAGGCAGGGTATAGCAGCAGAATGTATTGCAACTAAGGCAACAAGTTACTACTAACAGCATGTACACGGTACCAAAGGGAATATTTGTTGTGGAATCAAGCTTTTATTTTAAGGATGCATTGTTCTGGGATTGCAAGTAACATTTAAAACATTCAAGTTTCCATCTGTATTTGTATGATACTTCTGCCTAGTTATTAGTAGGTACATTGCTGAAAGTACACTACTAACTTTCTGGTGCTAAACCACTTCAATGTATTACCTGGCTTATTTGCATGACAGCGACATAGTAAATGTTAATACAATAGGTGCCCAAGATGTGATAATGCTATATAACATAGAATATAGTTTAAATGTATGTGTAAGTGGTTGTATCTTGGGCTTAAAGATCTTCCCTCTTGTGTGCACAATACTTTAAATTAGTTGTTGTATGTTTACAAAAAATGTGAAGAGTTCAGAGGAATTGATTTAATATGCGGCTCTTCTGCATGATGGTAGAAAAAAAAAAATCCAACTTTTGAGATGGGTCTGATATCGTTCTCACTGGAAGTCCCTTGGAGATTACTAATGCCTTGGCTAAATTTGATTTCTAAATGAAGTCATAAGAGAAACGGGTCTTCAGCGCAGTGAGCATGTGGCAGGCTTGCCTAATAGCAATGTGATTTGAATTTGGGATAGCAGGGACTCAGCCCAAAATTGGAACATGTTGTGTTGCTGAAGGAACCTGCTGAACATTTGCCTTTGCCCTGTGACTCTAATCAGTAATGCTGGTGCTCTGTTTTTCAATACCATATTAAGGCAGACTGTCTGGGAAGTTAAAACTCCAGAAAACAGGGAGTGGATTTTCTTCATTCACAGCGTGTATCTCTTGGTGCCTAATTCATCAAGTGTGCTTGGCCGATGCATTTAGATGCAGCTGAGGTGATGATGGTCTGTTGCACCTGCAGGCTTACTGGAACATTATTTGCTCTGTGTTTTCCACTGATCCAGCACCTCTTGCCTTAGGGGTACAATGTATTGTGATATTCTTCCAGTAAGCTATAGGTAGTATTTCAGAAAGTTCACACCCTTCTGAAGAACAATGTTTTCTACCCAGAAGAGTTTACACCTCTCTTTTCTGTAAGACCTTGTTCCTGATACTGTCTTGTTATTCTTAGTGGGCACTCACATGTCATTTGCAGCCCTTTAGGGTCTTCATTTGTAACATTAGATAGGAAGAGTGTGAATTAAAGCCACTGACTACTTCTGTGCAATAGATTAGGAGGTTCGAGCTGGCGCCTAGCTTTATGAAATATCTGTACATCAAGATCTTTCAAGAGTTAATACTGTGTATGTGTTCTGATTTATAATTAATTTACGTAACTGTATTTAACTGTGACATGTAATATTAAAGTATCAACGTGAACTGTTGTCAAAAAGGATTAGTAAACAGAATAAATGCTAGTCTTGGAATGATCTTCCAGTGCAATGGAACAGTTGACTGGGGGTGCTGACCCTGGATAGCCCTTTGCTTGCTCTTCACCCCCGACACCAGCGGGACGGGAAAGAAAATGGGAAAGAGCAAAAGTGAGAAAACTTATGGGTCGAGATGAAGACAGTTCAATAAATGAAGGAAAGAGGAAGAAAAAAAACAAGGTATGTGATGCAAAGGTAATTGCTCATGACCTCCCACAAGCAGGCCAGTAGCAATGGCTTCCTCCCCCCAAAAACGCCGGCTTCCTCCCCCCAAAAACGCCACCTTCCTCAGCTTTTATTGCTGAGAAGAAAAATTATCTCCACCCCAGCCAGACCCAGTATGTTGTCAAATGTGCACAGAAGCACAAAGGTCAACTTCTCTATCTTACATTTGAGAAGGGTCCTGCTAGTGATAGTAAGACTGGAAAGGTAAAAATCGGGGTATAATCTAGCTTCCCAACTTTTGTTGGTGAGCAAGATGGGGAATTAAACTTTTCTCTGACAGCAGCAGACAGGCCTCAAACCAGCTCAAACAACGAAGCATTCAACAGAGCCACGTTAATTACTGAGATGAATGTTCAGTATCTCATTAGTGTTTTTCAGCATAGAACCCTGTTCCATTTTCCATCTGTATTGACAAGCATTCTTGGACTTAGCAGATAATTTTTTTAATTAGGCTAAGAAGTATTTTCTGAAAAGCCTATCCTCATGCTTTGAATATGTTTCAGACTTACTGGCTAGCCCCTGGAAGAGGCAGTAGGCAGGTCCCATTAACTATGTCACCCTCTTCTACAGCAGCATTTTAAAACTTCCAAAATCATCTGTAGAGCTTTCCAGTGAGCAAAGATCAATAAAATACTCCTGGAGAGGGAACTTGGCAGCTCTTGCTCTCCAAGAGCTTGGAGAAACAAAGGAAAGTTGCTTAGCCACTGCCCCTGGCTCTGTTTTTCTTTGATCCAGTATTAGCAGTCGTAAGAAAAGCTGCTTTTTTGACTACATGTTTAGGAATGACAAAGCTTTATTTGTACTCGTTTGCTCAATTGTTTTACATAAACTCCCAACCTAATGCGAACCCAGAGAATAATGCTTTTATGCTGAAGTACTAACTGCTCCCTCTGAAAGGATGAAACAGATATACAACGCTGTTAAATGTAGAATAAAAAAAAAAAGTTTGTGTTTTGACTAAGGGCAACGTTTTCAATGCGATTAAATTGATAATAGCTCCTCGAGCTCTTCTGAAGTCTTCTTAAGTGGGAGTTGTAAACAAAAGCATAAAAATGGGAGCAAACCAGTGAAAATTGTATTTGAAATTTGACAAACTTGGAGACAACCAAATGCTGCATAAAAACTCGCTGTCATTTCAAACTGACGTGCAACATTTATTGAAGTGCTGAAAGTGCTTTCAGTGTTTGACAAAATACAGATAATCCCCATACAATGTGCAGTCCAAAACATGCAGAATTCACAGGCTTCAAGTGGAGGAAGAGGAAAGACCACTGAGGGAGCTTGCCACAAAGAAGTGAAGTTTAGGAGAGGTTTGAAGAGCTGAAAGTTACTTAGTAGGGCAAGAACACCATTTAGAAGGTCAGAGTTTACTTACTGCTCCAAATAATCCGTAATATGAAAAAACCTCACACGCTACAATTTTTGTAAAAGTAATTTAATAAATTCTGTTCTATTTACTCTAATGCGAGCCTGCTGAAAAAAAGTTGCCTGTTTAGAAGTTTAAATTCCTGTTTCATCTGGAGATGCCAATCTAATCCCCACATTGCAGATGAGGGAGCTGAATTTTGTAAAACTTGTAAACTAGTAGCTAAATTGAGTCATGTGGATTAGATATGCTGTGCTCATGACTATAGAGGCTCCAGGAGTAACTTTTTATTCTGGAGCGTACCAGTGGACAAGCTGACCAATTGTATTATCTATCTTTTAGACTCCTTTTGAAATACCAGCTATTGCTGGAAGCAAGAGATGGGATTTGTCAACCTGCGTGCTGACCCAGTTTGGCAACTTGGTGTTTTATAATCATTTGTATGGGCACAGAGAAAGATTTCTGTCACTCTTTAGAGAATGCTCATCTGAAGCTGGCAGGGAGGAAGTTTGGCCCTATAATTGTTTAAAAAAATCCATCCCTCTCTATATAATCCTTTTTTATAATAATCCTTGATTTTATTCAAAATATCATGATAGGGCAAGCTTTTTTTAGTCCCTTACAAAGTGGGTAAGAGCATTTCATTAGGGCTTACTCTGCTTCTATCTGTTTTGATCAGAGGTGTGCTTAAAGCTCTTGCAGATGTACTCGATATTTAAACCAACCAGCAGCAGGAGAGAGTGCAGCAGAGGCCACGTACGTGTCTAACTACTTACGTGGCAGTGGCAGCCATTCCTGACACGTAACTATTTGAGCCAGCCTTAATAAAGAACTAGTAAGTTTACATGAGCTGGACTTGCATGTTGGGGTGCTCAGGCTACACACTGCCTCAACTGTGTGTCTTTTCATGTAGTATTTGTACAATGTCTAATAATGTATTATTTTTCCTGATATTACCATCCTGTTTGTCAGCTGGTGACACCTGAACCACCTGATACTGCTTCCTGCAAACTATGAACTAATACTACAGCAGAATTGACTGGATTTCAAAATCATTAGAATTAAACAAACTGCATTCCACAGCTGTATTATAAAAAGCTTGATTTGTTTTAAAATCAAAACGTACGTACATGCTTTATCTAATAGGAGCTGAAATCCACTGAGGTGTGCTCGTGTCATTTTGGCAACAAATGCTTTTCCAAAAAACAAAGCATTTTAAATGTGTTAAGATCACAAATTATATGTCTTGTTTTCAGCTGCAAGACGTAGATTTGTTTAGGAAGAAGGAGTGGGTTTGAAAACAAATGGCACGCACACCAGCAGTGCCTGGTGCAGCACATATTGCCCAGTTTCCAACATGGTAAAATTATGTGGTGATTAAAACCCACCCTTGTTTCCCCATCCATGCTCCACCTGCATCTGACTCCCCTGTCCCCCAGATATACTTATTTTAGCACATTAAATTCTTCTCTTTTTTTTCGATTGTCTTTTCACTAGGAAAAGGAGGCAGAGGGATAACGAAATCCGTATTTTTATTTGCTCAGTCAAAAGGCTTATTTTAATGCAAACCTCCATTGGATGAAAATGTCAAAACAAAATCCCATTCTTTTAGGCTTTTTGCAAAAAGACATTCTTTTCTGTAAATAGCATAAAATAATCTATCACTTTTATCAAGTTCATAGTTTATATTAAATTTCAATATCCTTTCGAGGCGAGAGAATATCTTACTTTAAAGACCCACCAAGTAGTGTAGTTAATACCACATAAAAGCTTTTATTTGCACAGGTAAAAACCAGAACTTTATGTTTCTAATTATACAGTTTTCTTGGTGGGAACTATTGTAAATACAGCTCCTGATTATTTTTAATAGCATTATTACAACTATTGCATATAACCAATCCTTTTTTTTTTTTTTTCTAAACATAGAGAAAGTTCCCCTGGAAGAACCATGAAGGAAATTGTTATCAGTCATCTTTCAGTCTCAGTTTTAACTAGCTGATCATTTTTGCTCCCAGTTTGGCAAATTCACAACTATGCTCTGAAAGCACAGCTCTGCCTCAGATAAATGAGGTGTGGGACTGCTCCACTGTACCTTTATTTATGCATTTGGCACTACAGGATCTCTACTCTCCTCCTCTTGTAAACAACATTGCTACATTTTGGTGAAAGACGAGAAAGAGCCGCTTTTTTTTCTTTTTCTCACGAATGCACAGTGCTCCAATATATAGTTTCTGTTGCCTTTCACATCTTTATATTGTGGCACCCTACTTTCTATGAAGGGATATAGCTGAATTCACCAAAAAGGCTGCAGAGCTTTGTGATCTGCTAGGGTATGACACAGCACTAGAAGAACAGAACAGGTAGGTAAAAATGGTATGGGATACAGAAGGAAAAAAACAAGAGACACAGAAGGTTTGGAGAAGGTATGATAATAAGAATAGACTAATACCAGGACTAGTGCAGCTCTCCAAAATACATGCAAGATGCAACTAATTTAGGAAACATCAGATACGCTTGCTGTCATATTTCTGTAAATTCAGGAATTTTCATATACTTCATGAAAATAACTTCCATTTATTCAGTTTCACCATGTGAAAATAACCTAAACTTTTGCTATAAACCAGGCTCTTTTTTTGGAGTATATGAATTCCCGTAAAAGTTTTCAATTCCATGTTTTACAAATCAAAATCCCACATACAGCAAGTATTTCACAACCTGCAAGAATCAGTGTTGTACGGTAGCAAGTTAGTAATTTATACTTTCAGTAAGCTAAAGCAGTAATCCAGCAGAGTTATGTGAAGAACTGCAGTATACTTGGTAGTGGATGACAATAATGAAAGGACAATCCAATGGCAGCGTGATGGATTAGTAGATTATTTGTGATTTCTGTCCAAATCTCTACTATTCTTACAAAAATATTTTTTCATCCTTCTCACCCGTTTTCTCTCCTGCTCGTGCCCCAAGAAGCAGCTGAGTTGAAATTTTGTAATGAAAACCTCTTTCAAGATGGTATCCAGCTATGTTTTCCCAAACGGAACCATGCAGCAGAATTCATCAGATGAGAAAGCCTTATTCTAGCAAAGTGATGATCACATCATCATCTTTTCCTTGCCAAAGCATTTCACCTTCAAAATGAACCAGACCATGTTTTCTGGCTCTTAACAAGATTCCCACTACCTTATTAGAAATAGTCACGTATGTTTCAAACAGCTGCCCGAATGTCACACTCACATGTCCATCTTCTCCCACCTCTCCAGTGCTTCTAATGATCAAGCACAGCTCTTCCACTTCCTTTCCCACGTGTGAGTGAGCATCTTTCCCCCTCTGCTCTGTCTGAGACCCTTCAGGGGGTCTCCCGTAGGTAGGATCTCCTCTGTGAGCATGCACGGGTTTAGATGCAAGCCTGTTGTCGTTGCTGAATGGGTTCTTTCTCTGATATTCAATGTGATCCTCTGCCCAGGTCTGCCAACTTTTCCTCAAGTCACCCACTGCACTGGTAGCTTTAGCACTCTGCCCTTTATCTTCTTCCATTTCTTGAAAATGTTTTATGGCACTCAAGCAGGAAACAAATCAATGACTGGTTGTAACTGTGGTTCCTGGGTGCACTGTCAGCTGTGAAGGAAAAACAACAAATCACCCTTGTGATAATTTTTGGAAGAGTTTTGCCTGAGTGAGAGGCAAAGCTGCTGAAAAAGATGTTAAATATCTGAAGATTTTGTTAAGTCCACCCATAATCCTACAGCACTGAAGAAAGTAAAAGTGATTCAGCTGAAATTCAGAAGTCATTTTGTAACCCAGGGCAGTAAGTTATGCTTACAAGGTTACACGGCGTACCACCGGTCCCGCAGCTACCGTACATACCCCGCGGCCTCCGTGCGACACAAACGTGGTGCAGTACTTACTCTTCATGCAATGACACCTTTTAAAGAACTTTATCCTTACAGCCAGCAGCCCCGCAGACTTCCCGCAAACAATCTGATGCGGTGCTGGCTGACCTGTTCAGCACAAGCTTACTGACAGGCGAAGAGAGCAAACCATTCCCCAACAGCCAGCGCACCAACCCATACACAGGGGTGGGCAGCCTTTCTCCTGCCTGCACACTGCTTAAAGGTGGACAAATCCACGCTGTGCCGGTGCGGTTCCCACAGACTGTGGAAGTTATTATACACAGAAAACGTTACCCGGAGCCGAAACGCCGATACGTGGTGGGAGCAGGGGGATTTTCCTCACCGGGCACTGAAAAGAGAAGTAGAAATCCAGTTAGCGAGCGTGGCACCATCCGCAATGCCCTGTTCAGCAAAGAAGACAAAACCAGCATAGAGAGTTCTCCCTTAAAAGGCTGTGCTGCACAGCCATGTCTGCCAGGGAAAACCTCCAGGCAGGCTGCAGGCAAGGGAGCTTGCACTCCAGAGGTGGAACTGCCCAGCCCCTCTGGGTACACAGGCCACCTGTGAAATTACATGTGCTTACATCATGGACTATCTCTGCAGTACGTAATTATTCTGGTGAAGCAGGGACAGACTTTTATGTACCCATAGAGATCTGACCGTGTTATAACCGTGTCTTTGCTGGACCGTATCCTTCACCTGCTGAAATACACAAACGAGAGTTTCCATATAGTACATTAGTACAGCTGATACTTTTCTTACAGGCGTTGGAGATAAAACAGAGGATTAGTGCTGGCTTTTCTGTGGGGAAATGGACAGAAATGCAAATTCTGAACAACTTAATAACTGAATTATAAATTAGGTATTTCTGTATTTTAAAAGCATTGCTGTTTTTTTTTTTAAGTAAGGTTTCATGGGAATTTGCCCATATACACATGTTGATGCTGTTGCATGTGAACCCCACGAGCAGTGTACAGAGCTCCCTGAATGCACCAGCAGAATGTGCAAGTCACAGTCAAAAAACACTTGTGTTGCCTTTGGGTCTAGAATAGTGCATGGGGTGAGCAGAAGATGGCAACACAATGGCTGCGAAAGAGAATTGAGAAAAATCAGCAGTGGTACACATTAAATAATGGCCTTTCATTCATAGGCTCTCACTTTTAAATTGAAACTCATGATTGTCATATGATCCTGTTGTTATATTTTTTGTGAGAGGAGGGTGGTTAATTCTAGCCTCCTGGATAAATTTCAACTTGAGTAATTACATTTTGTGTACTTAAAATTCCCCCGAAGGCTAAAAAGGATAATTGTTCTTCCTTTCCCTCCCTGAAATACTTATGTAATGCTGCCAGCGTAAGATGACTCCCCAAATCCACGCTAACAAACTCCTTGTTTCTCCTCAGTGGCAGTACAGGAATGTATGTTAAGATTACAAACACAGCATCTGAAAAGCACTTTGTTTTTATGTCAGGATCAAATACTCGGTAAGTCCTACTTATTAATATACATCCACTTTCAAACTATGCTGAGCAGCATATAGAGACTGCCAGCAATTTTGCATGGATCCTCAAGTCAAAAGCAGGAAAAAATGGGGCTTTAGTTAAATTCTTCTGTAGACAACAGTATCACTGGAAAATCGAGGTATTCACCTTCTGAGAACAGACAGCAATGCTCTGCAGATAAAGTAAGCAAAAGCCAGTCTCAAAGAGATTAAGCTTAAACAATAATACCAGTAACCCCTCCTAAGGAGTTTCTAAAATGGAAGCTATACAGCTAGGAAATTTAAAGCGAGACAGATAAGCAAAATAAAAGCAGAGTTCTTCCACTGAACCACTTTCAGCAATCCCAAGGTTTTGTAAGCAATCTCAGACTCGCGGGGTTTGTCAGCAGTTCAGCAATGTGTTTATTGCTGGGTCTCAGCACTCAACTGCCGAGGTGAACAAGCCTGACCCACATCTGCCTCTTTTCTTTCTCTTCTAGGAAAGTTCACGTTCAGCTGCCGGTTCACATTTCAACTGTTTCCTTGTTGATTGTCAGGGCTAAAGCTTCATAGCAAACCTTAGTTTTGATTACTGCAGGAGGACATAACTGGAGAAACTGCAGGATGAGATTATGGAGATGCATAAAGAACGCGGCCCATGCAGTGCTTGCAGGTCATGAGCAAAATCTTAGCCATCTAGAAAAGAAGCTGTCCAAAAATCAGCACAGAAAATACCGAACATGAGTTCAGTGCTGAGCTGGCCTGGTCCTAATAAAAAGCTTACCGAAATCTGGATAAGCCGAACCTTTCAGCTCAACATAACAGGGAGATCAGTGAGTACGGGATTATAGTTATCAAGTCTAGATGTTAAAATAAAACAAAATACAAGCTGCAGTACAATCCCCCCCCGTCGGATAGTCACATCTCTGCCCCTTTCCTGGGAATCCCTTCCTCGTCTCCATCTGCTCCTACACCCACGTCGCCGACGCTGACCTCTTTCCCATGGAAAAACGAACGGCGCTCCTTTGGTGTCTGTTAATTGTTAATGTGATTTAATGATCTGCCCCGCCGATACCAGCGAGGGCAGGTTATTGCCGGGGGAAGGCCAAGGCCCGAACCAGCCGGGCCAGCGCCCGCCTCAGCTTCTCAGTCGGGAACCCCGCCAGTGAAACCCCGCGGAGCGCCTGTCCCCGCAAACGGGTATTTATTTACTCATGAATTACACACAGCTGCTACTGCGCTGACGTGCGGCGCCGGTTCTAAAGCACACGCAAGACAGAAATTAAGAAAAGGGCGCAGAAGAAGAGGAAACGACCGCTAATCAATCAGCGAGCACTCCGTCGCTGCCGGCCCCCTCAGCCAGCGGAGCCGGCGGCAGCGCCCGTACCCAGCGCTACGGAGCGGGGCGGGAGGGCACAGGGGGGGCCCGTGTGTGTGTGGGGGGGGCTTCTTTCTGTCACACACCTCCCTCCCTCACCGATGGCCGCGCTGGGGCCGGCAACGGCGGCGGCTCTTCCCGCTCCTCCCGCTCCCGCCGCAGCGCTGGGCCCGCCCGGCGGCGCATGCGGCCCGGGGTAGGCGGGGGAATGGCCGGACATGGCGCTGGCGGCCCCGGCGCTCCGGCGGTACCTGCTGCTGCTGGCGCAGGAGCACCTCGAGTTTCGCCTGCCGGTGAGAGGGGACGGGGACGGGGACGGGACTGGGACCGGGACCGGGACCGGGGCCGGGGCCTGCTGCCGGCCGCCCGCTCGCTGAGGCGGAGGTCCGGGCGGGCTGGCGCGGGGCCACCGCTTCTCCCCTCGGCCTTGCTGCGGGCGTAGGCTTCGTCCTCCTCCTCCTCCTCCTCCTCCTGCCCCCAGCCTCCATGGAGAGCCTCTGGCGTTAAGGCAGCGCTTTCCTGGCCGCTTTCAAGAGCCTTTGGGGCTAGGAGAGGTCGCCAGCGAAGTAGCTGGGGGCTCCAGAGGGGAAATGGAAACTGGCTGGAAAAAAAATGGGTTTGCAAACACGTTTTTAAAGGTCTTGGTTTGGTGGCTTTTTTAGTTCGTTTGAAGTATGCAGGTGTTCCCGCCGGCGTGGTGCGGGTACGTAAGGGGTTGGTGCTGCCCCGACGACAGGCGAGGTCCTCCCCGTCGCACGCGTTTACGGAGCGGCGTGAGGCGGGAGGGTGCGGAGATCTTCATTTTCCAGAGGAAGACTTGGGGAGCAGCGAGGACGGGGCTTCTCTGAAGCCCTGGGGCCTGCCGGGATCCACGGGAGAAGGTCTCCAAGGCCTCGGCGGGCGTCCTCGTCGCCAGCCGCCCTGCTCCGCGTCGCGCCGCTGGCCCTGAGGACTGCTCGCTTTCGGCTTTCGATTCCGAGCGCTCGCTCCTGTGCGGTCAGAAGGGTTTGAGCGTTCGGTCAGAAGGGTTTGCCAACAACCTGGCCAACGCGGGGTCAGAGAGAGCGGACCCGCTTCTGCGGTGGGACGGCAGCGTGTCGGGCGCGGGAGCCAGCCAGTCCTGCCTGGAGTCCTGCAGCCTGCTTGTCGTTGACACGTTTGTGCCAGCTGGTTGCAAAACGTGGGGCGCAGAGTTCGTTCCCTGTCGCTAAAGTGGTTTCGCCTTATCGAGTGCTATTCACGGAAATCATTAAAACAGAAATAAGTTGTGACGTACCTGAAGCTGCCTGGTATTTTTTATGAGTCCCTGGTTTTTATGGGTCCTTGGTGAACGTCTGGTTTAGCATATGGTCAATTTCCGTGTTCATGAGAAAACCCTCTTGTTTGTAAATTTAACTTGTGATTTTTTTTCTTTTCCTGTGATGACTTAACAGAGTTACTATATCCTGTAACAAATTTCGATACCCTAAGTGCTCTCCTAGGCACCACCTTGAAGAGCTAGTAATACAACATCCAGGGTAATATTGTTTAAAACAGTGCTGAAATGCAGAGGGTTTTTGTCAGAATTGGTAGGTCATCGTTACACATGTTCTAAAATATTTAATGTGTATTGCATCATTTATTTTCCTTGTTTTCATTAAGGCTTTCTTTTGCGCATTGCTTTTTACTATTTGCTTTAAAACATTAGTTGATGCTCCTAAAGCCTGACCTTTATATTTTCACTTTAGGAAATAACATCTTTGCTCTCGCTTTATGGTGGACAATTCAGCAGTGAGCAGGAAATTCGCGTAAATGTAAGTGAGGACCAAATACTTTACTCGAGTGCGTGTATGGTGTACAAGTATGTTCTTTATAGTATTTTCATTAAATGTGGATAGATGAATAAATTTTGAAGTTTCTTAGGAAAATAAGGAATCTTCTAAAAACGAGCAGTTCTCAATTTCAGTAAAGACTCAGAACTGAGTAGGAGATGCACAAAACGCACCTCAGGATGCCTCCATTTAACAGTGTGAAAAGAAACAATGCCATCTGCTGGGAGGCTCTCCTTGCTTTTCAGAATAGCTGAACCATGAAAACATGCTGCAGCAGTTTGAATTTGATGTTTGCCTCTAAATCAATGAGACAGCGTGTCTGGAAGAATGAAGCTAGGAAGCTGTATGATTCTGGTCTCGATGTTTAGTCAGAGAATGTTACTGGGTTTTAGTTCTACTCATGTGTAATGAGGTATTTTGGGTCTTAAGAGGATGAATAAGCCAGAGAAGCATAAACAAATAATAATATTTTACCAAGTCAAAGATATGGTGAGAAAATGAAATACCGAATAAAATTTCTCAGATATTCAAGCTGAGTATACGGTTTTACCTCAAATTAAATGTTTTATCCTCATGTTCTCTGTACAGTTTTGTTTTTTCTTTTTAATCTTCAGCATTCATGTTCTATTTTTATAGAACAGAATTGTGTAGTTCTGTGATTCAGGTGACATCCTCCATCTAGGTATTTGCATCACTTGTCTTCTCTTTATTTCAGTCTCCATTTTGGATTCTCAGTATTCCTTCAGAAGAGATGGCGAGGGGACTAATGAAACGGACAGTATGTGCAAAGTAAGAGGTGAAAAATCTTGTAAATGATAACTTAGGTGGTGGAAAATTGTTCTGCTATATTGTGGCAAATATTAATTTTGTATGGAGTCTTAAAATAGAGGAGGTGTTACTGGAGCCTGTAGGACTGATTATGTAGCATGCCTGTCCTCTTTACTTAGTGTACGATCAACGCAGGGTCTTGAGACAGTGTTGTTTAGTGCAGAGCCAGTACTTGTCTTGTAGTGTCACTGATGTTTTAGTCGCCTTGAATGATGTTTAGTTAGTTGCTTGTTTTAAAATGTGTATGGAATTAAAGCTAAAAACAGTGATACATAAAAACTGAAAATCAAGTTTGGAAGGGAAAGGTAGTGATTCCTTGTGTCACCCTCCTAGCGCTGGTATCTGAGCCCTCAGCCCAGACTGCTGCAGCAGATGTTCCTCTAGAAAATTCAAGAGCACAGGAATATGCCAGAGGGTGATTGTTCCAGTGGCTTTTGTTCCTTTCTAGAGGTGTCTGAATAACATGCTTTCCAGTGAGGCTTGAGAGATACCTTGGAGGTACGGTTCAGGATGAGAAGCAGCCCAGCTGTGGTATGGCGCTCTGACCATACTAAATCTGGGGTGTCTGTGCTGTCCTGTTCAGGGTTAGTTTGGGCACCTCTGCAGAGCGTTGCATGGCCCCTGTTGAGTGCTTCTTGTGTCATGTATTCAGTTTTACCTACAGCGACTTGGGTTGTACACTCTTCCCTAAAGAAACCCCGTGTATACAAAATTGTCCTTAGGATAGTATGTTTCTGATGGGGATAAACTGTACTGCACTTCAAAAAGCAGCTGTAGGCAACTAAGGGAGTAAAACATGACAAAACAGCTTGCGGATGTTCCATTCGCCATGCTCTTTCAACTAATGTATGCTTATTTTATGTAGAAAGCATAACTGGCCCACTGCTTTTTTCCTGGTCTACTACTGGTTGTGGGGAGATATGTTAGTTTTAGTGTAAGATTGCTGGAGCATCTCCGTTGCAATGCTAATTAATATTAAAAGCTCTGAAGCATACATTTATCTAAATAAAATCTCCCCAGCATTTTGCAGGGTTTTTTTCCAACACATATGTAAGTGTAAAAGTAAGAAGTGGGCCTGAAGGTGTTGTAAGAGCTTCTTCTCCCAACAGTTGAATAAAATTCAAAGATGAATATTCGGTTCTCTCTAGTACAGCGTATGCTGTCAACATGTCCATTGCTCCATCTAGAAATATAGTTTAAATTCTCACAGTAGATAGAAACAGATGCTTTAGGAAAAAATTAGACACTGTGAAAAATGTACTTTTTTTCAGGGTAAAGGCAGGTTAGAAATATAGCCTTAAATAATTTATTCAGGAAAGGAATACTTGAAGAAAATGGCTTACCACTGGGTCTTGGTATCTGCTATTGTCACTTAGTAAAATGTAGTTCTCGTTTATTTTTGCTTGAGTGAGCTCAACCTTTGAATGTTTTGAAGATTTGCTTTAAGGAGTCATCTTTGAAAAGGTACTACATGGCACTGGTAATCCTTAAAGGCTGTGTTTACGATGCGTTGCAAATGCACATAAGAATGTCCAACAATTCATGCGGTGCCCTAGGACTCCTGTACTAAAAAAGATTTTTTTCCTTTGATATGGAAAGTCCACTCAGTTTGGATATTTTAATGTTGGGGGAAAGGTCTATGATGGGATGTTGTGCCTTCATTACAGTAGCATCGGTTATCTCATCTTCCAAGGCAGTGCTTTTCTTAAAGCCAGCAATATGGAAACGAAACAAAAAAAGTGTGAGACAACGTAGTGTTTAAACATCTGAAAATGAGACATCATAACCATGTCTTAAAATGGGATAGAACCTCTGATGATGTCATTATACATAGGATGTTACAGTTTCACAATTTGTTTTACTCCAGGGTAGTGTAACACTTTGAAAGTCTGTTCTTGACCTTTTTCAGCCTTTGCTTACCCCATCAAATCGATAGGTACAGATGAATTTTGGCTCGTTCGCTAGTATCACTGTGTGCCAGAAAAAGGTCTGGTGATATCCAAGGGTACTTAAGATGGAAATTTACCTTTTAGTGTACGTTACCAAACGTAAAAGCTTCATCGAAATTCCAGTTTAGGATTAAAAATAAGTGTGTCCCTGTTAAGAACAAAACTTAAACATGTGCCAAGAGTTAAATAATGCACTTCAGTACTCCATAAAGCAAAGCCTAAATCCTTTGGCGAAGAAGGTTAAAAGGAGTAAGTATCTGCAAGGCTTCCCCCCCCCCAAAACCCTGTATGACTGCACTCTAAAAGACTTTGTAATTTCAGGTCTATATTTGAACTGTGGGGTCATGGAAGATCTGCGGGGGAGCTCTATGCATGTTTGAAGAACTATCCAATGGACAAGATGGTATGCATATAAAGTATCTGGATAATAAGGTTCCTTAATCACACTGAATAGCACTGCAGCTGTACTAATGCAAGTGTCTTTGCCTTTTTTCAGCTTCCATATCTACAATCAGACTCTACTTACAAAGTACATATTCATACATTTAATAAAACACTGACCCAAGCACAGAAAATTAAAAAGATAGATGTAAGTAGATCTTTAAGAAAACTTTGACATTTAATTTCATCTATTCACATTGTTCTTATACCATGCTATCAGTGCTGTCTAGAATGTATTTAAGTTTGGGTTTCTGAAGATCTTAAAACAGTTTACAGCTTATGCCTTCTCAGCTCTAAGTGAGATCTTTGTGTCTGAATTAACATGCTCCTCAAAATTCATGACTTTATATTTTTTTTTTTCTAAATAGACCAAGTAAGGCATATACAAAGACAAACAAATATCACTGCTGACTTCAGCCCGGTGTGCTGGGGAAGCTGAAGCTTATTGCCCAAAACTGTAAGATTCAAATGGCTGGAGTTAGGTGCTAGACTTTTAGAAAATCTGTTGCTTGATCTCCATAGTAGGCATTTATTGTTGCAGAACATGGAACAAGCCAGTCCAGTGACTTCAGCTGCAAGCTGTGAATTGTGTGTGGATTTCCTGTTCTGTCCTTATGCTCTTGTCTGCACCTGTGCTCTCCTCCTAACTGTATCAGTATTTTTAATTAGGAAATTTTTCTAAATTACTGTTAATTTTTGCTCATCCACATTCTATTTTTAGCAGCTATTTATCCTATTTACTTCATTTACAGAGACTGAAATTACCTGTATTAATAGTAGCTACCCTTTCCTGTTTGTTTAGTTTTTGTGTGCATGAAATAATGCTGAGTATGTAAATCGGTGTAGCTGCACACCACTGAGATTTTAAATCTCATTGTTCGTCATCATGTTGTTTTTGTAACTTGAAAATTGCATAATTAATATGCACAGTTCATTTCCCCTAAAGTTGGGTTCTGTTCAGTTAATAAAAAAGTTATCCCTGATTTCTAATCCTTAATCATTTGAGCTGTCTTTATTCACAAGAAAGGTATTTCAAAAATCCAGAGAAAATTGAGAATGTACTTTTAGTACTAACCTATCATTTCTCACAAGTGGAATTGTGGTTTGTTTTTTGGTTTGTTTTTTTTTCTTTTTTTTTTTTTTTTTTGTGGGCTGTGTATTTCAAAAATTTGACCCTGTTATCTTTTACTCTGTTTTTCTTTATTGTATAGGCCCTTGAATTTCTGCCATTCAAAGGAAAAGTAAATTTAAAGAATCCAGAACACATCTTCTGGATTTTGGAAGATTATGGAATGGATCCTAATAATGTTCCAGAAGAGCCCTTTCACCTGTATTTTGGTAGATGGGTGCGTGAGTACACTTGCTTCAGTTCTTACGAGCTTGTATTTTCAGGAAAGTGTTCTTCAATTCAAATGGAAAAAATTGTGTTGAGCTTTAATGGAAGCAGGCAATATAATTATGGCTGAATCTGTCGCTGCATAATACACTTATGCAAGTCTTGAAAGTCCTTATTGTGACTAGGAAAAAGTAGGTTAATTGAGCAATTTAGAGGTGGAAAAAATTGAAGTTGTATCTGGGACCACACCTTATCTTGCCCTGCACTGAGGGAACTCAACACAGCAGTGAGACTGCACAGCTATGGGGGTGTATTATATTATTGTCGGCCCAGATGGAGCTAAAAGCACCAGCAGCTTGTTTCAAACACAAAGACGGATTTCCAGGAACTGTAGATGGCTTGCGGCCCCCCTGAGCTGCATCAGCCCGGCTGGAGCATTCTGTAAGTGCTTCGGGTGGTCCTGACAGGCACCTCCATGGAAAGGCACGGGCTGATAGATCCCTGGGGCTTTGGACATCAGTGGGTCCAGCCCACAGGTAGATGCTCGCCCGGAGGGACACTGACAGTGCAGTGCTGTACAGTAGGAACCACGTCCAAAAACTGTCTGGAGCTTGTCGTCTGAGGTCTTTACTCCAGGCTTCCTTGCCTGTTGGCGTATGCACTCCAAACCTGCTGCGTTATTAGGATATCCTGAGGAAATCTGATCTGGTCTTTTATTTTTTGTGAGGAAAAAAAGTGGCTTCCCGAAGGACGTCTTCCAGAATGACACCAGCCACTCATGGGAATATGTGCTTGCAATGTCCTGGGTCAAGGGCAGCTGGAGGGAGGGAGAACCACTGCTGACATTATACAGCTATGGTCAGGGGCTTGAGTACAGAGAAATTAGAGATCCAAGTGATCTGTTAGCACCTGTAAATATTCTCCATGCCTGTGATTAATGTGAAAGCACCCTAGGATGTGGCAATACTGCAAAACATTGCAGCTGTTGTCCCATCTGTGCTGGATTCCTGAAGTGTTTAAAAACAAATAAACCAACCTGAAAAAAATAGGCAAGTGTATTTTGTTTACCCAGTAAGACTGATGTTGACTGGAGCTGGGGGATAGTGTTGGAAGAGCTTTTGAACATGTGTTCTTCCAGATTGCTTTCGTCCTCTTCAACATATTTTGGAAGTCTGATGTAAAAATGTTAGCATGTGGTCTTTGTTTGTTTTTCCAGTAAATTCTGATCTGTCAACACTATCCTAAATTTAGATTTTGAGTGTGACAGGAATGCCAGTGAAGATGGAAATTCTGCGTTACCTTAAGCATGTGCGAGTGTATGTGCATGCACGTGTTAACATGCATTTCTACTCCTCATAATTTTGAAATTCTTTTAACTCTGAATTGCCAGGAATTGTTTTTCTGATACCTAGAATAATAGCAAAGTTGCACTGATTGTTACTTCTTCAGAAGAATTTTCCCTCTAAATTGTTTGTATATTTTTGACCGCTGTCTTGAAGAATTTATGTAGGTGTTGAACCAAGATATCTGTTGCTTGGAAAGAAGTCTGTCATGTTTTCAGATGGCAGAAAGCAAGGTGATGTGTTATGAAATGAAGAGTTACCTGTTTGTTGGATGGTGCCACTTAGCAAGACTGTTAGCCTGTCTGCTTATATCTTGTATCTAAGACCTGACAGTGATTTTAAATGTTTCAACAGATTGCAGATGGCCAAAGAGAACTTATCGAGTCCTATAGTGTAAAAAAGAGACACTTCATTGGAAATACGAGCATGGATGCCTGCCTGTCTTTCATTATGGCAAACCATGGGAGAGTAAAACCCAATGATGTTGTATATGATCCGTTTGTTGGAACAGGTATATATACATTTTTTTTTTTTTCTGTTGGAGGGAAAAACTGGGAGATTGTGTTAACTGCTTGCACCATACTTTTACCTGGCGCAGCGGCTTCTGGTGCTTGACTGATACTTGAGGTGATGCCAAAAGCAAAATGGTGATTATAAAATGAATATTTTGTTAACTTGAAAGGGATTTTGGGGGAGGGAGATCAACTTCAGAAGATGTAAATGCTTCTGACAAATCTATCTTCACTGTATTATTTTATGTAACATGGCTTAAACGCCAGTTCATGCGTGTGATGGACTGCTTAAGATCCAAAGTGACTAACAACTGAAATTTGGATAGAGCACTCCCTGCAGCCACTTTCAGAATGTTACAAGGAGCAGCGTTTTTGGAGGTGGCTATTTAGAGGAGTGCTGAGGGCACTTCTGGACATATAACACAATATAGCAATAGTTTGGCCATAGCATTCAATAGTGATCAGTTCCTTGTACCATGATGTCTCGTCTTCAGGATAATATTATTCACACCATGTATTCGCCCCCAGCTGAACTTTTCTTAGTTAAGCCAGGAGGGGGAGCTTTTATTCCACATATTACTGTGTGTGGCATAGAAGTCCTTTTTACTTAAGGGAAACTCAGACGTTTTGCAGGTGAAATAGAAGATCTATTGTGTCAGGTTGTGCCATTTAATCGTACAAGAGTATATTGTGTTAAGCTACCTATAGTAGTTTCTTCAAAAGCATAGCAAAGGCTGTGTTTCAGACCTGTATTTTGCTAAATTTTGATCAAGAAGACCGTGTGTAAGATGCATACAAAAATATATTAGTGGGAGGATGAAGAGAATTAACTGCAGAAATCACTGCAGAGAAGTTGGGGAAAGAGGAGACAACACTATAGGGTCACTAGTAGGACAAATTCTTATTAGCATGTGGCTTCTCTGTACCATGGAAAACAGATCAGGGATATAATATTTTCAGAAACACAGGGCTTCGGTGAACTAGATGTTTTTGTCTTAAATTTTTCTTCATATAAAACCTGATTTTTTTTGTGTGCATAATAATATCTTATGAAATTTCCTCCTCCTCCTCCTCCTTGTGTTCCTTGCATATAGGTAGTACCCTTTGAAAGTCTGAGGAAATTCCTCTACTTCATCTATAAGCAGTTTGTTTTATTTCACTGTCTGTGGTTTTGTGTCTTTTTACAAAAATATGCTAAACCTAAATCACAAAAAATTCTCTGAGAGCATTCATTCTCTTGGGAGTGAAAATTGAAGGAAAAAAAAAAGGAAGGGTAAAGCTAGAGAAAGAAAAATCACACAGAAGCGGTGAAGCTGTAGAAATTGAAGATAAATGTTGTGTTTCAGTTCAAAAGGTAATATATACAAAATTGTCCCCAAATTGCCTAATGATTTGAATTGCAATTTTTGTGGTTTTATTGCACTAGACATCTGTAATATATAGACTTGAGATTAAAGGTACGTAGGGACACTGGAGATACTGGGTGGCATGCCGTTTGTCAGTAAAGTGTACTTATGACTAAACAACAAAACAGTGGCTTTTGCACCTCCTTTTGGTGAGTAAACCCCAGGAATTTCAATTGTCTCTTGAGGTCCTTTAGAGGATTTTCAAGACTGTCAGTGCAACAGTGCCCTGCCCCTGGAATTTTGGGAGGTAGCTCAGAATTGAGGGTGATGCAGTGAGTCTGAGCTGATGGGTTTGGAAAGGAGTATTTTGAAGAAACTGCAGTTCAGATTTCTTTATTGGCGCAACTTTAATTAATACCTGGCTTGATTTCTTCCTGGGTTTTATGCTGAAAAGGTAAATAGTATCAGATCAGAATGGCCTTGCAAAACGGTGCTTGCTTGTTGGAAACAAACTGGTTTTGCTGGATGAGCCAAATCACAAGTCTTCCATGTTAGTGTAAGAGTGGACAATTGCAATTTGTCCTTGGAATAAAAAGTGCTTTTGACCAGGCTGGTTTAAGAGACTTGATTCCCCTTTTTTGTAAAGCAGAATTGGAATGGCTAGGATTGTTTTTGAGTTCTAAACCATAACTTCCATAAACTGTTTAGATATGCTTTCCTCAGTGTTGGGCAGAAGGAAGCCTGAAGGTTTCTGGAAGAATAAATCAAGTCTTTTACCTGAATACTTTGTACTTCCTCCTAGACAATCTGTTCAAGTTATCTCAGTAAGCTGCTTGTTTGTACCTTTGCAAGATACTTGTCCCTACTTTCCCTTTGCCAATTTGTGATACTGCATAATAGCAAATGACAGGAATTTTTTCTTTGACATCCTGGAGGACAGTGCTATGACCAGACCCTTCTCTGTCCTGAAGAGGTGGGGGCAATAGTGTATGGTAGAAAGGCAGGACGTTCGGTGCCATCATCATTCTGCTAATAGTCATCAGGGGACATGATGATTCTGTGATCAACCCTTTGTATACATCTGTTTGATACAGTAGGTCAAAGGGCTGGCTGTATTAGAGTATTTAGGTATTCATGCACCTTCTGTTTGAACACAATTGAACTAGTACTAGCTGAGATTTATTAAAAGCTGTAAGTTCATGTTTTCCTAACTTCTTTTTCCCTGTGATTAAAAACATTCTTAGATGGGCAAAGTACTTTCTTCTTACCTTTTTTTATAGGACTGGGTGGTATGCCATACTTGGGGTCAGGGCTAGCTAAATTTGTCTTGACCCTCTGGAGGTACTGCCCATCTGTTCTGAGGGATTGCAGCCGAGAAGGGAAATGGGTGACTCCTCTGGGGTGAGTAACCTTGCTTTTCCCTGATCCATTTCACAAGAAAAAGCAGAGGATTTTTTTTTTTTTTCTTTCTCCCTCAGCTTCAGTTTTGGTAGAGTTCATTAGCATATGGTGTAGGAGTTTTCTAGTGCCCTGAGATGGGATCTTTAGCCTGCGCACACATTGCGTGTTAGGGATTTGTTGGTGCTGAGTGGGTGGCGTGGGGCAATGCAGCCGCCTGAGATGCTTCTCTCCATGCTGCTGGTGAGTGGGAGAACTGGTGTCACCCGCACAGCTAGCTTGCATGTTGTTCCCTGTGCTGGTGAACTCTTCGTCCTGGAGCAATCGTCCCCTTTATTTTAGCAGGACCGTTTGTATCCATAAGCAGTTAACGTCAGTCGTGTGGGGTTCACAACCTTGTTCTCAGTCACTGTTCTGTTTTAAACCATTTTGTTAGCTATGTACCTCCTTATTAACGACTCGACAACACAGCTCTGGTAATTGTCGTGGTTTAACCCCAGCCAGCAACTAAGCACCACACAGCCGTGCTCGCTTACTTCCCTAGCCCTGGCCCAGACCAGTGGGATGGGGGCAAGAATGGGGGGGGGGGGGGGGAGTTAAACTCATGGGTTGAGATAAGAACAGTTTAATAGGACAGAAAGGAAGAATCTAATAATGATAATAATAATAAAATGATAATAATAATAATAATAATAAAAGAACTGGAATACATGAAACAAGTGATGCACAGTACAATTGCTCACCACTTGCTGACTGACGCCCAGTTAGTTCCCAAGCAGCGATCGGCCCCCCGGGCCAACTCCCCCCAGTTTATATGGGGGGTCATGGGCATGATGTCACATGGCATGGAATACCACTTTGGCCAGTTTGGGTCAGCTGTCCTGGCTGTGTCCCCTCCCAGCTTCTTGTGCCCCTCCAGCCTTCTTGCTGGTTGGGCATGAGAAGCTGAAAAATCCTTGACTTAGTCTAAACACTGCTTAGCAACAACTGAAAACATCAGTGTGTTATCAACATTGTTCTTATACTGTATCCAATACATAACACTATACCAGCTACTAGAAAGAAAATGAACTCTATCCCAGCTGAAACCAGGACAGTAATCTTCTGCTGTCTGTCCTTTTTTTTTTTTCATTTGGAAGCTGTTAACGAGATAATGTCATTTGCTTTTTTCTGTGGGCTATTCAACCATCTCCCAGTTTCAAGGGGGAATCAAACATGCGTTTTTGGTAGTTGGTTTTTTTTAATTAGGAAAGCAGATCACAATAGTAGTGATTAAAAAATTAGTTTTATTGCAGGATGAGTATGCTAATAAATGTACTGACAAAACAGGTGGCACACTCACAGAAAAAATGCATCTGTATATAGCTTTCACACTGCAAAAGAATTACGGAAGCTTTTTGATATTGCTGCTTACATTGGAGATACTTAAATTTACAAGGTTCTTGACCATTGCTTCTTACTCAGGGAATGGCCACATTATACAAGCTTGATTTTAGACACAGTTAAGGAGACTGACTTTGAGAACAGGCACGGTAGAATTGCCATTTGTTTGGTGATGATTTTTCAGATTGTTTGCCAACAGTTTGAAATTCTGCTCCTTGCAAAGTAGAATTAAAAGTTTTGGTTCATGTAACGATTAAAGGATCTTATTGCCTTGAAATACAGAAAACCTTAAACGAACTCCTAAGAACAGTCTCCAGAGATAAGGGGTGACATAAGGCATAGCAAGATAAGGAAGATCAGGTATAACAGACAAGGAACTTAGTGTTATTATTTCTGATTATAGTTGCATAGTGATTCTAACTGGTTGGTAGTTTTAATTCTCTTTTTTTATTTCTTTTTTTTTTTTTTTTTTTTTCCTTGGGTCTAGCTTTGGGTCTAGTGTGCTACTGGTGTAAACTCCTGAAGTTCCTGAGCAAAAAATGCTAACACAGATAACATTTATGACAGCAGTTTATACTTTTCCCCTTTTCTTCCCTTTATAGGTGGCCTTCTAATCTCCTCAGCTCACTTTGGAGCGTATGTGTGTGGTGCTGATATAGATTACAACACAATCCATGGATTAGGTATGTTAAATATTTCTAAGCCACTGAAATCTTACTCTCTGGAATTTAAGAATACTGATGGTAGCAGACGATACTTAGTGGATTTTAAAGCAACATTAATCTTCACAGGATTTATTTGGTCATGCTTATTTTTATTGACAAATTTACATGTATCCTAGCTAAGCTATTCACTTATTTTTTAAGCAGGAAATATTTAATAAAAGGAATAATGAAAACTAAAACAAAGTTCCAAATAGTAATTACAACAGCTGTGTGCTTTCTTAGCCTGTGATGTAGGAAGCTTTTTGTAATCTAACCCAGGAAGTCTAATCCCATTCTTACTTCTCTGAAAAACTGCAGTGGAAATTGTATCTGACTTATTGGACAGGATTATGACTGATGGATAGTGAGAACATCTTACAAACCAACGTTTTTGTAAATGTGTTCTGTGACACCCCTATGTAGATGGTGCAGCAGAACTTTTCTCATGTATTTTCATTATTCCTTGCTACTTGTGAAGTTTATCACAAATACTTGTGACAGTGAGCAAAATAAGGCAGGAGATAAACTCTGGGTTTGTATGTGATATTTAATTCTTTTCCTTTAAATTAAATGATAAGAGTATATGAAAGCTTTTCTTATAAAATAGTTTGTTGTTGAGTATGCTTTTTTTTTTCTGTTCCATGTCCCCCCTCCGCCCCAGGCAAGGCAAGCAGAAAGAACCAGAAATGGAGAGGACCAGATGAAAATATCAGAGCTAATCTCCGACAGTATGGTTTAGAGAAATATTACCTTGATGCACTAGTTTCTGATTCTTCAAGACCAATATGGCGAAAAGGGATGCTGTTTGATGCAATCATTACAGATCGTAAGTTTGTTCATGCTTTTTGTTGCCTAATAACGATGACTAAAAGATCATTGCCTACGTCTATGCCTATGTACATTGATTTAATGTCTTGATGAGTGCTCAGATCTGCAGTTTCCATATTACAAAAGATGACCATTGAGAGCTGTGCTGTGGAAATCGGATCTGCATTTGACGTCTCTGCATTAATTTAAAGATAGTTATAAACATGTAACGGAGCTGGTGATAATACTTTCTTCCATGGAGAGAATACTGTGTTTGCCAGTAGAAATCAATATGGCTGAAAATCATCCTTCAAAGAAGTCTCATTCAGTAAAGGCATAACTTTATTGATGCACAGAGACTTCTTATCAGAATGGTCCATGTTGCTGTTAGGACTTGGTCTGCAACACACTGGAATCTGCCATGCAGCTCTGATGAACTTCTGGCGACTTATGTTAAGTGCTTATTGGAATGTTTCCAAAGAGAAATTTTAATGCATTTCTGATACCCTTAACTACTAGAAGCACTAGCAGTTTGAAAGGATTCTCTGATCTTTTAGAAACCTGTGTACTTAACACATTTGTAATGCATGAGAGGGAGTAGAGGCTAAGGGATTAAATAAAAGACCTTGATACAGCAATTTCTAATCTCTAGTGCTGGCTCTTAGGATGACACATTCATATTAATTAGGAGTAGGGAGTGTGACTTTTCTTTGTGGGTTGCCTGCTAATTTTCATTTGGCCTGTTTGGCAATAAGACAACATGGAATATTAATATGACTTAGAACTGAGTTTGCAAATGTGTCGCAACTACTTTGTTTACAAAATGGTTGTATTCGTGCTTCGATGATGCTGAAACAAGTCTCACAAAAAGAAATGTGTTGAACATGAAATAAGTATGTTATGCTATTAGAAATGTGCAAAAATGTATGAGAGAAAGCCATCTCTGGCTCTTCTCTGTCTGTGTGAGAATTACTATTTGTGTAATGTGTTGGCAAGAAATTCCAATATATACAATTTCATTTTGATAAAGGTTAGCTAAGTGCTGTAGGAGAGATGTTTGTGTCTGTCAGAAGAGGATGGGATCATTTGTCACATGTTGGAAATGTAAGGAGTATCTTTTAATGAATAAAACAGAAAAGCATTGTCCTTTGTAGTGTAGCAAATGTCTGGCTGCTAGAAGCCTCTTCAGCTGAAGGGCTTGCTTTGAAACAGTTTTAAAGTAACCTTTTGGAGCAAGAAACTTTTAATAGATCTTGAAGAAATTACCCTTACTGACTTTCACTTTGTAAAAGCTTTTCTTTTTTTTTTAACTTTGTATAAGCCACAGTTTGTGCACTGTTGTGTGTGTATAATATAATTGTATGTTATTTTGACAAAGGGTGAGGTTCTCATCTCTGCATTATGCATTTGCTTTGTATAGCACCATATGGTATCAGAGAAGCTACTCGCAGAACGGGTTCACAAAAGGAAACAGTTAAGTCAGCTGAAAGAAGGTAGGTAAACTGTCTTGTCAGTTGTAGAATATAAATGTCTTAATGGAAACACAGTCATAGTTTTAGAATCTTTATTATTTCTTGGTTGGCTGTCAGCAGTTAAAAAAAATGATAGTAATAATAATTAAAGCAGAAAAGCCCTTTTGGTTCTGTTTGCAAAACTAGTATGCAACTTCCTGAAATCCTCTTGGTTTTTGTTCTCCCTGCTTATCATTTGCATGTATTCAGATTTCAGGTCCTATTTCTCATCTCTGTAAACCACCATTACCTTGTGTTTCATATTCTCAGAAAGTTCTCTTCAGTCGCTGCAAGCTGCAAAATCAGTCTAAAATGGAATACCTCTATTTTACCTTAATCTTCTCTCTTGGATTTCCACTGCTCCTTTCTCTTCAGAGATAATATGGCTTCTCCACTGCCTGGCCTTCCTTGTCTTCTGCCCTTTACTCTAAATTGCCCTTAAGAAAGATGCTGAGCAAAATAACTATTCCCTACATGCTTGTGATTCTTTGACTTCCACAAGTACTAACGATGATAGTCTAAAGAGCCAGTAGAGGAATTTGGGAAGTCATATTCCTCATAGTAGAAGTTGTACTCCTGAATTGTCCTAGGTAGTTTTGCAAATCTCAGGTAGTGCTATTTTGTGGTTTGGGGTTTTTTTTGTTTAGGTTTTTTGTTGTTGTTTGTTTAACTAAAAATGCAGGTTTTAAATGTGCTTTTATGTTTACACTTGTAAATTTTTTGTTTAGCACAGACAATCACATCTTCGTTTCATCCAGTTATCATCTAAGTGACATCTTTTTTGACCTGTTGAAGTTTGCGGCAGAGTATCTGGTGATGGGAGGAAGATTAGTTTATTGGCTGCCGATTTACAGGCCTGAGTATGTATTCTTGATTTCTGGTATGTAGTATGTCAGAATGGGTGCTACATTCTCACTGTGCTTTCTTTTGGGGCATAGTAGAGCTGGAACTTCCATAGTACTAGCACTTAAGAGTAATGCTCAGACTTCATATTTCAAAACTTCGTAGGAGGAAAAGCAGATTTCGAAATAAGGTTTTTGGGTGGAGATAATTCCTGACTATTACCAAAAAGAAAAAGCCTTCACATGTCCTTGCAAATGCATGTCCAATGGGTTGAAGTTTAAGCTTAGAAAATTAGAATTTCAAGGTGCAGATAGATTTCTAAAATAGTACTGGCAAGGCTCTTATTAGTATGTGTTTCTACCAGAGTAGTTGATAGAGGTGCATGACAAGGTCCTGTAAGAGAACATTCTTGGCTCTTTGGGGTTTGGCACTACTAATTTAGCTTTCTTCTGAGAAATCAAAAGTCAAGTGACCAAGAGATGGCAGCGAGAGGCAGGAAGCATAGGGGAGCAGCCCTGTTAAGGACGAGAGAGGCCAGCAGAGACTGCAGGATGCTGTCTGCTCAGTAGTGCAGCCTGGGATTAGAACTGGGTTTAAAAGGAAAGACATCTGTTTGCATATCTTACTTCAGCGTCTCTTAGATAAGGTTTTGAGGGTTTTGTTTTGGTTTGGTTTTGGTTTTTTTGTTTTTCCCAAAGCTGTTTCACAGTAAAGCGGGGAGTTGATGTACAGCAACTGTTTCTAAGTGTCTTCCAGATGTAGATTTGCTCTGAAGGTAGCTTCTACAATGTCACATGTTTCTATGTATAGTCAAACTATAGTGATACATAAAGTGGTTGTTGTCCCTGGTTTCACCATGGAAATGGCTTGTGACAGTCCTACATACAATTATCACATGCTGTTTTGAAAATTTGGAAATCAGAGGGAGCCATTTCTGTTACATGCTTCCATAACAGAAGAGTGCACTTAGCAGCTTGTGGGTTTTTTTAATGATAGGATTTGTATCTTAGGCTTTTTTTCTTGTAAGACTATTCAGAAACAAAACAATGAATGCCATTAACAGTATTATAGCTAATTGTTCAAAATGTCTGTCTATACATGCTTAACCCTGACAGACCATGTGTGGTTGTGAATTCGTAGACTTCCATGTCAATAAACTGTCTTTGGAATTACTGAGTTTATTCTGTTTGTCAAGATACCAGAGCTTTTTTGTCTGCTCACTGAACATTGCTAAAAGCATGCTTCCTCAGTACAGCAGTGTAAAGTGTTTAACTTTAGGTAACTGTGAACTGCACATTCTGGTTCTACTTTAGTTGTTGTTTTGGGGAGGTTGGCTGTCTCAAGCTCTAGTTGGGATGCCTCTTAAAAAGTGAATTTGTACATACTACTATGAATTGAAATACAGAAGTCACTATATCAGCACAGAATATTAGTGTAGTCACTTTATTTTCAGCTATAATGATGAACACAGGAACAAACATTAAAGCATGTGAGGGGAAGATAAGATGCTGTCTACTAATATGTTTTGTTATCAAATATCCCTTGGCAACACCTGCCATCAGGTTCATGTGTTATTTGAGATCTTTGTCTATTATCTTAACTCAAAACCGAAACAGGATTAAAATGGATGTCTGTTAAAACCACTGCTACTATATTTCTTACTTGATAACGTTCTGAGTTTTACCTGAAAGAATGTAGAAATATATGCATTAATGCTAACAGACAAGGCTTTTTAACAAAGTGATAATGATCTCTCCCTCTGCAAGATAGCATCTTGCTCCAAAGTTTACTCTTTCAATCTGACATTGAAATCATTGTTGAGTCTGAATTCTTTTAATTCCTTTGCAGTCAGGCTTTTATATGGTTATGAAGAGAGACTTTTAAGATGTGGCAGAGTGCCTACCTTTGTAAGAGAAAGAGGCAGTTTGGTGGTACTAGATGCATCAAAAGTCTTGTGTAATAGAAAAAACAGCTGAGAATTAATTTGATTCTCCTTTGTCAGAAGCATGTTCTGACTTCACCTAGCAAAAGTAGTGGCTTGATTCCACACGTGAGAAGCAACTGAAAGGTGGTTTTGCGATCTGGACGTTTTGCAACAATGCAAAGAGGCAGTACTGTTTGGTTTTTTTCCTATTTACAAGTCTGTATTTGGTATTGTCTTACTTGTTTAACAGCTCATATTATCTTTAAGAAATGTCAAGATTTCCATCAGCAGCTGGATGGATCCTATTTTGAGTTGTTACATGTGACTTCTCTTTCTCCCAGAACAATACATTTACTTTGTAAAGTGCATTCAGAAAATCTATTCCTTTACAGGAAAAATGTGAAGCTCCTCCTTTGTATCTTTTAACTTCAAGTGATAGGTGTGAAAGTTGTTTAGTTCTGCTTTTTAATGTCTGACTTCTGTTGACCCCCAAGCATTGGGGAATCATGAGAGCAAGCATTTTACATGAAATCATAGTCACTGACAATACCATATACCATTTTCAGTATTATGTTGTAACTATTACAGGAAAGCTTATTACAAAAACTAAGACTAAATAGCTGATCTATATTTCAGTATATAGGAAGGATGTCTGTTCTCATACTTACCTTATTAGCTAGGTCAATGCTTCTAGCTCCTGTAGTCCCATGCAAAGCCCTTAAATCCTTAAATTCCTCTTTCAGCATTTGGAGAAATAGAAGGATTGAAAGCAATCTAGAGAAAGCTGTTTCTATAGAAAATAGTATGCTTATGAGATGGGGGCATTTAAAACACTAACTGCTTGCTTCTATAGATAGGATTTAATTGCAAGCCAGTGTTGCTACCATCTGATGTTAAAAGATAATTGATTTTTGTTTCTTCCCTTCAGAAAAAGTAATTACAATGTGATAAACTTGTAACACCAAATTTTGAAGTCCAGGAATGTCACTGTCTAATGAGAGCTGGTTTAATACGTTTTGGAATTGAAGCATAATGGTCTCCTTTTAGGGAGCCAGAGTTAAGTCTGTTGTTCCTGCAACTTCATATATGTTGACTGTGGAATACATTTTTAAAATTACAGCTCTGATTGGATAAGTTATTTCTGATAGGCCGAGGTATTTTCTGCTTGAGATTATACAGGCAGGCCTGTGTGCATACATTAACATCATGTAAATACATGTAGGAAATGTGTGTGGGTGTGTCTTTACTGTGAGGTTTTAATTTATTCTGCACGTTTTATGTCACAAGATGATTGGAATACATGATGTAAAAACTCTGGAGCACCAATACCTGAATTTCTTTAATAGATTAAAATGCACAGCAACTTTCTAGTGTAAGCCATTTTGTGAAGAATCTGTATGAATTTAGCTTCAGATGCAAGTCTTGCAATTCATGAGCTTACAGCTCTATGAATGTTTATTTCTTCCAGATACACAGAAGAGATCATTCCCCGCCACCCATGCCTGAAACTTATTAGCAACTGTGAGCAGATGCTTTCCAGCCACACATCAAGGCGCCTGATAACCATGGAAAAGGTGAAAGAATTCAAGGTAAGCTTGAATTCTTGATTATATTGTGTAAAATACTAGCTATCGCATTCATGAAAAGTTTGTTGTATTCAGCATTTGATCCTTATTTCTATCACACTGAGTTTTTTATGATGGGAGTTAGAGCTTTTGTAAAATTGCCACACGTTTCTTTAAAATAAATTGGGTAGTGATTTAGGGGAGTGTTCTGGTTTTGGTCTTTTCCTTTTTCTCCTCAGGTTTTGATAAACTTTTAATCCTGAGCAAGCTGCTTAATAGTGAGAGAGATATCTTTGAACTTATGGTTACTTGTGAAAGCTGCATATGCTTTTCTTGGAAAACTGAACTCTGAATCCGATCCACAGAGATGCCTAAGTTCCCACTGATTCCCAAGTGTAATTTGATGCCCAAGTAAATACTAAATGCCTTTGTGGGTCTTGCAGTACAGGTAGACTGTATTCAATTCTGTCACTTCATTTTTCGAGTGGTACTTTTTTAGCTTTTGAAATAATATTGTAGCTGTGATATAAGTACAGTGAAGCACACTGGCTTTTTTTTGTTTTGGGACATGCCAAGTGCCTCTCCTGAGGCATTGGGACCAGGGAATATTGCATTTAGGTCTCCTTTGCATTCTTGCTGCTTCTCTCACTTAATACTGTTAAAAGAGATGCTGTCGTGCTTTAACTGCAGCCGGCACCATGCAGCTGCTTGCTTACTCCTCCCACCCAGTGGGATGGGGGAGAGAATAAAAAAAAAAAAACAAAAAACAAAACAACAAAAAAACCCCAAACTAAACCTTGTGGGTTGAGATAAAGACAGCTTAATAGGACAGAAAAGGAAGAAAATAATTAGAATGATGATAATAATAATATGACAATAATAATAATAAAAGAATTGGAATATTCAGAACAAGTGATGCACAATGCAATTGCTCATCACTCGCTGACCAATGCTCAGTTAGTTCCCGAGCAGTGATCTGCTCCCCCCCCTCCCAGGCCAACTCCCCCCAGTTTATATACTGGGCATGATGTCACATGGTATGGAATATCCCTTTGGCCAGTTTGGGTCAGCTGTCCTGGCTGTGTCCCCTCCCAACTTCTTGTGCCCCTCCAGCCTTCTTGCTGGCTGGGCATGAGAAGCTGAATAATCCTTGACTTAGTCTAAACACTGCTTAGCAAAAACTGAAAACATCAGTGTGTTATCAACATTGTTCTTATACTATACCCAAAACCTAACACTATACCAGCTACTAGAAAGAAAATTAACTCTGTCCCAGCCGAAATCAGGACAGATGCTAAACAAAGGTGAAGCAAATTGTTAATGAAAACACATGCAAACAGTGAGCAAGTGTTTTTAGTACATTCCTGGTCAGTTGGAAGAGCTATTTTAAATGACAGGAGATACAGTCAGACTGCTTTGTCTGCATGGTGCTTGCTCTAATAACACAGCATGGTTTCAGTACTGCATTCATAATGCTAATGATGACTGAGATTCTCAAGCAACACCTGAATGTTTTTTAAAACACTGTATGTGGAGTTCCGAGCCAGAGCTGCCAACTTTACCAGTAGCGAGCCAAGAGGGTAAATTATGGAAGTTTTTGACATGCATGTCTCAGAGTGTTCATTGGAGGTTTTCTGCAGGAGTTTTATTAACGCCAGTGCTGTAGGATAACATGTTCTAATTTAAAAAAATATATCCACCTTTCTGCGAATAGACTTCCATCATTTGTTATTCTTGTGCATCACCTGTTCTTCAGTACATGCTTTGAGAGGTTCATGTCTGGAAATGCTTAACTCTGAGCACCTGAGTGTAGTTGGCAGGCTTACTGCTTAGATAAAACTGTGCAGGTGCTTACACTCAGGACTCCAGATGTCTTTTAGGTAATTTAAAGATACCAGAACCCGTGTACTGTTTCTGATGATGCAAAACTTTTCCAAATAACAAACACATATTGACTCCTTAGCTAGTGCCTGCTTGCTGTTTGGCATCTAAGATTTCCCCACCCCAGTGTCCCTTACCTGGGACATGTTTTTTCCTGTTTTAATATCCTGAACAACCTTTGAATTGGATACTTCTGACTCACCAATTACGATCATAAAATTCAATAGTCGGAGCTTTGGCCATTTTTCTTTTTCCTAAATGAAAGAATGAATTTTTATGAATATATAAGCATTTTTATTTCCAGACAGTTCCTGTCTGCTTTACTAAACTGGTTTGTAGCAGGCACTCACAAGTGCCTTTGAATTCAGCTTAGTGTAGTACTCACAAGTGGCTAAGAAGTTTTACAAATCATGTAGTGTCATTATGCAGTCCTCCAGTTTCCCCAGTGTTTGCCACCAATAATGAATTCCAGATTTCACAGCAAATTCGATTTCACTATCAACACTCTAAACTCTTAACTGGAGATTAATTCAATCAGTTACTGAACATGAAATTGGTGGTGCAATTTGATTGTGCTTGTAATATAAAGGAGACCAAAGTGAATGTAAAAAGTGAATAAGTCTAGTTGAAGTATTGATCTATTGTACTTAATCATAAGCATGAAGATCATAAATGTTGGATTAAAAACCTCACAAAAGGTGGTATATAACTCACTGTCTTGTAAGTATCCAGTCTGTTCTATTTAAGTTTACGATGAAATCGTGCCAACTGGAAAAGATTTCTTAGTGAACACAGAGTTGATATGAATAGGCTTTTCCAGCATGTGCACAATATGAGCAGAAGAGTTGTTTGTTTTTTAACATTTAATGCTTTTTTTGGACAGCCACGGTGGTCATTAGTAACTCCCCTCCTCCCCAATCTTAAATTATGGTGATAATAATAAAAGTGAATGAAGGCAGTTGTTGTAGAGGGCAGCTAGCTGTAGCCAGCTAGCAACTTCTCGTCTTCTAAAACTCTGAAGGCAGAAGAATTAGAGAAGTGAAGAACCAGAGTGTGGAACGGGAGAGGAACAAAACAGAAGTGATATGAGGTGAGAGCTTACTAGCCTGATGTATTACTTTTTTCTGTGGACATTAGTGTCCCTTCTTCTGGTATTAAATGGATATGGATCTCCCCAACATCTCTTTAAACCTGAAATAAAACTTTCTAATTGATATTATAGCAGGCAGGACTGTGTGAGTCTACCTTCATTGAACTGTGAAGGGAGGGTTTTTTTTTTTTTGAATTGGTAAAAACACCGGTTCAGCTCTCCAAAGACTGTAGGCATTTGTATGTAAGAACTGAAATACAGCAGTAGTGGAAGAATGAGAAGCTGTTGGCCGAGTAGATTTGTGTTGTAATGTCTGTCGGCTGTGATCTAGTAGGAGTCCAGTCTTCTGCTTTAGGTCAGAAGAGGTTTGAACCAATTTTTCCAGCCCAAATCAAGTGAAAATATACTTGCCATTGTACCAGTTTAATTTTAAAAAGCCTTAAAAAATATAGTTATGTAAGGCTGAAAGGTCTCAGTCTGTGCCACCTATATCTGAATTGTCATCATTTGTATTTAAATGTCAAATATCTGGTAAGTGGTTAATCAATAGGAAAATTTGAGTGTAAAAACTTACAGCATTATTACCACAAGGGTTTTTGGGAATCTTTATCTGGTGATCAACCAGCTGTTTTTGGAAGGGGTGGACTTACTAACAGTGTTTAACTGTAGGGTTGTTTGGTGTTCCCTTTCTTTACAATAGTATGTCTAGCTTTCTGTTTTCTGAGGCTTGTTGATTTTCCCGTGCTGAATTATTTCAGCTGTTGCTGAATTACTTGTTTCATTCCTCTGCTGGCTGTCTTTCAGAAATATATGGTATCTATTTGGCTGGTACATGCTTCCTAGTTCTGAAGTTTCTCATCAGGACTTCTTAAAAATATTGGAGGAGAGATCTATAATTGACAAGGGCTAAGAGAGACACCTAGAAATTACGTAGCAAGATGAAACAGGAAACTTGTCTCAAGGATGAACTCTGAGCATATGACTGCCCGTGAAAGGACTCTGGAGCATTGGGCATACACATCCACGACACTGAATGGGTCCAGGATTTCTGTGTGTCATAGTCACTCCAGAGTCGTTACTGGTGTAGAATTTTTCCTACTGAATTTAGCAGTGTCTGTTCCTGGATATGACCCTGATTTGGAAACTGCTCAGTGTTGTTTATAGCTGTATAACATTAGTACAAGTGGTTTCTGTAGCTACTGTCCAGCACCAGATGTAGAGTGGTAGGAAGCTGTGATAAGGCTAGGAAGATTTTTTTTTCTCTTTTTTTAAACAAAAATTGAATGTGGGTAATTACCCTGGGGCTGAACTGAGGCATGCTAGGTTCATAAAAACCTTTAAAATATCACTTAATATTTGCCAAGATTTAAAGAAAAACAAAGCTTTCTTGATATCTTTAAGCTTTCTCCTCTTTCTTCCACCTCTTTTGTTGCTTATTGGAGATCTGTAACACCTTTTTTAGTGTTGCCTTTAGAACAAATAAGTGTTGAGTTGAAAACTCAAATTAGCTAAAAGCAATTTGGTAGCGTGCACTTTGACAAGAGCTTTGTTGGTTTTCAGTTGTCACAGAAGTCATCATAAAACATTTCAGAGCAAAAGTTTTATGTGATAACTGTTGTTTGCAATTAGTCTGCTGTTTTTAGCAGACTTTAAGTTTTGAGAACTTAAATTATTCAAAGTGACAACCAAGGATGATGGTAAAGAATGACCAGGGATTAACGAACATCTTCAGTTCTGACTTTTACAAATAAAGGAAGCAGTCTTTGTCATCTTGGTAGTGCTGGCAGACCGGGGAGAGAGCTGACAGTGCCAAGTAGGCTGATCGTTGCTGATCAGTCTTGGAAATGATTTCTTGGTAAGTCTCGCTGTTTTGTGTTGAGTAACCAATTACAAACTTTATGCCTTGAAAACTATGTACACTTGTTTCAAAACAAATAAGTGAAAAAAGCTACTCATCCCTAGATGCAGCTGTGTATCACAAGCAGTACTCCTTATTCCTCTCTAAGTATGTCATGTTAAGAGGAGGAAAGAGACTGTCTCCTTTAAAACACTGTGGTTCAACTCCATTCCCTGAACTTAAACTTTTTTTTAAAAAATGCAAGAGAAAGGAAAAAAACATCCATATTAACTGCACTGGACAGTTAATGTACTTGAGGGAGAGTTGACACTGTCACTGCCACCCTCCATAAGAGATCTTCTCTTACTGCAAAACGTTCCTGTCAGATACTTCGAGTGCATATTCTACCAATTTATGCTACTCAAGACAGAGCTTAACTGAGGATGTTTGATGGGCTTCCTTACCGAAATGAGCTGGTGCCTGATGCCCAGGCAAATTCTAGTCCAAATAGTCACAACAAATTGTTTCATGAAGATTATTTTTGACCAGTTCTTATCTCTGTAGAGTTAAATGCAGCCTATCCCTAGTGTTCAGATTGTACCCATTCAGCTCCCCGTGTAGATATAAAATACCCTAAGTTAGAATTTGTTCGGATCATTAGTCTCTGAAATCCAAGAATTCCTTTTACTTTGATGAGTTCCCATGTTGGCCGTAAAACTGTTCTGGCCAGTAAATGTCAACAGTGAGTGGCATCTCCAGGTAGTTCAGGATTTCTTATTTTCTTTTCCCTTTTTTAAGGAGCAATTCCCAATCTGTTATTTTTCGTTAAATCAATTGCCATCTTTATGGGGCAGTCATGTCTGTACAGGGGTGAGGTAGGGAATGGAAGCCCTTAAGCTGGAATGATTGTGATATGGGCCAGGAGCTTCCTTTGTAAGCTCTCCCAAGAAATCCGTGCCTGACTGCAGATCTCCTCTCATCTAGTGAGCAATGATTTGCATAGCTTTTGATGAGGCCTGGATTTACAAAATGGATTCTGCTGTGGAGTGATGCACCAAACCTGTTTCCATTTGATGAAGGCAGATGGTCCTCTTACAGCTGTGTTTAACTTGAAGTTTGTTGTCTTACATATCATATCCTCTCTTTGCCCTAACCAGCTTGGGGGTAGAGGGGCGTAGTTCCTTTCTTCCTTCCTCCCTTCACCCTGAATCAGCATTTTGTTACTTAAGGAATCAAGATGAATGGTGTACAGATGTGTGACCTCTTAGAGGTTGTGGGGATTAATTTTTATGTTAAAATACTGTTGACCCATATATCATTATCCTTCAGGGTCAAATATCCCATCCGTTTCTCAAAACAAGCAAATTATGTAGAATTATCATTAAAACACATCCCAAAGCTATAAAAATATATTATAAGTTTAGGTCAAAGAAGGATTTCTGACTTGCAATTTCAGGGAAAGAATTAAGTGCCCTTTTCCTCAGAGTGGTCCTGTAGAAGAGACCTGGAAAAGTGGGTACAGGCTGGCTGTGAGAGGAGTGTGTCTTAATTCGTCCTTGTTTCCTGTCTGCCTATAGTAGTTTATTTTTTTTTCCCATGGACATGTTCAAAGCCTATTGATTATCAGCCTGAGAATGGCTTTGGAGATGGCAGTATCTGACAGGTGACTAAAAGACAACCGATAGTACCATGTCTGCATTGGGTTTACTGAGGTAATTTTCTCCTGCTATTTTCCAACAGTGCGGTATTTAAATAGAACTAATTTGCTGCTACTGGTATACATGCTTTACATGTTAGATAGCCACGTGGCACTTAACATTTAGCAAGTTAATTTAAGCCAGTGGCATGCTACTGGTATCTGCTAGGATAGCAGATGAGAACTACTTCATAGGAATATCTCATTGTGTCCAGAAGAGGGCACTTGTACATGCACACAAGCATCTTGCTGTGTTGAAAAACCTTTTGTTTCACTCCTTTAGAGTGGGTACTAGGATATCCAAAGCAAGATGAGGTGTTGATCTTGCTAGGGGAGGGCCTGGAAAGGCTACGGAATAGCTGGAAGGGGAGATTGTCCACTAGGATTCAGTTGATCCTTGCATTGTAATACTTTCATAGTATGAAAATATTGACTTAAATCTACTTCCATGTTCCTAGTACTTACGCTAAAGCGTTCCACAGTAACCTTATTTTCAAATATGAATAAATAACTCTGAACTGTGAACTTAGAGTAACGAACCAATCTGTATGTTGCTGCATTGCTTAAAAAGGTTATGACAGTGAGGATGCATTGAGAAGAAACATTTAGCGGAACAGAGGTTTAGTTCGGTCGTACGCTTGTTTTTATTTTCTCTTTGCACAGTTCAGTTGTTCTATGTGAGGCTGCTTATCTCAGTTCCATCTTGCTATTGAGCATAATAAACTGACATCAACCATAAGTGTAAAACCGTTTTTAAAAGTTGCCATCAGTTTTCTTTAGCACTCAGATTAAAGTGTGATGTATTGTTTATCTTACAGTATTGATAACATTAGTTGACAAGTATCTTAATGGTATAAAGCCACAGTACATGATGAACTACACCTTTGTATATATAATGGACCAATTTTCTAAACTATGTTCTTGGCTGATGTCAAATAGGTATTATGTGTAGGGATTTACTGTATCAACTTTAACTTTCAGAAGTACATGAATACTGTACAAGAAAAAAATCCTCTGATTGCGCTTCAGTAACTGTAGGAACTCATTTCAGTCATTTGTGTTCCTCTTCTGTTTGTATCCGCCTTCCACAAACCTCTGAGTGATTGAATTCTCCAGATGGTATTTTTTCTGGAAACTAAACTTTATATTTTCCTTTATAAAAGTCTGTGTGGCATAGTACCTGTGCTGTCGTTCATTCATGCAAGGATTGGATTCTGGTGATGTTAGCTGAGATATTTCTAGTGATGCAGTGCTGTTAACACTTCAAGTGTCTGGTACTGACAACGTGCATCATTTTGCGGTACAGAGTAGAATAAAGAACATTTGAATGAGTACATAAACCAAAATAAAACACCAACAAAAAACCCTCGTCTGCATACAGCTTGTATTTGATCAATGTCAAATGAGAATCCATTGCATACAGAGTTTCATTTCTGTTAAATGTTAAGACTTTGCAGTAGGATGTATATGTTCTTGTTAATCCTAATGGAAACCTTAGCATTCTAATTTTGAAATTCTTTAATCAATCTAGTGACTTAAATGTTTGCCATTGAATTGTAAAAAAAAAAAAAAAACACAAAAAACCAAAACCAAACCAAAACCAACTTTACTCTTGCTTGTAATTGTTTGAAAAAGTTTGGAGGAAAACCAGTGGCAATATATGCTGAACATACTCCCATAAAACCTAATGCTTGCATTTTGATACCATGCAGGATCAAGATCAGCATTCTTACTTGTTGGATGGTCAATATATGCCATACAGGGGACACAATTCTTTCCGTGAGAAGTATTTCAGTGGTGTGACAAAGAGGATTGCCAAGGAAGAAAAAGACAATCAGAAGTAAAATATAATATAAACAGATTAGAAAATGAGGAAAGAATGAAGATCATGTTTCTTTGTAAGGACATCTGGATATGAACATTCATTTGGATGCTTCAGAAAAATAAATACTGCTTTTAATTTTAAAACAAGATGAAACCCACAACACAGGTTGAGAGCAGTTCTTTTTAATTAGCTTTGTTTATAGCAGATTTTATTGTACAAGCTTTTTGAGTCTTATTTAATTTATATGTGTACTTTCAAGTACTAATGATGATTGACTAAAACCATTATTATTGTTCTTTCACCATTAATGTTTACAAAAAAGTAGTAGTATTATTTGGCTTCTTAAACTGTGAACATCTGGCTGTTTTAGAAACACGTGGTGGTGATCATTTTCATTTGTTTTGTTTTTTTGTAAATGGTATACAATAAAACAAAAGATTGTTGTTGAGTTTTTTTTTAATTGTTGCATGCAATAACTGCTTGTATGAATTCCAGTTGCTCTGACTGATGCCAGAAGTATTTAAAACAAACAAAAACCACAAAGAAACAAATGTGGGTGCACCCCCCCCCCCCCCCCCCAAAAAAAAAAAAGCCCCTCTGACCTGACAAACTCTGGAGAGCCTATTAAACCCTGTGAAGCCTGTCCACATCTGAAGCTCATCTGTACCTTGGATTTGCTTTTGCATTCCTAAACCTTGACTCTTGGTCAAGCCAACTGTCTGCAATTTTTGGTTCAGAAACTGATAGTTAAAGCAGTTAACAACAACAGCATAAAATCAGTAATGGTTCCCTAATGGTATTAAACCTAATCAAATCTTTGAAATTGAAGCTGCATTTGTTAAAGGGCAAACTTTGCTGAATCCACACCATGTCCATCATGAAAATACCTCATCTGAAAACCACTAAGCCCATTAATTCAGGATGTTAATGGTTCTTCTCATTTTGGTGGTCAAATATTCTTCAGCAGGGCGTTGGTGAATGTATCTACTTGCTCTGGCCAGAGGAAGCCCTACTTCTCAACTCGCTGTAAGTCACTGACTGTGGTCATGTTACAATCGTTGTAGATTATAATCTTGAAGTGCCTCTCCAAAAAGTCAGAGATACCTAGGAAGGCACGAGTCATCGTGTATATCTGATCGAGTTCATTAACGGACTCTGCTCTTCTGTGTGTTGCGGTCCTCAGCTGCAGCAGGGAGAGCTCGCATACTCAATGACAACTTTGTCTGACCTTCTGGATCTAATCTGTGGTGTGTTAGGAAGTTCTGAAATACTGATTTATTTTCTGTGTTTCCATTGTAAATCACTTTGTTTTGAGACTTTTAATGTCAGCCATATAATAGTCGTTCTGGGCTAAACTTGGAGCAAGATCAAAGCTCAGAAAATTTTTCAAAAGCAGAATTTGAATTGATCATTTTCAAATATTACATCAGAAAATTACTGCTTCTGAAAACCTGTCTTCATATAACTTCTGACTTCAATTTTAGCATTAAATTTGGCGTTCAGCTTTTATTACTTTACAAATTAAAATTACTTTCTGTTCTTCATAGGCAAGGAATTTTTCTAGATGGATTTATTATGCATTTATAACTTCATTTTCATAAAGGTTACCCTACATAGACATGATCTAAATGGTTATACAAGATGTAAGGTAGTGGCAAATCTGGCTCTGTCTATTCAAAGAGAATGATTTAGTTTATTTCTCCTCTGCCTGGTCCAACTTTTAGTCTATTCAGCAACAGTGGTGTGGCCTCTGTTTAGCAGTTCATACATAACAGCTCTATCATTACTGAAGAATACCATTTTCAACAGAAATTGTAAGTGTATTTGGGGTACTGCATCAACATCCGCTAATCAAAATAGTTTAGAATTGAAATCAGATGTTCAAGCTCTGCTGATCCCCAACTTTAAAGCTATCATTGGGAAACATTTCTGATCTTTAAATTTCTCCTCGCTTAGCGTTCATGCTCCAGCCGATTGTACGCGCAGACTTGCAAAGCGGAGGCGTTTATAGCTGCAGGGCCATGACACAGTCCTTGCGCTCGCTCCAGCGAAGGACTGACAGGCGGGTGAGTTATCTTTTCGGCAGGATTTGGCGATCGGTGGCCGCGGTTTCTGGCGCTTTTGTTCGATCTGGTTCCATTCAGTCTCTTTCCGTCAGGTTCCAGTTTCCTGATGCTGGCAGGGAAGGGTCAGTTCACGAGCCCGTGCTGAACTCATGCCCTTGTCATTCTCTCCTTTGGGGTGGTTTGTGCCATTTTCCAGTTTTGAAAAATAAGTGTTATTTTTGGAGCACTTTGTTGCGCTGCAGCAAATTGGATGGAGGAAGGAGCTGAAAACGGCTGTGAGGTGATACGGGCAGAGGCTGTCTCTTGCTGCAGGGAGTGATTTGTCGAGGCAACAGAGGGAGAGAGCATCGTCTTTTCACAGAATCCTTTTACCTGGTGGTGGTGTTCCTGGCTGCCAAGCCTCCCACGTAGCTGTGGGAAGAGGAAGCAGAAAAGTAGCGGAAATCGATTTTCTCTGCATTAATTGTGTGCCCTACCTGCCATCTCTCTCTAATACTTTTTTTAATTAGTGGCCAATTTGAACAAGTTTGACAGAAGTTCAAGGTTCAATGAGGTCTTACAGATAACAAGGAGCTACAAATTTTGTTGAAATAGGCAGAGGTATTGAAGAGAAAAGACCTAGTTAATCTCTTCCAGGGAACAGGTAGTAATGTGAGTTCAACCCTCATTAAACATCAGAGAACCCACATGGAAACAAGACCTGGAGACAAAAACTCTTAACTAATGTTTTTTGTTGCTGCTGCGACAGCCAGTGCTGGTCCTGCTGCTTCTTGATCTTCTCTTTAAAACAAAAAGACTCAAATGAAAGCATACAGGTCTTGGCTGAACTTCCCACATCTACTCAAGCTACAAGACCAACTCACAAGAACTCAGACGCTGTAGTTTCTCCTTATTGCTCTGATGAGTGGAGTCAAGCAGCTGTGTCAGCTTGCTGAACATCTCAAGGAGAGCCCAGTCCGCCCTTTAAACCCGCCTAAGAAACTGGTGTCTGTTATTGGGACAACATCTAACTCTGGGTCTCCTCTAGTAGAGCAGGCTTCTTGTTTCCACAACGCCTGTTGCTGGACTTTGTGCTGGGACCGTGCGCTGCGGCAGTGTCCGCTCACTGGGTACGGGCACTTCAACAGCAACTCTTGAAGTCTGGTTTTGGTGGGTCCTTCCTTTCTCTCTACCTGTTCAACAGGACTGGAAGACTGTGGTGGAAGCCCTTAACTGTTTGGCGTCTCTTCCATATAGACTAGTATTTTAGCTCGGAGTTGTGACTTATAAGAGGGTCATAGGTATCCATACACATGGCAGTTGGCAGAAGGCAGTCAAATTTTTCCGAGTTCTCAGTCAAGGCTCTCCTGTCCAAAAACACTGAAAAATGCTGCTAAGAAGATAAAGTACGGGCTTTCTCTCAGGCTGTTTTGATATTTGTTAACTGTAGATGTGTTATAGGGAGGAAACACCTTAATAATTCTGAATCTTCTCTTTCCTTCTATCACTGCTTTTTAAGATTTCTTTTTAATGGTTATTTCCACTGTCCCCAGGAGAACTCCATAGCCTCAGGGGCGCCAGCCAGAGAAGGGTGTCACAGAGATGGTGACCCTGTGACTTTGCACTGTCTTCTGGTCACGCATTTTCCGGAGACAAAAATGTCCAGTTGAAGTGGGCAAGACGGGAGGGGATGATACGCAGTGGTTACGGGTTTCCCCGTCGGACAACAAGCAGCTCTGGGGTTAGCTGACAGGCGGCTGATGAAGTCTCCAAAAGGCAAAGGTTGTTCTCTGCTGGCTCAGCTCCCGTCACCACCATGTTTCTCTTTTCTGACTCTCCTTTCCACCCCACCACAGAAGCTGAGAAGAAAAATTTAATGCAGTCTTTCTTTGCTGTTTAACTTGGTCTGCAGTTTAAACTGAGGTCCAGAGTTGAACAAGGCTGCCTTTTCCGCCTGGAAACTTCTTCCCTGCTCCTAAAAAAAATGGAGTTGTGGGTACCCAGGAGAAGGAAGAGGCCAGCATCCCTCTCTGCCTTTCTCTTCTGTTTGCTATTTGGAAAAAATGTGGGTTTTTAACCTTGTTCTCTTAGATCATTCATTTTGGTGGTCACATAATTTAAACCAGCAACATGTATCTTACCTGCCTCCCTGCTACCTTTTTGAATAATTTCTCTGATGTTCTCTTATTGGCTTATTTTACTGTAAAAATCTCTGTTTAGGTATGTATCCTCACAACTGTTTTCATTATAGTTTTCTATCATGGCTGCTGTTATTTTGTCCAGTGCCTCTAACCAGTTAGCGCTTTCCTGAGCCGATGGATGGGGAGGACACCACTCAAAAGAGACGCAGCTCTCTGTTAGCTCAAAGGCCTCATCAGAGCCAAGGTCTCAGAGAAAGGACGATCTATCTGGCTACTCTGAGGGTATTGGACCTCAAGACAGGTTTGCCAAGTAAGATCTTTTTTAATTCTTGTATGTTGCTTAAAATGAGGTGGGCAGCTGAAAGGTAAAATCCACTGGTAGGAGGGAGATCTTACTGTCTTTACTGCCGCTGTTGCAATCTTGGGTATCTGTACTCTCAGGTGCCCAGGAGATGCGATACAGATTGCTGATGACCCACAGCAGACCTAGGCACCGGAGGCTTCGACCCTACACGTCAGGTTTGACAAGCAGTATTTTGAGTACAACTGGGTAGGAACAGGACATTTTGCTTCATTTAAAATTCCCCCAAAGTTAATTTTTTCAAATTTAATTTTTGGGTGCTAGAAAGAGACTATTTTGTACGAAGATGTGATGATTGCTAATGGTCATCTGAGATTCTAATCCAAAATTTCTGCTGCTTTACATAAAAGTGGTTAAAATAAAAAAAAAAATCTTACCTTCTAAAGATGTCAAAACAGCATAGTATTATCACTGTTTTAATTCTTTCCAAAACTAAATGTTATTTAAAAATTACTTTTCAGGCTTTTTTCAATGAAAATAGCACTTGCTGTATAAAATTCTAATTTAAAACTTGTTCTTCATGGATTCATTCTGATAAACTTTTCACTAATAAAGCGCAAAATAACAGGTCATGTTACTGTATGTGATGGGATAAGTAGTTAATTCTAATCCAATACATAACTCCTAACTAAGCAATCTCATCTCCATAAGGAGATACTACTGGCAAAATAGTCATATAGCAATTAATCATAGTACTTCCTTCTATAAGAGTATGTCCCAAAAGATGGGCTGTCTCCGAGTGATGACTAAGGATGGATGTTCAGTGCCATGACTGGACAGCTCAGAGTGTCTTTGCTTTATCCTGAGACTGATACGAGAGATCTCCACTGAACACGGGGAATTATGCTGATGATTGCATTTTGGAGGCAAGACTAATCCTTGTTCTATCTTTTTTTCTGTTGAATGCAGCACTAGGAGAAATGCAAGTGGGTGATTTCAGTACAGGATAACTTTAGCGATGAAAATTCTTAACAAGTAATAGGGAAGGTTCATAAAATATGGTGATTTTTGGCTAGAGATGAAACATAGCTATGTGGAGAAAATCCTTTGAGTGGTTGGATCTATTCAATTGGAAGGATAGCTCCTTACACACAGGCGGTCTTCTCCACTGAGTTGTGGTCCTGTTCTTCATGGGAATGTATGTGACGGGTGGAATGATGCCTCTCTGGCCACAGTTCATGCCATTATAAATCGTTCTGCTCTACAGGTTTGTTTTGAGGCTGTTTGCATAAAGCTGTGAGATCCTGAGATTAGAAGTGCTAGACAGGTGCAATGTGTTTATTGCAAAACCAGTTGTGGCAGAGACTAGGATAACCAGAATTGTGAGCAGCAGCATAGGGCACACGCTCCTGTCTTGGAGAGAACCTTCTGTCTTGCTACTAAACAAACCTCTAGCCATTTAGGAAAGCTTTGGGAAGTTTCTACTCTCTCTTCAAAACGTGTATGTGGCAGAGAGTACTTGTATGCCTTTGCTTGAGCCTCATTCCTTAACATTCCCTGGAAAAACGTAATGAAATGACATGAGGAAAGGGGCTGATTCGCTTAACCAGTAAATGTTTGTCACAGTTGGCATTTGCAAAATGTCATGGTTTTGTCTCCGTGGCTTGCAACAGGAGCTGTCACAGAGGTGTGTGTGCACCTACGGCTGGTTCTTCGATAGAGGTTCCTGGCAGGCAGCTTCTGTGGTAGCGGGATGCCTCCGCTCAGTCCTGTAATTGCAAAGCAGCCGGTACGGACAGCGGCGAATATATTTGTGCATACTGGGCAAATACGCACAAGTGCCCAAGCACCACCTGTGTTTGTTCTGCCTCCCTGTTCTGGTGTTCTCTGGAGCGACCTGACAAGCTGCAGGCTGAACTCGACAAACTACTGCTGTTTGCTACGGGGAATGACCTGCCAAAAAAACGCACAGGCCCCGTGCCGCGGGGGCCAGGGAAGCGGGACCTCCCCTCTCGCCCCCAGCTGCCTTGCCTCTTTATAAAGCAAAGCAAATTTCTACCTCAGTGAGAAATTAATTTTATAATAACCATAGCATAGCATTTTTAGCCTTATGTAAAGATGTCAAAGAAGACAAAGATACGGACTATTTCTTAATTAAATATAGAATTTCTTTTGGTTTTTGTTTTTACTCTTAAAAGCAAAGCAAAACATGTTTGTGCCAATAACTGTTATATCCCACCCCCCTTTCTCTATGTTTTTTTAATTGTATTTTTATATGCTTGGCGAATTAATGATGAAAATCTTTCCAGCTGTGACTTTGCCAGAATCCCATTCTGAAGCTCCTACTAATTTGGATTAAAACTGGATGGATGAAAGCCTCAAACAGCAAATCCTGGCAGTAGATTTGCTGAGGCCCCACAGCATATACTTCTCCAACTGTTCTTATCTTCTGAGGCAAAAAAAAAAAAAAAAAAAAAAAAAAGAAAACCCCAAGCAAACCCAATTTTGTAATTACACAGTTGTTAGCACTCTCCCTGCCTTTCCCCTCCCTGGGCTGGGGCGAGCAGGGCACGGAGCACGCAGCCGGCGGCTCCCGCCCGCCCGAGTAGCCTGCTGGGCTTCCCCTTGGTGGGACAGACCTCCGGCTTTTGCAGGGTGGTGGGGTTTTTTTTAAGCACGATCTCATGCTGGCTACTCTACGTGTTAACAGCCAGCGTGGATTTGAGAGAGAGTTGCCACGCTGGGAAGTAACTGTTCAAAATGGGGAAGGTGGGTGTGCAAGCCTGTCGTTGCAGGGACACGAAGCCACCAAGCTTCCCGAGTCCCGGCTGCTAGGTGCTCACCTCGCTTGCTTAATTCTAGCAGCGTTGATGCCGTGTTTTCTTACTGTCCAGGCTTCCCGGAGCCAGCAGCTGCAAGCTCTTCTGCTGCCATAAACAATTAAATTCATTTCTTTAAATTGGACAATCTCTGGCAAGTGGCCCGTGTTCCTTCCCTTCCTCACTCTTGCCAGGAGAGGCTTCTGGAAGCTTGGGAGCTTACGAAGACCTTGCTCGGTGCGTTCCTCTCTCTTCGTGACCGCGCTAAGAGCGAAGGCAGTGCTCCGAACGCAGGCAGTGCCGTGGGACGCTAACAGCCTCTTCCCGTGACCTTGCCAGAAGGTGCCGTCTCCACCAGCGCAGCCCCTCCAGGTGTGAGGCTGCAGCTCACAAGGGTGTCGGAAGGCTATTTGTGAGCACGTCGGCTTCGACGCCAGCACTTGCCGGCGGGGATGGCAGAAGCTCCTTGCTGCAGATGCTCTGAGCGCCTTGCTGACCTGCCTGGAGCATCTCCTGCATGGAGAGGTGTCGTGGTTTTTAAGCCCAGCCGGCAACAAAGCACCACGCAGCCGTCGTCACTCCTTCCCCCCCCGGTGGGATGAGGAGGAGAAAATATAACGAAAAGCTCGTGGGTTGAGACAAGGACAGGGAGGGATCACTCACCACTTGTGGTCACGGGCAAAAAACAGAGTTAACCTGGGGGGGGGGCAATTTAATTTACTACAAATCAAATCAAAACAAGGATACTGAGAAGTAAAAACCAAACCTTAGAACACCTTCCCCCCCACCCCACCCTCCTTCCCGGCTCAACTCCACTCCCAATTTTCTCCACCTCCTCCCTCCAGCAGCGCAGGGGGACGGGGAATGGGGGTTGGGGTCAGTTCATCACACGTTGTCTCTGCCGCTCCATCCTCCTCAGGGGGAGGACTTCTCACTCGTCCCCTGCTCCACCGTGGGGTCCCTCCCACGGGAGACAGTCCTCCACGAACTGCTCCAGCGTGGGTCCCTTCCCACGGGCTGCAGTCCTTCAGGCACAGCCTGCTCCAGCGCGGGCTTTCCCACGGAGTCCCGGCCATCCTGGGGGGCCTCCGCTTCCCCGCTCCCCTCCACAGGCTGGGGGGGCATCCCCTCCTCCTCCTTCCCTGACCTCGGTACCCGCAGAGGGGTTCCTCTCACATTCCAATCCCCCACTCACTGGGCGTTCCCCTTCTGAAATCCGTTCTCCCAGAGGTGCTACCACCATCGCTGACAGGCTCAGCCTGGGCCAGCGGCGGGTCCGACGTGGAGCGGGGAAGCTTCGAGCAGCTTCTCACAGGAGCCAGCCCTGTAACCCACTTCCCTGCTACCAAAACCCCACCACACAAACCCAAACCAAGAGGGAATATGAATACTACCAGTTATATTTATGGCATATTCTGTTAATCATGATGAACAACAGCAACAGCAGCTTTCTCAGGTGGACCACTCTCAATTTCTGGCAAACCTGAAGATGGTGAAGGAGGTGGCCACTGCTAAAGCGTTATGGGGGACGGTGTAGGCAGCAGCATCTCCAGCCTGTACCTGCTGGCGCAGAAAGCCATGCAACCCCTCTGACCTCCCACAGGAGACCTTCCCCTCATTCCCCCTGGGCTGAGGGCTTTGTTTTTAAAGGGCGTGCTCCTCGTCACCATTAGCTGCTGGTTTTCTCCGTTGGCTGTTCAGCAGGTGTGAGCAGATGCTTGACAGGCTGCCTCAACTTGGCTCCCAGCTGCTTCGAGGAACTGGGGGAATGCACAGTGACCGAGCTCTTCTTTCCTTCTCGGGATGCCCTGAGGTAGGGATGGGTGTAGACTCAAGGAGGCAGCAAGAGGAAAGTGAAACGTCTCAGCTGAAGTCCAGCCTGTCTTTCAGTCAGGCGAGGCAGCACTGGGATGTATTTTCAGCCATCATCCTGCGTGTTTCTATACCAAATGTGCGCAGTCTGTGAGCAAGAAGTGCTTCTTCCGTGACGGCCACCTTTGCAAATGCTTTTTGAGTTCTGTAACAGCACGCGGGTTTTTTCTACTTAGCCTATTATGAGCAGAAAGAGTTATTCAGGATAATCTCCTTACATGTTCTTTATAAAGCTATTGCCTTCAGATTGTGCCCTTGAAAACATCTGCTGCAATCTACCTGTTTGTAGTATTAGTGCAAAAACAAGGCATGAATTTGGACATGCTTCTTTTTAAAGATATATTGTCTAACCATCTTCTAATTATCAACAATCAGCAGGTCTTGAATCCAGCTTTTGAAATAATAATAAAAATATTTTAATGGATTGCTTTGCTTTTCCATCGACTTGCGACTCTTAGGCTGACATATCCGAATCTAAAAGTCCATAACATAAGCCACAAGGAGCATTCATTTTTACATGAGCAATTCTCACTCTACTCAGTGGCGGTAATGTGTGCCATTCAGAAAAGAGAATTTAGGTAAAAGGTAATATAGAAAGTTCTTTGTTTTCAGTAAGGCCTATGTGATCCTTACAGCCTAAATGGACTGAAATGAACTCCCTGAAAAAGCTAAATTTTTTAACAAAGTAACCAAGTAAATGATGAATATTATACAATTTTAGTTTAATATGATAAGTTTTTAATTCATTCAACTCTACAAGAACAAGATATGGGAGATTTTTGAATCCTTCCTCTGCTTTTTCATCTCACTAAGAATCATTTGTACTTTAGAAATGTATACCTAATTAACAAGAGCTATCCATTTAACTCACTACCAATCAACGGGACAAAATAGTTTATTGTTTCTCGTGAATACTTCAGTCTCTCTTGATTTATGGAAATTAGGCATGGTTTGGGAATGACACTTCCAAAATTTGGGTTGTTTAAACCATACAATACCCTGATTTTTTAGAATTTCACATAGCAGGCTTTCAGGAACTGCTACAAGTTTGAGAAAGCCTTCTTTCCAGATACCCATTCTGAGTGGCATTGATTGTTTTAATCTCCTTTAATTTTTTTTTATTAACTGGGTTTCATATCAAGATTGGTACCACTGATCAAGTTGGCAGGCCAGTACTTTGTCTTTTACCAAACTGGCAGAACATTCGCTTTATTCCAGATACCTTAAGTTTCTGCAACAGACTGACAATCAATATTTAGACTGAGGTTTGACTCACCTAACGTTTCATGTCAAGGTCTGTATCTAACACAGTCATGTTAGTCTCCTTCTAGTCCATGGAGAGAAATAAGTCCAGAGCACTTGTCAGTCTGCTCTTCTAGAGCTCTTGGATGCACACGGCTCAGACTTGCTCATTTAAGAATTACTCTGGTTGGTAATGTCTGTTGTTTTACTGAAACTCTCTGTTTACAGTGAGGCCAGTTAATTCACCTTTATTTCATATAAGCATATCAGCTGCTGCTTCTATAATGCTGGGTAAGAATATTTATGAAATAGTTCTGCCTCTTCATTTTCATCTACTTTGTCCTTCCACAAATGAAGCAATTTGGTTTTGAAATACAGCAAAAAACAAGAATTCAACAAACACATGGGAGAGCAAACACCCAGCCGTCAAAATCTCTTCTTTCTTAGTGTCTTTTGGCAGTTACAGAATTTATTTCCCTTTGTCCTTTTGGCCGCCTTATCAGTTTTCTGGCTTATGATTTCTATGAGTTGCTGCCTGTTTCTCCTTTTTTCATGAGTTCTCTAAATATTTGTACGGCTAATTTTACTCCCCCTTTCACTAGATTGTTACTTTATATGTATGATACTTTGGGGAGCTGATGGGTGAGATACAAATCCTGCTTGGGAGTGCCGGATTACATTTCATGAGAGGTTTTGCAGATGAGTTATTGCTCTGCAGCAAGTCCTCAGCCTGCGGTTTCACAAGCAGGGAAGCTAATGTGACAGTGCAGTGCTGCTGAAAGGCGTGGGGATTTGTGCCTTTTCCCTATTCCCTGGTCCTAGCTTTTCTCCTGCCGGGCTCAGCAGAGTTGCCCGCTCTTGCACTGACTCTGGTTCTTACTGGAGCCTTTCTTGTGCCAGTTCGATTTACTAAGCCAGCAGAAAACTATTCTTTTTGCTGAAAAAAAATTACTGCAAGGGAGTGAATTTCCTTCCATTGGAGGTGAGCTGTTGGATCAGCTCGCTGTGGTCATGAAACTGTGGTCTCTGTCACATTGCTCCTAGACCTCAGGCTGACTGCAGAGACTGTGCAGCTCCTCGCTGAATCACCCAAGAACCTCCTGGTGGAGAGAAAGCAGCCGATGGTCTTTTGTGTAACAGTGGGCTTTGTTAAACTTAAAATTGTGGAAGGTTGGAAGAAGAAAAGTCATTAGCTGTGCCTTTCTCAACACAGATTGACCACATCTTTGAGAAAAGGAAGGATAAACTCAAGTGAGAAGCATTGCCTTTGGGGGTTATTTACTCACTTGCAACTTATGCTTTACTGTGTTTTTCTTTTAAATGAAAAGCTATGTTGCGGCTGCTGAAAGCTTTCTTTTCTTGTTGTGATCCAGGGACAGGGTGTGCCAAGGTTAACCCAGAGGAACCACGAGGATCAGTAGTGGAGCTGCAGCTGGGCTTTTGGTCCATGGGATTTAGCACCTCAGAGAGGCGTGAAGAGATTTGCAGCCCTGGGGCACTTGCAGCCTCTCTTCTGGAGGGTTTTAAGGTGTAGAAAAATCCAGCCACAGTGTGTGCCACAGCAAAAATCTCCTTTTTTTCTGTGTGATTGTGGATCTTTAGGTATTCAGTACTCTCTTTTCTAATACCTCCTAATTATTACTTCTGTTTTCCTTTCACAAATTCTCTTTCCAAGCTGATTTGATTCATGATAGTTTCCAACCCTGTGAAACTGTCCCTTTTGGAGCATAATGTGTTTGGTCACATAAAGATTTGGTCTTTGTCCTATTTGGATTTGCATCTCAGTGGCTACTGATTTTTACTGAGAAGTCAGTTCTTTGCTCTCAGTCTTTCAACTGAGGGGTGACCTGGGATTCCTTTAGTTTGGATGCTGCAACTTTTTGACCCAGGCATTTCAAAGAGCATGCGTGGGTAGCTGGTGTGAGGATGTGCTGGGTTTTTTTTTTTTGCTCTCTCAGTGCGGTTTGGTGAGACGGTCCTTGTCTGTGTGGGTATGGTCTGAGTAGCAGGACATAAACCAGACTCAACGTGTGAAATCACTGACTAGTTAATCCCACCCTGAATAGTACGGGGGAGCAGCAGTGTTGTGTAGCAGGTTAAGTCAGTTACCCAGCCAACAGCAGCATGCAGAGGAGTTTGGGGAGGTGTTTGGAATGAGATGCTGTGTGTGTACTCGTGGGGGTATTTGTACCTTATGCTGAGATGATGAAGCAGTACAAGAGTGACAGAGCAGCAGTTGTGACTGCCATGGGTACCCCCGATTTTCTGTCCTGCCTGAAGCCTGAAGGGGTTTTCTGTGTGTGAAATGCAAGTAGGCATTCATCTCTGAGGCTGAGAACATCTTGCCATGTGGAACATCTGCCGTTGGGAATGCAGGGTGAAGATTCCTTTTATATAGTGCTGTGGCCATTCTTTCTACAGATGATATGGGAACCTAGGACTCCTTATCCTGCAAAGCTTCCAGCCACAGAAATTGCGTAATTATTTTATGTATTTATATAAACCATCTTTATTTATTTATATAAACCCCAAAGCCCCCATCAGCTCTGGGGTCCCCAGCATAAGGAAGACATGGACCTGCTTGAGCGGGTCCGGAGGAGGGCCACGAAGATGATGAGGTGTCTGGAGCACATCTCCTATGAGGACAGGCTGAGAGAGTTGGGGCTGTTCAGCCTGGAGAAGAGAAGGCTCTGGGGAGACCTTATAGCAGCCTTCCAGTACTTGAAAGGGGGCCTACAAGAAAGCTGGAGAGGGGATCTTTTATCAGGGAGCGTAGGGATAGCATGAGGGGTAATGGTTTTAAACTCAAAGAGGATAGATTTAGATTAGCTGTAAGGAAGAAGTTCTTCACTGTGAGGGTGGTGAGGCACTGGGACAGGTCGCCCAGAGAAGTTGTGGCTGCCCCATCCCTGGCAGTGTTCAAGGCCAGGTTGGATGGGGCTTTGAGCAACCTGGTCTGGTGGAAGGTGTCCCTGCCCATGGCAGGGGGGTTGGAACTAGGTGATCTCTAAGGTCCCCTCCAACTCAAACCATTCTATGATTCTATGATTTGAGTGTCCTGCATTCTTGAATGCATTTGTCCTCACAAGATCCTTATGAAATAGATATTATTCCCATCTTAGAAATGTGACTTGCCCAAGGTCATACATGACATCATAGTGGAGCAGAAAAACGAGCATCTCCCAAGTCTCAGGCTAGCTCCCAAACCACTCCACCATCTTTTCTTCTAGGATTGATCACAACCAACTCACAATGCTGTACATTCACTGGGATTTTTTTCTGTGCTAGGAGATCAAGGAAGCAAAATGTTCTGGATCTGTAAATCTAAATCTGGATCTATCAGTGAAACCAGTAATTTTGTAGGGTTCTGTCGTAGCATTTAATATTTTAGTGCTTGTGGGCACTACCTTCATTTGCTTTCTAGCTGGAAACAACCAGAGGTCCATAGGAGTGTACTGAAAATACATGAAAGAAAGACTGATTTTAAAATTAGTGGGGAAATTCATGGTGAACTATAAAGTAATTGTCCACAATATACTGCATGTTCTCTTGAACAAAATACAGGTTATGTAAACTGCTTGGTACCGTGAGCAACAATGCAAGCAGATTTGTCAATGATTGTTAGATTTTTCTGGACAATTAGTATGATCTTAAAGTAAAACTTCAAAGGTTGTAATCTGCACAACTGGTTTCATTCACTCCAACTTATCATTTGTAAGGAAGGTACCCTTTATTTTATATCAAACTACAACAAACAGATCAAGACCTAGGAAACTAAGAGAAATAATCCTTTATTGTAGTGGTTATCTTCAAAGCTTGTCTGAAAGTTTTTTCCACTAAAGACCCAACTCTGTTAGGTTTCCAAAGAAAAAAACTGAATGTTTGTGATTGCTGTCAAGAAAGACTAATTTATCTGTGGAGCATTGCTAGTCTCTGAGCACCAATGGTGCTGGGACTAAAATGTACTCATAGAATTTCATTAAAACTGGTTAAGTAATTGGTGCTTATCACTCCACATCTAAAATAAGTGCCTGCCTTATTTAACTCAGTGTTGTGCTGAGATACTCGGTATGAGAGACAGAATAATAACATTTAATTTTTAAGAAAGCTTTATCTTATTAATGGCAGACCTTCACAGGAGTCATATGAGAATGGAGATGTCATTTAAAACTTACTGTTCTTCCATGTCACCTTCAGGCACGTTCTGCCAGATCTGAAATCTAGAGCAGTGTTGACACTATTCTCTCACTCCAGAGAGAATAGACCATTCAGATCCTCGTCCGTCACTCAGCAGAGCTGTGACAAGGTGAAGAGAAAAACATCACAACATTTCAGAGAGTCTGTCTTAGCCTTCTTCACAGGATGCAACACATCAGCGTGAAGACAGAGGACGGGGTGGTGAGGTACCTCCAGCACATGCCTAGAAGATTATTTTCAGTTTTCTGTTTGTTCTTCTAGAAATGAATTCCCACTCTATGATGATGGATATTTTCAGTCTTAAAGGTAGGAGGCTAAACTATCAGATTACTGGCTACCAGATAAGGACAACTGATCGTGTTGGCTGTTCCAGCAGCCTGTGTTTTTATGTCTGTGCTTCACTCTACCTTTCTAGCCTTCACTGCTACAGATGGATACTGGACTGCTATTCGTAGATGAAATTAGAATAATAGATGCTAGAGATGGAAAAATACCTAATGGTCCATTCCCCTATAGCTGCCAAATAGACTTTATTAAAAAAAGTGCAGGCAAATATCTTCCATGGCAATATTTTACCATGAAATATTACATCCTCTTTATAGTCTGGGCAGAGAGCAGGAAATCTAACCGCTTCTTGGCTTAAGGTTTTGCCGTCTGTAAGCTTGGTACCCAAAGACTCTATTTTGGTACCAGTTGCCTTTTGCTTTGTAGATTTGGAGCACCTGGAAAGTTGGATAGGGCAGTCTTTAAAGCGTCCAACTAATCTGTTGTGTTAATACCTAAGTTCTGAAAAATGGGGTAAAGAATATCTGTTGAATTGCAAACATTAAGCACCCAGTCCCACAGGTGGTTTTATTTATAACTCAAAGCACAAGTGCTGTAACTTTGCAGTAGTCCCTGCCATAACTGTAGGATGCCTTTGTAGCTACAGTGGCTGAATGTACTTCACTTTGATGGACTGTCAAAAATATAGCTGTTCTGAGTGGGACAAAAGGGGTGCCTTTCTTCGAAATGATCCCTATCTGCTGGCTGTCCTATCAGATACATAACTGCACTGTTGCTTCTGAGTTTCCTCAGATCTGATCTCAATATGTGATTTTGTAAACCAGGGTTTTCAGCATTCAAAGGCTTTGGGGGGTGGGGGGGTGGGGGGGGATGTTTTTGTAAATCTGGAGTCTGTAGAAGTAACTAAAATGCCTCATTTTGGTTATTGAACCTGTAATGGAAAAAAAGCCCTGCAGACACTGTAATGGTTTAATTGGTATTCAATTGCTCGTACTTTTTCAGGCTTTTAAAGAAAAATATCAAAGAATGAACTATAAAACCAGATGTATATCTCCAGAGACTTAAATTGTCCAGTTTCCAGTGACATGCTTTAATTCTCCTCCCACTTAGTAATTTTACATTGGCGCAAGTCCTGTGGATAAGAAAGGGTAACTGACCCCTCCAAAATTATTGTTCTTACATTGAGCTGGAAATGATGGGATCTCACGAAATCTGTAATCTCATTAATTATAACTGTGTATGCATTAATGTCCTGGAGGTGATCCAGAGGAAGGCTTCAGTCTGTACAGTTTTGCACATGCTTAGGTGCTTAGCCAGCTTTAGAAATTATTACAGGTAAGGAATTACTGACGACCAAACTTTTTCACTCCTTTCCCCGTTCCTCCCCCTCTCCCTTCCCCACATCGTTACTAGGATTTCAGTTAGTTCAGGTGCTCCCTGTTACATAAATGTCTGCCTGAAAAAAAAACAAACCCTCAACAAAACCCAGCCCCCCAAAAAACCCCACCAAAGCCTGGGTTTGTGTTCTGAAGGTCCCAAGTCTTTGTTTCAGCTGGTCCTTGTGAGAAAGGGGGTCCTGGTGTGGCCGGCTTTGAGGTGACCACCAGTAGCCAGCCCTGGGTCCCCTCTTAGCACTAGATGGGCAGCTAGAGGGGAAAGGGATCTGTGCCCGAGTGTCACAGGTCAAGACAGATATTCCTTCTCTCCACCATGGTAGGAAACCAGCACTGGTGTGTTGAGCTGCTTTATTTTGTGCCTTGATAGCTTTTCTGTTGAAGCAGGACATTGTGCCCTGAGATGCAGGGCTTGGAAGGACCAAAACGTGCCATGTGCTTGGCTCCAAATGTGTCTGCTTCGTGCCAGTAAAACCACCCACCCCTTTGCGGGTGGTAGAGCAGCCGATCTCTTGGGCTGGGTGCTGATGACCTGAGTTCTCCTGGTGATAGCAGTTCTTCTGGGAACGTATTGTGGTAATTCAGTCGGGTAAATGGTTGGGACCTCTACTTATCACGTGCAGCAGAGCCATAAGGTGGGGTAGGGATTTAAACCCAAAGGAAATAGCCTCTGTCTATATGAGTTGGAAGAGAGTTTGAAATCCTAAGGTCTCATCTTGTTCTGGTTTCTTTGTGGGTTCACCTTCCTCTTTCCTCCTCGTTATTTATGAGAGAATGAAGTTTACCAAGACCTTTCATTTTCCTGACTCCTGTCCCAGAAGCAGAAACTCAGGATGAGGTAGGATCTACGCCAGCCTTGGTTTCTTTTCTATTCTCCATCAGTTGTCATCTGAGTATTAACTACATTGATATACATACAATAACATATATATTGGAGAAACAGATACAAAGTATGGTTTCTACTAAAAATGATCACTTTATTTATTATGGAAACCACGATCTTGCCTGTTATCATTGGTTTAAAATATAACTAATTGTTTGGACCGACCAGCAGTTTAGTTGGATGGTTGGCTAAATAGTGTAAGTTGTTCAAGAGTGACATAGTTGATTTTGATGATAAAATATGCTCAAATATTATTACAGTTGTGTGTTTGCCTGAAAATTGAGGGGAAAGGTTGTGGGTTTTTTTTTCTTTTTTTGGCTGAATTCTTGGTTTTCTTGGCCAAAGAAATTGTTCTGTGTCAATCTGATTTCCAAAGAAATTGTTCATTGGAGACCCATAACTGTTTATTAGAGCTGTTGGGGGAATGCTGAGATTGGGGATCTTTTGTTAGAGATGGAGGACAGAAATTGCTTTTGTTAAAGAGTCTGAGGAATAGAATGAACCTAAACTTATTATTAATTCTACTTGCAAGAGAAGAAATTGCAAAACGGCAAAATAAAGGGTCACTCATATACTTCTAGCTCCATTTCTATTGCAGCTAAGGTCTTGGGAGAGGTTGATCTGTCTGTTTTAAGGTTATATTTTTCCCTTCTTAATCTAGCTTTGAAAGTCATGTGGTAGGGAGCAGGGGGATTTGTAACGTCCTTGAATATTTTGAATAAGGGTAGTATTTCTCAACCTTTCTTAATTGAAGAATGGTGTAGTCTTATAAATGTCTATGAACCTTTCTGTATCCTACTCTTTGTTGGATAAAAGGGTCAGTAATAAGTAAGAAAATCTTTGTCAATTGAGGTAATCACTTTGCAAAATCCTAGCTTAACCTTGTAATCAAACAATTTGATTAGAAGTGTTGATAATAAAAATGTCTTTACACCTGCCAACATGTCCTGCCAACCCATAAAAACTGATGGCTGAGCGACTGGCTTCCGCTGTTCTCTCCAGCAGGCAGCGACGCTTCCCAGCAAACCCTCTTGGAAGCCATGGGTATGTTTGAAGCAAGGTGTCGTCATTTTACCAGCCACCTCCTGATGTTGTAGAAACCCCGGTGCTCTATGGACCTCGAGCTGAGTAGCAGAGATGAGACAGAGCAGAGCTGTGGCCCATCACAAGCACTTCTTCTTTCCTCTCTTCTATAAAATTTCTGCTTTTGAGCTTCAGCTGGACAACGTGGAGATGCATTAGAGTTGCTCCTTTACCAGGAATTGGGAAGCAAATCCAGTGTTTCCCAAAGGAAGGAAGGAGAGCAGTTTTAGAGCAGGAGAACAGTCTCTTTTCCTGTATTTTGCCTGGTGGGGTGATGGGCCTGAGCCTGGGGACAAGGATGGAGAATCCTCCCATGGTTACATCTTGAAGAAGCAGGAGCATTGAGAAGCACTTCGCATGCTGTTGTCCTTAGGCCATGGCTAGCCTAAAGGGGCTGGCTGCAGGTTGTGCACAAAGTGGTAACAAAGCAGAAATGGAAGCAACGCAATTAACTTCTACAAACCAAAGATTTTCAGGCTGATTATAGTAGAAATCCAAGGCGTTTTTTCAGCTAATTGCAGCACTACCATTGGCATACCTGCTGGTATAAACTCTGGGAAATCAGAGTTTATAGAGCTGTATTCAGAGATGATGTGTCCATTATACCATCTTCCACAGACACAGGTTTTATCCAGCCTTCAGCTGCCTCGGATGAGATGAGCTACTTTCTGTGACTCCTCCAGTTGTAAAACGAAGTCTAGCTTGTTGTCTCTAATGTGCCGTAGACCTAGAAGTAAAATTGGAGCTTTGAATGTGCGTTTCTACCTACGTCCTGAACATGAGGAGATCCAAGTCCTGCAAAGGAAGTTTACTGCTGGCTAAGTGACTGAGTGGGGTTAAAAAGGAGGCATTACAGTAACCTACTATTTGGAGTCTGGCATTCTGAGTATACTCATCATTTCTTAATCTGTCCCTGGGTCTGGTTATAATTTGCATCTTGAGCAATCGTATTGCATTCGGCATTTGCATTTGTGTTTTCTTTTTCTGTTGTTAAACCTGTTTTCATCTTACACATTTTTCATTCTTCTGCAGCCTGTAGCCAGTGATAGATGACAAGGTTCAAACGCAGAAGGTCAATTAGATCATCCAGTGTCCATCTCTGCCAGCACAGGATTATTGTTTTCATGGTCTATTTGCTATTGTTTTGTCCAGCCGATTGCTAAATAGGTCCTATTTATTTGACAAAGTTTTGCCACCAATAATACCCCACATAACCCTAATTATAACAAGGGGGTAGTCTGGGGTATTGTTGAGAGGTGGGAGATGGTCTCATATGGTCAGAAAAATGATCTGTTTTTTGACTCTTCTTACTCAGATCAGATTCGGTACATTTTTCTGAAGCACATTTCATTAACTGGTCAAATCAAACATCTACACCAACAGCACTGTTTGAGTCCTGCTTATCTCAATCCTTTCCGTCTAGAATATTCTCTTAGCAGAAAACAAGATGGCTATTGGCATGCGTCGTCATTAACTCAAAGGTTCTTTTGCTTATTGAGAGCATGTTTGCTTGGATGTTTACAGTCATTCTGGGCAAAGAGGTTTGCAGGTTTCTTTCCCGTGATTTCAAATTGCAGTGGTTCATCTAGCAGGGGAGCCTGTCTTAAGGAGCTAGATAAGACACTACTGAAAATTACTTGCCTGCAGAAGGAAGTAAGAGTTTCACTGGCAGCCACAGAGACAGAAATCCACTGAATCTGAGACTGGGAGTGATACTGCATGGCAAACGTCATTATGAAAATGATTTAGTGCACATTTATGTTAAATTTAGAAAAAAATCCATAATACCAGTCTAAAGCGTATATAATTCATGCCAGTTTCAAAATTATTCTCTAAGTTTAGACTTGCAAGATTATTCTAAATTTCACAATGAGAAGTATACTTTTAATTATTTTAAAGGAGGTTTCTTTGGTGCCTTAAGGTGTGCATACCAACCAAAATCAGTGGAGAGGTTGCCTGCAAGCAATATACAGCTGTCTATATTATAATATTACATAAATAGATTCTGCTCATGGAGAAGCCTTTTACTGCTAGCTAGATAAAATCACATAAATATTCTTTGGGATAGTTGGGTTTTGGATGCAGCTCTCAGCTGATTTCACATAAATATTACTCTTGTACACTTAATAAGGGAGCATAAGGAGAAGGTAAATTTCTGGCAGAATTCAACAGATATTGCATCCAATACAAAAGAAATACACAGCTGTGCTTCTCTTCCTCAGGGAGCGCAGAGCCTCCGTTCACAAGGTAGCAAGCACAAGGGAAGATATCAGGAGTCTGTCTATTGGTTTTCCACGCCTAATACAGGGGTGAGAAAATGCTGACAAAGAGCTGGCTGTGAAACTCTTCCCCATTAAGCTTTTACAAAGTTTATCTGCATCTTCATGTTACCCTGAGTAATACAGGCAGCTGTGGGATTGTTGTGTTAGTATCAGATGGGTAGCTTTCTCAGGGCACCTAAATCCTGATTTCTAGGCACAGTTGAAAGGCCGTGCTGTCCACCCAAACCTCTGTCTGTTGTCACGCTTACCGCAGCTTCAGTCTTGGCGTGGCCTGTCTTTTCAGAGCCTCGCTTACCTCCAAGTTCTTGCCGAGCAACTTCTCCAATGGAGCGTGTCTCCCCCCATCACAGCTGTAGCTTTCACACTTATCCTCAGACTGGGTCTTGCTGTTGCAAGCAGCCATAAATTAGGCTTTTCGGGATGTATTGGACAGACGTTACCCAGTAGACGGAAGGCTGACTGGGGAAGTGAGGTATTTTTGCAAACTCGCACTCTCTAGCTGATTTGGAACAAAAATTTGAATGCCGTCCTCTGACACCCTCTGTCAGCATTCAGCTTACTGCTGGTGTTTTAAGGTGAGCCTTTCTCAGTTTCTCCTGCTGAAGCTGTTTCACTTTGCATAGTCGCTGGGGGAGGGAGAGGGTGCAGGTGAACCCGATTTGATGTGGATGCTCGCCTGTGATGGGCAGCAGTCGGGACCAAATCCTTGCTGCAGATCAGGCAGCATGGAGGCTTGAAGCAGGTTTGCCTTCTTTGTGGAGAGTAATCTAGCTACCGAGACACTGCGTGCAATGGGAGGCGAAGAAAAGAGCAAAGTATCTTTTTGTGACAAAGAGTTAACTGGGCTTGAATACCTACCTTCAGGAAGAGATTCAAGACTGAGCAGAGAGAGAGATTTTTGCTGTCTCTGACTGTGGTCCTGTTCTGTTCTTCTGTGGTTTCTCCAGGCCAGTGTAAATAACTTCATGCTCAGTGTGCTGGTTTCTAGGAATACTATTCTAAGGCACCTAATTCTCCCCGGGAATTGTATCTTGACTGTCTAATTCCTGACTGAGGAGTCTGCTAGGCAACAGGAAATCTGCAAATTAAAACATTGCAACATCTAAGTCCCTGGCTGTACCCCAGCTTTGCTGGAGGACCAGTTTTCATCTGTTTGCCTATGAAAAATATACTCAGATGTATATCGTTTCTCTTGCATCATTTAAATGATTCCTCATGTTTCCCACCGGCTATTATTTTTATTACCCACATGCAGTCACTTTGCTGCTCATTTTGTTCATTGTAATGCAGCCAGTAGCACTCTTGTTTCTTGATCCTCCAAAATGTGTGGTTTAAGGTCCCACATTAGCAAAAGTTGGTTAAAGTTAAGTGGGCTGAGCCCTCCAGCTTCTGCTATTTTGTGGTAGGAGCTGGACCAGCTTATTTACCCATTGCAGAGTTGGACTGTCCATCCTGATTCACTGGGCTGGAAGGCTTCTCCTCTTGCCCAGCCCCAGTCTTTTGTCCTTCCTTTATAAAGAGGTTGGAAGGGACTGTGCTCTGAGTCACTTGCTGACAGCAATCAGTATGACACTAGTCATCTTCACTTCTTCTCCCGTTTACTGACTGCTTCAGGCTCCTCTCTTTATTAATCCAAGAAGTATTTTCTCTTCCTTGCCCCACAGCATGAGCCCACAGCTCACTAACAGCAACGCTAACCTGGTGTCAGGAGGGAGCTTTGCTGCTAGCAGCGTCCTCTTTGAGAAGACAGAGTAATCCGTGGTCCCATGGCTGAAACACTCAGACGTATGTAGGTGGAAGTGTCAAGTATTGCAGTGCATGCACGGGTGTTCAGAGAGCCCATGGATTATTTTTGGAAATCAAGGGTAAATGGAGTCAACATTTTTTCTCCACTCAAGAACAAATCTGAATGTTCAAGCAAATTTGTGGGCATTGATGCATTGGAAGATCCTGAAGCTCTTGGAGACTCCCAGATTTAATTGCCAGCTAGACTGTGTCTACTCCCCTCCAGGCCTTTTTTGGGAGAGCGGTTTTTCTTTTTTTTTGCCTAGAAGGAGAGGAAGGTGTCTTGCCTGTGAGTGACGCTCAAAGGCAACCTTTGGAAAGAGGTATAAACCAACAAAAATAAATTGCAATATTTATTCCTAGGGATATTTTTCAGTGTGGCCAGAAGTGTGTGCGCCCTATCCTATTACTTGATTTCTCTGTCCTTCTATAATAGTATGACGCTCAGCGCTAAATCAGCTTTTCTTTCAGATGACACGCCTGCAGAAATATGAGAGCGAATCACTGATACTCTCTCTAGATTTCTGATGTTGACACCATAACACACATTGCTCTGGGGACCTTTCGTCCACCTTCTACACCTGCATTTTAAAAACCAATTAAAATCTTACCGGAAAAACAGTGTTGATATTTATGATTGTTTAATAATAGACTATTGAAAACCTGGATTGGGGAGCAGAGCACCTCTGCCTGAAGGTGTTCAGTCATCCACTGCACAGAGACTCGGTGTTCAAAGACTGGCTGGCTCACTGCTTACCTCTGTCGGTACAGTAAGACAGACCCCGAAGGATGGAGAAGGGATTTAGGCACTTCCAGCTCTACCTGCTTACCCAGTCTGTGGGACACCCAGTTTGAAACCCCTCCTTTGCCAGGGCGAACCAGGGCTGTTTAACCCACCTTCTAGGAGAAAAGGCTTAGAAAGCTTTGTGGTGGGGGACTTCAGTCTTCCCACTGAAGCTGTCATCTTTGGGTTCAAGGATTTAATTATCACATTCAGAGGAAGCACTGGAAGAGGCAGGGCTGTCTCGCCAGGCTGCAAGACCTCTCTGGAGACCATGCAGATCTGGATCCCACTCTCCCACTGCACCAAATCTTTCAGACGGAGGCAGGAACCCGCTTCTCAGCCTCCCAGATGACTGTCACAGATAGTTCTTTAGTTCATATAAAGCAAAAGAGCTTCTATGCGAGGCAATGCCCTGCAGAATGGAGTGAAGACCCTGTTTCAGAGAGGTAGGACGTGGGAAGGGATGGAGAAATTGAACTGAGAGGCTCGACATCTTGCAAGAGGAAGGTGAATCCTACCTATTTATGCTAAAAAAATGTATACAGCCAGTGCAGTGCTCAGTGTTGCGGTGTTTCAGTTCTGCCTGCAAAGGTGGACCGCTGGTCTGTGTAGCTGGGAGACAGATAAATTCTGAATTTGGAAGGACTTGTCCTGAACCACAGGAATAAAAACTTGTTTACAGTGCACAAGGTAAGATTTATTGAGCGCTGCCACTATTAATAGCATGAACCTATGTAACGACTTACTCCTTTCTAGCTGACAGTTCCCTGGCCCGAGCCGAGACTCCTGGACCGTCACCAAGGATGTTGTTATGCATAACATATTAACAGCATCACTTCAGATGATTTCTGATTACAGCTCTCTCTTTGTTCCTTCCCAGTTTCTTTTTCCCAGGTCTGCTCATTCCCACTCTGCTGCTTCCCAATCTCTTCTGGCTGCTGAGCTGCCAAATTTCTAGTCTGTTTGTGTGCTGCCCTGTAATGATTGCACCCAGGGCCAGCCACGGCATCCCAAAGCAAGGCGAGTGCTGGGTCCCCACTTGGGTGGCATCGCGAGCATCCCCAAGAGGAAGGGGAGCCGCTGGCTCTCCAGGCCGAGAGATGAGAGTCTGGCCCTGTATTTGTATGCCAGAGCTCCAGGCTCTCGACTACTCTAAGTTAGTGTTGGAACAACCAGGGGAGCTTTGTAATATACATTAGCTGAGCATCTGCTTCAGAAAATGTGTCAGACTTAAGGGTATGGAAATTCCTTCACTATTGGAATTCCCCAAACTTTAGCAGTCAGCAGATTTCGTATGCTAATAATATTTGTGACAACAGGGAACCTACGTGGGGATTAAAATAAGGCTGGAGGTAGAATTAACCCAAATTCCTGGCTTTTGCCAGTTACAAATAGTGCTGCACTATTGAAATTTTCACCTTATGTATTTTAAGAATCTCTGCACTGGAGCCAAAGCTGATGGGAGCAGTCGTGCATTGACCTATAAATTCAGCTGCATAAACTAGGAGGTCTAGCTGCATAATTAGATTTAATCTAACCTATTATTCACAGAGCAGTGTGTAAAACGCATTAGGAGAAATGGATTTATTTAAGATGCCATCTAAAGCAACTGATTTTAATAATTGGACAAGTGCTGAGCCAAAGGCCTAGATTTTCTGTTTATCAGCAACTTTTGCTGCTTCATATGCAAATTTGATAAGATAATGAGTGTTGGGGCCTAGTTTGTCCTTGAGCATACGTGCAGAGCTGGCTGACCCCAAGGACAGGAACAGGATACATGCCTCCAAAGGCATAAGGGGGCCTCTTCGTTTGCTTTACATAAATCTCAGTCTTTAATGACTTGAGGGAGAACGTTCGAATACTTAAATGAACATTATTCTTGAACATGAAGTTTTAATAGTGCACATTTTAAGTTTGTCATCGACCTGTATAAATTTATAGCAGATGAGAGTCTGTGCACAATGCGTTATCTGCTTTGAAGCGAGAGCCTGTTCCACGACTGAGGAATCCACCCTCTGCGCACTAGATCCCGAAGAAATCAAGTCCCCAGCCTACAACTTGCTGGGAGAGACTAATGGTGAGCAGGGTGGGTAAAAGGATTTCTGCTACAACTATCTATATACATTTTAGGAGCAGCAGCTGCAGCTCCCATGGTAATTTTGCTTTTAGCTTTCTGTCAGTATAATGAGGAAAGAGAAGCTAGAGGACTGTTTCTTAATCACAGCATTAATTTTTTTAGGCCAGATGTTAGTTGCGTGTCAAAACCGAAATCTTTGTAGGTGGGCGTGGTATATTTACTGGACACATTTGGAAGCCTTAGAATTCAAAACAGTACAATGGTTTAAATATGTATTTAGTCAAATATACTTTCAATAGCGTGAAATGTGTAATAGAGCCACTTGTGTTTTGATTTCAAAACAGCTCGCTAATGTTTTCTGTCTGAAACCGCACACAGTTGTAGTTGGGTAACTTCCTCACAGGGCAGGACGGAAAGGAGCCGTGGACGTGTAAAAACCCCCTTTGCAATCTCCTGTGAAACAGCTGACAAAGGAAACCCAAACCCAGAGGATTTTAGGCGCTTCTGCCATCGGCAGCGGCAGGAGTGACACCTGCGGGACCGGCCGAGCCCGGGAGCTGGGGCCCCGTCCCTGGAAGTGCCGGTCGCCGAGACACTGCAGCAGCTGAGCTGGGGCTAAATTGGAAACAGAAATACCGATCGTCATGTCACCCGGATGCTCTGCCTCCAGCCAAATGGTAGATGGGAAAAAAAACGCTACCAGATGTTCTTATGTTATTAATATTGTTATTATTGTTATTATAAATAATATTCCGTATTGGCTGGCTTTGGCTCCTGGCGCATCTGGAGCACACATGCTCGGGAGGAGAGCCCCGGCAGCCCGTCGCTCCCCCGTTCCCCTGCACACCTGTAAAAGCGGCCGGCCGGACCCGGCTCCCCGCGCCGGAGGGTGAGGGGGGCTGCCCTGCGGCGGGATGCCCCCCGTCCCGCTCCCCTCCCGCTGCCGCCAGGACTAGCCCCAGCTCTGCCGGCGTCCTGGCGAGGCTGGCCGAGCCCGGACCTTCGTTCCGCTTTCCTCTCTGCAGCGGGGCGAGAGCCTTTCACCCGCAGCCCGGTTTGGAGAGCTTTGCCTCCATACGCAGCCCTGAGTTTGTACCGTGAGGTCGAGCTCTGCTGATGTTCCTCTCCCTGGACGTTTTGCAGTCGGAGATGCCGACGTGAGGTTCCCGTGGGCCGAAGCACCTCTGGCCAAGAAAGCAGGATGCCAGGTGCCACTTTGGTGGAATTTTGCTGGCTCAACCTCCCCATCTAACGTTAGACCAGAAACTCTCCAAGAATGTTTCGATGTAATTGCCCCCACTCCATGTCACCAAAAAAATGGACTGGTTTTGGAGGTGAAAATGGAGAGTGTGGCATCACTCCAGTGTGGCTCTCACCATAAACTTCGGCAAACTCTGGGTCTTAAGGATGTGCCAGCTACCAGGCACTTTTTAACGTAAGCTCCAAACCATTGCTGGAGTGGAAATTATTCCATTATACCCATTTAGGCCAACTGTCTAGGAATACGGGAACAAGAAAAAAAAAAAACACTGGAGGAGGTGATGACAGTGGTTCATTAAAAAATAATAAAATACTAGGATACTATTAAGGATGGCATACCAGTATTTGTATATCTCTAAGCTGAGGAAACACAGCCACAATATAAATAGATGGAGCTTTATAAATGGACTTTTGTGGTCACACTAACTGTGTAATAACACAGTGTATTTTTAATTATTACATTGCGGTGACATACAGAACGGGCAAGGCACTTCCCATGGACAGGGGAGGATGCTGTGCCTGCTGCTAGAAGTTTACAACCGGCAAAAAATGAAGTACAGCCCTCTGAAGGCCAGGTTTGCCTGGGATGGCTGTACGAACAGCACACCTGCCTCCACGTAGCTCTGTGCCAAGGGCAACTCTGCTGCCCAGGCAGCTGAGGGCCCGGCGGGGCTCTCACTCGCCCACCATGGGTCACAATTCCCAGCCAGGGGAGCACAGACCCACCTGTGGTCCTTGCATTCCTGGCTAGAATTGGGAGAGGTGCCCGGTGCAGATGCTGAAAATGGGCAACGCCCGCAGTGGCTGGAAAGCCTCTTCCCAAAGGCAAATCTGGGCGAGGGACACGCTGGCCAAAACCACCAGCTGCGTTCTGGGTGACGAGCAGCACAGGAGCTAGCTGCAATCACAACAAAACCAGTCATCGCATCTGACTTCAGTTGCTGCGGGTCTGCGTTGGAGCAATTCCTTTGCCAATGGCTTCAGTAACAGTCACCTTTTTTTATCTACGCTTTGAGCAAGGCTCATCCTATGCGATGAGGTGTCCATGCAACCAAGTTTTCTGGAGGATGTCTCCTTTTCTGGCTGAAAGGTTTGTTCAGGCAGAACAGAAGAGTTTGACACACTGGCCAGCGGTTTTCCAGTCTGTGACTAGGTGAGGATGTTTGGGCTTCTGGAAATGCAGAAGCCATAGGGAAAGGGCTCGGGTCACGCACAGCCCCTCCGTGCACACCGGGAACGTCCCAGGCAGGTCACGCCGGCGCTGCCAGCCAGAAGCCCTCCGGGGAACAGCGGGGGCCCTCGTGGGTCTACGGCTGCAGACTAAGCCTTTCATTCCTCTATGGGCTAGCTTGGTATTTCTTCTCCCCCCTCCACCCCCCCTCCTTTTCCTTTTGCACCTCTGGGAAACAGAATCAACCAAGTATATATTGGTGGAAGTGGCTTTTTCCCCCAACACGCTGCTGGAAAACAAACCCGGTACTAGTCTGAAGCCATAAAGAAACGGCAGGAAACCTTTTCTCTATTAAATCAATGAGGTATTGCCATCGATGTGAATAAGTCACAGGCTTCATGCTTGCCACCTGAGAGACATCCACTCATCCTATGGAAAAGAGAGAAGCAATTGGGCTAAATGGTGGGCAAATGAAGAGATAAGGGTGCTCTTCTCTTCCTTTCCCTGCTATTTTAGAACCCAGTAGTTTTCTGCTCCAAGTGGAAAATAAGGATCATTACTGTACTCAGCCTTGTTTTTTGTTAGATGCTTATAAATCTTGCTAATTAGCTGTAGAAATCATAAAAGCTCAGCATCATGTTTTAATCATAAGCTCCTCGGGCCACTGATGTTTATGTTGTTCCCTGGATCCTCATTTCCATGTACAAATTACTGAGCCCATAACACTTTGGCAGCTCATCTCTCATGCCAATGATATTTCCAACGGAATTATTATTTCAGTAACTAAGCCACAAGCCTACACCTGCAAAAAATAAAAAATAAGAGAATAACACAGCAGTGGAAGGTCCCCCCTCCTTGTGCTGGTGGAATATTAAAGCTTCTTCAGAGTAATTAAACGCAGGTTTCAAGTATAAAGCCTGGCTGACAGATCAGTAAAACCATTTTCTCTTTCCCAAGAAGCTAAAGAAAAGTTCCCCGGTCAGCAGCCGAGGAGGATACGAAACGGTAAGCGCTGCACTTAGACACCAGTGCTAACATGCTGGGAATTTCTGGGGCAGTACAACAAGTCCAAGGCACCATGGACACAGCTGGAAAATCAACCCTCAGTTGAATTCGTATCCCAATCACCATAAACGAGGTCAGCATCTGCTAAGACACTGGATAATAATAGCTTGCTTAATTATACATTTTGCCTGTAATTTAGTCCAGACCAACTTTCCTAGTGGCAGTGGAGGAGGGTATTTTCCAGTTCTTTTATGTTCCTGTGATTAGTGGATAATGCCCTCGGTGTATGTGCATGCATCTAATTTTCACTTTCAACTTTAATGCAATTTAACATTGTCAAAATAAATATTATTCTTCACTTTTCCAAATTTTGTTTCAGCGCTTGTAAAGTAAATATTTTGCTTAAGAATGTGGAAAGCCTGTTCCTGCTTACTGATGCTCTCTCTGAGGGGGAGAAGGAGCCCATCCCTCTATCACGGCAGCTCAGGACTGCCTGGCAGCCGATGGTGCTTCTTTCGGGGAGGATGAGACCTCCCTAACCTGTGGCAGAGGAGCAGGTAGACGGCCAGGGATACCTGCTTTGGGCACTTCCATCAAGTTTGCCTTAGCTACAGCCCAACTAATAAAGGAGGAATGGGATCATGGGATAAAAGCCTCTTTTTTTTGTTCCTTTACGTGATTTGCCATACTAAACTCATCTTCAAACTGTTAGACATCAGTCGAGTTCATTTACCGTCAGCAAGATGATGATATCAGTCAAATTTCTGAGCAGCTCAGAGCTCCTGTGCTGGGCACGGCTGTGAGAACTGCAGAACTCAAGCTGAGCCAAGCTTGACCATTTGTGCCGCAAGTCAAACCGCCGAGGAAAACGACTGGCCTGGCTGAATGGGGAGCTTTTGCTAGGACTTAAGAAAAAAAGGAGAGTTTATCATCTCTGGAGGAAAGGGCGGGCAACTTGGGAGGAGTACAGGGATCTTGTTAGATCATACAGAGAGAAAATTAGAAAGGCGAAAGCTCAGCTGGAACTAAATCTGGCCACTAGTGTAAGGGACAACAAAAAATGTTTTTACAAATATGTTAACAGTAAAAAGAATCCCAAGGAGAATATCTATCCTTTAATGGATACAGAAGGGAACGTAGCAACCAGTGATGAGGAAAAGGCCGAGGTACTTAATGCCTTCTTTGCCTCAGTCTTTAGTAGTGAGTCCAGTCATCCTCAGGGTACTCCACCTCATGAGCTGGAAGGTAAGGATGAAGAGCATAACATACCCCCCTTAATCCAGGAGGAATTAGTTAGGGACCTGTTACGCCATCTGGACACTCACAAATCTATGGGACCTGATGGGATCCATCCAAGAGTACTGAGGGAACTGGCTGAGGTCCTTGCCAAGCCACTCTCCATCATCTATCAGCGTTCCTGGTCAACAGGGGAGGTCCCAGAGGACTGGAGGCTTGCCAATGTGACTCCCATTTATAAGAAGGGTCAGAGGGAGGATCCGGGGAACTACAGGCCTGTCAGCCTGACCTCGGTACCGGGAAAGATTATGGAACGGTTTGTCTTGAGAGCACTCACACGGCAGCTCCAGGATAAGAGGGGGATCAGGCCCAGTCAGCATGGGTTTACGAAGGGCAGGTCCTGCTTGACCAACCTGATCTCCTTCTATGACCGGGTGACCCGCCTAGTGGATGAGGGAAAGGCTGTCGATGTTATTTTCCTAGACTTCAGCAAGGCCTTTGATACTGTCTCTCATGGCATACTCCTGGAGAAGCTGGCATCTTGTGGCCTGGATAAGTGCACTATTCACTGGGTGAAAAACTGGCTGGATGGACGAGCCCAGAGGGTCGTGGTGAATGGGGTGAAATCCAGCTGGCGGCGGGTCACGAGTGGTGTTCCCCAGGGCTCGGTGTTGGGCCCTGTTCTGTTTAATATCTTTATTGATGATTTGGATGAGGGGATTGAGTGCACCCTCAGCAAGTTTGCAGACAACACCAAGTTGGGAGGCAGGGTCCATCTGCTTGAGGGTAGGGAGGCTCTACAGAGAGATCTGGACAGGCTGGATCGATGGGCTGAGGCCAATTGTATGAAGTTTAACACGGCCAAGTGCCGGGTCCTGCACTTCGGTCACGGCAACCCCACGCAGCGCTACAGGCTTGGGGAAGAGTGGCTGGAAAGCTGCCCGGCAGAGAAAGACCTGGGGGTGCTGGTTGACAGCCGGCTGAACATGAGCCAGCAGTGTGCCCAGGTGGCCAAGAAGGCCAACGGCATCCTGGCCTGTATCAGGAACAGCGTGGCCAGCAGGAGCAGGGAGGTGGTTGTTCCCCTGTACTGGGCACTGGTGAGGCCGCACCTCGAGTCCTGTGTTCAGTTTTGGGCCCCTCACTGCAGGAAAGACATGGAGGGGCTGGAGCGTGTCCAGAGAAGGGCAACCAAGTTGGTGAGGGGCCTTGAGCACAAGTCTTATGAGGAGCGGCTGAGGGAGCTGGGGTTGTTCAGTCTAGAAAAGAGGAGGCTGAGGGGAGACCTTATCGCTCTCTACAACTACCTGAAAGGGGGTTGTAGTGAGGTGGGTGTTGGTCTCTTCTGTCAGGTGTCTGGAGATAGGACAAGAGGAAATGGCCTCAAGTTGAGGCAAGGGAGATTTAGGTTAGATATTAGGAAAAATTTTTTTACTGAGAGGGTTGTCAAACATTGGAATGGGCTGCCCAGGGAAGTGGTTGAGTCACCATCCCTGGAGGTATTCAAAAAGCGAGTGGACAGGGTACTCCAGGGCATGGTGTAGGGGGCATGGTTAATGGTTGGACTTGATGATCTTGAAGGTCTTTTCCAACCGAAATGATTCTATGATTCTATGATTCTATGATTCCCCCACCGCTGCTGAGGCGTCACAGGCCTCTGGTGGTTATTCCTCGTACACCTAAAACTGGTTGCTGGCAGCGAAGATCACCATTGAAAAGAAAATCTTGGTTTGCAGCTGCAGGAGAAAAGCGTGTAGGACCTGGCCTGCCCCGAGTGTGCATCTCCAGCCCGCGCTGGGGGAGGCTTAGGCGAGTAAAGGGAAGCTCTCTGTAACCGTGCCCTTGGTCAGACAAAAACACCCCTCAAGATAGGTAAGTTACGTTTGCTAAAAAATTGGATTAAAAAGTCACCAATCATGAGTTTCTGATTAAGTCATATTTTCTGAGCCGTTTTCAAGCAAAAGTGAAAATTGAAAACTGGCAAACTTACAAGATCAATAGGGTTTACTTAAATGACTCACCAATTAGCATGTCTGTGGCTTTTAGTAACATTGTATTCTTGCCAATCACACTGGTTTAAACTTTCCCTCATATATAAATTACACACCCAGATTCATGTCTCCTTTTCCCTTTTCTTTTTTCTCCTTTTCCCTTTTCTTTTTTCTCCTTTTTCTTTCTCTTTTCTTTTCTTTTTTCTTTTCTTTTTTCTTTTTTTCTCTTTTCTTTTCTTTTCTCCACTTTTCTCCTCTTTTCTCTTTTCTCTTTTCTTTTCTTTTCTTTTCTTTTCTTTTCTTTTCTTTTCTTTTCCTTTCTTTTCTTTTCTTTTCTTTTCTTTTCTTTTCTTTTCTTTTCTTTTCTTTTCTTTTCTTTTTTCTTTTCTTTTCTTTTCTTTTCTTTTCTTTTCCTCTTCTCTCTTTTTTCTTTTTTCCTTTTACTTTTTTCTTTTTTCTTTTTTTTTCTTTTTTCTTTCTCCTCGCCTCTCCTTTCCTCACCTTGCCTCTCCTCTCTCCTCTCCCTCCCCCTGCCACTGACTCTGACATCCAATGTCTCCAGGGAAGTCCGTCCCGCAGGCGAGAAGCGTGACTCAGGGGCAGATGCCCTGCGGCATCGGTAGCACGAGGACCAAAGCAGAGATCGAGGAGAGATCGCCAGGCTCCCTATGAGACGTGTAACCAATACTTCTTCTTTCAAGTTCAAAGGTCTGCAGGGGGTAGAGGGTCTTAATAAATGCACTTTTTAGAGGACGAAGCGAGCGCTGCGGTCAGCACTGCTCTTCCCTCTGGCCAGCAGATCAGGGCCGTTACTGTTTTGGAAGCAGCCCCAGCTACTGTCACCCACGGCTCGTCCCCTTGCTGCGGCTGGGAAGGAGAAGGCGCAAGCGCAGCCGGCCTTGCCACGTGGGTGGCTGGGCTGGGGCCGGCAGACGATGGCCTGCGGACAGATGTAGCTTGCACGGAGTCTCCACCCGAGTATAAACTTCCAGTTTTAGCTAAAACATCTGCAAATAGCTAGGAGCTTGCGTGTTCTTGACTCTGCGCGTGCATTCACCCGTTCGGTTTGACTTTGCTGTCCAGGAGGAAGAGCTGGGAGCGCGGTGTCCCTCATGGAGCTCTCTTTGCTTTGACATCCACGCCAGACGCGCAGCTGCGTTACCCTGGCTTAGCGAGCGGGGACGCGGCCGCCGAACTCTACGAAGTTCGACCTCGCTGAAACCGCGCTGTTTCACCTTGCGCTCACCGTGGGCGAAGCGTGCTCACGCAGCCGCTCGCCGCACGGCAGCTCATTAAGCAAGGGGAACCCGATCTTGTGTCTGAGCCCTTGTTCAGCCTGAAACGGGCCAGATTTGTTGACCTTAAAGGCACACTGCAAACCACATTATTCCTCATAGGCATTTCCAGAGGTTATGAGCCTGGGGAACATGTGGTTAAAAGGGAACTAGGCCATGTATTTACATGGTTTCATTTTATTCTTTTCCTTTCCCGGTGCAGCACGTTATTTTATTTGCTACAAAAGTGCCTGCGGCAATTGGATAGGCGCTTTTTGCATGCAAGAAATCTAAAGAAATTAAAAGTCTTTGAGGGGCTTAAATATCATCTTGTGTTTAGCCAGGATGAAGCTTAACAACAACCTGGACTAAGAGGAGTTTGTACACGGGCACGTAAAGCTCCAGGGTGGTCTTAGGGGGTCTGCCGAATCCGCCCTTCATCTGCGGCGCTCCAGCCGTGTTTCCTGCTGTGAGTTTGCACAGGTGTCTGCATAATTTGGCTTCCAGTGTACTCATTTCTTGCGATGAGACACCAAACCGAAAAAAAAAATCACATTACACCAGCTTAGCCCGAGATCAGTTTGCTGGCCTGGCAGTCAGGGGAAAACCTCTGGTGAACTGTGCACGTCTGACAGAGAGAGTGGGGAGACTGTCAGGCTCTGGACCCCTCAAGACCCTTTTTAGAGATGTGCTTTCCAGGGCTGACCTGCCCTGAGCATGACATAGGGAAGCCCACACAGTGAGTCAGTGCTGGAACCGAGTTCCTGGCGCTCGGTCCTCTGCTCACTCTGCTAAACCACACCGAGATTAAACCAACAGAGGCAAAGAGGGAGCCTGGATGTGAGGGAATTTAGCAGGGAACCTGCCTTGACTCATTAATGGAAACTTTTGAAAACAGGCAGCAGCAGTAATTTTATTATATTTTTTTCCCCATGCTGAAACAATTTGTGTGCAGTAGAGTCATTCCCTGGAAAAACATTTCTTTAATTTATCTTCTTTAATTATCACTCATCTTTAGCAGCATCTGGTTCTGATATTTTATTAGAAAGTTTGCATGTTTGAACCAGGCCTGGGTGGTATTTCATTTTTTCTTGTTTCCATTTTCTACTGTAATGGTACTTCCCCTGGTGGGAAGAGATTGGCTTTGCTTTATTTCACAAGGCGTAATAAATCATACGGCCGTTCTACTTTAACATCATTATTACCATGTTAAGCATGCTCAGAGACATATCCTGCAGATTACTTGGTGTATTTACTTGAGGTTAGAATGCCAAGCATTACAAACAGCCGACCGGGTTCCTGTTGTGAAGATGTGCATACTGCTTATGGGAAGATGTACTATTTAGCCAGGATCTTAGCATCTGACTGGTGATGCTGAATAGCTTATGATGGCCAAAATGAAGCCTGATTTTTGAGAGGACTCCTTAAAATTGGGACCCTGTAATATTTCTCAAGTTGTGCATCCAAAGCATGAAGTACTCGGCATCCAGCTCCCTGCCGAGATTTTGAGCTGTAGTTTCTAGGACCAACTGTGGACGGAGGAGAAAGGATTACTGCTCTTATGGGCGAGTTCTTCCCTTGTTAGTATTGCTTTTCAAGACTAGTTCCCTGCTAAGGGACAAGGTGCTGCTTAGGTTATCTAAGGCTGACAAACCTTTTGGTTTTGCTGCCAATTCTTTCTTCAGTTAAATGTCATTTTCTTTATGATCATATATGACCTTCTCTAAAGTAACCCACCCGTGTTGGTCAGAAATCGTCTGTCGGATGAACATTAATTCACCTGTAGCAAGAAGATACCTGATTTTCTGAATAGGAGAAAAATGTCTTTCAGCGAACCGCAGATATAAGCTCTCACCATTTTACATCTGAAAGAATAAAAATGAGATCATGAAGCCAGCTATTAAAGGAGACCTTTAGATAGCAATAAAGAAATGCAGATGTCAGTTGAAGGTTTTCAGTACCTACAGTGTTGTACTTTCCTTCCAGTGGCATCTGCTTACTCAACATGCTATACTGGATTTTGTGGTGTATACTTAGTTTGCGGTCTGCCTGTTTTCCCTATCATGCAATGTTTTCTTCTGGTTAGACAGAATTATGGTCAGTGTGGTAAGGGTAAATTAAATATGACCTAGCAGTCACTTGTCCTCATATACATAAGCCAGCGGGTGTTCGCTGTTGTCCCGCAAGGGCTGTGTCCTTTCTTACTGATGCACATCTATAATGCCCACAGAAGTCTCAATGAAATTTCATCTAAATAAGCAGTTTGGTTTTGGAAGAGAAGAACTGCTAGTCCTGAAATGCAGCATGGAAAAGCAATGCTGTGGGTATATGCTCAAATGATCACAAGGAGGACATGCATTAGCACTTCTTGTTACTGCCCTGGAGCTGGAAGGCAGGAACTGAGCAGGCCTAGTACATACCGCGTTGCAAATGTAATGCAAAATCCTTAATAAGCTAATAGATTAAACATGATTTCAGGTGACTTAAACTAGCCTAGCTTATTTATTTGCAGGACAGCAAAGGATACTGGGCCCTAGCAAGAGGCGTTACCTTCTTCAGCACCAGTAGGTCATGCTTTCTCCTGCTGGTATAAGCTTGCCCTGTGCATCTGTTTAAGCACACTCTGTCCCACCCAGGCTGACTGCAGGGCTAGCAACACTTCTGCCCCTCTGGTGTTGGGGCTCTGATGGGCTGCAAAGCCCACAAGAGGAGAAGAAAACAGTTTGGCTCAGACATCGGGCTCTCTCTGATGTTCTTCTCAGCAGGACAGATGTGGAGGAGCCCACTGCCAGTGTCTGAGCAGGGTGATCCAGGACCAGCAGGGCTGTGGGGCTCACAGGGCAGCCTCTACGTCCCCAGTCCCACAAGAGTTTGTTACTGGCCACTGGGTCTTGACATCACCTTGGGCACCTAGCCTTGGCCAGCTGGGGGAGATTTCAAGAGTTTGGGTCTCGTCTCTCCTTGAGTTGCCAGGGACTGCAGTACGGGGAGGAAAGGTTTCACCAGAATATCCAGCCATGTTTGGATGCCTGTGGACCTTCCCTCAAGGACAGCGTGACAAATGATGCCCACAAAATGTCAAAACTACTTTCTTGAGACTATAGTATTGTTTCCTTTTCCAAGGATGTATAAAATGAGCAATTCTTCCCCATCCTCCAAGTTATCCGAAGTTCTGCCCCTTTGGCAACTGAGGCAGGTCTTGCTTCTGCAGACACTACAGCGAGTGCCTGAGTCTCGGTCTGGTGCCCCTGAACAGCTCCCCAAGATCTCCCTGGCTCTGAAAAGAGAGTCCTGCTGATGCAGCCAGAGCTCATTTGCGCTTCTCGGTTGTCAGACTTTTGGCTCCGTTTTTCCCAACCAGTTCAGTAGGCCCTGCAGGAAGTTGAACCAGACTCCTGCGAGCCCATGACTTTCCCATTGTCCTGTGTTAACTGCAGGGCTGGCTGAGTTCAAGCCATTTTTCTTCTTTTCTGATTGTTTTCCTTACCGTCTGCTATTAAATTTAACCAAAATATTTGTGCAATAAACAGTTATTAGGCCAACGCACACTGTTAAAATTATTGCGGAGTAGCTCTGAGTCTATCACACCATGCACTATCCAGCCAAATACGCAATAGGCTTCTCCTTGTCCATCTCATATACAGATGTCCCTAGGACATCAACTTTAAAGTCGCACAGCATGATGAATGTAGAGAGACGCCTGCCCCGACACCTGTGCTCTTCTGATCAGAGTAAGCAATCTACAGGTTCAGGGATGTTTCCGAAAAGGTTTTGTTAAGAAGATTGGAACTGGGGCCATGTGGCAACGTTAAGGTTTGGTCTTGGATGGCCTTCATCTTTCTTCACTGATTTTGGAACAACAGTGAAGAGATCACCCAGCTCTGAGGTGAAGTACAACTAGGCAGCAGCTCAGTTTAATCAAGGATATAACGTCAAGGTAGTGGAAGGTTGTTATCATTTGTTCAATGGACTGCATTAAACGCATGACGTCAGAGTGTCATTGCAGTGGCTAGAGAGCATAAGCCTTTTATCCAGGTAACAAGAAAAACATATCTCCAGAGTCTTTCCTGGATCTTAACAGGTAATCCAAAAAGAAAATAAGCATGGACACTAATGTGCTCTTTCATCTCTAGCTGAGTCCCATCCCGGCTCCCCTCTGGGAGGGAAGTACGTTTTTGGTAGAGGACGTTTTACAGGGAGTGTGAGGGGAAGAAGGCATTATGGAGAGGAGAGACTAGCAATCCTACTCGTACTGAAAACGGCCTGGCCTCCCACCCAGAGGGAACAGAAACTGCTCCAAGACACTCCTCCTGTCCCAGCTACCCCATCTTGGGGAACAACAAGAGACTTCATCTTCCTTGGGGTACCAAACAAATCATCTTTTGCCCTGACAAAGCCACTGAAATAGAAGGAAACAAAAGCCTCCCTCAGAAAGGTGGAAAATGGTCATGTAATTAGCAAGCTGGATCTCTTTTTTCTGTGCTGTTTTTCTGCTGTCATGGATGTAAACTTGGCCTTGAGGTTGAAATGGCAACAGCTGTAAACTTCAAAGAATAAATTCCTCCACGCTTTTTTAATAAGCGTCTACCCTCATCAGCAGACAATCTGCATGGTTCAGCTGAGTTTCTAATTGTCCAGTACTTTCATGCACGAAGTACAAGCTATGGTTTTCCAGTCTTGTTTTAGGACACAGCACTCACCCATTAGAGGGAAATTTTTCCATATTGCTCACTGACAGGATATGGAGGGAGTGAATATTTTGCTTGAAAGACCTGGGGTTATTCCCTAACAAATTGAGTGTGGTATCTGTGGCTTGGCATGAACATCAGCACCAATTTGTCTCACTGTAGCCCAGAATCACCGTGAGATATCTGATTGCCCCAGCAGACATGTAGGCAGGTTAGTGCACTCCTTCCAGCTAATTTTTCTCTTGCTTTCTATTGATTCAGTCCTGGGGGCATCCTAGAACTGACCCTCGGTAAAGCACACAGTCACCTCTTGCTCTGTCTTCCTTTTCAGCCATTTTCAGCCTTCTTATGTCTGAAATTAAGTGGAGAAAGGAATAAGTACACCATTATATTTAGGCCAGAGGTCCCTGGCTCATTTATGGCTTATTTAGTAAGCACCTGTTTTTACTGTTGAGCATTTCTTTCCTTTCCTTTCCCTTTAATATTTTCCACTCATAAGGCTTAGTGGTTGGGTGCTGCTGAATATTGATTGTATGGCATTTGGGTCTTGGATCATACTTCACAAAATTTCGGAAAAGCCTCCTATGCCTTCAGCTCTCAGAAACAATCACAAACAAAAATAACCTTTGCATTAAATCTGAATGATGTGGGCACATCTTGGCCTTGCTGAGGTTGACTTCAGGATCATAACTCATGATTTGTGGCTAGTCAGTGCCATGGCCTATGACTCTGGGAATTTCCCGGATACATTGAAGAGCCATCAGGATCCAGTTGCCAACTCATTGTCGTACTGAGATGTTGCTCTTGTTCTTGTGTCAGTAACAGTGGATTGTTTTCAAAGGGGACATATCCCACTTCTTCCTTATCCTCTTCTGACTCTTCTGGAGAAAATAAGGGCACCCAGCATTAGCACTGGCGATCTGATCCCAACGCCCAGTACTTCGTACTTCTGGTTGTAACTGACAATAAAGACGTCGCTTATTGCTTCCATAAAGCAACTTTGCACATAACATGTAGGTCAGCTTGGGGAACCCAGCCATCTGCAAGGCAGGTAGTGTGTTTTGAATTCATTTCCTTCCCTTACTCTCCACCTGTATCTGTGGCTTGACCTTTGTTAGAGATTTTTAAGAACAGATTGAACATACGCTCTCAGCTGTATTTAGCCTGCCTCACATTAAAAGCACGGAGTAAATGATTTCTTGAGATCCCTTCCAGCCTTGCTTCTGGGATGTTTATGACTCTCACTTTACTAGAACACACTATGCAAAAATGTTACCCTGCATTTTACATCTGCTGCCTGTGAGGCTGTTTGTTCAAGCTGGAGCCCTCCCCAGGCAGTATGTCTCTGCCTGGTTTTAGTCTATATAAGTGGAGTGTTCTTCAGCTCAAGTTGCTTCTTTTATGTCTGCTGTACATTTGTCTTTTAGTTGTTTTGCCTCCTTTTGTATGTCTTCTTCTGCATTTCAATTTGAGGAATTGGCTTCTTATTTGCTTGGTTCCTTTTTTAGTAGCTGCAAGATCTCTTGCAGGTCAGTTAGACTGTGCTGAGCAAGAGAAAGGGAAAGCTTTCAGGCAGGGTTCCTTCAGTTCTCTGAACATAACTTATTCTGGGGTCCAGCTCTGCTATTTTAGGCACTAATAATGGGTGGGTTCTTCAAAAATCCTATTTTTGTTGTTGCAGATCACTGGGAGCCTGTACTAACGCAGTAAGGCTTCACAATGCCATGAATAATTACCATGTTTATTGACCTGAGTTTCCATATGGTATCAAGTAAAAGTCTGGAGGGTCAGTTTGGATCTATTCTGTGCATCAAGATAAATAACTAAGAGATGGCGCTTTTTTTGCCCCCCTTTTTTTCCCCTTTTCTTCCCCCCCCAGTTGTGTCAAAGTCCTGGACAGATCCACAGAAGGAATGTTTAAAAGGCCTTTTCAGGAACAGCTATTCCTAAGCAGAAACGGCTCTTGCCTAGGAGGACAGGGGACACACTAGGACACTGCAGCATCAGTGATAAGTCTCATTTACTGAAATGTTAGAATTATCCCCAAGATATGTAAAAAAGAAATTTCATTTTGTCTCTGAAATTTAATCTAGTCAGCTGACTGAATGGATCACAGAGCTCTAGTTTTGAATGCCTTTATTTTGTGGGGAGCTGTTGTTTTGTAGGGATGTTTCTACTTATGTCAAAGAAATGTTATTGCTATTTGGTATGGAAGCCAGATACCACTGTCTGCGTAAGAAAATGCTACTTTTTTTGGTACACTGGGATGCCAAGTAGATGTGTTAATATATGGCTACATGTATACATTCCCTAAAGTCTCTTTGGTATCAGTAGTGGATGAAAAGAATATAGATATATTTACTGGAATATCTGTAGATAACTAGAACAGTTATACCTGCAAAGATAAAGTCTTATTTTGCATTCTTGATGAATCAGAAATACAGTCCACATCCTCGGGGTGTGTGGGGGTGAACCAACAAAAAAACCAAAAAAATCAGCTCTGAAAGAGCAGTGAATGATCAAGCTGCAGTCTATTCTTTTTTTTTTTTTTTTCCTAGGGGAATGATGAATAAGGTGTTGATGAATGCCTTCTCCTGGTTTTCTTCAGCCACAAATGTTGTAAGGGTACAGGGTAAGTGAGCTCCAGGCACGCACTCTCTGTCCAGATCAGGGGAGCAGCAGGGGCACTTTGCAGTTACCTGCTGGGCCATAAGTCGGGGTTTCCACTCCATGGGGTGGAGGAGACCAGTCTGTAGCTGGGTCTGCTCCCAACATAGCACTGGATGGAGCTGGCGTGAATACCTAGGCAGAGGAGCTAGGAAGTATTCCCAGGTCCTGCCGGACAGACATGGGCAAAATGCCCGGTGCTCGTAAAGTGTTTTGGAGCAGGGATAGATGATAGGTAGCAAATCTTGCGTGCTTAATACTTATAAATTACCTTTCCAAAGACACACTTCCTTCCTTTCAGCCAGCTGTTCTGCCTCAGCACTCTTAGCTGGTAGTCTTCCAGAGCTGCAATGTGCGTTTAAATTAATTTCATGAAAAAATCTTCCTCCTTGCTGAAGTTTTCTTACCCCTCTTTCCTCAAGCTCTGTCAACTGAGTCTGCTGTGCTATATAAGAAAGAGTTGGTGGAACCAAGGTTATTTTCAGTAATTCTTGTTCTACTTCATAACAAAACTTGATGAGAAAAAGGCTGGTCAGTCAAATATCTTCACCGACCTTTTCTGCCCATTGTTTGCTGTCAAAACAAAATGGTTTTTTGCATTTTCTTTTCATTTGTATTACATGGGTTTAGACAAGGGCTCAATCTAATACTTAGCAAAGGCAATAGAGTCCTTTCATCTACAGGCTTGCGTGGGCATTGGATCAGCTCCTAACTGCCTGCATCTGTATTTTTTGCCATGGAAGTTGAAAACGTGGGGGTGTAGATTGGAGCCCTCCCACTGGAGAAATAAGCAGGGAAAATCCAATGGGTAGAAATGGGAAATCTGCTTGAACTGCACCTTCAGCCTTTTTCTATGTCTCAAAGTCTGGAAGTCTGGTGGGACAGTGAGAGATTTTGAGTGTTTGCTGCCAACCCCAGCAATGTAGGTACTTGGCAGTAGGTAGTTTCGCTGCTCCCACTTACCCTGGCAGCTATCCCTATCCCTGTGTACTAGGATCATGGACTGTGTATGGGTGACTAGTATGGTAGAGAGGGAGGACAGTCCTCGATCTGCTGTGCAGGATAATGCACTCAGATCCCAGTACTGTCAATCTGCTTGTCTGATCGTTCACACAGGTCTTTACATCTTTCTATGCCTCAGCTTCTCATCAATAAAATGGGAACAATAACACCTTGAGAAACAACCACGGTGTACTACAGCAAATGGCCATCCAGCCCACTGTCTTCTCTCTCTTACCACCCAGTAGCAGATTCTCAAAGCAGGAATTCTTCGTCACAACCTTGGTGATTTATGTGGGAGTTTTTAAAAGGTGATTGGAGATTTTTTTTCCATCCCATCCCTTTAGCAGTCAAAGAGACATTAAGTTTCCTCCTCAGCTGTCATAATTCATAGCCTGGCACGTTGACTTCAATCTTGTCGTTCTCACTTCACCTTAGCACCCTGGTCTGTGACCTGCAACAGATGGGTGCTCTGATTCATGGTCCCTGCTGCCTGGTGGCTGATGGCCCGTGGGAACAGGAACATCTTCAGCCACCACCACTAAATTTGGCAAGGACTGGGAATCAGAGCCCTAAAATTAGGGGAAATGAGTGAATCTCTCTGTGCCTCTAGCTGTGATGACACGTCACATCTGTGCACAGGCTTCACACACAACCTCCCCTTCTAGGTTATTTTTATAATGTAATCATCCCTGTGTGTTTTAGAAATGTTTAATCTTTCCTTCAAACCAGTCTGATCATTTTATTCTTATTTAAAGACAATGGCTATGAAGTATCACAGTTGAATTTATTACTAAAGATGCCCTCTCCAACTGTGAATGCATTTATTTCAGTCTACTGGTCTTCCTTTCCTTTTGCACTATGCAATCTTTATTAGGGTCTTCCATGATTGATTTTGGACCAGGAACACAAAAGGGGCAGCTCTCCAAGAATGGCATTGTCTGCATTCACTCTCGGATGGATTTTTTTTATTATTTATTTCTTTGTTAAAAGATATTTCATTCAGAGAATCCCTGCTGAGCTTTTTATTGCAGAAAATTAGGGATCATAAATCGTCTCCCAGAAAACTATAAATCCAGTACTATTGAAACATTCCATGGGCAGAGCTTGGCTCTTTGATGAAATCACTCCTTTTTCTTGTATAATTTATGAGCTTTTTTTCAGCATGGGGGGATTTATGCTTTTAAATTGCTCACCAGGGTTTTATTGAATATAATTTGCTAGCAAATTTATATGAGCCAAATATATTGCATTTTATCCACAATTATGAGCAATAAAATTGATGGGGCTTTACTTTTCATTTTCTTCTGGCAAGCAGAGGAAACATGAGTTTATCCTGAACTTGGAGTGAGGTTTCTCAGGGATACACGTGTACAATTAAAAAAGAAAAGAGTGTAGTCAGCAAGGCAGAGGTGCCATTTTGGAAACTTTATTTGGTGTATGGGAGGAGGCAAGCTAGATTTCTCTTGCTGCAAAGGGACTGTAAAACACTGAGGAGCTGAGTTAAAGCCACCGAAGCCTGTGACACGCATCAACTTCTGCAGGGATTGAATCACACTGTTGGGAGGGAAGGTGTAGATAAGCTGTCTAAGAGCTGCTTGTCTTTCAAGGTCCCCTTCGGTCCCATTTTCCTGTGATTTTCTGATTTTCATTTGGTTCATGCCGGTATATCCAAAGGCACAAACAAAAAAACCAATATAAGCCTACCTTCTGTGATTTATTTTATTTACTATATCTAAATTGTGTTCATTTCTGTATGCCTGTTTTCCTTGAGGACTTTTCTGACTGACAGAAAATAGGAATAAAAGTCCACGTATCATTAATCTCTCTAAGGCATAAGGAGCCATAGAAGTGCTCTATCTCCTGATTCTTAAGAGGCTGTTATTTCCAAGTATTTTTTCCTCCAAATCAGACTTGTAAACCCATAGTTACCTTCATAACACAGTCAGATGCAAATATCGTGGCTTGCTTCTGAGTCAGCGGGTGACTTTTGGGGTGCACCGGACCACTTAGGTCACAGGGTATGTGATGGGAAGAAAAATCAAGGTGCAAGACTACGCTTGGGCAAAGCGTCCTTCCTAGCAGGGCTTTATCCTGCCTTGAGCTTTCTGCCATGGGCTCCTACCCGATTCGGGCCAGCATGGCTGCTGCAGCCCTGCCTGCCTGTTTGTCTGTCCGTCCCTCTCTCTGTTGGCTCCATAGGCTCTGAATCACGTCCCTCCATAGGAATACCAAACCCCTACAACGTAGACTTGTAGTCTGGGAGAAGAAATGCTTCAGCTGATTCAGCCGAACTGGGGCAAGCTGGTTTGTAAACACACATTACAGAGGAGTTTGGAAAAAGGCTGAATTTAGCTGTTCTAAAATGGTAATAAGATGGTGGGAGCTTCAAAAGCTGGAGCCCCTGGCCCAGACCCTGTGGTTGTCCAGGGGACGGGGGACTGACCCACGTCCCTAAACCTCACCCTTCACGGGAGGGAAACCACCTTCTGTCCTGAGGGAAGCGCTCAGACGAGACATCCTAAGGAGGATCCGCGTAACTTTTCCCTCCCTTTTTGGCTTTCTCCTTCAGGTTTTACAGCAGGAGGGCTCAATTTGGCACAGAGCGGGTACCCTGAGGTTTTCTTTGCACTGAAGGAAATTAAGGCTGCAATTTGAAATGGGCAAATCAAAGGAAATTCAAAGTTTAAGACCCACATGCTCTTTCAGCTATTTGTCCCACAAGAGCTCAAGCCGTTGGTATGGCCAGTGCATTAACAGTGAATATCCTGTCTGGCTCGTGCCCATTTTTTGCCATAGCTGTATTATTATTTAAACATTCTATAGGTTTTGTACTTAATGTATACAGAGTGATGATCGCTGGGGCCATAATAATGAAATATGACTTTCTTAATGAAATTTCAGTCCCAGCTCATTTCACTGCTGACATTGAGGTGACTGCAAATAAACACTTTCCAGAAGAGTCAGTTAAATGGCTGCATAAGCAATTTATCAAACACTGTAACATTTAAATAAATAAAAAAGAAGGATTCAAGTGTGGTATATTACTGCCTGTGGCTTTGTTCCCAATAACCTCACTCCTTGTCTTTCTAATAGTTAGATTCCCACTGACAGAAAACAAATCTCTCTCCAACTTGGAGAATTTTATCAGATTTATCTGAATGTCAGATCAATGTGTAGGAAACAAATGGAGTCAGCAACATGATTTAAATTAGAAGTCTAACAATTTACAGTCTCCACTGGTTTCTCATAAACCTTATTAACGTTTGGCATTGGGTACCAAGGAACTATAAATAACATTCCAAAAGAACATTTATATCTGCTTAGACTCTAGTTATATGTCTTCAACACAGCTTAAATAATGTCAGTAATACCTTCATCATGAACAGGAAATGAAAAAGTTACCCCATACATGTTTTGTCTTTTAATCAAATATTATTTTCTCCTTAGAACTGCAGAACTGGGTTTTTTTTAATGTTTATTTTATTTATTCAAAACTTATGGCTACTATTTCCACTTGTTTTTCTAGATCTCAGTAGGGTACAAACCCCTCCCAGCTGAACAAAGCTGAACAGTTTCTTCACCTCTCTCCGTGCAGTCCTTCCCTCCCACCCCTTCACCTCGGCTGCTGTTGGAGGCCAGGCTCTCTCCTCAGGGACGTGGGCAGGGGCAACACCATCACACCGTGAGCTGCCTGCAGGAAGAGGTGGCACAAGGAGGGAGGGCACCATCAGGCATTTCCAAAATTGGGTCTGATTGTAGCAGAGCAGGAGATGAGAGAGGTTTAGGGACACCCTCCGCAGACTGCCCTCACTGATTTCATATATTCTTCATCCTCTTTCTTTCTCTCATTTTAGTCTTTTCTCCTGTCTATGTGCAAAGATTTCATTTCCCTCCTTAGAAGAATGGACCCAGATTTTCTTTTCCATCCAACACATCCAAACACTCCCATCCAAAACTCAGTTCTGTTCTGAAATCATCTGTTCCCAATCTGCTGCGTGGTTCTTGCTATTTTGATTGCCTCTCTCAGCTGGAAGACTAGGTCTTCAGGAAAAGATGTAGAATTTCTCTCTGCTTCTAAAACATAGTGTAACTGCCAGGCTCTGCACCTAAGAAGTCTCACCTAGGGTGGGATTCACTGGGCCAAATGTCAACATCTACACTGGAAGATCTACTTTTGCTCAGTCAGTGAATTCAGAGTGAATATTTTGTGATGGAACTGGCACCTAATCATGTTGCTGCTATCTAGTAAATGAACAAGGCAACAGAGAAGCAACAGGCATTGTGCATCATACATATAGTAAAGGCAAAGAGATTAAAATATGAAAAAGAGTCAGTGGTCTGGAAAAGAACAAATAGTAGAAAGAAGCAAAAAGTCCAAAAAATGTTGCCCATGTTGACATTGTACAAAGAGAATTAGTTCTTACAGATATGCAGGGCGCATTCTCCTAAACTAACTTTAGAGGCTTACAGAGCCTACTTCTTTTATAGTCAAAGGAAAGAAATAAGTGTGTTGGGAGAGCAATTCATCTGCCCTGTTTAAGACGTCTGCCTTAGGAAGAGGTGAACTGCATTCTAGATGTGTTTGTTTCTCCCCATTAACTCTAGAGTGAGTTTAGACAACTAGTCCAGGTGTAGATGTCTACTGACATCTATTAGTAGGTGAGATGAGCCTCAGTGGCCATAGCAGAAGGGATGCTGCAACGCACACCGTGTCAGGAGCGATGTGGCAGCCCTCCACCATGACTCACCACGGGGAGCAAAGAAATGGGCTGCATAGCCAGAGCTTCATGTGCATGGGTGCAGCCAGTCCCCTGGGACTGGTGCCGTGGTATACGATAACTCAGCCCACGCAATGGGAAAGAGACTGTGATAACGTCCTACGTACAGCAGTTCCCTCCAGCAGCAACTTGTATGAGATGAAATCAGGGAAGAGTTGCATCCTTGTAATTACCTTTTCTCCTTTTGAAGGTATCCAGGCTCCAGGTTACCTTGTCTGTTAGACTCTCCTTATGGCCTCTTGCCTTTTCTTGCACAGCCCTTCCCAAAGCACTCCCAGGGCCCACAGCTAGAGCCTGGAAACCCTCCGCCAGCAGCCAGCTTTCCAGGGTTGCTCTCTCCTTTGGATCCCTCTCGTCAGCCCCTGTCAATACTTGTCTCTCTCCAGTCAGCTGCTACGTCTATTCCCATGCAGACTATTGCATCTGTGAAGCAAACTCTCGTGGCTGCCTTTCCACCCAGCCACCCACACTCCCCCTCTCAGCCCAACTGGGCAGGTGAGACCCTTTTCTAAAGTATTAAGGAGGTAAGCACACAGCGGTGAAGCTTCACTTGCAATTTGTGGTTTTAGCCTGACTCCTAACAAGGCATTTACTTAGATTCAGAAGGGTCTTTGGAGAAAAATAAAAAAAAAAATTTAAAAAAAGTGCCAACGGCAGAAAAGGAAAGAATACAGGCAAAAATTAAAAAGCCACAGAAATGCTCAAAGAAATATTTCAAAGAGGTGGCAATTAAATTTAGCTCCTCAGGATGATGTGACAGTTTCAAAGGCAGAAATATTTGACATTCAGTAGCATAAGAACTGGTGGAAAATTAATTCCAAGAATGTCTAGCCATGAAGCCAAATGTTTCTTCACCTACAGAAGTCAACTGCAAGAAAAACAAAACCTTTAGCTTGACCTTCAAACAACAATTAGTGGCTGATTTATTGACATGGTTTTCCAGAAAATGGACAATGCTTATGAAGACATTGAGAAGACTGTATAATAAATTATATTTTCTTTGAGCTACAAGGGATGTAGCCAATTTTCCACTTTAAACAAGCTCTGCCAGGGTGTCCTTTTGTTAGGTCTAAGAATTAAAATCAAACAAAACAACAGCTTTATTGTAGCATGTGGTTTAGCAATAGACCTGAGGCTACTACTCAATATTAAATCTCCACAATAAAAAAGAGGAATAATTACACACTTTGTTATGGAAATTACATGATAAGTTCATTAGAAACCTCTCTGAAAATAAAGTTAAGTACATGGTAATTCAGTTTTCCACTACCAAGTTATCTTCTCACTGTGACTATTTGAGGGAAATTGTTGTGTTCTGCATGGGAGTCAGAAATCATTGTAAGTTGCAAGGTCCCATAGTCCCTTCAGTTGGGGGAAGGAGAAACTCTGTCAGAGTTACTTTTTAGTTTTGCAAGCTTTTTTTTTCTTTTTCCCCTCAAGTGCTATGATTATTGGTTGGTAGCAGTCATCTCTAAAATTCCCTCCAAAGCTACGTGGCACTCACAAAGCTGAGTTTAAGCTGTCGACACACAAGCGAGATTTGTGCAATTTTTGGAAGTGCCCAAGTTCTATTTTCAAAAGGGATTTGAGACCCTAAGAACCCAGGTCAACCACCGAACTCCTGCAGCATAGCAGGTTACCACGTGTCCGCTAAGCTGCAATACCTCGCCGTGTGTCTGCTTTCAGTCTGTGGCAGCTCTGAACTTACCTCATAATATGAGAGGCTTAAATTAGGTCAAATTACATTGCATTTGTACGCACACAGATATTTACTGCCACTCAGCTTATGCACAATCTCTGGTAACTCCTGGCCGGACAAGCTTGGGTAACCTGACCATGTGTTTGATCTTTAAGTACCACTCAAAGTCAACAGGGCTTAGTAATAAAGGTAATTCTGAAAATTTTACTCAGAAACCGGCAATTGCTTGTGAAGCACCCGTGTCTGATTGATTTAAGAAGATCCTAGCAATTTTAGGAATACAACAGTAGGCAGCCTGTAAGAGGACAATACTTGCTAAAGGAGCTACTTGTCATCAAATGATCAACGATGGCATTGGTCCTTACGCCGCATTATGCAATTGATTGTCCTCTTATAGAGGTTTACTGCTTAAATTTGCTTTAATATCTTCTCTGTGGAAAGTGTATAATTTGTGTGATGACACAGATGAAGGGGATGGCTTCCATTCATCCCAGGCCCACCAAAAATCCAAGTCAAGGAGCAGAGCCCATCACGATGACTTGTAAGGAGACCTCAGCCCCAGGGGCTGCCCCTTACGCCTCTCGTTGGGGTGGACAAAGCTGGAAACACAGCAAAACATTCTTTGCCTCAGCACTGACAGGCGAGGACCCAGAGAAGGCGGCCTTGGGAAGCACCTGAGATACCCGAGAGCAGCCAGCATTTCCCTCTGGCTGGTCACCTGTGAGTTGCGGATTGTTTTTATGACACATTTTTCTGAAATGCTCTCATTCTGGACACTTAATGCTTTGCTGTAAGGAAGCCGGGCAGCCCTTTCATAACCCTGCCATTTTCATCAGATGCAGCAGAGCAACAATGGTTGAAAAAAAGTAAATGCCCGTGATTTGTGCGAGTAAAGCCATCCGAAGCAATCGCCAGAACGTGGCTTTATTCAGAGACAGCTTATGCTGGAAGAATTTCCTTTTGCAGATACAGTCAGGGGTTATTCTACCCCTGCTGGCTCTATAAGCTTTGGTGGTAGATCACAGATTTTAGCAATTCCCTACTGCCTTGTCACTTCGTTTGGCTGGATATCGAGCTCCCGGTCTGCCAGCCATCCAGAAATCCTGTACGAAGGCCACTTGGCCTAAGTGGCAATAGTCAACCTGCACATTTGCACAAGAAGTCTTGCAGACTTGTTGGACTTGCAGTAAACGCTTCGATCAATTGCCATCAGAACTGGGCTGAAATCAGACCGTTTTGGATTGTCAGTAAAGGAAGGTCTCCTTATGCTATATAGCACATGTACATCCCAATTCAACCTGACTTCAATTCTGTATTGGAATAAGAGAGGCTGAGTATGAACTGCTTCAAAGAGAACATCAAAGGTTTGTATAGATTTTAAATAACTGATTCTTGGTGCATGTTGATGAAGCATACCACATTTAGAAATGGGGAAACTGGTATCAACATTTATGTCCAGTAACTTTTAGGTGGTTAAGTTGTTAGGTGAACACTTCAGGAGAAAAAAAAACATTTGATTTTTTACAGCGATGTAAGGAGAAGGCCTACAGTGTCTCACACTAGCCAGAAACTTGGCAGTCCTGCTCAGAGGCTGTTTTTAAAAATTGCTCTAGCCCAGCATCCCAAGCCACACAGGGAGTCAGTGAGAAGAGCCAGGTGAGAGCTAAGGAGTTTCTAATCACTGCTTGTGTTTTCCCACTTCTAACCCAAGCTTCTGGACTAAATATAAAGTGAGCTGTCAAGTAAATGTACTTGCGCCATGTGCTAGAAACATCACAAAGCTTTGTTGGCCATATAAAAATCGCTGCACATGGGAACAATAACTCTTTCTTGAAAACCAAATAACTATTCTGATCTGAATCAATCAGGCCTGAGAAAGACAGAAAATCCACCCCTTTCAGGATATGGTCATTGCGCAAGCGGTAGGAATATAACAGGGATTTAAAAACCCACACTCTCTGGTACCTGCCCTTCTCAGAGCTATTGCTTTTAAGCGTGAACTGTAAGACCTCTTATGCCAAGATTTTAGCCCAGAGGCAATATGCCTGTCAGTGATAGGGATATTACAGGTCAGAGCCCTTACCTGGAAGCCAGCCCTCTTGGCTGATGGGGTGATCACTGCAGCGATCATCACGAAGTGTTGGTCAGGTTTTCCCTTGCACTTTTTCTCTTCCATTCCTCATTTTCAATGCATGATAACTTGAGAACTAAATTCAAGACAAATAATTTGTAGCAAGCTGGGCATCACTGCTTTTTCAGATGTGTAATGTAAAATTCAAAGGCCACTGTATGTCCTGAGTTCAGTTTCTAACTGCAAATTTGTTTGAAGGCATAAGGACAGTTGTGTCTGGGTAGATCTAATTTGCTATGTTTAAGTGGAGCTTCAGAGACTTTTGAGCATGGTATTGTACAAAAGACCAACAACAGAAAGGAAGACAGCACATCAGAAAACCTCCTCACCTCCTAGAGAAGTGACGGAGGCATATATGGGGCAGGAGCTTCCACTTTTATTTTCACACTACCTTGTGTAATGAGCTTAACTAATTTCTGACCAGGACTCTCAAATGCAACCAAAATACAAGGCAACAACAACACAAAAGGGAGGGATCTCGGCTTCCCCTGTCTTGCCAGGGCTTTTTCTGGCAGGACGGGGGTGCCCGGGGAGGGGGAACAGACTTTCCCGCAGCCTCTTCTCCATTTGGTTCATTCTGGGACACGTTTGTGAACAGTCGTGTCCCTGCTGACACCCCAAATGACCCCAGCCGGGGCCACAGCCACCCCATGTGGGACCAGGATCTACGTAGTTCCCTGTAAAAACAACTGGCTCCCCGTGGGCTGGAATGAATGAGCCTAATTAGCTATGGTTTGTATCCCATGGCTGAGCAGGCACCAGCCCTGACCGAAACCCCTCCCGGGACCGGGGCATCTCCGGGACCCGGCTCAACATGCGCGTTCGCTGAGCTGTGCTGAGGACACCCTTCCCTCGGGCAGGGCACGGTCTCCCCAACCAGCCCCTTGGACAACCGGCACGCAGCTTCAGAAGTGGCTGAAGTGGAATGGAAGGACAGCAGATGAACGTGCACATGGGTGGAGCGGCTGCAGCGTTTCCAAGGCAGGCAGGCAAACAATTCGGTGTTTACAGTTTTAAATATTACACTTGCAAATGCAATGATCTATGTGGGAAAATATGAAGGAGAGAAAAGAGGGTTATAGGATGACCTGGAGGAACCCAGCAAAGTTAAAGAGGGGGATTTGCAGCTGGGCTCTTCAAGGTCAGCCGCCAGTGTGGTTATCATTAAATGTTGCAAACAGAAGCCCAAATAGAATCATGTGACAGCAAAATTCAATTTTTAGAAGCGGTTTGGGGTTTGTTTGCTTGTTTGTTTGTTTGTTCAGCTAGCATCCCACTGCTTTATCCTTATCACGCTGCCCAAAATCTACTTTGCATATATAGCAAGTCCGCAACAAAAATCTCTCAGTCTGATCAAAGCCAGTGAAGGGAAAAGGTCAAAGCACATGTTATAACGCACGCAGCTCTGGGTAGCTCTGTGTCACACGGGCATGTGTGTATATAAACAAAATCCTCTCTGCATGATGCACTGACAGTAGATAAGATTCATGAAGTGTGCTAGTCAGGAAGCAGCACTGTGCTGACAAAACTGCGTGGCAGCTGCAAGATGAACAGTGCACAATGACCAGCTGCAGAACAGAACCTTCCCAGGCAGGCCTGGATACTCATCCCCATGCTGTGACCTGGATCTTGCAGCTATTTTTTTCACATACGGAAAAAACACTGGGAAATCTTTAAGATTTTTTCCTAAATAGTAGCATAAAAAGTGATTGCAATAGCCCCACTGCCCGGTTGTTCGTGACTTTACTCTCCTTGTGTGGCTCCCACTTGGCTCACTACTGAAGTGCTGCTGGAGCCACAGTGTATCTTGCTGGGCATGAGAGAGGGCTGTACTTTCAAATATACATTCATAAATTCAGAGATTCATAAAGTATAAGGCCAGCAAAGACCGTTATGAGAATTTTTTCTGACCTTCTCCATCACGTGGGTCATGGAGTACTATATGTATATATACATACATATTTATATTTTTATATATATAGGAATCACTGAGTGGCAGTTCATGGAGCTTGACTTTATTTTATCTGATTCAAAAATCAGACTAGCACGCTTTCCCTCCTCACTGCTTACAATCTTTATTTGGCTTCAGTGGACTTGTCTATCTCAAACTTTTCTCTATATTCCTGTTAGGTCTCTGTGTGTAGATGTACGTTCAGACCCAGGGTCTTCTGCCTGCCCAGCACCATGCAAAGCCGAGTTTGCTGGGGGAATCTGCCGAACCATGTTTCATGGCCAAGGCCAGCTCACCTTGCTCCCCAGTATGAGCAGCTGTACTGTGCCTGTGCGGTGCCACAGAACAGAGCTGCTTGGGGAAACGCCAGGACCGGCAGTCTGGCTCTAGCTCTGCTTTGCTGTTTCTCTCCCACAGATTCCTCTCCTTCCTCTCCCTCAGACATTTTCCCCATTCAGCTCCCAATCACTGGCAATATGTCTTCCTTTGCTGCCTTTACACTATTGCTCGGACATATTAGTGCTCAGGTACCTGATTACTTTTAATTCCTTTCTTCGTTCTATTGATTTTGCCATAACTGAATCCATCTGCTGCATCTGACCGACGGGAGGATGGGAAGGCTGTTTTTCAAATGGCTTCTTCCCTCCTTAAAAGGGCGGTGTTTTACAGAACTCAGCATGAGAGTTTTGGTGCTGTCTAGAAATTTCCACAGAACATGTTCTGTATCATTTCATTACCGCTCAGCTATTTGCTGGTTATTATTAACAAATTTGATTATGGTGGGTCAAACCGTATGTGAAATATACAGTGTTCCCTTTCCCTTGTTCCTCCAAACAGCTATTTGTGCCAGTCATGTACCGTGCTCTGAGCCAACGACAGTCTCATAGCTGCCAAAAACGCAGTTGAAGCAGGAGTCTCCCATATTTTCATCTTTCCACTTGCTCCCTGGCCAACATCCTCAGCTTCCCTTCAAACTACCAGCTCCCTCGTCCCCATGACCTGCTCGGCCCGAGCAGCGATCTCCTCCCCGTTTACGGCTCCCTTCCCCGGTGGCGGGCCAGAACGAGAAGGTACGCCGTAAATAGGAAAGACCTCTTCGGTTTGCTTTGCGTGTGGTCCCGTCTGCCAATGGTCTGCCCGTTTTAGCTGGTGGGAGCTGGTTTTGGAGGAGAGGAGTGAGCCAGACACTCAGCAAAACCCATCCTGGGAGCAGGGCTGGAGGGGCAGAAGAACAAAAGGCAGCCGAGATGTTTCAGAAAGGTCAAGCGAAAAAACTGGGGATGTGAGTGCAGGAGAAGTGGGCTTCCTGACAGCTGCTAGTTGTGTGCTCCAGCACCAAGCCTTCCTCCGTGGCCGGTCAGGACCTATACACTGTTCACGCTTGGTCATTCCTGCAAGTACCCCTGGTCGACTCAAGGAAATTGGTCACCTGAACATGTTACATGGTTGTTCTGCCTCCAGCTGGCAGACGGTGATACCAAGACAAGCTTTGCAGCGGTTCTCCTGCTGTGGATGCCAGATGGTGCTTCTTGAATGGACACAAAGATAAAGCCAACTTTTTCCTGACTCAGCTTGGCTTCCACAAGCTCAGCTGCTATTGCAGAGGTGAAAGTTGGTATCACAAAGACTGGCTCATTATACACTATACATTTCACAGAAGGTTTATTAGTATTTTTTTAATGCAGATGCACTGAGCAAGACTTCCTGCCTGATGGCCAAGCATAACCTTGACGCCATGTGAAAAAACCATCAAAGCTCTGTTTCCACTGTGATTAACTGCCCTGAATGCCGGATTTGTGCATAACAGAGAGGAATTCACCCCATAGCCTGGGGGGAAGCTTCACTTTTCAAGTAGCAGAATGATCAAACACTTCAAATCTGCAGGTGGGACCAAAGAGTTGGCCAACGTGACTGATGCCACCTCTCTTTTGGCCTGTTCTTGTGTTCCTGTGAAACGGGGTCAATGGTGAATCCCAGTGGCTGTGCTACCAGCCTTTTGCATTCTCCCATGCATGCAACAGATCTGCAGCTGTTCTCGTCTCATGGCTTATGGTAATGGACATGGCCAAGGACAGTGTGAAGGTGGAGAAAGTTCAAGGACAATGCAGAGGTTAAGGGAACTCCTCCCAGGAAGTTGAGAGAGTGCCTTAACGGTTAAGTGAAACCTATCCAATGTTAATTCAGCCTTCTGGCTGACATTTTGATACAACATGTATGATGGAAATCAGCATTTTAACTTCTGCAATAACTGCCACAATACAAAAGTATTGTTCAGAAATTTTCTATTACTGTCTGGAGTGTTAGTTTTTATGGTGCCATATACATGTGCAGTATGGACAAGTTACAGTTGCTGTGGGAACGTTAGTAATGAAATTCTTGAGTTCTCAGTGCTTAAAAATCTCAAATGAGTTATAAAGGAGACTTGTTTGCATTTCATTTCCTTAGTTAAAGGCAGAAAAAATAATTCCCACAACGCTTTGTGACAAAATTTGCCAAACTAACACCCCTCCATCTTAAAGCTCTGCTCGACGTTTTTCCAACAAATCTCTCATGTATCCTTCATTACTGCGATGAGAGCAAAATGTTTTTTGAATAGGTCTGAGGAAATGCGATGCCCTTCCTGCCACTATCATTTTCACACTGACACTTGTTCAACATGAGTTCTGGAAAGGTGAAATTGTGTTCACGGTACAGAGTGAGAGCCCTGAAACCTGGGATTTATTTCTGGTCTTGGGCAAAATTCAGCATCTCCCTTGACTTCTGTTTTTATTTTGCTCTCCGTAAAAAGAAGCTTTTGCTGCTTATCCACCTTTTTGTTTTCCTCCTGGGTCTGCTCAATAGTGAGTCTAGAGAGCTATTGGAAGTCTAGATGAGGTTGAGGTAGGGAATTGGAAAAATCCATGTTAATATTCATGCTGTGTAAGTTAGTTATGCCAGAATAGGTAAACATCAGGTCTGTTTTGGGAATTACAAAGGAGAATTTTTCCTCCAGTAGGTATCACAATTTCCTGTTTTCAGACACTGGTTGCCTCCACACAATCTCCCATTTCTCCATTCCCACTAGCGTGTATCACCTGGCATTCATCAGCATCCTCTTCTTGTTCAGTGAGACAGTCCGTTATTATATCCCCACCATGCACATGACTAAAAGGTTTCATGCTCTTATCTGTGCACTGAGATTGAGCAGTATTTCATGAGAGTTTCTTCAGTGCTCACAACATTAAGTGGGAGAGGAGTTTACTGTTATCACAGCCCAATGTTGGTTTTGTTTACCTGAGAAATCCTCTCTTTGAGAACCATTTTTGGAAAGTGTCTGATACTTTTCATCCTCCCACCCCCCCAATTAAAATTAGCTCTTAACCTCCTTTTGGCAGGAAAGGAATAAGGTCTAGGGCCTGAAGACAACAGGCAACCACACACCACCAGGAAAACAGTTCATTTTTTTTCCTGATAAGAGAACAGTTGCTGGAGCAGAAGCTGACCACAGGACAGCCAGAGCAGCTATTTCGAGTTAATCTGCTTCCCCATCAGACCTCATTCCACAGCACAGATAACAATAAAGAATTTAACAGGCAATGCCCCATTCAGAAAGGCGCTGTGAGGCTCCCTGTGTATTTGAAGGCAACATCAACAGGAGTTTTAGGGTCTCAGGCTAAAGTATGTAGGCTGCCTAATAACCTCGTCCTCTCAAAGCTGTAGTTTAGAGGCTAGGTACACATCTGGCAGGAGTGTATTCGTAGCAAAGCCAAGGTATTTGTAGAGCTTACAACTACAACATAAAATGCTGTTTTGCACTCAGCAAAGACATAAGGTTATGCTTCTGTTTCAGACATGTATCTAGATGTATGTACAAAATGCGAAATCATACTACTGCTTTCCAATCTTTGAAAACTGCATTTTCAGGACAGTTTTAAGTGAAAAACCTTACCAGTACACAGCTGTGGAATGTAGGGATGAATGCGGTGTGTGAAACAATTACAGAAAGTTTGGGAGACACAGTCCTTCATTTGTCTGAAGGAGGGGGCATGCAACTCCTTCGAGTAATTTGCTGTCATTATAGTAGAACAGTGTAATGGTCATGAGTCCATGTGAAGGGGGTGAGGTGGGCACTTGATATTAAGGATATAGGTATATGGATGGGAAGAGGGAGAAAGGGTATGGGGGAGCTGTGGCAAGAGATGGAGAGAAAAGGGCATAGTCTGAAGTTAGATGAGAAAGTGAAGAAGAAAAAATGAAAGAGGGGAAAGAGAAGACAAAACAGACAAAGAAGAAAAGAACGTATAAACAACAGAGACCCAGAAAAGCTGGAAAATGGGTAAGACAACTTACAATAAGATTGATTAATGTATTACATAGCCATTAACATTGACCAAGAATGAATAATAAGACAATGAGCACAGGTGCCTCCAATCTGCTCTGTCTTCTAGAGTGCTCCTTTACAGACCCTGGCATTTTGGAAACCTGGATGTATTGAAGAGGTTGGACAGGAAACTGTGGAAAATAGATGTCTCTGCTGGCCCAGCTCTACCACAGAGTCAGTGCATTAATCATAAAGTCTTGGAATCCAGAGAAGAAGTAGTCATTTGGGGAAAATTAAGAGGCAGGGCTTGAGTGTGAAAGAAGGGTTCGGATGTAGCAGTATAGGAAGAGGGATCTAGTGATCAAATGCTAGAAAGAAGATGACAGAAATATTTTAGCTTTCATTAACATCTTCTCACTCATTTATCTGATAGCACTCTACAGACATGTAATTGTTGACTACTACTACTACTAACTGATCGAATGTTGATTTGAGCAAAGGAGGTGTCTTCAATGAATCTTGTATTGGCATTTGTTCTACTCCAAATTAAAAGAGTACCTAAATTTAACAGCTTGGGTCTGATTCTTAGTAACACTGATAATGTCTATATTTATATAAATATACATTTATATATATATCTGATTTTCTTATTTGCTGAAAATAGAGCAATCAAGAAGGGGGAGGGAAAATTGTTCTAGAGGACACAACTAGGATTGATTTCTGAAAATGTCAGCAACTCGCTTTATATATATGAATTTGCATTTGAGAAAAATCAACACAGAACCAGAGGAAGAAGAAGAAAGAATAATAAAACATTACTGAATTACACTATGAATAGTATTGTTTAAATGAGTTGTTTCATAACTGTGATTCAGATGTTCTTTTTCTAATCATTCCCAACACGTGTCCTATACTGGACAGTGTTAACCTTTCAGCTCAGAGAATATGAATTCTCAGTTTCAAATGTCATCTGAATTCCTAAATCTCTAACCTTTTAGGTTCCAATTACTTCCATCCAAGTTGACTAACTCCATGAATGGGACTTACATGCTTGATTACAACAGTGAAATTTGGTTCAGTGGAGCAGATCCTTGGCTATTAAGCTTCAGAGGCATGGTGACAGCCCTGCCAGTCAAGGGCCTGACTTGTAAAGTGCCAGTGGCTTAGTCCCCTACAAAATACCTTGTGCCCTCAACATATTGTAAAGGTGCTGGCAGCTGTGTTAGCTCCATACCTTGCAGAATTGCTTAGCATCTTGAAAGACAGTCCTAAACTGACTTCGTAATCTACTTTTTTGGGGGAAGCTGTTTTTCTTTGTCCTCTGAAAAATCACAGGAAAAATCACAACAATGCTGTTAAAGCTGGAGATGGGGCATAAATGGAGCCTTTAACAAACCCCATCCCCTCCCCCACATTTAATGATTCAGATAAAATAGAATGACATCCAAACCAAACCCAAGTTGTTTTTGTTTTTGCAAAACCAAAACCTGAGTGATGAGGTTTTGCAAAATTCAAACCCAAACCACTCCAGTTTGTCCATTATAGACATGAGACTGAACTCAAAACCTTTTATCTGGCCCCTCTATCCCCTCTGGACTTTGGTGGCTTGGCTAAAAATGGAACTTGGATTTAAACCGTCTCCAATTTGGGTTGTGCAAATCACAACCTGACTAATGTAGTTCTTCAAAACCAAAACCATAACATGGCCTTCTTGTTCTATCCCTAATTAAATTAAATGCTTTGTGTCCAGAGCATTATGGAGACTGAAATGTACAGAAGAATATTATCAGCATAACAGAACCTTCTATTTTATTCATTCCCAAAGGGCCTGATCCTGAAATCACAAAGCCCTCTCTCGCCTCATCAGACCATCCTTGTGGGCCCTTGGCGAGATACTTCTGCTTTGAAGAGGGCTGCTGCTACTTTCTTTGAAAATAGTGAATTAACTTTCACTGAATTCAAGAGCAATGTGCCCTTTCTCAGTTGTGTATTTTCTGGGTACTTTGGTATCCCATGTATGTGCAGGTTATGAAATCTTTACTGTTTCAGGAGGGGCTGAAGTAGAGCAGAATTGACCATGTCCCTGTCATCAGAAGAGAGCAGGTTTATTTCTTGAAAAAGTTTTTTCAGCCTTTGACCTCATATAAGTCTGGTACCAGAAGAAGCAGGGCTCCCTGTATAGCATCTTCTGGCATATCTGATAGACTCTACCATCGTGTTGATCTCCCTAAGAGAGTGTCTCCTGGCATAAAAGGAGCATAAAAGCAGTTCCTAGGACAGTCCTAAACACCTTCCTGGGCAGGGGTATAGCAAGTTCTCAACAGAATTTTTATAAACCTTTGCCCATCCTGGATTTTTGCTTGTGAGGGACGTATGCTTTCTCAGCTTTGGCACTGCCTCTGCCTTCCCTTGCTGCCACAAGCGAGGGTCCAAGAGCAGTGCTTTTCCACCTCCGGACTGCCTGTGGACTACTTTGAAAAGGCCAGTGAATGGTAACTAAGAAAAAACACAAGCCTAGTGGCAATAGGATTTAAGGCAGTATCATGTACTCTGCCTCTCCAAGCGTAACGTTTTAGGGGGGTCTGCAAATAAAGAGATGCCTGAAAACCACCATCGGTGTTCACGGAGAGGTCTCCTGGAGATCTGGGAAGGGAGATGAGTGCTGCCGAGAAGCCAGCTCCACCCTGGCTCCCGAAGGAGGCAGAGCATCCCAGCTCCCCCCACCCAGGACCTGCTGCTTTCCCAGTAGCTATGCTAACAGACCACGAGTCCTTTTTCCAGGTCTGTAGGACTGTTGCAGGCTAACCTTAAGCTAGTGCTTCACTTTATTTATTTAGCGGGATCCTATTTTCTGATGTTGGGGTTGTTTCTTACAGGTAAATTGTTACTCCTCTGTTAGCGTTTTGCTGTTGCTGCCATTCTCTGCTGATTTCTTCTGGTTTTTTATGTTAGGATTCCAACAGGTCTTTTCGAAGGAATAATGGCAAAGGAGAACTTTTTAAGAGCAGCATAGGCAGATTAAAAACACCCCACCCTTTAAATATTGAAATCTGTGAACTTAACAGTAATAGCTTTCCTTGTCTACTCCAAGTGTTAAGATTTGTACCCTTTCTGTACAGCTACAAGCTACTCGGAGGAGAAACAGTCACAGAACCGGAGCAAGCTGGACATTTAACCAGATAGCTGGCACAATTACAATTATACCACAAGTCAGCTTGGACTAATAAGTTGAATGAAACTCAAAGCCCAGTGTCTTTTTTTGCCCTAAGCAATGCCTTTTATCCAGTATGTTCTCTTAAAAAGAAACAGGCTAAAAGCTAAGGACATAAATGCAATCCTGTGTGCCTAAAGTAAAACAAGGAAAGCCGTGCCAGCAATGCCTCCTTACCCCGCCTGGGAGCCCCAGGGGAGGGGATGTTGTGGGTTCGTCCTCCCTTTTCATCCACAGCACAGGGCAGGAGGAAGAGGGAGAGTTTTGTTTCATGAGAAGAACAAGAGAGGGATCTTCTTCCTTTCTCCTCTTCAAAGTCAGGAAGGAGGAGGCAGTTGAGATGGGGGTAGGGGAACGGAGGGAGGTCATGGGAGAGGGTTGTACCTTCTCTTTGGCATCATGGGCCCCCTCCAGAGATTCCCGCCACTTAGTTGTTAAAACAAGTAAAACTTCCTTTCCCTGCCTTGTATCTTCCTGTTGACCCAGAGCATCTCCCTCTTGGTCTTCATTTGGTAGCAGCAGGATATATTGCTCTTCAGCGATCCCACCTGTCGGACAGTTTGCAGGGCTGGGGTGGAGCAGTAAATGTGCATGCCTTATGTCTGGGTCTCTGTAGTACTGCACATCTGGGTAACATTAAACAACGCCAGGGGCGGGAAGTGCCAGTATAACAAATCGTACGAGCCATAAGAGCTCAATTTAAGGACCTGTGCATATGTTTTCAATGTTAATTTGAGGCAAACCTTTTCAGATTCATGCTTCAGTGTCCTTTTGCAATGTCTAGAAATGATGTAACTCCAATGCCTTTCATCCTTAGGACCACGCTGTTACTTGGCCTATCCTGCCCAGGCTCCTACCACAAAACTCTATGGTTAGCAACTCAGACATTTTCCCGTCAGAGCAACCGCCCCTGTACAGCTTTTTGTCAGGCTATCGCTATGGATTTGCTCTGGTGTGAAGCCAGGCCCGGCCCTAGAAGTTTATGGAGCGCTAAGAGCCCAAAGCCATTGAGATCCTTTCTATGAGCCTTGATGCAGCTCCTCTGGAAGGACCGGGCACAGGCACGTCTGAGCGTTGTGCTGCCGAAGCCCCCGACAGGTCCCTGGGCTCCGATCCTGCTGAGCGCGGTGGGGACTGAGCCCCTGTGACAGCCTTGGCAGCGTGCTGCAGAGCTGCCTCTGCCTCCTGCTATCTCACGGCATCCAGCTACCCTTCGTCAGCTGGGACTACCTTGGCCAAATGTCAAACCACGTAAAAATACGGGTGTTTCAGAACTCGCTGCTCTGGAGCAAAGGGAACGTAAAAATATCGAGGGGTTATATAGCTGCGCTAAATCTGTAGGTTTGATTTAGAACAGGCTGGATAATATTTTTCCACTCCTGTGTCCTCCACTTTTTAACAAGATCAGGCTAAGCTCCGAAGGAGACCCTCTGAATCTGCCCTGCAAGCTCAGCTCCAGGGTTGCCCCACAGCTCTCCTCGTGTCACCCGTAGGGACGACCAGAGGGAAGCACCACCGGCTGAGGGAGGTGGGGAAGAGCGTGACTGTCCGGAGGGACGCTGCTGCGGCAGGTCAGAGGGGAGAAGTTTTAGCATTTGGGTGTTGAGTTTTTCAATGAGAGAGAGAGAGAGAGAGAAAAAAAGGAGCTAGAAAGAAGATACTTGTGAGAAAATTCCCCTCCAAAGACAGTCACGGTGGAAATATTTTTGAGAAGACCAGTCTTCAGATCTGCTTACTACATTTGATTGAGTTGCACTGTACGGCTCAGTTCTCAAAAGTTGTTAAAAGCATTCCTTCTGAGAAGGGCTATCCTTCTTCCCATCCATCTGCCATGAAAAACAGGTTTCCCACCATCAGATGCAGAACCTTTGAGGCAGAACTGGCTTGAACTATAAAGTTAATAGCATGTCCATAAATAAGTGAATTATCCTCAGACATTTTGGTGGATCTCTTAAAATATTTACTTTTTAGGGGCAAGTTGGGTAATGGGTTTTCCTCAAACCTTAAAGTTTTAGTGGGCAACAAAGAATGCAGAATGGAAGCTGCTTACCAGATGTTCCACAGCCTGGAGAGATAAAAGGAGATTGTTTTTACAAGTATAAATGGTGATATAGTAGCCTGCACTGTGTAAAGTACATATTTTTATTAAGTCATTATGCAGTTGGACAAATAATTTTCCATATTTCCCAGTCATAACCTGCCTCATCCATGTTGAATTTTTTGCCAGTTCTGTCTGCTTCTTTTTCACTTTACAATTCTGGCAAACTTGTTAGGATTTTTTTTAAAAAAAAAAAAAACCTCCTCAATTTTATTGCTTTAGTAATTTAAAATTACATCACCTTTTGAAACTTTAGGTAAATCAAATAAAGCTAATCTCATTAATAGCATGCAAAAATATCCTAACACTCCAAGTGATTAAACAGCTTGGAGAAATCACTTACTGCAGAAGACATACCCAAAGGCAACAGAGGATTCAGATCTGGACTCCTGTAAATGAACTTGACTTGGTTAGCAGTGCTGCACTAATTTACTAGGTGTTGCAGATCTGGTCCTTAATTTATAAGAGTCAAACTATCAGAATAAATTGGGTGAAAGTTTAAAGCAGCAAAACAGCAAGAAGGTAAAGGCTTATTTTCCCATAGGATCTACCATCTTTTTAAATTTTCTATACTATGTTTATGAAGTGACAACCTTGAAATCTTGTCTCTGTTTTCAGATCCTAGTAAATAAAGAAACCTGAAGAAGCAGACAGTGCGCTGTCATCAAAAGCACATGGGAAGTCCCCATTTACTCCTGTCTCAAACAGGATTCCCCAGAATTTTCTTTTCTTTTTGAATCTGCAGGTTTCATTTGGTTGTGTGTACTTCTCTGCGTGCAGTTAGCCTTTTGCAGAAAAAAAAAAAATGGAGAAAAAGAGTAAGAAAAATATCTAGCTTTTCTCTCACCTCTTCCCCTGGGCCAAATATTTTTTACAGCCTTATATTATCAGGATACCTAAACTTCTCGCTTTTCAAACAGGTTCTGTCCTACAGATGCTTTTCAAAGTTGCAGGTGAACATAGAAAGCAGGAGGATGTGCAATCTTTGCCTTCGTCCTGCGGAGGAGGGATGACAGGAGCCTGAGCAGACAGAAAGTGAGGATATTTGGCATTAAGTCACCTTTAACAGTACACATAAGATATTTGCTTTTATTAAGCACTGGAGTCAGGTGATACAGACCGTAGATGGATGAACTAGTTTGTCATAACTGACTCCCTGTGCTTCTGTCTGCAAAATGTAGGTTATTTCCAGAACTGAAGCTGAATAAAGCAGTATGATGCTGAAGCACTTCTAAAATTTCTTTGTTATTCTGGTTGTGATCAGGAGTGAAAGCACAGGTCCTGAGATGCTATTAAAAATCCTGGACTTTTCATGAAGTCCTAGGAAACAGGTGGTAAAGTCCACTTCCAAAAGATTTCTAATCTCATGCTGTGCACTTCGTAGCTTTGGGTAGGCCTAACTTTGAGAATTCATCAAAACTGAATGAAATTAGAACTGTCAAAGAATAGCCTGTTGCTGGAGCTATGAATTAAAGCAATATTATATGCAGCAGATCCTTGTAGCCTATACGGCATCTAACAGAAATTGCCAAAATGGCTTGCTCCTGAAAAGACTTACTCTGATTTTAGCATTGTGCAACCACACTGTTTGTTTTAGGCAAGAACATTTGACCCAGGGTTTATATTACTTTATGGTAAAAAATAGGATAAAATAATCCAGTAAAGTGCTAGATTGGACCATCTTAAGTGCACCATCAAAAGTAAACCCCATGCATTTGAAAATTAAAATTCTAGTTCCTGAATCTGAACTTGTGGGATTATGCTCTACAGTTCTGACTACATTCAATTTGTGAGATTTAAAGCACTTCTGTGTTTTCTTTCTTTTTCTTTTTTTAATCTAAATGAGAAATAAAGCCATGGAAATAAATGGAGCATTGTTCTTGGCTTTGGTTCAGTTTCAGATCCAGACCCTGAACCCCAGCTGAAAGGTACTGTGGATCTTGAATGTTGCTTTCTTGAACTGCCTTTGGTTAGAGTATGCTGCATTTCACATAGATCAATGCAATCCTTACTTCTGAATTTTATGCTTAAACAACAGACGTAATTTTAAAAATCCAAAGCTGCCTCAGTAATTTCTACCTGAGTAAAAAATATCACAATATATTACTTCAGAATATGATCTATATAATTCTGAGGTCCTGCTAAGAATGAATGGCCAAAACATGAAGTGAGTAAAGGAATCCTTCTTCCTTTCTCTAAACCAGTTAAAGAATAAGAATTAATTTAAAGGTTTCAGAAAGAACGAAACAAAAATAAGGAATTGCAGAAGAAAACTGGATTTCCTCCCATGAAAACATGAAAATAGGAGGAGAGATTTCTTTCAGGAGAAAAAACAATCAATGAAACTTTCTTATTGAAATGTAAATCCACTTGTATTTTCCACAGATGTTTAAATGGGAGCCAAAGAAACTTTAACAAGGAGTGGAAGATAAAAATAAAAAGATTAGAGACATCCTAAAATAACACCCAGACTTGTATCAGTGTCATATTTCAGCAGGGAAAAAGGCTGAACAACAAAAGGAATTGTATTTGCAGTCTGAGAGATCTGTAAATAGCATTAGGAAAAATACATCTGCTTTGAAATTGCATGTTAAATGACCCACGGGTGAGACAGTTTGCTGGCATATGATTCACCAGAAGTATCATGTTTTAGATGCTTTGTATTTTTCAGTCTTCAGTTTCCCTGGAGTAGGGTGTCATCAGCTCTGTGCAATACCTCGGTCACAGTGTTATGTGTATAGCAATAAGTCCCACTGAAGCAATAGCTCTATGTGGTGTAAGGTAGTTCATTATTTTTATTTAATATTCCTGTGAAATAAGCCTTTTAACTCTGTTTCACTTCAGAAACTCCTGTGAAAGATGGATCAACTTCTGCATGAGAAAGCGAGTGAGGAAAGTGGCAACGTGCAGAACAATTCTCTTTAGTACGTGAGCAATACTCAATACCTTTGAGCTAGCTGTCTGAGCTCATTTTGTATGCCCTCCTGCCAAAAACATTTAGCCAGGTGGTGTTTGGGTATAAGTCTAGCCTGAAGCTTCGTTGGAGAGATGTCTGGCAGCTCCTAAAAGACCACAGGGGATATCAAAACTCCAGCAGTGAGATCTTCCTCCAGGAGGGTAGGATTTAGATAATATTTTATTTAACATAGCGACTCCATGTCCTGCTCCTCTAGCGGGTATACCATTGATCTGTGAGGCTTACAGTTACTGAAGCACTGATGTGCTGCTTTTCGTATTGCTCATTCGCTGAACTCTACAGACAGTCTTCCCAGCAGTTAAAATTTCCAGTGTTTTCTATTGTCTAAGTGCCTCGAAAGGCCCAGCCCCAGCTGGAAACATGTAGGCATGGTATTTGCTGCGTGGGAATTATGTAGGAAATTCTATATATTGTAAGAAATACTACCTACTATATTAAATGTAGGTGGAGTTTAGGCTTTGTGGACTTAAACCGTTGTTATGAATGGCGGTTCAGTGCCACGGCATCTCGGGGTTATTTGGCCACTCTGTACAAACAGATGAAGCCGTTGCCTACCAAAACCAACACCAAGAGGGCAGACAAAGCAGCCATCTGGGTTTCCCAGTGCTGTCTGCTTCTACATGCCTCAGGTGCGGCTAAAACTGGCCTCCTCTGTGTAAGCACCAAAGAGTAAATTCAATTACCATGTCTCCTGCTAGAGTGAGGTAACCAGACAGCCCAGACTCCCTGCTTGGCCAGAAGACCTGCGATTTTTAATAGCCATTAAAAATATATTTATTTTTTGCTGTTCTTGGCTGATCTTCTCCTTTCATGCTGATTAACAATGCTCTGATCTTTTACTGCTGCCTTTTAGTAACATAACAGCCTTCCAAGATGGAAGAAGGCCATGCTATTCCTCTAACTAGTGTTTATGTACCCTGTAATAATTTTTCTTCCATGGTTGCTGCTTTTGCTCCTTCAACATCCTATTCCATACATTTTATTTTAATTTAGGGGCACTTCTCTTAATTTTCCACAAGGTCTTTTATTTGCATTTAATTTAGAGATTTGAGCATTGCTTCTTTGTCTGCAATCCTTGCAGACATTTAAGTTACCAGCTGCAATTTTATGACATTGCTAATAATTTCTCCTTTTGTTGTAAATGCAATATTCTTTGATACGTATTCTTTTGATTAATCTGAGGTTCTTTTCTGTTAACAAGGGACAGCATGGCTCAATGAGTAGGCAATGGGATATGAAAATGTTTGCCACTATCTTGCTACTCCATGTCTAGACTGAGGAAGTTAAAGGAATGTTTCTGTATGAGAAGGGTTTCGCTTTTTTTTGCATTTGATTGCTCTAATTTGATCCTCAAGAAGCAATTTTAATAGCTGTTAAGAGTGTGACGTTGCTAATGAAAATGAACAGATTGCTACTTCATTCTACAATAAAAACAAGTGTGCGGTGATGTTATTAGAGGAAAAATTCTGCATGTGTAATTGATATTTTCCTTTCCTATATTCTGTTTGTTTATAGTGTTACAAAACAATTTACAGCTAAAACAATTGCGTGTAGCAAGCAGATTGTTTCAAATGAAATCAAATTTGTTCTTCCAAGTGGCACACTGTGAGACCTGTTGGAGATTTAAGTAGTAGACACATATATATGAATCCCTTTAATGTGCTTCTTTTTTTAATAAAAAACCCTACATGAATGGAAACTTTTAAAAATGAACTATAATCACAGAAATGCTTCAGCTTTTGCAGGTGGGCAGAGGAAATTCTACTTCACTGTATAAATCACCTAAAAATGTCTTGGCTTGCAAAGCTTCTGAACTCTGCTTCGTGCAATATCAAAGGATTATGGGTGTTATGGAAAGAGAGCATCGATTATGGGTATTAAATAGGAAGACTACCAGGGGACACGTGGCACCCACGTGAAGAAGACCTTGTGGACAGATGGATTTACAGAGCGGAAGATTTTTAGTCTTCCCTTCATGACCTCATGCCTTCATAAAAGAAAAAAACAACAAATATTTCTCTGCTAAAATAGGTTGTTGGCTATTGCTGCACTCAGTGTTTTATCTCACATTCTCTTGGTTCAGCTTCAGATCAGTGGGTTTCACTCAGATTAAGACTTGCTGCAGCTCTGATGCTTTTCTTCTTACATGAGGAAGAGTTATCTTAATACCTCCATTAATTTACTACGTAATGACAAGGTCACAGTGCTACGGAATATGGATGCTAGTGGGAGAAAGAGTCTGGAGTAGTATTTTATCTCTAGAAAAACACTTTTGAAAAAGATCTTTGCAGTGTGTTTGAGTCAACCCAACTGGCAATGACCCTAGCTACATTTGGAGTCATTTGGTGGTACTTATCTGAAGCTAGCTAGCTACTGCTTCCGAAGGCTTAGGGAAGTTTTATTTCAAGGTCAATGCTGTTTTACAATAAAAATGTATACAGTGTTTCTACTAATATTATGTTACTGAGCATTTGCAGGAGCTGCAGCCTTGCTGTGCTAAACGTTTCACACGCACAAAGCAAGAAAGCACTCTAAAGGTCTTACAGATCAAAACAGACAGTATGAAGCATGGGAAAAGGCAAATGTCTCTGTTATACAGAGAGGGATTTGAGGCCCAGATCCTCCAGAATGCTTCCTGCTTTATGCACCTAATTCCCACTGAAATCAGTGCGAGCCAAACACCCAAGTGCCTTGAGCATCCGAGATGCCGGTGGCCAGGCTGGCCCCAGCCGGCACCGCACCGGGCGGCGGAGGTGGGCCACGCAGGTTGGGCTGGGATGCAGGGTAGCTTGGCTTGTGGAGCGACATCCCCGAGCCCCCAGGAATGCCTCTCCACGGACGGATCGGACAGGCACACCCCCATCCAGCCTCACTTATGCTCAGTCAGTACCCTTTTCCTCTAGCCTTCTGACTTTGGGGTTTGGTTGGGGGTTTTTTTTGGTTTTGAATGTAGTGTTAATGGAATCAGCAGGGTCATCTGTCTACTGACCTACGTTGGCATCTTCCTATTGACTTGTACTCGGGCATTTAGGAAAGCTGGAGCTGAGCCAAGGCCATCTGAACATCAGTCTATATCCACTGGCACTACCCTGTGTCCTTCCTACGTTCTTTCAGAAAACACTGCACAGGAAGGTTCTTTGCGTAACTGCAGTTGTGTTCTCAGGACAGCTTTTTTTGGTAGCATGTACTTCAATACACACAGTCTATAATGCAAGCATACACATTCAATGGTATGTTTCAAACCAGCTGGGTGCTCAAGACCCAGGGGCAGCGTAAGGGCAGAGGTCTGTGTCCAATCTGAACAATTAGTTGGCTCCACTGGCATCACTGAAGTTCACAGAAGTACTTCTGAGAGGCTTTCCTGTGCCCTGTTCACAAGGGTGTGCCAATAGCCACAGCCCAAATTAACTGTCAAAATTGAGCTAAGTGAGGACTTGAATGACCCCTGAACAAGACAACTTTTTCTGTATAGGAATGAGTTTTTTCAGTGGTGAATAAATCTCAGGATCAAACCTGTAGATAGTGAAAAGTAAACAAGATGTTAGCAATCCACTTTAATCACACCAGACAGTTATTAGTAACAGAACAGGAGGAAAAAAGTAATAAGTTACACTGAGTATCTTCCTTTAAAAAAAAAAAGTTCAATAAAAAAATGATTTCCATTTGCTTGAGCTGCTCTTTTCCTATCCCGCTGTCTTAATCTTTCAGCTGCCAAGGGCAGAATGATGTGATTCATAGACTTTTTAATTGAAATTGTACACAGCCAAATCACAGGGCTGCTGCTCCCTTGGAAATCAGTGGCAAAATTCCCACTGCCTTCAACGGAAGTAAGCTTGGTCTAACAATGGATTGGGAAAAATTTAACATCAACCTGGGTGATCCAGAAAAGGGTCCCTTACGTTTGTGGGACCATGCCCTGGTTCATGTCCTGTGGTACCTTACTGGTTCTTGCATAGCTGCAGAACTTGTGGCTTCATCTGCCTCTTTTGAGAGTCTGCACTTCTGCCCAACTGATTTCATAGTTCACTTAGGATGTTTAGCCTAAATTTGACATCTCAGTGTGTTAGACTCTTCCAGGACATCCTGTACCTTGTCAAACCAGGACTATTTCCCTTTAGTGCATTCTGTGTAGAGTGAGATCTCTTAAAACACCCGGTTTGAAGGTTTTCTTTGCGTGCTTTAAAGATTACACCAGTGTAACTCTCCTTCTGATCACCTTCCTTCAAATCTTCCGCTATTTACCTACTCTTCTATGAATACTCATCACCTTTTCCTACCCTAAATGCAACTCGGTGTAGAGTGCTGGATGTGCGCCTGCGGTCTCCAGGGTTGCAGAGCCTGATCCTGGATGGTGCTGAGTGGCTTGGTTTGCTCCAGCAAAGCACTTAAATACTGCTCAAAACCAAAGCAAGTGAGTAATCCCAGAAGCAGAAGACAGTGTCACTCCTTACATGCTTTATTGCTGAGTGGAATTCAATGGACTTGTCAGCCTCCAGCTAATAAATGGGAATGATTGCAGAGTAGCTGGCAGTACCAGGGCTGTCAGACATACCGAGAGCAGGGAGCCCACGCCTGTCGAGCCGAGCCTTTACAACGTTGACAGAAGGAGGACATTTTTTAAAGAGAGAGATGCTTTAGTTAGATGTATGTTCAAAATCTACAGCTGGAGCTAATTATTTTGTCTCGTTTTGAATATTACTCAGATGCCTGGCTGATCAGCGAGCCTGCTAGACTACTATCAGTGATCTATGGGCAGTACGGATGGGTTATCACCTCTTCTACGACTCGGGAGAGATGTTGGATTGATTAGTGCCAGAGACTGAGGCTCTCTAACACAGTGGTTCTCAATCTCTTCCAGACTGCGACCCCAAGTCACAGAAAGAGGGAGTTTCAGGATTCTTCTTCTCTGATCCTAATAAAAGAAGGGTGTTCCTTGCACATGTGTATATATCCCTGAAGACTCATCACATCCAGTAGACTGATTTTACTATTATTTACTCGTTGAATGGATTCAACATCTGCAGCACTGCAAACATCATCTCTTTTGCATCCACTTACAGTGGAGTCCTCCATGGCTTTGTAAGACAGTGATCTATAGATCTGCATTGCTGCATGCTTTTGCACCTCCCAATTTAAAAGTGGTCTCTCCAGCTATTTGCTTTCTACTAGGCTACTCTAAATCTTCTCTTCTGTCTGGAATAGATAGATCATTTTTGCTGATTTGGGGAAAGCTGCTTCATAAAAAAAAAGAAAAAAAACAAATAAAAGATTTTGCAATATTTATGTGAATGGGTTGTCTGATCATAAAATTAATTTGATTTTCATGAACAGCTAGCTGTACACTAAAATTTTACATGCTAAGAGGTAGTTGCAGTGTGGACAGTTACAATTCCTACAAACTTTTGGGGGCTACTTATCAGTTCAAGTGAAAACGATCAAGTCAGTTCTGCCAACTCCTCCACCTGTGTACTGCTGGTGAGGTAGGCAGCAGTGTGCTATTGCAGAGCACTGCACTAAACATCGGTGCAAAACTGTAAATGTAGATGCATTGCAGAACAACAGTTTTTCTCAGTAATATGTGGAAATGGCAAAAAGAATACTCTATTTCCTAGATGAAAAGTTTGTTATAGGTCATCCATATGTTCTTTTTTCCACAGCTTTTGTTCATTTTATAAGTGTAATTTAAGCTATTTTGGTCCACTTTATAAGTGCAATTTAGGCTATTTTGGTCAGAGACCTTGCCATGCCATATAGTCTGGTCTGCTGCCTCTTCCAACAATTTCCATGTTTGAAGCAATTTTCCTTCAGGAAAGAAGGTCGCTTTTCCTCTTTGTGAGCCAGAGACACAGACTGCAGACATCTGGGAGGCAAAGCGGATTTGGGGCAGCTAGTCTGAAGGGGGAGAGTTGGCACAGGAAGGTTCCTACTCTTCCCTGTTCCTCCTCCCAGCCCTTTTGGGACTGAGACGTTTAAGGAGTAGTGGGGAGCACCACATAACAGTATACAGAGCTCAGTGTTCATTTAGGGGGGCGATAGACCCTGGGGAGACTTCTTGCTGAGCTCAGCAGCATTGCTGGGAGCACGCTTCCTCCTCCTTGCTGGCTCTTGACGGCCATGGAGTAGCTTTGGGTAGACTCTTAGGGGTAGCTTGGCCACGTGGGAGCAAAAAGTAAAGCACAAAGCTAAAATTCTGAAACGTCCCTTTCAAGACCTGCCCCTCCCCAAATTTCATTGTAACATCAGTATTATCACATTTGTGATGGCATAACTCAAGGCACTTTATGCTAGTTGTGAAATTACATAGAGTTGCTCTAGATGGTGTTGAAAATCCAGATTTTTGTTGCGTGCTACCTCACACAAGTGCAACAGGACAGATGTTGATCTCTTTTATCCAGGTACACACTATCTGAAGTCCTTCTTCAAGCACCTGTTCCTCATGCAGTAAATAAATCACAAGGGAGATGAGAATGATATTATTCTTTGACTAAAATCCTAAATCAGTTTTCAATGAGCCGCACATTAAATTTACATTTATCTTACTATGCTGAATAGTGCGAGGTTTTTCTCTGGTCTGCTTAAACATATCAATGGATCTATAGTTGACAGTAGCAAACCACTGTATCAGATCAAATGAAGGGTAAAAATGCAGTTTTGCCTGGAAAATTTCAAAGTGATTTTCTGTCCCCTCCTCCCTCCCAAGTTTTCAAATGAAGCTGTGTAATTGACTCTTCCCACTGGACAATAAATAACCTGTTCAGCTGAGGTAAGTCTGATGTGAGAGAAAAGAGAGCTGCGAGAGCTGCAAGAAAAGATGTCTCGTGTGTTTATTCTAAAACGATGCTCCAAGGAGTTAAGCAAACTCAGAAATTCAGATCTCGCCAACATCTGGTTTGTATCAGCAGAAACCAAAATCTTATAGCAGTCTGGCTGGGTCATTACGCTGTGTCTGTACATGTGTGTGTCTTAACTTCTCCTGACATTACCTGAGAGATCACTAGACTGGAAGATGCTCACGTTTCTTCAAACACACACACACATATGCGCAAACCAGCATGAGGTGCATTCTTCATCTGCTTAGCCTCCCCATCCCATTCAGTGCCAGTCGTATGAGCAGTGCCATCTCTTATGGTCGGTCAGGTCACCTAATTCAGGTCCCTACCTCTTCCACTAAGAGTAGAGCAGACCTGTCGGCAATATTGGGTGCTCGTCTCTACTCAACCACCTCACCTGCATACTTTTCTTCTGAGGACAGGTACCTAACGGGAGAGGGGACCGGGGGGCACTCCTTCCACGTAGTGCTCTCACGGGCAGTGGGATGCCTTGAATGCTGGGTCTGCTCAGCTGGGCAAGGACAAGGAGCAAACTTCTCTCGTCATCTCGCAGAACTAACCGAGCTGCAAGGCCATACTGCATCCCACTTGAGAGTATCTCTTCCTTCTGTCGAAGGTGAACCGCAGGACCCAGCAGCGAAGAGACATGCTGACTTTAGCCGATTAGTTAGCTACTTTGCCTTGTGAAGGGAGGAAGCTGAGGGTTAGACCTTACTTCTTGGGATGGGTATGCATTTCCCTTCAGTTTGTCACTGGACTAGTTGTGGGTTAAAGAAAATCCAGAACAGACCTGGGAGAACGGGCTAGGCCTTTCTTTCAACCCTCCCTCTCCAAGATGAGTGCCCTAACCACTAGCTTACAATTATATTCCTTGTTGCCTTTTCTCTGGCTGTCTCCATAGCTCTTGCATGCCCGGCTGCACTGTGGCTCAGTTTCAAGAGGGAGACTGAGGAATGCTCTTGCCCAGCGTACCCTATGATCTGGTGCTTAGACAACTTTTTAGGGAGTGAGCGGGCTTAATCCCTCTTAGGCTGATCAGTCCCTTTTGCTTCCTGCTTTGATCCTTTACTATCCAAAGGCAGATACCAACACTACTTCTGACTCTCTTTAACTCTTTGTGCTTCTCCCAGAGACTTGTGCGGCGTTCGGGTACAGTATTCATGCACCAAACCGATTCTGCAGCAGAGCTTTGTGTGCCTGTCTCTGCAGAGCACGCACCTTTGGACATAAAGTGAATGAAGATGGAAATGCCCAAGGAACATTTATATAGGAAGAACAAATGAATCTGGGTTAAATAGTGGAAGGACGATTGGAATAGCATTTGTGCAAATCTGCTTGTGCTTGCAGGTAAGATTTAAAGAACAGGATGCCACTTGATCATCTGCAGAATTTCACAGGCAGCGCTGCTCAGGATATCACCCTGGAGTGCTCCAGTCCTTCCAAGTAGCCATCGCTGTTTTAGTCCCTCGGGAACCCATACAAGAATTCTTCTTGGTTTAAAAAGAAGCAGCACATGCTTTGGAGACCTGTTTTTGTATGCCAGCACCTTCACACAACTACGCATGTGTGGTTTCGGATTTCCACTACTTTGGTTACGTTTCTCCTTGTTTGAATATTGGCAGGGCTTTTGTTTGCAACTTTCTTGTTTTTCTTTTCTTGGAAATAAAAATTACAAGTGACCCATGAATCTTATGGGTTCTTATATCAATAAAAAAATGGCTAAATCTGCTCCTAAATATTATGATGTGTGATACGCTTCTAAAATTACCATCTAAATGGTCAGTTAAAAGAAGTACTAATGCACAGTCCAAAGATTTTTAACATCTTCTGTCTTAGTGTTTACGAAGTTTATACTACAGCTTAGCCAACTAAAATCATCTTCCTATGTTACAATGTTTTTATATTTTTTTCTGTCTTTGCAGAAAAGTTTAGGGAGTAATGAGCTGAGTGTGTCTTGATTCAGTTATACATCTTTGTACCCGGATATCCTTTACAGCTAACAATATTTCAAAGCTGCTTTTAGTTTTTCCCCCTTTCCAATGTGGAGTATTCCTAAGATGCAATGATCTGCTGGTAGTTAAAGAAAGAGAGAGAGAGAGACATGTGGATGTGCTTCTATGTCCCTGTGTCTTTTTCCCTCTTTTTTTTTTTTGATACGTCCCTCTGTACCTGTTTCTCCTCCTTGTTGCCAGTTGCATTTCACCTCATTTTTTATCTGTGCTTCTGGTCTAAAGAAAATACTCCTGCAATGCAATCCTGTGATGTTGTATAGCGAAGGAAATGCACGGGGCTTGCTGACTTGTAAACTGCTGTATTCTGACTTTTAATATCAAAAAGATGTGATTAGTAAAAGCAGAAGAAAAGTTTTCAAAGCTTTTGAGACCTCTTTGGAGAGCCTCAAAATCAGCGATGGAAAGCAGGAAACATACATTTCCTATCATACATTTTTTCCAATTTCCAAAACATATATAATTATGGCCAATCCTCTTTAAATTATACTCTGGAAAAAATTATTTAAATAGTAGAAGATTCCACTGCATTAGGAAAAGCTTATAGCTGCATGAGAGAGGCTGTGTCTTAGCTGCCTACGAACGTGGTTGGAGTGCAAACTGACCCTGCAGAAGGGATCAGAAAACTGTGCTATACCTGCTAGGCAGTATTTCCATACAGATGGTCAGGGACAGATTTACTAAGGAAGCTAGAGGAGAGCGGTGGTAGAGTAACAGTGACTAAGTTAAAACATTTAGGGTGCTGAAGGCAGATACCCAACCTCTCTGGCACCTGTGGGATGTTAGGAAGGGCCCATTTCATACCTGTTTGAGTTTAGAGGAATCCACGGGATTAATCCCTTTCCTTTCCTTCAAAATCTTGTTAAGAAAGTTCAATGGAAAATCACGTCTTTCAAATGTTTCTGATTTTTATTTCTTCATGAACTGTTTTGCCATTTCCCCACCATTCTCTTCTGAAAGAAAAGGAATTTCTCAACACTTCTTTCCCATAACGCAGCGTTAAGAGGTTGAAAATGTCAGGCGGTAGCATTTTTCATTAGTAGGCTTAGATCAAATAGATGATTGGAAATAGTCTTGTTCTGGTTATATTTAACCAAAGAAATGTAGAAATTACTACTGCAGCTATTTCCAGCCCTATCGGTATGCATTCAGTACAGCATAAGGAATAAACTGGTTTCAAAGACAAACCAGCTTCCTGAGTCTTAACAACAGGTCCCTGTAGGACAGCCACATGTTCAAAGATAAATAGAAATCTCCCTTTCCTTTCTGGCAGGGCCAGGGACATGAGGCAGGGGAGCTCCTGGGAAGGCTCAAAAGCTGGTGCTTGAAAAGGTGCATGTGGGGGTAAACCTGGACAAGGGAGTGCTACCTGCGAGCTCTTGAATAGCATCTTGTACTTCTGATTCTCCGACCCGGAGCCCAAGGCAATGTCTGACTTTACTGGGGCTTTGAAATTTCACCTGTTTGCACGTAAACTATGCCTGGGTGAAGGAAAGTACAGAAAGTGGCTGGGGGTGGACGAGAGGTAAGACATGGGGATACTTAAATGCTTTTTGCTCTCTCCAGGCAGAGATGAGCAGGCTGAGGAAGACTCTGTTAGCTGATTGTCTCCAGTCGTCTCCTGTGCTCTTCTTTTCCCAGGCTTATGCAGTTTTTGGAGACGTATACACTACACAGGTTGTCCCTTTGACTCCAGGTCTGGCCAGTGACGCTCGGAGATAACGATGACTTGATGACAGTTGATGACTGTGGGGTGTTTGGGTGAAATGACTGGCTCTCAGTCTAAATAAATCTCCTCACTGCATGCTCACAGTAGGGCTTTTGGGAGAGCAAGGGAGTGGGGACATGAGCTGTATTTTGTGGTATAGCTCTGCCCACTGCATGTGAGGTGTTTCGGTGGGGTTTTGCCTGACGAAAACCAGTGCTTTTCCTGCCGCACTGGTACAGAGAGGCTCAGTCGGATATATTCTGGTTTTGGTGCAATACCTTTAAGCTCTTGGATAAACCTCATTGATTTTGACTACTTGTATACTTAAGCAGAGGCTAGGTTTTTGTGCTGGGTTTGACTGGTGCTATAACGAGCACTAAATGACTTGAATTCCTTCTCTTTCCTCTTTTTTTAAAGCTGTCAATATTTTATTTTCCGGAAGAGCACAAAGGAAGCAATGGCGAGGGGAACGAGGAAACTGCTCCCAGTGCTAAGCCCTTGTTTCGAGTTGTGGACATAATGACAAGATGTATTGCCTTTCCTAGTTCTGTAGATCAATGATTGATTTACCAGGAAATATGATGTTATTACAAATGTGGGGCCTAATTTGGATTTTGTTGCTTGGGAGTTGCCTGGGTGGGGAAGGAAAGTGGGATCCAGCCCTTATTCTTGCTCCTCTTCTCAGCTTTGGGAATGTACGTGTTCAAATAACATTTGTCTTGCTCCTTTTGCACGCTCTGCTCGTCACTGCCATTTGCTGAAGCAGACCAAACACTGTTAGCACAGGGGAGCCCAGACTGCACGCTTACTCTGCCCTGTCAGGCAGTAGCTACATTTTAGAAGGAAACCGCAGTACAAAAGTGGGATCTCAGGTTCCATGCAGTGTATGCAAAGCAGTTTCATTTAAAATGTCAGGTTTACCTTGGCAGAGCCACTCTTTAGTAGGGATTAAGGCTGCAAAAACCACTGAATCATACTCTGTGTTTCCATCTGTGTGCCAGGTCACAAACATAAATTGTAATGTTGGCCCTCATCCGTCATCACATAACGCTCTGGCATACTTTTTCATTCCCCGAATATGAGTGGAATGAGAAGGTTACTTGGAAAGTCATCTGTCTGAGAAGCTGTCCTGTTACAATTAGCGGGCAATCTTGAATTTCATCTCTGGAAGATTATGAAGTGAAAAGGGGGGGCGGAATGGGATGTGTATGGTAGGTTACCAGAGCCTCTGGTAAGCCAATCTGACCATGACCCAAAAGGCTGAAGCAAAAAAAGTTGGGGGAAACAGACAATGGTATTTTTTAAACAAAAATGTGTAAAGATGACCTCAAACAGCCAAATTTGGATCTAGATATGAGTTTAAATTTCAAACAATTCTAAACTGCAGGGATATTTAGAGGTGGGAGTTTGGTTTGGCTTGCATCTGGTACCAAGGAATTGCTTTTCTTTCTAAAGCCTTCACAGACACCAGGGTGAATGAAAGGCAGCTCTTAGGTGGGAGCAATAGAATAAGGGAAAACAGCAAACAACTGGATGGGGGTCATAGCTGTAGATTAATAACATCAAGTTAGCAATGATGACCTTGCAAGTTATCTGAAGCTATCTTCTTCCTCTGCGTTTCTTCACATCTGTACTACAAGTCAAGGGCCGTTGTCCTTAGCTGTGCTTCTGTCACAACACCTGCAAGTTGTGTACAGTCTGATTTGGCCGTATTTTTGAGAGACCTGCAACAGCCAACCTAAACCACCCTGGTGCTGTAGTAAGGCAGGAAGGACCTTTTTTCATACCACTTATGCTTCTTTCAAATATGCAGAGGGCATTATCCTTTCAACAGCTTTCAGACAGACTGCAAAAGAAACTTTGTACTTCAAACTTTTATGATAAATATGTTCTCTCTTTTTTTTTTCTTTTCTTGGTCAGGAAATGTATTACCATTTTTCCACCGGCTGTAGTGTGGGATATTAGAACCTGTGAGAGGAAAATAAATGCTTAAGGCTTCCTTCCTCTGGCACTTCATTAATGCCAAGAAGGAGGCTGGGTAGTGTTTCTTTAATTAGCAGGCTTTTGTTAAAAGAAGGGGTTGGAACTACCTGATTGCAGTTTTAGCCAGCAAAAGAAACACAAAATTTACATCCTAGAACAGAACATTGCCTCTAGCAAAAGCAATGCTTCTAATATATTTGGCTATATGTGTCACACTTCACATTTTTATTCCTGACTCCTGCTGGGGACTGACTTAGGCCTTGAAACATGAGGGTTGTGTTTCCTACACTAACTAATTTACCTGCTTGGTGACTTAGTATCACTGTATTTTTGCCTCATCTCTACAGCTATGTGTTGTGTAGTCTTTTGTTGGATAGGTTTATTTAGATAATTTTTGTCAGACTATAATTTGAGATATTTTTTGTAGTGCTCCTGATTTTTCATTGCTTACTCAGTTCTACCTGAAGTGCTTTGCTTTTGTGTTTGCTATCAGTCTTTGCTCATATGAGGTAACGCTGAAAATCACAGTGTTTGGGCACTGACAGGGTAGTGGTCTGTGTGACTGTCTGGTTTCATCCCAGATAATACCACAGAATTTCACAGGTGTCCAGCGGGGTGTAGAAGAGCCCGATTTGGCTGCATGAGCAGGAATTTCTTTACCCATTGCCACGGTGGATATTGCCAACGTGCATACAAAGGCATTGCTTCATGCGTTGGGTGTACGTCTCTCTGCAAGGCACTTCTATAGCATACTGTTCCATGAGAAAATTTTATCCTGAACCCTGGCAGGGCATGCCTGGGTTGCTTCCCGAAGTATGAAGCTTTCTGTTTCCTCTCTGTTTTTATCTTACCATCGTTATTGCTGTTTTTGTAATTTATGTAATTCTGGTTTGAGTTCCTGTGAGCTCTTCCCCAGCATTGTTCCAGTTTGTTCTGCAAGCACATATTAGGCAGCAAATTACAAAAGAACTGTTTCTAAATGGGGAGCTTTTTGAACAAAAGAAGAAAACTGTAATTATTCCAATGAGGATTTGAGCAAGCCATCAGAATTAACAGTGCTGCTTTTCCAAATGTGCCACTGTTTTGATTAGCTTATGTGCTTATACAATCCCCGCCGTGGCAGTGACCGTAACTGAATGCCTGTAACCGCAGGCAGAAAGCTATTAGAGCCCATCCGCAAAAAAAAGCAGCTATTTCAGTTTTCTTCTCATCAAAAGCATACAGCGTCCAAGTGATGCCAGCTAAGTGTTTGTTTCTGTGAGATTGTTATCTCTTTCTACCATTCAAAATACTTTTTTTTGTGCAGAACGGTTTAAACTTGATCTATTAATAATGTTTTTAAAAAGTGCATTCTTCAACACATTCTTTGGGCAGTGCCAAAAAACAGCCCTTGAAGCAGAGAAAACAACCCTAATTTCGCTGACCACTTGAGGGAGGTGGTGCGTTGTCTGGAGGGTGGAAACGAAACCAGTGCTGTTACTAGCTTGCAATAGAAATATCAGTGTTTTAAGTCTTTTGTAGGCGAAAGGGAATACTGGACTTCAGCAGTGACTGCTTTTCCTCATGAAGCCATTCCCCATGCAGTCTATGATAATTCATTTGTGACTAGCCAGCTTCTGCTTTCTGAAGGGCATGCAGTTTACAGAATAAAGAAAAATTAAGTCGGACCAAGTAAATGTCTTCATTCTCATCAGAAACAAATTAGAAAAAGCAAAATCTAAGGAAGGGTTTTAAAAGCCGACAGAACAAAATGTGAGATTTCAATAGCTGTGCAACATGTTTTCCAGAATAAGGATGTTTACTGACTGGCCTGAACTCAAGTAAAATTATGAATGTAAAAGTTTTTCATTCCCCTTAATGAGTTATGTGCAATACTCGGAGACCTGACCTTTTATCCCTTCCCCGTCTCCCCTTCCGTCCCACGTATGTTTGGCCTGGCGGTGCTGCAGAACGGTTGAAGTAAAGACAATACAAATGTACTACGATGTTTTCCCATCTGAAGGACTTGGAGGTGAGCCTAGAGTTTGGGAGAAATTAGGAGCTGAAACATTTCAGAACTATTGCCAGATCGGGGGTTCGGGCCCACCTCCTCAAATGGAAAATGAAAAAAAAAAAAGCAATGCAAAACGAGCAGCCCAGTCCCCTACGTGGAGCAGCGCTGCGTACAGCAGAGCCGTACAGAGGAGGATGGAGGAACCGCAGGAGCCCCACTCATCCCGCACGTCGTCACCAACGGTGGCTGGCTCCACATCCTCTGAAGAAGGCACTGCGAAGTCGAGAGCAACAATCGTCCTAGAAAATAGAGCGAGAGTGGACTGAGAAGCGGAGACTCCAAAACTAACGCAGAACAGCAGGTTCTATTTTCTGAGTAGAACAGAACCTGCTGCATGTCTTTTCTCCTGTTTATAAGACCGCGCTTAGCTTTTGGCCTGCCCAGAGCAGGATGACATGGCTGATTTATACTCAGCCAGCAGTGCTTTATAACTCCAGGATCCTCTTCTGTCCTTGTCCACCTAACCAGTTGTTCCCAATTCTGCATCTGAGAAGCTGATACCTCCTGGCTGAGTGTAGTACTTTGCATTCTTCCTTGTTGAATACCATTCTGGTTTTTTATGTAACTTCAGTTTTGAGGATCATTCTGAGCTTTTCGGCATGTCTGAAGCTCCACCCTTCCTATTGTCTGCAGATTTAATAAGGACTTTCTGTTTTCCATCACCTAGACTGTTCATGAAAATAAGTTCACTGAAGGAGATTTCCCCCAAACCCTGGTTAACAGAGATTGGCTTAAATCTAAAACACATTTAATTGTTCTCCTAAAGTTTTATATCTGCCTACTGTAACTCAGGATATTCTGTATTTAATGTAAGCATTTTAATTAGCTGAACTTTCTGAAACATGTAGTATAATCTCTTTGAGGAATGGGGTACTGCAAAAGTGGGTAAAGACTTTTCCAAAGAAGTCCCTCGAACTGTGCATCCTGTTTTCTAGTAAGGTGAACCGTCCCTGATAGACCATCAGGCTTCCTACCTAAAATACTCTAAATTTAGGAATCTGTGCTCAATAGTTTGAGCTCTGTGGAGGGTTTCTGTCTCTTTCTGTTTATCTGCCACTTTTACTCTAGCATCAAATAGAGTTTGAACCCCAAAATAAAAATAACTGCGTGAGTTTGCAGATTACTAAGAAACTGAAGTCTGCTGCGAAGGGAGGGCTCTGAGTGACAATTTTGACATGAATAATGCTCAGCCTCCGTATTAATAAAAACATACTGATGAAGTGTCAGAAACAATATCCTGTAGCTAAATAAGTTATGACAGTTGTCTTTTCCTCACCAACAAAATAGATTTTATCCTACACACTTACATCATGCTGACTGCTAATTTTGACAAGGTCTCTGCTGTCCTACATTTAGCTGGCAATGTCTTAAGAAGCCACAAACCCTCCAATTTATTATCCTCTTTCACTTTTTTTTTCTGCATCCTGTCTACTTGACTGATATTTTCTTCCATGAGAACTCTTCTACCAGGGGCTTGTAGAACCCCCTTTTGCATATTAACCCAATCAACTATGACTGTTTTGAGTTCCTAAAATGCAATTCTGAAAGGACCTAGAAGTGCTTGTTATTTCCATACGAAGGAGACAGTAGTAAGTTAGATGACTGACAATGAGAAAAAAAAAAGAATACAAAATGTTTGATGAGTTCCATACCAAAAAAAAGGGAGTTAATATGACTGTTTTAAAATATGCATAGTATATATTACTTTTAATCTTGACCAAGACTCACCAAAAAGTTAAAAGATACAGATGAAATACAGTTAAGGGGCTAGTAAATGATAACTGCACACGCAGTACTTCCCAATGAACTGTGTCTTTTAGCAGAGTTCGGTTCTGATTTGTCTAATACAACCTTTCTTAATTACTGCTTTTCTTTACTATCGTCTTATTTCCATGTGATTGCTACTTTCATTGCTGCTGAATTTATCAGTCAGGGATTTCTTGGGGTTTGGTTCATAAAGATGAAGACCAAACAGTCTGAGCTCACTGGTTACTTCAAAACCACCTACCTTTTGGCATTCCTGGTAGACCCAATGCTCAAATAACATCTTTAAGTAAGGAGATGGGTTTCGGTTGCTGAAGCCCTTTGGTAGGCATTAATAGGGCACTGATAAAAATGTTCTGAATCAATTTTTTAGCTAAATTATTGTTTATTACATTAAAAAAGCAAAAGCAGAAGGTCGCATCCACGGAGGGTGAAGGGTTCAGGTGGTTTACATCTTAATTAAAAAAACCCAAGCAAAACCACCTTAGTCAAAGAATTCTGTTGTAAATATGACTGGCAGTGGCTATGTGTTTTATTATCCCCCCTTTTGATTAGCTTGTGACTCTATACTTCACTGCTGGTGATTAAAACAAAAGTTATATTCACATCTACTCAAGCTGGTAGAGGGAAAATAGAGCAAAAGACTTCCGCTGCGAGCTATGGTATGGTGAGATTTGTTACACCAAATGCAAACCCACAAGCTATTATAATGCGCTGCAGTGCACACTCTTTCCAGGACTGATTGATGACATTTCCATATATAGTTAGGAGTAAGACATTGCTTTTGAAAATAGAATTAAAACTTTCCCTTTTTAGGAGCAAGCACCACTTTGGCAACACAACCAGCCCCAAGTACATTAGTTCTTTTGGTCAAAACATTAACAGGGTACTTTGTTAACAAAATGTTCAGGTCATGATGAGGTCAAAGCATGAACTGTAAGACTTTTTATGAGCTAAATGTTTCCAAATAGCACTCCAAGTCAAAAGTGCTGAAATTAAAGCTTTTCTCCTGTAAGCAGGGTGTTGCTGATCTGAGGATATGTTGTATTTTTCAGTCACTCAGCGTAAGGTGATGAGACTGTGCAATGACATGCATCTGCTGAGCAAAGACAGATGTCACCAGAAACATCTGGATGGTAGGAATGCTTCAAGGAAAAGATAATAAAGACATATTTGTGTTGCCACTTTCTGTCTCTCTTTCCAGCTTGGCAACTATTTGCTTGTTTTCCAAAATGAAAACTTTGTGCAACAATGTGTTGTCTCAATTGTAGACGTGAATCTGATATTCTGATCTAGTTAGGAAATAATAACTTTCCCCCTTGTATTCATACTTCTGGAGCCAGGTCTAAATTTGCAAATGCCCGTGGACGTTCATTCCCAGCGGGATGGACTATCAGTAGGTGGGAGCTCACCAGCTGAACTGAAAGTAGGTAGTGCTGGCTACCCCATGACACTCCCACAAAGAGTGAGATATGATTTTGGATACTGTTTTAATGTAGAAATTATTTTACTTTTCTACAATATAGTGATAGTGACATATTTTGTACTATGGAGAAGGTAGATCATAATTAAAATTTACGTGGTATGTACAGAAGTACAAGATATTTCTTATATAATTAAACCCACTCCTTACTCCTCATAAGAACATAAATTAGCAGCCACAGTGCAAGGTATTAATGTGAGATAATTTTGAAAAGAAAAGACATGGTTAAAAGCATCTGAATTTTGAACAGAGAGGAACAGAAATGAATGCAGTTGCCGAAGCTCTGCAGGCCATGCTATCATGTAATCCCAACATTTCCAAAATTGTGAGTGGGTCTGTGCAAGTGTCCGCTGTCCAAAAACATTCCAAGTTTTGTTTTGTTGTAATAAAAGACTCAAAACATGGGGAATGCTTACCCAAATGTTTTTATGCACATTTTTCTACCACCGTGAATGAAACATAACAATGTTAATGCTGAATACCCCAGAGCTGCTGCTTGCATCCAGAAACGCAATACTGTTATATAAGTGCATCTAATTTGCTTGTCCAGTTCTGGGTGAAAATACTTGTATTGCAGTTTGCAGTGGCAGAACAGCTACTTCACATCATGCCAGCTAGAGAGAGATTGTGTAACCTGTGCTTACAATTTGGGTCCTGCAAATCTGAGTCCAATATTATAAGTGAAGAGAAATAATGAAGTGAGATAACCTTAGCAATGACTGCTGATAAAAGATGTGTGAACTGGATCCACAATGTACGGGAGCAGTTGAGCCAAAAGAAGTTTCTACTGCAACTCAAAAGGCATGTTAAAATCCTGTGTTATAATCAAGAATACATGCCCCCAAATTAATGGATCATAACAAAATTTGCAAGGTACAGTCAGCTCTAAATTAATGAATTATACATGGTTTTGAGGCCTGTTATCCCAGTTGCTTCAAAGCAGCTCAGGAAGAGGCAGCTGGAGTCTTTTCTCTCTCGCAGATTAGCCACAGAACAGACATTTGTCCTGTTTATGGAGTCTCACCACATCATTTTCACAGTAACCTGTGTAGGAAAATGCATTTTCACTGGAAGGGAGAGATTTGTAAAAACTGTGACTTTTCTTGGGGACCGATAGACTGACCGAGACTAAAAATGGCATCGAATGACTTTAGTTAATAACAATACTTGATACTCGGCTTCCCGAGAACTGCAAAGACTTGAGATGAAGAAACCAAAGCGCCCAGAACAGAGTAAGCTTGCATGAATTCATGCACCAAGACCATGACAGGCTGAGGAACAGAAATCCAGCCTTCTCGGATGCTGTGGTCCTTGTTCTGCACACTTGGCTAGGTACTAAAGTTAAAAAAAAAAAAAAAAAATCAAACTATTTCTTGCTTAGTTCTCTAACGGGAGTCATCACCGAACAGACCCAAAACTCCACAGGCCCCACCGGCTCTGTGCCAGCATTTGCAAAGGCAGCATTATTTTCTCTTCAAAACTTTTTCCTCCAAGATCGTGGCTGTCAGCATCTCCGTCTATGGCATATCGAATACGAGTTTTCAGCGCATAAGGACTTCATTATGCGCCACAGGCTTTGGTTTTCCCCTCCCTCCGCCTTTGCCCTCCTCAGCGGTAGCAGAGGTTCAGACCAGATCTGTCACTGATGGGATCACCTGGACTGGAAAAGCACAGGCGGGATTTCAACACGCTCGCTCCCTTGCTGGCCACCCCTCCGCGCCTGCTCCCCACCGGTGGAAAGGGTCTTCACCACCCACGGCAGCGCCGCGGCTCCCTCCTCCTCCTCCACCGAGGCTATGGCCAGTGGGAGTCAAGAGGGAACAAAACAAAGATGACACCCCCCCCTTCCCAACAAAAGGACCTCTCGCAACGAACACATCTTGTTTCAGAGCAGGTGAGAAAAAATAAGCGGAGCTCCTTTAGCAGTCAGCTCAGCCTGGAGAGATGGAGGATGAAAGCCACCTTTGAAACAACGGCTTGCACCCACCTCCTCGCCGTGACACGGCTCGGAGGTGCCCTGGGGTACTCGAAGGTAGATGGGCTCTACCTGACCGCAGCTGCGGCTGTCGGAGGCGGTGGGCAGGAGCACGACGAGCTCTCGGGAAAGAAAGGCGCAGCTCGACCCCGTGTTGCCTTCCTGGGCTGTGCCTCCGATTTCAAGGTCATCTCGTGTGCCGAGCTTGGTCTGACGTGCCTGCACCTGAGAAGCAGACCACCTATTTCTGCTCCTTTTCCCCATTCCCTGTGCATTCGGGTTTCTGCCAGAAGTGAAGCAAGTCCTCCTGACAGAGATAATCCAAACCTGCCTCCAAGCAGTGGACTGGAAGGCTGCATTCCTCTATCGGCTAGGATTTTCTTTTTCTTTCCATGAGCTAATACTGTAAATCCCACAGCAAGGCATGAATAAACAAAAACTAGGAAGGATTAGGACGTACTATTTAGCGAATCATGACTAACACAGCTCCGTCTTGCTTCCTCTGAAAGCGTGCCACAAAAGTTCAACAAATATTATTGTGAAATGAACCACAAAGTCTTTACACACTTTAGAAATGGCATCTTCACCCATTTTCCCTGGCAACAAACAAGTGGATTTAGTTTCTAGTTGATGGGAAAATCTCTAAATTTAAAACACTTGATAATTGACACAAGACTGGAGTTTTTCAATTCTTTTCCTCCCTCCTACACCCTTCCTGTATGGCAAATATAATTTAGCAGAAGATTCCAAAAGTCAGAGGGTTTTAATCAAGACGAGAGGCTACTTGCTTTGCCTTTTGCTAAGAAAACACTCAGCAATGACTCCTTCTGTGAAGTGAAAGATTTAGAAATATGACTGGGACACCCACCTCTTGTGCACGTAATTGCACAAGATGTCAGTGGGAATGGAGTGTGTATAAGGAGGTGTTTTCTGGTGCACAAGAATGGGGAAAGAAATACTTTCTTGTGGTAATGTGACCAGTGGTGTTATGAGTGCTTGTGTGCTTCTACGTGTATGATGTTCTTCTTAGACATAGACATACCTATGGTTTTGAGATGCTGGCCATAAGCAAGTTTGGTTTAAAAAGTAATTGTCATAGTCACTAGCCTTGGGATAGATTAAAAGACCCATTTGTAAAAGAGGCCAGAGAAAATGCTGGAAGGGGAGGACAGGCTGATGTTCTAGAATTGCTCATTACAGTATTATTTGTAAATATTTGTTATAACACCATTTTAAAAACAAAACCCCCTAGACAATATGGATAGATGCTTACCCATGTACATGAATCTAAATAAAGACAGAAGGAAAGAAGGAGCAAGTATACCTGGTATTGCTGCAAATCTAATTCCTTTTAGTAACATGGGTGCTATAATTCCATTCCCCCAGCAGCTATGGATGCTTTTGAGCTCCATGAAAATCGATCACAAGATTGTAGCATCTTAGAAAATACAGCCATGAGTGTCATGATCTCTCAATACTGGGGAAACAGGCCTAGGAATTTTGGACTCGCTCAGATGTTGGGCTTGCTCTGCTACACTGCAGATGAGTATCTTTCTTTCTCACATGGGATCAATTCATTTGCACTAACAAGGATCCACCCACTCCCATTCCTTGTTCCCTGGCTTAGCATCTCCCCCCAAATCCGCACATGCAGTTCCTTGTGTCTGCAAGAACCAGATTTTGCAGAAGATAATCCTGAAGGACAGAAAGGGAAATATTAGAAACAAGTGCTGAGAGTGGTGTAGAATAAAAGTTCTGGTTAAACCACCCATTCTCACTGGAGTTTTAACTCTTCCAAACTTCAGAGCCTTACTTCAGACTTTTATTTCCTCTCCATTTGGGGAAAAGTTGTTGTCCTTTCTTTCCACAAAAAGTATTCAGTAACTATCTTCGAGCTCCTCTTGCTACGCTAAGGAAAGTCATCCCCTGTTCACAGCTCAAGAGATCCTGGGGACATTTTTTATTCTAATGACTCCATTTTAAGTACAAACACAATGAAAGACTGAAACGGACGGCAATTTATTTGTCTCTGAAGTTTGAATGTATGTTCAATGACATTTTTATAGGACTTTAAAGATTCTTCTTTTCCTGACATCAGTAATCTGAAAATGCTTTTTCAAATAAAATGAATCTGCTTGACTCTCAGTGATATTGCAGTGTCACAAGATAGCTGTCCTTTCTTCATAGTTCTGCTGTGCTAACATGACTTCTTTCTCTGTATGTTTTTTAAGACTACTATATACTTTGATATTCAAGGCTTAGACCTGCATGTGGCACTCAGCATGGATTCATACAGTGGTTTAATGAAGTTTTCATTTTCCCCTCTATTCCTTGTGCCTGAAACAAAGAGCGGGCACTTCTGGAAAGCTGTCTGCATGCTCACTAATTACTTTGAAGAAATATTTAATATTTAAGCTGTGACTTCCATCCAGAAAAGCAGTTTTGACTCTTCCTTACTAAATCAAATCTTTCCATGTGGCTACTAATTCTAAATTTTATTATAGTTTCCATAGTTTCCCCTATATGGAAGTGAGACTTATTGATCTATAGTTCCCCAAATCTTCCCTGATGGCTTAAAAATGGTGTCACATTTGTTGCTTTCTGTTTCTCCAGGAAAGAGATTGATTTTAAGTGACACGTAACACTTTCACATTGGTACCTGCGTTCCTTCAGAAAGCCCGGGTGAACACCATCTGGTCCTTCTGATTTCCTACTTCTCATTTTACAAATTTTATTCAAAAATCTCTTCTGACACTGCAATTTGAAACAGCCCATCAGACTCAGCCCTCTGTAAAGAAAGGCTGTGGTGGAAACCTCCCTTACTAAGTAAAGATTTAATTTAGTTTTTCTTTAATGGCCTTATTTTTCTGGAAAGCTGCTTTTACAGCTGAATCTGTTGACTCTACAGACTCTTTGCCATGCTGCTTGCTTCTGATGCATTTGAAACCTTGTTAATTTTTTTTCACTCCTGCCTCTATTTCATAAGAATTCTTCATGTTTTGAACGCTCCCATGAAACTGTAGAACTTGTGCTAAGTATGCAGTGAAACATTGTATTTATGACTAGAAAAGCTAAAAAAAGGACACAACTTAGAAAAAGAATATGCTAATGCCTTCTCTCTAATGCCTTCTCTCTAAACCAGTGGACTAACTCAATAGCTTTTTTAAAAAATCAGCATTAAAATACAAGGTATAATATTTCTACTGAGAAACTGCTAAAAATATTGATTCTTCACAAACAAAAAATCACAAGGTTTGTTTTCCTCTTGGCTAACAAAACCAAAGGATTACAGATATCACCGTGTTCCATGCTCCATAAATGAAACTGTTCTTTTCCATATGCACTGCACATCATTACATTAGTGTTGCAATTCATAGATGAACCTTCTTGTTTGGCATTAGATCACATATACACTCAGACACGCAGGCAGAAAGCTAGAAAATAAATACAGAGCTTTGCCCCTTTCCAAGTGCAAATGCTCAAGGCTCTTTCAGCATCCATTGCAGTCAGCTCCAAAAGCAAGCGTTCTAGTTCACGGAGATCAGTGCGTCATGAAATAAAATAGTGGAGACTGTCATGGGTGAGTGCTGTTATGGGAAGCTAATCTGACTTGGACAGGAAAGAAACTGAATATTAGCTTTTTGGTGAGAGGGAAGAAAGAAAACATACAGCTTATTCGACTGCGAGGTCTTCCCCATTAAATGTGCTTTATCACAGATGTACCTCTAGACCAGAAAGATGAACTGCCAGGAACTCTATTTGGAGGCCACATGCAGGCTCCCAGAAGGAGCTGGATCGTAGCAGCTATACACACACACACACACACACACACACACACACACACACACACACACACAGAGATTTATGAGCCTTTGCCTCTGGTTTTATTGATTTAGCAGGTTTAGAGCCCCTCTGACAATGTTACTGGCTGGAGTTCACATTTCTATCTTGCCTTGTAGCCTATAACCAGGCCTAGACTTACTGAGAAAGGAGATAGCAGACAGAAGATTAACTGGTAAACATCAATTTAAATATCAATCACTCATTGTAGAATCGCTCCCAGAGGATTTGGGGATCAATAACAAAAGTAGATTAAAGCACAGATATGAGGCTGCATACTTGCTTCCTACTTTTCCTTAGATCATGAAGCTAAAACCAGATAACCATGCATTATACCTCTGCGTCCTGCTCCAGCAATGCAGCTCCGCTCACAGCAAGCGTTGGTGTTTCTCAGCCACACTCTCTGCTGTGTCAGCTGAGGACATCTGGATTTGGTACTTTTTAGTTGCATAACTAAATTGCACACATAATATACGGACACAAAAGAAAAGCCTGGTTACCTGAGTTTTTCAGTCATGCCTTTACTGAAAAATAGCTCCTGGATTTAATAAGGACCAATGTCTAAATTATAGAATCTAAATACTCTATCAGTACTATCTCCAGGTACCACTACAAAGTGAGCTTTCCTATGAAATAGGGTTATTAACAGCTTTTGGCATAGAACTGATTATTCTCCCGTTAATATCAAGAACTGATGTGGGTAGATCCAGGAAATGTCAAGTACAATAAGATGTCTCAGCCATAGTGTTTGCATATTTAATTTCAGTTTTCCAAAAGCAGCAACGACGCTTTCTTTATGATGTGTGAGATGCCTACATCTCACCAATCCCACTCCCTCTGCCCCCGCCATCATTCCCCGTTTCCTTCTCTCCCTCCAAACAATCATAAATGAAACAATCCTTTCCTGGTTCAACACAAACCCTTTTTCTACTCTGGCCTTACATATCTCATTCACCTAATCCCCTTCTGAGACAGATGTTTGAACAGGGCTTTCCTCCACGAACATTCCCTAGACAGGGGTTAGAACTCCAAAGAAAATCAAGAGCTAAAGCAAAATTTTTCATATTATTTTTCGTCTCTGGAAAAAATTATTTTTGCATGACAATGGTCCAGCATTGCTTTTGCTTTCTGAGACTAATCAATTTGTGGAAAAAAGAAAATTTCAGGATTTTTGTTTGTAAAAGTTAGGAGTTAGGAAGGAAGTTGAAGGCAAACACAGAAGCAGCCAGTTAAAATTCAACCAGTTATTTATCGTAATCTCCAAACATTTTTAGTAGACTCCTTGTTGAAGATAAAGTGAGTCCTAAAAAGATGTTCTGTGTTTTCCCCAAGTTTTTCATTTACCTGTGCTGAACAATATACAGAACGCTACTTACCAAATGGTCCAAGTCTGTTTCAAAAGTCTTTTCTTTCCAATATTTATATATATTTCCAGTATTTGTGTTATTTAGAGATTGTACAAATAATGATTTAAGGTTTTCTCCTGGCTCATTGATAAAAGCTGTTTACATTACAGGGCCATGAACTGATTTCTGTGGCCAGGGATGGCTCCTGTTATTTCACTGCAGCAAATGAAATAAATTTTGCTGTCCGCTTCTGCATGTTCACAGGAATTCAGACCTGGGGAAATTAGTTTGTTTTACCTATGCTGTAATACAGTAATGAAGATGCAAATCAATTAAAAGGTCACTTTTACATTTAGAATTGATCTAAGAAGAGTGACCTTTTCAAAATTAATGACGTAATAATAGCAACTTTCATGCACTATAGGAAGCAGAGGCTTAGGAGAAGGCAGTCTAGTGATAAGCAGCCACAACAAGCACTTAGAAGTCATGACTAAAACTCAGAAGCCTCACTTCTACATTTATTTTAACAGGTAATGAACACGCCTCATTCTTCAAAACAAAGCCACATGACTGGGGTCTTGGAGAAGAATGAATTAGATTTAAAAAAAAAAAAACCTACGTTAACTTTGTCCTACAAATTTCTAGCAACTATTTAAGGGCAATGTATTCTGCAAAGATGAAACCCACAGTTGTTTACATTGTCAAAGAGGTATTAACACACAAATTTTGATCAATTATATAGTATTTCCTTTCCTTTTCTGTCACCCTAGGTAGCTATGTAGTCTCCCCTGTGACACACCAGGGTCTATTACCCAGTAATAAGTGCATTTAACTTGACCTGTATGTTTCATTTGCCATAGTGTCTCAACCAAAATGTTCCACAGTACTAAATCAAATATCCCACCATGGAAATTATTTTAACCCTACTACCTTTATCAAAAAAACCCATAGACTTATCCATAGACTTATTTTAAAAAGTAGTTCGTAGGTAAATGAGAATTCATTGGCCAGCACCTTCTTTTAATCACATCCAGTATTGGTGACATCATTTTGCTTAGGACTGAAGGTACCTTGCGAGGCCTGCAGATTGTCACCTTGTTTACCCTTTTGAGCAAGCCCATCAGATGGCACTGTTGTACATGGTCTTGCAAGTTCTCTCGCAGCCCATTTGAGCAAATTTTTAGTCCTATAAGAAAAGGGTTTTGTTGATTCTGTCTTTTTCCCCAGCTCTATGCGATCAATCAGAAGCAGTCACTGCATTTTTTTTTTTTTTTTTGGACTTTCTGCCATAGAGAGACTTTCACCAGATAGAGCCATCTGACCTTGAGAAGAATCAGGCACAGGCATTTGACCAGTGGTCCTTGAAAGCAGAAGTCCCCGGAGCGGTGTGTAGGTGTGTTATAAAACTAGTGGCATTAAGACAGGACTGGTGTACTGTTGATAACAGTGGCAAGGCTGCAGAGCCATGGGGAGAAGGAAAGTCGTTCTCCCTTTCCCCACTTCTTCCTCTCTTGCCTGCCCTGCCAGCGGGTCTCTGCCATACCTTTCCCACCAGTCAGCCCATTCTCTCCAGCTTCTCGGGATGTGGCCTCCCTGGGTCAGGGGATGGAGCAGAGTCTTCATTCAAGACAAACTTGGAATATTAGAAGACAGAAACATGGGAGGAAAAAGCAAGGTGCAGCTCTGGAAAAGGCTTGAGTTGTTCTACATGGCTTCAGCACTTCCCTTGTCTGCCTTAAACCACCTGGTGTCACACATACATTCATTTTGTATGCATTCTTTACACTTGCTTTGTTACTTAAGGGAAGAGGCATTAGAAGTTGATTAAAAAGTGCTGTATTAGCCACTGAAGGACCCATGCACTGCAGCAGAAATACCCTTAACAAAATACAGAACTTCAAACAAACCAGATATGTGAACAGCTGTACACTGTTCAAGAATCTTGTTTTGTTAGAAATCCAGCAGAAAGTTAGTAAACAGTCAATTTGACCAAGGCAGTCCTACTACCTGCTAGCAACATCTCCTGTTTAGGCTAGCTGTTCTTGGTTTCTTCTCCTCAGGAAAGCAAACAGGCTTGAATCGTAACTAACAAAGATTCCAAATGTCCTACAAATTGAGTTCCTTTCCTAATATAGTATCACATTGTTATGGTTATAATAGAACATTCTCTGTGGCAGATATTCAGCATCTGAAGAAAAAGCCCAATCAGGCAAGAACCTAAAATAAAACTGAGGAAATTATGTATGTGTGTGTGTATGCATGTGCACTGGGAGAACATAGATCATCTTTTGCCTGAAAGTTGTATTTTAAAATATCCATTATTTATTAATCCAATCATAAGGTCAGTGATTTACTTCTCTTTCATATTTATTCCTGGGAAAAATGCTGTGCTAGTCAGAGAAAGCACAAGAAATAACCCATACAGAAATTATTTATCTAGTCATTGGAGGCTCCAATACTCTTTAAGTGAAGCCCCCAACTAATTTTGATGATGAATGACAGAGAAATTAAAGTCGCAAATACTGGGCCATACCTTCACCAAGCAGAGTCAGTGTAATTATATGAGTATAAGCTGGGAAAGAGCTGATTTGCAGAATATATGACATACATCCAAAATTGGCTTGAGTGCACTGGGTCAGACAGTAATATTAGCATGGGTTTAGATAAAACACAAGTCGGACTCCTCCCAGTTCCATTGGCTTTAGCCTTACTTTAACCATCACCTTCATCCATTTGTTTCAGCTGAATCAATTCTGGTTTACACCAGCGTGGCAGGAGGAACAGGTCCCTTGCTGTGGCCAGACACTTCAGCAGTGAACTCAGTGATGGATCACAGAGTTATTCTTATGCAAGAAATCATTTATAAACTATTTGTGAGCCATTTGTTTTGTCTGTAGTCTTGAATTTAGATTAATTCCATGCTGCTTTGTGAAACACTCATTCATCAAGAAGAGAAGTTTGAACTTTAAAATAATCCCATAGCTACCCAGTTCTGCATGGGAATTGCATTACTTGTAGCTTGAGGAGAATGACTTGCTGTAGCTAATTTCTCCTTCTTGACCTCTGAGTTTAACAAAGATCTTTCCACGCTGCTGCTTTCACAGGCCAGTGTGGACGCTCTTTTTTCATGATGCCTTCTTTGAAATAGAACCAGGCTTTGAACAGTCCCCTTGGAAATGACAACGTGTCCTGCCATGTGCTCCATGCGGAAGGAGGAATGCCAGGGCAACTGGTGGAGGTTTTGTGTCCCAACATAAAGTTACAGGCTTTCTGCAAAGGGGACAGAGGATGGGGCTTTCTTTTTCCATATGTAGTCTATTAGACAAGGTTGGTTATAGTCTCACAGTAAACCTGGATTGCCCTCTTCCCACCACCCCCCTCCCAGCCCCGAATCTCAAGACAGCGAACGCAGCAAACGTCCCACCGCACAGGAGTTAATGTTTTAGCATCTCACAGACGGGCCCCGCAAGGATGCGAGCTCTGCACAGGGCAGGCACAATGTAGTCATCTCGTCGGGTTCAGCTAAGCACGTGGTATCCTGGCCCCAGTACCAATCATTTTAAACTGACTGTGACCTGAAGATACGAGATGCTCATTAGAGGCTTTAGTAGCCTAATATCATCAGTAGATTGAACAAAGCTGTTCTAGTCTTTGCCAGCACAAACATTAATAAAAGGGACCATGTCAATAAAAGTTTCCAAGATGAACCCATAGAACGAGGCACTTACAGACTACTATAAACAATTTGCCCCTCGGTGGTTGTCCGTTATCAGGCCCAGTCAAAGCCTTGATAAGCCCTGCCTCTTTAGGAATCATTAATTTACTTGGAAATTTAAACAGCTGTCACTTGTGATATTCTTCAGGTGTACATGTGGGAAAGATTAGCTAGTGTTTATAATCCAATCTGTTCATTAAGCGCCTGCCCATGTGGAACCTCCTTCGCAGGCTGAGAGTCCGGCTTGCAAATCTCCCACAGATAATTGGCAGCAGCCATGAATTATGCGAATGAGCTGTCGACAATGGGGATTGTGAGGCCTTACTAATATCAGCTGGTCTCAGTACAACCGTTTAATGATTTCTTGCAAATGGGATTCGGCCTCTCTGGGCACACGTGCTTAGTACTTGTGAACAAGGAGAGCCAGGTTGATGGTTTGTGCTTCGTGCTTGGGCTGCTGACTTTCCACCTTGCTCTTGCTCTCTGACGTGACATCTTTCTATAACACAGTGAAACGCCTCATACTGGAATTAGGGCCGTGTGAGGTAACCGTCAGTGCCTTGAGGGCACTGATAGGCCTTAATGGCCCCAACCGGCCTCGCTTGGACACTCACCCGCACCTCCTCTGCCCAGTGGCTCGCTAGAAGGTCAGGAATGGGCACCAGGTCCTGTCCGGAGCTATGTTGTAGGTGTGCCTGTCTCCAGCCCTGCATCCCCAATGGACCTTGGACCTCCTCTGCAGTTAGCTTGCATCCTGGATGGACCCCCCGGTCATACGTCGCAGCTTGTCTCCAGCCCTGTTTCCAGCTCCATCTTCTTTTGCTCCTGACTGGCGTCCCCGGGCGGACCCTGGCCCTGGTTCTTCACTCGTGTTGGGTGCTGTCGGTGGTCCCTGCTACAGCCCCTTGCTCTGCCTGCTGTGCTCAGCCCCTGTGGGATGGTGCCTTGCTGGTGAAGGCACAGCCTGTGCTGGGGTCACCCTTGGCTGCTGACTTGTCCTCCTTCATGGGGCAATCCTGTTTTTGCTGCTCCCTGACTGTAACCCTCTGAGAGGTACAAGCTCCAGGGCCTTGTCCGTGCCGCTTCACTGGGAGCACGCTTTCTCTGTGTCCCTTGGGTCATGCTCCAGTATTGAAGATGCTTCTGAAGCTCCTGGTTCGATGGCTGTGGTGGCAGTCAAGGGGAGAGGTGTCACTGGATAGCAGTGTGTTCTAAAACAGTGCAATAGCTCAAGGAGTCAGGGACTCGCACAACCATGTCCTTAAGAGCACAAGTACTTTTAAACACCTACTTATTTCCACTCTTGTTCGTTGTGTGTTTCCACTCAGGCACTCCTTCTGACAAGGTGCAGCCTCTCCCAGTGAAGCTACTGGGAGTGGAAGCTATTAAATGCCTTGCAGAGGATGCTTACTGTTTAAATAAAAAGTAATTTTCTCAGTTTACTCCTTCTTCATTATTCTGAAAAGATAATGTTCATTTTTTCATTCCCCAACCCTTACCCTTTCTTGAAGTTCCTAACAGTCAGCTTGAAAACAGTTCTCTCCATTTTCCTTCTCTTTCACTGCTTATCTTTAAACCGTTGCCTTTACAATGAAAAGAGAGAGACTGTATCTCATTTCAGGGTCCACCCAAGCCTGGTTAAGGCAGACTGCAAGGACTGCTGGGCCTTCAGCCAAGATCTCTCATCTAGGCCGGGGTGGAAGGTTTGGGTTTTGAGTGAGAGTTTTTGAAGGGATGGGTGGAGGTACATGTCAATACTTCTAAAAGTCATGCTCTGGCTTTGAAGTACTTTTCTGGAGATAAACAGATTCTGCATATACCACACACCCATTCTGGAATTTGTGCTACTGCCTGACCTCCTTGACTAAGAAAGATTGATCTTTGATTTTCAGATGGGCTCCATTCTTACAGCAGAGGTCTGCTCTGACCCATGACATAGACCGGCAGAATAAGTCAATGCAAACCCTGAAGGTGTGCCAAGTATCAGACTGGCTCAGCAATGCTCAGTTTGATTGAACTATTTTACTATTTTCTGTGATGTTAATTTATTGTGGTCAACAGGTTTGCTGCTGAAACATGAAACAGTAGACTCTGGGGTGTATCTTTCAAGAGCAGCATAGGTTAACTGTGTCATTACACTTACTGATTCATTTCAAACAATGGTTAAATATTTATGTTTTAGAGCAAGGACAGGATTTGACTGAAGAATAAACGAGTGAATAAGGTAGACTGCATGCTGGACTACATTAAGAAGAGCATGGCTAGTTGATCAAGGGAAGTTGTAACTACCCTTTACTTGGTGCTTGGGAGGCCACACCTGGGATAGAGAGTCTACTTTTGGCCCCAGTTCAAGAGGGAGAAACTGGAGAGAGACTAGAGGGGCTACCAAGCTGGTTGGGAGCCCAGAACACATCACCTCTGAGGAGACACTGAGGCATCCAGGCTTGTTTCTTCCTCGTAAAGAAAAGCCTAAAGGGTGATCTAATAGCAGTAGAAGCAGAGTTACAAAGATGACAGAGCCAAACTTTTATCTTTTGTGGCAAAGTATATAAGAAGGGTCAATGGACACCAAATGTGGCTTGCAAGGACATTAGGAAAACACTTTTTGACTAGGAGGGTAGAGTAGGGGAACCAGGTAGTGTGCTATGGGAGCCTGACGCTTCTCATTAGTGCCCAGTGAAAGGACAAGAGGCAATGGGTGCAAACTGAAATACAGGAAACTCCATTTAATCACAGGAAAAAAGCTTTTTTATGGTAAGGATGATCAAACATTGGAACAGGTTGCTCAGAGAGGCTGTGGAAATATCAGTCCTTGGATATTTCAAAATCTGACTAGGGAAGGTCCTGGACAACCTGCTCTAGCTGACCCTGCTCTGAGCAGGGGGGTGGACTAGACGATTGTGAGAAGTTACTTCCAACCTTAGCTATCCTCTGATCCCCTGAAGTTTGTCTGTGGTCAGAATTTGGAACCTTGCTTCTCCCCCCCCCCCCAAGTATATGATAGATACAGTCAGCTTTTGATTATCCAAAAGTGGATATTCAGGTTGTGCATTAACTATGAAACTTGTGCAGAGACGTCAAACCTAGCTCAGTTTGAGCCAGCTCAGGTCCAGAACAGTCTCTCTGAGTTTGTGCGGTGCCATACATCGCTAACTTGGATCAGTACTACTTGAATGACTTTTCTTGAATATACCCTCAAAGTACAATCTGATGGTTTATATCAGCTGTATTTTGACACTGTCTGGGTAGTACTAGCTCAAGAAATTCAGAGGCACCTTTATTTAAATCGTCCTACTGATATTGAAACAGTACAAGTTTGGAGTTTGTTTAAAAATCAGGTTCTACTGGTGTCACACCTTATTTTCTCTCCCTATATACATCAGATTATGCTCAGTTTTTAAGAACACAATTTAGGAAGGAAGCCACTTTTCAAAAGAAAATATCAAATGTAATCTACCTGTGTCACCATTGCAGAACTCTTACCTGATTCTTCTCCCAGGTGTACCAGTACACTCACAGGTGTACCACAAGCTGCTTCTACTGAATTTTTCTGTAGCTTCTTAAACATAAAAGAAATAATCTAAGCAGTTTTACCTAGTCTTCAGCAATTCATTTTTTCTAGCTAATTTCAATTTTAAGGTGCCTGGCTCCCTTTCAAATGTACTACTTTAACATCGCACTATGCGTCTGCTCAGTTTTTGAAGCTGCAGACGTGGGAATTTGTTCCTGGTGGGAAGACCTCCAGAGCCTGCAGCTATATAGCTATACTGTTCATATAACACAAACCACAGATCTTTAGCATATACATTGATGTTAATACATTGATATTGCCCTACCTATTGGAAATTAGCTGATTAAAAAAAAAAAAATTGAAATGATGGGTAGCCAGGAAATAGTGTGAGGATGGCCATTTTGCACAAAGCAGTTAATGCCAAATATGAACACCTAGGAGGCTGAGCCCTAGTACTCTTCTTGACTGTGTGCAAGCAGGTGGTCAACTTTTCCTCTACCACCAAAAACCAGTATCTTGCAGGAAAAGCAGCTTATATCAAATTGCCTTAAAAACCCAGTCGCATCCCAAGACTATTCACTTTGCCTTTGACAGAAAGGTTTTTAGAAGAAAGCTTATCTTAAAACCTGTTTACTTTAACAATAGTAAACAATTTATAAGAACAAATTGGGTGAAAGATGACCTAACTGCTTCTTCTCGTACACTGATCTTATCAGTGCATCCTCACTTAGTGGCGATGTCTCTTAACACAAAGCTGCAGTTACTGGGACCCAGAGCTACATGAGCCTCTCCTTTTGGTCTTTATTGAAGACAAGTAATTAATCTTGTGAACTGAAGGAGCAGAAAGACACTACCTGACTACGTTTTTTTAATAATGATTAGTAAGTAGTTCAAAAGGGCACTACACATTGAAGGCTTAAGTCAACCCTAGTATCGTTTCAGTGACTCAGCTGCATTGCACTGACAGTTAGATGGGGAAAAATGATTATTTCAAAGCCTGCACACACTGGAGGAAAGTAATAGTACAATCACAGCATGCTACGGGTCCAGGTTCAGTCTTCATAGGCGGCAGGTCTCCTTCCCTTCCTCTCACTGGAGCGGCAGTTCTGCATAACAGCGAACTATCACGGGGTCTGAGGAACGGCATTGGCAGAAACAAGTTCCTGGGAACTGGTCAGTCAGCAGAGATGAGTCTTCGTGTCCTACCAGAAATGTGACTTGGTGGAGGAGATGCAGCTTCTTGGGGTCCTTTTAACAGAAAGTTCACACGGGAGTGAGGGGCTGACCCATCTTGCCCCTTTCTGGTAAAAATCACACCCATATCTTCTACCTCACCTGCAGAGTCAGACTCCTCCAGGTCACATTAATCTTGTGCTCTTCTCTGTCCTTTGGCCGGGCCTTTAGAGGAAAGGCTGCTGCCAGCACTGGCCAGGTTTTTGGGAGTAGGTGGCCATGCTGTGCTACATGCTGACCTCAGCACTCTATGTGTGTTGGAAGCAGACTGTAATGGACTGCAGCTGTAGACGGACATCCTTATCTCTGGATCATGGTAGAGCAGAAGCAAGAACGTGCCTCACAGCTGAGGCCCTACTGTGGATATGCAGGCATTTAGGCAGCTTTAAGACCATGAAAAGGCATAATAGAGGTGCCTGCTAAATTTTAGATGCCTTCATGATAAGGCACTGCTGGATAATAGCTTTCTGCATCACTTTTCTCAGGCGTAAGTTTTGTCTACGTTGCATCCATCTTGGGTGCTCTCGATCCTCCTCAACAAATTGGAAGCAAATTTTTTTGGTACAACTGAGTTATATTTTGATACATTCAGCATAAGAATTTTAATGAAGTTTTGGAATTCTGTTTCCAGGACAAAGTTTGAAATTTTGATATATTTTCTTTTCAGTTCCTCCCTTTCCTTGGCAATCCCCTGCTAGCATTAGATTAAAGTATTTGCCTTTCTGAATTGTAGCCTAAATGGTTACAGCTGTTGAATCATCCCAGGCTAATCAGGATGAATTATGGTATCTGATATTTGAATAGACTTAGCTCTCTCTTCACTTAGCTTTGTAAATCACTTTGCCTATGTCTATACAACCTTTGACACGAAACCATGCTCATGGCATGCTCCCTGACACAGCTGCCTGCCAGGCGGCTCACGGACAGCCTGTCTGGGCAAACCGGGTGGTGAGATGAAGGCTGTGGGATGCCGCCTGTTGGGACGGTCTCCAAGATCACCTGGGGCCAACCTTCCAGACTGGCTGCCTGTCTGCGGGAATGGCGAAACTGGTGCCACGGTCGGCCACAGGATGGTTCTCCAGGCTGCGCCAGGAGCGGTGAGGTCCATTGACAGCAACCAGGGCCACCCAAGAGTCCAGATCACCTGAAACACCCATACAGAGGAGGCACGTTCAAGGTCAAGCTGGGAAGTTGAGCCAGCTGGCAATGGTCAGGCTCAGGCACAGCTGGAAACGTCACTCAGGCAGAAATTAAGGGTGAGGGTCTGTGTTTAAAAGCAGCTCCCAAGGAAAGAAGGGTAGAAACCCACTTCTCACAGCTCCTTCCCCACGCCTCTCTGGCTCAAGGCCATACAGTTGTCTTGAAAGCCGGCCCTCAGACCAGGCAGCCAGGCCCTGGAAAAGAGGTTGCACGCAGGGCTGTGACAAGCAGTGTAGCCTTGCCCTTGGAGATAGATGGATATAAGCTGTTGTGCGACATGGCTCTCCCATTCTGAAAACAGGTTTGCCAATGTTTGCACTGCACTTGGACAATGCAGCATAGGATGTATATGCTAACGTTTCTTATCTTACATCACGCTGTCTTTGAAAGCACAACTGGGCCTGGCCTAAGACCATGTGGCTTTGTGGGTCATAAATCTGTATAGCACAGACCCTACCCAAAGACTAACAAATAACTTTAAACAAGCTTTCAATATTTGCACATAACAAGTCATTCATACTTTCCACATGCAGCTGGATTCCTCCGGGAGCGATTCATAATTCTTACACCCTAAAAACACCCAGAAGTCCCAGTTTTCTCAGACAGATTGCACAAGTGCTGTGTTTTTCTTCCTTAGGACATTTAACTATGGTAATTATATGGAAGAACTTGCATTTGAGGTGAAGGATAAAAGCATTGGCTATTTGGAGGGCACTGTTTGGACTCACCTCAGTTATATGCTATGCAATTATTCCGTCTACCTTGTCTAAATGTTGAGTTTTGAACTCTGAGGTGCTGGAAGCGCATTGCTACATTTTTCTTTTTATTTATTAGCTACATTGACATTGCTGGTGATACTCACACCAAAGCGTGCCTCCTGACCAAACAAGGTGGATTGGCCTGTTTCTGCACTGCTTAAGTCTTGGCTGTTTGGAAGGATAGGTCTTGTCCTTGCTGCACATCAGCAGTGTGTACTGTGCTACAAACACAACCTCGTCCTCCCTTGCACACAGATACCACTGGCCATGTTGATGATTACCACAATATTCACTCCTCTCAGAAGGTGTGAGCCCTGCTTTGTGCGAGATGTGGAGAGAGAAACGTGCCAAGAGAACCAGAACTGGGATGGATGATGGGCAGCCTGTCCATCAAGTCTGTACCCCAGCACGGGCTGGCCCCAGTCAGTGCTTAGATTTTTCAGCCGAAAGAACTGTTGGTAAATACTAACGCAGAGAATGAACGCAGACTATGCTGTATTCAGGGAGAATGTGGAGCTGGCATAGGGATGTTAATTAGCGTTGCACAAAGTGGTTCATAACGTCCCTGACTTACTTGCAGTGAGAGAGGGGCTCTGGCGTACACGTTCGTTGAGTGTACAACCCTGCAGTTCTTCTGGGTCCTTCGGTCCTTGAGGTTGTGACTGCATTTCTCCCCTCAGCTTCACATTAGCACCCTCCTCACCTGAGGACCCACAAAGTCACAAGACCTTATTGTCAACCTCCTCCTGGCCCTGTCTATGCTAGCTGTTCACAGCTTCTAGGGAAGGAAACTTGATGGCATCTGGTGTGTGCAGGATGATGCTGTTCTGTCCCTTCCATTTGGGAAGAGCACCACTGAGCAATACCAGTTATCTCCTCGGGTGCTTTGAGCTGGATGCTTTGAAGGAGTGGTGATGCTGTTGGCACATGCTTCTTGGAATTGTTTTGGGTTGCCTCTCCCCCACTCATGTTCTACTTTTTTCTACTTTTGACCCTTTGACTCTCTTCTTCTTTGATGTCTCTGTAACTTTTTGCTGATTTTTTAATTTCATCATCCTTTACTCTGGCTGGGTAGCTGGTATTGGACATGAACTGAAGTCTCTAAGGGGAAATCTATGGTCATAAGCAAATGCCCAGGGAAAACTAAGAACAGAGCAAACAAATATGAGTATGCCCTGAGGACTCCCAGTTTTATACTATCACTAGCTGAGAGATGTCCTGAATCAGGTGTAGTTTCTATGTGTTTAGTAACCTGCAATGGATTTTTCATCCATTAACCGGTCTAGTCTCCCCTCAAACCCATCTGTGTACAACATCCACTACTGCCCGCCCATATTGCATGAAGAACCACGCTCTCATATTTGTTTGGATCAGAATTTACAGTCTTCACTTGATGCCTTCCTGGTTTTGCACCGGAGAAAATAGTGAGCAGCTGATTCCTATTCACCTTCATGCTCCTTATGATTCTGTAAGCTCTTCATGTTTTCCCTCGGTGGTCTCTTTTCCAGAATAAAGACGACTGGCCTACTCAGTCATTCCCTGTACCTTTAAATGATCATTAAATGAACCACCATTTAAAAATATAATTACTTTTTCTGGTTCTAGGGCTGTTGCTTATAAGCAATTTATGCTTTCTCTGGATAATTAATCTTTCATGGATATAGAGCCACCACTATTAAAGGTCATCTTGTGCTGACTCTACTTACACAGAAAAATATCCATAGCATTATCACTTCAGAAGTAATTGTTTATGATATCCTTTCAACTGTCTTGTAAACAGGGCTAATAAGAATCTTTTACCCCTATACCACAAAGACATTCTTATTGGTATAAACTTGGAGGCTTCCTGTAATGCAATACAATAATTTCACAGTTTAATAGAGCATTGTCTTGCATCTGGTTTTCAGTTTAATTGAAGCAACATACTAGAAGAAAAGAGCATGTCTGAAAACTCTTGGAAGGTACAACTTGAGCTACAGCAAGCATAAGCCAAGTGCCTGCAAATGTTTGCTTGTGCTGTTTCTCTTGTAGCAGTTGCAATAACCATATAATGTGCATGTGAGCCTTCAAGGAGGCTTGTCTTGAAGGCTTCAGAGATGGTGGTTCAAGTGCTGCTGCCTATAAATAACATTGGCTCCCGTGACTCTGTTCGGATTTTTGCTCATTTGTAAATGTAAAGCCCACACTGTCAAAGATAATCTATTAGGATGCTCTAAGAGATTTTCTTAACCACAATAGGCCAAAGGATCCATTTTATATGATCAGACTGTATTTTTTGTAAAATGGTGTTTCTTTTTATTGGCACGTGAAGCTCTATTGCTTGCCTCTCTTTACCTATATGATATGTAAATCATCTTGCTGATGCCAGCATCCTAAGAACCAGGTATGTGAAAGAGCTTTTGCAAATAATACTTCTTGCCCTTTGACCATTTAAAAAACAAACCAACGAAACAAAAAATCCTCCTGTAGCCAAGAGGTGATCTGTTTAACTCAACAGGGGGGTTCCAGGACTTGGGTGAATTTTAACCACCCTTTTTGACATAAGTCAAGCTGTGCAAAGCAATGAAATTCTGATTGCTGTGTGGTGAGATGACTGGATAATGTTACAGTTCCCTCATTAAGAGGTACTGGAGTTAAGCAGGGGGAGTCGAACTTTCCTCTGTATTAAAACAACAAGTGTGGGAGACGAGGAGAGCAAGCTGGAGTAAGGGAGTTCACCTTATAACAACAAAGACTTAACATGCAGTATATCAAGTCTCCTGAACTTTGTCCTGCTTGGTAGTTTATCAGACAACCAAGATGAATAAAATAGCAAAGAATGATTTAAATCTGTCCTGATTTCAATCTTCTGGCCTAATTTTCAGCTTCATTCTTTTTCTGTTCTATCATTTCATTGCTGTGTGTTCCCCCTCCTCGAGATGTTCACAGTTTATACTAGTCTTAGAGTTCAAAATACATGCAGATCTCATTAGTGGAATAAAACACAGTGAAGATGGGTGAGATGTAAGGCAGGAGTTTTGCTAACTTAATGATGATTTCCCCTTTTTCAGCATTGTATCCCATTTACACTAAAAAAGAAACATGGCTCAAATGGTCTCCACTAATTGGTTTTGTCGATGTTAACAGTACCTAACCACTGTTAAAATCCATGACAATATGTCTGTGGCTTTTTGCAAACAGCAAAGAATTTTCATACCACCAAGACATGAATAAACCTTAAAATATGAACTGACACTCTCAATCAACTTTTACAGAAAGTCTGAATGAAGATCGGAAGAGTGACATTTCAGTTCACAAAGTTAACATCAGCATATTAGAATTGTGGGGGACTGGTTCCAGAAAAAGAAAAAGACACCACAACAACTCACAAGACCAACGTTCAACCTTGCTGAATTACTTAGGAGCAATCAGTCCCAAAATAGTTTGCCCTGGAAGAAAACAAAGGATTGAAGTCTTGATGTTGAAGCAAAATCAAGACACTGAGGAACACTTCTGTAGATTACAGGTGAATGAAAGCAAGTCAAGGAAGATAATTACACAATAAGTGAGCAATGGAACAGGTGAAACTGGATTTCACAAGGAATTCTGTCCTACTCTCCTTGGGAATTGCAGCTCCCTCTCGTATCTCCTAGTCTTTCTTTCCCGTGTGCTCAGGCTCTGTTATAGCCATGCATGCACTGACTGGCTCCTCTATATGCACAGATTGATTAGATGGGTACATCTTCTTGGTTGAGCTGTAACAGTCTTTTATTCAGAGACAGCACTAATTCAAGGTTTTGTAAGTATTTTTGCCAGGATAGTAAAGTGCAGAGTGGGATAGTGCAGTTTATGCAGAGAAAATGTACGCAGCGGTACAGAAGGAAAAAGAACCTGGTTCACTTGCAGTATGAGTTTCAAACACTGTCAATGCTTGAGCAAGGTGCCAATTTTCCCAGCCAGACTCTACGCCCTGCTAATAGGGCCTGCAACACCTAGCAGCTGCAAAGGTCATCTTCTCTTCTGCCACGGGATCTCAAACAACACATGGGGACTTTGTATCTTTGTGTCTAAAATGTGCCACGGAGTTAGAAGTCAGTTGCTGAGGGCTGACGAACAGACTAGAGCACAATCTTAATCACATCTTCCAAGAAAATAGAAAAATTTTGCTCAGTGATACTCCCTCAACGCTTGGAATCACTGTGTTTCCTAAACAACTTATTCACTTGTGGGTTAGATAGGCTAATGTCTGGGCTAATAGCCAGAGTTTAAAGAGGAAAAAAGCAGTCATGCACTTAATTTTTCCTTCCTAAATTATCTGCTTTTTGATATATCTTGGTAGATGTTTCATTGTGGCAAACGTATGGCTCTCCAATTGCTTAGCCCTGGTGCGCAATGCTTCTTATGAATGTAAATTACTTGGAGCAGGGACCTCATGCTTCTCTATGGTGCCTAATACAATAGGCATAAGACTGGCTTCAACTGCTGGATATTGCAGCAGCATAAATATTTAAATAAAATGTTACTCTATTATCCTGTATGTTTGAAGTCTGGCCCACGCAGATCCTCTCAGCAGTCTGCAGGGTCTGTACTGAGAAGGCAAATTAATATGTTTCTCCAACGGAGCAAGAATGCATTCTCCATTGCCTTGGGTAACATCACCTGATAAATTCACTGCAGATGCTTCAAATGTATTGTGTCACTGGACTTATCTGCAGCATAACTAGGAAAAACAGAGAAATTTTTAGCCTGGATGCTTGACCTAGTAAATACTTACGACCTAACATAAGCCCCAATTCAGCAAGGTACTTAAGCACATACCTAAATACCCACATGAATAAAGTCAGCCACACTTTTAAGTGTCTTGTTGAATCTGGGCCATACAGAAGCTGAACACATCAAGCAACTACCCACATCAAGTTCCCGTAAAAGAAAATTGATTTCCAGAGTGTATTCCCTCTGGCTGTTAACACTGAAGAAGAGTGAGTGATAAAATTTCTGCTGCTTCTTCTTCTTGGATAGAGGCTGTGCATGTACTTGCTTTCACTGAAGTATTTTCCCTCTGGTATTAAAAGTGATTTGTGAATTTTGAGAACTAGGCCAGATAATGTGAAATAAAGATCCATAATACCAAAAATGGTACTATTTAGTCCCCGAACCTTTCATAATATCAGAAATAGTCAAGTAGGAAGATCCTAATACATACATTAAATAATGAAATAGATGAAAATTAGTAACAGGAAAGACTGTTGGATCTGGCTGAACTTTGTGGCATGTCTGTTCTTTAAGTGGTTTTGCAGTCTGTGGACTAGTCCTACTTTTTATGTGTGGGGCCTACAGCTTCAAGAGTGAGGAAACACTGCTCTGGAATATAATGCTCAGTTAGCCAGTGACTGGTCAGTATTTTGATGTGTGTTTTGTTGCCATTTTGAAAAATATCAGTGCAGTTGTCTAAGTTATCACTTACAGATGCTTCATGGATGCAATACAGAAGACTCTCCTCTATCTGTGGATCAACAATTTATCAGACATTTAGAGATAAGTGGAAGTTTGGACCACAGCCTCTTAAATTTTTTTAAGGTGACTAAAGTTCTCTCTTAAAGTACATTGAGTGCTGTCTTGGGATTTATACCAGGACTATTATTCCAGGGCATGAACACAGCAAAATCACTGCCTTTACTGAAATGATTACTCACAGTGCATTAAAAAATAGTCTCGTTATGTGAAATTGTTAATTCAGAATGCCCTCTGGCTGGAATCTATGATCAAACGCGATTGCAGTGTATATGACCAGAAGGATCATCACTTTACTATTACTAGACACAGATACAAAAAAATATTTTGACTACTGGCCACGAAGGATTCAGAATGAATCCTCAGAACATTAAGTCTTCTGGAGATCAGTGCTGAGAGAAAACAGGCTTTAAAAATTATATTTTTTCTGACTCAGTTTAGTCGGATGTGCATTCATCTGCCCATCTTTAAAAGTGTCTCCAGTTAAACCTGCTGCTAGACCAGATGATAGAGCTATTCTAACTTGCTGTACGGAGCTCAGGGTAATCTTGCTATGCAGCATTGTAGACAAACCCATGGTTACCAAGAACGCAACAGCACTGTCATTGCTGGTTTATCTGCATTGTGATAGTGCCTATGGACTGGGGAATTATTATCCTCTGTTCTAGCCAAATACGGTAACATGGCAGTCCCTTCTCAAAAGGGTTTAATCATCCAGTTAAAGCAATGATTTAATCAGTGTGTTGAAAGCAGTGATGATAGTAAAAGAAAAATAGGCTTGCATGGTTCCTTATTATATGCCGTTCTTTATATATAAGCCAGACATAAAAAGCTGAGAGATACTAATGACTCTTTGGATGGGATGATAGCTTGGTTACCTTCAGGGCTTTGATAAGAAAGTGACCTTGTGGATTATGTATAGCTGTAAATGACTGCCTGAGAGAGAGGGTGAAATGATTGGAACTTTAAAAATTGCAGGAAACACTCCTTTTCCACGCTTCTTCAGTGGAAGTTCTGTTGCTTGGATCTCCTCGGGTATCTCTAGAGGGGCCCAAACTATATCTATGCCTTCATACTCATGTCTGTGAACAAAGTCTTGAGTTACTCTCTTATCAAAATTTTCAGTGTAGCAATTTTTTCTGTAGAACACAGTTGATCTCTACAGACACCTAAGGAACCAGAAGTATTTCCTCACTGGCAGCCAAGACGGACCTCATTCCTTACTTCCCTGGTCTTAAATCAAACCTGAAGGGCTTCATTTTATATCTCCATATTGACTTACTGGTCTAGAGAGTCCACTCCTCTGAGGGACTTTGTTTCTGTGTTGAGCACTGGTAGCTATCACTGACTTTGAGAAACAGCAGCTTGGGAAACGGGGCTACTGTGAGGCTGAGCAAGGACTTTGATCTCAGCTTGTCAAATAGCAGTCATCTTCCTTATGATGAAACCTGAGCACATTACTTAGTTTCCCATTTTACAGTTATGCAATGTTTTCTTAAGACCATTATTTGAATCTTCCTTCGAGTTGTGAATTAAAAGGTAATGCAAAGGTAAGATCCATTTCACAATTCCCAATGAACGAGAAGACTTCTGGACATGAAAGGAACTGGCCTCACATTTTTTGGCTGGGGACTCCTGAAACCAGATGGTATAGATTTTGTACCTAAGCTTATTCAGCGTTTACTGCTGGCTGCTATATTAGTCCTGGCAGCTGCTTGGAAACCTCCTATCCCCCTGAAAATTAACACCTGGTTTCAGAAATACTGAAGTACAAGTGATGGAAAAACTATCTAGCTTCACAAGAGGAAAATTCATGCATTACTACATGGACATTTGTTAGCCCAGAAGTAACTCCTCTTCTAGAAGAAGCAAAAGGCAAATCTACTGAAAAAGGTACCTTTGTCTCATGGAAAAAATTTCTAAACAATTAACAAATTTAAAGTGCCTGTAAACGCATTCAGATATATAAATATTACTATGCATGGTTGTGATGGGTTAACCCTGGCTGGACGCCAGGTGCCCACCAGAGCCGTTCTATCACTCCCCCTCCTTCTCAGCTGGACAGGGGAGAGAAAATATAACAAAGAGCTTGTGGGTCGAGATAAGGACAGGAGAGATCACTCCCCAATTACCGTCACGGGCAAAACAGACTCAGTTTGGGGAAGATCAACTCAATTTATTACAAATCAACCGGAGTAGGGTAACGAGAAATAAAACCAAATCTCAGAATACCTTCCCCCCCACCCCTCCCTTCTTCCCAGGCACAACTTCACTCCCGGATTCTCTACCAACTCCCCAGCGGCACAGGGGGACAGGGAATGGGGTTTACGGTCAGTTCATCACACGTTATTTTCTGCCGCTTCATCCTCCTCAGGGGGAGGACTCATCACACTCTTCCCCTGCTCCAGCGTGGGGTCCCACCCACGGGAGACAGTCCTCCACAAACTTCTCCAACGTGGGTCCTTCCCACGGGCTGCAGTTCTTCACGAACTGCTCCAGCATGGGTCCTTTCCACGGTGTGCAGTCCTTCAGGCACAGACTGCTCCAGCGTGGGTCCCCCAGGGGGTCACAAGTCCTGCCAGAAAACCTGCTCCGTGGGCTCCTCTCTCCACAGATCCGCAGGTCCTGCCAGGAGCCTGCTCCAGCGTGGGGTTCCCACGGGGTCACAGCCTCCTTCGGGAACCCACCTGCTCCGGCATGGGGTCCTCCCCGGGCTGCAGGTGGAGATCTGCTCCACCATGGACCTCCCTGGGCTGCAGGGGGACAGCCTGCCTCACCATGGTCTTCCCCACGGGCTGCAGGGGAATCTCTGCTCCGGCGCCTGGAGCATCTCCTCCCCTCCTTCTGCACTGACCTTGGTGTCCGCAGGGTTGTTTCTCTTACATGTTCTCACTTCTCTCTCCGGCTGCCGATTACCGTCTGTCCCAACTTTTTTTCCTTCTTAAAAATGTTATCGCAGAGGCGTTACCACTATCGCTGATTGGCTCGGCCTTGGCAGGCGGCGGGTCTGTCTTAGAGCCGGCTGGTATCGGTTCTGTCGAACACAGGGGAAGCTTCCAGCAGCTTCTTACAGAAGCCACCCCTGTAACCCCCCCCGCTACCAAAACCTTGCCACACAAAGCCAATACAATGGTTTAAATGTTTGGAAACTAAACATGAACTTAAACAGTGTTTTCAGACTTGGGTATCTATCTCCATAGATCTTAAGTAGCGTTTGATGTTTTCAGTCCTGATAACTCTTACATCACCTGTTTGTTAGTAAGTATGTCTGCAGGTGTTCAGATTTAGGGTAACAGTTTGGTCTTAATATCTTAGAGTCAGTTACCTTGTCTGCAAAGTGATGATCATGATTTCTGTATCAACTTTACTGTAGTTTTGTGATGCCTAGATACTTGTTTGTAAAGGTCTGGTAAGTGCTAAAGCCATCAATGTATGTGTGTGGGGAAAAAAGGACTAGATTTTACAAAAGGATTGAAGCACCTTTGATTTTGCTTATTTCAGAAGGAATTAAGAACCATTCTAGTTTTTAATTTTTTTTTTAATATAAACTTAGATCAGAATTAATCCCCCTCAATTTTAGAAAATAAGTAGATTTTACGTATGTGAATGTCTAAGGTCTCTTTTTGAAATCCCACTTCCCTAAAATCTGCATATGCTCCCATGCCTGCTCGAGCACCGCCTCACACGCCTCAAGGCAGCCCTGACAAACAGTCAAGTGCAATGAATGCCAAGCCCATGGAGCTCGTGCCTCGGAGACTGCAAAGACTCACGGGCTCCTGCCTACGGGGTGTTGTCCCTGTTACATACTCCAGCATTTTTTCAGCTGAATCTGCAGTTAGGGGGAATAGGAGGTGAGGTAAGGTGTTATTGGTGCCTTGAGCCAGGGGGGAAAACTTCTCCTTTTGTCCTTTTCCTTTCCCCTTTTTGCCTCCTGCCCATGATTAACTCTATGCATCTCAGACTGTCTCTAGGTAGAGATTTTGACAGTGCAGTACACACTCCTCCCACCTTTTTAGGCAGGTAATAGAGGATCGTTACATTGTTCGGCTCCCCACACTGCTTTTTCAGAGTGTGTGAGCACCCATGTGTCAGGCAATGACTTAAATTTACAGAACTTTACACAACTTGTTTTTGAACTGCTAATGGATGTCATTCAGTTAAGACCTCAGAGAGCTTAAACATCACCATTAAATTTACATTGTCTTTAGTTTGCAAAATTCAATGTGGTCAAAATCATGTTTAAAACACACTTTCACACTATAAATCAAGCTTTTAGATAACCCAGTAGAACAACCACTTGCTTTTTCTTAATAGCTGCAATTCCTCGTCCAGCTGTGCAGTATGTCCACGCACTGATACAGAGGTTGGTGTTTGGCTCTGCATCTGTTCACAGGAGAAGACATACACATTCTTGAATTGCATTCGGGCACACTGTTTTACCAAATTTTACCAAAATGTAGTTGAGCTGCACATGAAAGCAACAGAGAAGATGGAGAGCAGTACAGCTTTGTAGCATGTATTTGCAAAAATGCCTTTCTGGCACCCTTGTCCTTGCACTCCACTGTGAACTACATTTTCTATTTTGGCTTTGACATGTGAATGAGTGCTAGTGCTCAGTCCACGTTTTCCTTGCCAAGCGCTTTACTGATCTCTGGAGTAAGTGGACAACTACTCATGTAGCTATTGAGGATTCTTTTTTTTACATTTTTGTTGGGCTTCATTTGGCAGTCAATGGGAGAAGACATCTTGTAAAAGACAAGCTGTATTTATTTAACATATTACATAGTGAAGATATTGGTTTACAAAGATAATAGATGCTGAGGGTGCAACTAATCCTACAGAATTCAGAAAAGATTCTGTTTCTTTTGCAGACTGTAGCCTTTATTTAAGTTGAGTAACAAGAAGGATTGGATGTATTTCAAACATGAACTTTATTAACAAGAAATGCAAGACACAAATGTGTATTAAACTTCTATCTCACTAACTTCTGAGCATGTTGCTTTATAGAACTGTATCACCTGAAAAGGTCCAAGTCTCTGAGACACCAAATTAGATGTCATGAGCATTTTATGTCTGAAGTTATATTTGTAGCTTTCATTGTTTGCATCTAAAAGGAAAATTCAAGTATATTAAAAAACTACTGCAAATGATTAGCAACTACCCAATAAAATCTATTAATGTATTTCCTGATGGGAGGAAGAGTTAACTAGAGAGTGGAAAAGTTAGCCATCAGCAAAGTATCCTCAGTATCCTCATTGTCTTTTGCATAGATACAAGGTGAGAACTTCACTAATAATTTTCAGATGCTTCCTAAACTTTAAAGACTGGAGGAATATTTGGGATCACATGATGCTCTTCATGCATTGAAAAATGTATTAAAATATTAAAATTTCATTTAGATTTGGAAAAGGATCTATATGTTCACTCTGCTTGGAGCAATGCCTTTCAGCAGGCATCCTAAGGAAAGGCTTTTCTGTTCATGTATATGTAGATTTGTTGACCTGCGCAGATAATAGACAAATCAGGGCTGATACTGGCAAAACAGTACATGTGATATTAATTCATGTACTTGGTTCCACTGATTCATGATACCAGAATACAGGTAATGCTATATAAAACCGCATTAATCATCTAGTTATGCATATAGCAATTCATATCCCTGATAGGTTCAGTCAGACTTTTTTCTATGTATAATACAACACACTCATATATAGCAGACTTCAAGCTATCAGAGAAATGCTAGAACTAGAAATCTGGAATCAAATCTAATCAAAGACAGAACTTCCAAACCCAATCTTGTACTTTGTTATGAGTAGGTATTTATGGGCCCAGAAAGCAGAAGTTCCCATTTCATTGCTAAATTCAGTTTTATATATGTATGGAACAGCATCCCCAGAGGAACACAATCCAAATTGAAGCTCTGGATCCAGACGCTGCTGCTAGAATTCAGATCTTTCGTATATAAAGCTATACAAACACACAGAACACATTTTCCCATGAATTTATGCTCAGACCTGTAGCCACTTACTTGCAGGTTTAATTTTGTTGCTGTGCTATTGCACTATTGTTTCCCGTTGCAGTAAGGTAAAGTCAAATTTTGAAATGAAACTGTTTCATGGAAGATTTAATAAATTCCTTATCCTGCGCTTGCCCCCTGACATCAAGCAACTCTTTGAGTGTCAGACAGCATAATTCTGAGCTCTGCTTAAAAACTGAGAACAGTTTAGTTCCGCAACTGATACTGTCAAAATGAAACCATGGCAAAACAATGAATGAATAAAAATAATCGCTTACAATGGCTGAAGCGCAGGGCAGTGCCTGTGGACCAGACTCTGTATCCCCAATTGCCAACTGGTACTTCTACTTACTCTTCTGTATGATACCTTTGTGGTGAGTACATTTGTCCTGGGAGAAGGATCCTCAGTCCATTTCTGCCTTGAATTTTGGGGTTGAAGACTGCATTCCCCACCTCCCAGAAGCATGCCCCAGCCACCGGGCTGTGGACATGCAGAGGCATCTACTTCCCATTCTGCCTGTTGAAATACGGTTGACGTAGCAAACGGAGCATGATTCAGGACTAGAAAGAAAAAGCACAAGTAGCTGATATTGTCAGTCAGTGGTAAGGACAGTCTCCAAGCACAGAGGAGATCCAGGTTGTGGACCCTGGTCCTGGCTAGTTGGAGCACAAAAGAAAACCCAGAAACAATCCTGACATGGGCCAGCCTCCTTGTTGAGTCTGACCATTGAGCTTTTCTGATTTTGACATGCAACTTCTTGTTTAGGACTCTAACTTTCAGCCCCACTGACAAATGTTCTGCAATCATTACTATATACTTCTCCCTATATTTAGGGAGAAGAAAATTTAGCCATAGGTACCTGGGGTGTAGCATGCCTCTTGCTCTCAGACCCAAGACTAGGCCTAACATTATACTCATAGGTACAGATCTAGCCTACGAGATCAAAAAGAAGAGTCTTACTCCGAATGAGCAACCAGATTCTGCTGTTGGGGTTTACTAAAGGCAACTGACTCACAAATAAAGAACAGATGCAAAAAAAAAAACACCAACCCCCCCCCCCCCCCCAACTATTTCAAATTGTCCTCTGTGCCGGGAAACACAAAGAAAAGCAGTAAGGCTGTGAACTCTACATCAAGATACTGATGCCTGTGGCTTCTTTATACAAACATATGTATTTCAGGACCATATTTCAGCACCCTTGTAGCTAAGGGCAAATGAAGATTTGTCATCCGCACGAAGAATTCATAGGTGTAAGAGTTGTGGCAGAAGGCAATTGTTAAATTTATTTACTTCTTTGTAAAAAAAAAAATGTAATAGGCAAAACTAGTTAAAGTGTAATCCAGGTAATTATTGAAATCAGTGAGAGTTCTAAGTTCAGAAGGCACCCAAATTGGATTAATCTGCTCAAAATATAAAGTTACAAAGAAACATTTAAAGTCTTGCATTTATGAACATGTGTTCTATGGTATAATTTTGTTTAATATTCGAGGCCTCTCAGAGGCCTCTAAATTTAATCTTGGACAAACTGGCAAACTTCTGCCTGACTAAAGAATGCCAAATAAAACCTAAAAAGGGATTGTTAGGATCAGAATTACTCATTGTCTCCAGCTGCTTTGTTCTGCACTGGTATTGTAAAGATGTCATAAATTCAGCTTAATTGGAGAGTTAAGCTAGGTTTACAGCTGTTTCACTTGCAGCACTGCAAAACAGCTGAGCATACCAATGAGTATGGGCCTTCAACCGAATGACATTTACACCGGAAACCCCCTCAAAAGAACTCTATCTAGGACCAGCTTTCCATATTCTTGTATGTGCTTATTTTTTTTTCTCTTTCTCCTGATGGCTCTCTTCCAGGACGCTTTGCACATAAGAGTAGACCTAGTGATATCACTACATCATCAGATAAAAGTAGGAAGAATGCTAGAGAGATGCAAACACATCTTTCAGCTTTCAGAACAGCAAGTATCTTTAGACCAGTTTGAAAAGCATCCTGGAAAAAAATATCCTGATGTCAAGCATAAGCATATTTTTATTCACTCTACAAGGCAGGGCAGCATTCAATATGAACGTATTACCATTAAAAAAACACAACTAACTGAAAAAGCACACACCTGCCAACTTTTCAGGCAAAGAGCTGCCTCTGAACAGCAATTTTATGTTTCCCTCTGCATTGTTTAATGGCAGCACTGAGTAGTTGGTTTGTACAGGGGCAAAGTGCCATCAGTCGGGATGGTAACTAGCAGCAGTTTGAGGCTATTGACCTGCTTCAAGGGAACTGTTCCATGGCACATCTGGAAGCTGGTGCATCACTGGTGGTATTAAGGAGCCACAGCCCACACCCAGGTGAAGGTACTTAAAAAACATCACAGCAACCTTATTTACTATGAAGAACATCACCGCACACTGAAAAACCAAGCTTAACCTTTGCTAATATTCAGGCTAGGCAGTCTAAATACAAAATACCTATCTGCAGTACCTGGGATAAAGGTGAGAGACCTCAGAGCCAACTTCTGATTTCCAAGTGTATCAGCTAACATTATAGTATGCTCTTTCAAAAAAATCTTGCATTTGTGTTGTGATTCACTCTGCGTTTTTATGGGGTTAGTTTTGTTACAATTGTATTTGTGCTGATGCAAAAGGTGTGACTTTCAGCTTAAAATAGATCTTTTTCTTAGCTTTGTGGTAGTTATACTATGTAAGCTCAGGTAGGTAGCCTCATTTTGTCTAGAAAAACAGTATGGCACCTCCATTTATTAAACCACTTCTACTAGCTACTTGCTTCCACGTACATTTCTGTTTTAACAGCAGGCTTACACAGCAGTTTGGGGTAGATGAAGAAAACTCGATATGGCTTCTCCTCTCCACAGACAATATGGTTATTCTTATGTTAAGGCTCCAATGCGTTTTCTTACAGCAGAGAGCAGCATCTTGCCTCTGTGCAAGGCTGCAGCTCCTATCTTTTGGTTTTATTAACCTGAAGCATTACACCCTCACGATTTTTCTTTGTGTAAAGCACTGTTTGAAGAAAGTGTGTTTATTCTGTAGGAAAAGAAAAAGGTTGTATCAGCAGTTGTTTATTTATAAAACTGTGGTCAAAGTTACATTTATTTAAGCAATACTTACTGGTGTTGTTTTACATTCGAAGAAGTATATACAGTATCTTTTACTCTGTAAACTACTACTTCCATTTAATCACATTTGAAATTGCAAATGCTATTATCCCCAGAAGGCAAAATGATTCTAAGCTAATAAAAGAATTTTTAGTTCAATGGATAATTAATGTTTGATGCCTGTTTCTATACACTATATAGCAAGATATTAAAAAAAGTCCTAAAAATACATTCCTAAGAATAAAATTTGCAGTTAACTAGCTGAAAGGAAAAGGCTTTAGTAATTCCTATACTTCACCATATTCTCCAAGGAAGTACTTTTCCTTTGTCTATGCTACAGCAGCACCAATTTTTAAAAATTTATCTTTTTCATTTAGGTACCTTCAGAAAGCTACTGATTTTCAATACAATCTGGAATACTTTCACAGGGTTTTATATTTTGCTTATTATTGTTGTTTAAAAAAGGTGTTTGCAAATTTGTAAAAAGCATGACACAGAGTCATATTCAGTAAGATTTCTGTGCACTCAAAAGGAATGCAAGCGTTTCCATGATGATGGAAACTAAAGAGTAATTCTCTTGTTCTCCAGAGCAAGACATTAACTGACATTAAAATTTTCAATCACTTTTTTTCCCAGAAAAATAGTTAGTTGAACTCCATGCATCCCACTCTTGATAGCTTGTATTAGATCATTAATTTCTTAACATAATTTTGAAGACCAATGATTTTATGTCTGCTTGCTAAAGAAGGTCAGTCACTGAGGAACCATTTGTGGTGAACTGTTTGGCATAAATTGTATCACTTCATTCTCAGGGGACTGTATGTTCCTTTTGGCAGTTAACAAAACCTCTTCACTTCTGAAAATCTGCATGGAAAAAAACATATTCTGATTACAGCCTATTCTGAATTATTAATATTTTATCTGAAATGTTCTTTTTTAACTCCATTATTGCCTATGATGGTAAAAGAAATAAACAAAAATTACTTAATTTTTCCCTCTCATGTCTTCTTGAATGCAGAATACATGACAACTTTGTGCACTAAGGACCACTCCTATTGAGTTACAGGCATATTCCACATGCCTGAAAGTCAGTATTTCAAGTCTTGCTCTGGTTTAGCTGCCATTCTTCTTTTTTTTTTTTACCATGTTCACATATAACAATAATGTTATGGCTTGGCTTCTGTCACATGAAGTGAGATTTAAGTAATCAGCAGTCAATTCACCTCATCTGGAACCTAACCTGCCTGCACTTTATCGGTTCTCTTTGAATTCAGTTTGCTGTAATCCATCATCGGGGCATTGGGGCAAATCAGCTGGCAGGCAGGCCACTGGTTATCACCTACTGTTTATTAATTTAAAAAAAAAATCAACTGTATTTATGTTTTTGGCCTGAGATATACATGTGTTCAATTGTCTAATTGGCTTTAATGTTAACAAATACGCACGCACGTCCCTTTGTTTCAGTACATTCCCAGGGCATGCAGGCAGTACAAGGCAAGAAGTGGGCATTTTTCATTTGCAGTGGCCTCATGACCGCTTCCTCCACTACTTTAGGAGAGCTGAGGATTAGTGACAATCAGAAACAGCAAGAGGCTAATTTTTTTGCTGCAGGCGTTGATATCTCAAATTGGGATCACCCATTTTCCTCTGCAGTCACAGCCAGAAAACAGGTGGAAAGGTGCATAGCTAAGGAGGGCATTCTGTAGCACATCATTTAGCATTCCAGAGCTGACATAATGTCCTGGTTTCAGCTGGGATAGTTAAGTGTCTTACTAGTAGCTGGTACAGTGCTATGTTTTGAGTTCAGTATGAGAAGAATATTGATAACACGGATGTTTTCAGTTGTTGCTAAGTAGTGTTTAGTCTAAAGTCAAGGATTTTTCAGCTTCTCATGCCCAGCCAGCAAGAAAGCTGGAGGGGCACAAGAAGTTGGCACGGGACACAGCCAGGGCAGCTGACCCAAAGTGGCCAACGGGGTATTCCATACTATGGGACGTCACATCTAGTGTATAAACTGGGGGGAGTGGGGGCGGGGGGATCGCCGCTCAGGGACTAACTGGGCATCGATCGGTGGGTGGTGAGCAATTGCACTGTGCATCATTTGTATATTCCAATCCTTTTATTATTACTGCTGTCATTCTATTAGTGTTATCATTATTAGTTTCTTCTTTTCTGTTCTATTAAACCGTTCTTATCTCAACCCATGAGTTTTACTTCTCTTCCCGATTTTCTCCCCCATCCCACTGGGTGGGGGGGAAGTGAGTGACCGGCTGCATGGTGCTTAGTTACTGGCTGGAGTTAAACCATGACACATAACCTGAAGAAAGTCAACGAAGAGGTAGGAAAAATACTGTTGTATATCAGGCTTCTAGGGGTTTCTTTCTGACTTAAGAAAAACTCAATGGGGAAAAAGCATGGTCCTTGTGGGAGGTGAAAGCTAATGTCTCTCCTAGTGCAGCTAAACAGTATTGCTACCCTTCACGTGAAAAACAAAGTGAAGAAAAACCATTGGGCTCAGGCCTTCTTGTGGTCAACACCTCTGATCTACTCTCCCTGATAAACAGAATTAAAAAGTTGGCAGTTGAGTAATATGTATCCACCTATTAATCTTTGTTTGAGTTCTCCATTGATGGCCATTACTATTAAATATGTTATGCTAATCAGACCAGTTTTCAGTAAATTAAGATCCCAGGGAACGTCCTTAAGTTTTGCACTCTCCTTTCTTCTCTGTAATACATTTACATAAAATATATTTTTTTGGAAGACAGACAACAGGTATTTTTCAGAATATTGTTTAGGTTTGTGAAAGTTCTCAGAGAAGGTGGCCTTTTTGCCCGGTCTGGATTAGCTGATCAGAGTCAAGGTGCTGGAAGGTCCTTCTGGCTTGTATGTAGTCGTGGAAAGCATGACATCTGCAGAGGATAACATTGTTCCTTCTGGAATTTTGGGGAGGAAGTATGACTGGCATCAAATGGGTGTAGTAGATCCAGGAGCAAATGCAAAAAATGTAAAAAATCTAAAAGAGTAATGGGAAAAGTTAGATGAATGCAGATAAAGTGGGTATCTGAAGTAACTATTTTTGGTGTTATTTATTCATCTTTATGGATTTCATTGGAAACACCTAAAATAAACAATTTTCTCTTACAAAGTTAAATAAACTGATACACTTTTAGTTGATGGCATGTCAAGTGCATGAGGAATATCTCTGAAGGTAAGAGTGACTGCTGAGCTGTGAGTTATATGCTTTTATTTTTTTTATGAATGCAATCCCAACAGTTACAACAGGCAGATGGTGCCTGGGCTGTGGAAGTCAATTGACTTTAGGCAGGTTCTTCACAGCCTGATATACAGAGAGCTGATATACAGCATGTCCTGAAAAACAAAACTGAAGCTTAAATTGTAAACCCTAAAATCAGCAAATAGTCTGAATTTCAAATATAATTTATGGTGCTTTGCCTTTCTTATTTTTCACTGTTCAACACTGGGCCTGAAAACAGACAGAAACAGGACTAAATAAATAAAAAAGTAATCTTAAAAACAAGTGATCCTAGAGACTTCTTTCTTTTCTTCATGAAAATAAAAGGTGAATGCCAAACACATCTTTGAGCTTCTAGTATTTACTGTTGCAATTAAATGATTGCCATTATATTAATAGTGACAGCCACAAGAGAAAAGTTTCTTATTAAAATTGCCATTTCCATCTTCTTTTTCAAGCAAGAGATTTGCTTAAGTTCCATGGAGGAGAGGAAAACATACAATTTGCTCCTTTGTATTCTCTCTTTTCCTGTTTCTGTACAAAAGTATTCAACCACACCTGAATTATCCTATAAACAACAGAAAGAATATACAGCTGTAACAGGAGAGTCAGTCTGTGTACTCCAACCACTATGATCAAGCCTATCAACTACATTATAGAAGAGTTTACTTTTGCTGAATTGTTATGTTCTGTTTTAGAGGTATCTTTTCACCACTGAAGAAAACATCAAAAGATTGTAGGCTTTGACGTTCACATCCAGGATAAGTTTCAAAGTCTTTCATCAACCAGTGAAACAGGATTAGCACCAGTAAGTATTTAACAGTCTCTGCCTGACCAGAGAAGAAACAGAGGGACCTTTGGCTTAGCCAGAATCTATAAAATGTGATTCTGAATTTCAAGATATCACACATTTAAAATGGAATTCTTCAGCATTCTTTGGGAAGGTTGACTCTAAAATTATGAATTGACAAAGAGCTGATGAAGAGTCTGACTGAAGATAATGTCGAAATCCAGAAACAAAATAATTAAACTAATAGTTAGGAAGGACCGGCTGGGAGAGCCAATTTACCAAGTTAAGATGGACTTATAAAAGTTTCAGGTCAGAAAGGAAACACTGCTTTTCAATTACATTTCCAAATATTACCCTTGTTTCAACTTACAGTGTATTAGAGGAGTGGATATATTTAGTCTTTAAATTAATTTCTTTCCTTACAGAAACAGAGAACAAAATGTTTACTGGTTTGCAGTTCAGCAGTGATGGCCCCAAGCTTGGCCTCTTTTTAGTCACTGAAATGTATGGAACTGTTTTCAAGAAACCCACGTAATCTGGAAGCAAAAGTGACAAAATAATGTCACTGAATTTGCCTTTATTCAAAAACACTGCAAAGGTGGTTTGTTTTCTTCAAGAAGTCAGACCTGGATGGTGGCATTTTAATTGCTGAATTTTCCTAGGTCTTATCATCAGTACCAGATGATGTGTTTAATTCTAAAACTCAGTTCAGTATTGCTGGAAAACTGGGAAGATGCTGTGCTGCAGCTGAAGCCACGAAACACATCCAGTTCACAAAATGAACTCATGTATGCTTAAAAACTGCAATAGTTAAACAGTGAAAAATACAAAATTCTTGAAATAATATTTGAAAATAAGGTAACTGCTTGTAGAAAATGGATGCAGAACTCCTGCAGCTTTTGAACAGGCAAAACATGAAAATGTGCCTATAAGGCACAGAACTGCCTTTTTATAAAGCTGCATGAGCATGACAAAATTAACAATTTCAACTTTTCAAGAATTAATTTAAAATACATTTTGCATTATTCTTTTAGGTATTTAAATGATATTTAATAACAGCATTAGAACATTGTGGATTCTATCAGAAAGACATAAAACAGTCCTGTTCAAAATCAGAAACATAATGTGAGTTTGCAGTTTTCTATGATTCACTGTAATGTAATCATTAATCCATGCCTTAATAGAAATCAAATTATTTAAACAGTTGTGATATTTATGAAATTTAGTCATTTAGTTAACTTATAATTTTTGTCCATTGCAATGCATAATGTACAGCAATGTAATTTTTTCTTGTTCTACAATATTCCTGTATTAAAATTGAACTATTCAAAAATAATATTTACAGAAATATTTACTGATACAGAGATGAAAATCTATATTCAAGGAGAAATTTTAGCTATTGAAGTTCATGTTTGTTCAGTAAAACAGAACCTATAATTTAATATTTTTACACTGGACTTCTGTTATCAATTGCTTGCAGTAACTAATGTCATAATTTTCAAAACATAAGAAAAAAGAAATCTGGTAAATAAGTAGTTTTGAGACAGCACTTTAAATTACTATTTTCTGTGGCTAAAAACAAAGAATAGTCCACTAGAAATATAAAACTATCAGAACCAACAAAAGTCTAATAGTATTAGACTTAATAGATTTTATTATTCAGTCATTTTCTATATAGCAAGCACATGACAAAAGATATAGTTACTAGTCTTCAGTCTCAGCATCTGTCATTTTATGCAGATCACTGCACAGTTTCAACTTTGTGTTATGTATTTTAGCAGTTTTAGACTTATAGTGGAGGTACTTTTGCAACTCATACAGTTTGTAAAATGCTTGCCCATACCAGTTTCCCACAGTGTGAGATTGCAAGGCCCAATTCTCAGCTCAGGTAAGGTCCAGTGGAGCTACAGATTTATCCCAGCTGTAGATTTGAATCTGTTGACATGCTGAACTATTGTTGATCCCAGTGCAAGTTTCTATGTGTATACTATGAGCATTACAGTAGATGACCCTATGTAGCTCCTGAGTTGTAGCCGTTTAGTTAACTGAAAAAACAAATGTTTACTTCTAGCAGGGCTGCTGAGCCATTAACTGTGATTATTATTAAACTGCAGACCCCCCCCCCTATGTTTTAGTGTGCTTATCCATTCACAGAAAAAATGTTAAGACCCTGATTTTAAGATCTGCATCGCTGTTGACGATTAATGGCAAGTGACAGTCAAAGCTGAAAGAACAAACCCTGATTTTCAAATATCTGACAGAGTATGAAGAACTGGCAAATCTTAAATTCTCTCCTGCTGTCAGATATCATACTTCTACTTGGACTGCATTTTGTGCATATCACAAAATTAACTAAAATACCAAATCATACAAACTTAAGAACATGCTTCAAATAAACCCGATTCCTATCTGGGTGCTGATAATTTTGAATATATTAAGACAATGTATTTATCTTATTGATTTAACATTTAAATCTGCAAACATCCCATAGGCCAAAGAAAACAAAAAACTAATAAATATGCTGAAAAACTCCATACCTCAGTATGAAATCCTGACCCCTTCTCCAACTAAGTACACACAGTCCAAATACACTGAGAATGCCAAGCTACAGGGGCCCCTCTGTGGGGAAACCTGTATTTCAGTCAGCAGCATCCGTCAGCCAAAACAGAAGTGTAGGGACAGATGCTAGAGAAAGGATGACACTTTAAAGCGGTGGCCGATTTCAGAACGAGTGTGCGTTTCTGCGTGCAATTAAGTCAATGCCATACTTGTACTAACGTGGCGTTTTATCCGGGTTTACGTGCAGAACATAATTTAGCACTCTAGGCTCATTTTAGTGGGGGTTTATGGTGCTAATTAGGCTCCTGGTGCTGCAGTCCACCCCGACCGGGCCATCTGGTGTCACATCTCCCAGCAGGGTCACACAAGGCAACGAAGGAGAGAACAAGCGTGTTGTACAACTCCCTCGACTGCTGCAGCAAATGAATTCTATCACGCCTGGGAGACAATTGCCAGCTTAAAGTCCACAGCTCTCGGCCCGAGGCTTGTTTAGGCAGCCAAGCACCGCGCCGGTGCCTCCGACCGGTGCCACGTTCCCTCCATTTTGGGAAACCTCTGCACGTGGCGGCGGCCAGGTTTGAAGGTGAGGTAAAGGCTGTCAGGAAACCGCCACGTCCGTTTTCTTTCTCGTTGATTAAGGAAGGCCCTGGGTGGAGGTTCGGGTTAACTTGTTAAAGCCGGAGCTAAAACAAAGCTTCCGTGAGCGTGCAAGCCAAGCAGTTTGACACGTAGTTGCTCGCGAGGGGAAGGACAGTCGCGGCGTCCACCGGGGAGCCGTTGTTTATCACCTGGGAGCCGTTTATCACCTAGGACCCGTTTATCACCTGGGTCTTGTTTATCACTTGGGTCTCGTTTATCACCTGGGACCAGCTCGGGGTGGTGATGGGGGGGGGCTCTTCTCACCTCACCCACGCACCCTCCGCGCCCCGGCCTGTGACTGTGCAGCCGGTCAACCGCTGTCCGTGGGGACGTGACAGCCCCCGGCACTCGGCGGGAGCGGGTGAGGCGAGGGCCAGACCCAGCGCCCCCGCGGGGCTGGGGAGAGCAGCGGGCTGGGACCGCCGCTGTGGCGGTGGCCGGGTGAGGGGAGGCGGAGAGGGGCTCCGCTCACCGCCGCCTTCCCCTCACAGGAGGAGGAGGAAGGGGGGGCGTCGCCGCCGCCGCCGGGAAGTGCGTCACGGCGGGAGCGCGCCTGCGCCGGAGGCGGCGGATTCGAACGGCGGCGGTTGGGCCGGTCTCGGCGGTAGCGGCCTGAGGAAGAGGAGGAGGAGGAGGATGAAGCGTGCGGCGCCCCGCAGCACTTTGCGGAGGATAATAAAGACGCACAAGCCGCAGTTACGCCTGGCGACCAACGCCGACCTGCTGGTGAGGAAGGAGAAGGGCGGGCGCCGAGCGTTGCGGCCTGGAGTTGGGTGCGGGCCCGCTCCGCCCGCCCGCCCCTCAGCGCCGGCGGCCTCCAGCCTGCCTTCTGCCGGTACGGGCGGGGGCCGGCCCGCCGTCCTCTGCCGCTGGGGCAGCGCGGCGAGCTCAAGGGGTGAATCCTCGAGCTCCAGGAGGGCACCCCCGGGGTCGTGGCGCAGGGCCGGGGGCGGTTGTGCTTTCGGCGGTGGCGGGCGGCTGCAGCCGTTGTGGTTGCCTGGGGGCAGGTGTCCCTAGACAGGGACGTTCGGTCTCTAAACGTTTTATCGCTCGAGAGACGTGGACGCGGTGGACTGTGGGCGCTGGAGCACGTTGGAGTTGCTGCGGCGTAGTGGGATGTCGAGTTACTACTACTCGTGGTGTTTCTGCAGTGAGCTACAGGCAGAGAGGAGGCAACGTTTGCGGGGAGAGAGACGATTGGTTAGTCTAATAAAATACTAATAAGTAGCGATTGCAGCTTCCTGCTTCGCTGGTGGCTGCTGTAGTGTACGTTTCTGACAGTGAGTTTGGGGATTCAGGGACAGGCTGATGCATAAATATTGTGTCACTACATGTACATGCTGCTGTTCAAAGAGTTCAGTGTAGACGGACTGAGAAATAGGAATTTGGATTATGTGGCTGTAATGCACAGATGTTGTTTATGTAGAGCAATTTGGCTGTACAGATATCAATTGACTGGATTGTGATTAATGAGTTGCTAAGCTGTTAAGGCATCTCGAATGATCATATTTTTGTAGAAGGCCAGCTAAGTAATCTTTGTCCAAAACGAAGGAATGACAAGTCTTGTTAGTAATGTAACGAGGAGAATAAGGTGTTGGGGTCCTGCTCATGGTTTAAAAACACCTGCCATAAAGGTGTAGGGATAACAGAGCCATATTGAACAAGTTTGAGAAAACTGAGGCCAACAAAGCTGGATTCCTTCTGACCTGCAGTAAGGGATTTGGGGCACAGGAAGGGTTTGTCTCCCCAAGAAATCACTCGACTACAGCAAGGAAACCTGACGTAAAGAGAGCTTGTGGTAGCTGCCATACTGAAAATGCCCCAGTATTTGTGCATAAAAAAAAATATTCTTTGAAGTGACTTAATAGGCTTAGCTTGCTTGACTGTCACGCCTTCTTGTTTTCAAATGCATGTGATTGTCAGAGCATTAATGCATACTGTACACTAGTGTGGTCCCTGACTTGAATTGTAAGTCCACGTTTCATATGTGTATAAAAGTTGTGTCTTGCAGCAGCTTGAAGGTTGGTATCTGGATATATAAAGCTAAATGTAAATATACAAAATTAATGAGATCAATATGAACAATATGGTAATTACATGAGAGGATTTACATTTGAATGTAAAGAGTACTTATTTTTTCTAATTGGCCTAATAAAAATAGGAGCTCTTCCTACTGCTTTTGCTATCTTTGAAGTATTTTTATGGACTAGGGACCTGGCCCCTTGCTCAGACCCACTCAAAGCTTACTCAGTAGAATGCAGTAGTCAACTAATCAAAGTTACATAATCACTAATAAAATTTTTTGTAGTCATTGGTAACAGTTGGTCTGTGTTTCCATGGTCATGTTACAGGTAGTGTAGCTGTCTGAAAAGGGCTAAGTGGGACCGTCCTCCAAATCTTGGCCATTGGTTCCCATCTCTTCCTTGTCCTGGCACCAGCATTCTGTGGACTGCAAAAGACAATCAGTGAATTGAATTGACTGAAACTAATGAACAACAACAATCTGATCTAGTTTAAAATATGGCTGTGCAAATACTCATTCCAACACAAAGGATGAGGTGAGAATGAATTTTAATCATGTAGTGGAAGCTTAGATTATCTCTTCTGGTTATGTTAAATGACATTTAATGTTAGGAGGCTTGGCTTTTTTATTTTACCTTTAAACAGGAATGTCCAGGGGTGGTGATTGCCCATGATGTTCTTCAACCAGGCATGTGGCTAACAGCTTTTTAGCTCTTTATTTCTATGAATAAATAATCAACACAGCTGGAGTTTTGCTTTGTTTCAAAAAAGAAGAAAAAAAAGAGAGGGGAGAGTTTAGTCCTGTAGTTAGACAAGTAACAAGTTTTGATAGTATGTTTTTTAATGTCTCTGTTACTCCCTACAAACCTTGTAAGAGTGGTTAGATTGCATACTTTAGAAATTTATATGGTAGCTGTCTTAACAAGATGAAACCATATACATTTTGAGCAGAGTGCTTGTGTCTTCTGCAGGGAAATATGAGAATTGGCTAGTTCAGTTTCTGGGCTATCTTCCTGAATGATCCATGCTTTCTGTTTGAGTCTACTGTGGTACTTAGCCAGTCCAGTGAGGAAGTCTGCCTACCTGGCTTATGATATAATCAGATTGTTTTCCTTTTCCTGACCTTCAGCAATTATTTTTCCTCAATAAACCGATGTCTTCTTACATGATCGTTACTAACAAGTTTGAAAGACATAAGAATTCAGATAATTTTGTTAAATACCTGCATGGAGTTTCTTCTTCATTTTTCAGATTCTTTTGATCAAGTGTCTTTCTGAAATTTGAAGCTTTGTCAGAACCTAAGTGTTAACATCTTTCTCTGTGCACAGTGTAGCTAACAAATTTCATCAAACTTTCTCAAGGAGTGTGATAATATCTTTGAGATAAGAGATAGGAATAGTGTTTAAGGTTTGTCCAATGCTCTTACCACTCAGTTATTTACCTTTTTGAAAATAAGAGGTAAAGATTAAGATTTTAGTACTGAAGTTCAGATATTCCACCCCCCTACCCCCCCCCCCAATGGTCTGAGAAGAAAAAGCTGCAAACTCAGCTGCTTGTTTTATGCTAGAAGGGCAGGTTCGTATTTACGTTGCAGAAAAAACTTAAAGTATTGCATTGAATGACCCCTTTTTTCTTTGTTATCAGCATAGAATGATGAATAAGTGTACACTGAAGGCAAAATATCAGTCTAAAGAATTGTTCTGAAGTCATGGCAGCAAAACAAAATTACGGAGCTTGTCCCTACTATTCATTAGTTCTGTTGAACAGGTGTGTGGAAGTTGCTGTGCAACTTTTGAGTTTTTGTTGTGAGTTGTGAGTTTTTACATATGTTCTTAAAACTTTACAACCTTTCTTTTATGGGAAATAAGCATTCTGTTGTGTAAGGTGGTTTTCATGAGTAGTTCAAAACTGTTCTTAAATTTTATGCAGAGGGACAATAATGTAATACATAGTAAAGCAATGTCTTTAAACAAATGTGGTATCATGTAGGTACTTTTCAGTAACTGTCCCATTCATGGCATTCAGTCATTCTGCCTTTCGTTAGCCTTTCTCAATTGCCTTGAATAATCTGGAATATTTATTAACGTATGCTCTACTGTGGAATGTTCTGATTTTAGTTATGTGACTATGTTTAAGTCTATGGGAGTTCAGGGGAAGCTTCTCCACATGAAGCAATTCACTTTGAAAATAGGAAAATAAAGGTACAGTGATTCTGAGAGAAGATGCAGTTTTTAAAGGTGGTTTTAAAATTAACACTTTTGCCTTTAGGTATCTCAGCAGGAGGACTTGCAAGTGTGGAAGCTTTTGTTCTGCTTCCCTCTTCTCCCCCAGGTTGTTTCCAGAAATCCAACCTCCATGTTGATAAGTCTAATAATGAGAGTTCTAATGTTGAACACTATTTTAGTGTCACTGTTTGATTCTGTCGGAGGTTATTTCTGTGTGAGTAACTAAAGACTAGTTTAAAAACAGCTTTGCTATTTTGCTAAATAAATCTGCAAGAACATCTGCTTTTTGTGTAGTAGATGCTTCCAAACGATGCCAAATATTATGCAAACTTATCTATTGCACGCTGGCTTCATTTAGTTCAGGAGTTTAAAAAAAAAAAAAACCAAACCTAAATTGCTTGTCATATGAACACTGAAATGCCTGTCCTCTAACAGATTCTTTGTGCTGCAAACCCACTGCCAAAGTATTTCCTATAAACTCTAACTTGTAGCTTTCCAGCTTTCCTTGTTGTATCTTATCTAGGCTTTGCAGATCAAGTATGGCAGAATAACTATATCACCTAATTCATATAAATAAAACTGTCATATATTTCAGTAATGTTTTTCTGAGCTCTTGATTGAAAAAGTATTTTGTACACTTTACATAGCAAAGTTAATATTGTTTGAAAGTTTAATTTACAAAAGGTGCAATTACCAATTTTTCAGGTTGGACTATTAAAATAGTTCACATAATGTCTGTGTAACGCTGGAGGTTTGTATTATAGGTTCCTTATTACACAGGGGTGCTTTTGACTGGAAGTTTTTAGTCCAAGTTGGAGTAGTAGTTCCTTGCCTGCTGAAATTTTTGCTGCTTCTGTACTAGCAGAGCAGCATTCTGTATTGAATGGAATACTGCCCTACCAGTTCTTTTCATGTAAAAAGGTTAAGTGATGAGCTGGGAAAAAATGGATGGAACCTCCTGACAGTGCAGAATTTCTTGTTCTGGAGAAATTAATGTCAATGCTCCTTTGCACTGGAAAGGGGCAGAAGTCCTTGAACTTGTCTGTGGTCCATTTGGTGATAAGGCAGGGATGAATTTGCTGTTCATTAAAAGTCTGGCTGTTGTAGTCACTGAAAGCTGACTATATTTACTAGTAAGCAAAAAGGCTCTGTCTTATTATCTGATATTTATGTTTATATTTTATTATAGAAAACTGCTAATAAAAATCAGATGTGACTTATGTTAGGTCAGTTGTTTGCATGATTGTTTCTAAAGCACTTTTACGATTTAAGTATACTAAATTTAAACTATATCTACAAGAGTCTTGCAGTAAGGAATGTCTTGGGAATTTAAGACTTGAACTGAGTACGTTGTTTTCCTGAAAACACCTTTCAGGAATCTGGAAGCAGTCTAATATGCGAATCCTCTGTGTCAAACAATGAACATCTAAAAAACCAAACTGTGCTTAAACAGTTTGAATCCTTCTTGTTTTTTTTTTTTCTTCCTTCTTTTAAAGGTGCATTTGAACTTCTTACTGTTTCTCCATCGGCTAGCAGAAGAAGCCAGGACAAATGCTGTTGAGAACAAAAGTAAAATAATTAAATGTGAACACACTATAGCTGCAGCAAAGGTAATAAAGCATTTTTAATATTTTTCTTTGTTTAATGTAAAATGCATTATGACAGCAAATACAAAAGTTTTCTGTATTAGTGATGGTATGTTTTTATAATCCAAAACCTGCAGAAACGTGATGTTCTTTAGTCCATCATTGGCCTAATTCACTGTTACCAAGACATCAAATTAACTCTCCGTGCCCTATTAAATATAGCCCTATTTTTCTTGAATATTCCATGTTTAAATTCATAGTTTCAATATGTGGGAAAGTCTACACAGCAGTCTACCAGCAAGCATCTGTGGGCTGAAAGCCCAGGGAACAGAAGCAAATTCCAAAGTTGGAGGATCTTTATTTCAGATGATACTATATCAAGGAGGCCTCCTGTCTTAACTTCAGTAATATAAATGAAGCTTTATGGAACGAGTGAGAAATAGTTCAAAGAGGTTCAAATATCTTACACCTTCAGTTCTTACCTGCTTAGCCTGAAGGATGTTTGAAGTGGATTCTTGCAGCATTGTGTGGCTACTGCTTCAACAAACAGATACTTTGTGTGATGTTGGGTTCGGCAAGGGAAGAACTAGGAGAGGATTAAACCGTGGATTGCTATATGGGTAGTTCAGCATAACAAAAATCGCTGTATGAATATCTGTGAAGGAGGAATCCTCTGCATTACAGAGCATGGTAAGTTTTGTGTACGTGCAAAAGAAGGGAAAGAGGAGGGCGTTATGCAGCTTTCTCTAGAAAGAATTAGAGTAGCGTCAAAGTATGACCGAAATCCTTTTGTATTCTGTAGCTCGTTTCACTCTCTAGGATATGTCTGCTTTACCTAGGTTTCATGAAGGAACTCAGTCTCTTTAATTTGTTATCTGTTCAACCACCTACTACTGCTAGGCAAATTGGAAGAACAAAACTCAGTGTTATCTAGTATTTGGGTCCTGGGGCTTCTGTTTATCTTCAGTATTTTTTTTTTTTCCTCTGGTGAAATGTTTAGTTTGATACTTTCTATTACTATAGTAACAGAAATATATACAGGATGTGTATGGTAGCCAAGTGAATGTTACAGTTGGAATCTTATGCATTTGTAATTTCTTTTTAACTGCAATCTTAACATTATTTGAACATTTTTGTGTTCCATTTATTTTTTTTAAGATGAGAAGAAAGGAAAAACTGCCTGTATTTTAATAATGTTAACACTTAAATGGTCCCACTTGGGCTTTGAAGTTCATTTTTCAACTTAAACTCCAAACCAAAAAATGTCCTTCCAAGGGTCTGGGCACTCTTGATATAGAAAGAAATAAGGCATTACAAACAAAAATTGAGCATAGTAGCTGTATAAATGCAAATCTTTTTTTTCTTTTTGTCTAGGCCTAACGGGGTAAGAGCTTCAGGGAATCTGCTGAGGGCTTGAGAGCGCTATTGCCGTTTCTCAGCATTCATTTTTAAAATAAGCCTTTTATTTTGCAGAACTCTTGGTTATGAATGTTCTTATTTAAAAAAAATACTTTCTGATATGGCATTTCTCTGTATGCTTTTGCTTTATTTCTAACCTTTTCCCTAGACTTTTACCCTTGGTGACTCTGCTCTTGGAAACATTGTTTGGCTAGGTGAACCTTTGGTCTGAGTAGCCTAGCGTTTTGGATCTCTTACTGCTGCCCGGATTGTAGTGATAAAAATGGTGATAAATATACTTTTTTCTTTTTGCAGGTTATTTTAAAGAAAAGCAGAGGCTAGAAAACAGACCACTGGAATTTCAAAGCATGTTTTCTGTGTTTTCTTACTAATGTGAGATCCTGTGAGCCAGCTTTTGCACTTTTGGAAGTACTTAGTTTTATTGATGTCTGTCTCCTGACTCTATGAGTATCTTGCTGTTTCTTTAAAAAAAATAAATTTAAGAATCTTAAAACGTATATTTTCATACACTTCATGCGTAATTTTAAAATGTGTGTCACTTGTTATTTAAGACTTTTCATGTACCTTGTTTCTTCCAAAACAATGGAGGAATGCCTATACCATAGTCACTCTTCAGGTACAATGTGTCATTTATTTTTAGAAGTGTGAAACTAATCTAAAAGATGCAGGTTTCACTAAATCCATTATAGATTATGCAGTTCAAAGCAGATTTACTAGCTAAACAAAATCGTGGCTTTAAAACAATTGCTGTACAAACTAGTGAATTAAATATCTTGGCTTTAATTTATTTATAAGTGTCTTAACATTTTTTTAAATTACTTTGAAAAGTAGGCTAAAACTTCTCTGTTCTGGGGAAAGAATACGTATTTTGTATTTCTGAATCATGCTCTGAACTGTTAAGCTGGCCTATTGTTTGATGTGGTGTATGAGACAAGTTGGTGGTCTCTAATTCAGTTGGTGCGGACAGATGTGCATTATGGAAAAGAAAAGATTTGGCACAGCTGATGTTTTTGAAGTTAGATCCTGTACAAATAGTGAAGATAAGTTGGCCTGAGTGCCAAGCTACTTCCTCTCCCCTTTTGAGTGTCATCTTAACTTGTCAAAAGTCTGGAAATGTACTTTATATAAAAATATCTTTCTAAATTAAAATCATATTCTATTCCTAATCTGATATTTTTAAACAGTTGCTGAACACTTTGCTTAATAAATCTTTCAATAAAGATGTAGCTGAATCTTACGGTTTGAGCTGATAATACAGTTTTGTGGAATATGTGGTAGCTGATCCTTCATATGCACAGTGAGCTATTCTTAAAGAATTCTTAAAAACATGTATTGAGTAGTCTAATTTTGTTTAACACGTTACTGAGTATGTTCTAGAAACTCAGCAAAAAAGAATTACGTTTTATAAGTATTTTTATAGTCTAAGGAAACTGGAGCAATGCCAGAACTTCAAATTTCATATTGTGTCCACATACTTTTAAAACTCCTGTACAACCTATGAAAAGTCATCCTTTTACAGCATGCAGAAAGGATTGATGACTCTTCTGCTTTACTTAACTCATAGGGCTTAGTTCAGTCTGCTTCTTGTAAGGTTGACTAGATTCCTTATTCTGCATTTTCTTCTCTTACTCCCTTGGAATCCATAAAGAAAGCTGAGAACATATATGTGTAGAGGACATTTGGACTTAATAATCTGAAGTACATTCTCAGAAATAAGGGAGATCTGACTAGGTATTTATATTTTTCTTTGTAATTACTGTCTGTGATTTAACAATTTTATTGCAACACTAGATTTTCCTTTGTTATAAATGTTTTCTCTTAATTTTTCCCTGAAATATTTTCTTATAGTCTTGTACAACCACATACCTTTCCTCATTGTACAGTTGTTTAAGTGCTGTAGCTTCTTTTGGAACTTGTTTTGATGTCCACTTTAACTTACTCTGTTTTGATTTGCGCAGGAGCAAGATCCACTCTGAGCTTAGTGGAATGTTCTCATTCTCATGTAGTAGATGGATGATCAGCTACCATTGGGGACGGGAGGCGAGGAGGGGTTAAAACCAGCCACCAGTGTACTTTTAAAATATTTTATACAGTGTTTTTGGCCTGTATTCATGGTTAAGAAGGTGCCTTTTTTTTTTATAGGAGAGGGACTTTTTTTCTATAAGCCCTGAGAAGTCTCAGTCAGAATGTGTCCTGTCACTAGATTGCCAGTACTTTGTGAACATTTCATGATAGCTGAAGCAGGCAGGTATTCAGAAGACCTGAATAGCTTGGCAGGTATTCAGGTTTCTCTCTTAAACTTTAAATAAATGCATACTGAAAATTAATGTGGTTGATGTAGTGTGATTAAGCATTCAGAAATATAAAATGCTATTATGTTTTTCTAGTATCATCTTCTTGAATGTTCATCATAATTTATGTTCAATTATATTCACATTTGGCAGCTCTTCTGTACTCCTTCATGTATATACATAGGGTCTCTTCTCTACCCAGTACCCCTTACTTTGTTTTTTAAAAACAAAACTCCTTACAGCAGTGATGTCTAAATACCCATGAACACTTCCAATTAATATAACCTTGGAGGATATACTAATAATCTCTTTTCTGTTATTGAATCTCTGTTTAATGACGAAACATCAAAGCATGTATTTCTAGAAAAATGTCTTTTTAAACTAGATCTGTGGTAGAAGGCCTAATGAAGTTTGGTTCTCGTATTTGAATTCCTGGTTGATTCTCTGCTGTTAGGAGGAAAAAGGCAAGGGTTATTGAGGAGAGAGGCATGCTGATGCATTAGTAAGGTGTGTCTTCTGCTCAACTGTTTTCATGAAACCTTGAGGAATTTAGTGTTCAGAAACCACTGAGACTATTGACTCACTATTGAATTTCCTCTGGTTTTAAAGGTAAGATTCATGAGATTTTAGGAAGGAGAGGTGCTCAGACAATACCATTATGACTCTTGATTTCCTCAGGAAAGCAAGATAGGCAGCCTGAAAAATTAAAGGCACACTAAGACATTATCCAGTTTTTCCATTATCTTTCTTCTCTTTGCAGCTTTCCCAGTGTTGTTCTGTTTCACATCCTACTCTGCCCTTTCACTATGACCATCAATGAAAGAGGGAAAAGTCAAAATGAAGAAGTAGAAGAACTTGGCAAAAGTACTTCTGGTGGCCCTTGTTTTCGTTTTCAGCTTTTCATGTAGCTAATGTTAGTCCCTGGGCCAGTGAGTGGTATCGCGAGTGATTAAGGCACAAAAGAAGAAAAATGTTTATTGATAAGCAGGTGACTGAGGGGAAGAGATTGTTTTCCCTGGTGGGGTGGTGTTGCTGCTATTTTTGTTTCATCTCATGTATGGAGTGACTGATGAAAGAGGATCTGCTCTTTTCCAACTTGAGTAAGTCTTCTCGTGAGGAGTATGCACTATTCCAGCTCTCATGGTCACAGCATTTTGCTTCCAAGATAAGCAAAGAGAGAAGATAGTCGTGAAAGCTTTAAAACTAGATTCATGCATACTTTTGTTTTAATTTGTAGGGCATGTAAGTTTAATATTTTCTGACTGGTATAAATCACCTGATTATTAGGTTAAAACTATTAAAACAAAAAAAGTGTGACTATTAAGAATGGTATATCAGTGAAGGTTAGATCTATGGAGACATCTAGCTGTTTAACTCCTAATGGAGTCAACAGGAATATATGAATTTGTATACTTTTGTGGGTCAGGGCCTGCCCGTATAATCACTGTTCTATTTGAATCTAAAGTTATGTTGGATCAAGTCTACTGTTTTGATTCAGAAAATCGGCACATGTGCTAGAGAGGACATTCATGCCTTGGAGTTTCATTGTGCTTGTATGTGGAGGAGTGCATCATTGCTAAAAAAGAATCTTAAGTTGCATAATACAAATAGTAAATATGTCTGTCTATAGTGATACGGTAAAGGAAAAAAATTCAGAAATATGTATGCTGTAATAAGAAAATTCTTTTTCTAGCCATAAGGTGGGGATAGAGCAAAAACTGTCTTTTTCTTCCCTGCAGTAACTTCCCGTTAGAGAAAATAATCTGTTTATGCCTACTAAAAAGTATACTGTAGGTTGTGACACTTCCAGATACTCTTTTGAAGACCACTAAGCCTGCACTGCTGACATATGTAGGGCAATTAATGTTTAAAAAAAATTCTGATTCACACAAAGGGTGTTTTGATCCATGCTGAGGTGGTAAAAGTTAGATATGCGAGGCTTTGATGCATCTTGAAGATTTTTCTTTCTTCAAAGCCCAATGTTTCAGCATCAGGTAGTTTTGTTAGGTGTAGGTCTATAGTTATTTGTACGACGTAGCCCTGTTTTTAGAAACTGGTGTGTTCTATGGGCAGTTTTATGCAAGAGGTTTTTGTACAGGACACTGCTCATATAGCAGCCTTAACTATAAAACACAGCTCGTATTGGTTGAATTGCTGACTCGGCATTCCATTAGTCTTTTATCAGCTTAGAACAACTAATGATAGGGCATTGTAACTCCTAAATACATAGGGTTTTGAGGGTCATGACTTATGAGTATATATTTAGAAAGTGTGACTTATATTTCAAATAAAAGTGCTGATTACAGTACAACAAAATTCCTCTTTCCAGAGTTGTAAACTATATGTCAAATTTAAGTTCTTCAGACTGTTTCAAAGCACAGTGTGTAGTTGTTTTTCAGTTCAATATACTATATATGTGTATTGGAACATAGATTCCTTGATATATTTTAATGGTACTGTACTTGTAGCTGCTGTGGTAGCCTACTTGCCTATGATAAAAAGCTAATAGGACAAATTTTTTGCATGTTTGAGTAGTTTCAGTTCTAGGGTGAGAAGATGCTGACAGCATTTTTGTTGTGCTAAATACAGAATTGTTACTTTTTGAGGAAGTTGGTGAAGAGTCTTCCCACCTGACAGCTCATGGTTCTGCAGATGTAGTCAGTTGGAATTCATTCATTAACTGTTTGGTGAATAATGTTGGGGGTATGTCACTTTCTTTACAGTCCACATTCATCAAATTCACACGGGCTTTGGTACATAATACTCTCCTGTGGGCTGGGTTATTAATGTTATCCTGACCAAACTGCTGAAAGATCTTTCTAGGTCATTTGATACTTGTAAGATCAAGTTTCTTATGGAGAAGGTCACTTTCCTGGGGGAATGATTTCAGTGCGGGGAGAACTTGGTAGAGCATAGAAAAATGCCTAAAGAGCCCTAAAATTACTTCTCTGGTTTACAAAAGAAATGTAGACACAGCCTTACTACTGGGTAATAACGTGATTGCAGCAGTTAAATAAAACCAAGAGCACTTCCTACAGGAATGGCTTGCTCTTAACCTCCTAGTACTAGGTCAGGCTATACAGAAACTGAGACTCCTATTTTGTTTCCTAAGTGTGTAGAAAGCACAGGAAGAGATGTAGTTTGGGAATGGAGCAGATCCTGAATCAAAAATTAGAAAGGGCAAACACTTCCAAATACATAAAATAAGGAATAGGGTTGGATTAGCTGGAGATTCTGATCCCTTATATCATGTTTAAATTGGTCTAATTGTATTTATGCTCTAAAACTGACAGCCTACTTTGAATTTTTTTTTTTATTTGTTTAACTTCAGCAGGTAAGTACACACACAGATTAGATTATGTAACTGGAATCAGTTTTAATGAGATTTGTGCAAGTTTTATAAATAAACCAGATAAAGAAAAATGTTTAAGTAACATGTAAGCCAGTTTTTAAAGTTCTATTGCATAGCTGAAATCTTCTTAGTACAAGCAAGCCTCTAGTCCTAGCTGTTGGAGGGTACTCGTGGGTAAAAGCTAACGTTAACGTACTGATGGTGGCTTACATTTAAACATGTTTAAATTCTTTATTCTTCAGTTTGTTTTCACTCTTCAGAGAAAATTATGTGTACAATGCTGTTTCCAAAATTGGTCAGCTGTTTAAATATTACTGATTTCTGATGGTTGGTTAGCAATTTAAAATGAGTTAAAGACAGACCCTAATTTAAAAAAAAAAAAAGGGGGGGGGGGAGCAGTAAGGGAAAGGTAAGCATATGGCATAGGGAATGATTGTCTGGCCAACCTTAACTGTGTGTCTGTAGTTTCACAATTTGTTTTTCACGTTGAAGTTTAATTGTGGGTTCCTGTGCTTTCCAGAAATAAAGGGTTGGATTTTGGAGGAGGAGGGCGGTAGTTTTCATATAGTCTAAGTAACAATGCTCTTCTAAAACTTTTTCCAATAAAGTTAGTGCTTTGTCTGTTCGACCTGAACTTAGGTTTTCTGGGATATGGGATATCTTCCTAAATTGTCATCTGAGTTCCACATGGTAATTAATTTTGATGGTACTTTTCCTGTTACCTATTCTGGAAGTTTATTTCTACAAATTCATATGAATAAACCTTGAAAATTCAGATCAGAAGCAGACAAAAGATGTTCATCTTGCTTAGTGTAAGAGCTTTACAGGAAACTTCTCCAGAATTACTAAAAATTTGCAAAATACATAACAGTATATGTAAATTAACTTACCTGCTTTTAGGTAATTCATCTTGATTTTGTTTCCCTTATTGTTTCCCTTTCCTTTTCTGGGTAAGACTGGAGAGCATAGTGAAGTTTTATTTTAGGTCAGCAGCAACATTTAAAAACCCATTACTGCCAAAAGTATGGATTAACTATCAATTTTCTTTGAAGGCATGTTAGTATTCTTTATGTGAATTTGGGCAATAATGCATTTTTTCATTTAAATGTTTAAATGACCAACAGGTGGTTCACCTATAGATGTTTGTCATAGATTAATAAAGTGTGTGTATAAGTGGCTGCAGAATTAAGAACGAGAATCCCTCTTCACCACTACTCCCATTAAGGATGAGAATCTCTCTTCACCGCTACTTGTGGTTTTTTGGGGATTGGTTTGTGGGTTTTTTTTGGGGGGTGGGGTGTTTGTTTTTTAGTGGAAAGAAGGGAAAGTTACCAAAGATGGTTAACTTGATGAATAGGCACTGTAGTTAGTACAGGAATCCTTCAGTTTGTTGGCTTTGAAATATATACTGAGTTCAAGAGAATTTAAGGAAAAAGCTCCAAAGGAGCCATCAACAGCTGGGTGAAGCTTTCTTTTCCTCTTTGACTGAAGCTTATAAAATGGGAAGGAGAGAAGGAACAGTTGGCTAATAACGGTTCCAGATAGGAAAAACCCACAACCTAGCCCCATCACTGGTATGATTTCAGATTTATACAATGTCTTGCAGACAAATGGTCTGAAATTAGTTGAAATCAACTGTCTCGGATGATACCCATGCAGAAGTGTCGTGGTTTAAGCCCAGCTGGCAACAAAGCACCACGCGGCTGCTCGCAGGTGGGCATCTGCTCCCCTCCTCCGGCATAACTCCTCCTTCACTGACCTCGGTGTCTGCAGAGGTTTTTCTCTCACATCCCACTCCCCCCACTCACTGCAGGTTTCCCCTCTTAACTCTGTTCTCCCAGAGACGCTACCACCGTCGCTGACGGGCTCGGCCTTGGCCAGCGGTGGGTCCAGCTTGGAGCTGGGGAAGCTTCGAGCAGCTTCTCACGGGAGCCACCCCTGCGGCCCCCTCCCCTGCTGCCGAAACCCCACCACACAACCCCAAACCAAGAAGAAATCTCCAGTCTCACAGTCAAGGCGGAACAGGACACTTCCCCTGGTCTCAGCCGTCGTGGCTCCGTGGCGTGTGCCCTCCCGGTAGCCATGGGGGTGTGAAGTAAGGATCTGCTCTGGGCACGTATAGGGGTCTTGGGAGACCCACCGCTGTATCCATAATGTCCTGGGGGAGTTTCTTTGGACATCGGTACTGGAACGGCCTTGGTGTGTGTCCACGTGAGTTTATGGCAGGTTTGCCCTGGAGAATTTCCTAGGTTTTTCTAACCTTTCCTGTAGGTTTTTCTGTGCTTTTTTGGACATTAATATAGAATATTTTAATTAATTTGCTTTAGGTTATCCTAAATTGTGAGTAAAGTTCAAATATTAAATGTTCTCCCAAACCATTAGTCTTCAGGGAGAAACGAAGCATAGGAGCTAGCAGCCCTTACACAAGATTTCTGAAATACCATTGCTTACTTTTCCCTGTTCACTTTAATATTTCTGTATATATGTAGCATAAATACAAACATTGTGAGGTTGTGAAAGTAGGACCTAGGGTTTGATGATACTTTTTGTTGACTGCAATTTTTGAATTTAAGTCTCAACAAGGTATGGAATAACTTACTGGCTTGAGGTGGTGTTAATTGCACTATAATTTTGTACCTACAAACACAAAGAAATTTTGTTGTTAATGTTACTCTTCACACTACCATGCTTTATGTTGAACTTTTTCTTATTTGTTAAACAGCTAGCTGGCAGTGCAGCTATAGCCAAGAGTTGGAAGAATAGGCAATATTTAAAACACAGGATGAGTGCTAGCACAGCAGTTTTAGTTTGGCATATTATTTTCATGAACCTAGCATCTTTTGCAAGGTTTTCCTGGAAATAAAAAGAAAACACCTTTCCAAATCATCTTTACTTGGGTAGAATGGATGCTTAATTACACTGGACTTCTCCAAAACAAACGTTCATGTATTGCCCTGAATTGTACCTTGGATATTTCTGCTAAGATGGTTTTTTCCTACTTCTTGCTTGCCCACTTTCACTCACAAGGGAAGAGGATGGGATAAGCTTGGATACTCCTTTCTTCTAAGGAAAACTCTTCTAATGGCTCCTTTTTTGTGAAGTTCCTGGTGAAGCAGAAGGCTACGTATTTCTAAAATGATGTCTTAGAAATTTGGTGATTTACCAAGAAGGTATTATTTTTTCTCTACTAACTGTATTTTAAAGCGTTTGTTCTGATGTGTAAAGACCTTCTCTGCACATAGAGGATTTTAAGTATACAACTTTTAAGAAATATAGATTTTTTTTTTTTTTTTTTACAGTTCAGAAACTAGGTATTTTCTAATGTATAAAACTCCAGATGGAACTTGGACTACCTGGGGCTATGTTTTTTTCTCTGAAGAACCCATCAATTTAAAATATCAGGCTACTCTTTGGTTGAGAGTGGAGAGGATTTTTGTTAGATTATTTTAAATTTTTATTCGGGTTTTGTTTTGGTTGGTTTGGTTTGGGTTTTTTGCTAACTACAGGAGCTAATAGAGATTTTAAAGGTTTTTTTCTAAATATTTGATATCATATTCCTTTATTCAAGCATGAAAATCCAATTATGACTCATCTCCCAGAGAAGTCTTCCAGTTTCCATAACATTCCTAATACTCTTAATTTTGAAGACTAAGCAGAGTTTCTTCCCAGTACTTTCTGTTCCTCTTTTTCCAACCCCTAACTTCAATGCTAAAGGGAAGAGAGAGGAGAGGATGGTTGCAGTGTTGCAGAACATTTACACTGGAACCCAAGCAATAATAGCAACAGGTACCAGGCTTTGAATAGTGAACAGAGTAGGTGAAGCAAATGCTCCATGTTCCTTATCAAACTTAGATGGTCCTTTGGGGAGATAATTCACAAGATGAACCTTTGTTAGCAGTGCTGTTGCTTTTGCTTAAAAATTGTTGAAATGCCCCCCCCCCCCCATTTTTTTTCCCCCCTCCTTATTAGCAAAAAAGAAGAAAGCATCAGATCCAATGTAAATATGAACAAAGACAATTTAATTTTTTTTAGTGTGTTAATTATTGATTGAAAAACATTTTGTTTCATTTTCTTTATATTTTTTCTCTGTGGAATACATATTCTTCTGAGAACTTCTAAAAATTAGAAGCTGAATATTTAAAGCAGTACCACAACTAGGACTTTATAAATTGTACTAATACCAGTTTGTTAAAAAACTAACATGAAATTATTGCACAAACAAGCAGAATACTCATAATAGTAAAGAAACACTTTTCAAATACCAACTTTTTTCACGTTTTCTCTTGCAAATTCCATGTAAAATTATGTTTCTTAAAAAGCTTTTGTATAATATTTTTAGAGCTTAGTATGTTTAACTCTTGTCTGCATCCCGCCGAAAAGAAATGTGGACCATGTTTGAGACATAATTTGTGTAACAAAATATCTTTATTTCTGAGTTAATTTAATTTTTACATGCCTCTGTTACAGAGGAAGTATACTTTTAATAGAAGTCATGTGTTTAGAGCAGTAATTTTTGCATTCACCATAAATTATTTTTATGTTGTTACTGTTTGATGTGAAGTCTACATTTTCTATGAGTAAACTTCTTAGCAGTTACAGTATGGATCTCATCTTACTATATCAGTACCACTGTGTTACCAATCACTATATTGGAAATAAATCTTTAGAGATTAGTATCAAATTTTGAGCAAAACTGTGACTGTACTTTTAATACAAGATGCACTCACAATCCCTTTTTACCTAGGCTTCTTGTACTGTCCTTGGAAATGCAGAGAAAAATAAATTTTGCTCTGTTCTTATTTCCCATTTAAATAGGGTCTAGCACCACATGAAACACTTTCCTGACCTTTACCAATGTCAGAACATGAAACAGAGGAGGAGGATATCCTATGGTGTATATAGTACATTAAGGGGATTACCTCATCAGCATGAAAGGTCCATAACTAATCTACACCAGAGACATGTGAACTGTTGGAGGAGGACATTCTTGAGGATATAAAGAAACACATCAAAACATTTTCTCTGAGAGTTGTTCAGCACGTAAGTGGAGCAGCCGGCATGGGAATGTTTCTGAATTGCAGTGTCAAATTTGTTCTCTGTTTCCAGTGGTTTACACACACACACACACTCTCTTACACACCAAATTTCAAGGCTAAGACGGGGTTGATAAGACACAACGAAATTCTGCTTGTTATGGAAGATTAAACTGGGGGAGAGGTTGTTCCTCGTGTTTTCCTTGCAGTGAGAACCAAGGTTCTCCCTACCTTGTTAACTGTGGAGACCTAATAACAAAAACATTGCAGGAGGTAACTGATTAAGAGGGAAACAAAAAAATTTTTTCAAACTTCCTAAACCAGTTTGAAACTGTACCTTTACACTAGTAAAGTTTAATGTATTCTTTCTCCACTCTTGCTTGAGCTTGTATGAAACCAGTAGACAAACTAATTATGAAGATTCAAGCTCTAGCACTAGGCAAATAAGGTGCAGTTCTACCCATCCACCATGCACAACCCTATAACTGCTGCTGTGATAGACTCGCTGTAGCTTACAGCATTTGTATTATCTTAATACATGTTTTTCTATTTCTAATCCTTTTTTCCTAACACAATGCTTGGTGATAGATTTGAAAATTTGACCAAAAACTATAAATACAGTTTTCCAGAAATAAAGAGCTCACATAAATGAGTCAATCCAAAGTTTTATTAGCCATGCTTAAGTCTTGCAAATAACATGGTTTTTAAATCTTGCAAATAACATGGTTTTTAAATCTTTGGGTTTGAAAACCATGTTGTAATTTTGTGTGTGAATCCTTGTTTGAAAGTATTCCTTATTATTAAGAGAAAAAAGAACCCAACACTAAATCTGTGGAGACTTGCCAAAAATTGTTTAAATTATCCTTATTAAGTCACAGTAATCTATTATTCAAACATGTGCTAGAATTGCTGGTTCTTATATGTTATAATATAACCCTTGAGTAGAAAAGCAAGGTAACAGAGGAAGGCATCCTGAACAACTAAAAAAATAATTTTTGTCCTGTTTCTACATTATTCAGTTTCAGGTGTCTTTTTTGGTTTCTTTAATAAGAAAATAGATTTTGTTACCCTATAAGAATGTCTCATGTGCTGATTGATCAAATTTTGTAGTATCTCTGAAATTCTTGTCGTTAACTATCAGTTTTAATTACATTTGCTGTTGAAAAGAAATATATCTTATTTAAATGTTTTCTTGCAGCTTGCAGTACTCTCAAACATTTTTGAGCAGATAATTTCCTTCTTTACCATGAGTTGTTGATGAATATTTCAGCTTCTTCAAGTGTTTTCTCCATTCAGAATTGTTTGTTGAATATTCTTAGTGAGTCTCAGTTTTTAGCTCACTGATCAGTCTGTTTTCGCTGATTGCCATTTGAAAGGCAACAGTCTGTAATCAGCCAGTTAGTTTGCATGTTATGTTTCTTTGTCCTGATTGAACATATGTAATAATTCTTAGCTGGAAGCTTGCAGAAGGCAGATGTAAACATGCCTTTTAGTAAACACTTTCTGAAGTGTGCTTAAGCTGCTTAAATCCATATTCCTGATGAAAAGCTTCATTTCATTAACTTGGCAAAAGCTAAGCTGAAATAGATACATCTTTTTAAAAATCTGAGTTAACACTTGTAGAAAATATTTCATAGTAGTTGATCAGTTCTAACTGCAGAGCTATGTAAGTGTAATAAATAATACAGCTTTACTGAAGTTCAATTTTTTTGTTGTTGGAGTGAAATACTGTATTTGTACAGAACATAAGTAGTAGGTGAAAGATTTGATCACGTGCACTGGGGAAAACCCTTCCCCTTAGGAAAAGTTCAGGAAGAACAGATGTAATCTCCAATATAAGTGGTTCTAAGAACCGAAGCCCTTTGATCTGAAAGGAAGCCAACTACTAAAAATTTGCAGACGAGAACTTCTTTACAATACTATGTGCTCAGTTATGATTTAGACAGGCAAGCTACTTTCTGTGGTTATCTGTTATCTGTTCTGCAGTAGAATCCAAATCTTAGTTCAAGTGAGGTAAATAACAGAAGTTATTAACATTTAAGAGGTCAGTATTAAAAACTGTAGAATTGTGTATCTTGTCTCCAGTAATAGGAGCCGTTCTTGTCACTGCCTTTAAGCATTGGATTTTCTTAGGGGCTCAGCTGACTGGGCATTGCAGTTGCTGAAGGGAAATTATCAATTTGCTGAGATAAAGAACTTTTTAGGTGAAATTTTTATAATGTCCACCATTTTTACTTTTTAGGATTGTTAATATCTCTTTTTGTCTGGAGGTACATTCTGGGCTAAATTTTCCCCATTTAGACTTAGGTTTAGATTTAGGTGTAAATCCAAAGTCATACAAAGTGATTATACCACTGAAAATGGGGGCAAGATTTTGCCCCAGTTGGTTTCAGGGATCTTGCTCTGAAGCATAGTCTCCACACTGCACTTAATTTTTCTATGATACTCGATGTTAACTAAGTAACAGCATCTGTACTACTGCTAAATTGAGGGTTTTGAATACTAGGCTTCCACACTAGCAGATATTTTTGGCAAGTATGTACCTTTACCGCAAAGTTGTTGCTATTATGGGATTGTTTTAGTCATATGCTGAAACTCATTTTCTTAAATGCGCTTTTAATTCTTTCTTTGTTTTGTTTTTATTGTTTGCATAAGAACACCACATGCTAATTCACCACATGATGTGTATGCGCAGTCCAAATATCACAAAGTCGGTTCCAAAGTCCAGACATTTACCAGTCTCCCTCTCATAAAGCATATAATGGCAAAATCCTTATTCCAAATTCAAGTCAACCAGAACTTTGGAGTATCTTCAGAGTAAAATACTTTTCAGAACAGCTGCAGGAATCTTGATATATAACCCACAGTGGGGTGGACATAACCCTCTAATACTGAAAATATACTACATAATTTACACATGATGACAAGATAAACGTTTTTATAAGAGTTTCTTCAAAAGAAGAAGGGGTAAGAAAACAACTAAAAATAAATAGAAACACTTTCCTGTTCTTCTAAGCCCACATTGGGTACAGCCATGATGGCAGCCAACACCTTTTTGGCATAGAGCCCTGCCAGTTGCTTCATCCCAAATTCAGAGAGACACAAAACTCAACTCCTCTTCTGGAACTCTTCCAACCATTTTGGGAGTTTGCCTTCCTGAAAGAGGCTGGGGGAAGGAGAACATATAATCCTTTTTCTCTTGCTTCCTGCTTGTTAATAAATTGAAAATGACATAGTCTACAAACATATACTTGGGTCCCCTCCTTATTTTGCTAGATTCCTCAAAAAGCAGAAATCATCAGAATCTTAAGTGTTATTAAATATTTTTATACCAATTATTTTGTCCCGGATCACATGGTTCTCTTATGTAAAGCAAAATTAATGCATTTTTAAAGTGTTCACTGTATTTTATGAGAACGTATCACAAGCCATATAAAATAAGCTACTTAAGTTAATGTAAAGGGGAAAAAACTTTTTTGGAATTTCCTAGAATCTTATATAGCCAATTTTGTAGCAGCATAGATCCCAATGTAGCCTCAGTGTGTGTTAGAATGACAATCCTTAACAAATTTTCAAGAACTAAATTTTTAGATAACTGTTTCTACCAAGAAACAGTGCTGAAGAGTTCTTCCAGAACATTATTTTTAAATCCATGAATATTGTAGCCTTTACAGGAGAGAAAGTAAAGTTTTCACACACACGCACATATGCTAACACATACATGTACGGGTACTCTTCTACATGCATGCATAAGAAGAAATGTCTAGCCAGCCCATTGAATGTCCATCCTGGCAAGACACAGCCTCAGATCAGAGTCCTGTGTTTTCATTCTCATAGCTGAGAACTGTAAACCTCTTCTGAACTGAAAGAAGAGCAAGAATGGAGTTCAAATGGAGATTCTCAAGTTGCAAAGGCTCTCTGGTTCATTGAGGTCCTTGTATGTTACTCCATCAACAAAAACAGTTAAATTCTGGTCATGGGGGACAACCAGATCTGTGCCATTTCATCTTACTTTCCCACATCAAAGGTCCTAGCACCGAGTGAGGTATGAGCTGCTGTCATTGTAGTTACTGTCATCTGCTGAAAATTGTTTTGAGTCCCATTGATATCCAGAATATGGTCGAACAATTTCAAAACTTCTCTTACCTACCCCAGAAGCATTAGGCTGGACAGTATTTGTACCATTTCAGGTGAAGCGGCAGAGATTACGTCTGCTCCCCCCAAAAAAGTCTTGACCAGTTTTGTTTGGTTTTTCTAAATTTTGAACTGTGATGACTGGCCATTTATGAGCGGAAGAGTGCTGTTCCGTGTTATTGTTTAATATTATTAAGGAAATCTGGAATGTGTCCAAGTCAGAATCATTGTAAACTTAGTGGAAAGGATGACTGATTTTACCCCGACTCCTGCACTTCCAACCTTTCATCTCCTGATACGAGTGAATTTTTTGAGTGCCAGAAGGTTTTGCAATCCTTTGTAGCGAGTAAAACATCTTCATTTTGCCAACATGCATTATTTGGATATGCTTTTGAATTGAATCGTAATTAAAGCAAGATGCGGTCTAGAAGAGAGGTGAGTCCCGTTGGAATCTATTTCTCATCCTTCATCTGAGGAATATAACTTAATTGTGCTAGCTGTGGGGAAGCCCAGTTGCTCTTGTGAAGCCAGGAAAGGAAAAACTAATTTGGTTTCAACAGGAGGTGCTGGAAGCTGTCTTGTGTTCAGTTACATACAGGTGAATTTTATTTTAAGTCCCCTCTATTAAATATAGTTCTATGCTGTCCTGGTTCTGTTTCATTATATATCCAGAATAGCTGGAGGAGTCATGATTCTGTAAAGATGAACTCACTTAAAGCATTGTTTCTTAATTTCCTGTCAGACCCATTTTTACCAGGTCGATATACTGAACACACTAGGTTTCAATCATATGTTAAATTTTAGGTTGGTTAGATTATCCGGCATTGCATTTTCTGATTCATTTGGAGGATCTTGCTGTTAAAAATTTCATATTAACACCTGGTTATCTAAATTTACATTAAAAAGAATTTAGTCATAATTTTTTTCACTTTCTAGGCACTCCAAGTGCTAAGAACGTTGTCTGTTGTGAGAAGAAATATGAGGAGCTTGTCCTACATGTATTGAGAGACTGGGTTAAAAGGCCGCTGCTTTCAAGCCTGAGCTCCTAAAACAGAGAAGTGCTTAAGTCAGCTTTTAGATATGTTAAGTGGGATTTTCCGAAATGCTGCATTTTAAAGATGGGTGTAGACTACATTTGTTTAAGTAAAATATGCAAGGCCTATAGAAAAGAAATGGTGGAAGGGTGGTCTAGACATAGCAAAACGTTACTTACAATGCGGTAAGCTATGTCATGCATTTCTTTCATCTTACTGTAAATGTGATGCAATTTACCTTTCTGCTATTTTGATTGATCTCACATTCACACTGTAGCTTGTAGCATGAAGCCAGTTTCAAAACTTTCATAGGTTCTGTCTTTGTTAAAATATTTTCCTGCTCTAATTTGTTTTGGTAAGTTTAAATCTCTCTTTAAAAAGACCATATAATGCTATACTTCCAAATATCAATTTTATTGGGTTAGATTGTTCCAAAGCAAAAGGAAGGTTTTTGCGTCATCCTGAATTTCTCTCATTTGATTTCCGTTTCATCCCAGGTGGACTAGTAGCTTTGTTGATCCAGAGTTTTTCAAATTTTAACTAACAGTCTATTCGGAGTTGGGTAAATGTTTTTAAAGCAAATGCTACAGAGCCATGAGATAATTGGATTTCCTTGTTGTATTCTTTTCATTTCATGGCCTTTTCTCTATAAAGATAGAGGAAGGAGATAATCTTAAAACAAACTGTTCTGTAAAAGTGTTTTAATGAAATTAAACTTAAAAAGCATACATTTTCAGTAAATGTCTGTGCATGAAGGGTCTTTCTCTCTCTTTCCCTTAAGAAATGCAAAGGATTGGTAGCTGGATGTTCTTAGTGCTGGGGCTGAGCTTTGGATCTTGCTTTATTAAAAAAATCTCAATTTTAGGGCTCTGCTAGAATTCCTGAAAGCTTTAATCAGAGCTGGATATTGAGATAGATATCAAGTCAGAAGAGATTAGTTTAGCTGATAAGCCCCTGTAAAAAGTTTTCTTTTTGTGCTTTGCTTAAGCTTCTATGTCTGTCTTGACTTCTGTGGGGTGCTGGAAAGTACAAGAAAGAAATAAATGCTAATTCTGAATCTGATCTGGCTTACTCAGGCAAAAGCCCTATTAGGAAACATAGTTTTTAATCATAGGTATTTAAGTGAAGCAAAATATTCCATCATCTACCATTCTTAAAGCCGTACCAAAATTGTGATATGCTATTCAATTTCTTTGGGTTTAAAAATATTAATAAAAATAATATTTGACCTGACAAAAGAATTTTCTGATGTTAGACTCCGGCACTTTGTGTGCTATCATAAAGATTAAGTAGATGGCTCATCATTCCCAGAGACTGCTAAACTTGTAATATGCTGAAGCTGCAAAATCTTATACCCATTTTGAGGTTTTCATGGCTACTGTAACTAAACAGATATAGCAAGAGCAGCTACATTAAAAGCATTACTGGAAGCAAGTAGAAAATGCTGTAGTGTCCTTTTCTAAAGAAGTTACATCGGCATTACTTTTCAGTGGGCATACAGAAGCAAAGGATTATAAAATATTGGGAAATAATTATCATTATAGATTTTTTATTCAGATAATTATGAAGCAAGAAACACATGAAGCAGGAACTCTGGTCATATAAATGCAGACTGAAACAATTCTTTTAACCTTGCCACCTCTGAAAAGCTTCTGTAATCGAATCAAATGCAGTTGTCCTGAACGAAGAAGGTCAAGCTATGTCTTTCCAATGAACTGAGCATGGGTTTTTTTCCAGAGAGAAGGGAAAGCTTTGGGTTATACACTACTCATTACCTTTCAAATACAATGCAAACTCTTTCTGTCAAACAGGTGTAAGAAAAAAATTGGCCCACTTGCACACTGCATTCTTTATGATACATAAATCTGCTCTTTGCAGAACTGTTCAGATATTTTGTAGTGGGAGAATGGTCAAGGAAATAGTAAAAGTTTGGAAATGTATTTCAGGAATTGACGGCATGGGAACCAGTAAAGAAGGATGAGAATTATTGTTTGGTTCCAGAGGCAGTACTATATAGTATAAGGGAAAGAAACATACAGTAGAAGAAACTAGCACAGTCCTGAGTCTTTCCTAAGGGAGTTTAGGAGCAGGAGAACACAAAAAGAGAAAGCTGGTGTGAGTTAATGTCATTGGTTTTATCTAAGTTCAGGGGAGGGAGGAACAAGTGTGGAAAAGGGAGTGGGTGATGAGGAGTAACTCTGCTTCAATTTTTGTTCAAAATTTAAAAATATTTTTGATTTGTTATAAGAATAATAGGTTGGATGAGAGGGTTATTTTCCCCTTGAACGTTATTTTTCATTTGATTGAAATTATCAGTTCTGCTTCATGACAAAAGCAGGCACATCATAATACCATTATGATGGGGTTACTTTGTTTGGTGTTTTTGAACAGAAATCTTACGAGGAGATTCTTTCCCTTGATATTTTCAGTCACATATTCCAGACTTTAGTGGGTCTGATAGATATGGTATGAGTCAACACCAAGATTTGTAGGGGCTTGATTGGGTGAGGGTTCTCCAAACATTTCAGTTCTAATTTTCAGTCTACCTTTCTGGAATTTGTGGGTACAGTTCACAAATACATATTTTTCAACTAAATATAACTCTTTCAATCAGACTGTGCAGACTGCAGGATTAGGCCCTGTTTTAAAAAGGGTAAGTATCTTATCTCCTGTTATACTTAGCTGAAAGTAAATCAGAAAAAAATTCAACTTTAACCATTTTAAACCAGATGATCCTTTTCATCTGGAGTAAGTTTATCCTTAGGGGGACTACACAGTACAGCCCTTATAGTAGTACTTCATTAAAAACCATGTATTGAATAACCACATTTTCAAAAGAAGCATTTCAACTGATTGCAGAAATACAGCTGTCCTTGCAAAGTCAGCATGCAAGGGAGGATCATGTAGATTAGCACAGACATAACAATGTGAGCCTTTCAGGTCAATTTGAGGAAATGGCAAGAGTCGTAGTGGCTGGGTGCGCACCTATTCAAGAAGACCACATAATCGTTTCATCCTGATGATATCATTTCATCAGCATGCTGGTATTTAAGCTGCTTTTTCCTCCACACATTTTACTCATCTAGTTATAGCTTTCTTTAGACAAGTAAAATGATAGCCTTTTCCTTCTAAAACAGAAAACAAACTGGTCCAAATAGGATTCAATTTTCTGTGCAATAAAGATTAGCTGATGAATTATTTTTCAATTGAAGAATAAAATGTGGGAAATTCTTGTACATAAGGACTTCCATGGTCTTCTGTGGAGGGGGGAACCAAACCAAAAAAAAGACACTCCATCCCCACTATTAAAAAGCTGCTTTGTGCATCATTTGAAATAGTCAGGATTTCTCTGGTGTTCCTTTGAAAATTGCAAAGCACCTGGTCACTTCAATTGAATTACTAATCTTCAGGGCATAGGCATGGCAGAAAAAAAAAATCAGTATGGTATGGTTTCTTGTAGCCACATCTACTAGTCTGATTATAGCAGAGGCCAAAACACCCCCTGCCATCCCACAAATGAGAAAGCCTGGTAGTATATCCTGGCGGGATAATGCAATGCCACGGAGACATGCACTTGGACAGTGTGTTAGCTCTGCTAAATCATAGGTTTCATGCCCGTTTGGGAAGTTCCCTCTTTTTAATTTATTTTGAATCTGACCAGATAATCTGATCTGCTGTTGTCTATGCATTGCAAGGATCAGAAGGACTTGAAGGGTTAGGAAGGAAACTGGAGAAGGTCTACTTCAACTAGCACTGCTGCTGAAACTCATGAATCTTACAGTAGCAAAAGCACAGTAAATTAATCATAGTGAAATCCTGCGCTAATTTTATATTGTTTGCACTGGTGCATGAGTTATCTTTTGGACAGATAGTTTGAGTGTTGCACTGTGCATAACTGTGTAGTAGTTGAAAAGTGTCTAGCCTTTGTAGTGATATACTGCTCACCATACACACCCACACGTAAGGACAGATAAAGAATTTGTCTTTGAATTGTCTGATCTGGGCAGTGCTAAGAGTTGTCAGCCTTTTGCAAGAGACCGAGTCCTTTTTAGTACTGAGGTTTATGACTTTCTATCCTATCCAGTTCCCCAGCTATGGAGAAGCGTGGGGTGAATATGTATACTCTGTGCAAATGAGCTAAACCCATGTCACAGCATTGTAACTCATGGCGAAAAAGCTTCTTGCAGTGATAACTCCTTAAACATTTTGTATCAAAAATAGTGAATATAAATAGTTACCGAACTAATTTTTGTGGTGACACAAAGATGATGATCAGGTCACACAAGGAGCTCATAAGGTTCTTTGTACATAGAGTCATGCATTCTATAACGATGGAATTGATTTTGCTACCACCAATTTCTGAGTAACACTCCAGAGGTGAACAGTCTCACAGCTACCATCAAGCAGAATATGACTGATGGGAATCCAGTAAGTTTGGGAACCAAGCCCCTGAATGACTTTAGTTAATTTTATGGTATGTGTATAGAGGTTGTAGTCATGGCGAGACCAAGGAAAGAATTACAGATTGCTTAGAAAAAAATAGTAGGAAGTTCTGTTTCTTTGCAGTCTCTGAAAGCAAGGCTCCACCCTTCCACTTTGGTTTAAAGGTAGTGTAGGAGCAGGACTGAAACTGAGTTATCTTTCCTGTAGAAAGAGCTCACCTTGTGAAGAAGGAAAAAAAGAAAAACAGAGGACATGATTTGTCTGACTAACAAGTAGATAGTCCATATCAAATATTAATTTATACTTTCTTCTTAATTATCTTTGTTATATTCTTATCATTTCCTTTCTAAGAGTTTAACTCCTAAAGTAATGCGTGAAGTCATTCAGTTTTTGTCTTCTCACTCCAAATATTTTTTTGTCTGCTAACTTCCATTGTTTAAAAATAGGTCATACTCTGCTGAAAGGCGAACTTATGTGTTTTTACTGTATGTGAACCTCTTGAGCTGGTAGAATTATTTGCAAGTGTTTAGAACCTACTTCTAGGAGAGTAAATAGAGTTGAGTAATACCCACAGATAAAGAGAACTGTTTTGTAACAAAGTCTTTCTTTTGCTAATACTAAAGAAGGAACTGAACATTAGTGACTTAAAAATTCTGAAGAATTAAACGGAGTAGAATGAGATGAAATGGCAGTAATAGAGGGAAGGAAGGTATATAGTGAACTTTTGTATAATAGCATTACTGATATCTCTTCAGATATCCAAATTAATATTCACAGTGCAATGCTATAAGCACCTGTTTATGAAGATACCAAACTCTCTGTTTTGGAAAGCAAATAATTACTTTGCTTGAGAATTCTGGCTAATCATTCATTTAAATGCTTACAAGCTATGGATTTCAAGAGAAGAATAGGTCCCAACTGCCCCTCACAGAAATGAGGTGGACATGGCATGTCAACACATGACTCCAGCACAAGCCTGAAATTTGATCTTTTTTTCTTTTAACTTGGATGGGTAAACCAAGATAAACCATATGAAAATATGTTCAGATGCAAAATCTGGTCTATTTTTCCCATAAAAGATGAGGGAGCAAAAAGCAGCCAGTGATGTACCTGTTGTCCTCTTTTCTGGTCATGTGCAGGAGCTTGCTCAAATACTACCAGAAAGATCCCTTCGGGATGTGAGGAAAGTCTACTTTTTAGTCTCAAAGGAGCAATGGTCCCTTGTTTGTGTTTCCAGACAGTTTAGGTGCTCTGCAAGTTGCTTATGGCCGTAAGAAACAACAAAAAAAAGATGTTTAAAACCTGTGGCTGTTGCTTTTTATGGTCTGGATTTAGAGGGAGAGGAAAGCGTGACGTTGCCTGTGGCAGCGTGCTTGCTTATTCAGCACTGCTGACCCTGAGCCAGCAACGTTCTTGTCCACTGCTCTGGAGCTGTAAGAGTTCAGCCAGTAAATTCGATAGGATCACAGTTTGCCCTTGACAATAAGGGATTTGACAAAAGGACTCTGCTAAAAGCAGAAAATAGTGAAAGGGGCAGTCACTACCACTGCTTTTACCAAAGGAATTTGCAAATGTTTGTCTGCTGGTAAATGCCAGGCCAGGTTGTGATCTGCACAGTGAGCCACGACAGGTCTCTCCGCTTGAATGTATTTTCAGAGGCTGCTTTTAAAACTAAGTATTTAAATGGCATGCTGCTCACCTCTCTTTCAGATACTGCATCTTTCAATGATATTGAAAGGGTTTTGTCTTTGAATTTAATGGGTTTAGGAGTTTATGACAAGTCTTTAAGGTACCTAGGTGACGCAGTGCTTAGTGAAACACCACCTCCCTCTTAAATGTATTGCATGTTGTGGAAGTTTCTGTCCCAGGTGAGGTGTCCAGGCTTTTTAATCATGGATGTGGTACAGTTAGGCACCCAAAGAGGTGATCTTTGGAAACAAGCAGGGAGTTTCCTGACTTGCCAGGAGAAAGATGGAGATGACAGAGGTGGGAATCTTGCCCCAGGGAATTTTTATCCTCTCTTGTAGCTGGACATACAGAAAGGTAATTTTCCCATCTGTGAAAAATGAAGAAAACTGTGTATTAGTAGTGTGGAACCACAATTTAATCCCTCTCCCCAGGGAAAGTGTTTCTACAAATGGCTTTGTCAGGAGAGACTGAGAAAGGTCTGCTCCTCCGTGGCCACTACCCAGTTAGGGCTCTCAGCTGGGACCAGGCAGTCTGGGATCAAGTTCCTGTTCCACTTGGAGCATGGCAGAGGTTTCAAGCAGCTCAGCAGCTGCGGCTCATCTTCACATATGCAGACCAGCAGAAATTTAGATCCTCCCTGGATTAAGTGGCAGTTAAGTAGCTGAAGAACATCAAAGATGCCAAAATGTAGGTTAAGTGTGTAAGTAGGAATGCAGACACCCGTGGAAGATCTGAACCTAAACACTTCAGCTTCCTGAGTATTTAATATCCTCAGCAGAAATGCATTGCAAACTCTGCAGCTACCCTTGGATAAATTCATAAACTATGAACGTTTGCTCTCCCAGCAAAAAAAGCATGTAGCCAAGTACTTGATTAACCAAGAGAAACTTTATGTCCATTATTACCTCCAGTTCGTACTACTATTTCATAATCCCAGAGAACTACTTTTTAAAAAACTATACAGTAAGCCAAACATTTAATAGAATCATAATCTGCAATCTTTGCCACAGTGCACTGTAGACAAGTGGTGTTATTGGAAGGAACAGCACATTGAGGAATTGTTTCCAGATTATTATAGTACTTTCTTGCTCAGTTTTTCCATACAAATGCTGTTTGTATACAGTCATCATCCTCACTTGAGGATTTTGAGATTTATAGGAAAACCATCATGATAAGTGTTGGGTAGACTCCCAGTTATATGAATATGCAATAATGTTCTATGGAATTTTATCGCAAGACTTTCCCCACTATTATGTTAATAGGCAGCATATTTATCTCATTTGCTCAAACAGCATTTGCAAGACAAAAAGAGCTAGTATCATCATTTGTCTCAGAGTTTTTTTCAACCTCAAGAAGACAGAAAAAAGTAATTTTGACCTGAGGAAAAGCTGAACGAAATGTAGTGTTTTCTCAGAGAACTTGGCTAAACCTTTTAAGATTTGTGGAATAGGAAGTCCATATAGAAATTTGATTCTCTTAGAAATTATTTACACCATATAAACTTGTGACTTCAGCTTTTTTTCTCCTCCCTATTAAAATTTTATTTGTCACTTCACTAGAGATCTTTTCAAATGTACTTGTTCTCATCAGCTAGTGACTGTATTTGGTTGTTATACTCCTGCTGAAGACCCTGCTTCCTACAACTCTTGCTCTTTCTCAGATATGTATACAATGAGGGTAATTAAGTTTTAGAAGGTAAATGACTTTTTCAGTAATACATTGTCCTTGTTAGTGATGCTAGTCTCTAAGTTGTGTACCTATTGTCATTTTCACGAACAATAGTAAATAAAACTTTTTTCCTATCATTTCAAAAGGTTCCTACTCCCCACTGCTTGATGCTGTCCCCGTCCTTGTCAGAGGTTTTCAAGTCCTGTGTTACAGAACAACCATGTTAAAATGTTCCTCTGACATTTGGCCAAACTGGCAGCCAAGAGAGAGGGGATGCAAAAGGGGAAGGTCTTGAAGGGGACTTGCCACCAGCAGAGCCGTTTCCTCTTCCTCCAGCAACCGGTTCACTGTAGGAGCTTTCCAGCCGCTTGCTCTGACCTGTCTTTCGGGAGGTTTCTGACAACTTTGTTGTTTACTCTTTCAAACTGATACGTTTCACACAATAATTTAACTGCCTTTGTTTTTACAGAGTTACGTTTCCTACTGAAACTGGACACAGCTAAGTTATCAGGAGCTAGATTGTGCTGGCCTCGGGAGGTACGCAAAAGAGTAGAGATGCCATAAAAGTTGTTTTTCTCTGATCTTGCATATACCTTACAATATCCATCTCTAGTGGTGAGAGAATAGTTTAATCTACCTTCTGTCACGTATTAGTTTTGCTGATGAGAGGAAAAATAGTGTCTTCATGGTCCTGCCTGATGTTCCATAACCCTCTCTGGCTGCTCAGTAGCAGCGCTGCCGATGGTTTTAGGCAGCAGCTACTCAAACATTGCAAACACACATCATGAACAGAAACAAAGTCGTATTTAGCTGTCCTCTTCATGACGTTCAGTTTTGTGCTTTCACAGAGAAAGATCCTGAGAGGAAGAGTAGGGAAAAGTAGCACCTCTCAGCTTTTTTATCAGAGTTCTTACAGTCTGGTTGAACAAACACGAGCATCTTGGCAGAAGTAAACACAGATAAAGCACGTTTTGCTAGGTAAGCATTCTGCAAACCTGAATTTTGGGGTCTGTCTATACCCAGTTACCACAGTGCAATATCGGATGATGTCATCTAGCTTTAAAAAAAATTAGCTGCTCTTAAAAATTGTCAAATGTCTGTAAACAGGATGTACCCAGCCTTACGTGGGTGTCTCCTGCCAAGAAAAGGGTTTGCTCCCAAGGAACAGGTAACAACACTTATTAGGGCAGGAAACTAAGCCAAGAATTTTGAAAGATGTTAAAAAGAAAGGAAGGATGTGGGATTGTGCAGAGTGGTCCAGGACACTGTAACTGAGAAGAATAACAGATGTAAATGTAGCGTAGGAAAATTAGGCTGATTTACGGGATTTTTTTGCTAATAATGAAGTCTATTAAGCTGTAGAAAGTTTTCCAAGAAAAGTGGTAAAATACCCATCCTTTGGGATATATAAAAAGAGCCCGAACAAAGCTCTCTAAACCATAAAATAAGGAAGACGCTGGCGCTGACCTGCAAGATGGAAAAAGTGAAGAAATAGCTTTTTCAATAACTAATTTCCACAAGTCTATGAGAACATAAAACTAAACAGTTAAAAAATAAGTGAGGCAGAACTATTGCTGTAAACACAAGAGATTTATCTGGAAGCACTAATTGGTTGTCAATAAATCAGTTCCCTGGTGAGAAGAGAAAACTTTAGAAAGTATTTCTGCACCATGAAATTATCCTCAACTGAAAACAAATAGAAGACTTATTTTTAGCAGTGTATTCATCAACTGTTACTTGAATGCATGTTTTTCTCCTTTGCCCAGTAAAATTGTGCTTTTTGTTTCCTAATGGTAACCAAAGGAAAAGGTGATCTATGAAAAATTAATGTTTCTTTATGAGTAGAAAAAGGGACTTTTGGAATACAGGTATAAAGGCCTTCATCTCTCTTCGTAACAGAAGTGGACAGCCCTTGTGAATTTTAGCAGTATTTGGACTGCTTAATAGTCTAAACATCACTTAACAGTCTAGACATTGTACAGGAGAGCCACTGTGTTAAAGAATGAGATCAGAGCAAGTCTTAAACTTACCGAAAGCTGCCTCTAGTGATATGATCTCATTTTCTTCTTCCCACAAGAAAAGCTAAATGAAGGAAAAGTTGGCCTTAGAAAACATCATCAAAATAAAGACGTTGTTAACTTTTTTAGTGTGTGTGGAACTGGTGATGAGGGTGAGATATGAATATTAGGAAAACTATGGTTACTGCAAGTGCTTTGGGAATTTAAAGTCCCGTTAATTATTTTTTGACAATGAGATTAAAGGTATAACAGCATTTTATTAATTTGGCATGGAAGGCCTTCAGTCACTTGGATTTTACACTGCTACCGCAGTTGGATGGTACCACCTTTTGTTCCTTCCCTGGGCTTTGTGTTAAATAGAGCACAGTCTCTCCAAAGATTTGGCCCTGAATCTCCTCTGCCAAAGTTGAGAAGACCACCAAGATTTTCCTCAAAGGCCTGTGAGGTAGTGGTCCCAGCATGCCATTATTCATGAAATATTTTCAATTTTTGTGGTATGTATTGAGACCATTTTGGCCACAGTTAGTATATTTCAGTCGAACAAGAAAGTACTCTTGCTGAAGTGAGTGAGTAAATTCTCCCCAAGGCTCTATGTGTCTCATTACCCATGATTTCCATTAAAGAAAAACCAACTAAAAACATAACTCAAGAATTAAAAAAAGGGAGTCACACTCTTTGTCACATCAGCCAGCCCGCTATTGAAAAAGACTCCTCTGTGAGTTTTCACATCTCCAGCCTAGTGGGGAATAGAATTTTAAAGCATTTGAAACAGTTAGTTTAATAATATTAAAAGGTTTTAAAACCACTTTTATTATGAGGTAAAGGATATTGACTTTTCTCATGATTTTTCCAGTTCCAGCAATCTATTATTAATTAAAACATTGTGTGCCACTGGCTTTTCTTTCCTTTTTCACTTCCCTCTGCTCTTTACTTTTCAGTTGGCCATGGGGTTTATATATTTCAGTGTTGAAAACAATAGTTTATTCTCATTCTTGCCATGACATGCAACCAGCTCTATCCTAAAGGGAAATACGGCTGTTTAAAAATAATTAGAATAGAATAATCCAACTGATTAGGTCTATCTCTATGGCTAGGCATTGATCTGAGCTGGCCATATTGCAAAGCAGGTCTCTCTAAACTCTCTGTTCTTAGACTCTTGTTCTGAATCACTCTCTGAAAGAGTCTTTCACCTGTGTCCGCTGTGGGTAGGACCAAAATGACAATTAAAAAAAGACTTGAATTGGAGTGACGACAATACAGGTAAGGATTAGGAAAACCTTTTAACACCAAGAATTATGAACTGTTAGGTTGCCTTGGAAGGTTGTGAAGCTTTCACAGAATCAGCAGCTTACAAGGACAGGTTGGAATATCTATCAGGAAGGCACAAGTAATGGCTGAGCTTGTCTTAGGACAAGGAACAAGCTAGATGATCTCTCCAGGCACTTTCCTATTTTTGAATCAAGCTCTGGGCCTAACTCCCTTCACTGACTAGAAAGCAACCCTGACTGGGCTAGCTGCCCAAGGTTGGCTGATGTGAATGCTCTCCATGCAGGTCTAGCACTTGGTAAATTCTGTTGCTACACTGTGTGATTGAATTTCAAGGGTATTTGCTGAACGCAAAGCGTGCTTCTCATTCATGTCTAGAGGCTGATTCACACAGAATACAGCAGCCTTCTATTTCTCCCAGTTACTCCATTCACTTCCAGTTACTTCAGGTAGCGGAGATTTTTGCCAAGCAACCAAAGATGCCAGCTCTGCTGTAAAACCCATATGGACTTTTATGAGATTTATCTATTTGGGGTTTGGTGGTTGGTTTTTGTTGGTTTTTTTTTTTTTCATATTTCACAAGCTTTAAGAGAAACAAATGTAAAAAAAACACCCAACCCCAAACCAAACCCCAAAACACAGTGTATTAAGATTGTAAAGGCAAGCTATTATAAAAAATGGCATACCAGTATATTCCTGTGGAACCCTAATCCATTATTCTTCTGTGTGGCTTATGATAACCTTAATTTACCTCAGTCTGTAGTCCTGTTTCCAGAAGACCCCTGTCAGTTCAGTACATTGAGTGGAGCCGCTCTGGAAAGGAATCAGGCTTGTGTAGTGATTGTCTAAAAGGCCCGGTCTTTGCAGAAGTTGGAAAGGGCTGCCAAAACTAAAAGCATATGTGCATTATGAAGGTGTTTGTCTGCTGCAATAAAGAACTGGCTTCTATTTTTTTCATCTGCTACAAAGGGATAAGATGGTAGAAATTTCATTTATCCCCAGTCCTTTGCATGTAGTTACTGCATATGCATGACTCATTTTCTCCGTGTCTGACTGGAGAGCATAAGCTCTGATTTGCAGAAAAGTTAAGTCCTCACATGTGTCACTGGAATCTCTGATCCCTGTGCTTTCAACATATGAAGAGTTATGCCATGCTTAGTATGTGAAAAAATTTGGCCATGGATGTCTTAACTTTGACACCAAAAAGTGATGGCTTGTTTTCTTTTACATCTGTGTCTCTGACTCTTGCAAGAAAAAGTAAACTTTTTTCTAGTAATTTAGGGAGCAGATACCACAGTGATAAGAACCACAGATAAGTTCATGACAAAGAAGGGTAGCCTTTTAAGTTCAACATCTAACATTAAGTTGCCTGTTGCAGGCAGAGAAGGATAATTCTAGCTTGTCTTGCTGTCAAAACCGCTATCTGCTAGAGGGGACTTTACCCAGAAATTCATCCACCTTTCTGTGAAAGAGCTTATGTTTCTCCTTTAACTTGCTGGAGAACCTTAATCAATGAGCGGGTGTTTTTGAGAAGTGCAGTGAGAAAGAAAGAGATATAAGTACAGCAGAAGCTAAGTTTACTGCCATTTCCAGTTACCAACCCTTTTGTGCTCCACCTGCAAGACAGGTAAATCGGTTTGGGTGTTTTTTATGTTTATGATGAAAGCAAAGGTTTATGGTTAGGAAAATTAAGCAGGCATTGAGTTGCAGGTCACATGAAAATTATCCTGAACTGACATCTGTCTAGGATTTTCTTATTCTTGCTCAGCTAGAAATTGTTGCCTAGTATTCCTTTGAACTAAATGTACAGAGAGTACAAGAATTATTTTGCCTTTGACTACTTCAATGAGTTTCAGTGTGGTCTTTTAAAACCCTCGTGATAGGTCAGTGATTTGGTACTGCTGACTGTCCAGAATTAGTCTCTGAAATGAAGTTTTTGGTCTAGGAAATCAAAAAAGTGGTCTATGCTGGAGAACATGGATGCCAAGTAGTTTGCCTGAGGAAGGACATGCCAGTGAGGGAAGCAGAGCCGTGGGGTTCTGATGAGCAGTTCCCTGCTACATCTCCTGGACAAGGTGGTTGTTTTGATGCTCGTTACTGAGAGCATAGAGGATAACCTCAGTAATCAAAGGTATTTCTCCTACCAAGGAAAAGTCTTTTAGCAACTGTGTGCTAATTTTCGTTATTTATAATCCTACTGCCTTCTTATCTGAACTGCCCATTTATACTGACTAGAAATAGAAGGGGTTTTTTTGTGAAAATGTATTATTTTAACAAATTTTTTTAGGGGGTTTTAGTTGGGTAAAAGACTTTTACTGTGTCATTTTATAAACACACACACACACACGCACATATATTTATAAAAGCTTGATTTAAGTCCCTGTTTTCTTCTGCTACATTCTCTCTGAACAGGACTTTCTGTAACCGTGGCAGCAATTGTGTAAGAGATGGTGGTTATCACCAGCAGTGTTGCTATCTTTTAGTCTTCAGAAACAGCCTTTTTTGCGAATCTTGGCTCCATTAGCACCAAGAAAGCTGTATCTTGTCAGATTTCTTGGCTGATTCTCTCCCTGATGTGACCTCTCACTTTGAGATGCGTCAGTGACATTGAGTTCTAGTGCAAAGCGTACTATGAAGTTGTGGGATCGCCACAACGTGACACCGCAGCAGGGCTCTTCTAAGCTGAGAAAATTTTCTTAACTGGTGAGTTAACAAGATGATAAACCAAAAATACGCTGGGACAGATTCAGTTCCATAGGCCGGCCTCTCTGTGCCTCGGGAATTCAGTTGTATCTGGCCAAATGAAAATTGCCCAGCAGAAGGGAGTTTTTAGTAGACATTAGATTGGCACGGCTCTGATTCTGACCAGTGCCAGCCTATACAATGATAATGACAGAGGCTGGAGGGGATGAGACCGGAGTGCTACTGTGCTCCAGATAATTCCAGCTGGCAGTTTGCCACCTTAAGACCATTGTCATCGGGTGTAGGTTAGACCAGCCCGAGGGTTGCTCTTAACGCACGCTGCCTCCGTGGCTAGTGCTGGCGGAGAATCAAAGAGTCGTAACCAGATCCTCCTGATTACTCTCTTTCTCTCCTGCACTGATCAGCTCTTGGCCTCAGCAATGATTTGCCTCTGTGGGCTCAAGAGTTGCTTTCCAGACAATTGTAGCAATGTTCGGTATACTGGGTGCAAAAGTAGAGATCAGAAGTGGAGCTGGGTAGGAAAAAGATTTTTTCGTCTTACAAAAAGTATATAGATAAAAAGGCCCTTTTCTACCCCAAGAAAAATCCAGAAACTTTTTTAAATGGTTCATGGACAGTAAGAGAACAGAAAGCATAGACTAGACCAGGAATTAGGTCACTCAGGTGAGACGTAGAAATGCAGTTTTGCCTGTTTCTGACCAGAAACATGAATTAGATCTTTCATGCATCCTGTCAAATGTGTTGGCTATTCTGAAGCTAGGCGTACCACTCTTTCTTTATCCATACTTGGAATACTGTTGGACAGGTGAGAATCTTTCTTTCTTCCACTAAAAAATTAGTTCAGATTGTGTTGTTTTTGCTGAAAACTTAGATTTAACTAAAGCAGCATGTTTCTATGTGTGCACAGAAAAATTGTCTTGTCAAAAAAAAAAAAATCCTGACTAGTTCTAATTTAAAGATCTGGATTCCTTTCTAAGGTCTAATTTATCCCATGGGTCCTGCCAAGTTCATTTTTTCAGCTGTACAAGAGTGTACAGACGCTTTTCTCTAAGTGGGAGAGAGATGCTAGTTATTTTTTCTTATTGTGCACCGGATGCTGAAGCAATCAGGTTTATCCTTTGAATTAAGAAAGTACACAATCTCCTGCTGTTTGCAGCACTGGAAAAAGGTGAGGAACAAACCTCAGAAAGTTTGTGGTTTAGATAACTATGATATATACTGAGAGGAGAGCTTGCTAATCTCAACTTTTTCCTTTCTTTTGCTGATTCCCTCCATCCAGGGTGACTCAGCTCCTTCCTGCCTTCCCTGGCCCTTTCCAGTGTGTTGGTGGAGACGCTTGGGCTTAGTTTGTTTCTGCTTCAAGCATCAAGATGTCTTTCGGTCCCTCGTTCTGTGCGACAAGAACTTGGCCTGTCCAGTTCAGTACTTTTTTATCTGCTTTAAAATCCCACATCTCTTATTTCTATGTATAGCACACATTTTAGAGCATATACAAGCCTTAGAAATGGAGGAAAATAACCATTTTGCTCCCCAGAGTTTATACAGTCTCACAGCATAGTAAGCATCACAACCTACTTCATAGGGGCGGTAAGTCGGTGAGTGAACTGAGCTGGAGAGTTTCTGTGTCCATCAGCAAAGCAACCAGGCATGTCCTGAAGAAGAGCTGTGGTAAGAAGGGACCAGCTTTTCTCTGCTGTAGTTCTCCAAAGGAAGGTGTTAGGTGGTGTTCTCCTTCCCCACAGTACGTAGGAGGACCTCCTGTGCTGTTCAACCCAAGACTGAAAAATTAATATGACATATTCATGCATCAGCTACTTCTGTTTCTATAACACGTTCACCACCTAGCCTAAGGCTCTATACTTCTGAATCCTCAGTGGGCATTGCAACAATAGATTCACGCGTCCATCAGAAATCTAGCAAATTTTATTGGGAGTCCTTTTTAGCAGATCATGATTCAGGCTCAAGTTTAATGTTTCTTTTTTGGACATTTAAAAGCTGAATAAATAGTGAAAGGAACAGTGCAAAGAGTTATAGATGATAATATCACAAACCAACAATAAATGGGAAATAGATACTTTAAACTAGAATTTCGTCCTAAATAGAGCTGTGTAGCAAAATTTATGCGGAGTGAAAAACCAGAACAAATTCTGGTTTCCTGCAGAAATTTTATATTGTGTTTCATGCAGCTGAGAAACATCTGTACGGCTGTTTGTTTCATAAGAGGGAAATTATGCTGCGTATGAAGCAAAGTGAGCCTAGAAGCTTTCATTTTCATTTGGTCATTCCAAAAACATTTGCTATATTGAAACTATAGAGTCAGATCAAGACATTTTAGCACCATATACCTAGGTGAAGTCTTAGGTGAAGTCTGGATGTCAAAATCCAAATTTCTGTCTTCCACACAGAAAATTTAATTGAATTTAATTGTCTGCATTTCCAGAACTACCCCAGTCCTGACAGTTAGTCTGCTGAACTCCTAACTCACATCTTGTGCCTGCTTGGGGAATAGTTAAAATGACAGCATCTATATCAATAAATTAGACTGCATTGGGATTGTTCCTGGACATGATAACTCAGTCATCTAACCGTTAAATTGTTAGAAGGGTTCCTAGTATGGTTTTGACCTGGGCCAGCTAGCACTATCCCAAACAATTGCTGAGCACAGTAAGGATTTCCAGAGGCCAAAGGTTGTTAAGAGATCACAGGCAATTTGGCTGCCGCCAGCATGTTTTGGAAGATGAGAATTTAGGAGTATGGATGTAGGCTGCTCCATGCCAGTTGGACTCAGTGACAGAAAACAGTCCCATGCTCATTTGATTTAGTAGTATAGATGTAGCCAGTGTGTTTTCTATCTGTCTCCCAGAGAGGCTTAGTTTAGTAGGTGTTGTTGAGAAAACTAAACGCTTCCCAAAGTTGGGATCTTCAGAAAATGAAGTTACTGTTGTCATTTAATGTCCACAATGTTCCATTTTCCCCTCTCCCACAAAAATAGTTCCCACTAGGTTATCCTGGTGTAAAATACTCAGTTGCCTCCTGACTGAGCTCCTAAGGGAATGCCAGTCTGCATTCCCAAAATGTTACGATACAGGACAACCCTCAAATCAGCCTTCAGGGGAAGAAATTGGGATGTGGAAGCTGAGACAGTCTTCATCAATTTTTTTTTTTTTTTTGAGTAACATCCCACTGCAGAGAATTTGTTCCATCTAAGAGAGAACATAAAGGCACATAGGCAGAAGTCTGACACGTAGCCCAGTGAAGAAAAAAATCAGTTTGTGGCGGGAAGACTGGGGTTCCAGGCCTTGCTTCCAACACCAATTCCTCTATTCTTGCAGTCATTGGGATGTAGGACAGACACTTGGATCTCACTGCCGTAATCTAAACCTTGAACATATAGGAGTTTCTCTTACCTTCAGTAACTTTGTAGCTCTGGCTATGAGTTAGATGTGAAGCTGTGTCCATCTCTATTTTCCTGAAGAAAAGGAGAGTGGTATGAGGTCAAATGTCCAAAACCTCCTAGCCAGGCACTACCACGTTTTCAGGGTAGAGCTGTTCTACTTTGTGTTATTTGCAATGAGGATACTGTCTTTTGTAGATCCGATGTCACCTGTATATAGTTTACATCAGCAATATTTTTCTAATAAATATGGCTAGGAGTTCAACACTTGACCTCTGCTTTTACAACTCCATTTAATCAGAGCTGCCTTGGTTTTCTTTGTCCATGTTGGTCTGAGGTAGATGCTGAACGTCTACATCCAAAGTTATAATTAAGTACTACTGCTTAATAAAGAAAGGGTGAGTGTCACAGACATCTTTTTCAAATTTATTTTTTTTAAATATTTTTAAAAGATTGTTCATCTTTTAAAAGAAGACTTTAAAAGAATATTTTAAGGTTTTTCATCTTTTTAATTTTAAAACCTTTTTAGGTTTTAAATTTAAGGACTTCACATGACTTAACTTGACCATGTTTTCATATGCAGTCAAGAATTTTCTATTTGCATGTATCTTTATTGAACAAATTTGTTCTGAGACTGCACATCCTTTTTTTTTTTTGGAGTGATCCAAAGCGCCTGATATGTTGAAAGTTCAAACTGTAGATGCCCATGGCAGTTCAAGTGCATAGGTTAACATACACAAACCATTCACCTTGGAATACTTTATGTATAATTTTAATGTTATCTTTTTTAATGGGATGTTGGTTTGCCCCGTCCAGCTAAAGCCTGCATTATGTGTTATTCTTTCCAGTAGACTTTTAATGTGTACAGCTTGGCTGCAAACAAAAACCACAGCCTAATTAGTACAGAAAAATGAGACTAATTTGAAACTGTTTCTTTAAATAAAATTTGCCATCCCAGCTGTACATCGTGTCAGACTCTTCACAACACGATAGCCTAATGTGTGCTATCCATGTCTTTGAGTTTGACCCAGATGAAGCTGGTTGCTTAGCTGCAGCGGCAGGGCCCCGGGGATGGCCCCAGGGATGGGCCAAACCAGACAATAAACATGCATCTCCAGCTCCTTGGTCACTTGAATGACTTTGTACCATTGGACCTTTGGTTTGAGAAGGAAAACAAATTCTGAAATCGTGTCTCCTGGATTTCTTCACCCAGCTCTGACTGCAAATAGTAATAAATTCATGTATTTACTGTATCACTGAGGCCCACTTTAATAAGTGTTTACTCCGTGTTTCCAAGAAAAAAGTTGTACAAGTGGTTACTATGACAACCACTGGCTCTGTAAAAGCATTCAGCTTTATAACCTTTTGATTCTCATTTTAAATCATCCTCCCAGATTTTGTTGTAATCTTAATTTAACTTCGTGTGTCACAGTCATAGGCTGGGAGAGGATTTCTCTACTGAGAGAAATGCTTCGGTTTAAAATGCTGTACTTTGCACATCTGCGGTTGCAGCCATAGTGCAGGTGGTGACAGGTGTGTTCCCATCTCTGGGTACACACTTCGTACCTTCCTCTGGTCAGATGGGATGCAGAGGACGTGATAGTTCCTGGGATTAAAAAGCAAAGTAGTTGAATGGCTCTAGCAGACATCTATTGAGTATTTTTTCTTCTCATGGTAGACTAGAGCATTCGAAAATCCTCTCTGCAGTAGATTGAATTTCTTTGGATTTCAGTTCTGTGCTAACTTGTAACGTTTCACAGATGTGACCTCGCAAGCACTAGTCCACCAGCCCTGAAAAAAAAAGACAGGAAACCTGATGGTGGGCAAATATATTGCTGTTTTTAAAGGCATATGTGGATTCCTTATTTAGTTCTTAAGCCAGAACCCATGTTTAGGGCTGAGTGGTTTTATCCTTGCTGGTGACCAGTAGCTCTGGCCATGGCTGTGTCCTTTCTACGTGTCAACAGTTTAGTGATCCAGGCTCCCTCTGTTGTCTCTTCTCTTCCTGGAGGTGCCTTGGGTCTACACCCGCTCAGCAGTGGATGACCTGGACCCCTCTTACTCCTTTATGGACCTATTTGACTGCTGACTAGATCCAAGTCACCGCTGAGGTACTACTTCTGACTGAGAGGCAGATTATTCCTCTGAAGAGGTGCACTTCTCTTGCTGCGCCCATTTACCCGTGCTTTCTTGGATGTCTTTACTATCTGGTTTGGGTTTGTGTGGTGGGGTTTTGGTAGCAGGCGAGGGTCCGCAGGGCCGGCTCCTGTGAGAAGCTGCTCGAAGCTCCCCCGGCTCCAAGCTGGACCTGACTCTGGCCCAGGCTGAGCCCGTCAGTGACAGTGGTAACACCTGTGGGAGAACAGATTTAAGAGGGGAAACCTGCAGGGAGTGACGGGAGTGGGATGTGAGAGGAACCCCTCTGCGGGTACCGAGGTCAGGGAAGGAGGAGGGGATACCCCCGCAGCCCGTGGGGAGGCGGCAGGCTGTCCCCCCCAGCCCACGGAGGGGAGCGGGGGAGCAGATGCCCACCTGCAGCCCGGGGAGAGAGGAGCCCACGCCGGAGCAGGGGGATGCCCCCCAGGATGGCCGGGACTCCGTGGGAAAGCCCGTGCTGGAGCAGGCTGTGCCTGAAGGACTGCAGCCCGTGGGAAGGACCCACGCTGGAGCAGTTTGTGAAGGACTGTCTCCTGTGGGAGGGACCCCACGGTGGAGCAGGGGCAGAGTGTGAGGAGTCCTCCCCCTGAGGAGGAAGGAGCGGCAGAGCCAACGTGTGAGGAACTGACCCCAACCCCCAGTCCCCGTCCCCCTGTGCCGCTGGAGGGAGGAGGTGGAGCAATCGGGAGTGAAGCTGTGCCGGGAAGGAGGGAGGGGTGGGGGGAAGGTGTTCTAAGGTTTGGTTTTTACTTCTCAGTATCCTTGTTTTGATTTGATTGGTAGTAAATGAAATTGATTTTTTTTTCCCCCCAGGTTAACTCTGTTTTTTGCCCGTGACCATAAGTGGTGACTGATCCTTCCCTGTCCTTGTCTCAATCCACAAGACAAGTTTTTTGTTATATTTTCTCCTCCTCATCCCACTGGGGGGAGGAGTGACAATGGCTGCATGGTGCTTTGTTACCGGCTGGGCTTAAACTACGACACTGTCCTGTCCTATTTTCATCCTACAGCTAATGTCTTAGCAGTCAGGCAACAAGGAGACGGCATAAGAATTTGTTTTCTCTCCCTTGCTATCTGTGCACAGGGTAACTAGAGGAAACCAAACCCCTGGCTCTCCAAAGCAGTTTCTCTGAAATCACAGGTACTGCCTGAATGAAGATCTGTAGGTGTGCTGGTTTTGGCTGGGATAGAGTTAATTTTCTTCAGCCTAGCTGGTATGGGGCTGTGTTTTGGATTTGTGCTGAAAACAGTGTTGATAACACAGGGATGTTTTGGTTACTGCTGAGCAGGGCTTACCCAGAGCCAAGGGCTGTTCTGCTCCTCACCCCACCCCACCAGCGAGCAGGCTGGGGGGGCACAAGGGGTTGGGAGGGGACACAGCCGGGACAGCTGACCCCGACTGACCCGAGGGATATCCCAGACCATAGGACGTCATGCTCAGTAATATAGAGCTGGGGGAAGAAGAAGGAAGGGGGGAGACATTCGGAGCGATGGCGTTTGTCTTCCCAAGTCACCGTTTTGCGTGATGGAGCCCTGCTGTCCTGGAGATGGCTGAACACCTGCCTGCCCATGGGAGGTGGTGAGTGAATTCCTTGCTTTGCTTTGCTTGTGTGTGCAGCTTTTGCTTTACCTATTAAACTGTCTTTATCTCAACCTGTGAGTTCTATCACTTTTACTCTTCTGATTCTCTCCACCATCCCACTGCAGGGGGTTAGTGAGCGAGCAGCTGCGTGGGGCTTAGTTGCCAGCTGGGGTTAAACCACAGCAGTAGGGTATGCCCCATGTATGTTTAAAAAGTCAGATAGTTTCTTCTCCTCTACATCCTTTAAAAGATCTCATCAAAAGCTTTTCCCACCAGATTCCCTCTCCAATGAGGGAGCTTCATACCTCCTAGTGAGCTTTCAAGACCCATTTCCCTTAACATAAGAAAAACTACTCTGAAGTCATTGCTGAATAAAGATCTGCAATCAGACCTTTATCAAGTGTCCTTCACTGACAACTTCTTCTTGAATCCAGCAGGCATGGACCCAAGCCCTTCCGCAACCAAGGACTTCCCCAAAGGGGATCCAGGCTGGTAGCAATAAGAAAACAAGGTGAGATTCAGGCAGTCACATACAACCTAAGTTGGTGATGGCTCTTCTTATTGCTCGAGAGGAACACATCCACATAAGGTTTTGTGTATGTATTTACTAAATAATTAACAACAGCCTGTGCTGCGCTTTGTTTTCCACACTGGGAACATATCAATACCACAGCTACTGAAACTAAAATGCTTAGGTAAAGAATAAATGTGTTTTTTTATTAAGTGACAGTATTTTCGTAATCAAACATAATAAACTTAAAGAGATACTGTCAACACCATACCTTTGGTAAAAAAAACCTCACATATTTATCTCTGCAAGTCAGAGCAATATATGGGTCAATGTTTCAATAAAAACGACTTATTGAAGGTCTGTCTGGTGCAGGTTGATGATTTTCAGATTTTGGCACTATGACCACCCAAAAAAAGAGTGTAAAAGACAAAACCTATTAAAGAAAAAAATTGTTTCTGCTTTCACAAATATCCTGTCCAAAAATGTGACCAAAATTACAGAATGCCTGGGCCAAAATATAGTGTGTACACCTGCCTCACGCCTTGCCGTGAAGCTGCTCTCCCCACGTCCCTCGCCGTGGCCGGCTGGCACTGCAGCCCCCCGGCCCGGGGAGCAGGACCCTCTGCCGCGGCTGCGTGGGGAGCTCAGGACCCGGCCGCTCTTGCCAGTTACAGCCGTGCCAGGTCCCTCAGCCCCCGTGCCTTGGAGACTTTCTTAATGAAGTTGCCTAGGCAGTAACGGCTTGATTTAAAATACACAGATAATGAAATTAACGGCAGCGTGGAAGAAAGTGGCTGGCTGGATTTACGTGTCAGAAGCAAAGTCAGTTATGTTCTCAGTTTACAGGGGAAAAAAAAGGAAAGCAAGAAAGCATAGCTCGCCACCTTTGGAAATGATTTGCTCTCCGTACTCCCTGGCCAGCCTGCCGGCAAAGCAGCTAACTCTGCCGAGAGCATTTACACTCTAGCCCTGTCCGGAGGTGTCTGCTCAACCCAATGCAGATTTCACTCACCCCCCTTTTTTTAAAACAGTCCTCCACACACAGAGATGTGTAATACTGCGTGGACTCACTGTTTGCTCTGGGAAGTGAATTTCTGATGCAAAGACCATGTAATAGTAACTGGCTGCTGCTTTTTGAAAGCTTGGTGATCAAATCTGGGCACCAGCTTGCTTGCACAGTGTGTTTTGGCTTGTGTTGCCTCATATAGGTTAAATTTTGGGGGTTTTTAAATCGTGCAAACAAGTTTTCATTTGCTAGAAAAAACCTAATTATGATCAGATGTCCACAATTCCCCCACCACAACCTAATGAAAATCCTTAATTATATATAAATAAATGGGGTCAGTGCCCTGATCTTTCCTTTCCTCTCCCTCTGCACAGCGACCAGGCAACACGCAGGCTGTGAGTTTTCAGCACGGGGGGGGTGTCTGGTCGCTCCCTTGGGGGTTACGTTTTCCCACAGAGCATACGACAGCGTGGTGAGGTGGGCAGAGGTGGACGTGGGTATGGTGGGGGGCAAGGTGCTTTCTGAGCAGAATCGTTTACACCTGAGCTGTTGCTCTAAAGTAAATGTCAGCCGTCTACAACAGTTATCCATCCATATGCATTTGTCAGGACTTACCACATAGATAAATACTCAGGATGAGTTGGTTAAAAAATATTCTTGGAAACAGAGTATCAGTATAAAGTAAAAGTAATTTTCATGTTTCTTTTTTTTTCCCCAACAAAATTGGGTTGAGGAAATTAATTGTGATTGCAAGTCCTCACCTTTTCCACTTCATAATTGGCTTCACTGGTGCAGGCTGGGGGAGTAAGAGTGGGATTCATCTCAAAGGATATGCCAGGCATTTGTAGGGACATTAGGTGATTTTAGCTCTCAGAATGATGCTGCTAATTGAAAGAAAAACAGGTTCAGACAGAGAAAAGAAAAATTTATATCTCCTTGTAGCATCACCTCAGCCCTTTCCCGCATCAAGTTGGAGATGCCACCAGTAACTTAGTAGTGAGTTGGTTCAGTTTGTCTCTTCGTAGAGATTGTTAAAATGACCTACAAAAGCAGACATGACTGTCTCTTGCACTGAGGCACTTACATGAGTTGCTGTAAAGCTATTTGATGTTAATGCATTCGCCACTAGTGATTTAGGCTTAATATGCTCTTTTATTTATACACACATATGTATGTGTACAACAAATAATAAACACCTAATACCATATGCCCAGTCCCTAAAATCGCCTATTTGGGGAACGCTGTTTATTTTGTGAATTAGTGGTCATTATCAGCATTTATTGCGTTTTTTTAGATAAAAACATTGAATTTTTAAGCATTAGTACATCCAGTTTAGAAGGAAAGAAAAGAAAGATTAGTATTAAAATACCCTTTTTAAATTATGTTTCCCAAAGGAAAATTAATTAAGGATCCTGGAAAATGTTTCAGTCCCTTTCTTGTACCATAATCTAATCCTGAAGGACGCTCTTTGATTCCCTTCTATAATACTTTGTTTTTTTCTCTCTTGTTATTTTATTTTACTTATTCCCACAGCCAGCTTCAAATGACCTCAAGAACACAGGGCAGCTAAAAGATTGCTTAAACTTCTTAATACTTTTAATCCTTACTTGTTATAATTTGATTACTGAGACAGATTTTCTCTCTGGGCCTCATATTAAATCACTTTCAAGTTGAAACAAACCAGAAATCCTTTCAACTTAACAGAGCTTGTATTCAATATGAGCTGGTCAGATGTAGCACAGAGACTGTAGGATGTTGCATCACATGCTTCCTGGATTTTAAATACAAGGAAAGCACACTTCAATCAATGTTACATACGAGTTTACCTTCATAGAGTATCTATTTTTCAAGAGCAAACATGAGTAAGTATAGTTTTTGAAGTGCATGTATATGCATGTGTGTAAATGTGTATGTGTCTGTACACAGGCAGATATAGATTTCTATGCAATATATATAACTTTGCTGATAATATAATCTTTGGAATTCAAAGACCTTCTTTACTGTAATAAGAATGAGTCCCTAATAAGCTTTTCTTTCATGAAATGCATTCCCTGCCTTATCAATTATAACAAAAAAAATTACTTTTTTCCTGGACAGCTGTTCAGTTAACTTCATAGTATCATTTAAAAGTGATGAATTTCTAATTTTCTTGGGAAAAATATGGCAAAACAAGAAGACATGGAATTCAGCAGTAAATAGGAAATTGTATAGTGTTACTGTGACTGCTTCATGATGGGAAGTTGATGGTTTTGCCATCAAGATTCATTCTGAAGCTTTTGTATGAAAATGTTTCTGAGAATGTGGGTTTTGCCTACTCAGCCTCCCTGGTGATGAGGACAACATGCAAGCACATTTTACCTAGCTTTGTGATACTCAGAGGCAGTGGGTTTGCAGGGTTCAGGTCAAGTGCTGATCTTAATCAAAGTTGCATTCTGCTAAGGAAAGGCTGAGGAAAAAAGGTATCCAGGGAGGGGAGAATTCAGTGAAAAATTCAGGGGGCTTATTCGCTGGAGCGATCTCTGGGGAAGGGGAATGTCAGGAGTTGAAACTTCCAGCAATAGCCTGTAGGTAAATTAGTTTTAAGGAGATTAATAAGGTCCTCTGTTAACAATCACCTGCAGATAAACTGTAATTGAGTGCTCCTGTCCCTTGGCACAGCCTGCCTTGTGCCCCTCTGACCTCCTCCGCCAGCACCCCCCCCTTCTGCCCAGGTTCTGGGCGCAGGGGAGGACCCGCAGCCTCGGCTCTTGGTGCTGATGACCGCAGAGGCTCAGATTATTGTCTCGCCTATCGGAAATCTAATTTTTAAAAAAAATCATAAAGCTGTAGTGAGAACCTTGAATTTCCAATAAACTGCCTGGAGGCCAAACATCTCCCCCTGGCGCTGCGGGCAGTAATACCAAAGGCTGGTGCTGCGGTGATATTCAGGAGGACAGTGCAGAAGGGCTACCGCAGTGTCCTCTCCTGGTCATCTCTGACCTCATGCTGCAGCTGCCGTGTGGCTCGCTCTGCCTCTGAAGACTGGCTGAAATGGAGCACTGTGTCACCGTGGAGATCTTTTCGAGCTAAGCCACTTCCAGAATTGAGGCCGTATTTGCTAGCGATGCCTACAGCTGCAAGAGAAACGCAAATCCCCGCAGCCCTATACTCTCATCTTGGCAGAAGAAAAGCCCTTTCACCTTTAAAATACATTACAAGAAACGGGCTCAGATTAAATCCCTCGACCCAAACCCACTGAACTCTCAGAATGATCGAATCCAGACTCGGTCTTTGCCGGTTGGGCCCCTCGCTGATATCTCTACATCACTTACAAACACACACAGGTGCTCTGCGAATAACGAGGGAATCTTAGGTCTGTTAAGGAATATGTTGATACGCATTTTAAAGGATTTCCATCCACGCACAAGTTGCGTCAAGGCAACAATAAGAAGAAAAGTCCCTTCTTAAATGCTAACTATGTGTTTCTTATGTTTCTGTAACTTAAAAGAAGCCAAAGAGATCCCTTTGAAAATCTGCAAGCGTAAAAATTGTTTCCAGGCTGGAAAATTTTATGCCAAGTTCCTTCTGCAGTCGAAAATTCAGAAAAAAAGGAATTTTAATGAAAGCAGTGACCAGCTAGTAAGTTTAATCGTACTGGTAGGTGTTGCTGTCATTTACCTATTGGGCTTGAACTAGGAAAACTTAAAGGAATTAATGACTGCAAACTCTAGGTAATAGACTCAGCAGTTTAATTTATGTTTATGGATGCGGGCCTGCAGTTCCTTCATAGGCAAAGCTTCTGTGGAAGTCAGTGGATTTTTGCTGGGTTGAAGGCAGATAACCGGGCTTAATATCACTTGTTAAGCAAAAAATTCCAAGTTTCTGAATATTTAAAAACCCCTGAAATTTCTTGTTTTTTCAAACCAAGCTAGCTAATGATTTCACTCTTAAATATGAATGCACTTCCCCTGGTTTTGTGAAGCCAGTGTACTTTCACGCAGGATACTAAAATTTAATTAGAGACTATTCTTTGTTCATCTTCTGCACATGCCAAAGAGCATGACAAGCGTTTCCATGCAGGAGCCTTCTTCAGTCCCATCACCCACGAGCAGCAGACCCACAGCTGGACTATTGCTATGGGGTCGTGAACTACCTGAGACACACCACAAAGACCGGGAGCTCTGACCCGCAGCAGGACGGCTGCGTTTGTGCGACTGCTCCAGCTCATCGGGCAAGCCAAGCGGGAGCACTGATTACCCTCCCCAGGCTCAGAGGTGTGCCAAACCATGGATGGGCTGCTGGCACCTCGCTAGCTCCTCACCAGTGCCCTGCGCCCAGCTGAGAACGAGAGTCGCTTTGCTCAGAAGTAGCCAGGGTCACTATGGCACAGAGCTGAAATGTACGGTACACGTATGCCCGTAAGTGCCTATGGCCCAACTAATTCCTATTTTTGACCCGTAAATTCAACGTGCCCACTCTGGTGCCTTGTAATTCTAGTAGGCAGAAGAGCTGTCACTGCCTTTGTTAGTGTCACTCAAGTTTCTTTACTGTCTGAGGCATCTGAGCCAGGGTCCGCTCAGAAAGGGGCCACTCGGTCTTCAGCAGTGATCGCACGGTCACCGGAGGAAAGGCAAGCTCTTTTGATGATGCCGTCTTCCTACATACTGGTCTTGCAACTGAATTAAGTGCCTAAAGACAGCTGGGATGAAAACCAGGCTGAGGAATGTCTGTCCTGGTTGTAGCACCTATCATGGTGCTTGTTTTCTGACCATGCCTCCTTGATCAGGCTTCGCACAATGTATGCCCTGTATCTGGTGTTATCATTTTTTCCACTCCAGTGGCTCAGAGTTAGTTCTTACCACACTGAAACCAGATGTTGTACACACTGGAGGGTATTCTGGGACTGGGATGTCTAAAGCCTTCCTCTTAGAATTTTGTATGGAACAGGCAACCATTTACACTTGCACTCTCTGGCAGTCAGGTAATATAAGTACAACTATACAGGTCATTGGAATGAGTTTTTCATCTAAGGGAGAAGTCTGGTCTCCTTCCAATTAATACCTAATTTCATAGAAGTTAAACAGTCATTTTCTTATGGCTCCAAATCTATAGCTTTCCCAAATGTATATCTTAAGCTACAGAGCTAGTTTCACTTCTTCCTCCCTCACTAACTGTATATGAAAGCATTTTCTCCAGCCTTTGAATTGGTTTTGTTGTTCTCTCCTCTACCTTCCCTACTGTTTTGCCATCTTTTCTAAAATGTGCACCAGAGCATTGTGCATCACTTTAAAATGTATAGGGCCTGCGCTGTATGAGGGATAAATTCATCTGCATAATCCCATAGTCTCCCGCCATAGGGGGACTGGTTCCCTCTTTATACATACAAGGATTGCATTAGCCCTTTTATTGTAGACTGCATACGAAGTTCAGGCTCAGCTCTCCACCTGCTGATTCATCAGTTCTTTTCAGGCACTTGTTTCTGGGACACTGTCTTTGCAATTTGTGGGTCTGACTTAAGGTTGTCGGTTTTAGAAGTTTAAGGTTTTCAGTTATCATTATGAAAATGTGCAGCTGTTTTTATGTCTCAGGAATTTGTAGACTACCACCAGAAATTATATCAGTTCCCTGGAACCTCACTAAGAATAACTTGATGTAATTATGATTTGCTATTGGCAACTACATTTTGAAATGTCTCATCTATCTCATTCTTAACACATCACACATACACTATTGAATTGATTTTGAGACTTTCTTTTCTGCAAAAGGTGAAGAGTAAGCATTTTGTTGTGTCACTATTGAGGAAATTAGTGAATCCTTTAAGTCAGCATGATAAATTGATTGGTGGACACAGATTCGTGATTTTGTTAAATTATTATTCATTAGTTCTTTGATAGATTCCTGGTAATTAGAAGTGGAAAAAGTCCTGTTAGCTTGTTCGGTCATGTCCACCTACTCATAAGTGCATGTATTAATCTGATACCACAGACTAATGCCTATAAATAATTTATCTCAGAGAATTGCTCTGAAAACAAATCCATATGGTATAAAGAGTAGGATACTGCTGCTAACCTTTGCCCTTCTACATGCTTTGTGATAAGATTATGAGCTTTTTAAGATATACCAGTGATTCAGATATAACCTTTGCTTTCACTGACTTCTACTAACAATTTGTCTTCTCAGTAGACAAACAGAGAGTTTATGGGCTAGATAAAGTAGCAGTTTTATTTCAAGCATGTGTTTTTATTAGACAGGACTAATAAAATCTTCAATGGATTTTGTGTATACTCGTAGAAATCTGTAAATGCCACCCAAAATTATGAATCAGAGGTGATTAGAGTTAAGAGGCTACTCCAAAGGAAACTTGAAACTAGAAGGTCTTTTTACATGTGATTTAAATTATTTTGAAACATTAGTTTCAGAGAGAGAGAGAGAGCATGCAAAGGAGAGAGGAAGGCAGAGATTTCAGGATGTTCTGTGGGAAGGGGGTACAGGAGGGTGACTGAAGCCAGTAACCTTATAGCAATTCCTGGTACCACCTGTATTAAATCAGGAAAGGATAGGGAATTTTCAAAGAATTCCTCTTCTTTCTGATTTGGTTACAAAATTTTTTTGTTTACTCATATCGTTGTTTCTTCTTCTTCCCATTTTTAAAACCAGCCTAGGTCCCCATCCCAGCACTGCACGGGATGCCAGAATCACTTTCCAGGCTTTTAACATTATTCTGTGGGGAACGAGCAATTCTTTGATTGGCCAGGAAATCTGTATGTGACTCACTGGTCTTACAGTTCTGGTGAAAATAAAAAAATGCGGAAATCAAAATTTCACTGAGGGAGAAAAAACATGTTTTCTGAGTAGCTACACTCAAAAAACAAAACACCAGGGAGCTGACAAAGATGAAAATATTGCATTGATTGAAACTAAAACAAGTATTTCACAAATAAATGCAAACTGAAGGTTGCAGGTTATGATGGCTCTAAGTCATCCTAGAATTTCAGTATTATCTTCTTTAAGCAGAGAAATAAAGTGCAGTTCTAAAATCCACAGGAGAAGTTTTTAAAAACCTGGCATGAAAATCTATCTAGATATAGTGTGGCTGACAGAAAACATGCTGAGCTGGAGTTTGCTTTCAACATTTGTGTGGCTGCCAGAGTACTATACTCAGAGATATTTAGGCCAGAAGGGACATTAGATCATCTAGCCTGACCTTCTGTGTATCACAGGCCATTGCATGTTACCTAACTGCTCCTGTATTGAGTCCATCTAATCTGGCTTCAGCTGCCATCACTGGTTCTTGTTAAACCTTTCATTACTAGCTTACAAAGAAAGTCTCTGAATGATAATAATTTTCTTAATTTCTTAGTCCTGATTTTCAAGCTATAGAACTTTTATCATTCATTTTTTCTTGTAGAGGTTTATTTCCTTACGATGGTCACAAAGTGAATTTATGATGTACAAACACACCATGACCCTGAAAAAGAACATAAAAAAGGCCATACCTTGTCAGAGCAAGGGCTGATCTAGCCCAACGTCTTGCTTCCAACTGTGGCTGTAAGCAAGTACCCTCAAAAGAGTAAGGACAGGACAAGCGTATGTGATATTTTTCCTGAGCATTGTCCCGGATTCCTACTAGTTTCAGGTTGGGAGATTTCCCGAGTCTGTTGTGGTTTCTCTCTTTATTCCCACCAGATCTCTCTTCTGAGTCCTACCCCAAGTCACCTTTGAGCGATGAGCTCCATAGATCTGCTTCCTTGTGCACCAAGAGTCACCTGCTTTTGCTGATTTTGAAACTGGCTCCTATTACCTTCACTGGATGTTCTTCAGCAGAAGAGATGGGGAACCCCAGATCCTGCTCCACTCATGATGCTGGTGGCCCGTGGTCATTACACCCCTCTAGTCACCTCTTTTCCAGGCTGCAGAGCCAACTCTGCTCAGCCACCCCCTCATGGGAGCCCTACCATACCTTTGGTCACCTCTGTCACCCTCCTCCGAACCTTTGCCACTTCTGCTATATGCTTTTTGAAATGACAACTGCAGACAGTGTTCAAGACACAGGCACACCGTGAGTTTATACAGCTGCATAGCTGTGTTTGCTCTCTACTCCTTTCCTAATAATTCCTAACTTTCATTTTGCCTTTTTGATTGCTGGGAAGGAGCTGTTTTCATAGAACATAATCCCAGGGTCTTTCTCCTGAGCGGTAACAGTCAGCTCAAAGCCCATTATTTTATATATGAGGTTAAGATTATTTTCCCTGTATCACTTTACATTTTATTCATTATTATTTACAAATTATTCTGCTGTTTTACTGCTTGCTTAGTCTCACAAGTTCCTTCTGCATTATCTCAACCTGACCGTACAAATATTTCCATACATGTTTTACTTCCCACACAGCGTGGAGTCACATTGACACGAAGGGGGCAACCCTTGTATGCAAAGGTAAGCACTTTCAGAGCTGCACAGGCACGGCCAGCTCAAACTGTGGCTAGAAAAACCATCACGGTTTAAAGAAGCTGCCAGCACACGATGCAACCCCCAAAAGTAATTTAACCCAACCTGCGAGTGACAACATAAGCATAAGTACTTTTATTGTGCCTTGAGGTCTACAGTGCACAGCGTGTTTGTAATTTATGAAGACAGAGCCGGGCTGCTCACAGTGCTACGTTATAGAAGGACAAGAGACCGCGCATATAAATTAAAATGAGAGGTGCAGACTGGATATAGGGAAAAACTTTCTCCCCTGGGGCTGGAGAGGCAGAGGCGCAGGCTGCCCAGGGAGGCTGTGCTGGCTCCGTCCGTCTGTCCGTCCGTCTGTCCGGGGGTTTTCCAGCCCCGAGGGGACACAGCCCTGAGCAGCCCCGTCTGAGCGATCTCGGTGCTGAGCCTGCTGCGGCAGGGCAGGACCAGGGACCTCCCGAGCTCCCGTCCAGCCTGAGCTGTCTGCGACCCTAGGATATCAAATGCACCCTAGTAAGTGTTAGTGGTTAACTTGGAATGTTCTTTCAGAGGTAAAGCGAAATATAAGGGTGTTTTTTCCTTTTTTTTTTAGTAGACAGATATAGAAAGAGGTGACTGGCAGCCACCTTCCAAATGCTCTGGACTCAGGACATCACTGGTTTAGACTTGATTTAGAGTGGTGAAGTATCTGGCCACTAAAGCAGACGGCCTAGCTTGAGAACAGCACTGTGAAACGTAACTACATCACTTCTGGTTTGAAGTTGCTCTGCATCTGGCCCATTTGGATCCCAGGTGGACAAAGCAGCTTGTTCCTGTTGGTGCCTTTCTGTATAGAAATACCCTACATTTAGCTCAATATTTGAAAAAAGGTAATTTCAAATTAACCCTTGGGATCTTATGGGAGTTCTTTAATTTTCCCTTCTTAGAAGTGGTCAAACTGGATAAAAATAATTACTGGACTTCAAACAGATACATGTTCGCTGAAAGGAAAGGCAGATATTTTTCCTCGAAGCCTAAGAGTGTATTTTCTCTGTTGCTAGTGAGACATGATTGTGACCAGAGATGGGTGTACAAGTACATAGAATGCATGACAAAATTTCCTTTTAGCCTCAAATAGCTTTGAAAATAATATCAGATGGAAAATGTAGAAACAGAAAGGTAATCTGTCTGTACAGTGTCTCATTTAGCTGCTCTCAGGCTAGTTGGGACAGTCCTAACCTACTTTACATTGATTAGAAAAGCCTGAATAATTACCTGCACTAGATACAGCTTTTCTCGGTGCAGACCTTTGTATCTTTTAGAAATTCATTGCTTGCCTTCAATTATTTGTGCCCCTGGACTCCTCACCCAGGCACCCCTGGATTAGAGGAAAGGGGAGAGGGAGGCAATGGGTGTCTTCCACGAGCAAGCAGGAGTGTTCAAATACAAATCCCTGATTTAAGTTTGAGAAAAAAAGAAAAGAAATCATCAAAAAATTCATTTCCCAGAACGTTTGTCCCAAGCAATGAGTTATATTTGTCCATTTAGTCCGTCACAAGTTTTCCCTCTACGACATATAATCCTCAACATGTTTGTTACATGAGAACACTATAATTTGAAGGGCATCATCCAGACTCCGCTGCTTTCTTCCCACCCACTGTCTCCCTTTTAGTAACAGACTGCTGGGAAAATGTCTGATGAAAATACTGTCTTCTCTGAATTACATAGTTGTTTAATACCTACTTTGAGATGTCTTTGACTGTCCGTCAGTTTTCTTATGCCAACCACTTGCCCCACAGGAGGACATTTGCTGTAGGGTGAGAACTATGCCCCTGGATGGCAAAAGACTCAGACACAGTTTTGGGTGTTCTCTGATTTGAGTGTCAAATTTATTAAAGCCAGTAGTTTGTTAAGAGTTTATTTTGGGGGTGATGTAGAACTCTTCTCTCTTTTCAAGACTTAACTAAGAGATATACAAATCTCTGCCATGGACTTGGAAAAGCCGTGACTTGCCCAGAAGTATTCATTCATTTTTGACAAATCCACTTTTGTTGACCAGCTAGAGAAATGTCAGATCTCCTCAGGAGCCTACAGAATGGCAGCCTGCGTTCACTTCACAAAGGCTGGAGTGCTTCTCTTTGGGCAACACATTTTTAAATGTGGCCTTAACCATTTTGGAGTCAGTTTCCCCACCAGGAAAGCAGCTAATGGCCCAACACATGTTGTTGGAAGGGTTTTGGAGCTATATCTAGTTGTGGTTGTAAAGTGCATCGCAGTCCTCAAAGTGGAGGTACTACTGAGGTATAAAAGTGTTACTGAATAAGCTCGGGGGGGCAAAAGCTGTCAGGGGGCAGGTTCCCGGCTGGCCAGCGGCTGGTCAGCGCAACAGTTTGGGTATGGTCATGGGAAAGGAGTCACCACCATGGACACTTTGGCCTTGCTTGGTTAGGCAGTGACAAATGGTCGTAAACAGCGAGAGAGAAAATGAAGCTCGCGCGGGGCCAGGACCATGTTGCAGTGCCGTGGGGCTCCGTAGTCTTATGGGGAGGGCTCTGCGGAGATCTTACAGTAAAGTGTTTTTCTCTGAGGCTGCAGAAGGCGCTGAGGCAGGAGAAGGTCCCCTTTACCCAGCACTGGTGTGTCAGCAGGAAAGCTACCAAAGAGAGGTGGGCTGAGCAGCATCTCCCGTCCCGCTGGACGTGGATCCGAGCCCCCTCCTGCACCACAGGCTGGGAGGGGAAGGGGAGAGGGGGGCAGCAGCCACCCCTGGGGTGAGCCCAGCACCCAGCCTTGGGTACCGAATTAAGGGACTACAGGGAAGGCGGTGGTGGGATGGGTGTTTTATTTACTAGCTGTGTAAATCCTTGCTGTGCTTTTCCAGCGTGATGCCATGCTCTTTTCCGCCTCCAGTTTTTGTAGGACATTTTGTATACTGATTCAAAGCTTGTAAATGCAGAAGCATTTACTTGCAAATGTGGATGCACAGGCAGGTGCCTGATTTTATCCAGGTTCCTCCGGGAAAGCATACTGACCTTAGGATGTTCATTATTTTTAAGCAAAATATTTGCAAATTTGAACCTGACAATTTTTTGCTGGCAGGAGGAATACAGCTGTAGGAGTAATACTAAACCTATCCATGTCCTAAATCCTAAAAATATTTGTTGTGGTAAGGACAACCAAAACTTTCTGATGAGATTTTAATTCAGACCCCAGTCTAGGAGGCAGTCTGGCCTCATCTGTAGTTGTTTCTTATGTACAAACCTAAACAGTCTGGTTTGTAGGGTATCCCAAAATGTGGTTGTTCCTTTTCAATTTGGCTATATCCTCACATCTGCAAAATTATTACATGTTAAGTTGCATAAAGCAGCTATATACAAGTCTTTTGGTTCACAAACCCCAAGCCTTAGGAAATATTATTGCATATTCTGATTGCAAAAAATTAATTATAATGCATTTGAATAAAGAAAAATAGCAAGTTACCCAGGCAGTGATTAGTTTTGGGTAGTTACTGAATTCTTAAAGAAATTTGCTTTTGAAGTTCATTGTTGAGAAAGTTTTTAAGAAAACAGATCTTATGCTGGAGTCACAATAAAAACAAGTGAACTAAATTTTGAATTTGCTTTCTGTGAACTTTACACCAGAAAAGTAGTTGAATGTAACCACTCAGAGAAAGAAAGCATATCATGTGGTAATTATAACTTTCAACCTCAATTAAGGTAAAACAAGATGACAAAATCATGCTTTGGAATGATGAATATATTCTGTAAAGTAAGAATCTCTCACCATTGTCCGATCATGAATAGAAAAAAACAGGGCTATCAGATGACATGTCCAGGGAAATCCAAGCTGCTTGGAAATAAAATTTGTGTGAAGAAGAAATAATTTGACCATTTCTCTGGAATGGCCCAACATGCAGTAGCCTGCGTGCACAATTGATATGCACGTGAACTAGTCTAACGGGTCTGGAATATGTTTAATGGGGTGTGCATGTGCATCTCTGCAGTGTGCACAAAATGAATTCAATGCATCCTGCATCACCTGCAATGCCTGACTTTGCACAGGGTGCATGCCACATGTGGCTCTATTTCCATCCAAGATTCTTGCGTCTGGCAACCTCAGGAACAGAAAGGAAGGAACTTTTTACACCAGTGTTTTTCTGCAGTGAGAACATACAAACAAGATATTATTTCTTTCTTTAGGGACTGCATTGTATAGTTACCGCTCCAGTGGAACTTTCTATCATAACCTGTTGATGCTCACCAACGCACTTTTTTTGCAGGTGGACTCACATCAGTCTTTTAGGATTTCCTTCTGGGCAGCTGAACCAAGCAAGGCTCTTACATTAAACTGTTGAGTTACAGAAATCTGCATACCTGTCATCAGTTAATTTTTTCATCGTTTATTCTCCTAATGAGCCTGAGATATGCTGAAGCTGCTTTTCAGTTTTTGTTTAGTTTAGCTTATGCTTTACACAACTGGGAGCACTGTAGCTACTTTTCTTAGTTAAATGTTGATACTGAACAATCAAACATACTTTGCAGCAGAGAAACAAATGATTTCCATATGCATACAAAATCCCTAAACAAATCCATCAAATATGTTGTCTCAACTATTTTTCTTCCAGCACTGAGAGAATACTGGCACACAGTTAGTATACAGCATCTGGTTAGCTGAGAATACATCAATATCTCTGAAGTTTTAAAACTTTTTCTTTGAAAAGCAAGTCTTTCCCACAAAGTATGAAACCATCCATCTACAGCATTTAACTGTGATACTGATTCCCCAGACCTTTAGTATACTTGACAGGCAGTTTAGATAGATAGGTTTTACGTGTAGAAGGTAGCAAACTCATATGTTCAGCGCTGGCAAAAATGGGTATTTTTGTAATTTGTTCTTTGGAAATTATAATTGCCATATTAAATATTTATATTTCATGTCATATATGTATTGTTTGTGATCACAGGGCTAGAGAAAATGGCATGTAATTTGGCAAGTAGACTATTCTTTATATCTTATAAATGTTCCCATTCTAGTTCTAAAAAGGAGCTCTTGGCATTGCTGAGGCCAATAGTGAAATTCCCATAGACTTCAGCAGCAGTTGGCCTCTCTTTCACCATAGGAATTTAAGACTGGATTCCAAAGGGGATCTAACTCTAGGTTCAAAATTTAGATCCTTAAAATCTTTGCTCAGATGGTGTCTAAACTCTATAGGCACCTACATTTCTGTTGTTAAAATTCTCCATCTGACTGTAAAATTCTCCAGCTGGCTATTACCTTTTCCTTGAGAGCACTAAGCTGTTTGGTGCCTATTTTGGACCTGCTCCTCAAAAAGAATCACACGTAAGTGTTCTCCAAACTGTCTTACTCACAGTGCCTAGTCTGGTAGCAACTTCAGGGAACAGCTGAAATTTGACAGACTGGGTTGTGTATGGGAGGGTAAAGGTCCTTTCCTCATCTGCAGCTCCACTTCTCTGTTGCTATTTCTCTCGCTTTCCTAGAGATGTTGCAGCTCTAGCTTAGGGGTCATCTGAGCATGACTTTGTGGGGACTGACTGAAGAGAGGACAGAGAAACAGAGGAAGAACATGTGTAAGCGTGGTGCTGGAAGGAGACCTGGCTTCTGGTTACCCCCTTTTCTCTGTTGCATGTGTTTTATTCAGGGAGGTTTAATCTAAGGCAATGCAGGCAGTCCTTGGAGCAGGGACAGAAAGCTTTGTCTGATCCTCTCTGATGAGTGCTTACTAGGCTCCAGAATTGCACTAACACCAGCTCCATCTCTCTTGCCAAATTTCTATTTAATTACTCCCTGTAAAGTGAAACAGCTTCCTGTCTCTGAGTACCCAGAAGCTTGGCAGTTAATAGTTCAGGCGTTTTTGCAGACGAAGTGTGGGTTCAAAGCGCCTAAGGGATGGGAGAGGAATGAACTGTTGGCTCCCAGCCTAACTCTACCTGTGGTGCTACTGGGGGGGGAAGCAGCTTTCGGGATGCTCGGGGGTGCCCGGAGGACCCCCTTGCCCCCCAGAAGTGCTGCCCGGAGGGCTTTTCCCCATCACCGCACTGCCCGGTCCCGAGCTGCCGAAGCACGAGCGGTGGGCACCGACTGAGGAACGGCAGCTGCGTAGTGAAAATCCTGGGGAATGATGGAGGGAAGGTGTTTGTGGAGAAACGGCACCGTGTGCTGGGAGGTGTGGGGGAAAATCCTGCTGGAAGCGAGGGTTGGGATGCCAGCTGATGCTTACCAGACTTTTAATTCTTTTTCTTTCTGACCTTGTCGAGATCCCAAGGCACCCAAAAGACAAAGTTTGGAAACTATCCTGTAAGCTGGTACCTTTAAAGAGCAAGCAAACAATGAACCCGTGGTCTAATTACACCAGGAATTTTCCAGACTTTTCAGCTCTTATGTAAAACGTTTTGCCTCCCTAATAATAATTATAAACTTCTTAACTAGACTGATTTACTCAGGAACAATAAAGTTTAGTCTAAATTTATATGTTATTCAAAGGAAAGCAGCTCAGGAACTTGCTGTTCAAAGGGAAATTTGTAGTGCTGTTTAATACGGAGCTAAAATTAAAAAGAAAGAAAAGAAGTCTGTGTTTTACATTAAACCAAACCTTTTTGATAAGAATGCTGGCCTGGAGCAATTTAAGCCATGAAAAATGAACTCCCTGAGCACTCCTGTCAGAGTCCAGTGATGGAAGGATCCCTGTAAATTCTTAATCTGCCTTTCTTCGTGGCAGGACAATATAGTTCTATAGAAAGGAAGGTCAAGGAACTGAACCCCCACAGTAGGTATCCAAAAAAGCAATCAAGCTAAACTAGCAGGGAGTGGATTCCAGCTGAACTCTGTAGTGAGGAGCTTTTCTCTTCCACCACAGGTACCTTATAGAAGGGAAGATTCCTGGGACTAGTGGTTTAATTTCTCTGGCTACCATGCTAATCACATACGTCCCATAATTACTGTCTTTCTTTCTTTTCCCCAGACTGTCATTCTTCTGTCTCTTAGCTCCGTCCAACAGGCAGACAATGTGGACACAAAGGCTGTGCAAGCTGGCGAGGCACCTGATGGAACTCCGAAGCTCCATGACACACTACCCCGTGCCCCGCTCTCTCTTTCAAATATTTAATTTGCATTCTTTCCCAGCAATAGCCAAATGCTCAGGGGCTGCTTTCCATTTTCACCTCATTAGGTTATATGTCTGAACATAAAAATGACTGAGAGCTGTGAACCAAATCAAGCTCCTGCAATGTGTGCTGCAAACATGCCAATCACAGCGATGACACAAGGCGAGGATTTGGCAAAAGTCACGCATGGCATTTACGTTAATTGTGTGTTTGCAGGTTAGACCGGTGTCAGCTTTACAGCAAACTCATTATCTTATTTACAGAACAATGATGGATTTCCCAGAAGGCAGAGTGAATAATCCTACAGCAGGCTGTGAAGAGAAGGGGTCTCTGACCAGAGGAAACAACACGGCACTGGTCAAAGGAGACGGCCAAGGGACGGCGGCTTCTTTCCATCCCGGTCAAATGCGTGGGTCATGCACCTTCTCTGGCTACGTAAGACAGAGAAAAAGGATACAAATCAGACGAAACCCTAGAAGTTGGTAAAGCTCTCCGAGAGGTTCGGAGAGCCACTGCCTCATGGAAGCGCTTTGCTGACAGGGTCGGAGGGCGGGAGATGTTTGCTATGACCACGAGTAGGGATGCTGTCCTCGCTCCGTGTCCTTCCCGTGAGCCGGACCTTTCTGGCACAGAGGACACCCTGCGGACCCCAGCTGCCCCCACCTTCCCGGGCAGTTTGCTCTGCACCAGCAACAAAAGGGCTGAGGGCCCGTGGCTGCTTCCAGGCAGACCACGGCTTGCAAATAAAGACAACAGAGAGGGCTCTGCGTCTGGGAAGAGCCATTTGTATAAGTCTGCAGGGACTACTTCTAAATTTAGAGAAATATATTTCAGAGATGGTTCTACAGAGCATGGTGTCCTACATAGGCTCCCTATGGTAAGCACTCCAATAGCTGAGTTTTACATGGATGGAGGAAATTGAGAAGCTTTTTAATAAGCTGAAGTGTGGGATACTGATACCGTAATTCTTTTTGTGGTCTATTATCTCAGTAAGAAGATAAAACAATTAGGAGATGCACATGACGGTATAATCAGGTTAAAAAATGTGGCAGAGGGGTTTTTTCACCTTTTTCTTTCCCCTGTTCAGTTGGATACTTGGTGTAAATAGCACTTAAATATCAACTGTTGTGTGACATAGTATTTGGAGAAGTGAACCTGATTTCATGAAAGAAAAAATGAGAAAAGAAAAAAATAATGCTGTGGTAAGAAAACACACATTGTATTTAGAATTTCTTGGGAGAAAGGGGGCAGCCTGAAATGTAAGAGAAGGAACATGCTGGGGAGAAACCCACCCTGTGCCTCAGCAGCCCCGCGCTCCGGGATTTCATAACGACTAGTTAAAGTGGCAGGAAAGCCTTTCTCTTCATCTTTGAAAAATGTGCCTGCAGCCTTCCTGGGAACCCTGATTAGGCAGCTGATTCAAAACTAATCTGCTGTGTGTGTTAACTGTGAAAATATACCTTCAAGCATTTGGCAGTTTTCTGTCTGGCTTGCGAGAGATGTGGCCCTCAATTTGCACAATTTGGATTGCAATTTTCCTGTAGCTCTAGGATATGTATATTTAAGGCTCTGATAAGAAGCAGCTTCTATACACTGGGGCAGAGAGTCTGTTGCTGGTGAAGGTGTGACAAGGTGGGCAGGAGATGGGGGGGCTGAGAGTAGGCAGCCCCCACCAGTCCTGTGCAGGTTAATGCAAACCTTTTGGTCCAGGGGAACATTCAGCAGAGCACTTCTATTTAGGAGCCCGAGCAGGCTTTTAAGATGCTTGATCATCTGCAGCTATGATCATTGGGAGTTTTGTATGTCCCACATTTCTGAATATGAGGCTGCCTCAAGCACTTAGACATGCACCGAGTTCCCCGGGGCTCAGCTACGGCGTCTGTGTGTGGGCTCTGCGCCTGACACACAGGCAGGTTAACTCTTTCTGTGTGGGTGAGCTCAGCCGAAGGTTGCAATCCACAAACCTTCCCACTAGCGAACAAGACGGCCTCAGGTCCTCTTTGTTACGTTATATACGACAGGTCCACGCAGGCACGCTTGCACCTCGGCTCCTTCAAGCGGAATTTGGGCAATGCTGAAGTGGGCATAATCTAAAGAGCTTGCATAAAGAGAACGTTGACAGCCTAGCTTATAATTAGACTTTTAAATTTTTGCTGCTTTCCTACTTTCATATCAGAATTTTCCATGGATATTAGTAAAACTCTCCATAGCTTGCAAGCTTAAAGAGCTTTCTTTTAAGGAAAAGAGCCTGCTTGCCTGGTGAGATTTCTCCAAGCTAAGCTGTACCAGCTCTACTATAAATCTAAATTCTTGCATTTTCTTTTATATTCTTTGGCGAGGACTCACTCGTATTCCTTGATTCTTAAAGCCAGCCTGATGGAAAGAGCCGAATATGTAAATGGCTTCTTGACTGAAAATCTAGGCCAGAAATTTCAAAGAAAGCATTGTCAAAATCCTTTAAACTACAAAATCATAACTCAGCTACTTACATATAACAAAACTATCTTCTAGTATTTTACTTTATCGCTGAGCACTATCGTCTTTAAAGTGACTACTGAGACTGACCAGCTTTATTAATGACCTCATAGCTGATAAATTTTGCAGCTAAGTGTCTTACTGCCTGTGAGGTAACGCTGGAGAAACAGATAAGTGCGTCTGTCTGACTGGCTGTAAGAATTGCACTTTTGTGAGCTTCCCTCTTAATTCTTTCCTTTAAAGAACAGTATAGCCAATTTTTTTTTTATCTACACTGTTAAATACAGTTCTCCAGGGCATGTAATAAACAGAACGTATAATATATTTAGTGTTCTGGTTGAACTGTAGATGGTCTCCCTCATAAATGTAAGAAGGCACTCAGCAAGTTTTAAACAAGAGGAGGAAATGCTGCTGAAAGGAATGAGCAGACTTGCAAGCCGTGACATAAAAGTCATCTGAATAAGTAAACACAGTAAAGAAAGTACAAAGAAAAGGCTAGACTTGTGTTAGCGGAGGAAACCGGGGACCTCTGGAAGCGGTTCAGTGAAAAGTGTCTCCAGAAGAGGTCTTTGCAAGCAGCGTGATTATGGACGAATGAGTTGTTGGATTGAGAGCCAAATTTTGACTGATTCTGAAACAGCAGATGCAAAGGTTTGGGGACAGAGGGTGTGCGGGAAATGGGCCTTCCAGCAATGAAACCTGCGAAACACCTCCCCTACTTCTTTTAGGATGCACAGTAACAGAGATAGGGCCAAACAGCAGCAGGCCAGCCGTCTGTCTGTTCATGCACTACCTGTCTCTGAGGGGCAGCAGAAACTTCATAGGAAAAATGCGTAAAATACCATAGAAGACAGTCGGGAATAACTCGCTTGTAGAGAAAGTTCCTCCCTAATCAGTTAACGTTTGACTTCTGCACTAGATGGTATCTTTCTTTTTGTAAATGTTTTCTACTGCAACTCTGCCTATGCTCATTACCCATTTTAAATATCTCATCTGGTTTTGATTCCTGTGAAGACTCTGGATTCGGCTGTATCTTACGGCTGTACTTGCCTTTATTGGTGTTAAATATTTTGCCTGATAATTTTGTTGGATATCCTTCTTTCTTTTATTTTTTTTTCAAATGAATGAGTAGTAGGAATAGAGTTGGCCACAGCTCTATTAATAAAACCAAATTCAAGTAGAGAATGTATTTTTGCTGGAATGAAAATTGCTTTATAAAACTGTCAGATTCACTACAATTTTGTTACAAAAGAATATTGGAAAAAATGTTCCAGAAACACAAAAAAATACCATCTTGCATTTCATTTTGAAATATTTTTTCATTTCAACATTATTTGATTTTGTATTATTATGTTTTTAGAGTCTCAGATGAAATATTCTGATGCGCCTGGATCAAATTGTATTTTCAGAATGCTCATTTATAAACAAGTTGGAAATTTTCAGTTCTTACTGTGATTCAGAACAGCAGTTTTGCAATACCAAACAGGGCATCCTGAAATGGAGAACTGATCCTCAGCTGCAGCTTTACTTAGATGTAAACAAAAAACACTAATATGCACCATTCATTGTTTCCTCTTTGTCCTTGCTTTCAGTCTTAATTTTTCCACTGTGTCACTGAATGGGAGTTATCCTATGTGTTTAACAATAATTAACACACATCTCTGGATTTCTGTTTTCACTCTATTATTCTGGTATAAAGTGGCCAGAACCAAAGAAAGCTATTCCAGATATTAATGACATAGAAGGTTATTCACATCTTCATAACTTTCTGTCATAATTTCTATACTATCATTTATTGATTTGATTATATAAGATAATTTGAGCTTATAGACCTTCATTAAATAAGCCAAATAGCATGCACACACACACACAGAACTTTACTCTGTAGTTTTAGTCTCCTGGAGAGAGGCTAAGACATTTCCCTCAGACGCTTATTCACAGATACTTTAATTTTGATCTTGTTTTGGATGTTACTTGACATTTATCACCTCTGACTTTTACGTACCTTTTGTTGCCAGGGTGGGAAAAGTTTTTAAGTGTTACTCCTGAGGAACAGTAAGACGGTTCTGGCTACGTATTGGCTTTCTGCTCAAAAGAATGGGGTGAACAAGTGTCTGCACTTATGCTGGAGTTCCCACTTAACAATCGTCCATCCTCACAGCATTATGTCATGGTTTGCATTTAGTATTTCTAGCTTCTTTTTTGAGGTTTCCGGCAACGGTCCTTGTTTTTCAGTGTCATGGGTTACTGAGTAGTGCAGTATGTTATCCCTCTTAGGGATGGTGCTGCCTCCAAACTCCTCCCAGCTCTGGAAACGGATACTCGTTGCAGTTTATCTAACCTAGATCTAGACAGCAGAAAAATGAATTGCATAGTATAGCTATGTGCGGTTAATGAGGTTATCTAGAGGAAGCTGACAAAATACAGGCCTTGGTTGTGAAATGCCTCCTTAAAAAGAAGGAAAAATATGGAAGTTAAGTAATGATATTTAAAGTGCAGCTGAGTGCCTATCTCCATGGTCACCTGTCTCATGTTGACACTACGTCCCGTCCAACAGAGGATCTGGCTATTATTCAGCATTGCTTCCAGTATGTGGCCTGGGCACATCAGCCTCTTACTAGCTGCACTTCCCAGATGGACACGCAGACAGCCATCCGCTGAAATCGGTGTCCGAGTTCTGGAGTGGGGTAGGATACACTCCCTCTTATTCTTGTCCCTCTCCCTCTGCTTTAAAAATGTTAGGACTTATTTTTTCCTGCTCTGTATTGACATGCCATCAACACAGGTCAGAATTTTGGAGGGGAGAAAGCAACTGAGTCATCCCAACACTTCTCTCACAAGAGCCAGAGGGACAGAGCGCTCATATGCTACGGAAAACTCCAGCTGAAGTTAATCCCTGGCTCAGCCAGAGCAGTAATTTGAATTACTGCTGGGTGACTGTCCCAATAACAAGGTTTTACTTCGTACAGGATGGTCATGAATGTTTGTCTTGTTCTTCAGTCTCGTGCACCTGAGAACCCCTCCTAACTCCATGCTCTTTAAAGCTAGCACACTCTTACAGGAGGTTTCAAGTAGGGTGAATCAAGATTTTAAAAGTCCCTGACAGTGTTACAGAGATATTTCAGACTTCCATCAATTACTTGCTTACACATCAGTTACTTACTTACCCCGCTACTTACACATGTCACAACCCACACCTCTGCACCAGACGTTGTGTAGCTACAGCTTCTTGTTTAACTCCTTTGCTGGGCTCAGCAAAGAAATTTAATACATAAAGTGAATCATTCACTTTTATAGCACTTGGGAGTTAAATCTCATGTTATAAACGAGTCCTGAGACTCAGAGCCCTCAAACCTGAGCTCATTCTCTCCCCAATATGTAGGTGTGACAGGGCTACTGATGTGCTCAGGCCACTGCCTACCCTGCTAATCAAAAATGTCTTTAGCCTCCTAGCACTCCCCTGTGTGCTTTAATTAGTTCATAATCTCATTGGAAGGATGTAGCGCAGCACTGGGTGCAGTGGGGTTCCTAGTCTGTAGCTGAGGCTCAGTGAAACACTAAAGTTAACCAGCAGTAATTTTCAGACGAGAAAGCCAGCAAGCCTCCTGGTCCCTTTCCTTTACAAATCTTCAAAGTCAGTGGTGAGACTGTGTCGTGAATGACCAGAATCATGCTTTTCTGTAGGGTTTTTCCCTATGCAGTGTTTGCACTCTTATTCCACGGGAGCGGAGCAATGGCAGGGAGCCAAAGGTGGGCATTTCTGGATAGATGCAGAAATCCGCATTCTCCTCCCAGGCTTGCTAGACCTGGCTAGTTTTAGTTTGGAAGCTGCAGAATGGCTTTGCTTAGCTAGTTTAAGATTGCTGGTGTACTAATGTATGAGTGTGTGTCTTTTGCAGGCAGCGTTTGTTGCACATATGGTCTGGAGACTGCAAAACTGCAGTTAGGAAAGCACTGAGCCTGAACTAATAAGCCCTGTCTGGCAGTACAATGCAAATTGTATAGACAAGGAGAGGCCCAAACCAGAGCTTTATGAGGAAGGCAGGACCAGGACCTAAAATGCTGTTGTTTTTTTGTTTTCTATTTCTTTCAAAAATGACTCCATGCCACAGTAAACATGGCTACAACTCTGCCTGCTAGTTCAGCGTGCTGGCGAAGGGAGCTGACATCTGCCTGCAATCGACTGTGTAGACATATCCTACGTGGCTTCTGTACCGGAGCTGGCTCCTCTCCGGCTAGCTCCGAATACAGGCAGAGTTCACTTGTGTCCCTTTGCACCCGCTCCTATAGGCATACCCAAATGAAGGGGATGTAGGCTTTATGGGCATTAGCCTTTTACTGAGGTGCGAAAACCCTTTTCAGGTCCGGCAGCCATATGAATTCAGTGTAATAGGTTGTAATTGGGCATGTCCTGGCTTGTTTGCACTTTTAATACAACACAGGTTCATAATTTGACACAGATACATCCCATTCTGTCACAATGGTAGTTTGCCAAGATTTATTCTTTTAACAAGGAACACAGATTCTTTTAACGTCTGAAAGCTAATGAGGAAGGCATTTCCAAGTGCAATGAGTTTACACAGAAACGCCAATTTGTATTTTTCTCTTTTCTTTTCTTTTCTTTTCTTTTCTTTTCTTTTCTTTTCTTTTCTTTTCTTTTCTTTTCTTTTCTTTTCTTTTCTCTTCTCTTCTCTTTTCTCTTCTCTTTTCTCTTTTCTTTTCTTTTCTTTTCTTTTCTTTTTTCTTTTCTTTTTCTTTTGTCCTTTCCTTTCCTTTCCTTTCCTTTCCTTTCCTTTCCTTTCCTTTCCTTTCCTTTCCTTTCCTTTTTCCTTTCCTCCTCTCCTCTCCTCTCCTCTCCTCTCCTCTCCTCTCCTCTCCTCTCCTCTCCTCTCCTCTCCTCTCCTCTCCTCTCCTCTCCTCTCCTCTCCTCTCCTCTCCTCTCCTCTCCTCTCCTCTCCTCTCCTTTCTTCTTCCCCAATTTCTCTTGCTCCCCACCCCCCCTTTCTCTTTTCGGACAATACAGCTATTGCAGAAGGATGTGGGGACAGATTTGCTCCCAGCTCCCACTCCTGATGTAAGCAATAAAGTAGCTCACTTCCTGTACTTTCTGTGAACTTTCTGACAAATAAATGAAGCCATATTTGATAGGAACTCATAAACGCTTCTTATATTGCTCTTTGGAAAAGCTGGTAAATCAGCGTACAGAAGAGACCTCAATGATTTCCCAGTTTATGTTTCCAAAAATAATCTTTCATCCAATATTCCAGAAATTGGACTTTATAGTGTGGAACGGTGCCCTTTATTGGAAACAATGAGTCTGTGGCCTTTGTTACTGCATGTCAGTTATTGACAGAGAGACATACAGATTATGGACCTGTTTTCTTCTTTTAAACTCTTTAATATGTTTACAATGTTATTACATGTTTCCGTACTATTTTGAAAGTCCTCCCTGAATTTCTACCATTCTTTCTCAGAAACTCCTTTCTACCTTTATCTCCCTGCCTTTGCTCTTGCTCTTTTAGGTTGGCTACGTCTTGATTTCTCAGTTCTTTCCAAACACCACTGGTTTGAGAAACACCTTTTCTTAAGCTCCTGCCATCCAAAACAGCCTTCTTGTATCTCTGCTTCACTGCCTCACCACTTATTCCAAACCTCAACTGAAAGCACAGTTTCTTTTTTTGGCTATATTAATATCAAGTCCCTCAGACATTGACCTGTAATTCAGTGCTTTAATATCTTCACCATACAGCCCTACTTACTGTAAACCACCATCTTGTAACCTAAATGAAGACGACTTTTTTGTGTAACTCAAATGCCATTTGAATGTGTGACATTTGGTTTAGATTTTTTTCCATGTGAATTTTTAAAAAAGGTACGATATATACATTTGTTATAGATGTTGTGCTAAGAGGGAAAAAAAAAGAATTGGCAAGCTCTTGGCTGTTAGGTATGCTCAACAGCCTTTTTTTGGGGTGGGGAGGAGGTTATCTGGCTCCTTGCTTTTTGCTCTGTCAGCAGGTCTGAAGATTTCAGAAGGAGCTGCACTATATCCTGTGCAGGAGAAAAGGCAATAGTATTGCTGACTTTATGGGAGTGACAGAAGATTTCTTTTTGATTAATGAAAAGCAAGGCATTCTGGTGCCAGAGTGAAATTATCCAGCTATAGTATGAGGATGGTGGTGGGACGAGGAATGATATGATACTCAGCACGTGTCTAGGCTCGTTCCCTTTATGTCTTAATACTAAACGCTATTGTACAAGACCTCCTTGTTCCGGAATTATGTATGTATTTTATTTAAATATGGGTGGGAGATTTATAGAATAAGTTAAGTGAAGAAACAGACAATATTGCACCAAACAGTGGAAACTTATTCAGAATATGAGTTTCCAAAGTTTGTGTACCATGATAATGATGGTAATCTACTTTTAGACAAAGAACAACTCATCAACATCAGATGATGTCGCTTCATACACTGGCATTGGGAAAAAGAACTTCTGTAATTAGAAATAGACTTTGATTCTAAAGTTCAGTTTCAAAAAATAATTGGGTCACCTGGCAACCTAAATTTGACTGGGAATTGATAGGGCCTGTGTTTCTTGGAAATGTGCGTACCTTCCAAATTTCTGTCCCATTGTTATTGGAATGAAGCTGAATTCCAACAGAAACTAAGTCAGGGGAACTTCAACAACTTAACTGATGCATCTAAAGATATTTCAGGGTGGTCTAACTAAAAATGGCAGAAAACCACTCAAAGACACTCAAATGAACTTGTTATGAATGATGGAAATTTCACAGGCCTGCATTCATTGCTTTGCAACAACAACAAAACTGCAGCATTTCTGCAACAGCCTCTTAGGACTGAAAAGTTGCCTTTGCAAGAGAGGAATCTGTGATGGGATGAGACACAAAAGCTACAAGGAATATCACATATGAGGAACCCGAGGTGGTGAACAAACTTTGGAGGTGAGTTTAGAGGAAACTAAGACATCTGATCTGTATTGGTCTCTTTTGGAAGATCTTTCCTACCGACTTTAACAGTAGGGTCCTTTGTGAAGCTGATGATATTCGCCCTTATCACACTGCCCTTTTCTCATGTAGTTTGGAGCAGATCCAGTTGACACCATGGTGTAACCATCTCAGAGTGTGAACATGCTGATGACTCAGCATGTGAACAGGAGCACGTCCCTAGTCAGTTGTTTGTGCCAAGATAGCGTGGATTATTAATAGTGTGAACCAGAAAAAAGGAATACTTTTGTAAAAAAGAAAAATATTGCAATTTTTCTTGGGAAGAATTCAGATATTGGAATTTTTGGTTGTTTCATGGTCATTTCCACACACTGTTGGTACATTTGTTCAAAGATTTCTTTGGAGTGTGATTCAAACACAGATTCGTGGCTCTTGTCAAACACCGTTGGAGCTGCTGAAGCCCGTCAGCTGGGCAGGTCTGCCTTTGGATGTTATCCCGGTTTGAGAATTCATACCCTGATGCTGAGGGTCTCACAGTGGCACATGGGATGTTGTCCTGGGCCGGGGGGGGTCCACGAAGACCTTCGGCGAGGTGGGCTGGAGGGGTCTCTCGGCTCAGTCCCCTCCCTGCAGAGTGCTTGCAAGCCTTGCTGAGCTGGGCCAGGCAGGCACATTCAGGTTTAATGTCGTGCGGCACATGCCTGTGTGTGTCAGGGGTCTGTCCCAGTGCTAACAAGTACGCTTTCTATCTTGAGAGAACTCGAACAAAACCTCATATTTTTTCATGCAACTTTTTTCCAAAGTAAATGATCTGCAGGCATTTACCCAGAATATCATTAACACAGAAAGGGAAGCTGAGTTTATTGTGCCCAAATGTTACACTGGTGTTTACAGGAATTCTGATCTTTAAATTTTTTGCTAAACATAATCTATTTTGTATATGTTATAGTAACTCTGTTTGGGACTTTAAATAATAACAGAAGACTATAAAAACTATAATTTCTTTTTTTCAACTCATTAGATGCATTTATAGATTTAGAATATTCTGTATACTACATTTTCTACTTCAATATACAAAAATTAAAAGCCTTAGAATTTAACTAGAAACACAGAGCTAAACAATGTTTTGTTTATGGCCTGTGTTGTATTAACATCATTGCTTTTCATTGTAGGGTGATGCTGGGGAAATGATGAATTTTTTTGACAATGTTATCAATTATGTACTTTCAAAATAAAGCTTTACATTTTTTTACTAACGAGGGAAAAAACCTGGGCCAAATTTGACTCATGTAACTTGACTGAATCACTAGCGTCATCAGATTTACGTCAAGGTTGGGCTGGGTTGAGCCTCCCCTCGCTGAGGAGAAAGCTCAAAACTTTTGGCACTTAATTAGGAGAAACATGCAAACATTTAAATGCTGCTCTTAAGTAGGATTAGGCAAGGGGTGCAGAGTTCAGTGTGTGTACCAGACAGAAATGGATGTCGGGAGGCTCCTTCTGCAGGGCTGAGGGGCCGATGAGGACCTGGAGACGTGGCCGGTGGGAGACCAGGCAGTTGCAGGCATGGCAGCAGACCGAGGTAAAGCAGGGTGTGTGGCAGTTTTACCTTGCCCGGCTAACACGGGAAAAGCGCAGATTGCCCTGTTGTTGTGAGACTTTTACCTCAAATAAATCATTTTGCAGGACTGAAAGAGATTTGCAAGATCCCTCAGCCCCATACCTAGACAGGCGGGAGTGCTTCCCTGGCTCCCGTCCGGGGACACCACTGAAGTATGGACAACGTAGGAAGTATTTCCATCCCGGTGCCCCTCGTGTCCTGGTTTCCAAACGAAGAAAATGCAGAAACGTGGGCTGGAAATATGCTCCGAACTGGTGCACAATCCCGGCAGCTGGGGACAGGGTGGGAAGAGCTGAGGAGGGCACCGACGCGCAGCGTGTGCTTGGCCTGTCGTGCTCTGTCATGTAAAATCTTTCGTAACCCACTGCAAATTAGTGGCGAATTCTGACCCCACTGCTACAAAAAGGTGGTAGGTCCAGAAATTCACCTTTCTGAGAGGTGGAAACCTATACCTAATTTCCAGCTTGAATTTCTTAATGGCTGGCTTATATCTCTCTGTTCTTATGCCAACTCATTGTCTTTAAACTTAAAAAGCTCTTTCCCTTTTCTGGTATTTATCCTCCAGCTGTATTTACAAAGAGTGACTGTATTCCCTCGGGCTTGGATCTGCTTGGCTAAATAAGCCACTGTCTTTTAATTTCCTCTTGTAAAATAAACTCTCCGTTGCTTGGATCATCCCAGCAGCCATTCCTGCACCTGTTCTGGTACAAGTTCCCTTTCTGTCAACGTGGGTGACCCAAACAGCCAACAATACTCGAGGTTTCATGAGGGCCTTGTGTTGGTGACTTTCATATTCCTAGGAACACCTTGCTGGATTCATTCTCAGATCACATCATTGCCCTTTTCGTAAGTGCATCCTGTGACTGACTGGTATACGCAGGTTTTTCACTCATGAAGAAGTAGCCAAAGAGTTTTAGTCTAGAAGCTCACAGTAGCCCTCAAGCTTTTAAACTCCAGTTACGTGATCCTAGCTTTCAAAAAAGAAAATGCCCAGTTGCAGAGCATGAACCAAAGCAGTCAAAGAGCAGATATGTTTATGATATCAAAATCGCTTCCACAGTGTCACGTTAGATCTGGCGGCATTTGCATGTGCGGAGATGTAATTTTTTTCTCTAACCACAGTGTTAGACAAAAACTGAGATGATGGTATTAATTAAGCAATAAAGCAATGCCAAATCTGTGCGGGACATAGGTAGTTTTAAAAGGATTAAGTGCTTGATAAATAAAGTACATCTGGAAAGTAAAGCTTCTGGTACCCCGGCGAACTCCCTCCCACCCGTTGAATTCCTTCTTGGCTGTGCTCGCCTGCCTCAACCAACGCGAGCCAGCAGCAGGCTCGCCTCCCATCGCTTTGCGCTTTCTCATCACCGCAACCCAAATTTCAGGGATACCTGTCTCGTGCAGTTTCTCAGGACATTTGATATTGTTTAGGATTTGTTATGCTGACGGTTTCTGTGTGCGTGTGTGTGTGTGTCTGTTTAAACAGAGGACATTTCAGGTCAGCCAGTGGGTTCCTTAACTACTTCAATCTGTGTCTCAGTGGTAATATTGCTCGTATAAAATTGTTTGTTATTGCTCAAAATTTCAATATCTTTCATGCGATGATGGATTTAAAAGCAAAATATTGTTATTCAGTTAAACAAAACATGATCAATATTTTCTCAAGGTGTTACATCTATTACAGAGCTGACTCACAAATATCCACAATGTAAACAAATGTGGAATGCCTTTTTTTAATTTACGGGTCCTTCTGGGCTTGTACCTTCTTTATAATCTGCTAGAAATCCAAATTCATGCTTAGTACCATATGTACCATAGAAGAATCTTTGTTGGAATTTACTTCTCATCCAATATCACAACACATATGTTACACAACACAGAAAAAATGTGTAATATTTCATTTTCCCCTCACTGTGGCCCCATGCTTTCTTTCCTTTTTTTTCCCCTTCCAGAATGTAACTCAATATATCAAATATTGGAAAAGTAGTTGCCGCTTGATAAAGAAAGGCAGCATAAATGAAATCTCCAATATTCAGTCAATTAGAGACATGCTAAAGTATTTGTATTTAGAAGGGAGTCCTAATATTTGCCGTTATGGTGATGACCTAGACAGGAGGGAAGAGTGTGAGTGTGTGTGTTTGTGTGTGTGTATTTGTCTCTGTGTACAAGTATGCATATATATGTGGTTGGAATGGAAGACCCTGCCATTTCCCTGCTGGCTTCTTATTTAGCCGTGGTTGTCACAGACAGGATGAATTTTCTGCTGCAAAAATAATTCAGGTCTTATTACCAACAGTAATAATACTTGCTGGTATTAAAAACTTCTAAAATCTGGTCTGGAAAGAGTAAAAATAAATAAAAGGTCATATAATAGGGGTGCTAGCTGCCCATGCCAGGAGGAAATTGCTTGGCAAAGAAAATACCTGAAATCCTTTAAAAGCTGTTTTGTGTACCAGTTTCAGAGTGATGCTGGCCTGACTTCCAGCTGACTAATGGCAGCTCCATGGAGAGTAACATCAGTGCCCATTCCTTAGTTATTACCAATAATATATCACTTGGAAAATAAACAGAAAGATAAATGACAGGACAGATGTCTAATGAGGCAGAGGTTAAGGAGTGTTAAACTGTGCTGGACACCATCCGACATGCCGGTGTTAAATTATGCCGAATGCCCTCAGCTCCCTCCCTATAAAAGGTCAATGCTCTGGGTATGTTCCTGGATGATTTATGAAATCAAAGAATGGCCCACATGCCTATCTCTCTGGGAGGTGAGCAGCTTGCAACATTGTCAACCGCAGCCCCATAATAAACCAAATTTAAACATCACTCAAATCAATCCGTCTTCGTCACTTGCTCCATTGCAAGCCCTCCTCTGTCTTGTTCTCACCAGCCAGCCATGACACGGCGTATTGTTCTTCATATACATACGTCCCTGTAGCTATTTTAGAAGCCTGCGGTGTTCTCCACTGAAGTCAGAACCCCCCCGAAAATGGCTGTTTCTTTTGGACCAGGTCAGACTTGCTCAGTCTCTCTGCTGTTTCCGTGTTGTAGGTAGCTGAGTAGATGGCATTTGCCTGTCCTCAGAATCATTTGTCCTGTATTTGTAGGTTAGGTGTTTATAAAGAAAATATTTTAATTTTGCATTCAATATTTAATTACAGAAGAATAAGCTAGCTTTAATAATAAGCCTGAGGAGTTAGATTCCCTCTACCTAAAATCTTTCTAAAGCGAGTCTCAGACTGTGCCACCACAGGAATCCATTTGTATTGCCTGCAGAGCCATCTCTATCGATGGGCAATGAGATATTTGCTAGTTGTAGTTGATGTGAATAGTAGTGGTTTCTATACTTCTTCCAGCTGGTGACCACTCTTTCAGCTGCTTTTTTTTTTTTTGAACCTCCATATCTACTTTCTGCTTGATGGAAAAGTGGTAGGTAGCTAGAGTGTATCTTTTGATACCTTTTGAGGTTGCATAGCTTTATAATTTTCTCCCCATTCCTGCTTGTTAAGATACACTATTGGACTCGCCAACATGCCCGAGTTACTAGAGGAGGCTTGTGGAGGAAGAGCAGCAGATCCTTGTAAGGCCATTTTGGCTTTAGTTCTCCACCTGCAGAGCAGGCATGCGGAGGGTCAGCGCTTCCACCTTCTGTCTGCGTCCTGGCACAGCCAAGGTGAAGGGAAAGATCCTGATGGATCCAGGAGCCAGCTTTCACTACCTTTTAAAACAACTCATTTGAGAAGCTGGAGGTCTCATGTGGTGCGGTCGTTTGAAAGCCTTGTTCACTTGTTTCAGAAATACCGAACATAAATATGGTGGCTGAGGGTGAGGGACTTTCCTCCTCAAAGAAATGCTAGACACTGCCTGTTAGCAGGTGCTGGGGGTACCCCTAGCCATTGTTCAACAGAAGGTCGGCAAAAAGTACACGTTCTGCCTCTTGCCTGGCTTTTCCTCTGGGCTTTTACTATAATTTGCCACTGAAACCGGTGTGAATTTTGTACAGAAAGAGTCACAACGGTGGCTCGATGCTGTGTGTGTGTTTTCTGCTGTCCAGCGGGACTATGTCATAAACAGGGTGCGGGCTCCTGACAGCCGCTGGAAGTGCTTCCCAGAAGGGATTGGGGAGTTTCCAGATGGACAAAGTGATTTATTATCAGAATAACTCAGAGGGGTGTGACTTAACAACTGTTATAATTGAAAAATGGGACCAAAGGCACAGAAGCTGTTACAACTGCTTGCACTGAAGTTCTGATAATGCATTGTTGCCAGTAATGCTGTGTTTTTCCTGGCTTTCTGCTTTATTTATCACAGGACATCCCTGGGAAGGTAGAGGAAGATGAGGGATGTCTTAGATGTGATCAAATCTAAGAAATGGAAAGTGTCAGAGAACTGGAGGTGTGGTGGAGAAGATACAAGAAGGACTCAGAAAAATATCGGAAGACAATTTTCTGCCAAGTCAGTACCTATAGGAAATTATCTTGAAAAATGTGCAGCAAACCTGGTACAAATACCTTTTAATCTGATCAGTTACCCGATTTAATTAGAAGTCTTCAGAAGCTAATATAAGCTGAAAAGAGATAACAAGTTTACAGAAAAATTTATGAAGAAATGAAATCAATAAAGTCTTCCTCTAGGATAAGAGAGAGCCTAACTTTCCTATTTATCGGTCAACTGGAGTGTAATGTGACTACTGAAATCCTCGGAGGGCATCCACACTAAAAATAAAAGCAGGTTGATCCTTCCTTCAAAATGGACCACTAGTCATGCTGAGTCCGATGCAAATGGGTAGGCTTGGGCTGATGAAGGAAAGGTAATCACCTAAGGCTCAGCACGTCATTCTCTTAGTTGCCTGACTATAGAAACAGGCGTTACTCAGCCATGCTAACTGAAGACCTACAAGCCCTAAGTAGTCAGCAACCCCCCCGCTTTGCTTTTCCTGCCTCCCCCCTTTTGCTCATTTTTCTTGCTTGCTTGCGAAGCGGGTTGCTCTGCTCAGCACGCCCTCAAGTTTTTCAAGGCTAAGGTAAGTGAAGTCACCTCAACCCACTTTGGCCCATGTCCAGGCAATAAGACACTTTCTTACTCTTGTTTCTCTGATTTTATTCCCACTAACAAAACCCTGCAGATGGTGCATCATTTAAAGTCAGAAGACATGAAGTAGGATTAATATTCTAATGGCCACCAAGAGGGAATCTTGCTAGTGTCAGAGGTCAAATACTTATGTCAAGAACACTTTATTCAGTAGCAATAAAAAATTCATCCATGCACCAATAAAAAAGCCCTCTGGGCCTTCATACAGCTGCGGGTATTATATGTGTTCTTCTATATGAGAACAATAAGTATTTTCCTGTGTTTTGTTCCACATGGGCTTTACAATTCTGTAACCTTTTTGTGTTTTCAATGAAAAAAAGATTAGACGGGGCCAGTTGAGCAATAGCAATTCTAGTTGCAATCTCAGTACTTTAAGTCTTTTCCAAAAAAGTGATTTAGAGGCAGTCAACAGATTTGAGTGTCATCCAGTTTTGGGATACAGGTCATAAACATTGACACATCATAATGGTATGGTGAACTATTATAATGGCGCCCGGTAGCATGGCTGTAGCTAAAGAGCTGTCAGCAATATAGAGCTGTGTGAAGAAATTTTGAACATGAAGTACAATGGGTGAATTTTGGCTTTATGCCTGTGTCATCAAACAGCAAAAAAGTGCTTTTAAGGAGTTCAGTTTCTCTGGATGTATTTTTTCTCTCCTTTGTTTGTTGCCAAAAGGGGAGCTATTATTTTAGTGAAAAATACTTTCCTCTCTCTCTCTCTTTCTTTCTTTTGAGAAGGGGAGCCAGTGTCATACTATAGCACTGGAGCTGAGGACAGGAGGATAGAAAAGGGTCAAAGAGTAAAGCGTGCTGTCTGCTTGGAAAGGCAAGACTTCAGCAATGTAACCAATAGCACTCTGAGCACTTGTAAATAAGAAAAAAGGACGCCCTGTGTTAAGAAGTTCGCTAGTATAACTTGCCATGCAAAAACCCCAGTTGTCCAGTGTCTCACATGAAATACATTTTGATTGCTTAGAGAGAATAAAGGAGAGTGCAAGATTTATTTTGATTTGGAAAATCCTCATTTAGGAGTAATTTTCTGGAGATACCCAGGTGTGCACTTCAGTGACTGTCATAGATTGAGGAACTATTAATTTAATTCAAAAGTATTCAAATGTTTCTGTAGAGCAATCGAGGCCAAGTCTACACAGACACCAGGCTTTTTTATGCTCCAAATTAGCCAGAGGAACAGAAGGTGTTTACCTGTGGTGGTCTTTCTGTTTAAGAAGGACAAATTATTTTCTGGGGTCACCACTAATAAAACTCTCAGCAGCCCTTTCAGTTGTTATTGCATGCAGAGGTTATTTGAAGAAGGGGTACAAATCATGTAGTTATGTTGATGCCTGACGGGGGGTACTGCATCTTCCTTAATCAAGGCAAATATATTGCTGTAACTTTGGGAGGTGCCTCCCTTCTCATTAAAACAGTAAGTTAGTTGGATCACTGAGTTTTCCCCCTTTCCATTTACATCTTGAAATCTGATCATCTTCTTCTCATAGAAGTAGATGGAAAAAATCCTATTGACTGTAACACTAGAGTTTTTTTCCTGGGGAGAAAGAGTGCCTTCTAGCTTAATTCTTAACTAGTTTTTGTACCCAAAACTATAAATCTTTCAGTCCCAGTTTCCTGACACACTCAAGTGGAAACCAAAAAATATCCTTATTTTAACTTTTATTACATATCAAATTTTGCAAAGGTTTCTCTGCCAACACAAATGACTACAGGTTGGGAAGCAAGACTGTGAAATGGCTGAAAGCTGGTGATATTCACTTAATGAGCAGTACAGTCTTGCTCTGAAATGCATTTCTAATGGCAGAATTCAAATCACATATTTGTAAGGCTGTTCAAAAAAAAAAAAGAAAGAAAGAAAGAAAAAGAGTCCAAGTGAGAATTTTCACAGCTCCAATTAGCAGTTTCAGGTCAGATCTACATTTTTGTGATCATTTCAGATTGTTTGGCCTAAAAGCTGAATTGTGGGCTGTTTATTCAGATTCAGGGAGGGATTTTGTCTCTCTTTTGTTTATTTCCACATACTTAAAATAATCTGCTTGATTTTCTGTGGCCCGCAACAATCACTCTGTAGTATCAGGAAGCAGGAATTAACAAGGACGGACATGATAACAGTGTTTTGGGCATCTTCTGTGCTCAGCAAGAGTACACGTCTCACTCTGATTTTGTGTTGAGATCAGTTTCAAGATGATCCAGCTGTAAATGATTACCTGGTCATGCAGGCTGGAGAGTCAAAGGTGTTTTGCCCATAGTGTTAAACAAATAAATCACTTGAATTGTTGAAATAAGCCTGAAGATATTTTATACAAAGTGGAAAGGTCTCCAAAGAAGCAGGATTAAAACTTCCCACCTCACAGGACTCTACAGGCAGCTGCTTAGGCCACTCACCGGAGCAGCGCGTGGTTACAGTTTGTATTCCTGCAGGGACTCAATCTTCCAATGGATATTTTTTTTTTAATTTTTTTTTTTTTGAGTTGCCTTCGGAGGAAAGGAAAACAACCCAGCAAAATTAAATTTAAGCACAGTTGTTGGGGTTGGTTTTTTTTTTTTTTTCTTTTCTTTTCTATTTCTCTGCTGAACCAAAGGTTAAGCTATCTCCAAGGATCTACACGTGACCAGGCAAGGGGATGTATACTCCATTTCTGGCATGGCATGCATTTTGCTGTGAGTGCAGGGGAAAGCTGCTGAGCCTTCAGTTCAGTAGGACCTTAAAGCATGAATTTGGGGGGCTAGTGTGTACTTAAAAGCAAACAACTGGCTCAGTACATTACTGAACTGAGGCTGTAGCCTCTGCGAGAGGAGTGTCTTTGTATGTATGAAATGAAAATAGTGTTTATTGGTTGTATTTTACAGGTGCACTGCAGATTAAACTCTGACCCTAAAGGGATTTGAGATCTGGGAGAGGCACTGCAGACAGGACAGAATACTATTAAAAACATCTTTTTGTGATGACTTTTGGCAGTAGCTTCACTACCTGTTTTTACAATGTATTGCTTTTATTTGTCCAGGTCCCATAATAAGGAATAAGACGCTTGCACCATTAAATCTGACAGGTCTTTGCATAATTTGGCAAGGCTTTGGAATGACTGTGTAAATCAAGAACAAATGTTTTTACACCCTGGAGTGAGAAAATACTCAGGGCACTGAATGGGAAGATATTGAATGTTTTCCTTTGGCACTATGCATTTCCAAATGAGTTGTTCTGCCAATTATTGCATATTAGACCTATAAAAAAGAAATAAAATATTTAAAAGGTGTTAACTTTAATGGCGTTGTGCTCCTCTTGCAGTTGCATTCTGAATAGAAGGAGCTGTAAATGGCAAATGCAAGGGCCCGATTTAGCTTAATGCTATTTCTGCAAAACTGATGAGCTGAATGGAAAGTAGGAGAATATAGCTTGAGATAGCAGGAGCCAAGGAGACAGTTTTCTCCACTCTTCTCATTGAAAGATGTCTGTAATAAAATTTCTGGGGATGCGCTGAGGATATTCCCTCTCTGCACTGTAAACTCCATTTGCTCCAGGTTCACACATCCATTCCAAACTTGGACCAAATGCTCCATCTCATCTCCAAACCACCACAAATGTGACATGTTATTCTATGAATAGCTGAACAAGTGAAACCTATTCTGCTGTAGAAGTGTATCTCCTGCCCTTTGCACCACAGTAATCTTTGCTCTCTCTGAAGCCCTCTGACTTTCCCACTGCAATGCCTCATTCTCCCACTCACCTACACTCCACAAATTATTATTCTTAGGTCTTTTCTACACTCCCCCTCGCCTCCAGCCTCACCATACTTCCAGTCTCTGTTCTCCACACCCTTTAACCTGGCTTCCTTCTCACCTTCCAAACCGTCTGCCTGGACAAAGTTATACAGAAGCTGCTCTCAGTTGGACTCAAATGAGAATTTTTTTCCCTGGTGCAGTTGCTGACTTACATGAAGCTGAACAACTTTATCGGTGGAGGATTTCTGTCCCCTCACCATGTTTGTTTGAAATGAGCTGTTGTATTCCAGTGTTATTTGGGTGGTGTGTAGCTGAATGGACAGTCTGACTGCAGAAGCCCCTTTCTCAAGGTTGCTAGAGTAATAGGAAATTTAAGTGTCTTGGTGTCCTTTCTGCTGCATGGTGACCTTTGACTGCAGAGTGGATTTGGTTTGAATTACTTTTTCCAAGCATAATTTTTACATTCAGAGGCTTTATACCTCAGCCACAGAGAGGCAGGGAGAACAGATGCAGACCAAATGTTGTGCCAAATTCTTCCAAAGAAGTTAGACAATAGATCCTTGGGTAATTGCACTGCTTGAGTCCATCTCATACACCGGTTTGCCCACCAGTCCTCCAAAGGCTGGTGGCCAGAGCAAATCTCTATGTAGCCAGTTTACTCGGATAGACAGTGGTTATTACTGCTACCTAATTGCAGATCTGCTGTCGGAAGTAAACAATGTGGGCAATAGCACTTTATTAAGGTCCTGTTTGAAAGTATCTATGCAAAATTCTTATCATCTTGGAAGATGAAGACTGGTATCCTGAAGCTTGCTAGTACTCCCACGTAAAGGAGAGAGGACTTGGATGATGCAGTCATGGCCTAGTCCCCCAAATAGGTGTCCCTACGGCTAGAGAAAGCCTGCTTGCTGACTGCAAAGGCTCAGCAGTGATTTTTCCTGCTTACACCATGGAAGCGTGTCTGATCTCTGTCAGCCCCAGCCCATGTCTCCTCCTCTGGGACATCACATCCCTTCTTAGACTTGTCTGGGGATTGTTTCTGTTCTGACACCATGAGGGCATTGGCAGCATCTGTTTAATTTTTATGTTTGGTGGTACTGATGGAAAGTTAGAGCTGTTGTAGTAGGGTATCATTTGGCAGCCATTAATTACATAGAAAAAACCCAAACTGTAAGTGGTCAAAGTTTAGTTGCAATCAATCAGTCCTGGCCAGTGCTGCATGGGAAACGATTCTTTCATGTAAAATGCTTACATTCTGTAAAACTCTAATTAAACAAACAAACATACAATTAAAAAAAAAGGAAAAAGAGAAAAGAAAATCTACCCACACTGGGATAAATCCAAGTATTTCAATTTTTTTGAAAGAATATCTACCTTCTCCCTCATTATTCTCTCTTTTCTCTCTGGAATAATGAAATTTGTATGAGTGGACATTTTCTACCATTTCAGAACCCCTACAGGAGGCTGTGGAGTCAGTCAAATTTCCCTCCTTTGCTGTCTGAACAGGCTGAGATAATTTTTTTTTTTTGATCCTTTCTCTATCTCTTATGTAGGTGTGTTTAACATCTACATAGGTGGATTAAACAGAACTATATTGGAAAAATCGTAATAAAGTCTGGTGCCTATCAAGATTTTAGGCTAAGCCAAAGTGAATATATTGGAGGTCCATTACCCATAAAATTTTAAAGATCCAGTGATCCAATCACTGCTTACACATGGTGGGATGTGAAAAACAACTGAAATCAGGACTTCACTTTCCTGTTCTTCTGGTTTTCATTAGAAGTAATCTTACATTAGATATTTTCAACAAAGCCTTTTGGGCTACAAGTAAAAACATCCACAAATAAAATCCTAGTTTGCTATCCTTATTTGTTCTAATAAGCTCTTAAAAAACCAACAAATTGAAACCAAAATCTAACACTCCCTCCTCCCCACCTGAAACATTTTGGATAGAGATGCAATGAACTCAAAATTGGGCCAGAAGAATGAGTCTAGTTAATTAAAATAAATTACCAAATGTTTGCATTCATGGCCATGGGATGCTGTAGAGGCCCACAGTATAAATGAGTCCAAAAATAATTACATATATTTAGGGAAGATAGATCTATCCGTGGCTATTACAGTTGATGGTCAGGCTACAACCTCTGCCTCGGCAAGTCCCTAAGCTATGGTGTGCTGGAAGGAAACCCAGAGGAAAGGCTATTTTAGAAAAGCTGTCTTCTTATAATATCTCCCTACATCCATTACTGGCCAATATTGTACACATGATGCTGGACTAAAGGCATTTTTGTTCCGATGCAATACAACCATTCGTATTCTGAAGATAAATATTAACAATATAACTAGTAACAAGATAGGCATTCAATCTAGCTTTCAGATGTTTTTCTGCAGTCAGATGTGATTCTAAATAATTACAGACTAGAGAAAATGTGGGCTCTCACCAGAAGGAAATGGGAGACCTGGTTACCTGCGACATGGAGAAGGCTGAGGTACTCGATGACTTTTTTGCCTCAGTCTTCATCGGCAACTGCTCCAGCCACACCGCCCAAGTCACAGAAGGCAAAAGCAGGGGCTGGGAGAATGAAGAACCGCCCGCTGTAGCAGAAGATCAGGTTTGAGACCATCTAAGGAACCCAAAGGTGCACAAGTCCATGGGACCTGATGAGATGCATCTGTGGGTCCTGTGGGAACTGGCAGATGAAGTGGCTAAGCCACTATCCATCATATTTGAGAAGTCGTGGCAGTCTGGGGAAGTTCCCACTGACTGGAAAAGGGGAAACATAACCCCCATTTTTAAAAAGGGAAAAAAGGAAGACCTGGGGAACTACAGGCCAGTCAGTCTCACCTCTGTGCCCGGCAAGATCATGGAGCAGATCCTCCTGGAAACTATGCTAAGGCACATGGACAACAGAGAGGTCATTGGTGACAGCCAACATGGCTTCATTAAGGGCAAATTGTGCCTGAAAAATTTTGTGGCGTTCTATGACAGGGTTACAGCATTGGTGGATAAGGGAAAACTACTGACGTCATCTACCTGGACTTGTGCAGAGCATTTGACACTGTCCTGCATGACATCCTCGTCTCTAAATCGGAGAGACATGGATTGACAGATGGACCACTCAGTGGATAAGGAATTGGCTGGATGGTCATACACAAAGAGCTGCAGTCAACAGCTCAATGTCCAAGTGGAGACCAGTGACGAGTGACGTACCTCAGGGGTCGGTGTTGGGACCGGCGCTGTGTAACGTCTTTCTCAGGGACATGGACAGTGGGATTGAGTGCACCCTCAGCAAGTTTGCCGACGACACCAAGCTGTGTGGTGTGATCAACATGCTGGAGGGAAGGGATGCCATCCAGAGGGACCTTGACAGGCTTGAGAGGTGGGCTTGTGCGAACCTCATGAAGTTCAGCGAGGCCAAGTACAGGTCCTGCACATGGCCTGGGGCAATCCCAAGCACAAATACAGACTGGGCAATGAGTGGATTGAGAGCAGCCCTGAGGAGAAGGACTTGGGGGTGTTGGCTGGTGAAAAGATCAACATGACCCAGCAATGAACACTCACAACTCAGAAAGCCAACTGTATCCTGGGCTGCATCAAAAGAAGCATGACCAGCAGGTTGAGCGAGGTGATTCTCCCCCTCTACTCTGCCCTTGTAAGACCCCACCTGCAGTACTGCATCCAGCTCTGGAGACCCCCACATAAGGACACAGACCTGTTGGAGTGAGTCCAGAGGAGCGCTACAGAGATGACCAGGGAGCTGGAGCACCTCTTCTATGAAGACAGGCTGAGAGATTAGTCCTTCTTTTTATATTTTACCAGACAACATCAATGGCTTTTACCATACCATCACTGAAATTCTATTGCTCTGTTATTCATAACCACTCAAAATAGATTCAGACTAATGGCCAATACCATGATCACCCATACTTTCCTACAAAATCATATTATAAATGTTACCTATGGGATTGTTTGCAGTGTAATCTGGTTTCTGAAGTTCCCACAGAAAAAGCCCTCTCCTGGTTGCTAGGGAAGCAGACCAGAAGGCTGCTTGAAATTTTTTTTCTAAATGCAGTTGTGCTTGTAGAGAGGTGGCTTTTTTTTTTCCCATCTGACTTTCCTTGCTGGACTATGGCTGTACAGTGTAATGTCACTGACACCAATGGATTAGGGAACTATCTGCTTTTCCTGTGTCAGTGCTTCTTAGTCCTGTCTAAAAAAGTTATTTACACAAAGTTTAAAAAGCAGACAAGAAATCTTTCCTTCCAAATGAATGCTCAAGATGAATGGCAGCTGTTACATGATTGACATCCTGAGAGAAGCAGAATCTATACCTTGAGCTGTTTCTGGCTGCCATTTGATAATCTTTTGAAGAAGAAAACACCCAAACACCCAAATAAAAGCACAGTACTATAGCCTAAGGTTTTAAAGGTCAATTGCATAGCTGATGTAATTTCCATTTTGTTTGGGAAAGTTTCTATTTCAGTACTTATATCATGTAAGAAATTAAGAATGTATAAACATCCCTTAAAAAATCTCTTTGTAAGTGGTTTACTCAGAAGTGAATGTATAATGCTACTTTTCTGTCATCTAGTTACCTTTACAACCCGTAAGCTCTTGAACTAACTTGTCATTTCTGCTACTTGGACTTATGTAAGGGAAGCTGATCCAAAGCTGCTGAAATTAGGAGAAAACTTTGAATTTAGTTTTGTTAGTTTTTTTGTTTCAGCCATATTTCTTCTAATTCATTCCTCTCAACTTCTTTCCTTTTAGGTTCCAATTGGTAGAGTAGGCAAGTATTTTGTGGCCAAAGTGTTCAGCAGCAACAAATGATAACAACACATTTTCTATCCCTCTAATGAAGGATACACCTGTTTTAAATCCCCGCAGTGTTATTTATGTGTATTACTGCTAAACCCACCAAAGGTATGCGCCCATATATATCAAAGAATATTGATAGATGATGCAATTCAACTTTCATGGTACTGATGATACCAAGAAGTATCACCTACCACCAAATGTCAAACTACAACTAAGCCTTTTGGATAAGGTGTAAGAAAAGCGCAAGCAGTTGTGGGTAAAAGAGACAGTTGTTTTCCATCAGCTCCTTCCCTGCTGGTCTGATCTCATGGTAAATTCAGGACCAGCACATCATGCTAATATTTTATAAGTTAATGGGTAAAAAAGTCAGTTCTAATGAGAGCTCAGCACTGTGTTTAAGTATTTACAGCAGCGTAAATGCATAACAATTCCACCAATATTTGCAAAGTTCAGTTTGCAAAGTTTGGGTATAAATGAGAGTGAGAATCTTTCAGTGAACAGTCCTCATGCTTTTTAAAAGGAAAATCACAGGCAGAAGTCTTTCAAAGGGAGGACTGGATTTTCATTTTGAATAATGTTCCATATATCAGGAAAGAAATATTGCTTACACAGTGCTTTCCCAAGCAGAAGGTCATTTGCAAAGTGGTGTGAAGGAAGCAGTTGATCAAATTTTCCATTGTGCGTTAACAGCATGTCATCAGGAGTGAGAAATGTAGAGAATATAGATGAGTTGAAGTTGAAAGGCAGTGCTTTTCTCTACTTTAGTTTCCATCTCTGAATTCTCTAAGCCAGCCCTTATAAAAATGTGAGAGGAGATCGTGGTGCCTACTGTCTTCTTTTGCCTTTCAGGTGGATTGATAAAGCATGCAATGGCCCAAATAAGGAAAAGGGAAAACAGAAATAAAGACTGTCATGTAACGATTAAGGAATTCACCAGAGTTCTAGTAAATGATTTTATTTTCAGGGTTCATCTGATGATGACTGTAATTTGTGTCTGGCTCCTCCTGGTGAATTCCTTCACCATAACGCTGTAGGGGCAGATATCTTTGCCCAAAGACTCAGTAATTGTTCTTTGGTATGTAACTTGATATGAATTAATTTCATCATAGATGATATCAAAAGTGGCCTGGTACTTGAGTACTCTTTCACCTTCCAGTGAGAACTGGCAACTCAAATCATGACTGACTGCGCTGTTCACTGGGTTTTCAGTTATGAGTGGGTGTACCTTGACAAAAGGAGGGAATTCAAGGGGAAAAAAGAAGTAGATAAAGGGAATTACTTATTCTTGCCTTGGTTTTTGTGGAACCTGACCCAAGTTAGGAGAGGAAACAGAGGGGTTTTTTGTGAGTCCTAAATATACCATAAGGACCGGTGTGCTTTGGGAATGTCCATGACCAGATAGTTGGATGCCATGGGAACTTCACTAACAGCATATTTGACATCTAAGGGCTCAATACGACATCAGAGAGACAATATGAGAAGTGTCTCATTGAACTGCGATCTGCACACAACCCATGACAATCAGAAGAGATCAGACAGTCAGTTGCAACTGTCCATTTAATTTAGTTTGTTGAATTCTGACTTTATGAACTGCCCCTATGGAAGTGAAGGCTAAGCCTTTAGTGAGTTGTAAGTCATACTTATGCTACAGAAGATGAGACCACATACTGGACAGTACAAATCAGTAGTAACAAATAAGCACTCTTCCACTTAAGGGTATGTTTGCTATTGGGTTTTGGGTTGTGGGTTTTTTTATCATCAAATGTTAAAAGCTTTTGCATATTGTTTTTTTCATGAGCAAGGTGATCTAGTTAGGTTGTCAGATATATTGGAAACAAGTGCTCTGTTGCATATGTAGGTCTTCTCTGAATCTCTCTGATATGGAACACAGAATGGAGAAATCCTTGTGCCATTACTCTTTGGTTTAAAAGTAGAATAACCAATTCTTCATAGACTTTCAGTAATACCTCTTATTTTCCAAACTTTAATCAATGAACTCAGGAAGATTTTTGTTCTGTCTGGGAGAAGTTATTATATTTTCTTCTATAATGTCCTTTGTCCCTTGCTTACCCATGTATCTCACTGCTTTTGGACAATACTTCAAAAAAAAAAAAAAGTTTTAACTTTGATAAATCTCTGGTAAGATTTTTTTACTATCTCTGAAATTTAATCCTGCAGGGACCTTGAGATTTTCTTTCATTTTGAATAAGGTATCAAGAATGAACATGGGAGTTTGCCAGCAACCCTGAATCAAGTTCATTTTAAATTAAAAACACTGATTTGGGATGGACAATGAGGAGGAATGATTTAAAGGAGAGAAGGAAAGTATTCCTTCTTGAAAAATACTCTTAAAGTGTAAGAAGTTGGATGAAATTAAACAGATGGGATGAAAATTGCAAGGAGCAGATTTTGATCTAAGGGATCATGAAATATTTAGAGAAATCTTAAAAGAAATAATATTGGAGCACTGCTCATATTTAGTGGAGATGAATGAGCCACATTACCCACATATTATCTTGAAATATAATGAAGAGGATATGAGCACTTCGTACTTTTCTGGTGGTCTGGATATGAATAAGGATTAACACAGCAAGATATCCTCTTGGAAGCTGAAGTAGCAAGAAAGTCGGGGTCTGCCCTCTCTTTCGTTTGCCATTAATAGCAGAATATGAATCTGAACTAGATTATATTTGCAACTCGTTGGGACTCTACTGGGATTTTTGACAGACCTGATAAACCTGACATGTTGTAACAGCTATGAGTGTGCCACATGTCAATGTACAATCGTAGAAGAACTTTCTACTGGTCACTCCTGTGTGTCATGTCTCGATCTAAAGGTACAATACTCCAATGGGCCGAGAGCATCTGGTGCTAGACTGCATTTCCAGTGGAGAGAATGCGTGCTGAAACAAGCCATTCTGTTGCCTGCTTGGTGCTCATGACCCAAGCTTTTCTTCTCTGTTTTCTCTTTTGTTTCTGAAAAGAATTAATTCCCCCTCTTCCCCATTTCATTTGGCAAACCTTGGAAGATAGAATTTCTCCCTCTACATTTTTGTATACCTTAGGGAGTCTTGGCTTTCTGTGTTTCTAAAATTCAAAAATTCTGTACTTCCCCTGCTTTGGGTTTGGAAACTCATTTCAGACTTCCTCAGTAAAAAGAACCATGAACTACTGCAGAGGGTATTTCTGCTTTGGTTATGTCAAGATATTTTAATAGCAGCAAGCCTGTCAAAATATGTTTAAGAACCAATAGCACTTTTGAAAACTAAGTGGGTTTTTTTTCAAGTCTCTTTTCTGTGGAGAATGTGGAACCTTTTGCACACTCGCAAAGAATACCATTGGGGAGACATAAAATTTTAAAGAATTATTGAATATAAGCACCAGCTGTCCCTCTCCTCAGCCATGCCCTGGATCTCTTGTTTGTGCTACTCTTCTAGACTTCAAGCATCATGTCTGTAAGGGAGATTTTCCATAAAGACTTTGGCATTTTTCAATGTAGTTCCAGAAGATGTAAGGGCAAGAAGGAAAAGAGAGCACAGTGTGAAGCAGAATTTTCTTTTGAGTGCATTGCCTAGAGGTGGATATTTGTTATGTCACCCACTTTTCTCTCTCCCCTCCTCATTCCAAACGGTTCTTCCCTGTGGCTCCTGCTGTATGGGTACACAATCCTGTAAAGAAGTCCCAGGGAGCAGAAGGAGCTGCTTTCTCCACTCAAACACAGCTTTTTGCATGAATGTCTGATCTGGTCTTCCTAGGCCGTCCTAGAAGGACTTGATCCTGCACCCACTGAAGACAGTGGCAAATCTTCCATAGACTTTAGTGGTTCAGAAAAAGGGTTTATTCGTCTTGGCTCTGAGAGTCCTTAAGTCTTCCTAAGCTACACAAAACCAGATTCATCTTGGTCTTGGCTGGGAAGAGGTGACAGGGAAAAAGAAAATGTTTCAGTAGGATATGATTTTTCTTGAATTTTAATCAAAGTGCAGTGTGATATTGAGATATATGTTTTGTATGTGTGCATATCTAAGTATCATATGTATACGAAATACAGCACAGATTAAGATATATGACATAAATCATCCACATAGCATTTTACCCCCACATACAAACACACACACATATATACAAGAATTCTTATTATACAAATGCATATATATTTTTCATATGTGCATGATGCTGACTATGAGCTATTCTGCAATTACTGTCCACGTGCAATCTGCCAAAATGTGATCCTTTAAGATCATGGCTCCCTTTGCAAGTGGAAAGCTGCTAGCTCTGGTGTATATAGCTAAGTTCTAATTTGGCAGTGGTCTTCATTTCTACTTCAAACCCCTCCCACCCACACATACACATTTCCAGTCTGTTTTTTCTTTGTTTGTTTCATTTTAGTTCCTACTCTAAGCTATTTGGTAACATTGCAGTGTTGAACACAGCAGCTGTTTCATGAGCATCTCATTTAAAGAGAGCACAGTCTCACAAATAAAGAGGAGCAAAGGAGGGAAGCAGACTATGTGGGTTGCTCATTCTGGAGAAGACAGGAAGGAAACTGTAAATAAAAACATTCATGATGAGCCTAGATGTATAAACTATCTGGCTTTATACCAGCCACTTGTGTCGAGCAGTAGGAAGACACCTGTCTACTGCCTTGCATAGATTTGAATGTAAGGTCTGGTAGAATCAAGGCCTCTAATGTCAAGTTTTTCTAATGTGCATTTAGATCATAGCCCAGTACTTGTGATTATCAGGCACGTGCAATGATTACTTTTGCCCCAGTGTGCAAAAATCCCCATGGACCACTGCTTGGATTCTCCCAGAAGTGTGCTCGCTTTTTTTCGTAATGTCCCTTTTGGACTGTATTTCCTCTCTTTTGCCCCTACCACTGGAGTTCTTTCAATACTTAGCTCTTCTCTCTCTAAGGTATTTTAATTTGATTCATTTATGGATCTGATCCAGAGACTGTTAAGTCCAAGGCAGAACTACACTGGCTTTGACAGACTCCTAGAGGAACAGGTCCTTAACAGGCATTTAAGAAAGGTGTTAAAGAAATTGCTCTGGGGCTTAAAACCTATTAGACATCCGTGAAGCAGGTATAATGATTTATTTTTTTGTCTGCCCTATTCTGATTAATATGCCTTTCACTTCCCAATCTGCTTTATTTCATCAGAGGTTAATTCTGCAGGACGTTTTAATTCAGTAACAGCACTCCTTCTTAATTATTTTGCATTATCTATGATGTGCGAACAGTCGTGAAACATGTGGGTTTCAGGAATTAATAGCTTTTTCCTCTTTTCTGCCTTCTGTTTCAAAATGCGAAGGAGGAGAGCGTGAGATTTCCAGACCCCTGTCAGAGTGTGCTTGAGGTAAGTGAGGCAGCACTGCCAGCGTCCCCGCCGTTAGCGTTAGGAAGTTCTGCCTCAAACAGTTCATGCAGGCAGCGTGGCAATTGCCGAAAAGGCTGCTCTCATGATCCCATTAATCTACCCCTAAGGGATCCACAGCAATTATGGCAGTTAGTGAGGCCCAAATGGAAAACCCCATAGACGAGGGAAAAGGGAGAGGCAGCAGGCATTTTCAGGACTGTATATGAGCTGTGCTGTAAATGTTCCTCCACCTGCAGTTTCAACTGAGAGGGCTTGGTGCTGAGTCTGCAATTGCACCGAGTGGTCCCTTTACATATTGTGTGGGATCTGATAAATTTTTGCAGGATTTTTTCCAGCTGTGCTCTCATCACATCGATTTAATGGCCCTTAAGAGAAACCATAAAAGTACTTTTGGGTTAGTGGGCCCCAGCTGTTCCTCATAGTATTGCATAATACAGCAGGCTGAGTTAACTATAGATTAAAGATTATGAAATGTCTTGCTTAACCATATAATTTTTCAAACGTACAAGGCATTGGACAAAATGTGGTTCACTGAGGTAACAAGATGACTACGTTCATGAAGGAAAAAGGCTTAAGAGGTGAGGTGTATTTTAATCTAACCAAGATAAGGTTTTCCACAGGCCAGCCATAGCTCTGGCCAGTCATTTTGTGATATATGTGAGCCATATGTGTGCGTGCATGCACATGCATGCATGCTTGTGTGCTTCTCTTCACATGTGTGTTTTCCCTTAAGGACCGAAGGGTGATATCTCACTGCTGGAAGCATTCCTCTGTTTTGATTACCAGGCAACAATGCAAGAAGCCAACAGCATCATTTGCGGATTATCAGGCTCTCTGATGAGGCTGAGAGCATTGCAAGGCTGTATGAAACTGAAGACTCCTACGTCACAGTGTCGTATGAGCTCCTGCTGTCCTACCAGCTCCGGAGCAGTTGAGCAACTGGATAACTGGTGGAGCATTAGAGCCTCATCCTACTCCCACTGAACTCAGTGGCCAAACCTCTGTTGACTGGAGTGAGGAGGTGGGGTCATGCTCTGCAGGGGGGAAACTTGCCCTGTGGGATGCTGCTGTACCAAGAGGCTTGTTTATAAAGTTTCATAAGAGCTCAAGGTCCTCTGTGGTCCCTGGTCACCATAAAGGGATAACATGAGTAAAGTAAATTATAAAAACAAGTGAGGGTCCAGTGTTTTGCTTTTTGGTGAGCCAAAAAAGTATGTACAGGAAAGCTAAAGTACCATTCACAGATTATTGAGGAAAAATCCGTATGATAGTAAGGGACCAGGACGAGACACTGTTTAAGTAAAATAGACCTGATGAGACCCTGGCTTGCGTCTGTCCCTCTGCTTCACCTACTACTACAGTACTTCAGTGCCTGTAAAAGTTATATGTGCTTTTCTCAAACTACAGGCAAACTCGAAAATAAAATATAACATATAAGCTCTGATAAAATATATTGTGAAAAGTCAATAGCAATTCCATTTGCAGGCGCAAAACCACAGAAACCCAAAGCTGCCTCTGGTGCTCTAAAATGCAAGAAAGCCCAAATTGGACGTGTAGCATCCTGAAATCAGGTGCAGATTCATTTTGTGCCCTTTTTCCCTAGATGTGATGCAGCCTGCAAGAGTTTTGATGGGGTGTAGTCCAAGCATCTTATTTTTTCAGGTGATCCTGAACATTTAAAGCAATATAAATAATGTAAGATGAGAAACGGTCAGCAATATTAAGCAATCTAAATTAAAGAGGGATATTAGAAGCTGAAAGCATAAAATTTTTGTGGTTTATTTTTTTTCAAAGTTGTTAAAACACAAATGAGAAAGCTCCCTTCTAAGTACCTGCAGGTCAGCAGATGAGTATCCAAAATTGGGATACTACACCATAGATTCAGTGGCTGTGTCAATCATCTGTTATGACAGTGTGGATCATTTAAAGCAACTGAACTGTGAGGTTTTTTTTCTTGGATCTGCCAAAGCTGGATAGTGAGGACATGCAACATGTCATTTGGAGGAATATCTTTAAGGTTGGCTGCCTAGATCAGGGCATTGAAATGATCACTCACGATTTTTTTTTAAAAGCTTTTCAGTATACACCTTAAAGCATCTAATGAAGAAAGAGCAGCATTAGAAATCTAGCTGCTACTGATTTTTTATGCATCGTTGGCTGGGCTTTTAATTTTAAGCAGAAAGTGATTTCATTTTTTTGAAGATGCAGCATACCAATATAAATATTTGCCTATATTTATAGAGGTTTTTATAGCTAAGAGCTAAAGGAGATATAGAAGAATTAATTATTATTGTCATCTCTATTTGCTGGTGTCATCAAAATCTGTACTTCTGCCAAGTGAATTTTCCGTTGCTTAAAATAGAGACATGGTGCGTATTTCAAGAGCTATAGTTTGTCAGCAGTTGGATTTTCATGTTGGGTTACTTGAGCCTGAATTCATTTCAGATACGTTAAGAGTAATCTTGGTCTTTTAGGAATGAGCTGGCTGCAAAAAGTACGTGGCTTCCACACCTTCCCTTATGTTTACCTACAAAGCAGCAGCCTCTTTTATGCGCTTATGGGAAAAACCAATTGTTTCCTTCCTCTGGAACAGGAAACCACAGTCTGTTCATTCCGGCGGGTCCACTATGACTGAGCATATTCCATCAACAGCTTCTGCTGATGGCAACAGGGAAAGAGTTTACTCTGGATTTCTTCCTAATGCAATTAAGAAACAATTTAAATTACAGGAGGTACAGTGATTAGCACAGAACCACTTGAAACATGGCAAATTCAGAGGCTGAATTTCAATACCACCTGGATGCTTCAGGGGTGAATATGGCCCAGGCACACTCTGGGATGGAATTCCTAACCAGATGCAAATAAGGGCATTGGGGAAATCTATTTGTAGGCAATCTTTTTGCAGGTATTACGTGAACATAAACAGAAGTGGCGTAGACATTATAGATATGTAACAGTGAGGGAAGTTTGAAATGGAAAGATGGAAGGAGTCTCTTGAATTGGTTTTTCTCACTCAAAAATATAGGACCACATGCAGAAGCATTTCTCTTTCTGTAATCTTAAGCAACCTTTTTCATGTCTGCTTAACTGCTGAGTGTCAGCTAATCTTATGAAGAGTTTCCCTTGAGGGGCAGTACAAAGGAACCATTGGCTGAAGCAGCAGTTGAGATAAAGTGCAGAACCGTTTTGTTTTCCACAGCCACAGTAAACAGTGGTGATGCATGAGAACTCATGAGAGACTGGTTTTCAGACTTTACCTATTATTTTCTACCTGTGATTCTCAACTTTTCTGTGATCTCTTTCAGTCTAGTTCTCTATCTGTTTGGAGTAGCCATTAAAATATCCCAATGATGATGTGAATCAGAGTAAAAGCAGCAGGTTGCCTTGGAAATTGAATGCACTTTGTTAAAAACTTACAATGAATGGCTAGAGCTCTGACCAAGTGGGCGAATAGTGCTTAGCTATTGTGTGCAGATTATAAGACAAATTCCTTTGTGAAAAGAATTGCAAATGATTCTTCTGAGTTGAGGAATATGAAATAAGAGTGAATAATCAGAAGAAAGTTTGCCTCATCTCATGTTTGTTACATGATTTTTCTTTAGGTTGGTCATTGCATCTGGTTAGGAGATCATGTGCGATGTGATGTGTATAGTCAAGCTTCTGAGGTTCTAGAAGAAAGAGAAGATATTTGAGTGTGGGACTGGAGAAACACAGTAACCATCTCACAGAAGTGCAGGGAGGTCTAGAGCACTGACTCATGGTTGAAGGGACTACCCTGTTTCGCTGGTGCATCATGACAATCTAACAGAAGTCCTTGCAAAGTGGACTTGTGCAGACTGAGTTAGAACAAGAGCTGTGGTGACTGCATTGTGCTAAACTTCATGCATGCTGATATGTTAGGAAACAACAGGCAACTTTTTCATGACAAAAAAGTAGCCCAGGCATTTCAAGAAGGAAATACTTTCTGCAGGAGTACAATCACAAACTATCATTTTGCTCCATGGACATTGAATGGTTGCATAAATACTTGTCCTTCTCATATAATGCTACATTGCTGCTTTTAAAATTTTGTAATAATAATGTATACTGGATCATTCTGAGAAAAGGAGGAGTTCATACACAGCTCCAGCACCCTGATTAGGAGACCATATTAACAGGATAATTTAGAGACAGACCCAAAGGCTGATCTGCTGAAAGGCACCTTTTTAATTAAATCAACTTGATTATAAATAGGTGTAATATTGTATCTGTAAGGAAGGGTCAAAACTGGAAAAGAGGAAGAAGGAAAGGATTAAATACGTCATTGGGGGCCTGGAACATGGTATGTCTCAGCAGGACCATTACACCCCGTCTAGAGGAACCTGCAAGACATATTTAAATCTAGTTGTTGTCCACTCTGTGTATAACAGTCAAAATTATGTTGTAAGTCTACCAAGAAACTCTGTTTTGTCTTATAAATATAGTACTATGAGGGGGGAAACCCCTAACTCTCTAATATGGTCATAAGTTTTCCACTTTCTTAGGGTAAAGCAAGCCATCCAAATCCATGTTTCTTAGTAGTATTTTAAAATAATTTTTCTTGCAGTATGGGATGGGCTCAAGCCCATAGGCAAGAGGTTACCTCAGCCTTTCAGTCTGAAACTGAACAATGAGCAGCACGGTACTAGTAATATAGCAGCCAGTACTATATCAAAAACAGTAGTCAGAGGATTTATGAAGTCATCAGCATGGCCACAGACAAATAAAAGAGTGTCTTAACAGTGCTAATTAAGACTACATTTAGTCTAAGCACTGTTGGACTGTGTGACAAATTTTTACTTGCCCTCGGGTCAGGAAGAAATAACTTGTTATGAAGATAAGTCATTCTGAGGAAATATTTTACTGGTAGTTTAGATCTTCATTACCTGATGATCAATTCATTTAGTCTTAAGATTTATGAAAGCAATGTCTTCTATCAACCTGCCCAAGCTGGGTGTCACAAGATTAAATACATGTGGGAATAGCACTAATGCTATAAATCTTGATATTAAATAAATTGAGATGAGTCCTAAGCTAAAGATTTGGGATGTGAATGTTTACATATTTTTCAGCTCAGTGTTTGTCCATTTATTTACAACACTTTATTAGATTTCCACTGTCAGAAGGAAGAGAATAAATAGTGAGGGTCCTGACCACAGTGGCCTTGCCATGCTCTGTCTCCATTCAAAATTAAGCAGTCTAATGCTAGTTAGATGCTAAAAGGTAATATAAGTGAAAGCTCCCAGTAATTGTCCGATCACTTTTAATTTGTTTCCAAAATGCAAAAATTTACATTGAGCAGTACAGAAAAAAAGCACCAGCATCTGTTTTGTTTCAAGGACAGCCAACACCAGTGAAATTAATTGGAATTTGTAGATTTACCCTTGTGCCAGCCTTCAAAATAGCAGAGGTTTGGAAAATTAATTTCCACCTTAAAGAACAGACTGGTTCCATTTTTATCAGTAAAACGTATTACTTTGTAGTAAAGAAAACACCATTAAAAGGATGGCTGGGCTAAAGTCTTTTCAGTAATGGAGAGAATGATATAATCTTGAGAGAAGGCGCCTTCATTATAGTGTCAGCATTTAATAACTGGACAATTTGATATACTGTCAAGCTCCTCTGAAAGAATTAAAACCTGCTGAATAGGTGACTTTTTGTTATTAAAAAAAGTGATTCCCTTAGCATTTTAGGAAGGACTTTTCCTATATGACCAGCCACAATGTTTTCTTAGATCAAAACCACAACCCTTCAGAGTGTTTAAATTGTTCCATCCTTCTCAGCGATATGCTAACTCATAAAACAAGATCAAGCATGAGTGTAAGCAAAATGTACATGCAATGGCACACCTGATTTACATGTGCAGCTGAGAAACTATATGCCAAATGGCTGGACTTACTGCAAGAACAGCTCTGGTAACAAATCTCACTTTTTTAGTTTTCTACAGAAAACTTTTTAATGTTTAGACTTTTTGAAAACCTAACTCAAGTGAAAGTGTGAGACTTGTGCATTACAGGAAGAATGTCCCAAATCAAAATCATTAGTTAAAATGTAATTTGTTTTGGAGAATTAATTTTATACTTCTACAGGTATACCAAAATTAATATAATGGAAACCATGACGATCCATGGAGTTTCGTCTGTGTTCAGCAAAGTAAATCATTATAAACTGAAACTTTGTCCAAATTAATCAATTTACGTGAAGTTTGATCACATTTCATTAAAAATCCTTAACCAAACCAGTTTCACCTAGTTCTAAATATCACTACAAATGTTTTTAATAGCTTTAGATATTTTGTAATTTACTTTGTGTATAACATCTATTTAACCTCTGAAATCAAAAGGCAACACAAACACAATTCAGTATAGATTTTCTTCTGAACTACCAGAAACACAGTGTAAGGACTCAGAAGCTGCATGAATGTACAAGCTAATGCAGCCAAATGAATTTGCTGAATATGCATTTTAATAATGTTAACAAAATAACTTGTACTTAAATTTTGGCTAAACATGCTTCCAATGATTTTTTGTGGAAAAAGCAGTACAAATAATCCAAAAAGCAAGCATACAATTAGTTTTTCAAGTCTTGCAGATAGCAAGCATGATCTCCAAGTGAGTTTAGTGATGATTTCTATTAAAAGGTTTCACATTAAAATACTTTGTATAATGTAAACCAGATTGGCTTGGCTGAAGCCCGATTTTCAAGCAGTTTTAGAGAGCTATTGTTAACAGAAATGATCGCTTTGGTAAGCTAACGGCAATTGTATGCAAATTCTGGAGTATGCCACAGACGTACTATTTGTGGTAAAATTGTGGCAACTTTCTTAACAAGACTGACGGAAAATTGCCAGTAGCAGGAATTGCTGGCAACCTCAAAACTGCAGCTGTGGTTATCCTCTCAGATTACTGAGAAATTACAGCAGAGTTTGTAACAAAACTTTAGCTTATTACATTGAGAGAGAAAGTGAGAGAAGGGACAATGAAGAGATAAGTGCAAAGGCAAAGAGAAATACCAATATTGAACAGCCCTGTTTCAACTTGGTGAAGACAAAATGGCTGCCATCTCAAAGACTGTCAAGCCTGATAATTATAACTACTTTTAAACTATTCGTTTGTTATCTTCTCACAAGATTGTAACTCAGCTTCCTTACAATGGAGCTAGAATGACTTTTGGCATTTTGTAAGGATGCAGTTGATGACCATGGTTGAGCTTTCGATGGTCTTGGTAAGTCAGGAGGTTCTCCTCGTCCCCTCTCGTGTCCTACACCCTCCACTGGTACCTCTGCTCAAACCAGCTATGTGCAGGGATGTATCCATGTCCAATGTCTGAGCTGGCTGATGACAAACTAGAACAGAAACCTAAAATGGTGAGAAATAGATGTAAGATCTCCATCCAGTCGCACACATTTGAATACTGCCACTGCAGCCACAGCGAGTTAAACGCTGGGTGCCTCCGGAGATCTTCCCTGCAGTCTTGAAAGGACTGCCTAGCTGTGGTTCAGTTCCATAGTTTCTATCAAACCTGGCCGATCCCTTAGATCTCAGTTCTCTTTGGGCTTTTTCTTGTGCATCATGAATAAGATTTCATTAATATGAGAGTTGACTGAGAGCAGTGAATGTAAATCTAATAGAGCACTGAAGTAATTGGTTTACTGAGGAATGAACGCCAAGTGACTTGGAGGGAGAATGAGCATGAGAGAAGCAAGAAAAACAAAAAATTAACAGGGTTTATATTAGATTACACACATCAACTTTATTTTTTTATAAGTATAATATGGTCAGCATTTAACCCCACCATTTGCTTGTATTACAGCAATCTTTAAGGGTGGCATCCCTGAAATTGCTTAGATAAAGATACCAGGGTTTCCTTTATTCAATTTTTTTAAATTAATACATTTAATTTCACCTGTGGCTGAAGCTAATTCCTATTGCGATTCCAAAAAACTGAGGTGGCCCATTTTTTTAACATTGGTGTGTCTTCTGCAAGAAAAAATTGCAACTTTACCTAAGCTCTGGAGGGTTGCTCATTCAGAGATTAGATAATCAAATTTGGAATTTCTTGGTACAACAATAAAATAATATGGAAAATGCGTAGTTTAGTATACCTATAGCATCATTTTCAATATGTGTACAGGAAGGAAGAAGCAGAAAAAGTTAAAGAACAGGTAAATCTGGGCAAACTCCAAAGAGGGGATTCTCTGCTTGGGTATTGGGAACTGGTGAGAAAACAATCTCTGAGACCTCACTGAAAGACACATGAAATAGTAATTCCTACTACCAGCTAGTCTGAGTAGATGATTGGGTCAAAAGATATATCAGATATAGAGATCTAGTCAAATGTTATCAGAAGCTTAATTTAATAATGCTTATGTGTCAGGAGCTGGGTGTTGATCAGAAATGGCTGAATTCATAGCATTGGCACTTAATTTGCATACCCACTGTAAAAGCAGGCACTGACCTTGATGTTTCTTGTCCACATTTATATGCTGTTCCTAGAAATTAATAATTTCTTGACAGTACTATAAAGTTAGATCCCCACTTGCAGGCTCAAGGCTGTTATTTGAGATATGAGCTAAAGTATATGTTTGAAAGAAGTGATGTATCTTTTCGATAAAAATTCCAGAGAATAAACCTTTGCCCTTATTCTGTCCCTAAAGGCAGAGGAACTGAAGAAAATTAAAAAAAAATATTCTCAGTGGATAATTCAAGTTTAAATTCCAAACCAAAAGTTTAGGCTAGACATTGTCTTGCACAGTTTTTAGCTTCTAATGACTTTAGATAGGTCTTTCACAGTTTCTAGAGCATAAGAAGAGTTCTTCTAGAACAATGTTGTCTCACTAAATCTTCTGTGAAAGTCATTGTTTGACCTTGTTTCACACAGACTTAATGCAATGATATTTCATTGGACAACATTGAGGAACTAAAGACAGATATTCTTTGTGGAAGTATACAGGGTTTACTAAAACTTACATTTGATCTGTGTAAATTCATTCTGTCCGTGACTTGATTTTTCAGGTCAATGGCCAAAATGGAAACTAAGAAAGGTTATGTGGTTTGATTTCAGAATTTTTACCAGTTGTTGCTCTTTTTCTTACTTTATAACTGAGAAGGAGTGTGGAGATGCTTTTTCTTTGAGCTTGAGTCAGAGCAGGGATGCTAAACCAAGACTGTATACCTCCTAAGCACCCAGATATTGGGAATTCCGGGGTGGGCTGAAGTAAATAAACTTTCATGGGGACAGAAAGGACAAGTCAGAATGACTGTCTTGTTCAAAGGTGAGTGAGTGCCCTCTCCAGGAAGATAGGATGTTCAAAATGCTCCTCATACACAAACAGACTGCCCAAACTATGGGCTATATGCCATCATTTTCTTCTCTGGCTGGTTTGCTTTGTTTTGTTTTTTATGGAATATTGTTTAATGTGCTTTTTGAATCTAACCCAGAAAAGCAAAACACTTCATTTTGGAAATGTTGAAATAAATTGTTTTGAAATTTCTGCATTTCTTTCTTATTAATCAGAAACTTTTTTTCTCCTGAATTTAACTATAATTAACAAACAGCTTTAGTTCAAATAGAGTTACCATTTTTGGTGAATAAAAACAAGTGGAGGGGCACACATGAGTCCTTCCCCATCTTCCACACAGCCTCACACAGATGGTCCAGCCATACCATATATCCATGCCATACAGCACGACTGCTGCAGTACAAGTAAGTAGTATGTGACTCTGGCCAGGAAAAGAGAAGAGTTTCTTCCATCTTTCAGATATTCAGGTAAGATTAGTGACTTTTTGCTCTGCAGGGTCTCCGGGGTAGTCTTTGGGGCCTGATCCATGACCTTTTTAAAGTCACTGAGAATCATAACCTATCTTAAGGGAACTGAAATGTGTCTACTGAGCCTGAAGCATGCCATCATAGGAGCAGGTAAGTGGGAAAAGACTTAATTCTCTCTTTGACCCTGAGGGGCTTGAAACTACTTCACCTCCCTGTATGGTGGTCTCTCTGTGAAACAGGCAACAGCTTGCACTGTGTCTTGTACCGGGAATCTTAAGAGGCTGAACAAGTGTCTGACTTGCTTTGACAGTCCTGCAGGACAAAACACCGCCGAGGAGGAAGGTATTGCTGTTGTGACTTTTTCTACTCATTCCGTGAACATACAGGGTGTGAATGCTGGAAGGGTGTCTGCAAAAGCCCACTAAATGAGGAGCCATCAAACCTTTCCCACGGAAGGGCTGGGCCCCAGCTCTGCCACAGGCTCTCACAAACAGCGGCAAAGCAGTGACCCTGAGCTCTGACCCCGTGCCTACAGCTGCTCCAAGGAGGACAAGCTCTTCCAGCCCCGTCTCCTCCTGCAGGCACGGTGGCTGGTCCGAAAAGCCCACGTCTGATTCAGCTGAGCTGGTGAAAGCAGCCGTCGTGTTGGTTCCCCGGCAGGAGCGGTGGCAGGGCGGGCAGAGCTAGCCCTCAAGGCTGGCACCAGGGCTGTGCTGGGTCTATTGTAGCTTACCAGATTGGCTCAGTTTGACTATGCGTTGCTCAAAGCCTCGCTGTAGACAGATTTTTCTCCTTTTCTTTTTTTTGCGGAAATTTGTTTTAAAATGTATTTGCTCTCAAGTTAAGACTTTGTCTGCCAAGTTTCGCCCAGAAAACATTTTTGCAGCCAAGTTATAAACCCCTCCAAGTAAGGGTACGCAGTGTAGCGATGGAGAGAGCCTAAAGCATAATGGCACCAGTTAGCTCCCCGAGAATGCCACCTTTATGATCTGTTATCTTCCTTTGCCAGCTTCAGTTTGACTTTTCGTGAGAGCTGGGTTGGGCAATTCATTTTAAGCTTAGTTTTGGACTTAGTTATCAAAATAGGACAGTAAAGCTCTCAAACATGCTGTATGTTCTTGGAAAACACTGCAGAAAGACAAATATTTCACTTGGACTGAAAGGAGATATAAATCTCATACAGAATGCCTGTCAGCAAATTTAGCTAATATGCTAATTGTCTGAGGAGTGGACTGATGGGATATCCTATCTTAAGACCTTAATGTGGAAAAATATGTATCTGTCTTATACTGTGAATGTCATGTTAAGAAGATTCATATACCCACTGAAATATTTGTCTAATCATAGAAATAGGTTTGGTATTTATTTATTTATTTTTAAAGGACTAATTTATTATCTGTATCTGTTAGTTTGGCCAGAGAGTGTTCAGAAACTGAGTTCTGACTGGGATTAACACAGGGACCATTAAATATTTTTGAGCATATTGTTTTAATTGATGACATCTTGCTAGCAGAGGCAGTATTTACCTAGAGATTACAAGGCCAGTACTAAAGCATGGAGAATTCTGCAGTCCTGTTTCCACCGATTATACAAATGCATCCCAAGGGATGTAATGATCGGTGCTTAATCAGTCCCTAGGGGTGTAGTTGGAAGTAAGGACTCCACCAAAGGCCATGGAATAGGCAGCACGTGCAGGTTAGCTCGAAGGAGATGCTCTTACTCCTTTCCTGGGTACACCCAGTGTAGCTGCCTGTTTCCAGCCAGACAGCTGCGGTTCTCCTAGCGCTGCAGAACCGGCTGCCTTTTCACCACTGGGAACCCATCTGAGATACATATAAGCATACGTGACTAACCTTCAAACCACGTACAAAGGGACACCAGGGCCCGTGACAGACCCTGCTGACAGTGTGTCTCTCAGGAGGCCACGAGGAAGGGCAAACGCTTGGGGAGAGGAGGTTAGGGCAACGCAAACTAGAAAAAATGCAGGTTTTTTATTCTGTGGTGTTGTCAGCATGACACTCACCAGGGTCTGGACACTGAAGAGCTAGCTATTCTGTTAGCAGCACATCGTATTTTTCAATCACTGCACGTCCGTTTTATGGCACTTTTTAGGTACTCTGGCTACAACAAGTTTTAAACTTTTTAAGAAACAGTCAGCACCAAACATGGAAAGACAGTCACGGCACTAGCATGCCCAGTACTTCAGGAGTGAAGGCATCTTGTGCTGCAGAAATTCCCAGAAGGTGTCTTGTTTGCATCTCTTTCCCTTCAAGGACTGTGGACCAAACCCTGTTTGGAGAACAAACCCCCAGAATCAGTTTGCCACCTTTGTGCACTCCTCACACCTTTGTGGTTGTACTTTTGCTGTGATTCCCTCTGATGGAAAGAAGTCCACCTATAAAGCTCAGGTTTCTCCCAAAGCATTGTGGAGATCATCGCTTTGCTTGGGCAGATGGTGTTCAGAGCTCATAAGGAGCGCAAAAGAGATGGTAATCCAAACATTACAGAGGTACAATTCTCCTTCTCAGTGAGGTTTTGAGCTCATTGGTGCCAAATAAATGTGGCCAAAGTCTACTTGCTTTGCCCTCTGTCAGCCCTACTGATTTTATAGCAATAATTTCCAAACTGAAATGGTTCAAGGTAACCATTCCTCCTGCTGGCTTCAGCCCCGCTGTGTTAGCTTTGTGTAAGCTCATCTTTTCATGAAAAGGCTGCACACCTGAAGAAGAACCTGGAAATAAAGTCTGGGAGCCCTCCTAGCTTTAGGATAATTACTGTACTGGCTGCAGATATTTTTCACAGCTGTGACTTAGTTATAGACCTGAAGATTCAGTGTAATATCCATTTTAATAACAGGAAAAAAAGGTTTATCTGTAGCACAATGGACTTCCAGAGTTATTTTTTCTGCTCTGTGTACATTATTATGAGCTATAACAATATTGCTATGATGGGTTTTTTTTCAGAGCTCCATGAAATTTGGAGTATTTGTGCATCTCTCAAAAAGAAATCCCGTATCCGATCAAGCTTACTGATGTCTCTCAACTTAATTAACCTGAGAAATAGTCTTGAAATCAGAAGGATTCTGTCTGAGGATATACAGAACATATTTGCAATTGCTTTTACATTTATAATTCAGAATATCTTTTCAATATTACAATGGCTGTACCTCAGTGAGGAACAGATACGTGTACATCTGAAAAACATACACCTTTCCTGAGCCACTGCTGTGACCATTTCCATGTTAGGTTGACAGAGAAATAGAAGGAGGTATTTCCTTTAACCATGGTGGAAAAATCTTTGGTTGTGTCAGGTATGGACACTTTCAATATAGAAAGATAATACATTTGGAAAGTTTTTGGTTTGTTTTTGTTTTATGAAGAAATCAACATAGGGTTGTAAATGAGACTTGCAGCCTTATTAGAATATGTATTAAAGTAAGTGTAGATGTCCTGCAGGACTGCCATATGCATTATACATTTTTCTTCTAAGTAGCCACCACAACTACCAGAGCAGACAGTAGATGTCAAATAATTTTTGTTGCTTTTCTTTCCAGAACAATAATAGCGATGTGGAAACAGCACATGTTTTTTCTAAAGTTATATTAGACATATCTGATCTTCATGTTTGCAGTAATCTGACTTTGGCAGGCTTTTTAAAGACGGGTTAGGGAGTATTACATTAGACAGTGGTGCTAGGCAGCCAAACTTATGATACTTTGCAGTTCCAGAAAAGAAAGTTCAACATAGCCAAGATCTGAACAGAACAGATATTGTATATTAAAACAGGCTGGAAAACCTAAGAGAGACACATCCAAGTGTTGCCCAACTGAGCGACTGCACTGGCAGCTCGCATGGGGCTGAAGGTCTAAATCAGATATATGCAGAAAATGGGGAGATTGTAATCCCTTTAATATGGGAAGTGTGCCCTGTGGGGGACTACTTCTCCCAGCATGCAACTGCAAAATGTCATAGATCTCAGCCACCCTTAAGCAGAACGGCTGAAAAGCATGCAAAATTGCTTTGACACAAATAATCCTATATACAAAGTGGAGGCCATTGCTTCAGATGCTGCTGGAAAATAAATCTCCTGTCGGTGTCCAAAAGAGATGGCAGAGATGTGAAACTGTGCTGACAAATATTTTTGTCTAGTTGTACACCATTTGTAAAGCTGTTTTGAACTCATCGCTGTTATTTGAGTTATGATGCTCTAAAGGAGAAATTTATTGCAAAGGTACGGAAATTAGTCAGCTGAGAAAGTAATTTTTATTTTTGGCAGGGAGATCATTGTAGAAAATGGTATAGTCTAAAAACAGAGACAAATAAAGGAAATGGGCAATGGCTACAGTTTAAAATGGAAAATAGGCGATGTTTCTAAATAATAAATTAAAAATTAAAGGATGATGCAATAAATACAAAATGTTTAGGGGTATGGCTTTACAAACTAAACTAAGATCAGTCGAAAATGCAAGAAAGCTTTGAGCTGTATATCATCCTTCAGTTGAAATATCTTGCTGGCATCACCTTCCAAGGTAACTGCAGGGGCAGACACTGACTTCATGTAGCTACAGATGTCTCATGCAGTGATGGACTTCTCCAGATGCCTGTCTGCAAACACACCTTTTTAGGAGAAGAGATCGTAACTTCACTTGGATACTGAAAATAAGTTTTCTGATTGCTGTTTAGCTGTTCTGCATCAAGTGACTGAATGCACATACGTATTCTCAGATAAAATCTACAGTGAGGTTGAGAGTACATACATAGCAGTGATTTGGCATGAAATCCTTTTATGAGGCTGTTGTGGTATTCCTAAAACAAACATTGTAAGACCAGAAAATATTATGAATATAAGATTAAAAAAACCCAGTATAGAAACATATATATTTTCACGTGAAAATCTACCAGACAACCTTACCTCTGCCCCAGTGTAACATGATATATTAGGTATGTATCAGGCATCTTATTAATTAAAACCTGGGGTTACATCAAAGCAACTTTGTTAAGGATTCTAATTCTCTCCTCCTGGTAATTCTGGAGGATGAAGTTTATATTTCTAGGTGTCCTCACATAAAATAGACATGGTCGTGTTAATTTTAAGCCACTTCTGTAAACTGCCTGAGTTTATGATGTTATTTTTCTTAATTAATTCTTACAATAACCCTGAAGTACAGTACATTTTTTCACAAAGAAAGAGGCAGTAAATAAAACACAGCTTTAGTTGCACTTCGGAGCTTCTTTTTGCTGAGGAGCTTCCCTTAGATATGTGTAGATCACCACTTCATACGAGAACACTAAAGAAGGATTTGTAGGAGAAGGTCACAACGTCTTATTTCTCGTTATTTGAGACACAGCGTTTCCCTTTTGCCTCCTTTACCAGCTATTTATTTGCTCTCTTAGGCCGCTTTGAACAACAGGGCAATCGACAGGTTTGGCTTCAGGTTGGAGCGCTGCCGACATTTCGGGTGTCAGTTCCCCGCTGCTCGCGTGGTCCCCGGTGCGCCCGCATCTCTTCCCCCGACACGTTTGTCCCCGTTCACGCGTCCTTCGTTAGTACACAGAGGGAAGCGGCGGTCGGGGTTAAGAGAAACCCTTGGAACTGGTTTCCGAAAGGAGGAGAAAGAGTCCCTCTGCTGAAATGGCTGCCAGCGGAGGAATTTCGTGAGGAAGGACAAGGACAACCACTGTGGCAGCTCTACCAGCAGCAGTTCCAGCTTGGCCCGTGAGGGAAGTTCACAGCGGCTGCTCGGTGACTGAGGCTGGTTTGGGCACCGGTGCCGTGCCGGGTTTATTTAAACAATCCTTTACGTCTGCTCTGCTCCGCTCCGTCAGCAAATCACTTGTGATTTTTTTTCTGAAAATCACAAATTTTCAGAAAATTGACTCTATGGGCAGGCAAGTTCTAGAACCGTTAAGGGCCACAGATAGAGCCTTGAGTCGCCAAAACTTTCCATTTGAGAAAACTGAAGTCACCCTGAGCTACTGGCCATTACGCAGCTGGTCCCGAAGGGCTGAGTGCTCACAACCCACCCAAGTTTTGCTGATGTTCATGGGTGGTAAGAAGGATTTTAGAAATATAAAAATGGAAAACTGATTTTCAAAATGGCATTTTAAGTTATCTAATCAGTAATTATGCCTTTCTTTCTGAATCTGGGAACTGGTCAGCCTTTCTCTACGTGGATATTATGTGATGAAAAGCATTGAGCAGCCATGCCAGGCAGAGGAGATGTGCTCAAGACAACCAAACTCAAGGGGACACATTCCAGATTATAGACAGGCATCTCTGCAGGCGATCCTAGATGTACTGTAAACTTGCAGGTAGGTTTCTGTTATAAACCACCCTTTCAGGTGGCCCATTTTTCCACCTTATACTGAGAACAACCCTTGACAAGGCTTATTTTCTGACACTCTCCCACTTCTGGTATGCTCTGTATCACCTAAAGCCTTTAAATACTTTTCTAAAGTACATACCACAGTTCAAAGAAGAGTTATGAGCTTGATGTAAAATAACCCGGTGAGTTGCTTTAACATTGTCATCCTATAAATAAGATTTTATAATCATGATGATTCCCTTTAGGCCTTACAACTTCTGAAACATGGGGTTGTCATTAGCATAGCTAACAAAAAAGATATATGCCTAATTTAGTTCTGCTGTCTTTTCAGACTTGTCAGGGAAGATGCAGCATGCCTGCTTGGCCACCTAAAATGGGACCTGTATAAATTTTAGGTGCCTTTCCTCAGAAAAGCCATTCGAAGACCCTATGATCCTATGAAAGCCTCAACCCAGATGCTGTCGAAGCTCAGTTGTATGTCCCTTCCCAGCCTGCATGTTCCCAGGGTGCTGTAAACCAGGTGTATTTGAAGGTAGAGAAGCTCCCAGCACTGAGGAAAAAGATGGTTACCTCCTATCTAAACTGTGAGGATCCAGAGATGCATCTCCAGAGGAGCCTAATTTTGAGCTGGCTGTCAATTTTTTTGGCTGTATCTGGGATGGTACTGAGTCCAGCGTTAAACACAACAGGCATGGCCATTTTAATTTTAAAAAGTCCAAACAAGCGATGGTGATAATAGTATCTCAGTATGCCAAATCATTGGCACACCTAAGCTGGAGACCGCCAAAGGGATTCTCTGTGCATTTATGTCACCTAGACATAGGTAAATCTCTTACCATAACTATTCACTTAATTTTGGTTAAATCCACCACAGTGTGGGTTCCCAGGGAAGTGCTGGTACCAGCCATTTGCTGAAGCACTCAGAAATGGTGGGGCATACAGTGCAAGAGAGCTGTGGTTTTTATATTGTTCCCCAATAAGGGTGGTTTCTTGAACGGGAGCCATAATAAAATTACATGAAAGATATTTCACACTGTAAATATGAAATATTTTGCTCATTAAAATAACCACCAATGAAATATTTTACCATGGTTCAATGAAGAGCCTTCCCTGTGGAATGAAGCTGAGCACAGTCAAACCTGTTCTTCCTTCAGGTGCAGAAATGACTGACTGAAACAGACCTTTTTGGAATATCTTTTGTGCTTTAAAAACATGGGTTGAAATCACAGCAGTATTGAATGCAATGACTACATTTCCTTTGACTTTAGTGGATCAAATTTTAGCTCAAGGAAACTTGTCAGACTACCAACAACTTACCTGACTAAGCTGCGAGATAAAGAAAAAAAATGTTCCCCTAGATATTGCTATTGCCTATCTGATAAAATGGACCAGAGTTGCCGGTAAAGCTCTGAAGTAGGTTATCCTCTTGACAGGACAGAAGGCATATTTCCCTTTCCACAGCAACCCAGTAAAAATGTTGCCAATACAACCTTTCCTGCTTATGGAGATAATAGTAACGAAAGAAAGGTCAATCACGGCTATATAATAGTTTAAAATACAGCTTCATCTCTCTTGACATCTGCATAGACTAAATGAGTTGTTGAAGGATTTGAACAGTTTTACAGAGTATATTAAGTTTCATGACTTGCACACAAAAAAAATATTCATTTGGTTACACGTTGGAAATCCAGAGCCAACAATAACTTTGGGATTTATTAAAAGCAGGCCACTGTTTTAATGGGAAAATATTTTTATGCTATGAGCAGTAATAACTTTTTTACAACTCTTGTAAAAACTCAAAAGAAGAGCAATGAAGATTCTTGGGATGGATGGATTTTGCTGCTCTTGAGTCAATTAGTAGAATAAAATACGTGTTTTTAAATGGACACAGCACCTGTTTCATTAGCTAGCAGAAAAAACTAGAACTTTCTTTACTATTTAAATTGTGGAAATCATCCTATAAAAACTAAGATGAGCAGGTGTTAACTGATGCTGTGTGACATACTACTTGTGGGTATCCTGAAATTGTCCGTTTCTAATAGAACCATCAGCTACCTGGCAAGATTTCAGCAATACAGCAAATTATTACTATAGATTATATTTCACTCTGTCACAGTGCATTAGGCTGCCATTGTAGTGTCTCTCTTGGAACCACCCTTTTGTCTGGATTTCTCCTGATATCCAACAAAGTTTCCAGCCACACTGAGACAGGAGTTTTGGTATATGGTTTTGTTCAGACAAACTATTCCACTCCCAGTGTGCCTGTGAACAGATTCCCTCCCATCCTGTTCAGCTGAGCCAGGTGATGGAGACTTGTGCCCCACTACTGAACCACTTACTGAAAATACCCAGGCTGTCATAAACAGCTCAGCCT